>NC_142440.1:87035000-88285000 GCF_059453495.1 Arachis ipaensis | reverse complement strand
TGGACACCTCTAATTGGGGACTCTAGCAAAGCTGAGTCACAATCTGAAAAGGTTCACCCAGTTATGTGTCTGTGGCACTTATGTATCCGGTGGTAATACTGAAAAACAAAGTGCTTAGGGCCACGGCCAAGACTCATAAAGTAGTTGTGTTCAAGAATCAACATACTTAACTAGGAGAATCAATAACACTATCTGGATTCTGAGTTCCTATAGATGCCAATCATTCTGAACTTCAAGGAATAAAATGAGATGCCAAAACGGTTCAGAAGCAAAAAGCTAAAAGCCCCGCTCATCTAATTAATACTGATCTTCATAGATGTTTTTGGAATTCATTGTATATTCTCTTCTTTTTATCCTATTTGATTTTCAGTTGTTTGGGAACAAGCAACGATTTAAGTTTGGTGTTGTGATGAGCGGATAATTTATACGCTTTTTGGCATTATTTTTAGTATGTTTTTAGTATATTTTAGTTAGTTTTTAGTATGTTTTTATTAGTTTTTAAATAAAAATCATAATTCTGGACTTTACTATGATTTTGTGTGTTTTTCTGTGATTTCAGGTATTTTCTGGCTGAAATTGAGGGACCTGAACAAAAATCTGATTCAGAGGCTGAAAAAGGACTGCAGATGCTGTTGGATTCTGACCTCCCTGCACTCAAAGTGAATTTTCTTGCGCTACAGAAGCCCAACTGGCGCGCTCTCAATTGCGTTGGAAAGTGGACATCCTGGGCTATCCAGCAATATATAATAGTCTATACTTTGCCCGAGATTTGGTCGCCCAAATAGGCGTTCCAAGTCAGCTCAAGAATTCTGGCGTTTAACTCCAAAACTGGCACAAAAGCTGGAGTTAAACGCCCAAACTGGCACAAAAGCTGGCGTTTAACTCCAAGAAAAGTCTCTACACATGGAAGCTTCAATGCTCAGCCCAAGCACACACCAAGTGGGCCTAGAAGAAGATTTCTACATTAATTACTTATTTCTGTAAACCCTAGGCTACTAGTTTTCTATAAATAGGACCTTCAGCTATTGTATTTTAATCGATCTTTACACATACTTTTGATAGGCCTTTTCACGTTTGGGGGCTGGCCTCACGGCCATGCCTAGACCTTGTTCTTATGTATTTTCAACGGTGGAGTTTTTACACACCATAGATTAAGGTGTGGAACTCTGCTGTTCTTCATGAATTAATACAAGTACTATTGTTTTTCTATTCAACTCAAGTCTATTTCTTCTCCAAGATATTCATTCACACCCAAGAACAAGATGAATGTGATGATTATGTGACACTTATCACCATTCTCACCTATGAACGCGTGACTGACAACCACTTCCGTTCTACATGCAAACAAGCTTGAATGTGTATCTCTTGGGTTTCTAATCTCAGATTGGAACCTTCGTGGTATAGGCTAGAATTATTGGCGGCCATTCCTGAGATCCGGAACGTCTAAACCTTGTCTGTGGTATTCTGAGTAGGATCTGGGAAGGGATGACTGTGACGAGCTTCAAACTCGCGATTGTTGGGCATGTGACAGACGCAAAAGGACCAATGGATCCTATTCCAACATGATCGAGAACCGACAGATGATTAGCTGTGCGGTGACAGCGCATTCGGAACGTTTTCACTGAGAGGACAGGAAGTAGCCATTGACAACGGTGATACCCAACATAAAGCTTGCCATGGAAAGGAGTATGAATGATTGGAAGAAGGCAATAGGAAAGCAGAGGTTCAGGAGGAACAAAGCATCTTCATACGCTTATCTGAAATTTCAACCAAAGAATTACATAAGTATCTCTATCTTTATTTTATGTTTTATTTATCTTTTAATTATCAATTCTCCATCACCATCTGAATTAGCCTGACTGAGATTTACAAGGTGACCATAGCTTGCTTCAAGCCGACAATCTCCGTGGGATCGACCCTTACTCACGTATTACTTGGACGACCCAGTGCACTTGCTGGTTAGTTGTGCGGAATTGTGACAAAGTGTGATTCACGTTTAAGAGCTCCAAGTCTTTTGGCGCCATTGTTGATGATCACAATTTTGTGCACCACGTGCCTTGAGCAGAACGCAGATGACGCGTACGCGTGACCGAAGCGAACACGTGACAAGGAAAACTCCAGATGACGCGACCGCGTGACCCACGCGGATGCGTGACAGACGCCACGCATCAGAAATTACAGAAAACACTCCCAGCAATTTCTGAATTCCTTTTTTGCCCAGATCCAAGTCCAGAAGGCACAAATTAGAGGTTATAAAGTGGGGGAATGCATCCATTCAAAGATGTCTCCAATTATTCACTTTTCATGAATTAGATGTAATTTTTGGAGAGAGGTTCTCTCCTCTCTCTTAGGTTTTAGAATTAGGATTTCTTATTATTTCAATTTAGTATTTCAACTTTTTATCAGGTTCAATATTCCTTTTACTTTATATTTCCCTTTTACTTTCAGACACTTTAATGCTTTCCTTTAATTACTTTTGTTGCCAAATTGGCTTATGAACTATTCATTTTTAGATTTAATTTTCTATTTAATATAATTTGAGGTATTTCAGAATTATGACTGCCTTCCTTTATTTACATTAATAATTTAGATTTTCCCTTTTTGGCTTTGGTTGATTAATTGGTAACTCTTGAGTTGTCAAACTCATCGTGATTGATAACTGTTATCCTTGCTGATTGATTTAAATCCCTATAACTCTAGTCTTTCCTTAAGAATTGACTAGGACTTTAGGCGTTAAATTGATTTACCCACTTGACTTACCTTCATAGTTAGAGGTTGACTTAATGGAGAGCAGAATATAATTCTCATCACCATTGATAAGGACAACTAGGATAGGACTTCCGAATTTTCATACCTTGCCAAGAGTTTATTTTACAGTTGTTTATTTATTTTATTTGTCATTTAAATTATTTGTTCCTTACTTTCAAAACCCCAATTTACAAAACTCATAACCAATAATAAGAACATACCTCCCTGCAGTTCCTTGAGAAGACGACCCGAGGTTTAATACTTCGGTTATCAATTTTAAAGGGGTTTGTTACTTGTGACAACCAAAACGTTTGCAAGAAAGGACTTTTGTTGGTTTAGAAACTATACCTGCAACGAGGATTTATCTGCAAATTTCTAGACCACACAAAAGTTCTCTCTTCAAAAAAATGGTGCCGTTGCCGGGGAACTGCAAATGTGTGCCTTATTATTAGTTATTCTAAATATTTTTCTTTTATTTGTTTATTTGTTTTTGTTTTTCCCTTTTTATTTTTATTAGCTACTATGAATTCTCACCCCTCTCGCTTTGAGTTTGGTTCTAATATTGCTGAAGGGAACGAAAGCTATAGCAGGAACATGCATCAAGGTTAGAGCAATCAGAGATGGATGGAGCCAAGAGGATCTGATCAACCCTTTAGGTAACAACACCCTCCAAGATATCATGGACGAAGACCACTATATAATGCATACCAAGCTAATAGACATGGTAGACCACCTTGCAATTACCAACAAGGCCTACCCTGTGCTTATAGACCATCCTCTCAACATAACTACGAACCACCACACTCACAAGCTCCTTTTCACCATTTACCACCGTATGATCCTTATTTAGCACAATCCCAATCCAATTATTCCCGAGAACCACCACATTCTTGTCCTGAAACCCCCTTCCCAACTAATGAACCCTCATACCCACCCCAACCTCTAGTGAATGACAAACTTCGTGTTCTTCTTCAAGGGCAAGCAAAGATAGAAAAGGGCGTACTGGAACTCACTACTGCCGTAACTGAGGTAGTAAATTTAATAGCTTCCCGACATCTGAGAACTCAAGGTACTCCCATGGCTGCATGTGGAGAATCAAAAGAAGAGCGTAGCATGAAGAAAACACTAGAAACTTCGGTGGACAATGAGGAGCATGGCTTTGTATTGGAACAAGTAGAGGAAGCCATGATAGTTGTAGAGGAAGAAGTGGTTGAAGATTTAGGAAATGCTGAACCTCCATGGGAATCAAGAACCGTAAAGAATTCCGCTGAGAAGTCCGAAATTGATGCCAAGGAGGATAGTGCACAACCTCCACAGCATATGCCTTGTGAAAAATTGGACGGAACAAACCAAGAAATTGATTCCATGGGCAGTGACGATCTTGAATCAAGCTCTCCTAGTCACGAACTCACATCCGCAACTGAATTCCTTGAGCCTGACGAACCTTACTCAAGTGAATACGAAGATGACGTCGAGGTAGATTTCTCTCAACCTCCAACGTATGACTTAAGTGATGAGAAAGACATAGAAGACTTTGATCAGGACACAGTTGCAGCTGAGGAATTTTGCAAAGAAGTTGAGGAATTCACAGAAGATTACAAGGGAGTAGAACTTACAGAACCGCTGGAAACACCTATCCCAAGACCATTACTACCTAATACAAGCTTCAAGTGGGTACAATCCTTAACCTTTATCTTTACTTTTCCACTTGAATATGGTTTGCTTGAAACTGATGGCCAGCTTAGACCTCTCTGCGGCTTTAAGAGTAAGAGGGAAATGGCTCGCACTCAGAGCTGGTGTACAAGATCCAATAAGGTTCCACGCTTCAATTCGAAGTGCACGGATTGGTACCAAGTTCAATTGAATGGGTTACGGAAGACGTTTGGTCATCTTGGTGAGAATACAATTTCTAAACCGCCCGGATGGAAGCATATAGATCAAGACAAAGGCGGATTTAAAAGCAAAGTTTGGGATCCTGGAATCTATTCTGACATTCGTCACCCTGGGAACCTGAGAATCTGTTTGAAGCTACTCAAAAGCTTTACATGCCTAGTTTGGGACCCCGGAGGCTGTTGGCATTCCAAACATTGGTGGAGATTTCTGGATGAATTTAAGCACAAGCCACCATAACAGGAAGCTCATCTAATATCCAACTTAAGGACTTTAACTAAAAGTGCTAGGTGGGAGACAACCCACCATGGTATGATCGTTCCTGTTTCCATTTTATTTCGTTTTGTTTATTTTTATATTGTTTTATTTTCATTGAACCTGGATATTATTCGTAAGCATTTGCATTAGCATTACATACTGCATAACTGCATAATTGCATATCAAAAAAAAAGGGAGCAATGCGACCGCATCGCTTACGCGTTCGCGTCAGTTGCGAAAACCACCTCCCACGCGTCCGCGTCATTCACGCGGCCGCGTGATCTGGAAATCGGCGTAAAAATCCAACGCCTAGAAATTTGGGCTGGAATCGTGCGGCTATTGTGTGTTTAGCATAAAACGGCTCACGCGTTCGCGTCCATCACGTGAATGCGTCACTTGCAAAACACCCATCCCACGCGAAAGTGTGAGCGACGCGTTCACGTCGCGTGGATTGCACAACACCCTAAATGAAGACAGAGAGTTGCGCTGAAACGATGCTGGAATTGTGCATTTAGAATAATTTCCAGCGACGTGATCGCATGCCTCACGCGACCGCATCATTCATCCTTTTTCCCATTCCATGCGATCGCATCACTCACGCGATCGCGTCAACTCCATTCCACCCTAGCCACGCGATCGCGTGCCCCACGCGTTTGCGTGGATTCAAATTCACTAACCCCAGTGATGCGAAACCCTACCCCCATCGCGCCCCACTCTCCTTCCCCAACCCCCTCTGTTCTCTCTCCCCCCTTCCTCTGCACCCATCGCCGCCACCAACCACCCCTGACCACCGCCCCAGTGCCGACCTACCAGCCACAACCGCGACGCCCACCCCGTCCTTCTTCCTTCCTTCCATTTCTTCTCTTTCTCTTCTCTTCTTCCCTCCACCACCGTTGCCCCCACTGCGGCCAACCACCACCATCATCACGCCATCACCGCCGCGCCTCCCACCACCACCACCCTCATCCCCATTTTCTTAAACCACCCCCTCCACCGTTAACCCTACCACCTGCCACCACGAACAGCTACCCACCACCGCGCCAACCACCCTGTTCCGCCACTACACCGCCATGCCCCCTCCTAGCACCACCACCACACCCCCGCCATCTCTCTGTTCCCTAGCTTCGTTCATACGTCTACCAGGTTCCGCCGAATGCCATTTTTCTTTCATTTGTAGTTAGTTGCATATTTTTCCAATTATATTCAAATTAAGCTAGTTAGAGATGCATGTTTGTAGTGGATTCTAGGTGGTTAGGTAGCTAAGATGTGGTTAGTGGATTTAGGCCTGATTAATTGCACTGTTCATGCTACTTTTTTTATAATTTTCGCAATTCTGTTGTTGCTGTGATGTTAGTACGGTTCATATGCTGTTCTTTACTGTTTCATGCTGCTTTTTACACTGCTTTTTCATGTTCATATTCCGTATATGTAATTGTAGCTTTACTTTAATTTATATGAACTATTCTGCTTGCTATTTATTACCCGGGAACATCCAATTTTAGCCAGAATACTGCTCAATTTTCTGTAAATTGTTTTAATATTCATTCATGTTTTGTCTTTGGCAATTTGAATTTGGCACTCCTCAGCTTTTATCAAACCAATTCATGAATGCACGGGCCAGCATTCTTATTCCTCTGTTTTCCCGGTTAATAAATCACATTATTGATGATTAGATTTCACTTTTTGCTATTTTTATATCTATATGAATCATCAACAACCTAATTTCCTTACTTGAATATGAGTTAACTGTTGCTTAAAATTGTGAAATTCTTGTTACTTAGAAACCGATCATCATACCACTTACTTTGACTTTCTTTTTACTAACTCACTGATTTTTGCTTTCTAACCTCTTTTTCAATTTTAACCACTTTTAACTTTCTAACTTCCCCCTCTGCTTTTTTGGCTAACTCTTTCAACCATTTTAACTCATGGCATGATTATTGTTTTTCCTAATTAACAGGAATTCTACTTATAACATACTCATCTCAGATTTTTACCTCCAAACCAATCCAAAATATACATTTAATTAACTCATTTCATTATTCTACAACCCTTTTACCACTATGTGCCTATATTACTATTATGCTATATGCCTTTATGCTCTGTTCTTCATTTATATCCTGGAATTTCTGCTTTTCAGGATGTCTGATACTCAAAGAAAAGGAAAGGGCAAGGCTACCACTTGTAAAAGGAAAAGAGGTGAATCCTCTATGTCTATTCTGGATATTATGCATGATGACTCCTGGCGGGAAAAGCACTTTACCCTGCAAGAGAAGGCTGACCAGCTCCTCCCTGCCAATGATCCCATTAAATTTGTAAACAGATATTGATGAGTATTTTGGAGGAAGAATAATTTTCTCCCAAAACACACAAATCTAACTGGCAAGTGCACCGGGTCGCATCAAGTAATAAAAACTCACGGGAGTGAGGTCGATCCCACAGGGATTGAAGGATTGAGCAATTTTAGCTTAGTGGTTAATTTAGTCAAGCGAATCAAGGTTTGGTTGAGTGTTTTGTGATTTTGCAGAAATTAAAGTGCATGGAATTAAAGAGAACATGAAATAAATTGCTGAATCTTAAAGAACAAGAAATTAAATGGCAGAAACTTAGAATGCAAGAAATGTAAATTGCGGAATCTTAAAGTGCAAGAAATGTAAACAGCTGGAATTGTAAAGGGAATTGGGGAATGGATTTGCAGAATTTAAACAAGGAAAAGTTGAATTGCATTAAACAGAAGAGGGAAAGGAAATTGGGATTGAAACGGATCTTGAAGCAGTAAAGTAAATGAACATTAAAAGCAAGAAACAGAGAATATAAAATTGAGATCTCAAGGCCCAGAGACTAGAAAACCAAGTCTAGATCTCAATGCCTTCCTAGATCCAACAAGAACAATTGCAAAGAAAATGTAAATTGCAAAGAAAAGAGATGAAGAGCAATTAACAGAAAATTAAATTCAATTATGCAGTGAGTAAAGCAGAGGGATCCAAGGATGAGATTGAAACAGAATTTCTTCAATTCTCCAACCCAAGATCCAAGACAAGTGTAATTGAAATTGAAAGCAATAAAACTAAGAGGAAGAGAAGTGAATTCTCCTTCCCCAAGACAAAGAAATTAAAGTTCACTCAATAACAAAAGCTCTCCGGAAACTATTATGAAAATTCCAAAAAGAAAGCTCTCCGAAGAACTTGAATTCTATCCTATTTATACACTTTCTTCAAATGATCTTCAAGCCTTGAGTTGGGCCTTTGCTCTTGGTGGAATTGGGTTGAAAGAGGCCTTGGTTGATTGCTCTTGAAGTTTGGAGAAGAACCGAAGTGAACCAATTGAACCGGTTTTGAGGTTAGCAAAAGTTGGACCAAAAGTTTGAGCCAAAGTTAGGGGTCTAACTTTGGCTCCAACTTTTCATATCAGCTAGCACATTTTGCTGATATCAACGTTGGTGCCAACGTTAGGGGTCTAACTTTGACCCTAACGTTGGCCTTGCCTAGTGTGCTTGTGGCGCCAACGTTAGCCACCAAGTTAGGGGGCTAACGTTGGCGCAAACTTTTGCTCCTTCCCCATTGAATTTTCATGTGCCAACGTTAGCCTCAAAGTTAGGGGGCTAACGTTGGCGCAAACGTTGGATGGCCAGGGAGGAATTCATGTGCCAACGTTAGCCTCAAAGTTAGGGGGCTAACGTTGGCGCAAACTTTTGGTGCCCAGGGGAGAAATTCATGTGCCAACGTTAGCCTTAAAGTTAGGGGGCTAACGTTGGCGCAAACTTTTGGAGCCCAGGGGAGAATTTTCAAGTTCCAACGTTAGCCTCCAAATTAGGGGGCTAACGTTGGGGCTAACTTTTCAACCAAAAGTTTGTGCAAAAGTTTGATGCTAACTTTAGGTCCAGCTTCTTGCTTCCTGGTTCAATTTCACTTATTCCATTGTCCTCTCTTCACTCCTAGCCATTCCTTCTTGCTTCAACCTTTCTCCAAGCTTTCTTCACCTATCATTAATCAACCAAACTCATCAAAGCTATGCTCAAAATCATGAGATATTCATTCTTTCATAATATGCAACAAATATAGCATAAAACCTCATGAAATGGCATGAATTCATATATGGTTAGTTCAATCAAGGGAAACATGAAAATCTACTCAATTAGCTTGCTTGTAGCTCAAGAAAGTGCATAATTCTAATGAAAACAAAAGAAAAAGACTAGTTAAAATAGGCTAGGATGACTTGTCATCAGATACTGTGAGCTCAAGTATCCAGTATTTGCCACCTCCAGAAATCTGTACCTGGAGAGGACTCTGAAAATTCCAGAAGAACTACAGCAGTACACCTCCGATCAGATCAAACAAAGAGGCTGGTTCTTCTTGGAGAGAAATTTGACTGAGGTCAATTCTTCCTGGGTAAGAAAGTTTTACTGCAATTATTTCAAGACTTCCCTGGATGTAGTGAACCTCAGAGGGAAACAGATACTGGTCAGTAAAGAGGCCATTGAGGATATTCTGCACCTTCAGCCTAAGTTAGATCAGCCTGATGGTTACCAAAAGGCTGAAGAGGATATGAGGTTTATGCAATTCGACTGGGATGCTGTCAAGGAGAGGATAGCCCTTGACCTTACTGTCCCATGGGTCATGGGAAAGAACACCACAATGCCTAAAGGAATCAAGCTGATGTATCTGAATGATGAGGCTCGGCTCTGGCACCAGATCCTGAGCAACTTTGTTATGCCGAGCACTAATGAGACGGAGCTGCCTGCTACTATGATCACCCTCCTCTGCTGTGTGCTGGAGGGTAAGGACCTGTATCTGCCACGATTCATCCGGCACTATATGGCCAGGGCCCATGTCAGAGGCACCCTTCCTTTCCCTTACCTGGTTACCCAACTAGGCCGTCGAGCTGACGTGCCTTGGGCGGATGCTGATGCGAAGCCGACTGCTGCAGACTGCAAGAAGATCATTCCTCACAGCAGGAAGTTTCTGGCTTTAGGCTACAGGCCTCCATTCCTCACTGCTCCTGATGAGACAGCCACCCCTTCAGCTGCCCCTTCTTCATCCACTACTGCACCAGCCCCACCTACTGCACCTCCAGCCGCTCTTGAGCCTATTTACCATTTGGTGCATCGACTCTTCGCCCGCTTGGATTGTATGGAGCATCACAACAAGCGATGCTACGAGCACGTCAAGTTGATAATCCGATCTGACGGCGACATCCCCTCCGAGCCTGACACCCCTTCTGATACATCTGAGGTGGAGGAGGACGATCACGAGGAGGAGACACCTACCCAGGCTGCACAGGCAGGACCAGAGCAGGCTGCGCCACAGCAGGAGGTGCCACACCAGATACAGGCCGCAGATCCAGAGATTCCTATCTAGTCAGAGCCCCCACTGCAGCAGACAGATCCACCTACCCTTATCCAGTCTACAGATCCTCAGGCTACCACAGAGACTTCAGTAGCCCATCCTTCCAATGATGACACTCCTTCACACCCAGCTTGAGTGAGCATCGAGGACGATGCTTTATTTTAAGTGTGGGGAGGTCACCATCCCTGGCGTATTTCTTTTGGTGAACCACTACAGACTCTTTCTATCTTATTTTGTTTATTTTTCTATATTTTTATCTTCATTTTTTTACTTTTTAGTACTTATACATTGTTCTTTTCATGTATTTTTACTCTATTTTTGCATTTTGCACTTTAGTTCATATTTTAGCCGTTTAGTTTAGTTGCAATTCTAAACTTATTAGTTATAGAATATGTGGATTAATTAGTATAGTTTACCCTTTTAGCATATGATAGTTTGGTTTAAATTGAAAATAAAAAGGAAGTAAACTAGAGACTTTAACATAATCAAAAATAATCCACACACCTTGTATATAGAACATAACATGTTAGTTAGTTAACAACATTTCATCAAGGAGGAACACTAAAACTTTAAAGCCACCCAAAAAGTTTTTACATTGAGAATAATGGGAACTCTTAATTTCTACTTGCATGACATGTATAACTGATATATGATTTTTGAGCGAGAGAACACACAGCCTGTGAGTTTTGAGCTTAATTGTATGGTTACATTCAAACCATAATTTTTATTCCTGTGTGTTTTTCCCTTCTTTTTTATTCTGGTGTTCTTTACTTTGTTTTAATCTATATGTCCAATTATAGAGTATAGATACGTACTAAGAGATGATTGAGGCCATCATTTGAATTTTCCTCACCTATCCCAAATTAGCCTACCTTTTACATCACCCTTGTTAGCTCCCTTGAGCTTTTTAATCCCCTCTTGTTCCATAAACCACATTACTAGCCTAAAGCAGAAAAACAAAATAAAAATCCCAAGTTGAATCCTTGGTTAGCTTAAGATAGAAATTGTGTATTGTTTAAGTGTGGGGAACTTTATGGGAACATGGATGATAGAACCAAAGGTGGAAAGTTAAAAAGAGTAAAGATGTTTCAAAATAAAAATTTGGGAAGCATGCTCATGTGAAATCAAAAAAATTGAATTACCATGTGCATTAAAAAAAATTATTTTCGGTATTTAATTAAGGGGATACAAAAATTTTCCAATTGCAAAATAAAAAGAATCAATGCACATGGGATAAAATTTAAGTTAATGCATGAGCTTGCAATACAAAGTGAGAAAAGTTGGGCAATTAGGTTAAGAAACTTTGAATTACAAAAGATGTATGTTAGGTGAGATCTTAGACTAATCAAGGATTCACTTATTAGCTCACTTAGCCTTATACATATACCCTTACCTTTACCTTGGCCCCATTACAACCTTGAAAAAGAACTCATGATTTTTGTATGTCTGTATTCTATAATTGTTGATTGGTTAGATGAAGAACAAAGTTATAGAAAGTAAGGATAAAAAGAAGAATAGAGTGATTAACCCAATAAACACTGAGTGATTAGAGAGTAAACACAAAATCCAGTGAGGGTTCAATAGCTCATCACCATATATCTCTGCTTGAATTGTTAATTGTCTTGCAAGATTGAAAAATATTTTTACCCATCTCAATTGTAAAGGTGCTTTAACATTATCTAGGGTTTGGCTATGCATATATGATTCCTTGAGAATGTGAATTAATTTAACTACATGTAAGTTTTATATACAAGTGAATAACAATTAGAATTGCATGATTCATTTAGGTAGTTGCATTTAGGATAGATTGCATTGCATGTGATTCCACCACTTTAACCTTACCTTACTCTTTATCTTGGACTTAGCATGAGGACATGCTATTGTTTAAGTGTGGGGAGGTTGATAAACCCATATTTTATGATATATTTTGTGCTCAATTTAGGTGATTTATTCAATCCTTCACTCACTTATTCATGTAAATTGCATGGTTTTACTTTTCCTTCCTTATTATGTGATATATGTGAAAAACATGTTTCCTATGCTATAAAAATAATTATTTTAATTACCCTTTATTACCATTCGATGCCGTGATTTATGTGTTGAGTAGTTTCAGATCTTCTAAGGCAGGAATGACTTAAAGGATGGAAAGGAAACATACAAAAATGGAAGGAAAGCACAAAATGGAGATTTTGAAGAAACTGGTAGTGACGTGAACACATGGACGATGCGGTCGCATGCCCAGCGCGAAAAGGCAGCGACACGAATGCGTGACTGACGCGGATGCGTGCCTTGAGCAGAACACAGATGACGCGTACGCGTGACCGAAGCGAACGCGTGACAAGGAAAACTCCAGATGACGCGACCGCGTGACCCACGCGGACGCGTGACAGACGCCACGCACCAGAAATTACAGAAAACACTCCTAGCGATTTTTGAATTCCTTTTTGGCCCATATCCAAGTCCAGAAGGCACAGATTAGAGGTTATAAAGTGGGGAAATGCATCCATTCAAAGATGTCTCCAATTATTCACTTTTCATGAATTAGATGTAGTTTTTAGAGAGAGGTTCTCTCCTCTCTCTTAGGTTTTAGGATTAGGATTTCTTATTATTTCAATTTAGTATTTCAACTCTTTATCAGGTTCAATATTCCTTTTACTTTATATTTTCCTTTTACTTTCAGACACTTTAATGCTTTCCTTTAAATACTTTTGTTGCCAAATTGGCTTATGAACCATTCATGTTTAGATTTAATTTTCTATTTAATATAATTTGAGGTATTTCAGAATTATGACTGTCTTCCTTTATTTACATTAATAATTTAGATTTTCCCTTTTTGGTTTTGGTTGATTAATTGGTAACTCTTGAGTTGTCAAACTCATCGTGATTGATAACTGATATCCTTGCTGATTGATTTAAATCCGTATAACTCTAGTGTTTCCTTATGAATTGACTAGGACTTTAGGTGTTAAATTGATTTACCCACTCGACTTACCTTCATAGTTAGAGGTTGACTTAGTGGAGAGCAGAATATAATTCTCATCACCATTGATAAGGACAACTAGAATAGGACTTCCGAATTTTCATACCTTGCCAAGAGTTTATTTTACAGTTGTTTATTTATTTTATTTGTGATGAGCGGATAATTTATACGCTTTTTAGCATGGTTTTTAGGTACTTTTTAATATGTTTTAGTCACTTTTTATTATATTTTTATTAGTTTTTAAATAAAAATCACATTTCTGGACTTTACTATGAGTTTGTGTATTTTTCTATAATTTCAGGTATTTTCTGGCTGAAATTGAGGGAGCTGAGCAAAAATCTGATTCAGGCTGAAAAAGGACAGCTGATGTTGTTGGATTCTGACCTCTCTGCACTCGGAATGGATTTTCTGGAGCTACCGGAGTCCAATTGGCGCGCTCCCAATTGCGTTGGAAAGTAGACATCCAGGGCTTTCCAGCAATATATAATAGTTCATACTTTGCTCAAGGATAGATAACTTAAACTGGCGTTCAACGCCAGTTCCATGTTGCAGTCTGGCGTTAAACGCCAGAAACAGGTTACAAGTTGGAGTTAAATGCCCAAAACAGGCTACAACCTGGCGTTTAACTCCAAAAATAGCCTAAGCACGTGTAAAGCTTAAGTCTCAGCCCCAGCACACACCAAGTGGGCCCCAGAAGTGGATTTCTGCACTATCTATCATAGTTTCCTCATTCTCTGCAAACCTAGATTACTAGCTTACTATTTAAACAACTTTTAGAGGATTATTTTGTACCTCATGACATTTTTAGATCTGAACTTTGTACTGTTTGACGGCATGAGTCTCTAAACTCTATTGTTGAGGGTGAGGAGCTCTACTGTGTCTTGATGAATTAATGCAATTAGTTCTGTTTTCTATTCAAACACGCCTGTTTCTATCTAAGATGTTCATTCACACTTCAATATGATGAATGTGATGATCCGTGACACTCATCACCATTCTCAATCTATGAACGCATGCCTGACAACCACTCCCGTTCTACCTTTGATTGAATGAGTATCTCTTGGATTCCTTAATCATAATCTTCGTGGTATAAGCTAGAATCTATTGGCAGCATTCTTGAGAATCCGGAAAGTCTAAACCTTGTCTGTAGTATTCCAAGTAGGATTCAGGGATTGAATGACTGTGACGAGCTTCAAACTCACAAGGGTTGGGCGTAGTGACAGACGCAAAAGGATCAATGGATCCTATTCCAACATGAGTGAGAACCGACAGATGATTAGCCGTGCAGTGACAGCGCACCTGGACCATTTCCACTGAGAGGACGGATGGTAGCCATTGACAACGGTGATCCACCAACACACAGCTTGCCATAGGAGGAACCTTGCGTGCGTGAAGAAGAAGACAGGGGGAAAGCAGAGATTCAGAAGACAAACCATCTCCAAAACTCCAACATATTCTCCATTACTTCATAACAAGTATTTATTTCATGCTCTTTTATTTTTCACAATTCAACCTGATAATCATAATTGATATCCTGACTAAGAATTACAAAATAACCATAGATTGCTTCAATCCAACAATCTCCGTGGGATTCGACCCTTACTCACGTAAGGTATTACTTGGACGACCCAGTGCACTTGCTGGTTAATGGTACGAGTTGTGAAAAGTGTGATTTACAATTCGTGCACCAAGTTTTTGGCGCCGTTGCCGGGGATTGTTCGAGTTTGGACAACTGACGGTTTATTTTGTTGCTTAGATCAGGAAAATTTTTTCGTTTTGGTTTAGAGTCTTCTATTATTGTTTTTGGTTAAAATTTTGAAATCCTTATTTTATTTTTCTAAATTATTTTCGAAAAATTTTCTTTAAACCAATAACTTCATGATTTAGTCTTTTGTTGAGTTTAGTTTCATAATTTAAGTTTGGTGTCAATTGCATGATTTTATTTTTCTTTCAATTTTTCGAATTATATGTTCTTAGTTCTTTCTTAATCTTCAAGTTGTTCTTGTTTATTTTCCTTGTTTGATCTTTAGTTTTTCTTGTTTTGTGTTTTTTTTCTTGTTTTTATTGTGCGTTTTCAAATTATCAGTATTCAAAAAAAAAAAAAACAAAAAAAATATTTTATATACATTAAATACCTTTGTTAAAACACTTTAAATTTATAGCTCAATTGGCTAGAGCAGTGTGCTTATGTTCTTGGTAATTGGGAATCTTCCTTTTAAAACTTTTTCAAAAATAATTTTTCTTTGACTAAATCTTGTGTCAAGTTTTAAGTTTGGTGTTTTCTTGTTAGCTTTTATTTAATTTTTGAAAATTTATTTTTGGTTTTCTAAAAATTTTATGTTTGGTGTTCTTTTTTTATGTTCTTGAATCCTTTGAGTCTTTGAATTTTTGTTCCTCGTGTTCTTGTGAATCTTCAAGGTGTTCTTGAGTCTTCTTTGTATTTTGATATTAAAATTTTTAAGTTTGGTGTTCCTTGGTGTTTTCCCTCCAAAATTTTCGAAAAACAAGGAGCATTACTTCTAAAAATTTTAAGTTTTGTGTCATTTTATTATTTTTCTCTTTCCTCATTAAATTCAAAAATATATTTTCTCTTTATTTTAAATTGAATTTTCAAAAATTGCTTTTAAAAATTCAGATTTTTTATTTTAAAAATTTTTATTTTATCTTATCTTAGTTTTAAAATTTCAAAATTAAAATCTTTTTCAAAAAAATCATATCTTTCTTCAAAATCTTATCTTATCTTATTTCAAATTCAAATTTCAATTTTCAACTTCCAAAATTCAAAATTCAAAATTCAAAATTCAAAATTCATATTTCAAATTTCAAATTTCAAATTTCAAAATTTAAAATTTCAAAATTTAATTTTCAAACTTAAAAATCAAATCTTTTCAAAATTTAAATCCCTTATCTTCTCTTACCTAGCTTATCTTATCTTTTCTAATCTCATATCTTAAAATCAAATATTTTTCATATCTTTTCTTTTTTTATTTTATTTTATTTTTTTACAAGTATCTTTAATTTTAAGACATATATTTTTCAAAACTTCCTAACCAATTTCTCTCTCTTCATTTTTTTTGAAAATCCTCACCCACATTTTTTTCAAATCTTTTTAATTAATTTAGTTTTCAATTTTCTTTTATTTCTTTTTCTTCTAATTTTAGAAATATAGTAAATTTTTCAGTTATTTTATTTTATTTTATTTTAATTTCGGTTTTCAAAAAAAAAATTTATTTGCAATCCGCATCATCTCCCTTTCTCCATCATGGACCTAAGTGGAAATGAACAGTTCAGAAGGACTCTGGGGTCATATGCTAACCCCACTACTACTTCATATGGGAGCAGTATCTGTATACCCTCCATTGGAGTCAGTAGCTTTGAGTTGAATCCTCAGCTCATTATCATGGTGCAGCAAAGTTGTCAGTATTCCAGTCTTCCACAGGAAGAACCTACAGAGTTTTTGGCACAATTTTTATAAATTACTGACACAGTACATGATAATGAAGTAGATCAGGATGTCTATAGATTATTACTGTTTCCATTTGCTGTAAAAGACCAAGCTAAGAGGTGGTTAAATAACCAACCTAAGGCTAGCATAAGGACATGGAAACAGCTGTCAGAAAAATTTCTGAATCAATACTTTCCTCCAAAACGGATGACACAGCTAAGGCTGGACATTCAAGGCTTTAAATAAGGAGATAATGAATCTCTTTATGATGCCTGCTAGGAGAGATACAGAGAGATGCTAAGAAAATGCCCCTCTGAAATGTTTTCAGAATGGGTGCAGTTAGACATCTTCTATTATGGGCTTACAGAGAAAGCTCAAATTTCTCTAGATCACTCAACTGGTGGATTTATACACATGAGAAAGACAATTGAAGAGGCTCAAGAGCTTATTGATACAGTTTCCAGAAATCAGCATCTGTACCTAAGCAGTGAATCTTCCATGAAAGAAGAGGCTAAAATAGTAACTGCTGAACTCAGTCCTGCTGATAAACCACTATTTTATAGTTTATCTTGTGATCAATTGAGTGGATTTTATCAACTCTTTACCCACTTATTCATACTATTTGCATGGTTTTACAATTCCTTCCCAGAATTTGTGCTATGATTGAAAACATGCTTCTTTGGCCTTATATTTGCTAATATTAATCCTCTCTTATCACCATTAGATGCCTTGATATGTGTGTTAAGTGATTTCAGAGATTACAGGGCAGGAATGGCTCAGAGGATGGAAAGAAAGCATGCAAAAGTGGAAGGAATACAAGAAGTTGGAGAAATTGCTATGCTGTCCAGCCTGACCTCTTTGCACTCAAATGGCTATAACTTTAGCTACAGAAGTCCGAACGAGGCGATTTTAGTTGCGTTGGAAAGCTAATGTCTGAGGCTTCGATTTGATATATAATATGCCATAGTTACCCTGACGATAGGCGACGCGACCGCGTGCTCCATGCGGACGCGTCGCAGTGATGAAAATCAGCGTGTTTGAATTCGCAACCAGCGAATTCTGGGCTGTTTCTGACCCAGTTCTCGGCCTAGAAAACACAGATTAGACGCTATAAAGTAGAGGAATTGCATCCATTCATAAATAGGCTTTCACATTCACAATTTGAGGAGTAGATGTAGTTTCTAGAGAGAGAGGTTCTCTCCTCTCTCTTAGGATTAGGATTTAGGATTTCTCTTAGTTTTAGGAGTGACTCTTAATCCCAGGTTCAATGTTCCTTTTATTTATTTTTCTAATTTAATTTATGAACTCTTCCATGTTACATTTGATATCTTTATTAGTGCTAATTCGAGGTATTTTCAGATTTAATTTTACTTTGCTTTATTTATATGAATGCTTTTAATTTAATTTAGATTTCCCCTTTTGGCTTTGGTTGAGTCATTGGAGACACTTGAGTTATCAAACTCATTGTTGATTGAAAATTGGAATTCTTCAAGAATTAATTCGGGTTCCAATAACTCTAACTTTTCCCAAGGAAAGACTAAGACTTGAGGAATCAGAATTAATTCATCCACTTAACTTACCTTCATAGTTAGAGGTTAACAAAGTGGGAGAAAAATCCAATTCTCATTACAATTGATAAGGATAACCAGGATAGGACTTCTAGTTTTCATACCTTGCCAAGAGTCTATTTTATAGTTATTTATTTTATTCTTATTGTTCAACATACTGCTTCCTTACTTTCAAAACCCCCAATTTACAAACTCATAACCAATAATAAGAACATACCTCCCTGCAATTCCTTGAGAAGACGACCCGAGGTTTAAATACTCAGTTATCAATTTAAAAAGGGGTTTGTTACTTGTGACAACCAAAACGTTTGTACGAAGGGATTTCTGTTGGTTTAGAGACTATATCTACAACGCTACTGTTTTTATAAAATTCTTTACTGGCAAAAATCCTAACGTCAAAATGGCGCCGTTGCCGGGGAATTGCAAACGTGTGCCTTGTTATTGGTTATTGTAAATATTTGCTTTTTGCTTGTTTATTTGTTTTTATTTTTGTTTTTATTTTTGCTTTTTCATAAATTAAGAGGTTATTAGTTTTTATTTAGTTATTAAAAATTTTTTCAAAAATTTGTTCTTCGTGTTCATCTTGACCTTCAAGTTGTTCTTAGTTGTTTTCTTCGTTTTGATCTAAAAATTTTAAGTTTGGTGTCATTTTATTGTTTTTCTCTTTCCTCATTTAATTCAAAAATATCTTTTCTCTTTATTTTTATTGAATTTTCGAAATTTCCATAAAAAAAATTCAGATTTTGATTTTAACATTTTTATCATGTCTTATCTTAGTTTTAAATTTCAAAATTCAAATCTTTTTCAAAAATCATATCTTTTTCAAAATCTTATCTTATCTTATTTCAAAATCAAATTTCAAATTTCAATATTTAAATTCCAAAATTCAAAATCCAAATTTAAAATTTTAAATTTAAAATTTTAAAAATCAAACCTTTTCAAAATTTAAATCTTTTTCAAATTTTTATCTTATATTGTTGACTTTTTCAAAATTCAAATTTCAAAATTTAAAAATTCAAATTTAAAAATTTTCAAATTTCAATTTTTAAAATTCAAATTTCAAATTTCAAATTTCAAAATTTCAAAATTTAAAATTCAAAATTTAATTTTCAATAACCTTTTAATTTAAAATTTGTTCTTATTTTTCGTTTTTAATTTTTATTTACTATTATGAGTTCTCACCCCTCTCGCTTTGAGTTTGGTTCCAATGTTGTTGCAAGGAATGGAAATTATAACAGGAACATGCATCAAGGTCAAAACAATCAGAGATGGAGGGAGCTACGAGGATCTGATCAACCCTTCCGGCAGCAACACCTTCTACAGTACCACAGACAAAGACCATTCCACAATGCATACCAAGACAATAGTTATGGCGGACCCTTCCGTGACAACCAAACACCAAATTACTATAGTCAAGAGCCATTCCAGGGGGCATACCAAGATGATAGATATGATGGACCCCCATCATATGACTATGAACCTCCTCAACACAATTTTGAAGCACCATACTCACAAGCCAACTACAACCATTCACCTCCATATGACCCTAACCCGTATCCACCATACCAACCACCTTATGAGCCAAATGAACCATACACAGAACCACCACCTTTCCAACACAACTACTCTCATGAACCACCACCTCAATATTCACCATCTCCATATCATTATCAAGATGAACCACCTTCCTATTATGAACCCTCTCTCCCAACCAATGAATCCTCATATCCACCCCAACCTCCAATGGATGACAGACTTCGTGTTATTCTTCAAAGGCAAGAAAGGATGAATAAGAGTATGCTAAATTTCGCGGCTGCCTTAGGCGAGTTAGTAAATATAATAGCTTCCCAATATCTGAGCACTCAAAGAACTCCCTGGCTACATGTGGAGAATCAAAAGAAGAGCAAAGCATGAAGGAGACACTAGAAACTTCGGTGGACAATGAGGAACATGGCTTTGTATTGGAACAAGTGGAGGAAGCAATAATAGTTGTAGAGGAAGAAGTGGTTGAAGACTTAGGAGATGCTAAACCTCCATGGGAAAGTCAAGACATAGAACCTCCTTTCAAGACGGTTGCAATTGATGTTGAGGAGGGTGTACAACCTCCAAGGCATATCATGGCTAAAGACTTTGAAGAGGTTAACCAAGAGATGGAGATTCAAGAAAAAGAAGCACAACCTCCTATGCCTTTGGTAAGTAGTGCATAAGAGATTGAATTGGAAGAAAGCTACCAAGAGGAAGAGGTTGATATTGAAGAAACTTGCAAAGAGGTGGAAGTTGTCAAAGGGCACAAGGGAGTAGAGCTTGAAATCACCTTGCCAAAGTTATTGGAGACCCCTCCCCCTAAGTTGCCACCATCCTTCACAACATTCAAGTGGGTAAAATTCATATCCCTTAGCTTTCTAATCCCACTTGAATATGGGATACTGGAGACGGATGGTCAGCTTAGAGCTCTTTGTGGCATTAAGAGTAAGAAGAAGATGGTCAGTGGTAAGAATTGTCCTGCAAGGTTCATTATGGTTGAAAGCTTTAAGTTTAAACACAAGGGTTGGCATAATTCTCAATTAAATGGGTCTAGGAAGTTGTTTGGACACTTCAGTGAGGATTCTAAGACTGAACCACCCGGATGGAATCATGATAATCGGCTAGAAGACGGGTGCAAAAGCAAGATCTGGGACCCCGGAATTCATTCTGGCAATCAACACTCTTGGGGCCTTGTCACTTGCTTTAACTTACTTGAAGGCTTTCTGCGCCTAGTTTGGGATCCCGGAGGCTACTGGAAAAACAAACATTGGTGGAGATTTCTGGATGAATACAAGCATAAGCCACCATAACAGGGAGCTCACCAAATGTCCAACTTAAGGACTCTAACTAAAAGTGCTAGGTGGGAGACAACCCACCATGGTATGATCGTTCTTTTTTTTATTTTTATTTAGTTTTATTTGTTTTCAAGTTTTATTTTATTTTATTATATTGAACCTGGAGTTTTTGCATCACATTCATATTAACACTACATTCTGTATTTTTTCAGATTAAAAAAAAAAGGCACGCACGCGACGCGGTAGCGTTGCTGACCCGTCCGCGTCACTAGTGCAATGGGAAGAAAAGAAAACGAATAAAAAGGCACGTGAGAGCGTGGTTGGAGGCGCGCCTTTAGCATAATTTGACCCCACGCGACCGCGTCACTGAGGCGTCCACGTCAGGTGGGAACATTGGCCCCCCACGCGACCGCGTCACCCACGCGGCCGCATGACCTGAAAATCGACGTCAAAAAGGTGCATGGCCGAAAGATGAGCTGGAGTGATGCTGGACTGGCGCTAGACGCCCAGACCTTACCACGCGAACGCATGCCCCACGCGTCCGTCATATCCCAAAATTGGTCAACCACGCGATCGCGTCCACCACGCGACCGCGTCACCCTAAAATTTGGCAATATGAGCTTCAAACAGAAAGTTACGCGACCGCGCGGCTGCCCTCGCGCTAATGGCACAGATCGGGTCGCTTGGATGACGCGTCCGTGTCAATCAGTTTAAGCGCAAGCCGCGCGACCGCGTCGCACAGCTTATCCTACTTTGCCAAATATCTTATCTTTTCTCCCCCAATCCTAATTTTTCCTCCCTCCTTTCTTATTTACTTACTTCTTCTTCCCTTCTTTCCCTTCTTATTCTTCTTATCTTTTACTTTATTTTACTTAATTTATTTGAATATTTCATTCATTGCATTTTAATTTAGTGCATATTTTTATTTTCTTTTCTAAATTTATTATTTTTCCTTTGGTGTTGAATTTTCTTATTTCACTGTTGCATCTTCTCTTGAAATATTTTGGGTGCTTAGTGACTTGTTTAATTCTGATTAGGTAATATTATTTAAATCAATGCCAATCTTTTATATTTGTATTACTTTTGCATTGACATGAATTTATATTATCTCTCCTTACCCACTCTCTTCCCCATTGTTGCATATTTTGCACCACTGGTATGCCATGGCTTCTATTGTTTTCTCACGTACATGTTGAAGCTTCCATATAATTGAGACCCTTATCATTTGGCATTAACCCACCCATACTTCATTTATTTTCTTATTTTTACTTCTGGGTATTACTGTTTTTCTTTTTCTCTTCTTTCAGGCTGGCCACCGAAGACGGAAAAAGGGAGAAAATTCTAAAAGGGGAGACAAACAAGTCCATCTGCACAATCCTTGAAGAAAAGCATCAGTTGAAACAACCCATCCACCTGCACATCTCAGCATGCACCGAGGACGGTGCAACCTTTAAGTATGGGGAGGTCGATACCGATCTCCGTAGGTTAGTTACCTTCTTTTCAACACCATTGTTTTATTTTCTTTATTTGTTTATTGTTGCATCTGCATATTTGATTGCATATTTGTTTGATTTTATGCATTTAGTTACTACTTGGTTGAAGTAATATTTTCTTTTTCAAGAAATTTTATAGTATTTCACTAATTTAAATCAAAATTTTTGTGTTAAATTTGTTTGAAGTTGTATTTTGAACATGATTTTTGAGCTAAAGAACACACAACTTGTGAGATTTGAGCTTATTTATATGGTTACATTATTTAACCATAAATATTTTATTCCTGTGTGTTTCCTTCTCTATGATTGTAATTTATATTTTGTTCCAATCTATATGTCCATTATTTAGTGTATTTACATGCTTGCATATGATTGAGGCCATTGTTTGATTTTAGCTCACTTATCCCAAATAAGCCTACCCTTTAAATCACCCTTGTCAGCCACTTTGAGCCTTTTAATCCCTATTTGTTCTGTATTTTACCACATCACTAGTCTTAAGCAGAAAAACAATTAAATATCCCAATTGAATCTTTGGTTAGCTTAAGATAGGGATTGTGCAACAATTAAGTGTGGGAAAACTGTGGGAACTTGGGTTAATAAGGGAATGTATCATGTTTCTAATTTTGAATATTGGAAAATTTGGGTACCTACTCATGTAAAATAGAAAATTAAAAATTCCATATGCATTGATATGTTATTCTAGTTTTTATGTCTCTAAAAAAAAGAGAAAAAATATATAATATAAATAAATAAATAAGGGGACAAAATTACCCCAATGTTAAGTTAATAAAAGATCCATGCATATGTGATAAAATTAAAGAAAAATTGATACATGAGTATGTAATGCAAAAGTGAAGACTATGGGTAGCTAGGCATGATTCTAGAGTTATATAGAGTATATGTATGTTAGGTGAAAGCTTAGGTTAATTAAAGATTCAATTTATAAAGCTCACTTAGCCATATACATATACCCTTACCCTTACCTTAGCCCCATTACAACCTTGAAAAGACCTCATGATGTTTACATTGGTATATTAAATATTGTTGATTGGTTAGGTGAAGAACAAATTTTAGAAAGCATGACTAGAGAAGAGTAGAGTGATTGACCCTAGACACTTGAGAGTTAGAGTGATATACACTACCAGTAAGGGTTCAGTGCTCAATTCTATGTTCCCTGCTTTCATGAGCTATCTTCTTACAAGTTTACTTGTCTTTTATTGTCTAATTTGAATTAGTGGAAATTGGTTTGTATTTGTCTTGGAGAATTTATTTACTTTTGACCAAGTAGGTAGAAACATTTTTGCATTTAGTTGCATTCATATAAATAGGTTGCATTTCATATTAATCTACCGCTCCTCTTCATCTTTATAGCTTCTCTTGAGCTTAGCATGAGGACATGCTAATGTTTAAGTGTGGAGAGGTTGATAAACCACTATTTATGGTTTATCTTGTGCTCAATTGAGTGGATTTTATCAACTCTTTACCCACTTATTCATACTATTTGCATGGTTTTACAATTCCTTCCCAGAATTTGTGCTATGATTGAAAACATGTTTCTTTGGCCTTATATTTGCTAATATTAATCCTCTCTTATCACCATTAGATGCCTTCATATGTGTGTTAAGTGATTTCAGAGATTACAGGACAGGAATGGCTCAGAGGATGGAAAGAAAGCATGCAGAAGTGGAAGGAATACAAGAAGTTGGAGAAATTGCTAAGCTGTCCAGCCTGACCTCTTTGCACTCAAACGGCTATAACTTTAGCTACAGAGATCCAAACGATGCGGTTCCAGTTGCGTTGGAAAGCTAACATCCGGGGCTTCGATTTGATATATAATAGTCATAGTTACCCTGACGCTAGGCAACGCGACCGCGTGCTCCATACGGACACATCGCAGTGACGAAAATCAGCGTGTTTGAATTCACAACCAGTGAATTCTGGGCTGTTTCTAACCCAGTTCTCGGTCCAGAAAGCACAGATTAGAGGCTATAAAGTAGAGGGATTGCATCCATTCATAAAAAGGCTTTCACATTCACAATTTGAGGAGTAGATGTAGTTTCTAGAGAGAGAGGTTCTCTCCTCTCTCTTAGAATTAGGATTTAGGATTTCTCTTAGTTTTAGGAGTGACTCTCAATCCCAGGTTCAATGTTCCTTTTATTTATTTTTCTAATTTAATTTATGAACTCTTCCATGTTACATTTGATATCTTTATTAGTTCTAATTCAAGGTATTTTTAGATTTAATTTTGCTTTGCTTTATTTATATGAATGCTTTTAATTTAATTTAGATTTTCCCCTTTTGGCTTTGGTTGAGTCATTGGAGACACTTGAGTTATCAAACTCATTGTTGATTGAAAATTTGAATTCTTCAAGAATTAATTCGGGTTCCAATAACTCTAACGTTTCCCAAGGAAAGACTAGGACTTGAGGAATCAGAATTAATTCATCCACTTAACTTACCTTCATAGTTAGAGGTTAACAAAGTGGGAGAAAAATCCAATTCTCATTACAAAGGATAAGGATAACCAGGATAGGACTTCCAGTTTTCATACCTTGCCAAGAGTCTATTTTATAGTTATTTATTTTATTCTTATTGTTCAACATACTGCTTCCTTACTTTCAAATTACAAACTCATAACCAATAATAAGAACATACCTCCCTGCAATTCCTTGAGAAGATGACCCGAGGTTTAAATACTCGGTTATCAATTTAAAAAGGGGTTTGTTACTTGTGACAACCAAAACATTTGTACGAAGGGATTTCTGTTAGTTTAGAGACTATATCTACAATGCGACTGTTTTTATAAAATTCTTTACTGGCAAAAATCCTAACGTCACCTGCAGAACAAATTACTGAATTCAATCAGCAATTAGACTTTCTAACAAAACAGCTGGCCGAATTCAAGGAGATACTACAAGACACAAGAATGGCTAATCTGAATATGGAAGTACAGTAAAAGCAAACAGAACAGCAGTTATCAAAACAAATAACGGAAGAGTGCCAAGCAATTCAATTAAGAAGTGGAAAAACATTAAATACCTCACTTCAAGGCAGCAGGAAGCCAAGAAATGAACAACCTGCTATCCAAAATCCCTCTGAGGATAGTAAGAGCCCAGAGAGGAATAACTCTGGCGTTCAAACGCCAGAAATAGGCAAGGAGTTGGCGTCAAACGCCTAATGGAAGCTCAGTTCTGGCGTTCAAACACTAGGAACAAGTAAGGAGTTGGCGTCCAACGCCAATCCAGCTTCTAACCCTGGCATTCAAATGCCAGTGAGGGATCAGACACACACAAGTGCTAATAACAACCCCTCTAAAAAGGCTTTCCTAACCACTTCTGTAGGAAATAAACCTTCAGCAACCAAGGTTGAGGAGTACAAAGCCAAGATACCTTATCCTCAAAAACTCCGCCAAGAGGAGCAGGATAAGCAATTTGCTCGCTTTGCAGACTATCTCAGGACTCTTGAAATAAAGATTCCATTTGCAGAGGCACTTGAGCAAATACCCTCTTATGCCAAGTTCATGAAAGATATCTTGAGTCATAAGAAGGATTGGAGAGAAACTGAAAGAGTTCTCCTCACTGAAGAATGCAGCGCAGTCATTCTGAAAAGCTTCCCAAAAAAGCTTAAAGATCCCGGGAGCTTTATGATACCATGCATATTAGAGGGTAATTGCACCAAGACAGCTTTATGTGATCTTGGGGCAAGCATCAACCTAATCCCTGCATCCACTATCAGAAAGCTTGGCTTGACTGAAGAGGTCAAACCAACCCGGATCTGTCTTCAACTTGCTAATGGCTCCATTAAATATCCATCAGGCATAATTGAGGACATGATTGTCAAGGTTGGGCCATTTGCCTTTCCTACTGAATTTGTAGTACTGGAAATGGAGGAGCACAAGAGTGCAACTCTCATTCTAGGAAGACCATTCCTAACAACTGGATGAACCCTCATTGACGTCCAAAAAGGGGAGATAACCCTGAGAGTCAATGAGGATGAGTTTAAGTTGAATGTTGTCAAAGCTATGCAACATCCAGACACATCAGATGACTGCTTGAGCGTTGATATTATTGACTCCCTAGTGGAAGAGGTCAATATGACTGAGAGTCTCGAATCAGAGCTAGAGGACATTTTTAAAGATGTTCAGCCTGATCTGGAGGATTCAGAGGAATTGAAAGAGCCTCTGAAACTTCCTCAGGAAGAGGAAAAACCTCCTAAACCCGAGCTCAAACCATTACCACCATCCCTGAAATATGCATTTCTAGGAGAAGGTGACACTTTTCCGGTGATCATAAGCTCTGCTTTAAATCCCCTGGAAGAGGAAGCGCTACTTCAAGTGCTAAGGACACACAAGACAGCTCTTGGGTGGTCCATAAGTGACCTTAAGGGCATCAGCCCAGCAAGATGCATGCACAAGATCCTATTGGAGGATGATGCTAAGCCAGTGGTTCAACCACAGAGGCGGCTAAATCCATCCATGAAGGAAGTGGTGCAGAAAGAGGTCACCAAGTTACTCGAGGCTAGGATTATTTATCCTATTTCTGATAACCCCTGGGTGAGCCCTGTCCAAGTTGTTCCCAAAAAGGGAGGCATGACAGTGGTTCATAATGAAAAAAATGAACTGGTTCCTACAAGAACAGTTACAGGGTGGCGCATGTGTATTGACTATAGAAGGCTCAATACAGCCACCAGAAAGGATCATTTTCCTTTACCATTCATGGACCAGATGCTAGAAAGACTAGCAGGTCATGATTATTACTACTTTTTGGATGGCTATTCAGGCTATAACCAAATTGCAGTAGATCCCCAAGATCAAGAGAAAACATCATTCACATATCCATCTGAAGTATTTGCCTACAGAAGGATGCCATTTGGGCTGTGTAATGCACCTGCAACCTTTCAGAGATGCATGCTCTCTATTTTCTCTTATATGGTGGAAAAATTTCTAGAAGTCTTCATGGATGACTTCTCAGTATATGGAGACTCATTCAGCTCCTGTCTTGATCACCTGACACTGGTTCTGAAAAGATGCCAAGAGACTAACCTGGTTTTAAACTGGGAAAAATGTCACTTTATGGTGACTGAAGGGATTGTCCTTGGGCACAAGATTTCGAACAAGGGAATAGAGGTGGATCAAGCTAAGGTAGAGGTAATTGAAAAATTACCACCACCTGTCAATGTTAAGGCAATTAGAAGCTTTCTGGGGCATGCAGGGTTCTATAGGAGGTTTATAAAGGATTTTTCAAAAATTGCAAAACCTCTGAGCAATCTGCTAGCTGCTGACACGCCATTTATGTTTGACACAAAGTGTCTGCAGGCATTTGAAACTCTGAAAGCTAAGCTGGTCACAGCACCAGTTATTTCTGCACCAGACTGGACATTACCATTTGAACTAATGTGTGATGCCAGCGACCATGCCATTGGTGTAGTACTGGGACAGAGGCATAACAAGCTTCTGCATGTCATTTATTATGTTAGTCGTGTTTTAAATGATGCCGAAAAAAATTACACAACCACAGAAAAAGAGCTGCTTGCAGTGGTTTATGCCATTGACAAGTTTAGATCATACTTAGTAGGATCAAAAGTGATTGTGTACACTGACCATGCTGCTCTTAAATATCTACTCACAAAGCAGGATTCAAAGCCCAGGCTCATAAGATGGGTGTTACTTCTGCAAGAGTTTGATATAGAAATAAGAGACAGTAAAGGGACAGAGAATCAAGTAGCTGATCACCTGTCCCGGATAGAACCAGTAGCAGGAGCATCCCTCCCTCCTACTGAGATCTCTGAAACCTTTCTGGATGAGCAATTGTTTGCTATTCAGGAAGCTCTGTGGTTTGCAGACATTGCAAACTATAAGACACAAGGTTCTCCTTCTGTAACCATGGAGAGGAAGCATGAAAAGCTTCTCTCACTGTAGAGTCAACCAAAGCCCCCACAGTCAAACTCTAAGTTTGGTGTTGGGAGGCCATAACCAAACTCTAAGTTTGGTGTTGAGAGGTCCCAACATTGCTCTGAATATCTGTGAGGCTCCATGAGAGCTCACTATCAAGCTATTGACACTAAAGAAGCGCTTGTTGGGAGGCAACCCAATGTTATTTAATTATTTATTTTCTATTGTTATGTTATTTTTTTAGGTTGATGATCGTGTGGAGTCACAAAAACTACTAAAAAATAAAAAACAAGATGAAAAATAGTATTAAAAATAGCACACCCTGGAGGAGGAGCATTCTGGCATTTAAACGCCAGAAACAAGCATCTATCTGGCGTTTAAGGCCAGAAACAAGCACCAAGCTGGCATTTAACTCCAGAAACAAGCATCAACCTGGCGTTAAACGCTAAAAACAGGCAGCAGTCTGGCGTTAAACGCCAGGATTGTATACAGAGGGCATTTTACACGCCTAATTGGAGCAGGGATGTTAAGTCCTTGATCCCTCTGGATCTGCGGACCCCACAGGATCCCCACCCACCCTACCTCTTCTTCTCTCCTCTTCACACCTTTTCATAACACTCTTCCCCAAAATAACCTCCACCAATCACCTCCATTACTCCTCCAAACCCACCTACACCCACCCACTCAAATTCAAACCATTCACACACCTCCATCTTCTCCATCTCTTCTTCTTCTCATCTTTTCTTTCGTCTTTTGCTCGAGGACGAGCAAACCTTTTAAGTTTGGTGTGGTAAAAGCATTGCTTTTTATTTTTCCATAACCACTAATGCCTCAAGGGATGCACTTTCCTCCACAAAACTATTGGGAGCAAATCAACACTTCCCTAGGAGAGTTAAGTTCCAACATGGGACAACTAAGGATGGAGCATCAAGAGCATTCCATCATCCTCCATGAGATTAGAGAAGATCAAAGAGCTATGAGGGAGGAGCAATAAAGATAAGGAAGAGACATAGAGGAGCTCAAGAGCACCATTGGTTCTTCAAGAAAAGGAAGACGTCACCCTCACTAAGGTGGACCCGTTCCTTAATCTCCTTGTTCTTATTTTCCTGTTTTTCATTTACTATGCTTTATGTTTGTTTATGTTTGGGTCTTATTACATGATCACTAGTATCTAAGTGTCTATGTCTTAAAGATATGAATGTCCTATGAATCCATCACCTTTCTTAAATGAAAAATGTTTTCTGAAAAGAAAAAGAAGTACATGAATTTTGAATTTTAAAATAGTTTAATTATTTTGATATGGTGGCAATACTTTTTATTTTCTGAATGAATGCTTGAACAGTGCATATGTCTTTTGAATTTGTTGTTTATGAGTGTTAAAATTGTTGGCTCTTGAAAGAATGATGAAAAAGGAGAAATGTTATTTGATAATATGAAAAATCATAAAAATGATTCTTGAAGCAAGAAAAAGCAGTGAAGAACAAAGCTTGCAGAAAAAAAATGCGAAAAAAAAAAGAAAAAAAAGAAAGAGCAAGAAAAAGAAAAAGCAAGCAGAAAAAGCCAAAAGCTCTTTAAACCAAAAGGCAAGAGCAAAAAGCCAATAGCCCTTAAAACCAAAAGGCACGGGAAATAAAAAGGATCCAAGGCTTTGAGCATCAGTGGATAGGAGGGCCTAAAGGAATAAAATCCTGGCCTAAGCGGCTAAACCAAGCTGTCCCTAACCACGTGCTTGTGGCGTGAAGGTGTCAAGTGAAAACTTGAGACTGAGCGGTTAAAGTCGAGGTCTAAAGCAAAAACAGAGTGTGCTTAAGAACCCTGGACACCTCTAATTGGGAACTTTAGCAAAGCTAAGTCACAATCTAAAAAGGTTCACCCAATTATGTGTCTGTGGCATGTATGTATCCGGTGGTAATACTGAAAAACAGAGTGCTTAGGGCCACGGCCAAGACACATAAAGTAGCAGTGTTCAAGAGTCAACATACTGAACTAGGAGAATTAATACCACTATCTGAATTCTGAGTTCCTATAGAAGCCAATCATTCTGAACTTCAAAGGATAAAGTGAGATGCCAAAACTGTTCAGAAGCAAAAAGCTAATAGCCCCGCTCATCTAATTAAGACTGATCTTCATAGATGTTTTTGGAATTCATTGTATATTCTCTTCTTTTTATCCGACTTTGTTTTTAGTTTCTTGGGGACAAGCAACAATTTAAGTTTGGTGTTGTGATGAGCGGATAATTTATACGCTTTTTAGCATGGTTTTTAGGTACTTTTTAATATATTTTAGTCACTTTTTTTATATTTTTATTAGTTTTTAAATAAAAATCACATTTCTGGACTTTACTATGAGTTTGTGTATTTTTCTATAATTTTAGGTATTTTCTGGCTGAAATTGAGAGAGCTGAGCAAAAATCTGATTCAGGTTGAAAAAGGACTACTGATGCTGTTGGATTCTGACCTCTCTGCACTCGGAATGGATTTTCTGGAGCTACAGGAGTTCAATTGGCGCGCTCTAAATTGTGTTGAAAAGTAGACATCCAGGGCTTTCTAGCAACATATAATAGTCTATACTTTGCTCAAGGATAGATGACGTAAACTGGCGTTCAATGCCAGTTCCATGTTGCATTCTGGCGTTAAACGCCAGAAACACGTTACAAGTTGGAGTTAAATGCCCAAAACAGGCTACAACCTAGCGTTTAACTCCAAAAGCAGCCTAAGCACATGTAAAGCTTAAGTATCAGCCCCAGCACACACTAAGTGGGCCCCAGAAGTGGATTTCTGCACTATCCATCATAGTTTACTCATTCTCTGCAAACCTAGATTACTAGCTTACTATTTAAACAACTTTTAGATGATTATTTTGTACCTCATGACATTTTTAGATCTGAACTTTGTACTCTTTGACGGCATGAGTCTCTAAACTCCATTGTTGGGGGTGAGGAGCTATGCTGTGTCTCGATGAATTAATGCAATTAGTTCTGTTTTCTATTCAAACACGCCTGTTTCTATCTAAGATGTTCATTCGCACTTCAATATGATGAATGTGATAATCCATGATACTCATCACCATTCTCAATCTATGAACGTGTTCCTGACAACCACTCCCGTTCTACCTTTGATTGAATGAGTATCTCTTAGATTCCTTAATCAGAATCTTCGTGGTATAAGCTAGAATCCATTGGCAGCATTCTTGAGTTATCCAGAAAGTCTAAACCTTGTCTGTGGTATTCCGAGTAGGATTTAGGGATTGAATGACTGTGACAAGCTTCAAACTCACAAGGGTTGGGCGTAGTGATAGACACAAAAGGATCAATGGATCCTATTCCAGCATGAGTGAGAACCGACAGATAATTAGCCATGCGGTGACAGCGCACCTGGACCATTTTCACTGAGAGGACGGATGGTATCCATTGACAACGGTGATCCACCAATACACAGCTTGCCATAGGAGGAACCTTGCGTGCGTGAAGAAGACAGGGGGAAAGCAGAGATTCAGAAGACAAAGCATCTCCAAAACTCCAACATATTCTCCATTACTGCATAACAAGTATTTATTTCATGTTTTTTTATTTTTCACAATTCAACCTGATAATCATAATTGATATCCTGACTAAGAATTACAAAATAACCATAGATTGCTTCAAGCCAACAATCTCCGTGGGATTCGACCCTTACTCACGTAAGGTATTACTTGGACGACCCAGTGCACTTGCTGGTTAGTGGTACGAGTTGTGAAAAGTGTGATTTACAATTCGTGCACCAATTTGTCATTTAAATTATTTGTTCCTTACTTTCAAGACCCCAATTTTCAAAACTCATAAACAATAATAAGAACATACCTCCCTGCAGTTCCTTGAGAAGACGACCCGAGGTTTAATACTTCAGTTATCAATTTTAAAGGGGTTTGTTACTTGTGACAACCAAAACGTTTGCAAGAAAGGACTTTTGTTGGTTTAGAAACTATACCTGCAACGAGGATTTATCTGTGAATTTCTAGACCACGCAAAAGTTCTCTCTTCAGGTATTAAGCCGGTTTTTTGTAGAATCAAAGTATGAGTTATACCTGGGTGCTCCAGTGTATTTATAATGGTGTGGAGTGACCTTTCAGGAGATAAGATAGTTATCTTATCTTATCTTATCTTATCTTTGTGCGAGGTCATCTTATCATTAAGGGAACCGCCCTTATCTCTATAGGCTTGGGCTGCCTTTGGATTTGGGTCGTGTTCCTCTATTTGACCCCTTTATTGGGCTTTCCTGGCAATTTGGCCGAGCTCTTTGAGAAGAGGTCGGATAGTCTGACCTGAAGAGGTCGGTCGCCTTGTCGCTAAAATATCCCGGGTCGGACAGCTTGACCCAGGGTATGAACAGTGCCCCTGCTCGAGCTCGGTCCTTTTTGAGGTCGAGTCTTAGTTTTAGGACTTCGATCCTTCTCTGGTGAAGCCAAACTCGAGCATTTTGTCGACTTCGTTGAAGCTTTCGAATGTGAAGCATTTTCCTCTTCGTTTTCTTCTAAAAGCGCGCGCTTTTGCGTTTAGCGTTCTTGTATTGGGAATGCGCGAGGGTTTAATACCCTCATTAATTGATTTTAATGCCCCGTTTCTCTTCTTCCTTTATTTTGAATTTTACACTCAAAAAACGGTTTTCTCTTCTCTGTAACTTCCCCTCTTTTCTCTCTGTCTTTCTGTTTTGCATTTTCTTATTTTTCTCTGCGACGCTTGTTTGGTATTCTGTTGGTGCTTTGCTTGAGAGGCATTTTCCAGATTTGTCGCTCCGGCTTTCAACTTTCTTCAGAACTTTCTCCTTTTTCTTCAGGTTGGCTTCTTGTTTCTTTTACTTCCTTTGTAAAAGTATAATTTTTTCTTGAGTGCATCTTTTTGTGTTTTTGCGCCTGCCTGTCGTTCCGATGTATTTTTCTGGCTTATGTATACTTTGGTATTTCTTCTAATGATTAGGGCTCATCTTAGGGCTTTGCATTTTTGTTGTATTACTGCCTGATTTTGTAGCTTCTGTGGGATAATTACTTGTTCGTTTCTGGGAAAGGTTGCATTTTTGATGATTTTTATTGGTATATTTTGTTGCTTGGTTGTTCTTTGTAGACTGAAACTGTAGTTGCGAGGTGGCTTTAGCAATCCTTTTTTCTCTTTGGAGTGTTGATTGGGAGGGAGATTTTCTCTGCTGTGATAGCTTTGTAGAGAACGATGGTCTTCTTGGTGGTCCTGCTCTGACTTTCATCTTTTTACTTAGAATATTTTGCTAGGTTGTTTCAGTTTCTATAGGTTTTCTTGAGTCTTTTGCTCTGTGTTACTGCCTCTAAAGGATGCCCCTGGACCTTGGTGTGTGTCTTGGAGCTTTCTTTTTACTGTTTGTATTGCTCTAGATCATGTTGTCCGAGTTGTTTTGATATTGCCCGGACTATTTTTGGTTAGTAATCTTATTTTCCTTTCTTGTTTGTAGGACTAGTTGGACATGTCTTCTCGCAAAAATATTATAGAAACGTCTTCTAAGGTTCCTGAGGGGATGTCTTACTGGTTGGACTCCCTTGTGTTAATGTGTGTTTCTGTGGTGAATGCTGAGTTCTGTGTGGAGCTTAGGAAATATCACCGTCTCTGTAAGAGTAGAGATCAGGAAAAGAACTATGAATTGGTAGCACCTGATTCCGAGAAGAGGGTTTGCTTTCCTGTTCTGACCCAGGGGGAGCGCCCCTTCTTTTATGCTTATGACTATTTTTTCAGTCAGTTGAATATTACTTTTACTTTCAGCTGCTTTGCCAAGAGTTGGACGTTACTCCTTCTCAGACTCTCTTCCTTTATCTTTTTGTTTTAACTAAGCCCGGTATTTCTTCTAAGAAGAAAGCCTCTTAGATTTCCTTTAGATCTGCCCAGGGACATAAAGTTTTTGCCATGTATGATGAGTCCTTTAGGAACTTTAAGAATTACTTCTTTAAGGTCCAAGCGGTTGAGGGAGCTCGACCATTTTTTCTAGAAGCGAACGATGAACCAGCCTTCCCCTTGTGTTGGCAACAAAATGTAGTGGTATCTCGATACACGTGGGAGATGCTTGACGAAATCGAGCAGGCCTTTGTGAATGTTTTAGAGGATATTTGGGGGGAACCTCCCCATCTTGACACTAAGAAATTTCTGAAGGACCCGTCTCTTGTCCGAACTGTATTGGGTATTTAATTAATATGTTTTTGCTTTGTTTTGATTCTGCTTCCTTGTTTTTCCAATGTGTAATCTGCTTCTATGGTTGGTTTTGTTTTGCAGAGATGGCCAAGAATAATGACTCAATGAAGGCCTTTAAGAAGGCGAGGAAGGCTACTGCAGCTCAAAACATCTCGGCCAAGGTGGCCGGGGAAGGCTCCTCTCAGGTTCCGTTGAAGCCATCTGTACCTAGTTCTCCTGGACCGAGGAGGATGATCCCTACTCCTCGGGTCCGTTTGGTTGATCCTCCACAGGCTTGTGCTGCTACCTCTTCTCTTACCAGCGCTCCTCCTCCGAAAAAGCAAAAAACAACTGAGCCTTTTAACCTTGATGTCCCTGATTTCGACGCTGTCAAGTTTGTGGACCAGCAAATCGGCCCTTATGGTACCATCCCTACTGACGATGTTTCTCTTCTTCGCCATCTGGATTTTATTACTCAAAGCAGCATCAAGATGGCACACATGGGGGAGGCTTTATATCGGACTGCCCAAGATCTTCCCATTCACGCTACAAAAGGCCTTTATGGAGGAGGCCAAGCTGGAGTTTGATCGGATGAAGGGTTTGAAGGAGGAGCTTGAGGTGAAGGTGGCCAAGATGGAGAAAGAATTGGAGGGTGAAAAGACTAGTTCCATTGCCTTGGCGGCTTCTGCGAAGTTGGCTAAAGACACGACGTTGAAGCACAAGGAGAGCTATGTCACGACCTATAGGGAAATGATACATCTCAGGGATGATTTGGAGACTGCTCGAACTGATTATGCCGAGCTCCAGGGTCACCTTGTAGGCAACGTAAATGCTGCCTATGAGAACCTGAAGGAGCAGGTTTGGGTTCTTGCACCCGAGCTCGACCTTACTCTCTTAAGCTTGGACAACGTTGTGAAGGATGGCAAAATTGTCCCTGATGACCCTGATGATGATGATGTCGAACCTCCTTCTGTGCCTGCCGCCAAAGCTTCTGTTGTGCCGACTTCTTCACCTCCTGTAGCTATTTGTCCCGAGTCGGATCCTGATTGTTAAATCTTGAACCGGGATGATGGGACGGTGGATGTGGTGCCCCTTCAGACTCGACCTCCTTCGTCCCGAGATGCTACCACTAGAGAATCCTTGAACCCCATGTAGTTTTATGAATTTTTGGATGTGTATGGCCCGGTCTGTGGGTCTTCAAACTCTTTTCGATTTGTAGTTTTGTTATTTTGTTTTCTGAACACTTTTAGTTGCTTTGCTGTTAGCAACTTTATTTTGGGAAAACAAAGTATTCTCTTAGGCTTCTTTGAGGTCAACTTCGGGTGGCCTCTTTGAGCCCTGTTAATATTATAACTTTGTTTCTTTTCATGACATGTTTGTCTGCATCTGTCTGGTACCTTTTAGGTTTTGGGGGGTGTTGGAGCCTTGTTGTCCGACCTCTTTTAATTGCCTTTGTATTTTCATACTTGTGGCTTGATTCTTTTGTGGTTGTGGATGTTTGGGTCCAACTTTGTATTTCGACTTCCTCACTTCTGCCTGAAGTTATTTCTAGTAATCCGTTTTGTTCGGACCTTTGTTAGGTCTCTGTTAGGAATTACTTTTTATAACGTTAAGGTTTTTGGGTCGACTTCTTTACATTGATCCCTCCTAATTTATTTATAGTAGTCCTCTTTTTTGGACCTTTGTCAGGTCTCTTTTAGGGATTACTTTTTATAACTTGTTTGTGGGAGGCTGACTTCATCATATCGGTCTCTTCTAAGTTATTTCTAGTAATTCTCTTTTTGGACCTTTGTCTGGTCTCTTTTAGGGATTACTTTTTATAACTTGTTTGTCGGAGGCCGACTTCATCATGTCGGTCTCTTCTAAGTTATTTCTAGTAATCCTCTTTTTGGACCTTTGTCAGGTCTTGTTCATACCCTGGGTCGAGCTGTCTGACCCGGGATGTTTAGCGACAAGGCGACCGACCTCTTCATGTCCGACTATCAGACCTCTTCTCAAAAAGATCGGCCAAATTGCCAGGAAAGCGCAGTAAAGGGCCCAAATAGAGGAACACGACCCATATCCAAAGGCAGTCCAAGCCTATAGAGATAAAGGCGGTTCCCTTAAAGATAAGCTGACCTCACTTAAAGATAAGATAAGATAAGATAACTAACTTATCTTACCTAAGAAGGTCAGTCCACGACCATTATAAATACACTAGAGCACCCAGGTATAACTCATACTCTGATTCTACTAAAAACTTGCTTAACACCCTTGCTAACTTAAGCATCGGAGTCCCTTGCAGGTACCCCCCACCCTTCGGTGGCGAAGGATCAGCAGGGCAGCCAAGCTTAACAAGTCGGGTACGATAGCTCCGGCCTCCACTCACAGCCGGACCCATCATCTCCGATCAGCACAGAAGATCTCAACCGAGATCGACCTACAGTTTCAGGTAACCCTCAGAACATTGGCGCCGTTGCCAGGGACCTGGAAGTCATCCCATCACCATGGCGGACGACCATGACAACGACCATGATTCGGATCTGGAAGATAGAACGCCACACAAGAACGCGGACACTATACCAAACGATACTCCTCAACCTAATAAAAACAACGATTCATCGACTGTGGGAGCCATGGAGGCACTTCAAGATCGCTTAAAACAACTTGAAAAAGAAGCCCAACATCAGCGAGAAGCTGGGAAGGATCTACAAAGGGAGATAAGGCGGCGCTGGGAATTAGAAGATAAACTTCTAAAACTCGATGCCAATCTCAAAACCAAAGCTACTCGATCCATCCAGGAGGACAGCTCTCGCAATGATCAACATCCATTCACTAGGGAGATCTTGAAGACCAAAATCCCTAAAGACTTTAAACTCCTGGATATGCCTTTATATGACGGCACTACAGATCCCGGTCATTATCTCAGCAATTTCAGAAGTAGAATGTACCTCACCGACGCCTCAGATGCAGTTCACTGCAAAGCCTTTCCGACTACCTTAACAAAGACAGCGATCAGATGGTTCGACAATCTACCTCCTAGGTCCATCTCAAGCTTCGACGACTTAGCTAAGAAATTTTTGGCCAGATTCTCCATCCAAAAAGATAAGGCTAAGCATGCCCTAAGTCTATTAGGAATCAAGCAAGGAGATCGGAAAAGTCTTCGCAACTACATGGAAAGATTCAACAAAACATGCCTAGACATACAAAGCCTACCAATAGATGCCGCCATTATGGGCCTCATCAATGGCTTACGAGAGGGACCTTTTAGCCAATCTGTATCGAAAAAACACCCCGAATCTCTGAACAAAGTACAAGAACAAGCAGAGAAGTACATCAACATGGAGGAAAACTCCCGACTAGGAGAGACCTCAAAATCCGGGTTCACCTACCCCTCCCAGGATAAGGAATCCAAAAAGAAGGAAGATCGACATGGGTAGAAAATAAAAAATATCACAATGACACCCCTCTTCGGGTGTCCCTTGTGGATGTCTACAGAAAAGTCTGCCACACTGAAAAAATACCCCAGCTCGACCACTCAAAGGCAAAAAAGGAGGAAGAAATCGGACTGAATATTGTGAATACCATCGAATCCGTGGGCATTCTACCAACGAATGTTTTGACTTAAAAGAACGTCATAGAAAAACTAGTAAGGGAAGGAAAATTAGATCGGTACCTGGCCACCCGAGACGATGAACAAAGAAAAATAAGAAGGGACGAAGATGTCGGACAAACCGAGTGATCACCTCGTACACCAGAAAGACATGTCCACATGATACACAGCGGATTTGCGGGAGGAGAAATCTCCAAATCATCTCGCAAAAGATATCTTAAAGAAGTATATCATGTCGAGGGGAAGGAGGAAGCACCCGACATCCCCACAATTACTTTCACCAAAGAGGATGCAGCCGGTATCATCTCAGGACATGATGATCCCATGGTCATCACTATTATATTGGCAAATGCAAATCTCCACCGCACATTAATAGACCAAGGGAGCTCCACCGACATCTTGTTCAAAACTGCCTTCGACAAGCTCGGCCTGGAAGAAAAAGAACTTAGAGCATACCCAAACAACCTGTTCGGACTGGGAGATACCCCAGTTCAACCACTTGGATACATCTCACTACAAACAACCTTCGGAAAAGGAAACTAGTCAAGAACACTCAAGATAGACTACATCATGGTCGACGTTAGTTCAGCCTACAACGCCTTAATAGGCCGGACAACATTGAATCAGCTCGGCGCAATAGTCTCGACTCCACATCTGTGCATGAAATTCCCAACTACAGAAGGGATAGCTACAATAAAAGCATACCAAAAGATGGCGCGCCGCTGTTACAACGAAAGTCTAAACCTCAGAGGCAGAGGAGAAGAATTCCACACAATCAAACTCGGTGGAGTTCAGAGGCGGGAAGAACTCTACCCACAACCTGAAGGTGAAGTAGAGAAAGTCCAGATCGGATACATCCCGGACAAAACAACCAATATTGGTACGAGCCTAAAAAGAGACATAAAAGAATCACTCGTACAGTTCTTACGAGATAACGTCGACCTCTTTGAATGGAAGGCTGTAGACATGCCAGGCATAGACCCCAAATTAATGTGCCACAAGTTGGTGGTCTACCCAGGATCTCAGCCGGTACAACAAAGACGAAGAAAGCTCAGACCAGAACGATCCCAAGCTGTGGAAGAGCAAGTACAAGCTTTACTGGAGGTAGGATTCATAAGAGAAGTCAAGTACCCGCTATGGCTAGCTAACATCGTCTTGGTGAAAAAATCAAATGGGAAGTGGCGAATGTGCACCGACTACACTAATCTCAACAAAGCCTGCCCAAAAGATCCTTATCCACTCCCAAGTATCGATGCTCTGGTATATGCTTTCTCCGGATATAAATACCTCTCATTTATGGATGCATATTCGGGATACAATCAAATTCCGATGTATCCACCCGACCAAGAAAAAACTTCATTCCTAACCCCAAAAGCAAACTATTGCTACATCGTCATGCCTTTTGGTCTTAAAAACGCGGGAGCTACTTACCAAAGATTAATGAATAAAGTCTTCACGGATCACATCGGAAAAATCATGGAAGTCTACGTGGACGACATGTTAATAAAGACACAAAGTGAAGAGACGTTGCTGCCCGACCTCGCCCAAGTATTCAAAACCATAAGAAAGCATGGCATGCGACTTAATCCTGTAAAGTGCACCTTCGCAGTAGAAGCTGGCAAATTCCTAGGTTTCATGCTCACACAAAGAGGAATTGAGGCAAATCTGGATAAATGCTGGGCCATGCTCGACATGAAGAGTCTGACTTGTGTTAAAGAAGTACAACAACTCAACGGAAGGTTAGCAGCCTTGTCCAGATTTCTAGCCGGGTCGGCAATAAGATCTCTCCCCTTCTACGCCATCCTAAGGAAAGGGAAGAAGTTTGAATGGACCACCGAGTCCGAGCAAGCCTTCCATGATTTCAAAAGATTCTTGGGACAATCACCTATCCTATCTCAACCACGAGAAGGAGAACCACTCATATTATACCTTGCAGTAGGAAGTCGGGCAATAGCCTCAGCATTAGTTCGCGAAGACGATAGTGGGCAACAACCCATATACTTCATTAGTAAAGCATTACAAGGATCCGAGTTGAACTACCAAAAAATAGAAAAATTTGCCTACGCACTCATACTGATATCTCGATGACTTCGTCCATACTTCCAGGCTCACACCATTAATGTCCGGACCAACTAGCCCATAAAAGGGATTTTACAGAAAACAGACCTAGCAGGCAGAATCTAGCAATGGGTAATCGAGTTGTCCGAATTTGATCTTCAATATGAAGCTCGGACAGCCATCAAATCACAATACCTGGCCGACTTTACTGCAGAATTTATAGACACCCCGGGACCCCCCACAAAATGGAATCTCTACGTGGACGGTTCCTCAAATAAAACTGGAAGCGGCGCAGGTGTGATAATTGAAAGCGACCAAGGGACCCAAATTGAACTCTCCCTGAAATTCGGGTTCCCCGCCTCAAACAACCAAGTGGAATATGAGGCACTACTAGCTAGTTTGAAGCTGGCTAGGGAGGTTGGAGCTCAAAAGCTTATCATCTTCAGTGACTCACAAGTAGTCACTTCACAAATAACAGGGAGCTACCAAGCCAGGGATCCCACCATGAAAAAGTACTTGGATAAAACCAGGAAACAGCTCGGACAACTCGGGGAATATGAGATTCGCCACAAACCCCGCAAATAAAATGCTCGAGCTGATGCACTCTCAAAGCTAGCCAGCACCAAACCAGGGGGCAACAATAGAAGCCTCATCCAGGAAATGCTGCAGAACCCATCAATCTCAGAAGAGGAAAAAGTACTAGCCATAACAGGCTTGGATCAAGGATGGATGACTCCCATAATCAACTACCTCAAAACAGAAATGCTTCCTTCAGATGAAAAAGAGGCAAAAAGGTTAAAACGGGTGGCACAATACTACACTATCATAAACAATACCCTATACAAAAGAGGGATCTCAATACCATTGTTAAAATGTGTACCGACTTCCAACACAAAAGAAGTCCTAGAAGAGATACACAGTGGCACCTGTGGCAATCACCTCGGAGCACAAGCACTTACCAAAAAAGTACTCTGGGCAGGGTTTTATTGGCCAACTCTACAAAAAGAAGCCACGGAGTTCGTAAAGACATGTAACCATGTCAGAAACATGCCAACTTTCACATCGCCCCGCCAGAAGAACTCATCAGCGTGACCTCACCTTAGCCATTCGCAAAATGGAGACTCGACCTTCTTGGACCCTTCCCTCAGGGATCGGGACAAGTTAAATTCCTCATAGTAGGGGTAGACTATTTCACAAAGTAGATCGAGGAAGAACCCCTAGCTAATGCCACTGCTCAAAGAAGTCGAAAATTCCTATATAGGAACATTGTCACAAGGTTCAGGGTTCCATACTCCATCACCACAGACAATAGCACTCAATTTACAGATGCAGGCTTCAGAAAGCTAGTGGCCGACCTGAACATAAAACACCAGTTCACTTCCGTAGAACATCCCCAAGCCAATGGACAAGCCGAAGCTACCAACAAAATCATACTGGCGGGGCTCAAGCGAAGATTACAGGACGCAAAGGGAGCCTGGGTTGAAGAACTCCCACAAGTCCTGTGGGTGTACTGAACAACGCCGCATTCCACCACAAAGGAATCACCCTTCCGATTAGCGTACGAATAGAGGCAATGATCCCAGTGGAGATTGAAGAAGGGTCGCCTAGAGTAATCCACTGTAACGAAGAAGCCAACTCCCAACTTCAAAGGGAAGAACTCGACCTACTCCCAGAAGTCCAAGAAAGAGCTCGGATCAGGGAAGAGGCATTAAAACGACGAATGGCTTCGAGATACAATCAAAGGATGGTGCCGCGAGAATTTGCTGAGAACGACCTCGTCCTAATCCGAAATGATATCGGAACAACTCGACGTGGAGAAGGAAAGCTGGCAGCAAACTGGAAGGGACCCTACCGAGTCATAGAAGTACTTGGAAAGGGCTACTACAGACTGTCCGAACTCGATGGGCGAGAGCTTCCTAGGTCATGGCACGCCTGCAACCTTAGAAGGTACTATAGTTAGGGATGATCAAAGGATCTTAGCATAAGGCGCACTCTTTTTCCTGAAAAGGTTTTTTAATGAGGCGCCAAGCCAAGACCTATAAATTGCCCGACTTAGAGGGATAAAGCTCCCACATGTATATATTTGCATTTTCTTTTGAATAAAATCTGTTCAGATCTTCTACAAATGATCAAGACGCATTAATTTGAAACATTCATCGTCTGATTACAAAGCTACAGATCGGCAAAAAGCGAAAATCAAATTCACTGCACGATCACGATAAAGACCAACAGATATGAAAACCAAAATTCATTAAAAGGTCGACCAAATGAGTATTAAACCTAATTTCTACAAAATCGGCAAAGATGAAAAGTCCGGGGTCTTTTGAAAGGAGGAACGACAGGAGGGTAAGAAACAGTGGCAGAAGACTGCTGAGGATCAAGTGCACGGACTCGAGGAGTAGGGATCATTCTCCTCGATCCAGGCGAACTCAGTACAGATGGCTTCGGCGGAACCTGAGAGGACCCTTCTCCATCCGTCCTGGTCGAGATGTTCTAGGCCGCAATAGCCTTTCTTGCTTTCTTGAAAGCCTTCATCGATTCATTATTCTTAGCCATTTCTAAAAAATGAAGAACAAACAGCTTTACAAACTAGAAAAAGAAGAAGGCAGCAAAGAAAAAACAAGAAACAAAATATATCAAGCAAATACCCAATGCAGTTCGGACAAGGGAGGGGTCCCCCAAAGATATTTTAGTGTCCAAATGAGGAGGTTCCCCCCAAATGTTCTCCAAAACAGTTACAAAGGCCTGCTCCACCTCGTCCAACATCTCCCAGGTGTATCGGGATACCACTACGTTTTCTGCCATTCTAAAGGAAAGCAGGGTTCGTCATTCTCATCCAGAAAGAAAGGCCGAGCTCCTTCAACAGCTCGGACCTTGAAGAAGTAATTCTTAAAATCTTGAAAGGACTCATCATACATAGAAAAAACCTTGTGCCCCTGGGCAGACCTAAAAGAAATCCAAGAAGCCTTCTTCTTGGTAGTCACAGGCTTGGTCAACACAAAAAGATACAAAAAGAGACTTTGAGAAGCAGTAACAGCAAATTCTCGACAAACCAACTGAAAAATCTTGATAAAACCCCAAGATTTTGGGTGAAGTTGAGAAGGGGCAACATTATAGGACCATAACAGGTCAGTTTTGAAAGAAGTAAAGGGAAGAGTGATGTTCATTTGACTAAAAAAGAAATCATATGCATAGAAAAAGGGACGCTCCCCCTGAGTCAGAACAGGGAAGCAAACCCTATCGTCAGAATCAGGTGCTACCAACTCGTAACTGTTCTCCTGATCTCTACTGCTACAAATTTGGTGATGTTTTCTAAGCTCTACGCAAAATTCAGAATTGGCTAAAGAAACACACAGCAACACAAGGGAGTCCAACCAATCAGACATCCCCTCAAGAACCTTAGAAGACGCCTCGATAATATTTTTGTGAGAAGACATGGCCAACTAGTCCTACAAACAAGAAAAGAAGATTGGATTACTAAAAAACATTTCGGACGAAACCAAAACAACTCGGCCAATGTAACCCAGCGCAATACAAGCAGCAAAAGGAAACCCCAGAATCCACATAAAAAAAGATCCAGGGGCATCCTTTGGAGGCAGTTAATAGGACAAGGATTCAGGAAAACCTACAAGCTCACATACATCCTAACCGAAAAACAATAAACCCCCCTTTTGATCTGCAACTAAAGTGACACTCTGAAAAGAAAGCTGCGAGCCACAAATCGAGCAAAATAAACTACCTTCCAGACTCACCATCCCAGTTTCAATCAACAAACGAAGCTACTAAGCAACAAAATATCATCAAAGACGCAACCTTGTCCTCAGAGAAGCAAGCAGCAAAACATGCAAAGCCCTAAAAAGCCTCCACAGAAGTACTAGGAGTACACATAAAGACGAAAAGGAGGCCAAAAAATACATCACAGTGAAAAACAAACACAAAGACCACAAAAAGGTTCAAGCTTTCCAACATACATTCAGAATCAAAGTTTTACCAGAAAAATGATGAGAACAAGAAAGTAAGAAAAAACCAACCTGGAAAAAGCAGAAAGCCTCGATAGAAAGTTGAAGAGAGGAGCAGAATCTGGAATCGCCCTTCTACAACCAGAAGGAAACAATAACCAAGCAATGTCGCAAGGAAAGAGACAAAAGCTACAAACTCCAGGTGAAAACAGAATAAGAGAAAGAACAGGGAGGTTACGGAGAAGCGAAACCATTTTTCTGAAATGTGAAATTCAAAATAAAGAGGCTAAGAAAAACGGGGCAATTAAAACCAATTAATGAGGGTATTAAACCCTCGCACGTTCTCAAGAACAGAGCGCTAATACAAAAGCGCGCGCTTTCAGAAGAAATCGTTCCACATTCAAAAAGGAAGATTCTACAAAGAAAGAAGTCGACAAATGCTCGAGTTCGGCTTCACCCGAGAAGGATTGAAGTCCAAAGACTAAGACTCGATCTCAAAAAAAGAAAGACCGAACTCGAGCAGGGGCACTGTTCATACCTTGGGTCGAGCTGTCCGACCCGGGATGTTTAGCGACAAGGCGACCGACCTCTTCATGTCCGACTATCCGACCTCTTCTCAAAGAGATCAGCCAAATTTCCAGGAAAGCCCAGTATAGGGCCCAAATAGAGGAACACGACCCATATCCAAAGGCAGTCCAAGCCTATAGAGATAAAAGCGGTTCCCTTAAAGATAAACTGACCTCACCCAAAGATAAGATAAGATAAGATAAGTAACTTATCTTACCTAAGAAGATCAGCCCACGACCATTATAAATACACTGGAGCACCCAGGTATAACTCATACTATGATTCTACTAAAAACCTGCTTAATACCCTTGCTAACTTAAGCATCAGAGTCCCTTGCAGGTACCCCCCACCCTCCGGTGGTGAAGGATCAGTAGTGCATCCAAGCTCAACAAGTCGGGTACGATAGCTTCGGCCTCCACTCACAGCCGGACCCATCATCTCCGATCAGCACAGAAGATCTCGACCAAGATCGACCTACAGTTTCATGTAACCCTCGGAACAGGTCTCTTTTAGGGATTACTTTTTATAACTTGTTTGTGGGAGGCCGACTTCATCATGTCGGTCACTTCTAAGTTATTTCTAGTAATCCTCTTTTTTAGGGCTGGCCAGGCATCTTTCCAGGGATTGACTTTTTATAACTTTGGTTATTGTGGTTGACCGGTCCGACTTCTTTATGTCGGCCTGTCTTTTAAGTTATTTTTAGCAACCCATTTTATTAAGACATCGTCAGGTCCTTTCTATGGATCACTTTTAAAAACTTCTTGCATTATTCTGTTTTTGTCACTTTTTCATCTTTGCCGATTTTTTCGAAGTTAGGTTTGATCCTTGTTTGGTCGACCTTTTGATGAATTCGGTTTTCATCTTCTTGGGTCTTTGTTGTGGTCGGACAGTGAATTTAATCTTCACCTTCTACCGATCTTGTAGCTTTATAATCGGGTGATGAATTTTTTTGCGTTTCAGACTAATGCATCTTGAGAATTTGTAGAAAATCTAAAAAACTTTATTCAAAAGAAAATGCAGATATATACATGTAGGTGTTTTATCCCTCTAAGTCAGGCAATTTGTAGATCTTGGCTTGGCACCTCATTAAAAAACTTTTTCAGGAAAAAGAGTGGCCTCATCCTAAGATCTTTATTACCTCTAACTATAGTACCTTCTTAGGTTGCAGGTGTGCCAAGACCTTGGAAGCTCTCGCCCTTCGAGTTCGGATAGTCTGTAGTAGCCCTTTCTAAGTACTTCTATGACTCGGTAGGGTCCTTTCCAGTTTGCTGCCACCTTTCCTTCTCCAGGTCGAGTTGTTCCGATATCATTTTGGATTAGGATAAGGTCGTTCTTGGAAAAACCTTATGGCACTACCTTTTGATTGTATCTTGAAGCCATTCGACGTTTTAATGCCTCTTCCATGATCCGAGCTCTTTCTCGAATTTCTGGAAGTAGGTCGAGTTCTTCCCTTTGAAGTTGGGAGTTGGCTTCTTCATTATAGTGGATCAATCTGGGCGACCCTTCTTTGACCTCCACTGGGATCATTGCCTCTATTCCGTAAGCAAATCGAAAGGGTCATTCCTTTGTGGTGGGGTGTGGCGTTGTTCGGTATGTCCATAGGACTTGTGGGAGCTCTTCAGCCCAGGCTCCCTTTGAGTCCTGTAATCTCCATTTTAGCCTAGCCAATATGACTTTGTTGGCAGCTTCAGCTTGTCCATTGGCTTGGGGATGTTCTACAGAAGTGAATTGGTGTTTTATGTTCAAGTCGGCCACTAACTTTCTAAAGCCTGCATCTGTGAATTGGGTGCCATTGTCTGTGGTGATGGAGTATGGAACCCCGAACCTTATGACAATGTTTCTATATAGGAATTTTTGACTTCTTTGAGCTGTGGCATTAGCTAGAGGTTCTGCCTCTATCCATTTTGTGAAATAGTCTACCCCTACTATGAGGAATTTGACTTGTTCTGATCCCTGAGAGAAAGGTCTGAGAAGGTCGAGTCCCCATTTTGCGAATGGCCAGGGTGAGGTTACGCTGATGACCTCCTCTGGCGGGGCGATGTGAAAGCTGGCATGTTTCTGACATGGTGGACACGTTGGTGCACGAAATTGTGATCTCAACGGAGCCAAAAACTTGGTACGCACAATTGTAATCTCACTTCTTCTTCACAACTTCGCACAACTAACTAGCAAGTGCACTGGGTCGTCCAAGTAATAAACCTTCTGTGAGTAAGGGTCGATCCCTCGAAGATTGTCAGCTTGAAACAAGCTATGGTCATCTTGTAAATCTTAGTCAGGCAGACTCAAATGGTTATGAGGTTTTGATAATTAAAATATAAATAAAATATAAAATAAGATAGAGATACTTATGTAATTCATTGGTGAGAATTTCAGATAAGCGTATGGAGATGCTTTGCTCCTTCTGAATCTCTGCTTTCCTACTGCCTTCATTCAATCATTCATACTCCTTTCCATGGTAAGGTGTATGTTGGGGGATCACCGTTGTCAATGGCTACCGTCAGTCCTCTCAGTGAAAATGGTTCAAGTGCTTGTCACTGCACGGCTAATCATCTGTCAGTTCTCGATCATGTTGGAATAGGATCCATTGATCCTTTTGCGTCTGTCACTACGCCCAACACTCGCGAGTTTGAAGCTCGTCACAGTCATCCCTTCCCAGATCCTACTCGGAATACCACAGACAAGGTTTAGACTTTCTGGATCTCAGGAATGGCCGCCAATAATTCTAGCCTATACCACTGATGACATGTCACCATGTCATGTTTTTCTATGCTTTTTCATACAAGAAATTAATGATTTGTGCTTAAATATTAAATGCTTTTGTACTTAATTGGTATATTTCTTTGATCTTTTAATTTTATAAATCATGTAGGAAATAAGAAGAAAAAGAAGCAAAGAAGCACAAAATAAGCTAAAAAGGAGAAAAAAAGAGCTTTGGGGAACACTTTGAAGTTGGAGCACACTTTGGAGCCTTAGGCCACGCGTTTAAAAGCGTGGCCTATGACCAAAAAAAAGGAAAATAGGCAATCAGCACAAAGCTCAGCTCACTTGGAGAGCTGAGCGCTACAAGAGTGCAAAATGAGCTTGGAAAGTAAAATTTTGGCTAAGTTAAAATCTGGGCGCTCACAGCATGACCATGCCTCCTTCAAAGGGCTATAACTTGAGCTACAGATGTCCGACTGATGTGCTTCTAGTTGCGTTGGAAAGCTGACATTCAGAGCTTTCCAACGATGTATGGAAATCTATATTTGGCATGAAATTGTGGCACGAGTGAAAGGCATCTTTAAGGGCCAAAAATAAGCAAAAAAATCAGCCAATGCTTCCACCAAGGTTCGAAGGGGGAAACACAAGGAAAACAAGGAAAGCAAGCAAGGAGTGCTCAGTTCACTTTGTGAGCTGAGCTTTATCGGGCTCCCACTCAAGAAAATGCAAGGAAAAGGTTCACAAGAATGCCTCCACCAAGGTTTGAACTTGGGACCTCCCCTTGGAAGCTCCAATGCTCAGCTCACTTGGAGAGCTGAGCGCTACTCATGGTGCATCCCACAACCATTTGACACGGACCAAGAGTGGAGTGCGCAAAAAATTTGGCACCGTCCAGAAACACAAGGCGCGCAACAAATTTGGCACCAAGGCACCAATGCTCAGCTCACTTTGTGAGCTGAGCTTTCCCCTGATGCCTCCCCCAAGCAACAGCACGCGACGCAAGGCCTCCCCACACTAAGTCTCAAAGCTCAGCTCACTTTGTGAGCTGAGCATCCTCCTGGGAGAAATTTTCACATGGGCCCAAATTCAATTAAAATTCTCTTTGAACACAATTCTTCATCAATTGAACCAAGGCCATCCAGACCCACTCTTTCTCAAATCCAAAGCAAGCTAAGCCCATTATCATCACTCAAAGGCACAAGGATCAATTAGATTAGGAATTTCATTTAATTGTAATTTGTTTTTCATTTCATTTCATTTTCATTTTGTAAAGCCTATATAAGGTATCATTTTCATCTTTGTTAGGGGAGCTCGATTAGAAAAGAGGCTAGCTCCAATAGGGAGTTTTGCACTCTTTAGTTTTCATTTTGCTTTCTTTCTTAGTTTTCTTGTCTGTTTTGAAATTTTGGATTGAGATTGGAAGAAATTCTGTTTTCATTCTCCATCTGCAACGTCTCTTGTTCTTCTTCTACAATTTACTTTTCCATTTTCATTTTGCAATTGTTCTTGTTGGATCAAGGAAGGATTTGAGATCTAGACTTGTTTTCTAGTCTCTTCCACTCCTGAGATCTTCAACATCCTTTTAAATTGCTGCAAATTAAGCATTGCTTTCTGTCTTTACAATTCTTCAAGGCATTTTACTCTTCTGTTTAGATCTGTTGCATGATTTTGCATCTTTTACTTCTCTGTTTGATTGCTATTTACACTTTCCTGTTGAATTTTAATATCCAGCACCCATTCCCCTTTATATTTCATGCAATTTACATTTCTTCTCATTTAAGATTCTTGCAATTTACATTTCTTGCAATTTAAGTTTCAGCTATTTTACTTTCTTGTTCTTTAAGTTTCTGCACATTTACTTTCTGCAATTTATAATTCCTTGTCATTTACATTCTGTTGCTTCAAGTCTCACCCAATTTCACTTAAATGTTAGCTTGACTAAACCAAGCACCCACTAAAGTTGCTTGATCCATCAATCTCTGTGGGATCGACCTCACTCTAAGTGAGTTTTACTACTTGATGCGACTCGGTACACTTGCCGGTGAGTTTTAGGTGTTTTAGAAAATTTGTTTTTCCACAAAAAATACCATCAAGTTTTTGGTGCCGTTGCCGGGGATTGATTTAGATCAACAATGATTAAGTGGGTGAGAATTCTAGATCAAGTATTTTCTTTATTTTTGTTTTCTGTTTTAAATTGAAACCAAGGTGTTTGAGTTTTTGCCTCACTAAGAAATTCTCATCTCTGATATGAGTAATTTTAATTTTCCTTGGTGTTGTGTTTTCAAAAATTCAAATGGAGTTCAACTCATCTTATGATCAAACAAATTTTATGGGATATTACCCACCATCACCAATCTCTAATGGTGGCTGGGAATATCACCAAGAAAATACAAAGTCAGAGCACTCCAATCCATGGAGATTTATTTCAGAAACACAAGATGGGCAAGAGAATCATATGGGATATCTTCCTCCACCACAAAATGATGCAAGCTGCTATTCTAATGGTGGCTGGGAGGAGCAAAACCAGAAAATATTTGAGAGCCCATATTCCACTTATCAAGAGCCATCTTCACTTGAACGTGCCTTCAATTCACTTATGCAAAATTGTCCAACCTCACCTTCCAGTTTTTCATCTGAAAATTCTTCATCACTTGACTATGCCTCAACACAAAAACCATCCCAAGACTCACAACCAACACAAACTTCCACGAGCCAAAGATTCTCAATATTTGAGTCCAGGTTCAACAGACTTGTGGAGAAACAACAACAATTCTGGAGAGAACTAAAAATCATTTCTCAGGAGACGAATGAGCAATTGGAGGACACAGAGAAACACTTAGAACTACGAAGCAAGGAAAATGAAGACCAATTGATGGATGTGAAGGATAAAGTGGAAGAGCAAGATGAGGAGGCTACTGCATCAAGTGAACTTTCAATGAAGAATGAGGTGGTTGAAAATGAAACTGCACTTAAGGTGATAGAGGAGCATGAAACTTCCCTCCCAAAGGAATTAATATGAAATCATGAAGAAGAAATGGAGGAAGATACTCAAGAGAATTCACATTCAAGTGAAGTAGAGAAGTGCACAAAGGAAGAGCTCATTGAGCCACCAATTCAAAAGGCTCAGGATGAAGACAAAACTCCAATAATCATACAGCAACCAAGTCTTGAATCCAAAGAAGTGAAGGCAACTAGCAAGAGCACCAATTTTGTCCCTAATCCAGCAAGCAAGCTCAATCAAGCTATTTACAAAAGGAAGCTTGCTTAGGAAAGGCCAAGACAAGGGACACTAGCTGAAACCTCTCCCCCCTTGAGGTCATTCCTCTTAACAAATTGGAAGAAGAGGAAGAAAGTGAAGAACAGGTAGACCGTAGGTACATTTCTTTCTTTGCTTTGTTTACATTCAATAAATTGGCATATAGTTACATTCTAAGTTTGGTGTTGCCATGCAACACATTGTTTTCAATCTTTTTGGATGATTGCATCAAATCAAAAATGAAAGTGACACACCAAGATTCTAAGTTTGGTGTGCCACTTATTTTCTATGCAATCCATTCAAGCAACACTACTTGTCTGCATAATCATAATGCCTCTGCAATTTTATTTTTCTCTTTTGGTTTAATATTTTAGTTTCCTCTTTATTTTATTCATTTACGTGTTCTTAATGCTTTCTTTTATTAACGATGTTTGTTAATACATCACCAAGAGAGCTCTATTCATGACAAGATTCTTGGCTTGGTGATTGTATTTAACATACAACAGTTTCATTTAGTTTTATTTCAAATAAAATGGACATAGGATTGCATTCTAAGTTTGGTGTTGCTATGCAACAAAATTTGGTTCCAATTCTTACAAGATACTTGCATTAATTCCAAGTGAAAGTGTCACACTAAGTTTGGTGTGCCACTTATCTTTTATGCAATGTATTGTGCACACCTTCTTATCTATGCAATCAAAATGTCTCTGTCTCTTGTGCCTTGATTGTTATTTTTAATTTTGCTTGCTTAAAACACATGTGCTATTAACATTTCATTGTATAAGGCATTCATGATCCATCTTAGCCCCATAGCCATTGTTCTAATTGTTGCTTGAGGGTGAGCAAGCATTTTGAGTTTGGCAAGGGAAAGGGAAGAATAAGAGGAAAATGACAACAATAGAGAAGATAGACTACAAGGTTGTAAAGTTCCTTTTCCTCTCATTTGTTTCCAACACTTAAATTGCATGATTATCTTCATCTTTTCTATTTACATGTGTGTATGAATAAAGCATAGCTTGAATATTGATTTATAACACGTTGCCATGACATTATGACTACCAACTTGAGTTTTGTGAATTCAAAGCAGTAAAGTATCATGATCATAAACAAACAAGGAATTAAAAAAGAATTTAGCATGTGCATACAAGTATTGGGTAGCTAGTATGATTAATTGTTGCTCAATTGCATTGGATTTTATTTAATTGAAGTTTTTATCTAGTACATTTTGTGAAATCTTTTGAAAATCATGAAAACCTTGAAGAAGCAAATACAATTAAAGCAAGAAAAGAAAAAGGGAAAGAATGAGAAAGCTGAAGGCTCTGAGTACCAATGGCAATTTATTTGTTAAGTACTTGTGGTGTTTATGTATCAAGCCAAATGCTTGAAAACAAAACACTTAGAAGTTAAGGCTAGGCTCAAGTGCAAAAGCACTCCCTCAAAGCTCAAGGTTCTGAGCATCAATGATTAGAGAATCATTAAAAGAAAAGAAAAATGAGCTTAATGAAGTCCTCTAATTCAAATGCTTGTGGTGCTTATGTATCAAGTGGTAATACTTGAAAACAAAGCATTTAGAATCGTAGCTTTGTTATTAACTCATGGGGCAAAGCACCCAAAAGGAGAAGCTAATAAGAAAAATCAAAAGCTTGTTTCAAGGAAGAAATATAAGAGAAAGATTTCATAAATTGAGCTAGATAGAAGCATCAATCATTTACATCTCTTTTGTGATTGAAGCATGCTTAGAAAACTAGCTAACCATGAACATTGAGTTGCTATTCTTCTTACCTTGGATTGTCAATCTTTAATGCATGATTCTTTTCTTGCTTGGGGACAAGCAAGGTTTAAGTTTGGTGTTGTGATGACATGTCACCATGTCATGTTTTTCTATGCTTTCTCATACAAGAAATTAATGATTTGTGCTTAAATATTGAATGCTTTTGTACTTAATTGGTATATTTCTTTGATCTTTTAATTTTATAAATCATGTAGGAAATAAGAAGAAAAAGAAGCAAAGAAGCACAAAATAAGCTAAAAAGGAGAAAAAAAGAGCTTTAGGGAACACTTTGAAGTTGGATCACACTTTGGAGCCTTAGGCCACGCTTTTAAAAGCGTGGCCCATGACCAAAAAAAAGGAAAATAGGCAATCAGCATAAAGCTCAGCTCACTTGCAGAGCTGAGCGCTACAAGAGTGCAAAATGAGCTTGGAAAGCAAAATTTTGGCTAAGTTAAAATCTGGGCGCTCACAACATGACCATGTCTCCTTCAAAGGGCTATAACTTAAGCTACAGATGTCCGATTGATGTGCTTCCAGTTGCGTTGAAAAGCTGACATTCAGAGCTTTCCAACGATGTATGGAAATCCATATTTGGCATGAAATTGGGGCACGAGTTAAAGGCATCTTTAAGGGCAAAAAATAAGCAAAAAAGTCAGCCAATGCTTCCACCAAGGTTCGAAGGGGGAAACACAAGGAAAACAAGGAAAGCAAGCAAGGAGCGCTCAGTTCACTTTGTGAGCTGAGCTTTATATGGCTCCCACTCAAGAAAATGCAAGGAAAAGGCTCACAAGAATGCCTCCACCAAGGTTTGAACTTGGGACCTCCCCTTGGAAGCTCCAATGCTCAGCTCACTTGGAGAGCTGAGCGCTACTCATGGTGCATCCCACAACCATTTGACACGGACCAAGAGTGGAGTGCACAACAAATTTGGCACGGTCCAGCAACACAAGGCACGCAACAAATTTGGCACCAAGGCACCAATGCTCAGCTCACTTTGTGAGCTGAGCTTTCCCCTGATGCCTCCCCCAAGCAACAGCACGCTACGCAAGGCCTCCTCACACTATGTCTCAAAGCTCAGCTCACTTTGTGAGCTGAGCATCCTCCTGGGAGAAATTTTCACATGGGCCAAAATTCAATTAAAATTCTCTTTGAACACAATTCTTCATCAATTGAACCAAGGCCATCCAGACCCACTCTTTCTCAAATCCAAAGCAAGCTAAGCCCATTATCATCACTCAAAGGCACAAGGATCAATTAGATTAGGAATTTCATTTAATTGTAATTTATTTTTCATTTCATTTCATTTTCATTTTGTAAAGCCTATATAAGGTATCATTTTCATCTTTGTTAGGGGAGCTCGATTAGAAAAGAGGCTAGCTCCAATAGGGAGTTTTGCACTCTTTAGTTTTCACTTTGCTTTCTTTCTTAGTTTTCTTGTCTATTTTGAAATTTTGGATTGAGATTGGAAGAAATTCTGTTTTCATTCTCCATCTGCAACGTCTCTTGTTCTTCTTCTACAATTTACTTTTCCATTTTCATTTTGCAATTGTTCTTGTTGGATCAAGGAAGGATTTGAGATCTAGACTTGTTTTCTAGTCTCTTCCACTCCTGAGATCTTCAACATCCTTTTAAATTGCTGCAAATTAAGCATTGCTTTCTGTCTTTACAATACTTCAAGGCATTTTACTCTTCTGTTTAGATCTGTTGCATGATTTTGCATCTTTTACTTCTCTGTTTGATTGCTATTTACACTTTCCTATTGAATTTTAATTTCAAACACCCATTCCCCTTTATATTTCATGAAATTTACATTTCTTGTCATTTAAGATTCTTGCAATTTACATTTCTTGCAATTTAAGTTTCAGCTATTTTACTTTCTTGTTCTTTAAGTTTCTGCACATTTACTTTCTGCAATTTATAATTCCTTGTCATTTACATTCTGTTGCTTCAAGTCTCACCCAATTTCACTTAAATGTTAGCTTGACTAAACCAATCACCCACTAAATTTGCTTGATCCATCAATCCCTGTGGGATCAACCTCACTCTAAGTGTGTTTTACTACTTGATGCGACCCGGTACACTTGCCGGTGAGTTTTAGGTGTTTTGGAAAATTCGTTTTTCCACAAAAAATACCATCAACCACGAAGGTTTTAATCTTAGATTAGAAGCCCCAGAGATACACATTCAAGCTTGTTTGCATGTAGAACGGAAGTGGTTGTCAGGCACGCGTTCATAGGTGAGAATGGTGATGAGCATCACATAATCATCACATTCATCATGTTCTTGTGTGCGAATAAATATATTAGAGAAGAAATAAGCTTGAATTGAATAGAAAAATAATAGTACTTTGCATTAATTCATGAGGAATAGCAGAGCTCCACACCTTAATCTATGGGGTGTAGAAACTCCACCGTTGAAAATACATAAGTGAAAATAGTCTAAGCATGGCCGAATGGCCAACCCCAAAGGTCTAAGGAATAAACGTCCAAAGATTATTATGAAATAAATCACTAAAAATAGTTTTTATACTAAACTAGTAACTAGGGTTTATAGAAATGAGTAAATGATGCTGAAATCCACTTCGGGGGCCCACTTGGTGTGTGTTTGGGCTGAGCATTAAGCTTTACACGTGTAGAGACTTCTCTTGGAGTTAAACGCCAGGTTGCATCCTGTTTGTGGCGTTTAACTCTGGTTTATAACCTGTTTCTGGCGTTTAACTTCAGAATAGGACAGGAAGTTGGCATTTGAACGCCAGTTTGCGTCGTCAAAACTCGGAAAAAGTATGGACTATTATATTATGCTGGAAAGCCCTAGATGTCTACGTTCCAACGCAATGGAGAGCGCGCTAATTGGGTTTCTGTAGCTCCAGAAAATCCATTTCGAGTGCAGGGAGGTCAGAATCCAACAGCATCTGCAGTCCTTTTTCAGCCTCTGAATCAGATTTTTGCTCAGGTCCTTCAATTTTAGCCAGGAAATACCTGAAATCACAGAGAAACACACAAACTCATAGTAAAGCCCAGAAATGTGATTTTTGCATAAAAACTAATAAAAACATAGTAAAAACTAACTAAATTGTACTTAAAACTACCTAAAAACAATGCCAAAAAGCATATAAATTATCCTCTTATCACAACACCAAACTAAAATTGTTGCTTGTCCCCAAGCAACTGAAAATCAAATAGGATAAAAAGAAGAGAATATACTATAAATTCCAAAATACCAATGAAACTTAGCTCCAATTAGATGAGCGGGACTAGTAGCTTTTTGCCTCTGAACAGTTTTTGCATCTCACTCTATCCTTTGAAGTTCAGAATGATTGGCATCTATAGGAACTCAGAATTTAGATAGTGTTATTGATTCTTCTAGTTCAGTATGTTGATTCTTGAACACAGCTACTTTTTGAGTCTTGGTCGTGGCCCTAAGCACTTTGTTTTCCAGTATTACCACCGGATACATAAATGCCACAGACACATGACTGGGTGAACCTTTTCAGATTGTGACTCAGCTTTGCTAGAGTCCCCAATTAGAGGTGTCCAGGTTTCTGAAGCACACTCTTTTTTTGCTTTGGACCACGACTTTAACCGCTCAGTCTCAAGCTTTCACTTGACACCTTCACGCCACAAGCACATGGTTAGGCACAGCTTGATTTAGCCGCTTAGGCCAGGATTTTATTCCTTTAGGCCCTCCTATCCATTAATGCTCAAAGCCTTGGATCCTTTTACCCTTGCCTTTTGGTTTTAAGGGCTACTGGCTTTTTGCTCTTGCCTTTTGGTTTGAAGAGCTCTTTGCTTTTTCTGCTTGCTTTTTCTTTTTGTTTCTTTTTTTCCTTTTATTTTCGCCATTTTTTTTTTTGCCGCAAGCTTTGTTCTTCACTGCTTTTTCTTGCTTCAAGAATCAATTTTATGATTTTTCGGATTATCAATAACATTTTTCCTTTTTCATTATTCTTTCAAGAGCCAACAATTTTAACATTCATAAACAACAAATTCAAAACACATATGCACTGTTCAAGCATTCATTCAGAAAACAAAAAGTATTGTCACCATATCAAAATAATTAAACTAATTTCAAGGATGAATTCAAAATTCATGTACTTCTTGTTCTTTTGTTTTTAGAACATTTTTCATTTAAGAGAGGTGATGGATTTATAGGACATTCACAGCTTTAAGGCATAGACACTAAACACTAATGATCATGTAATAAAGACACAAACATAAATAAACATAAAGCATAATGAATGAAAACAGGAAAAGAAATAAATAGACAAGGAGATTAAGGAACGGATCCACCTTAGTGAGGGTGGCATCTTCTTCCTCTTGAAGAACCAATAGTGCTCTTGAGCTCCTCTATGTCTCCTCCTTGCCTTTGTTGCTCCTCCCTCAAAGCTCTTTGATCTTCTCTAATTTCATGGAGGATGATGGAGTGCTCTTGGTGCTCCACCCTTAGTTGTCCCATGTTGGAACTTAATTCTCCTAGGGAGGTGTTAATTTGCTCCCAATAGTCTTGTGGAGGAAAGTGCATCCCTTGAGGCATCTCAGGGATTTCATGATGAGGTACTTCCTCATTCTCTTGTTGAGGTCCATGAATAGGCTCTCTTATTTGCTCCATCCTCTTTTTAGTGATGGCCTTGTCCTCTTCAATGAGAATGTCTCCCTCTATGATAATTCCAGCCGAATTGCAAAGGTGACAAATGAGGTGAGGAAAGGCTAACATTGCCAAAGTGGAGGACTTGTCAACCACCTTGTAGAGTTCTTGAGGTATAATCTCATGAACTTCCACTTCCTCCCCAATCATGATACTATGGATCAAGATGGCCCGATCCACAGTTACTTCGGATTGGTTGCTAGTAGGAATGAAAGAGCATTGGATGAACTGCAACCATCCTCTAGCTACAGGCTTAAGGTCCGGTCTTCTCAATTGAACTGGCTTGCCTCTTGAGTCAACTTTCCATTGAGCTCCTTCCACACATATGTCCGTGAGGACTTGGTCCAACCTTTGATCAAAGTTGACCCTTCTAGTGTAGGGGTGTGCGTTTTCTTGCATCATTGGCAAGTTGAACGCCAACCTTACATTTTCTGGACTAAAATCTAAGTATTTTCCCCGAACCATTGTAAGCCAATTCTTTGGATTCGGGTTCATACTTTGATCATGGTTCCTAGTGATCCATGCATTTGCATAGAACTCTTGAACCATTAAGATTCTGACTTGTTGAATTGGATTGGAGAGAACTTCCCATCCTCTTCTTCTAATCTCTTGTCGGATCTCCGGATGTTCGCCCTTTTTGAGCTTAAAAGGGACCTCAGGGATCACCTTTTTCTTGGCCACAACTTCATAGAAGTGGTCTTGATGGATCTTTGAGATGAATCTCTCCATCTCCCATGACTCAGAGGTGGAAGCAATTGCCTTCCCTTTCCTCTTTCTTGAGGTTTCTCTGGCCTTAGGTGCCATTAATGGTTATGGAAAAATAAAAAGCAATGCTTTTACTACACCAAACTTAAAAGGTTTGCTCGTCCTCGAGCAAAAGAAGAAAGAAAGTAGTAGAAGAAGAAGAAAATGGAGGAGATAGAGGAAGATATGTGGGTCGGCCAAGGGGTAGAAGAGTGGTTATAATGTGTGAAAATGAAGGAGTGGTGAGGGGTTTATATAGGAGTGGGGGGAGGGTTAGGTTTCGTGTATTAGGGTTGGGTTTGGGAGGGAAAGAATTTTGAATTTGGAGGTAGGTGGGGTGGGGTTTTTGGGGTAGAGTAGATGAGGTGATTGGTGAAGGGTATTTGGGGAAGAGATATGGAGGTGATTGGTGAAGGGTATTTGGGGAAGAGTGTTATGAAAAGGTGGGAGAGAGAGAGAGAGAGGTAGGGTAGGTGGGAATCCTGTGGGGCCCACAGATCCTGAGGGGTCAATGACTTATCATCCCTGCTCCATTGAGGCGTGCAAAAACACCCTTAGAGTGTAATCCTGGCGTTTAATGCCAGACTGCTACTTGTTTCTGGCGTTAAACGCCAGCTTTTCTCCCTTTCTTGGCGTTTAACGCCAACTTTGTGCTCTGTTCTGGCGTTAAACGCCAGTCTGGTGCCTGTTTCTGGCGTTTAACGCCAGCTTGATGCTTCTTTCCAGTGTTAAATGCCAGTCTGATGCTTCTTACCGGCGTTTAAACGCCAGTAAGCTCTCCCTCCAGAGTGAGATATTTTTAATGCTGTTTTTTATTTTGTTTTTGATTTTTCAGTTGTTTTTGTAACTTCACATGATCATCAACCTAAAGAAAACATAAAATAACAAAGGGAAAAATAAATATATATAATTAGATAACATTGGGTTGCCTTCCAATAAGCACTTCTTTAATGTCAATAGCTTGACAGTGAGCTCTCATGGGGCCTCACAGATAATCAGAGCAAGGTTGTGGCCTTTCAACACCAAACTTAGAGTTTGGTTGTGGCCTCCTAACACCAAACTTAGAGTTTGAATGTGGGGGTTTCGTTTGACTCTGTATTGAGAGAAGCTTTTCATGCTTCCTCTCCATGGTTACAGAATGAGAACCTTGAGTCTTGAATACAAGGTAGTCCTCATTCAACTGAAGGACCAACTCTCCTCTGTCAACATCAATCACAGCTTTTGCTGTGGCTAGGAAGGGTCTGCCAAGGATGATGGATTCATCCTCATCCTTCCCAGTGTCTCGGATTATGAAATCAGCAGGGATGTAAAGGCCTTTAACCTTCACTAGCACGTCCTCTACTAATCCATAAGCCTGTTTCATTGATTTGTCTGCCATCTCTAGTGAGATTCTTGCAGCTTATACCTCAAAGATTCCCAGTTTCTCCATTACAGAGAGTGGCATGAGGTTTATCCCTGACCCCAGGTCACATAGAGCTTTCTCAAAGGTCATGGTGCCTATGGTACAAGGTATGAAGAATTTTCCGGGATCCGATTTCTTCTGAGGTAATGTCTACCTCATTAATGCATTCAGTTCATTGGTGAACAAGGGGGTTCATCCTCCCAAGTCTCAATACCAAATAACTTGGCATTCAGCTTCATGATTGCTCCTAGATACTTAGCAACTTGCTCTTCAGTGATGTCTTCATCCTCTTCAGAGGATGAATATTTATCAGAGGTCATGAATGGCAGAAGGAAGTTTAGTTGAATCTCTATGGTCTCTGTATGAGCCTCAGATTCCTTTGGTTCCTCAAAGGGAAACTCCTTTCTATCCAGAGGATGTCCCATGAGGCTTTTCTCACTGGGACTCACGTCCTCCTCACTCTCTCCAGGTTCGGCCATGTTGGTCATGGTTATGGCCTTGCACTCTCTCTTGGGATTTTCTTATGTATTGCTTGGGAGAGTACTGGGAGGAGTTTCAGTAATCTTCTTACTCAGCTGCCCCACCTGTGCCTCCAAATTTCTAATAGAGGACCTTTTTTCATTCATGAAACTTAGTGTGGTCTTGGATAGATCAGAGACTATGGTTTCCAGGTCAGAATGGCTCTGTTCAGAATTATCTGTCTGTTGCTGAGAAGATGATGGAAAAGACTTGCTATTGCTAGACCTATTTCTTCCACCATTATTGTTGAAGCCTTGTTAAGGCTTCTGTTGATCCTTCCATGAGAAATTTGGATGATTTCTCCATGAAGGATTATAGGTGTTTCCATAGGATTCTCACATGTAATTCACCTCTGCCATTGCAGGGTTCTCAGGATCATAAGCTTCTTCTTCAGAAGATGCTTCTTTAGTACTGTTGGATGCAGCTTGCAATCCATTCAGACTCTAAGAAATCATATTGACTTGCTGTGTCAATATTTTGTTCTGAGCCAATATGGCATTCAGAGTATCAATTTCAAGAACTCCCTTCTTCTGAGGCGTCCCATTGTTCACAGGATTCCTCTCAGAGGTGTACATGAACTGGTTATTTGCAACCATTTCAATGAGTTCCTGAGCTTCTTCAGGGGTTTTCAGATGAAGAGATCCTCCTGCAGAATGGTCCAATGACATTTTTGACAACTCAGACAGACCATCATAGAATATACATATGATGCTCCATTCTAGAAGCATGTCAGTAGGACACCTTTTGATCAGTTGCTTATATCTTTCCCAAGCTTCATAGAGGGACTCTCCTTCCTTCTGTCTGAATGTTTAGATTTTCACTCTAAGCTTGCTCATCTTTTGAGGTGGAAAGAATTTGGCCAGGAAAGCACTGACCAGCTTTTCCCAAGAGTTCAGGCTTTCCTTAGGTTGTGAATCCAACCATGTTCTAGCTCTGTCTCTTACGGAAAAAGGGAAAAGTATAAGCCTGTAGACCTCGGGATCAACTCCATTGGTCTTGACAGTGTTACAGATTTGCAAGAACTCAGCTAAGAACTGATGAGGATCTTCCAATGGAAGTCCATGAAACTTGCAATTCTATTACATTAGAGAAACTAATTGAGGCTTAAGCTCAAAGTTGTTTGCTCCAATGGCAGGAATTAAGATGCTTCTTCCATAGAAGTTAGAAGATGATGCAATAAAGTCACCAAGTATCTTCCTTGCATCTCCACCATTGTTATTGGGTTCGGCCATGTCTCCTTCTTTTTCGAAAATTTCTGTCAGTTCCTCTCCAGAGTTTTGTGCTTTAGCTTCTCTTAGTTTCCTCTTAAGAGTCCTTTCAGGTTCAGGATCAGCTTCAATAAGAATGTCTTTATCCCTGTTCTTGCTCATATGAAAAAGAAGAGAACAGAAAAGAAGAAGAATCCTCTATGTCACAGTATAGAGATTCCCTTATGTAAGTAGAAGAAGAGAAGAATAGAAGAAGGAGAAGAGAAAAATTCGAACACAGAGAAGAAGAGGGGTTCGAATTATGAGTAGAAGAGAAGTGTCAGTAGATAAATAAATAAATAGAAAGAGATGAGAGGGGGAAGAATTCGAAAATTAAATAAAATAAAATAAAAATATTTTTGTTTTTATTTAAAAAAACAGTTATAATTCGAAAATTAAAAAGAAAATAAAATTAAATTAAAATTTAAAATAATTAGTTAATTAAAAGGAATTTTGAAAAAGTGGGGAGGAGTTTTCAAAAATTAGAGAGAGCAAATTAGTTAGGTGGTTTTGAAAAAGATATGATTGAAATAGAAAACTTTTAAAATCAACCCAAAGAGTCAAGTAGTTAATTGAAAAAGATTTGAAAATCATATTTGCAAAGATAGGAAGTTAGAAAAGATTTTGAAATTAAGTTTTGAAAAAGATATGATTGAAAATCATTTTGAAAAAGATTTGATTTTGAAAATAAAGTTGATTACTTGACTAACAAGAAACTAAAAGATATAATTTTAAAATTTAAAGATTGAAACTTTTCTTAATAGGCAAGTAACAACTTGAAAATTTTTTTGAATCTAAACATTAAATGTTAGCATTAATTTTGAAAATATGAAATAAAAATAAGAAAAAGATTTTGAAAATCAAATTTTTAGAATTTTTGAAAATATATACAAAAATGAAAAGGATTTGATTTTTGAAAAATATTTGAAAAAGATAGAATTTTTAAATTGAAAATTTGACTTGACTCATAAGAAACAACTAAATTTTAAAAATTTTTGAATAAGTCAACTCAAATATTCGAAATTTATGAGAAGAATAAGGGAAAGATATTTTTTATTTTTTTATTTTTAATTAAGAGAGAGAAAAACATAAAAATGATGCAAAACACAAGAAAATAAGATTAAAAGTACTAATGCATGCAAGAACACTTTGAATGTCAAGATGAACACCAAGAACACTTTGAATGTCAAGATGAACACCAAGAACTTATTTTTGAAAATTTTTAAGAAAAGACACACATGCAAGACACCAAACTTAGAAATTTTCAATGTTTAGACACTAACAAATTGAAAATGCATTTGAAAAACAAGAAAAGACACAAAACATAAAAATGCAAAGATCAAACAAAGAAAATCATCATGAACAACTTGAAGATTATGAAGGATACATGCATGCATTTTCGAAAATTTTTAGGAAATTAAAAAGATGCAATTGACACCAAACTTAAAATTTGACACTAGACTCAAACAAGAAACATCAAATTATTTTTGGTTTTATGATTTTATTAATTTTTTTGGATTTTCGAAAATTATTTGGAAAAATAAAAATAAGGATTTCAAAATTTTCAATAAGAATTCCAGGAATCATGCATTGTTAGTATAAAGCTTCAGTCTAAAAAGATTAGACATGGCTAGCCAAGCTTCAGCAGGACATTACATACAACAGTCAATTTGATGGGAATCAACTAGTTCCTATGATGATAAAAGCATCATCTGAAACTCTAGAATTCATTCATAAAAATTCTGAAGAACAAAATTTTTTTTTTGAAAAATTTTTTTCAAAAATAAAAAAGCTTAAAAATAAAATAAAATTACCTAATCTGAGCAACAAGATGAACCGTCAGTTGTCCAAACTCGAACAATCCCCGGCAACGGCGCCAAAAACTTGGTACGCACGATTATAATCTCACTTCTTCTTCACAACTTCGCACAACTAACCAGCAAGTGCATTGGGTTGTCCAAGTAATAAACCTTACGTGAGTAAGGGTCGATCCCACGGAGATTGTCGGCTTGAAGCAAGCTATGGTCATCTTGTAAATCTCAGTCAGGCAGACTCAAATGGTTATGAGGTTTTGATAATTAAAATATAAATAAAATATAAAATAAGATAGAGATACTTATGTAATTCATTGGTGAGAATTTCAGATAAGCATATGGGGATGCTTTGCTCCTTCTGAATCTCTGCTTTCCTACTACCCTCATTCAATCATTCATACTCCTTTCCATGGCAAGCTGTATGTTGGGAGATCACCGTTGTCAATGGCTACCGTCCGTCCTCTCAGTGAAAATGGTCCAAGTGCGCTGTCACCGCAGGCTAATCATCTATCGATTCTCGATCATGTTGGAATAGGATCCATTGATCCTTTTGTGTCTGTCACTACGCCCAACACTCGTGAGTTTGAAGCTCGTCACAGTCATCCCATCCCAGATCCTACTCGGAATACCACAGACAAGGTTTAGACATTCCGGATCTCAGGAATGGCCGCCAATAATTCTAGCCTATACCACGATGGTTTTAATCTTAGATTAGAAACCCTAGAGATACACATTCAAGCTTGTTTGCATGTAGAACGGAAGTTGTCAGGCACGCGTTCATAGGTGAAAATGGTGATGAGCGTCACATAATCATCACATTCATCATGTTCTTGTGTGCGAATGAATATCTTAGAGAAGAAATAGGCTTGAATTGAATAGAAAAACAATAGTACTTTGCATTAATTCATGAGGAACAGCAGAGCTCCACACCTTAATCTTTGGGGTGTAGAAACTCCACCGTTGAAAATACATAAGTGAAAATAGTCTAAGCATGGCCGAATGGCCAGCCTCAAAGGTCTAAGGACTAAACGTCCAAAGATTATTATGAAATAAATCACTAAAAGTAGTTTTTATACTAAACTAGTAACTAGGGTTTACATAAATGAGTAAATGATGCAGAAATCCACTTCGGGGGCCCACTTGGTGTGTGTTTGGGGTGAGCATTGAGCTTTACACGTGTAGAGACTTCTCTTGGAGTTAAATGCCAGGTTGCAGCCTGTTTGTGGCGTTTAACTCTGGTTTGTAACCTGTTTCTGGCATTTAACTTTAGAATAGAGCAGGAAGTTGGCGTTTGAATGCCAGTTTGCGTCGTTAAAACTCGGGAAAAAAGTATGGACTATTATATATTTCTGGAAAGCCCTAGATGTCTACGTTCCAACGCAATTGAGAGTGCGCCAGTTGGGTTTCTCTAGCTCCAAAAAATCCATTTCGAGTGTAGGGAGGTCAGAATCCAACAGCATCTGCAGTCCTTTTTCAGCCTCTGAATCAGATTTTTGCTCAGGTCCCTCAATTTCGGCCAGAAAATACCTGAAATCACAGAAAAATACACAAACTCATAGTAAAGTCTAAAAATCTTATTTTTTCATAAAAACTAATAAAAACGTAGTAAAAACTAACTAAATTATACTAAAAACTACCTAAAAACAATGCCAAAAAACGTATAAATTATCCGCTCATCACACGTCTTTACGAACTCTGTGGCTTCTTTTTGTACAGTTGGCCAATAAAATCTGGCCCGGAGTACTTTTTTGGTAAGTGCCTGTGCTCCAAGATTATTGCCACAGATGCCACTGTGTACTTCTTCTAAAACTTCCTTTGTGTTGGAAGTCGGCAAACATTTTAACAATGGTATTGAAATCCCTCTTTTGTATAGAGTATTGTTTATGATAGTGTAGTATTGTGCCTCTTTTTTTAACCTATTTGCCTCCTTATCTGTGGAGAGTGTTTCTGTTTTGAGGTAGTTAATTATGGGAGTCATCCATCCTTGATCCATACCTGTTATGGCTAGGACTTTTTCTTCTTCCGAGATTGACGGGTTCTGCAGCATTTCCTAGATGAGGCTTCTATTGTTGCCCCCTGGTTTGGTGCTGGCTAGTTTTGAGAGTGCATCAGCTCGGGCATTCTATTATCGGGGTATGTGGCGGACCTCATATTCCCTAAATTGTCCGAGCTGTTCCCTGGTTTTGTCCAAGTACTTTTTCATGGTGGGATCCTTGGCTTGGTAGCTCCTTGCTATTTGTGAAGTGACCACATGTGAGTCGCTGAAGATGATGAGCTTTTGAGCTCCAACCTCTTTACCCAACTTCAAACCAGCTAGTAGTGCATCATACTCAGCTTGGTTGTTTGAGACAGGGAACCCGAATTTGAGGAAAAGTTCGATTTGGGTTCGCTGATCGCTTTTAATTATCACACCCGCGCCGCTTCCAGTTTTGTTTGAGGAACCGTCTACATAGAGATTCCATTCTGTAGGGATTTTTGGGGTGTCTGTAAATTCTGCAATGAAGTCAGCAAAATATTGGGATTTGATGGTTGTCCGAGCTTCGTATTGAAGGTCGAATTCAGACAACTCGACTTCCCATTGTAAGATTCTTCCTGCTAAATCTGTTTTATGCAGAATGCCTTTTATTGGATGATTGGTCCGAACCCTGATGCTGTGGGCTTGGAAATATGGACGAAGTCGTCGAGATGTAAATATGAGAGCATAGGTGAATTTTTCTATTTTTTGGTAGTTCAGCTCGGATCCTTGTAGTGCCTTGCTAATGAAGTACACAGGTTGTTTCCCACTGTCATTTTCTCGGACTAATGCTGAGGCTACTACCCGACTTCCTACTGTGAGATATAATACAAGAGGTTCTCCCAAGAACTTTTTGAAATTTCTGAAGGCCTGCTCGCACTCTGTTGTCCATTCAAACCTCTTTCCCTTTCTTAGAGTGGTGTAGAAGGGGAGAGATCTTATTGCCGATCTAGCAAGAAATCTGGACAAGGCTGCCAACCTTCCATTGAGTTATTGTACCTCTTTGACACAAGTCGGGCTTTTCATGTCGACTATGGCCCGGCATTTATCCGAATTTGCCTCGATTCCTCTTTGTTTGAGCATAAAACCCAAGAATTTGCCAGCTTCTACTGCGAAGGTGCATTTTGCAGGGTTAAGTTGCATGCCATGCCTTCTTATAGTGTTGAACACTTGGGTGAGGTCGGACATTAACGTCTCTTCACTTTTTGTCTTTATTAACATGTCGTCCACATAGACTTCCATGATTTTTCTGATGTGATCCGTAAAGACCTTATTCATTAATCTCTAATAAGTAGCTCCTGCGTTTTTAAGTTCGAAAGGCATGACTATGTTGCAGTAGTTTGCTTTTGGGGTTAAGAATGAAGTTTTTTCTTGGTCGGGCGGGTACATCGGGATTTGATTGTATCCTGAATATGCGTCCATAAACAAGAGGTATTTATATCCGAAGGAGGCATCCACCAGAGCGTGGATACTTGGGAGTGGGTAAGGATCTTTTGGGCAAGCTTTGTTGAGATCAGTGTAGTTGGTGCACATCCGCCACTTCCCATTTGATTTCTTCACCAAGACGACGTTAGCTAGCCATAGTGGGTACTTGACTTCTCTTATGAATCCTACCTCCAATAGAGCTTGTACCTGCTCTTCCACAGCTTGGGATCATTCTGGTCCAAGCTTTCTACGTCTATGTTGTACTGGCCGAGATCCTGGGTAGACTGCTAGCTTGTGGCACATTAACTTGGGGTCTATGCCTGGCATGTCTGCAGCCTTCCATGCAAAGAGGTCGACGTTATCTCGTAAGAACTGTACGAGTGATTCTTTCGTGTCTCATTTTAGGATTGTATCGATATTGGTTGTTTTGTCCGGGGTATCTCTGATCTGGACTTTTTCTACTTCACATTTGGGTTGTGGGTGGAGTTCTTCCCGCCTCTGAACTCCACCGAGTTCGATGGTGTGGAATTCTTCTCCTCTGCCTCTGAGGTTTAGACTTTCGTTGTAGCAGTGGCGCGCCGTCTTCTGGTCTGCCTTTATTGTAGCTATCCCTTCTGTAGTTGGGAGCTTCATGCATAGACGTGGAGTCGAGACTACTACGCCGAGCTGATTTAATGTTGTCCGACCTATTAAGGCATTGTAAGCTGAACTCACGTCGACCACGATGTAGTCTATCTTGAGTGTTCTTGACTAGTTTCCTTTTCCGAAGGTCGTGTGTAGTGAGATGTATCCAAGTGGCTGAACTGGAGTGTCTCCTAGTCCGAACAGGCTGTTCGGATATGCTTTCTTCCAGGCCGAGTTTGTCGAAGGCAGTTTTGAACAGGATGTTGGCGAAGCTTCCTTGGTCTATCAGTGTGCGGTGGAGATTTGCGTTTGCCAGTATGATAGTGATGACCATGGGATCGTCGTGTCCTGAGATGATGCCACATGCATCCTCTTTGGTAAAAGTAATTGTGAGGATGTCGGGTGCTTCCTCTGTTCCCTCGACGTGATATATTTCTTTAAGATATCTTTTGCGAGATGATTTGGAGATCCCTCCTCCCGCAAATCCTCTGTGTATCATGTGGACATGTCTATCGGGCGTACGAGGTGGTCGTATAGCCCGTCCGACATCTTCATCCTGTCTTCTTTTTCTGGGATTGTCTGCTCGGTTCGCTAAATACCGATCTAACTTTCCTTCTCTTACCAATTTTTCTATGATTTTTTTTAGGTCGAAACATTCGTTGGTGGAATAATGATATTCACAATATTCAGCCCGGTTTCCTCCTCCTTTTTTGCTTTTAAGTGGTCGAGCTGGAGGTATCTTTTCAGTATGGCATACTTCTCTGTAGACATCCACAAGGGATACCCGAAGAGGGGTATAATTGTGGTATTTTTTGATCTTTTCTCCATGTTGATCTTCTTTTTTGTTGGATTCTTTGTCCTTATCTCGGGAGGAGTAGGAGAACCCAGATTTTGAGGTCTCTCCTAGTCGAGAGTTTTCCTCCATGTTAATATACTTTTCTGCTCGTTCTTGTACCTCGTTTAGAGATGTAGGATGTTTTTTTGATATGGAGTGGCTAAAAGGCCCTTCTCGTAAGCCATTGATGAGGCCCATGATGGCCGCTTCTGTGGGAAGACTCTGTATGTCTAGACATGCTTTGTTGAATCTTTCCATGTAACTGCGGAGACTTTCCCGATCTCCTTGCTTGATTCCTAATAGACTTGGGGCGTGCTTAGATTTGTCTCTTTGGATGGAGAATCTGGCCAGAAACTTCTTGGCTAGGTCGTCAAAGCTTGAAATGGACCTAGGGGGTAGATTGTCGAACTATTTAATGGTCGTCTTTGTTAAGGTAGTCGGGAAGGCTTTGCAGCAGACTGCATCTGAGGTGTCAGTGAGGTACATTCTACTTCTGAAATTACTGAGATGATGGCTGGGGTCTACTGTGCCATCATATAAAGTCATGTCAGGAAGTTTGAAGTCTTTTGGGATTTTGGTCCTCATGATTTCCTTGGTGAATGGGTCTTGATCCTTACGAGAGCTATCTTTGTGACCGGATCGAGTAGTTTTGACCTTGAGATCTGCTTCGAATTTTAAGAGCTTGTCCTCTAACTCGCGGTGTCGCCTAGCTTCCCTTTGTAGGCTTCTCTCCGTCTCGTGTTGGTACTCGACCTCTTTTTCAAGTTGTTTTAGCTGATCCTGAAGTGCCTCCATGGCTCCCGTATTTGGTGAATTATTGTCGTTGTTAGGTTGAAGAATATCTTTTGGTGTGGTGTCTGCATTTTTGTGCGGCGTCTGGTCTTCCAAATCAGAGTCGTGATCGTTGTCATGATCATCTGCCATGGTGATAGGATGACTTCCAGGTTCCCCGGCAATGGCGCCAATGTCTCGAGGGATACCTAAAACTGTAGATCGATCTCGGACGAGATCTTCTGTTCTGGTTGGAGATGACGTGTCCAGCTGGTGGGTGGCGGCCGGAGCTGCCGTGTCCGACTTGTTGGACTCGCTGCGCTGCTGATTGACAGGCAAAAATTGTTGTCGGTCTAGATTTTTTCTTGTAGAAATAAGAATTTCGTTGTAAGCATATCTCCAAACCAACAAACAACTCTCGCATCAAATTAAAATATGGTTTTGTCACATGTACAAACCCCAATGAAAATTAACCGGAGTATTTGGACTCCGGGTCGTCTCACAAGGAATTGCAATGAAGTGGTCAATTATTGGCTATAAAGGAACAAATGGGGGTTGGTTGATAAAAGGGGCAATAAAATAAATGACAAGAAAAGTAAATCATGCAAGTATTTAAAGAAGACAAGTAAATAAGAGAAAGTAAGTAATAAAAAGAGAGACATTCATGTCAAGAATTGAGACCATAGGCTTTCTATCCTAGTCATGCATTGATTAATTATCTTATTTATTCAACTCCAACAAACGGAAGAAGGTATCATGTCATCATCACATAGGGAGAATGTCAAACAAGACTAGTTAATCATGTCACAATAATAAACAAGAATTTATCTTATTACGTCATCTCCAACATTGGAAGAAGATATAGGTTATCTTCCATGAGAGAAAGTCTAATAAGACTAGCTAATCTCAATCCAAAAGTCCTAATCAACTTACTAATTGAATTAGCAAAAGATTAGCGTCAATGGAAACAATACTAGCTAACAACTCTAGGTCACCAACATAGGTTGGGTTTTCATGACTCAAGATTGTCTAATTACTCTTTCCAAGCCAAGAATGCTCAAAATCTACTCTAAAGTCCAACCAAGCATTTTGTCAAACACTTGGTGGGTGTATAAGGAAAAGCATGGTAAATGAGCAAGAATAGTAAAATCTACCAACTACCAATTGCAAGAAAAGTAAATCAACAACTCAAATCATCAATAAAAGAACATCAAACATTAAATTTCATTAAAGAAAAGATCCAAATCCAACAAAGGGTTCATGAATATAAAAAAGACATAAAAGTAAAATTAACAAGGGAACTAATAAGAATAGAGTAGTAGCAACAAGAAATTAAAAGGAAGAACTAAATCAAAACAAGAATTATAACTTGGATCCAAGACGAATTAACTAAAACTACCCTAAAATCCAGAGAGAGGAGAAAGCCTCTCTCTCTCTAGAATTCTAACCCTAAAACATGATGAAAACTAAACTATGACTACTACCTACATTCTCCCCTCAATCCTTGGGTTCAATAGCATCAGAAATGAGTTGGATTGGGCCCAAAATGCTTCAGAAATCACTGGGGGCGATTTCACTTTAGTGGACCACGTGCTCAATCGGCACGCACGCGTACATGGCGCGTGCGCGCCCCTTAACGTGAAGCAACATATGGCAAATTTTATATCATTTCGAAGCCCTGGATGTTAGCTTTCCAACGCAACTAAAACCGCCTCATTTGGACCTCTGTAGCTCAAGTTGTGGTCAATTGAGTGCGAAGAGGTCGGGCTTGACAACTTTACGGTTCCTTCATTTCTTCATGAGTTCTCCCACTATGCATGCTTTTCTCCTCACTTCTTCCATCCAATACTTGCCTTATGAACCTGAAATCACTCAACAAACATATCAAGGCATCGAATGGAATTAAAGTGAATTATCATCACCAATTTTAGGGCCTAAAAAGCATGTTTTCACATTTAAGCACAAATCAAGGGAGAATTGCAAAACCATGCTATTTCATTGAATAAGTGGAGAAAAGGTGATAAAATTCCCCAAAATAAGCACAAGATAAACCACAAAATTGGGGTTTATCACTGATCCTTTGTCACCGGAGGGTGATAGTACCAACAAGGGAATCCGATGCTTAAGTTAGCAAGGGTATTAAGCAGGTTTTTAGTAGAATCAAAGTATGAGTTATACCTGGGTGCTCCAGTGTCTTTATAATGGTGTGGAGTGACCTTTCTGGAGATAAGATAGTTATCTTATCTTATCTTATCTTATCTTTGTGCAAGGTCATCTTATCTTTAAGGGAACCATCCTTATCTCTATAGGCTTGGGCTGCCTTTGGATTTGGGTCGTGTTCCTCTATCTGGGCCCTTTATTGGGCTTTCCTGGCAATTTGGCTGAGCTCTTTGAGAAGAGGTCGGATAGTCTGACTTGAAGAGGTCGGTCGCCTTGTCACTAAAACATCCTGGGTCGGACAGCTTGACCCAGGGTATGAACAATTACTATCCTTATTACTAACCACAACATGATAATTGCAAGGATCAATCCCATTTAGTCATTGATGACTTGCATCATCTACCCTCTTTCTTGCATAAAGAAGACCATAAAAGAGCATAAATCTCATTTGATCATTGTAATTCATACATTATTTGATGAATATTATCGTACATTGCTTTGAGATGAGTTGTGCTGAATTTTAGGTGAAAAAGACATCAAAAATGGGAAGAAAGCAACAAAGAAGCTGGGCGTGTGAAACAGGCGTGCCACTTAGAGCAAGTGCCATAAAAATAAACTAGCGTGCCACGCCAGTACTAAATTCCAGAGGAGAATTCTCAAGCATTCACAAGGGCGTGGCACGCCAGACCTTGGGCATGCCACGCTAGTACAAAGTTCCAGAGAAGCAACAATGGAGGACACTAAAGGGGCGTGGCACGCCAGTCTGGGCATGGCACGCCTAACCCATCACCTACTGTGGGCGTGCCACTTGAGCCAAGGGGCGTGGCATGCCAGCTCATCACTCCAGGAGGAACCATCACTATGGCGTGCCACTTAGTATCGAAGGTGTGGCACGCTAGCTCCAAAAAGTCACTTGGGCGTGTGGTGCACGAAATTACAATCACACTTTTGCAACTCCGCACAACTAACCAGCAAGTGCACTGGGTCGTCCAAGTAATACCTTACGTGAGTAAGGGTCGATCCCACGGAGATTGTCGGCTTGAAGCAAGCTATGGTTATCTTGTAACACTTAGTCAGGATATCAATAATTCTCAGATTTAATTGTAAAAAGTAAAAGAACATGAAATAAATACTTGTTATGCAGTAATGAAGAACAGGTTGAGGCTTTGGAGATGCTTTGTCTTCTGAATCTCTGCTTTCCTACTATCTTCTTCTTCATGAACGTAAGGCTTCTTCCATGGCAAGCTTTATGTTGGGCATCACCATTGTCAATGGCTACTTCCTGTCCTCTCAGTGAAAACGTTCCAAATGCGCTGTCACCGCACGGCTAATCATCTGTCGGTTCTCGATCATGCTGGAATAGGATCCATTGATCCTTTTGCGTCTGTCACACACCCAACAATCGCGAGTTTGAAGCTCGTCACAGCCATCCCTTCCCAGATCCTACTCAGAATACCAGAGACAAGGTTTAGACGTTCCGGATCTCAGGAATAGCCGACAATAATTCTAGCTTATACCACGAAGACTCTGATCTGAATCATGAGGCTAAGAGATATGCATTCAATCTAAGGTAGAACGGAGGTGGTTGTCGGGCACGCGTTCATAGGTGAGAATAATGATAAGTGTCACGGATCATCACATTCATCAGGTTGAGGTGCGAATGAATATCTTAGAATAGAAGCAAGCGTGATAGAATGGAAAACAGTAGTAATTGCATTAATTCATGAAGAACAGCAGAGCTCCTCACCCCCAACAATGGGGTTTAGAGACTCATGCCATAGAGAATATAATATGAAATGTGTAAAGTGTCATGAGGTACAAGATGAATCACTAAAAGTAGTTTTTATAGTGAACTGGTGACCTAGGGTTACAGAAAATGAGTAAGCTAGGGTGTTTAGTGTAAAAATCCACTTCCGGGGCCCACTTGGTGTGTGCTTGGGCTGAGCATTGAAGCTTTCATGTGTAGAGACTTTTCTTGGAGTTAAACGCCAGCTTTTGGGCCAGTTTGGGCGTTTAACTCCAGTTTTTATGCCAGTTCCGGTGTTAAACGCCAGAATTCTTGATCTGAATTAGAACGCCTGTTTGGGCCATCAAATCTCGAACAAAATATAGACTATTATATATTGCTGGAAAGCCCAGGATGTCTACTTTCCAACGCAATTGAGAACGTGCCAATTGGGCTTCTGTAGCTCCAAAAAATTTACTTTGAGTGCAGGGAGGTCAGAATCCAACAGCATCTGCAGTCCTTTTTTAGCCTCTGAATCAGATTTTCGCTCAGGTCCCTCAATTTCAGCTAGAAAATACCTAAAATCACAGAAAAACACAAAAACTCATAGTAAAGTCCAGAAAAGTAATTTTAAATAAAAACTAATAAAAATATAATAAAAACTAATTAAAATATACTAAAAACATACTAAAAGCAATGCCAAAAAGCGTATAAATTATCCGCTCATCAGCGTGCCACTTGAGGAACCAGGCGTGGCACGCCCAGCTTGAGAAGTCCACAAATGTATGGGCGTGCCACTTGAGCAGCATGGCGCGGCACGCTGGTACTAAATCCCAAAGGAGGGGCTGAAGGCCAATGAAGTATGGGCGTGCCACTTGAGGTCGAAGGCGTGGCATGCCTGGCTCTCAATCTCACTTAGGCGTGCCACTTGAGTGACCAGGCATGGCACGCCAATGCACAAAGAGGCCAAATCAAGGGCTGGGCATGCCACTTGGTATCGAAGGCGTGGCACGCCAGTCCAAGAATCTCACTATGGCGTGCCACTTGAGTGCTGGGGTGGCACGCCAGCTGCTGGAACCAAGGCAAGATCATGGGCGTGCCACTTGGTGTCGAGGGCGTGCCACGCCACCCACTATTCCTCACTTAGGCATGCCACTTAAACCCCAAGCGTGGCATGCCATTGTCATTCAGAAAGCAAGAGCCATTGGGGCGTGCCACTTGAAGTTCGTGGCGTGGCACGTCAAAAAGAAGAATCACTTGCCTACAAAGGGCGTGGCAGGCCAGACCTTGGGCGTGCCACGCTAGTTCAACTTTCCAGAGAGCTTGATCAAGCATACAACAAGGGCGTGGCATGCCAAACCCTGGGCGTGCCACGCTAGTTCAAGTCGCCAGAGGTAAGAAGAAGAGGAAAAAGGCTAGGGCGTGCCACTTAAGCTCAAAGGCGTTGCACGCCATACTACATGGGCATTAAAAGACCCTGGGGTGCCACTTGAGCTTGAAGGCATGGCATGTTAGGGATGTTACTAATGAAGAGCGTGCCACTTGAGGGACTGGGCGTGGCACACCAAGCCAGAATTGAAGGAGCACGTGACACGCCACTAAAGCGCCAGCCACACGCCTGCTGGAAAGTCATGCTTATTGAGTTTCTTTTCCCTCCAACTTGTAATTTTCCTTTTTCACTTTTGTAATTATTTTATTTTAAGAGCTAGGAGTAGTATAAATACCACCGAAAAGTACTGAAGAGGGGGTTAAGCAGTCAGAGAGACTAGTTTTGGATTCACTTTTACACTTCATCATCTTCTTTACTTTGGAGTACTTTTCTTTGAGCTATGAGTAGCTAAATTTCCTCTCATTGAGAGAGGGAGCTCTGTTGTACTTAATGGATTGATGATAGTAAAATTCTTCTTCTCTTCATCTTCTTTTTGATTTGCTAGAAGGAATTTCGTTTCTAATGCTTAGTGTTCAATTATCTTGGGAAAGAGATTGAATGCAAAATGGGTTTCATGGGAAAGAGATTGAATGCAAAATGGGTTTCATGGGAACCTTGGGAAAGGAAACATGAAACCATGCTTGAAATCCCTTCTCACACTTGAGTAGGATCTGGGTTTTGGTGTTTGGATATGGTGACATATAATCCTCCCTCTACTTGGACCTATGATGATGTGTGGTATAATCAGGGACCAAGCATATCTCTCTTCATGAACAATTAGACCAAGAAATTGGCTATTGATCAAGATCTGAGAGATTGAGTCACCAAGCTATTGGGGCTCAATCAATCATGATTGTCAAGAGGTCAATGAATTGCATGATTGAAGAAGATATAAGCTAAAATTGATCCAAAGAGACAACATCTCCTGATCTCAATGAATTTCCCCATTCTTATCTACCACTTTCTTTATAGTTTGCTTTTACATTCTACAATTCCCTATTCCCATTTACAATTAAGCCATTTATGATTCTGCACTTTACATTCTGTCATTTCCATTTATGCACTTTATTGCTTTCCTTTACATTTTAGCCATTTACATTTATGCCATTTATAATTCTGCAAATCACAATTTATCTATTCCGCTTGACTAGTTCATCAATTGATTAAAATTGTTCAAATTTGCTAATCTCTGTGGATATGATCCAACTCCACTGTGGGTTATTACTTGATGATAATTTTGGTGCGCTTGCCAAAAGAACTTATTCACCATTTTTTGAATGGGGGTGTGAATTGGACTCATCAAGTTTTATGGCGCCGTTGCCGGGGATTGGCTTAAATTTGACAGTGATTAAATTGATTGGAGAGCTAGTTAAGCAATTTAATTTCCTTGTTATTTTATTTTTATCTTATTTTTTTAGCACTTTTTATTTTTCTTTCATCTCTGCTCCAAGTTCTATTTCTTTTTCTTTGCTTATTTTAGTTACCCATCGTTCATATTTCCACTCTTCTAACTGTTCGATTAATTGTATCAACAAAGCTAACCACTAATCTCAGCAAGATTTTTCTTACTTCACTTGTTCTCTGCTGGTTATTTGCCATGTGTATGACAGGTAGATGAGGAGAGACTTCATCTCCCTTTGATAGTGAAATTGAGAGGAGCTTCTTTAGACTAAGGAGGGAAGCAAGAGGCAAAGGCATAGTTGGAGAGGAACTAGTGGAGGAAGATCTGCAAACCACCATGGATGACAAAGTACAGGACAATGTTGGAGGAGATGCTGGAAATCATGTTGGACAAGAAAGGAGAGTCTTAGGCTCCTATATCAACCCAAATCCAGGAAATTGTGGCAGCAGCATCCTAAAGCCAACAATCCATGCTAACAATTTTGAGTTGAAACCTCAGCTCATCACACTTGTCCAGAATAATTGTTCATATGGAGGAAGTGCCCAAGAAGACCCTAATCAACATCTCAACACATTCCTGAGGATATGTGATACTGTAAAGTCCAATAGGGTACACCTTGACATCTACAAGCTACTCTTGTTTCCATTCTCACTCAGAGATAAGGCAGCAAAGTGGTTGGAATCATTTCCCAAGGAGAGCCTAACCACATGGGAGGATGTTGTAAGTAGATTCCTTGCAAGATTTTACCCTCCACAAAGAATCAACAGACTGAGAACTGAGGTGCAAATTTTCAGACAACAAGATGGAGAAACACTCTATGAGGCCTGGGAGAGATTCAAAGATCTGACAAGAAGATGCCCACCAGAAATGTTCAATGGGTGGGTACAACTACACATCTTCTATGAAGGGCTATCCTATGAATCAAAGAAGGCCGTGGATCATTCTTCAGGAGGCTCACTCAATAAGAAGAAAATCATTGAAGAAGCCATAGATGTCATTGAGACTGTAGCTGAAAATGAGTATTTCTATGCTTCAGAAAGAACTCACAAGAAAGGAGTGCTAGAACTCAACTCTGTAGATGCTTTGTTAGCTCAAAACAAGGCAATTGTAGCACAAATAGCAACCTTAACCAAGAAGATGGAGGCTAATCAAGTCTCAGCCATACAAAATCAAACTCCTGAATAAGAAGGAAATGCATCAGAATCTGAAGGTGATTGGGAACAAGCTAATTATGTGAACAACTCATCCAGACCACCATATGATCCAAACTCTAAGACATACAACCCAGGTTGGAAGAACCACCCAAATTTTGGGTGGGAGAACCAGCAAAACCACAACCAGGACCACAACAAACCTTATCCATCAAATCAACACAACACTCACAACCCCAACCATCAAACAGACAACCATAGACCTTACCATAACTCACAAAACACATCATACCATGGCAACGAACCAATACACAACAACCTCTATCAAGATACACCACCCTCAACTATGCAACTATGTGAAATCAAGAACAACTTTGAGATGATGGAGGCTGCAATAGCACAACTGTCATCACAGCTTACAGGAGCAGTCTCCACCCTTATGGAGAGACAAGCGCAAACTGATAGAAGGATAGACGCCAATCAAGAAGAATACAGGTCAAATCTAAAAAATCAAGGCGCAGCAATCTCAAAGTTGGAAGCACAGGTGGGGATCTTATCCAAGCAAATTCCACTGCCCACACACACATTTCTTAGTGATACCATGGCCAACCCAAGAGAGGAATGCAAGGCCATTACACTTAGAAGTAGAAAAGTTGTGGAGGAAGGAACCCCAAGCAAAGATAACCATGAAGAAGAAGTTGCAGAAAAGCATGGTAATAAGAGTGAAGAAGAGACCCCTGCTCCCTTTTCACCAAAACCATTCTTGAAGCCTTATGTGCCAAAGGCACCATACCCACAAAGGCTGGGAAAAGATGGGAAGGATGGCCAATTCTCTAAGTTCCTAGAGATCTTCAAGAAGCTCCAAATCAACGTACTATTTGCTGAGGCATTGGAGCAAATGCCACTCTATGCCAAATTCTTGAAAGAGCTTATAACAAGAAAAAAGAACTGGGAGGCAAAGGAGACCATATTACTAACTGAGGAATGTAGCGCCATCATACAAAAGAAGCTACCTCAGAAGATAAAGGACCCAGGGAGTTTCCAAATCCCCTGCATCATAGGGGATATCACTATTGAGAAAGCCATGTGTGACTTGGAAGCTAGCATAAATCTCATGTCCTTAACCATGATGAGAAGGATGAAGATTGAGGAAGCCAAGCCAACAAGAATGGCACTCCAGTTGGCTGACAGAACATTTAAGTTTCCACATGGGGTGGTGGAAGACTTGTTGGTAAAAGTGAGGAAATTCATTTTCCCAGCTGATTTTGTTGTGCTAGACAAGGAAGAAGAGGCCAACACATCAATCATCCTAGGAAGACCATTTCTCTCTACTGCTGGAGCCTTCATTAATGTGCAAAAAAGGGAACTAGTCTTGAGATTGCATGAAGAGAAGATGGTCTTCAACGTCTTTAAAGCAATGAGTTACCCCAAAGAATCCATAGGAGAATGCATGATGGTAGACACCATGGAACAGATAGTTCAAGGGGTCTTGGAAGAAGAACAATGTGAAGGAACTATTGAGTTGGAACAAGCATCAGACGAAGAACTACTACAAGGAACCATGAAGAATCCAATCATACCAACCACCACAGATAACAAAGAAGCAGAGGCACCAAAACTAGAATGGAAAACCTTACCACCCAGCTTGAAATATGCATATTTGGGTGCCAACAACACTCACCCAGTAATCATAAATTCAAGTCTGAGTGAGGAGCAAGAAAAGGAGCTTATCCAAGTACTGAGATAACACAACGATGCTATAGGCTGGACACTTGCGGATTTAAAAGGGATCAGTCCTTCAATGTGCATGCACAAAATCCTACTTGAAGAAGATGCCAAACCTTCAAGGCAACAACAAAGGAGGCTGAACCCAACTATGAATGAAGTGGTTCAAAAAGAAGTGTTGAAATTGTGGCAAGAAAGGGTGATCTACCCCATCTTAGATAGCCCTTGGGTAAGCCCGGTGTAAGTAGTCCCAAAGAAGGGAGGGATCATTGTTGTGTTAAATAAGAAGAATGAATTTATACCCACAAGGACAATGACCGGATGGTGTATGTGCATTGACTACCGGAAACTTAATGAAGCCACCCAGAAATACCACTTTTCCCTGCCCTTCATGGACCAGATGCTTGAAAGATTGGCAGGACATGAATATTATTGCTTCCTGGATGGGTATTTGGGCTACAATCAAATTGTTGTAGACCCCAAGGATTAGGAAAAAACTTTATTTACTTGTCCATATGGTGTTTTTGCTTATAGGAGAATGCCCTTTGGATTGTGCAATGCACCTGCAACATTCCAAATGTGCATGCTCTCCATCTTTTCGAACATGCTTGAGAAGTTCATAGAAGTATTCATGGACGACTTTTCTGTGTTTGGAAACTCATATTCTGATTGCCTATGCCATCTTGCCCTTGTGCTAAAAAGGTGCCAAGAAACCAATCTGGTTTTGAACTGGGAGAAGTGCCATTTTATGGTAACTGAGGGGGTGGTTCTTGGTCACAAGATTTCAAAAAATGGTATAGAAGTAGACAAGGCAAAGGTGGAAGTAATTGAGAAATTACCTCCACCGTGCAATGTCAAGGCAATCAGAAGTTTTTTGGGACACGCTGGGTTCTATAGGAGGTTTATCAAAGACTTTTCAAAGATTGCAATGCCTCTTAGCAACTTACTTGTCTCAAATACTCCCTTTGTTTTTTATATAGAGTGCATGGTAGCCTTTGATGAGCTTAAGAAGAGACTCTTCTCTACACCTATTATAGCACCACCAAGTTGGGATCTTCCCTTTGAATTAATGTGTGATGCATCTGATTTTTCTGTTGGTGCTGTTCTAGGACAGCGGAAAGACAAGCTAGTACATGTTATTTACTATGCTAGCAAAGTCCTTAATGAGAATCAAAGGAACTATACCACCACGGAGAAAGAACTTTTAGCCATAGTATTTACTTTTGATAAGTTTAGATCATATCTTATTGGATCTAAAGTAATTATATTCACTGATCATGCAGCACTCAAATACTTGCTTACCAACAAGAATCTAAGCCCAGATTAATAAGATGGATTCTGCTGCTCCAAGAATTTGACATTGAAATTAAAGATAGGAGCGGAGCAGAGAACAAAGTAGCTGACCATCTCTCAAGGATTCCACAAGAAGAAGAAGAGACACACCAAGTTGCAGTAAATGAAAGCTTCCCTGATGAGCAGTTGATGATGATCCGAGTAGCCCCGTGGTTTGTAGACATAGCTAACTTCAAGGCTATTAGGGAACTACCAACCAACATCAACAAACACATGAGGAGAAAGCTAATCAATGATGCCAAACACTACATCTGGGATGACCCCTATTTGTTCAAGAAGTGTGCTGATGGGATCTTGAGAAGGTGTATCTCCCATGAAGAAGGGCAGGAAGTGTTGTGGCAGTGCCATGGATCTGCATATGGAGGCCACTTCAGTGGAGAAATAACAGCAGCAAAAGTGCTTCAATCCGGATTTTACTGGCCAACAATGTTCAAGGATGCCAAGGAATTGGTGTTAAGATGTGATGAGTGCCAAAGAGCTGGTAATCTAACCAAGAGAAATGAGATACCACAGCAATTTATACTAGAGCTAGAACTATTTGATGTATGGGAAATTGATTTTATGGGACCCTTCCCAACCTCCTACTCAAATAGTTACATATTGGTAGCTGTTGATTATGTCTCAAGATGGGTAGAAGCCATAGCCACTACGATAAATGACAACAAAGTTGTGATAAGCTTCTTGAGAAGGAACATCTTCAGCAGATTTGAAGTTCCTAGAGCTCTCATTAGTGATGGAGGGACACACTTCTGCAACAAACAACTTGAGACACTCCTTCTCAGGTATGGAGTCAAGCACAAGGTGGCAACTCCATACCATCCACAGACCAACGGGCAAGCTGAAATCTCAAACAGAGAACTAAAGAGAATTCTTGAAAAAACTGTTGAAAGCTCAAGAAAGGATTGGTATAAGAAGATGGATGATGTATTGTGGGCCTACAGGACAGCCTACAAGACACCCATTGGGATGTCCCCATACCAACTGGTATATGGCAAGGCTTGTCACTTACCAGTTGAACTTGAGCATAGAGCGTTTTAGGCTCTAAAAATGTTAAACTATGATGAACAAGCTGCTGGAGAAAGAAGATTAATGCAACTCAATGAGTTGGAGGAATTTAGAAATCAAGCATATGAGAATGCAAAAATCTTCAAAGAAAACACAAGAAGGTGTCATGATTAAAAGATAGCAAGAAAGGAATTCACTGAAGGACAAAAAGTCCTGCTGTACAACTCAAGACTCAAGTTCTTCCCTGGGAAACTTAAGTCTCAATGGTCAGGACCCTTCACGATACTCAAGGTGTTTCCCTATGGTCATGTAGAGCTCATGGAGGACAAGACTCAGAGAATTTTTACTGTCAATGGCCATAGACTCAAACACTACTTGAGAGGCTCTTTAGAGGAGCAGAGAGTGAGCTACAAGCTCAACTAAAGATGGAGGAGTGTCAAGCTAGTGACAATAAAGAAGCGCTAGTTGGGAGGTGGTGCACGAAATTGTGATCATCAACAATGGCGCCAAAGGACTTGGAGCTCTTAAACGTGAATCACACTTTGTCACAATTCTGCACAACTAACCAGCAAGTGCACTGGGTCGTCCATGTAATACCTTACGTGAGTAAGGGTCGATCCCACGGAGATTGTCGGCTTGAAGCAAGCTATGGTCATCTTGTAAATCTCAGTCAGGCATATTCAAATGGTGATGGAGGATTGATAATTAAAAGATGAATAAAACATAAAATAAAGATAGAGATACTTATGTAATTTTTTGGTTGGAATTTCAGATAAGTATATGAAGATGCTTTGTTCCTCCTGAACCTCTGCTTTCCTATTGCCTTCTTCCAATCATTCATACTCCTTTCCATGGCAAGCTTAATGTTGGGCATCACCGTTGTCAATGGCTACTTCCCGTCCTCTCAGTGAAAACGTTCCAAATGCGCTGTCACCGCACGGCTAATCATCTGTCGGTTCTCGATCATGTTGAAATAGGATCCATTGATCCTTTTGCGTCTGTCACACGCCCAACAATCGCGAGTTTGAAGCTCTTCACAGTCATCCCTTCCCAGATCCTACTCAGAATACCACAGACAAGGTTTAGACGTTCCGGATCTCAGGAATGGCCGCCAATAATTCTAGCCTATACCACGAAGGTTCCAATCTGAGATTAGAAACCTAAGAGATACACATTCAAGCCATTGCTAGTAGAACAGAGGTGGTTGTCAGGCACATGTTCATAGGTGAGAATGATGATGAGTGTCACGGATCATCATATTCATCAAGTTGAAGAATGAATGAATATCTTAGAGAAGAAGTAGGCGTGAATTGAATAGAAAAACAGTAGTACTTTGTATTAATTCATGAAGAACAGTAGAGCTCCACACCTTAATCTACGGTGTGTAGAATCTCCACCGTTGAGAATACATAAGAACAAGGTCTAGGCATGGCCGAATGGCCAGCCTTCAAACATGTCTAAGATAGCATAAGACTTCTCAAAGATCCTAGATGAAAATACAATAGTAAAAGGTCCTATTTATAGAGAACTAGTAGCCTAGGGCTTACAGAAATCAGTAATTAATGCAGAAATCTTCTTCTGGGCCCACTTGGTGTGTGCTTGGGCTGAGCATTGAAGCTTCCATGTGTAGAGACTTTTCCTGGAGTTAAATGCCAGCTTTTGTGCCAGTTTGGACATTTAACTCCAGCTTTTGTGCCAGTTTTGGAGTTAAACGCCAGAATTCTTGAGCTAACATGGAACGCCTGTTTGGGCCATCAAATCTCAGGCAAAGTATGGACTATTATATATTGCTGAAAAGCCCAGGATGGCTACTTTCCAACACAATTAAGAGCGCACCAATTGGGCTTCTGTAGCTCCAGAAAATCTACTTTAAGTGCAGGGAGGTCAGAATCCAACAGCATCTGTAGTCCTTTTTCAGCCTCTGAATCAGATTTTAACTCAGGTCCCTCAATTTCAGCCAGAAAATACCTGAAATCACAGAAAAATGCACAAACTCATAGTAAAGTCTAGAAATGTGATTTTTAAATAAAAACTAATAAAAACATAATAAAAACTAAATAAAACATACTAAAAACATACGAAAAACAATGCCAAAAAGCGTATAAATTATCCGCTCATCACAACACCAAACTTGAATTGTTGCTTGTCCCCAAGCAACTGAAAATCATATAGGATAAAAAGAATAAAATGTACAATGAATTCCAAAAACATCTATGAAGATCAGTATTAATTAGATGAGCGGGGCTTTTAGCTTTTTTCTTCTGAACAGTTTTGGCATCTCACTTTATCCCTTGAAGTTCAGAATGATTGGCATCTATAGGAACTCAGAATCCAGATAGTGTTATTGATTCTCCTAGTTAAGTACGTTGATTCTTGAACACAGCTACTTTATGAGTCTTGGCCGTGACCCTAAGCATTTTGTTTTCCAGTACTACCACCGGATACATAAATGCCACAGACACATGACTGGGTGAACCTTTTCAGATTGTGACTCAGCTTTGCTAAAGTCCCCAGTGAGAGGTGTCCAGGGCTCTTAAGCACACTCTTTTTGCTTTGGACCACGACTTTAACCGCTCAGTCTCAAGTTTTCACTTGACACCTTCACGCCACAAGCACATGGTTAGGGACAGCTTGGTTTAGCCGCTTAGGCCAGGATTTTATTCCTGTGGGCCCTCCTATCCACTGATGCTCAAAGCCTTGGATCCTTTTTATTTTACCCTTGCCTTTTGGTTTAAAAGGCTATTGGCTTTTTCTGCTTACTTTTTCTTTTTCTTTCTTTCTCTCTCTTTTTTTTCGCATATATATATTTTTTTCTGCAAGCTTTTCACTGCTTTTTCTTGCTTCAATAATCAATTTTATGATTTTTTAGATTATCAAATAACATTTCTCCTTTTCCATCATTCTTTCAAGGGCCAAAACTTTTAACATTCATGAACAACAAATTCAAAAAAATGCACTGTTCAAGCATTCATTCAGAAAGACAAAAGTATTGCCATCACATCAAAATAATTAATCTGTTATAAAATTTGAAATTCATGCACTTCTTTTTCTTTTTCAATTAAAAAAATTTTCCATTTAAGAAAGGTGATGGATTCATTTTCATTGCTTTAAGGCATAGACACTTAGACACTAGTGATCATATAATAAAGACACAAACATAAATAAACATAAAGCATAAAAATTCGAAAAACAGAAAATAAAGAACAATGAGATTAAAGAATGGGTCCACCTTAGTGATGGCGGCTTGTTCTTCCTCTTGAAGATCTAATGGAGTGCTTGAGCTCCTCAATGTCTCTTTCTTGCCTTTGTTACTCCTCCCTCATGACTCTTTGGTCTTCTCTAATTTCATGGAGGAGGATGGAATACTCTTGGTGCTCCACCCTTAGTTGTCCCATGTTGGAACTTAATTCTCCTAGGGAGGTGTTGATTTGCTCCCAATAGTTTTGTGGAGGAAAATGCATCCCTTGAGGCATCTCAGGGATTTCATGATGAGGAATTTCCTCATGTCCATGAGTGGGGTCTCTTGTTTGCTCCATCCTTTTCTTAGTGATGGGCTTATCCTCATCAATGAGGATGTCTTCCTCTATGTCAATTCCAGCCGAATTGCAAAGGTGACAAATGAGATGAGGGAAGGCTAACCTTGCCAAAGTGGAGGACTTGTCCGCCACCTTGTAGAGTTCTTGGGAGATAACCTCATGAACTTCTACTTCCTCTCCAATCATGATGCTATGGATCATGATAGCCCGGTCTATAGTAACTTCAGACCGGTTGCTAGTGAGAATGATTGAGCGTTGAATGAACTCCAACCATCCCCTAGCCACGGGCTTGAGGTCATGCCTTCTTAGTTGAACCGGCTTCCCTCTTGAATCTCTCTTCCATTGAACGCCCTCTTCACAGATGTCTATAAGGACTTGGTCCAACCTTTGATCAAAGTTAACCCTTCTAGTGTAGGGGTGTGCATCTCCTTGCATCATGGGCAAGTTGAATGCCAACCTTACATTCTCCGAAATAAAATCTAAGCATTTCCCCCGAACCATTGTAAGCCAATTCTTTGGGTCCGGGTTCACACTTTGATCATGGTTCTTGGTGATCCATGCATTGTCATAGAACTCTTGAACCATTAAGATTCTGACTTGTTGAATGGGGTTGGTGAGAACTTCCCAACCTCTTCTTCGAATCTCATGTCGGATCTCCGGATGTTCACCCTTTTTGAGTTTGAAAGGGACCTTGGGGATCACCTTCTTCTTGGCCACAACTTCATAGAAGTGGTCTTGGTGCACCCTTGAGATAAATCTCTCCATCTCCCATGACTCGGAGGTGGAAGCTTTTGCCTTCCCTTTCCTCTTTCTAGAGGTTTCTCCGGCCCTAGGTGCCATAAATGGTTATGGACAAACAAAAAGCAACGCTTTTACCACACCAAAATTAGAAGGTTTGCTCGTCCTCGAGCAAAAGAAGAAAGAAGAGAGTAGAAGAAGAAGAAATAGAGAAGATGGAGGGGGCTTAGTATTTCAGCCAAGGGGGAGAAGTAGTGTGTATGTTGTGTGAAAATGAAGGAGTGAAGATGGGTTTATATAGGAGTGCAGAGGGGGTAAGGTTCGGCCATTATGGGTGGGTTTCGGTGGGAAAGTGGTTTGAATTTGAATGGTAAGGTAGGTGGGGTTTTATGAAGGATGGATATGAGTGGTGAAGAGAATGGTGGGATTTGATAGGTGAGGGATTTTTGGGGAAGAGGTATTGAGGTAATTGGTGAATGGATGAAGAAGAGAGAGAGAGATGGGGTAGCTGGGGATCTTGTGGGGTCCACAGATCCTGAGATGTCAAGGATATCTCATCCCTGCACCAAGTGGCGTGCAAAAATGCCCCTTTCTGCCAATCCTGGCGTTAAACGCCAAGCTGCTGCCCATTTCTGGCGTTTAACGCCAGTTTCTTGCCCATTCCTGGCGTTAAACGCCAGTCTGCTGCCCATTTCTGGCGTTAAACACCCAGAATGGTGCCAGACTGGGTGTTTAACGCCCATTCTGCTACCCTTACTAGCGTTTAAACGCCAGTAAGTTTCTCCTCCAGGGTGTTCTATTTTTAATACTATTTTTACTTCTGTTTTTGCTTTTTCAATTGTTTTTTTGTGACTTCACATGATCATCAACCTACAGAAAACATATAATAACAAAAGAAAATAGAAATTTAACATAGATAATTAAAGATTGGGTTGCCTCCCAACAAGCGCTTCTTTAATGTCAATAGCTTGACAGTGGGCTCTCATGGAGCCTCACAGATGTTTAGAGCAATGTTGGAACCTCCCAATACCAAACTTTAGAGTTTGAATGTGGGGGTTCAACACCAAACTTAAAGTTTGGTTGTGGCCTCCAAACACCAAACTTAGAGTTTGACTGTGGGGGCTCTGTTTGTCTCTGTATTGAGAGAAGCTCTTCATGCTTCCTCTCCATGGTTACAGAGGGATATCCTTGAGCTTTAAACACAAGGGAGTCTTCATTCACTTGAATGATCAATTTTCCTCTGTCAACATCAATTACAACTTTTGCTATGGCTAGGAAGGGTCTGCCAAGGATGATGGATTCATCCATACACTTTCCAGTCTCTAGGATTATGAAATCAGCAGGGATGTAGTGGCCTTCAACCTTTACCAAGAAATCCTCTACAAGTCCATAAGCCTGTTTCTTTGAATTATCTGCCATCTCTAGTGAGATTCTTGCATCTTGTACCTCAATGATCCCTAGCTTCTCCATTATAGAGAGAGGCATGAGGTTTATACTTGACCCTAGGTCACACAGAGCCTTCTCAAAGGTCATGGTGCCTATGGTACAAGGTATTGAGAACTTCCCAGGATCTTGTCTCTTCAGAGGTAATTTCTGCCTAATCAAGTCATCCAATTCTTTAGTGAGCAATGGAGGTTCATTCTCTCAAGTCTCATTACCAAATAACTTGGTGTTTAGCTTCATGATTGCTCCAAGGTACTTAGCAACTTGCTCTTCAGTAACATCTTCATCCTCTTCAGAGGAAGAATACTCATCAGAGCTCATGAATGGCAGGAGTAAATTCAATGGAATCTCTATGGTTTCTGTGTGAGCCTTAAATTCCCATGGTTCCTCATGAGGGAATTCCATGGAGGCCAGTGGACGTCCATTGAGGTCTTCCTCAGTAAAGATCACTGCTTCTTCCTCCTCTCCAGGTTCGGCCATGTAAGACGTGTTTATGGCCTTGCACTCTCTCTTTGGATTCTCTTCTTTATTGCTTGGGAGAATACTAGGAGGGAGTTCAGTAATTTTCTTACTCAGCTGACCCACTTGTGCCTCCAAATTTCTAATGGAGGACCTTGTTTCAGTCATGAAACTTTGAGTGGTTTTAATTACATCAAAGACTATAGTTGCTAAGTCAGAGTGGCTCTGCTTAGAATCCTCTGTCTGTTGCTGAGAAGATGATGGAAAAGGCTTGCTATTGCTAAACCTGTTTCTTTTACCATTACTATTGTTGAAACCTTGCTGAGGTCTCTGTTGATTCTTCCATGAGAGATTTGGATGATTTCTCCATGAAGGATTATAGGTGTTTCCATAGGGTTCTCCCATGTAATTCACATCTTCCATTGCTGGGTTCTCAGGATCATAAGCTTCTACTTCAGAGGAAGCTTCTTTAGTACTGCCTGTTGCTGCTTGCATTCCAGACAGACTTTGAAAAATCATATTGACTTGTTGGGTCAATATTTTATTCTGAGCCAATATGGCATTCAGAGTATCAATCTCAAGAACTCCTTTCTTCTGATCTATCACATTATTCACAGGATTCCTTTCAGAAGTGTACATGAATTGGTTATTTGCAACCATTTCAATGAGTTCCTGAGCTTCTGCAGGCGTCTTCTTCGGATGAAGAGATCCTCCAGCAGAGCTATCCAATGACATCTTGGATAGTTCAGACAGACCATCATAGAAAATACCTATGATGCTCCATTCAGAAAGCATGTCAGAAGGACATCTTCTGATCAATTGCTTGTATCTTTCCCAAGCTTCATAGAGGGATTCTCCTTCCTTTTGTCTGAAGGTTTGGACTTCCACTCTAAGCTTGCTCAATTTTTGAGGTGGAAAAAACTTTGCCAAGAAGGAATTGACTAGCTTTTCCCAAGAGTTCAGGCTTTCTTTGGGTTGCGAATCCAACCATGTCCTAGCTTTGTCTCTTACAACAAAAGGAAAAAGCATAAGTCTGTAGACTTCAGGGTCAACCCCATTAGTCTTGACAGTGTCACAGATTTGCAAGAATTCAGCTAAGAACTGATGAGGATCTTCCAATGGAAGTCCATGAAACTTGCAATTCTGTTGCATTAGAGAAACTAATTGAGGCTTAAGCTCAAAGTTGTTTGCCCCAATGGCAGGGATTGAGATGCTTCTCCCATAGAACTCAGGAGTAGGTGCAGTAAAGTCACCAAGCACCTTCCTTGCATTGTTGGCATTGTTGTTTTCGGCTGCCATGGTTTCTTCTTCCTTGAAAAGCTCTGTTAGGCCCTCTAAAGAGAATTGTTCTTTAGCTTCTCTTAGCTTTCTCTTCAAGGTCCTTTCAGGTTCAGGATTAGCTTGAACAAGTATGCCTTTATCTTTGTTCCTGCTCATATGAAAGAGAAGAGAATAAGAAAGTAGGGAATCCTCTATGTCACAGTATAGAGATTCCTTGAGGTGTCAGAGGAAAAGAAGAATAGAAGGAGGAGGTATATAGAAGAGAATTCGAACATATAAAGAAGGAGGGAGTTCGAATTGCACCTTGAGGAAGAGTGTTAGTCCTTTAAATAGAAGGATGTGAGAAGAGGGAAAGAATTTTCGAAAATAAAGTAAAAGATTTTGAAATAATTAAAAGAAATTTTGAAAAATTTATTGATGATTTTCGAAAACTAAAATTGGGAAAGAAATTAAGTGATTTTTGAAAAAGATTTTGAAATTTGAAATCAAAAAGATATGATTGAGAGTTAATTTTGAAAAAGATGTGATTGAGAAGATATGATTGAGAAGATATGATTGAAAATCAATTTTTAAAAAAAAGAAAAGTTTTAAAATTAAAGTTGATGACTTGACTAACAAGAATTTAGAAGATATGATTCTTAAAATTTAAAATTTGATCTTTTCTTAATAGGCAAGTAACAACTTGAAAATTTTGAAGTAAATCATTAATTTTAGCAAGGATTTTCGAAAATAGTAATAATAAAAAAATGGAAAGAAATTGATTTTGAAGAGATATGATTGAAAAGATATTATTTGAAAAGGATTTGATTTTGAAAAATTATGAAGATTTGAAAAAATTTGAATTAAAAACAAAATCTTCCCTCTAATGTCCTTCCTGGTGTTAAACGCCCAGAATGGCATCCATTCTGGCGTTTAACGCCCAAAATCCTACCTTTTTGCGCGTTAAACGCCCAGCCAGGTACCCTGGCTGGCGTTTAAACGCCTGTTTTCCTTCTTCACTGGGCGTTTTGAATGCCCAGCTTTTTCTGTTTGATTCCTCTGCTGAATGTTCTGAATCTTCAATTCTCTATATTATTGACTTGAAAAGACACAATTTTGAAAATATTTTTGAATTTTTTTAATGATGAGAAATAACAAAAAATGCAACTAAGATCAATTGAACAATGCATGCAAGACACCAAACTTAGAAATTTTGTATTAGAGGCTTTAACAAATTGAGAATGCATAAGAAAAATAACAAAACACACAAAACAGGAGAATTTAAAGATCAGAGCACTGAAATCATCAAGAACAACTTGAAGATCAATGAAGAACAATATGTATAAATTCAAAAAATGCAAGAAGAAGAAAGTCATACAATTGACACCAAACTTAAAAATTGATACTAGACTCAAACAAGAAACATAAAATATTTTTTATTATGGTTTTATAAATTTTTTTGTGATTTTCGAAACTTATATGGAAAAGAAAATAAAGAGAATCAAAACTTTTAATAAGAATTCTAGGAATCGTGCAATGTTAGTCTAAAGCTTCAGTCTAAAAAGATTAGACATGTTTGGCCAAGCTTCAGCAGGACATTACATTCAGCAGCTAAATTGATGAGAATCAATCAGCTTTTGTGATGATAAGAACATCACCTTGAAACTCTAGAATCCGTTCTTAAAAATTCTGAAAAGTACCTAATCTAAGCAACAAGATGAACCGTCAGTTGTCCAAACTCGAACAATCCCCGGCAACGGCGCCAAAAACTTGGTGCACGAAATTGTGATCATTAACAATGGCGCCAAAGGACTTGGAGCTCTTAAACGTGAATCACACTTTGTCACAATTCCGCACAACTAACCAGCAAGTGCACTGGGTCGTCCAAGTAATACCTTACGTGAGTAAGGGTCGATCCTACGGAGATTGTCGGCTTGAAGCAAGCTATGGTCATCTTGTAAATCTCAGTCAGGCAGATTCAAATGGTGATGGAGGATTGATAATTAAAAGATGAATAAAACATAAAATAAAGATAGAGATACTTATGTAATTTTTTTGTTGGAATTTCAGATAAGCGTATGAAGATGCTTTGTTCCTCCTGAACCTCTGCTTTCCTATTGCCTTCTTCCAATCATTCATACTCCTTTCCATGGCAAGCTTTATGTTGGGCATCACCGTTGTCAATGGCTACTTCCCGTCCTCAAAGTGAAAACGTTCCAAATGCACTGTCACCGCACAGCTAATCATTTGTCGGTTCTCGATCATGTTGGAATAGGATCCATTGATCCTTTTGCGTCTGTCACACGCCCAATAATCGCGAGTTTGAAGCTTGTCACAGTCATCCCTTCCCAGATCCTACTCAGAATACCACAGACAAAGTTTAGACGTTCTGGATCTCAGGAATGGCCGCCAATAATTCTAGCCTATACCACGAAGGTTCCAATCTGAGATTAGAAACCCAAGAGATACACATTCAAGCCATTGCTAGTAGAACAGAGGTGGTTGTCAGGCACATGTTCATAGGTGAGAATGATGATGAGTGTCACGGATCATCACATTCATCAAGTTTAAGAACGAATGAATATCTTAGAGAAGAAGTAGGCGTGAATTGAATAGAAAAACAGTAGTACTTTGTATTAATTCATGAAGAACAGCAGAGCTCCACACCTTAATCTATGGTGTGTAGAAACTCTACCGTTGTAATACATAAGAATAAGGTCTAGGATGGCCATTCAAACATGTCTAAGATAGCATAAGACTTCTCAAAGATCATAGATGAAAATACAATAGTAAAAAGTCCTATTTATAGATAACTAGTAGCCTAGGGTTTACAGAAATCAGTAATTAATGCAGAAATCTTCTTCCGGGCCCACTTGGTATGTGCTTGGGCTAAGCATTGAAGCTTCCATGTGTAGAGACTTTTTTTGGAGTTAAACGCCAGCTTTTGTGCCAGTTTGGGCGTTTAACTCCAGCTTTTGTGCCAGTTTTGGAGTTAAACGCCAGAATTCTTGAGCTGACGTGGAACGCCTGTTTGGGCCATCAAATCTCAGGCAAAGTATGAACTATTATATATTGCTGGAAAGCCCAGGATGTCTACTTTCCAACGCAATTAAGAGCGCGCCAATTGGGTTTCTGTAGCTCCAGAAAATCTACTTTGAGTGCAGGGAGGTCAGAATCCAACAGCATCTGCAGTCCTTTTTCAGCCTCTGAATCAGATTTTTGCTTAGGTCCCTCAATTTCAGCCAGAAAATACCTGAAATCACAGAAAAACACACAAACTCATAGTAAAGTCTACAAATGTGATTTTTAAATAAAAACTAATAAAAACATAATAAAAACTAACTAAAACATACTAAAAACATACTAAAAACAATGCCAAAAAGCGTATAAATTATCCGCTCATCAGGAGGCACCCCAACACTTTATCTTTTTGATTTATTGTTTTTCTTAGAAGGAGTTTAAAGTTCATTGCTTTAGATAGTTTAAATTTCAGTTTCACACTTGTATTGCATTACCATTTAGAACTAGATTGCAAGTGGTAGGATAGGAAGTTTAAATATCATCTTTGGTAATTAGGATACCCTTACATTCTTTTTGTCTCTTTTATTCCGGAATCGCAACTTGATGAATGATTACTAATGAGGAGTAAATGGGCTGAGAAGTAGCTAAAAGGCTAATTTTGGTGTGACCAATCACCCACTTAATCTAGGCTTACAATCATTTAGATAACTTGATTTTTAAGAGTAAGCCCAGAGATTAAGTTTGGTGTGGCCACCACCATACAAGGATCACCTAGCAAGCCCAACTCTACTCAATCTGAAAGCACTTAATATTTTGGCAAAAGCATGAACATGGTTTAATGAGATCAAAGGAGGTTAGAAACAAAAGAAAATGAAAAGAGTGGAGTTACTCCATCCTTATGAACACATTAAATACACAATGATAAAAACCAATTTATTAAGATTCAATAGGATTAAGTTTGGTGTCCCAAGGGACACCCATCAGTTGCAATCCCACTTACCCGTAATAAGAAGGAATGTGAAGGATTCTTTTGTCATTATTAACAGGTTTCAGTTTCATTTTCAGGAGAAAATATGGGACCCACATAGAGAATCACTTTTAAAGCAAGGAAGTCAAAGTGTACTTACACTTTGGAACTCAACACATGCAGAAGGCACATTGAAAAAAGGGTTGGCGCCTCTTCCCACGCTAGGCGCCACTCCCCAAGTGGGAAAACATTGAATCCTTTTTATTTCCCACCATTCAAATCACACCCTTCACCCCTTATAAAAGCCTCACCTTCCCAACTCTTCTCCCACTTCAAACCCCTGATCACACATGAAAAAGAATCCAAACACCTTTCTTCTTCCTTCCTCTTTTTGCCTTCCACTACCTCTCTTCCCATACTTCTTTTCCCTTTCCCTTGATTGGGACAATCAAGTCCTAAGTTTGGTGTTGGAGCAAAACTGATGCACGAAAACTTGTCTCTCAACAATTTCCCTCGGCAAGTATACCGAATTGTTGTCAAGTAAAAACTCACAATTATACCACATGTATTTCTAAATCAAAGTATTGGGAGAATTATATGTCACCATATCCACCCAACCCCCAATTTGGTCCAACATGAGAAAGCATTTCTAGCATGATCCCTTCATTCCTCTTCCAAGGTTCCGAAGAGATCCAAGTATGAATAGCTTCTTTTCCAAGACAACTACCCAATTGGATGAAGATTGAAAGCTTTCTAGTAAAATCAAGAGAAAAGAAAGAAGAAGAATAATGAAAACTATTATTAACCCATCAAATTACAACAGAGCTCCCTAACCCAATGAAAGGGGTTTAGTTGTTCATGGCTCTGGGAATGGAAAATAAAGATGGAGAATGCATTCTGAAAGTAAAACTAGAAGTTGCAGAGAAAGTAAAATTATACAGAGAGTAGTCCTCTCAATCCAAAAGCTCCTCTCTAGTTCAAAACTACTCCTATATATACTACTCTTCTATCTTCCAGTTGGCTCTTCAAGTCTTGGATATGGGCCTTTGGATCTTAAGGTTGAAGCAGTTTGGAATCTTCAGTGGGCTCAGCTTTACTTGCAGAGAAAGTGTGAAGTAGGCATGGACTTTGGCTAGGACGTTAGTGGCCTTAACGTTAAGTGAAAATATGGGTTTGAGAACGTTAGTGACGATCACCTTTTGCACTAACGTCCCTAGCTCAAGATGAGTTACGTTAACTTCAACGTTAGTGGCACTAACGTGACCACTAATGTTGCCTCTTGGTCCATCGCGAGCGTCATTGGCATTTACCTTTGCCAATAACGTTGCCCTTAGCCCATTTTTCTCAAGTTAGAGTCCACGTTAGTATAACTAACGTGGCTCTTAACGTGGGCATGCCTTAGCCTCGAGAGCATTAGTGACACTTACCTTTGTCACTAACGCTCCAAACGCCCCTTCTCACGTTAGTGTCCCACGTTAATTGTCTTAACATGGCCACTAACGTGGTGGTGATTGCCATCCCCAACGTTAGTGACAAAGTTGAGTGTCACTAACGTTGGCTCATCAATTCTTTCCTCCATGTTAGCTTCCACGTTAATGCACTTAACGTGGTAACTAACGTGGCTCATAGTGGCTTAGTCCAACGTTAGTGACAAAAGTGAGTGTCACTAACGTTGGTGATTCCTTGCTCCTTCCACGTTAGAGTTCATGTTAACCAAGTTAACATGGCTCTTAATGTAGCCAATATGGGCTTAGTCCAATATTAGTGACAAAGGTGAGTGTCAGTAACATTGGCATTATCTTCCTCTTCCACGTTAGAGTTCACGTTAACTGAGTTAACGTGACTCTTAACGTGGCCAATTGCCCTTTTGGAGCGTTAGTGGCACTTACTTTTACCACTAACGCTTGGAGCTTCCTTTTCTTCCACGTTAACTACCATGTTAATGTAGTTAATGTGGTAATTAACGTGGGCTATGATGGCTTCAAAGACGTTATTGGCGATTACTTTTCTCATTAACGTTGCAAGCTAGCTCCCATTCCACGTTAGTGGTCACGTTAGTTAGACTAACGTGGCTACTAACGTGGCTTTTCCTTGCTTCCTTTATCCTGAAATCAAGCAAATAAAGTGCATCAAAACTCTAATCCAAGTTATGAGTCATGCATCATCCAATTTGTCATTAAATTCATGCATAATTCTCATGAAATCATATAAAATTCACAATGTTTGCTTGAATCAAGATGTAAGTGAAATTCTACCCAAAACTTGCTTATTTCCTAAGAAAATGCATGAAACTACCTTAAAACAGTAAAGAAAAGGTCAGTGAAACTGGCCAAAATGCCCTGGCATCAAAAACCTTGTTTTGCTTGCCTCTCTTGCAACCTCCCCCAAATTTTTTTTTAACCTCAAAAACACCCTCTCAACCTAATGGCACCACCAAAAAGCTCAGCCTCCAAGAAAAGAAAAACCAAGGAACCAACTTCTGGATCTTCAAGCTCATCTTTTAATGAATACAAGTTCCTCCCTGCATTCAACCAAAATCAATTCTATGGTTGGGTGAGTGAGAGAAAAATCATTCCAGAGGTTGGATTCCAATTAGGGAGGAACGAGCATCTTGAGATCAACATTGAGATCAACAATAGGGGCTGGGCACTCCTATGCAACCCACCAAAGAAGGTAGTAGAGAGCTTGGTGAGGGAGTTTTACGCCAACACTGTGCCTCAGCCAGGACAACCCTATGGCTACATTAGCTATGTGAGGGGGAAGTCCATTGACTATAGTCCCTCCAGCATAAGAAGGATGCTAATGGTGAAGAGGACAAGCTCCACCTAGAGCTATGAAGAAAGAATGAAGCAGCAAGACCCTGGGTTTGATGAAATTCTGAACGAAATTTGCGTGCTGCATGTGCAATGGATAAAGGACAAGGATGGGATACCCAACCAATTGAGAAGAAGGGATCTGAGTCCCCAAGCTAGAGGGTGGCTGGAATTTGTGAGGAAGTCCCTAATCCCCACATCCAACACTTCAGAGGTGACCAAGGAGAGCTGTGCTCATATACAGCATCATGAAAGGTGAGAATGTCAATGTGGGGGAGATGATTGCCAACAACATTAACAAAGTACTGAAAAGCACTAGTGACAACACAAGGTTGGCATTCCCCAGTATCATACAGAGGTTATGTGATGAAGCTAAAGTTGAAAAGATCATTGACGAGGTGCTAGTGAAGCAAGACAAATTCATAACTGCCAAGAAGATGGCCAAAGTGGTGGCTATTCACCCACTTCACAGAAAACAAAGAGCTCATGCTCATGAGCCACAACAACAACAACAACAACAAGAGGCAGAAGAGCAACCACACTTTCTAGCACTTCAACCACCACCACAGTACCAATACCAACAATTTTTTGAAGGATTCAATTGGGAACAACTGCAAGGAGAAGTACACCAAATGAAGGAAGACCTACACCACCTGAGGGAGGATGTTAACTAATTCAAGGAGACTCAGCAACAACAATGGAACCAAGTCAACCAGAACATCCAACAACTCCAAGGGAGTTTTGAGAATCTCAAGGAGCAGCAGGACCAGATTAACTGGGGAGAGATACAAGGCAGCATAGGAATGATTCTGGAGCACCAAAAACTTTAAATGGGGAGCCTAGCTGAGTTCAAACATCTTTATGATGCCAGAACTTTAGCAAGAGAGGACTATGACTGTTATGCACAAACAAAGTTGAGCTACTTGTGTAATTGGTATGCAAAATCGTGATCGTTCATTCCTTGGTAACGGCGCTAAAAACTTAATACACATGTCCATAATCTTAGTTCTTTGTCACAACTCCGCACAACTAACCAGCAAGTGCACTGGGCCGTCCAAGTAATAAACCTTACGTGAGTAAGGGTCGATCCCACGGAGATTGTCGGCTTGAAGCAAGCTATGGTCACCTTGTAAATCTCAGTCAGGCGGATTCAAATGGTTATGTTGAATTGATAATTAAAATATAATTAAAATATAAAATAGGATAGAAATACTTATGTAATTCATTGGTGAGAATTTCAGATAAGCGTATAGAGATGCTTTTGTTTCTCCTGAACCTCTGCTTTCCTGCTGTCTTCATCCAATCCTTCATACTCCTTTCTATGGCAAGCTGTATGTAGGGCATCACCGTTGTCAATGGCTACTTCCCGTCCTCTCAGTGAAAATGGTCCAAGATGTGCTGTCACCGCACGGCTAATCATCTGTCGGTTCTCGATCCTGCTGGAATAGGATTCAGTAATCCTTTTGCGTCTATCACTACGCCCAGCACTCGCGAGTTTGAAGCTCGTCACAGCCATCCCTTCCCGGATCCTACTCGGAATACCACAGACAAGGTTTAGACTTTCTGGATCTCAAGAATGGCCGCCAATAATTCTAGCCTATACCACGAAGACTCTGATCGTAGATCAGGAGACTAAGAGATACACATTCAGGCTTGTTTCCATGTAGAACGGAAGTGTTTGTCAGGCACGCGTTCATGGGTGAGAATGGTGATGAGCGTCACATAATCATCACATTCATCAGGTTCTTGTGTGCGAATAAATATCTTAGAGAAGAAATAGGCTTGAGTTTAATAGAAAAACAATAGTACTTTGCATTAATTCATGAGGAACAGCAGAGCTCCACACCTTAATCTATGGTGTGTAGAAACTCTATCGTTGAAAATACATAAGTGAAAATAGGGTAGACATGGCCGAGTGGCCAGCCTCCCAAAACGTGATCAAAGGATCCAAAAGATAATCCAAAGATGTTTAACACGATAGTAAAAAGTTCTATTTATACTAAACTAGTTACTAGGGTTACAGAAATAAATAAATGATGCAGAAATCCACTTCCGGGCCCACTTGGTGTGTGCTTGGGCTGAGCATTGAAGCTTTCACATGTAGAGGTCTTCCTTGGAGTTAAACGCCAGTTTGTAAATTGTTTCTGGCGTTTAACTTTGCTTTGCAACCTGTTTCTGGCGTTTAACTCTAGAATAGGGCAGGGAGCTGGTGTTGAACGCCAGTTTGCGTCGTCTAAACTCGGGCAAAGTATAGACTATTATATATTTTTGGAAAGCCCTGGATGTCTACTTTCCAACGCAATTGAGAGCGCGCCATTTTGACTCCTGTAGCTCCAGAAAATCTACTTTGAGTCTAGGGAGGTCAGAATCCAACAGCATCTACAGTCCTTCTTCAGCCGCTGAATCTGATTTTTGCTCAAGTCCCTCAATTTCAGCCAGAAAATACCTGAAATCACAAAAAAAATACACAAACTCATAGTAAAGTCTAGAAATGTGATTTTTAATTAAATACTAATAAAAATATATTAAAAACTAACTAAATCATACTAAAAACTATGTAAAACCAATGCCAAAAAGCGTATAAATTATCCGCTCATCACAACACCAAACTTAAATTGTTGCTTGTCCCCAAGCAACTGAAAATCAAATAGGATAAAAAGAAGAGAATATACTATAAATTCCAAAATATCAATGAAACTTAGCTCCAATCAGATGAGCGGGACTAGTAGCTTTTTGCCTCTTGAATAGTTTTGGCATCTCACTTTATCCATTGAAGTTCAGAATGATTGGCATCTATAGGAACTTAGAATTTAGATAGTGTTATTGATTCTCCTAGTTTAGTATGTTGATTCTTGAACACAGCTACTTGATGAGTCTTGGTCGTGGCCCTAAGCACTTTGTTTTCCAGTATTACCACCGGATACATACATGCCACAAACACATAACTGGGTGAACCTTTTCAGATTGTGACTCAACTTTGCTAAAGTCCCCAATTAGAGGTGTCTAGGGTTCTTAAGCACACTCTTTTTTTTTTTTGCTTTGGACATTGACTTTAACCGCTCAGTCTCAAACTTTTGGCTTGACATCTTCACGCCACAAGCACATGGTTAGGGACAGCTTGGTTTAGCCGCTTAGGCTAGGATTTTATTCCTTTAGGCCCTCCTATCCATTAATGCTCAAAGCCTTGGATCCTTTTTACGCTTTCCTTTTGGTTTTAAGGGCTATTGGCTTTTTTCTCTTGCCTTTTGGTTTAAAGAGCTTTTGGCTTTTTCTGCTTGCTTTTTCTTTTTCTTTCCCTTTTTTTTCGCCATTTTTCTTTTCTCTTTTTTTTCGCAACCTTTTGTATTCACTGCTTTTTCTTGCTTCAAGAATCAATTTTATGATTTTTCAGATTATCAAATAACATTTCTCCTTTTTCATCATCCTTTCAAGAGCCAACAATTTTAACATTCATAAACAACAAATTCAAAAGACATATGCACTGTTCAAGCATTCATTCAGAAAACAAAAAGTATTGTCACCACATCAAAATAATTAAACTAATTTCAAGGATGAATTCGAAACCATGTACTTCTTGTTCTTTTGTTTTTAGAACATTTTTCATTTAAGAGAGGTGATGGATTCATAGGACATTCATAGCTTTAAGACATAGACACTTAGACACTAATGATCATATAATAAGACACAAACATAAACATAAAGCATAGTAGACGAAAAACAGAGAAAAATAAATAGACAAAGAGATTAAGGAACGGGTCCACCTTAGTGAGGGTGGCGTCTTCCTCTTCTTGAAGAACCAATGGTGCTCTTGAGCTCCTCTATGTCTCTTCCTTGTCTTTGTTGCTCCTCCCTCATAGCTCTTTGATATTCTCTAATCTCATGAAGAATGATGGAGTGCTCTTGGTATTCCACCCTTAGTTATCCCATGTTGGAACTTAATTCTCCTAGGGAGGTGTTGATTTGCTCCCAATAGTTTTGTGGAGGGAAGTGCATCCCTTGAGGCATCTCAGGGATTTCATGGTGAGGAATTTCCTCATGCTCTTGTTGAGGCCAATGATCTCTTGTTTGCTCCATCCTTTTCTTAGTGATGGGCTTATCCTCATCAATGAAGATGTCTCCCTCTATGTCAACTCCAGCTGAATTGCAGAGGTGACAAATGAGGTGAGGAAAGGCTAACCTTGCCAAAGTGGAGGACTTGTCAGCCACCTTGTAGAGTTCTTGAGGTATAATCTCATGAACTTCCACTTCCTCCCCAATCATGATACTATGGATCATGATGGCCCGGTCTATAGTAACTTCAGACCGGTTGTTAGTAGGAATGATTGAGCGTTGAATGAACTCCAACCATCCTCTAGCTACAGGCTTAAGGTCCAATCTTCTCAATTGAACCGGCTTGCCTCATGAGTCAACTTTCCATTGAGCTCCTTCCACACATATGTCCATGAGGACTTGGTCCAACCTTTGATCAAAGTTGACCCTTCTAGTGTAGGGGCGTACGTTTTCTTGCATCATTGGCAAGTTGAACGCCAACCTTACATTTTTCGGACTGAAATCTAAGTATTTCCCCCGAACCATTGTAAGCCAATTCTTTGGATTCGGGTTTACACTTTGATCATGGTTCCTAGTGATCCATGCGTTTGCATAGAACTCTTGAACCATTAAGATCCCGACCTCTTCTTCGGATCTCATGTCGGATCTCCGGATACTCATTCTTTTTGAGCTTGAAAGGAACCTCAGGGATCACTTTCTTCTTGGCCACAACTTCATAGAAGTGGTCTTGATGGACCTTTGAGATGAATCTCTCCATCTCCCATGACTCAGAGGTGGAAGCAATTTCCTTCCCTTTCCTCTTTCTTGAGGTTTCTTTGGCCTTAGGTGCCATTAATGGTTATGGAAAAACAAAAGCAATGCTTTTAACACACCAAACTTAAAATGTTTGCTCGTCCTCGAGCAGAAGAAGAAAAGAAGAAGGAGAAGAAGAAGAAAAAATGGAGGAGATGGAGAGAGGTGTGTATTCGGCCAAGGGAAAGAAGAGAGGGTTGTGTTGTGTGAAAATGAAAAAGGAATGAGGGGTTTATATAGGAGTGGGGAGAGGTTTAGGGTTCGGTCATGGGGTTGGGTTTGGGTGGGAAATGAATTTGAATTTTGGAGGTAGGTAGGTTTTATGGGGAAGGGTGGATTGATGTGAGTGGTTTAGGGTATTTGGGGAAGAGGTATAGAGGTGATTGGTGAAGGATAGGTGGGGATCCTGTGGGGTCTACAGATCCTGTGGGGGATCCTGTGGGTCCACAGATCCTAAGGGGTCAAGGACTTAGCATTCCTGCTCCAATTAGGCGTGCAAAACGTCCTTTGTATGCAATACTGGCTTTAACGCCAGACTGCTGCCTGTTTTGGCGTTAAACGCCCAAATGTAGCCTGTTTCTGGAGTTTAACGCCAGGTTGATGCTTGTTTCTGGCGTTAAACACCAGACAGATATTTGTTTCTGGCGTTTAAACGCCAGAATGCTCTTCCTCCAGGGTGTGCTGTTTTTAATGCTATTTTTCATTCTGTTTTTGATTTTCCAGTAATTTTTGTGACTTCACATGATCATCAACCTAAAAAAAATAAAATAGAAATGGAAAATAATTAAATATAGTTAAATAACATTGGGTTGCCTCCCAACAAGCGCTTCTTTAATGTCAATAGCTTGACAGTGAGCTCTCATGGAGCCTCACAGATATTCAGAGCATTGTTGGGACCTCCCAACACCAAACTTAGAGTTTGAATGTGGGGGTTCAACACCAAACTTAGAGTTTGACTGTGGGGGTTTTGGTTGACTCTGCAGTGAGAGAAGCTTTTCATGCTTCCTCTCCATGATTACAGAAGGAGAACCTTGAGTTTTAAATACAAGGTAGTCCTCATTCAGTTGAAGGACCAACTCTCCTCTGTCCACATCAATCACAGCTCTTGCTGTGGCTAGGAAGGGTCTTCCAAGGATGATGGATTCATCCTCATCCTTCCCAGTGTCTAGGATTATGAAATCAGCAGGGATGTAAAGGCTTTCAACCTTTACTAGCAAGTCCTCTACTAATCCATAAGCCTGTTTCATTGATTTATCTGCCATCTCTAATGAGAATTTGGCAGCCTGTACCTCAAAGATTCCTAGTTTCTCCATTACAGAGAGTGGCATTAAGTTTATTCCTGACCCCAGGTCACACAGAGCCTTCTCAAAGGTCATGGTGCCTATGTTACAGGGAATTAGGAATTTACCAGGATCCTATTTCTTTTGAGGTAATTTCTACCTATCCAATGCATTCAGTTCATTGGTGAGCAAGGGAGGTTCATCTTCCCAAGTCTCATTACCAAATAGCTTGGCATTCAGCTTCATGATTGCTCCTAAATACTGAGCAACTTGCCCTTGAACAATGTCTTCATCTTCTTCAGAAGAGGAATAGTCATCAGAGCTCATGAATGGTAAAAGGAGGTTCAATGGAATCTCTATGGCCTCTAGCTGAGCCTCAGATTCCTTTGGTTCCTCAAAGGGAAACTCCTTATTGGTCAGTGAACGTGCTAGGAGGTCTTCCTCACTAGGATTCATGCCCTCCTCCTCCTCTCTGGGTTCGGCCACACCAAGTAAGGTAATGGCCTTGCACTCTCTTTTTGGATTCTCTTCTGTATTGCTTGGGAGAGTACTAGGAGGAGTTTCAGTGACCCTTTTACTCAATTGGCCCACTTGTGCCTCCAAATTTCTAATGGAGGACCTTGTTTCATTCATAAAACTTAGAGTGGCCTTAGATAGATCAGAGACTATATTTGCTAAGCTAGATGGACTCTGCTCAGAATTTTCTGTCTGTTGCTGAGTGGATGATGGAAAAGGCTTGCTATTGCTAAACCTATTTCTTCCACCATTATTAAAGCCTTGTTGAGGCTTTTGTTGATCCTTCCATGAGAAATTTGGATGATTTCTCTATGAGGGATTATCGGTGTTTCCATAAGGTTCACCCATGTAATTCACCTCTGCTATTGCAGGGTTCTCAGGATCATAGGCTTCTTCTTCAGAAGATGCCTCTTTAGTACTGTTGGATACAGCTTGCAATCCATTCAGACTCTGAGAAATCATATTGACTTGCAGAGTCAATATTTTATTCTGAGCCAATATGGCATTCATAGTATCAATTTCAAGAACTCCCTTCCTCTGAGGCGTCCCATTACTCACAGGATTCCTTTTCAGAAGTGTACATGAACTGGTTATTTGCAACCATGTCAATAAGTATATTGACTTGCTGAGTCAATATTTTATTCTAAGCCAATATGGCATTCAAAGTATCAATTTCAAGAACTCCCTTCCTCTGAGGCGTCCCATTACTCACAGGATTCCTTTCAGAAGTGTACATAAACTGGTTATTTGCAACCATGTCAATAAGTTCTTGAGCTTCTGCAAGCGTTTTCTTTAGGTGAATGGATCCACCTGCAGAATGGTTCAATGACATCTTTGATAATTCAGACAGACCATCATAGAATATATCCAGGATGGTCCATTCTGAAAGCATGTCAGAAGGACACTTTTTGGTCAGTTGCTTGTATCTCTCCCAAGCTTCATAGAGAGATTCACCTTCTTTCTGTTTGAAGGTTTGAACATTCACTCTAAGCTTACTAAGCTTTTGAGGAGGAAAGAACTTGGCTAAGAAAGCCGTGACCAGCTTATCCCAAGAGTTCAGGTTGTCTTTAGGTTGAGAGTCCAACCATATTCTAGCTCTATCTCTTACAGCAAATGGGAAAAGCATAAGCCTATGAAAAAGAAGAGAACACAAAAGAAAATATGGAATCCTCTATATCACAGTATAGAGATTCCTTATGTAAGTATAAGAAGAGAAGAATATAAGAAGGAGAAGAGAAAAATTCGAACACAGAGGAGAAGAGTGGGTTCGAATTTTTGAGTGAAAGAGGGGTGTTAGTAGATAAATAAATAAATAGAAGGAGATGAGAGGGGGAAGAATAAAATAAAAATATTTTTGTTTTTAATTTAAAATTAAAGTTAAAGTTCGAAAAAAAAATAAAATTAAACTAAGTTATAATTTAAAACAATTAGTTAATTAAAAAGGAATTTTGAAAAAGAGGTTAGTGATTTTCGAAAATTAGGAGAGAGAAAAGTAGTTAGGTGGTTTTGAAAAAGATATGATTGAAATAGAAAAAGATATGATTGAAATTTAATTTAAAAAAGATTTAAAAAGGAAATTAAAAAGAATTGATTTTTGAAAATTAAAGTTGATTACTTGACTAACAAGAAACTAAAAGATAGGATTTTAAAATTTAAAGAATGAACCTTTCTTAATAGGCAAGTAACAACTTGAAATTTTTGAACCAAAATATTAATAGTTAGTATTAATTTCGAAAATATGAGATAAAAATAAGAAAAAGATTTTTGAAAATCATTTTGAAATTTTCGAAAATCATAAAAGAAAAATGAAAAAGATTTGATAAAGATATAATTTTTAAAATGAAAATTTGATTTGACTCATAAGAAACAATTAAATTTAAAAACTTTTTGACTAAATCAAACCAAATTTTCGAAAATTTATGGGAGAATAAGGGAAAGATATTTTTTTAATTTTTGAATTTTTAATGAAGAAAGAGAAAAATAATAAAAAGACGCAAAACATGAAAATTATGAATCAAAACACACAATGCATGCAAGAACACTTTGAATGTCAAGATGAACATCAAGAACACTTTGAATGTCAAGATGAACACCAAGAACTTATTTTTGAAAATTTTTAAGAAAAGAAAAATATGCAAGACACCAAACTTAAAAATTTTTAATGTTGAGACACTAACAAATTGAAAATGCATATGGAAAACAAGAAAAGATACAAAACATGAAAATGCAAAGATCAAACAAGGGAAATCATCAAGAACAACTTGAAGATTATGATGAACACCATGCATGAATTTTTAGAAAATTTTTAGTGAAAATTAAAAATGTGCAAAATTGACACCAAACTTAAAAATTGACACAAGACTCAAACAAGAAACATCAAAATTTTTTTTTTTTGGTTTTTATGTTTTTATTAATTTTTTTTGGATTTTTCGAAAATTAATTGGAAAAAGAAAAACAAGGACTTCAACATTTCTAATGAGAATTCCAAGAATCATGCAATGTTAGTCTAAAGCTCCGTTCCAGGAATTACACATGGCTTACTAGCCAGCCAAGCTTTCAGTGAAAGCTCCGATCCAAAACACTAGACATGGCCAATGACCAGCCAAGCTTTAGCATACATAGTTCAAGCATGTGAAGAAGAAGCCTCAGTCCAAAAGAATTTAGACATGGCTTTACAGCCAGCCAGGCTTCAACATATCTCATGAAACTCTAGAATTCATTCTTAAAAATTCTGAAGCCGTAGAATAATTTATTTATTTTATAGAAAAAAAAATTTTTTTGAAAATTTTTCGAAAATAAAAATAAAAATAATAAAAACAAAAAGCTTAAAATTAAAATAAAATTTACCTAATCTAAGCAACAAGATGAACCGTCAGTTGTCCAAACTCGAACAATCCCTGGCAACGGCGCCAAAAACTTGGTATGCAAAATCGTGATCGTTCATTCCTTGGTAACGGCGCTAAAAATATAATACGCACGTCCATAATCTTAGTTCTTTGTCACAACTCCGCACAACTAACCAGCAAGTGCACTGGGTCGTCCAAGTAGTAAACCTTACGTGAGTAAGGCTTGAAGCAAGCTATGGTCACCTTGTAAATCTCAGTCAGGCGGATTTAAATGGTTATGGGGAATTGATAATTAAAATATAATTAAAATATAAAATAGGATAGAAATAATTATGTAATTCATTGGTGAGAATTTCAGATAATCGTATAGAGATGCTTTTGTTCCGCCTGAACCTCTGCTTTCCTGCTGTCTTCATCCAATCCTTCATACTCCTTTCTATGGTAAGCTGTATGTAGGGCATCACCGTTGTCAATGGCTACTTCCCGTCCTCTCAGTGAAAATGGTCCAAGATGCGCTGTCACCGCACGGCTAATCATCTGTCGGTTCTCGATCCTGCTGGAATAGGATTCAGTAATCCTTTTGCGTCTGTCACTACGCCCAGCACTCGTGAGTTTGAAGCTCGTCACAGCCATCCCTTCCCGGATCCTACTCAGAATACCACAGACAAGGTTTAGACTTTCCGGATCACAAGAATGGCCGCCAATAATTCTAGCCTATACCACGAAGACTCTGATCGTAGATCAGGAGGCTAAAAGATACACATTCAGGCTTGTTTCCATGTAGCACGGAAGTGTTTGTCAGGCACGCGTTCATAGGTGAGAATGGTGATGAGCGTCACATAATCATCACATTCATCAGGTTCTTGTGTGAGAATGAATATCTTAGAGAAGAAATAGGCTTGAGTTTAATAGAAAAACAATAGTACTTTGCATTAATTCATGAGGAACAGCAGAGCTCCACACCTTAATCTATGGTGTGTAGAAACTCTACCGTTGAAAATACCTAAGTGAAAATAGGGTAGACATGGCCGAGTGGCCAACCTCCCAAAACGTGATCAAAGGATCCAAAAGATAATCCAAAGATGTTAAACACGATAGTAAAAAGTTCTATTTATACTAAACTAGTTACTAGGGTTACAGAAATAAATAAATGATGCAGAAATCCACTTCCGGGCCCACTTGGTGTGTGCTTGGGCTGAGCATTGAAGCTTTCACATGTAGAGGTCTTCCTTGGAGTTAAACGCCAGTTTGTAACTTGTTTCTGGCGTTTAACTCTGCTTTGCAACCTGTTTCTGGCGTTTAACTCTAGAATATGGCAGGGAGCTGGCATTGAACGCCAATTTGCGTCGTCTAAACTCGAGCAGAGTATGGACTATTATATATTGCTGGAAAGCCCTGGTTGTCTACTTTCCAACGTAATTGAGAGCGCGCCATTTGGACTCTTGTAGCTCCAGAAAATCCACTTTGAGTCCAGGGAGGTCACTAGGGGTGTGCAACAAAACTGGTTTGACTGAACTGAACTGAAACTGAATTGAAACTGTTTTAAATAAACCATTTTTTTTAAATAAAAAATTGAACTGAAACCATAGTTTTTTATAAAAACCAGTTTTTATGGTTCAGTTTAGTTTTAAACCAAATAAAAATTGGTTTATTCACATCAGTAACTTCAATTCAATCTTCTCTCGTTTGCTGAAAATGTGAAAACTGAAAACGCAAAAACCCTAATCGCGTTTCAACATCCTCTCTCGTCCCTCTCCTTCTGCCGCCGTAACTAACCCACCACTGCCACCGTCAGAGTCGCCGTCGTCGAACTATTCGCCGCCGTCGAACTATTCGCCGCCGTCGCTCACCGTCATCAAACATAGTATCGTCTCTCCCTTGCTGGTTGCTGCCGTCGCTACCATTCCTCTCTCGTCTCTCCCTTGCTGCCGCCGCTACCAACCCACCACCGCCATCATCACCGTCGCTACCAACCCCTGCTGCTGCCATCTAACACAATAGGTAATCTCTTTTCTCTTATGTTTTACTATGATTGGAAGCAGGGGAGACAATACTTTTTTACCTAGTCAATTAGTAAGCCATTTTTACAGTTACCCATTTCTATTTTAATTTAATTATTGCAACTTTTTTGTTTTAGTTACTATGAAGTTTTGTGCTGTGGCTTGAATTTAGATACCAATTTTGAGTATTTTGGAGTAGTTTTCTAATTAAAAGATTGGATTTTTAGGATCTTTGGTTGAAGATGGTTCTAAGTGTTGTTTTTGGTTTCTTGGTGCTAATAGTTTCGGAACCACACATGGGACTGATACTGATATCTTCTTTTCTTTAAAGGGGGAAATTTGTTATTTTTGAAAAATATTTTGTAGAAAGTAGATAGAAATGAAGTATCTTTAGATTTAGGCATACTCATTATAAAGTTGGTGGAGCTCATGAGTAATTTAACAGTGTTGACGAGGTTCAATTTTATCATGAACATTAATGCCTAAAGTGTTTGAATTCATTAGTTATCATTAGAGCATGATGCATTGCTGAATTTTTTTTAATCTTGTTTTTAATTAATCAGGCCAACAGTTCTGAACCATTAAGAGTGAATCTGGCGGTTTTAGACCAAAAATTGGTTGATCCAGCAAAGAGATTAAAGGGTCTTCTCCCGGACTGGGTGGACGCTGTTGCTTATTCTAGTTTTATGTCCAGTTATACCTTTTAACTTTTTGTTAGCATCCTCTGTAGGGTATTCTTGTTCTGTGATTAATTTTATACAAGATAGCCTTAGGAATTGATACAATAATTCTAACTAATGCCCAATTAATGTGTTGGTATGCAATTTGTAGAAAAGCTTTCTGTCAGATCTTATAAACTTTGTTTTATAATTCTGGTCTATAGTTTCATTCCAGTTCACTGTTAGTCTTAACTGTGCTATTTCTTCTGTTTGCTTTCCAGTACTCTTACGTTTGCTTATTGTTGATGTTGTTGTAGACTAGATGAGGTGAAAGCTCAGAGAGTTCTAGAATGCCCTTGCATTGTTGACTTGCAAACTGGTTCCTGTGGCTTTCATTTTTTGGAGGCGTTTCTCAGATTTCTAAAGAGAGCATTGCTGAAGAAAAAGTAAGTTCCAAACTTGGTCTAAGTAACCCTGTTAGTGTTAGCATGTAATGATGTATTTATTACTTCATAGTTTGTGTCATTTTATTTATTTATTTTCCTTTTTAAAGTGTTGTTTAGTTGTTTGCATTGGTCACATGTGTCATTTTTGGATGCTGTTTGGTTCTGACGGGGCAACAAAATCTTGCTCTCCTATGAAATATGATGTTGGCAATCGATCTAAGAGTATATTTTAACTGATTTACGTGAAATTGACAAAAGGGTCTTCAAATAATTGATGATAAAGAATCACATATTGATTCTTTGATTAATAGCATCATAAAATTATTATTTTGTGTTCTGTACTTATCTCCCGTTTATTAGAAGCATGAATATAACTCAATGAGTCTTGAAGAAGTGAAGAATAAAACAGAAAGGAAAAATATAGCAGACTTGTGTTACAAGAAAACAGAATGGTAGTATGAATTGTGATTGAATTTACTGTATATTGATTACACTGAGTTGGTCGTATATATAAGAGATGTCAACTGAGATTAGCTTAAACATATACTAATCACAGCTGGTAAAACTAATTCTAACTAACTCAAGTTAATGCTAACAGTTTTGGTACTGCTCCTGCTCACTTTATCTTGTTTGTTACTTTTTCAAGACACTAAATTACTCTCCAAATACACACAATAGCAGTAACAGATTTTCTATCTTCTAAGTCTTCTTCCCAATTAAAATCTGTGAAAGCATACAATCTTAAGTTAGTGCATTTGGTAAATTGAATGTATGAGTTAATTTGAAACTTTATAAAGAATTTAATTTCATGAGTAAAAAATTAAATAACCTCATTCTTTATTAGAAAGAGTTCATGTTCAAATCAGGTGAATGTGGTTTTCTTTGGTTTCTGTTGCTGCCATATCTCCAATAAATGAGGTTTTATTTGTTCTAAATTGAATAACGAAAATAGTTAGACACACAAAAAATTAGTTATTATATATTTATATAATATATATTATTTAACCTATTTTTAGTTTGTATTTTATATTTTAATGTATATTGTACATTGGTAATTAATTTGGTATATAATTTTCGATATCCACTTACATGATTGTTTATAATTTATAAATGTTGTTTGGATCCTCAAATTTACTCAACTCATAAGCAGAACTTAGTTTATACAATTGAAACACAAAGCCAAACACCCAAAGTGAGATGGGTTTTCTGCATAGATATAATTAAATCTCTTCTCCCCTCATTACATATATATCTCTTTCCTATTATTGGTTATTATATATAGATAACACTTTTAATTTACAAGTAGGTTTGTTGCTCATATTAAAAATGTCTGAGAGAGAGGAGCATTCAAATCCTGCTGTTCTTCCTGCTCATCCCTCATTACCTCCTCAACCTAGTGGATCTTCTGGGCGTAAGAATCGATCAGAGATATGGGAACATTTCATTCCAATCGAAGGGATAGAGAAGTATGCGAGATGTAAAAACTGCAACGGTCAAATAAAATATGCGGGGGGAACAAGTGCTATGCGGCAACATTGGAAGCGATGTTTTGACTCGAACAATGAACAGAGCAAGAGACAAAGGATAGAAGGGGGAACAAGTGGACCTATATCCTCACCAAGTTTTACAAAGTTTGACCAAGCAGTATCTCGAAGTATCCTCACTGAGATGTTTGTGACTGAAGAGCTAGCTTTCCGATTTGTAGAAAGAAATGTGTTTCGAAGGCTATTGCATAGCTTGCAACCTAAGTTTAAAATCCCTTCGCATACTACATTGGCCCGTGATATACTTTCTTTTTATGAAACATAGAAAATGAAGTTACAAAATTATCTCTCTCATCATTGTCAAAAAGTGTGCCTTACAACTAACACTTGGACGACATCGAGTCAAAATTTGACTTATATGTCTCTAATGGCACACTTTATTGACAATGATTAGAAGTTGCAAAAGAGGATATTGAATTTTTGCCGGGTTGAGGGTCATTCAGGAGAAGTACTTGGTAGAGCTATTGAAGGTTGTTTGGATGCTTGAAAATTGCATCAAGTTTTTACTGTAATGGTTGATAACGCAACTTCTAATGATGGTGCAATTTTATACTTGAAAAAGAGATTAAATGCATGGAATAGTCTTGTTTTAAAGGGGGACTATCTTCATATGCGTTGTTGTGCTCATATCCTAAATTTGATAGTGAAAGATGGCTTGAAAGAGATTGATGATTCAATTACAAGAATTCGCAATGCAGTAAAATATGTCAAATCATCTCCTATGAGATGTGAAAGCTTCAAAGCGTGCATTGAGCGGGAGAGCATCAATTATAAAGGGCTTGTTTCTTTGGATGTCGAAATTCGGTGGAATTCGACATATTTAATGTTGGAGGCAGCATTGAAGCTTCGAGCAGCATTTGATTTGCTTGAGTTGCAAGATGATAAATATATTAATGAGCTGAGCAAATCTTATGGTGTGCCTACAGATGATGATTGGACTTATGCGGAGTCAATTTTACCATTTTTAAAAATATTCTATGATGCTACATTGCGCATTTCTGGGAGTTTGTATGTCACTAGTAATAAATACATGAAAGAAGTCTTTAGCATCGGAAGAAAAATCAAGTTGCATTGTGAAAATACTGATTTGAGCATAAGGTTAATGGCGTCCAAGATGCAAAGGAAATATGACAATTATTGGGGAACTCCAAATGTCATTAACATGTTGTTGTTGATTGCAATTGTGCTTGATCCATGTCACAAGTTGCATTTTGTAAATTGGATTTTGGATGAGTCATTTGGTGTTGAAAAGGGAGGAGAACTCAAGTCAAAATTGTCTATTTGCTTGAATTCCCTTTATAATCACTACCAAGGCAAAGAAGATGAATCTCAAAGCAATCAAGATGCAATGATCAATGAAGAGGATGAAGATGATATCCTGAATATTTATTTGCAGTCAACTGGACGTGATTCAGATGCTAAATCTGAACTTGACAGATATCTGAAAGAAGATTGTGAGCCTAGAAACAAGTCGGCAGAGTTGGATATTTTGGGTTGGTGGAAGGGAAATTCAACCCGATTTCCTATTCTTGCACGTATGGCTCGAGAAGTTTTAGCCATACCGGTTTCTACAGTTGCTTTTGAGAGTGCGTTTAGTACAGGAGGAAGGATTATTGACCCTTATCGGAGCTCCTTGACACCATATATGGTGGAAGCTCTTGTATGCACTCAAGATTGGGTAATAGATGACCCATTTGGACTAATTGAAAATTTTGAAGAGATTGAAAAAGCTGAACAAGGTAATATATTTTTTTTTCTTATTGCTTGTTTGTTACTAATTGTTAGTTTTCTATAATTAATGAGATATTTTTTTTATGCAGGGAGAAATTCTTCAACAAATGTTGGCACGCTTGTTTCTCTTGAAGATGATTAGAATATTGTAATGGGCCAATATTGTGTTAGTCTGCTAGATTTGAATTAGTTTATTTTAACTTCATTTAGGTTAGTATCATATTATATCATATTTTGAATGTTGTCATTGAACAAAAAGTAAGACCATGCTTTAGTTTATTAGTATGTGAATATTTTATGATTCTTTCAACTTTTGATTTAGAGAGAGAGGGGAGAGAGAAAGTAGAAGGGAGAGAGAGAAAGAGAAAGGGAGGAGAGAGAAAGCGGAAGGGAGAGAGAGAGAAAAGGGAGAGAGAGAGAGAGAGAGAGAGAGAGGAAAAGGGAGAGAGAATGGGAAAAGGGGGAGAGAGAGAGAGAGAAGGGAGAGAGAGTGGGTGGAGAGAGAGAGAGAGAGAGGGGGGAAGGGGGAGAGAGAGAGAGAGGGGAGGGTAGGAGAGAGAGAAAGGGGAAGGGAGAGAAAAGGGGAGAGAGAGAGAGAGAGGAAGGAGAGAGAGAGAGAGAGAGAGAGAGAGAGAGAGAGGAAGGGAAGAGAGGGAGAGAGAGTGGGAAAGGGGGGAGAGAGAGAGAGAGGAAGGGGGAGAAAGAGGGGGAGAGAGAGAGGGGAAGGGGAGAGAAAGAGGAGGGAGAGAGAGGAGAGAGAAAGAAGGGAGAGAGAATGGGAAAAGAGGGAGAGAGAGAGAGGAGGGTAGGAGAGAGAGAGAGGGGAAGGGAGAGAAAAGGGGAGAGAGAGAGAGAGAGAGGAAGGAGAGAGAGAGAGAGAAAGAGAGAGGAAAGGAAGAGAGGGAGAGAGAGGGTGTGAAAACTAGTTTTAGGCATAAACCAGTTTAAACTGGTTTTTTTAATTAAAACCAGTTTTATTTTTATGAACTGGTTTAAACTGGTGCACTGTATTATAAACTGGTTTAAAACCAATTTCTTATATGACAAAGGAGTTTGGTTCAGTTTCTAAACCATTTAAAATGGTTTAGTGCAGTTTCAGTTCAGTTTATGGAAAAATTTAACCATGCACACCCCTAGAGGTCAGAATCCAACAGCATCTGCAGTCCTTCTTCAGCCTCTAAATCTGATTTTTGCTCAAGTCCCTCAATTTCAGCCAGAAAATATCTGAAATCACAGAAAAACACACAAACTCATAGTAAAGTCCAGAAATGTGATTTTTAATTAAATACTAATAAAAATATATTAAAAACTAACTAAATTATACTAAAAACTATGTAAAAATAATGCCAAAAAGCGTATAAATTATCCGCTCATCAGTAATGCAGTAGCCAACATAAACCCCAAGTACCCCACCTATATGCAGAAAATGGAGGAACTTAGTGCACGGCAGGAAGATATCGCGTACCAGCACAAGAAAAATGTGAAATCTTATATGAAAAGGCTGGGATTTTGGAAGCCTAAGGACAAAAAGGCACAAGAAGGATCCTCCAAGAAGGAAGAAGATGAACCCTCCCCTTCCAAGAAGAAGGACAAAGGAAAGGGGCCAATGAACTGAAGATTTAAGCTGCTCAAGGTTGTTAAGTCCCATGGTTGACACCCTCTAATTTCTGAATCATGTTTAAGCTTTTGTTTGATTTACTTTCTGTCAAAAATAAATAGTCATGCTAGGGCAGTTTATGTTTTCTGCTTAGTTTTATTTCATGCTTGAAATCCTTTATGAGTCCTTTAAACTACAAGAAAGAAAATGCAATGCATTTCAAGTCTTCCTTTTCAACATGAATAAAGTAGAGCTTGTTTCCATAAGAATTGCTGTGAGCTGTGAAAAAACAAGAGTAAGAGAAACCAAGGCCAAGAGAGATCATTCAACAAACTAAGAAACAAGGAACTAAGTGTAGAACCTTGAATGAACTAAAAAGAAAATGAGTCATGGAAAGTAACTAGTCTTAGAAGGTATAACAAGAAAAGGTTAAGGGGTGCTCCTTGAATATCCATAGAACCAAGAAGTAGTAAGCAACAAAGACCCAAGGCTCTGAACATTAACTACTAGGATGAGATAGAAACATTAAAAAGCTCAAAAAAAAAGTTAAAGATCTTAGTAGATGCTAGTGGTGAAGATGTGTCAAGAAGAGACCTAGGTAAGTAAATTCTTAGGGGTGCTTCAACATCTAGTACCCTAAAACCAACTGGTTTGGGAGTGCTAATTGAAAGCCTAATTAAAGGGTTGTCTTGAGACAAAACACTTAGAGTAGTGGTCAAGAAAAGCACAACCAAAAAGAAAGCGAAACAACTCTTACTACTTCAAGGTGACAATCAATAGAAAGGACCCCTGAAGCTTATACTTGAAAGAACCCTCAAAGATCTAAGAGTTCTTTATGACATTCAAACATTCATACATGTGTTGAACACTTAATCCTACCCTTAGTTATGTTGCATCCATTCAAAGGCCAAGGTCTCAATTTATAAAAGGCCTACTCACATTGATTTGCTTGGGATAAGCAAAGCTTAAGTTTGGTATTGTGATGACTTGCATCATCTACCATCTTTCTTGCATAAAGAGGACCATAAAAGAGCATAAATCTCATTTGATTATTGCAATTCATGCATTATTTGATGAATATTATGGTACATTGCTTTGAGATGAGTTGTGCTGAATTTCAGGTGAAAAAGACATCAAAAATGAGAAGAAAGCAACAAAGAAGCTGGGCGTGTGAAACAGGCGTGCCACTTAGAGCAAGCACCACAAAAATAAACTAGCGTGCCACGCCAGAAGCTGGGCATGGCACGCCAGTACTAAATTCCAGAGGAGAATTCTCAAGCATTCACAAGGGCGTGGCATGCCAGACCCTGAGCGTGCCACACTAGTACAAAGGGAGGACACTAAAGGGGCGTGGCACGCCAGCTCATCACTCCAGGAGGAACCATCAATATGGCGTGCCACTTAGTATCAAAGGCGTGGCACGCCTAGCTTGAGAAGTCCACAAATGTATGGGCGTGCCACTTGAGCAGCATGGCGTGGCACGCTGGTACTAAATCCCAGAGGAGGGGCTGAAGGCCAATGAAGTCTGGGCGTGCCACTTGAGGTCGAAGGCGTGGCACGCCAGGCTCTCAATCTCACTTAGGCGTGCCACTTGAGCGACCAGGCATGGCACGCCAATGCACAAAGAGGCCAAAGCAAGGGTTGGGCGTGCCACTTGGTATCGAAGGTGTGGCACGCCAGTCCAAGAATCTAACTATGGCGTGCCGCTTGAGTGCTGGGCGTGGCACGCCAGCTGCTGGAACCAAGGCAAGATCATGGGCGTGGCGCGCCAGCCTTTAGGCATGGCACGCTGGTACAAGTTTCTAGAGAGGATGAAGGAGGCCAAACACATGGGCGTGCCACTTGGTGTCAAGGGCGTGGCACGCCACCCACTATTCCTCACTTAGGCATGCCACTTGAACCCCAGGCGTGGCACGCCATTGTCATTCAGAAAGCAAGAGCCATTGGGGCGTGCCACTTGAAGTTCGTGGCGTGGCATGCCAAACAGAAGAATCACTTGCCTACAAAGGGCGTGGCACGCCAGACCTTGGGTGTGCCACGCTAGTTCAACTTTCCAGAGAGCTTGATCAAGTGTATAACAAGGGCATGGCACGCCATACCCTGGGCGTGCCACGCTAGTTCAAGTCTTCAGAGGCAAGAAAAAGAGAAAAAAGGCTAGGGCGTGCCACTTAAGCTCGAAGGCGTGGCACGCCATACTACATGGGCATTAAAAGACCCAGGGCGTGCCACTTGAGCTCGAAGGCGTGGCACGCCAGGGATGTTACTGATGAAGAGCGTGCCACTTGAGGGACTGGGCATGGCACGCCAAGCCAAAATTGAAGGAGCACGTGACACGCCACTAAAGCGCCAGCCACACGCCAGCTGAGAAGTCATGCTTATTGAGTTTCTTTTCCTTCCAAATTGTAATTTTCCTTTTTCACTTTTGTAATCCTTTTATTTTAAGAGCTAGGAGTAGTATAAATACCCCCAAGAAGTACTGAAGAGGGGGTTAAGCAGTCAGAGAGACTAGTTTTGGATTCACGTTTACACTTCATCATCTTCTTTACTTTGGAGTACTTTTCTTTGAGCTATGAGTAGCTAAATTCCCTCTCATTGAGAGAGGGAGCTCTGTTGTACTTAATGGATTGATGATAATGAAATTCTTCTTCTCTTCATCTTCTCTTTGATTTGCTAGAAGGAATTTCATTTCTAATGCTTAGTGTTCAATTATCTTGGGAAAGAGATTGAATGCAAAATGGGTTTCATGGGAACCTTGGGAAAGGAAACATGAAACTATGCTTGAAATCCCTTCTCACACTTGAGTAGGATATGGGTTTTGGTGTTTGGATATGATGACATATAATCCTCCCTCTACTTGGACCTATGATGATGTGTGGTATAATCAGGGACCAAGCATATCTCTCTTCATGAACAATTAGACCAAGGAATTGGCTATTGATCAAGATATGAGAGATTGAGTCACCAAGGGATTGGGGCTCAATCAATCATGATTGCCAAGAGGTCAATAAGTTGCATGATTGAAGAGAATATAAGCTAAAATTGATCCAAAGAGAAAACATCTCCTGATCTCAATGAATTTCCCCATTCTTATCTACCACTTTCTTTATAGTTTGCTTTTACATTCTGCAATTCCATTTCTGCACTTTATTACTTTCCTTTACATTTTATCCATTTACATTTATGCCATTTATAATTCTGCAAATCATAATTTATCTATTCCACTTGACTAGTTCATCAATTGATTAAAACTATTCAAATTTGCCAATCTCTGTGGATACGATCCCACTCCACTATGGGTTATTACTTGACGATAATTTTGGTGCGCTTGCCAAAAGAACTGATTCACCATTTTTTGAATGGGGGTGTGAATTGGACTCATCAGTCATCCTCTAATAATTGAAGGAAAGTCAAATGAGCTTCATCAATCCTAATCCATAAGTCCTAGCCACTCACTAATTGAATTAGTGAAAGCTAGTGTCAATGGACACCAATTATCAATCACTTGGACATTAGCAACTCAAGGTCACCTAAGTCACCAACCCAAGCCAAGAATAGAAAAATCTACTCTATAGCTAAAAGAAACATTACATCAAACACCTAGAATGCAATAAAGAGAAACATCATAAAATTCAAGAATTAATAAAAGTCATAACTAACATAAACAAGAAATTAACAATAGCAACTAAGGTAAACATGAAAAGACATGGAAATATAAAATAGCATTAAAAGATAATTGAAATTGACAAGAGAGTTCATAAACTAAAATTGGCAAAATAAAGGAATTGACAAGAGAAGTAGATAAACTAAAGTGCTAAAACAAATAAAGGTAACGGAAAACTAAATTGAAAGAAGATTAAGATCTAGATCTAAAAGAAATAAAACTAAAGATCCCTAAAACCTAAAGAGAGGAAAGAGTCTCTCTCTCTAGAATTCTACATCTCTCTCAAAACTAAAACTAATGTCTAATGTGAATTCCCCTCTTCCTTCCTTCACTCTCAGCCTTTAATCTGCAGAATGGGCTCGAAACTGGGCCAGAAATCAGCACAGAAATCGCCCTCAATGTTTTTAATTTAGTGAGGCACGTGCTGTTTGTCACGCGTACGCACACTACAAGAAATATCGTTAAAATCGACGGCAAAATCAACGGTTAGGCCGTCGATAATATTAAAAATCGACGGCAAAATGGACGGCGGTGGTGGTCGCTATTAAGCTTGTCGATTTTTTCAAAATTCTATAAAATCGACGGCTTGCTTAGCATCGATAATAATTTAATAAAATCGACAGTATTTCCGTCGATAATATGAGGTGGGAAATTTTACCTTCTTACTGATGACAAGTCATCTTAGCCTAGTTTCACTAGTCTTTTTCTTTTGTTTTCAATTGATTTTATGCACTTTCTTGAGCCATAAATAAGCCAATTGGGTAGAATTTCATGTTTCCTTTGATTTAATCAACCATGGATAAATTAATGCAATTTCATGAGATTTTGTGCTATAATTGTCATATATTATGAAAGAATAACAATCTCATGATTTTGAGCATAGCTTTGATGTGCTTGGTTGATTAATGATAGGTGAAAAGAGCTTTGAAGAAGGTTGAAGAAAGAAGAAATGGCAAGGAGCAGGAGAGAACAAAAAGCTTGAGCAAAAGCTTGCCTCAAACTTTAGCTCAAACTTTTGGAAGAATTGAATTCACCCTGGAGGGGCAAAAGCTTGCGCCAACGTTTGCCCTCAAGCTTTTAGGCAAACGTTGGCGCCACAACAAAACACCCAGGAGAGCAAAAGCTTGCGCCAACGTTTGACCTCAAGCTTTTAGGCAAACGTTGGCGGCACAACAACATGAAGGGGTATACTTCCAACAAGAATAACTTGAGTTGTAGATGTCCAATTGAGGTGATTCCAATTGGGTTAGAAAGCTGACGTTCAGAGCTTTCCAACCATATATAATAGTCTATAGTGGACATAAAATTGGCAACTTGACAAGAGGGAAAAGTAGTACCCCAAGAGGCATGCAAGAGGGATCCACGTTTGGCTCAAAGTTTGACCTCAAACTTTGGCTCAAACGTGGATGGCAGCAAGGAAGGATAGCTGATATGAAAAGTTTGAGTAAAAGTTTGACCTCAAACTTTTACTCAAGCTTTTCTGGTTCATGGCCCGGTTCACAAATGGGTTTCTCTCCAACTCCAAGAGCAATCAACAGAGGCTTTTGTAATTCCATCAAGAGCAAAGGCCCAATTCAAGGCTTGAAGATCATTTGAAGAGAGTGTATAAATAGCTTAGAATTTGAGTTTTTAGAGAGCTTTTCCGTTTTGGTTTTTACTAAGTTATTTTGGGAGAGCTTTTGGTTAGAAGTTATTTTGAGATTTTGAGTGTTGAGGAAGGAGAATTTAATTCTCTTCCTCTTAGTTTTCTTGTTTTAAATTTCATTTAAACTTGTCTTGAATCTTGGGTTGAAGAATTGAGAAAATTCTGTCTCAATCTCATCTTGAGATCTCTCTGTTTTGATTTACTGCATCATTGAGAATTTGCGATTTCACTTCTTTTCTTCTACTGCTGGATCTTTACTTTTCTTGCAATTGAATTCTGAATTTGGATCTAGGAAGGCATTGAGATCTAGACTTGGTTATCTAGTCTCTTAAGTCCTGAGATCTACATCTTTCAATTTTAATTTCCTTGTTTCGTTGCTACACCAAGCTTATTTTCATTTTCATTTACGATCCGGTTTAATTGAATCCATCTTTTGCATTTCTGTTTGTTGAATTTTACTGTTCCTTGTTTAATTTCTGCAAATCACACTCCCAATTCCCTTTATAATTCAATCCATTTATATTTCTTGCACTCTAAGATTCTGCAATTTACATTTCTTGCGTTATAAGTTTCTGCCATTTAATTTCTTGATCTTTAAGATTCAGCACATTTACTTTTCTGCTCTTTCCTTTACTGCAATTTCCCCTCTTCCCTTTTACTTTTCATGCAATTTAGTTTCTGCAAATTACAAATCACTCAACCAAATCTTGATTCGCTTGACTAAATCAACCACTAAACTAAAATTTCTCAATCCTTCAATCCCTTTGGGATCGACCTCACTCACGTGAGTTATTATTACTTGATGCGACCCGGTACACTTGCCGGTTAGATTTGTGTGTTTGGAATTTGTTTTCCGAAATTACACATCAAGTTTTTGGCGCCATTGCCGGGGATTAATTAGATTGACAATGATTAAGTGAAGTGGAGATCTAGATCAAGCACTTTTTCTTTTCTGTTTCTTTATTTTTTTTTTACTAACCCACTAACTGTTTGAATTTTTGCCTGAGCTAACTGAAACTTCACTTTAGCAATAGAGTGAAGTTTTCTTGGTATTTTCTGGCTTTGTGTGATCCTCATGCTTGTGCTTATTGAATATACGAGAGAAACAATTTTCCCCTATTGGTCTTCCAAGTCTATTAACTATTTGACATATTGTGTCAACTAACCCTCTGACCATATTTTGGTATGAGTATATTCAATCTTCATTTAGACTGTTTGTGATTGTGCAGATCATGGAGGGGAACTCAACGAATTCCAGTAAGCAGGGGAGCAATATCCCCACCTTAGATGATAATGTAACCCATACTTTAAAGCACCCACTAGTCACCATGAATGACGTTGCTCAATAGTTTGAAGCTTTCCCACAAGGAAACATCATCGGATGGGAAGAACTAATGAATGAACTCCTAGCCAAGTTGAAACCACCTCAGGAAATTGTTAAACCAGAGGCAGAAGTGCAACCATTCACACAAGAGAAGCAAATTGAAGGTGTCCGTGCAGTCATAAACCAAAACAAGCAGATGCATCAGCAGACTCTACAACACCTAGATATGATGGTCAGAAAAATCAATGAGCTGCGAAATGCTGTAGTACATGCATACAACCTAACTCAAAACTCATACGGTTGGAATCAACCTGAACAAGGTTTTGGAGCAATTAACCATGAGCAACAAAGTTATGAGCAGTCACACTCTCCAAGCAGTACCTCTAGCATGCTCCAACACAGGTCTCAGAATGATGTGTACAACCCACCCTGGAGAACTCATTCCAACTGGAGGGGGGTTGAAAACCAAAATCAAAGACCAAGGGATTTCAACTACAACAACCCCAACCTCAAAAACCAGCATAAAAACCACCCCCACAACAACAACCATCACACACCACCCCAATGCACACATTTCCAACCCCATCCTACCTCATAACTTGCCCAAAATGACTCTCATCAACCATCACAGTTAACACAACCACGACCAATTCCAAACTTTCAAAGACTCTATGTTCTAGAAATGATGATGGAAAGGTTCGTGAAAGTTCAAGAGATGATAATAATAGAGCAGGAAGAAGCAAGGAAAAATCAAGAGATGATAAGCAGGAACCAAGAGGCCTCACTCAGAAGAATTGAGAGGCAAATGGAACAGCTAGCTAGACACCTTGCAGAAATGGGCAAGAGGAGGGCAAATATAGTCCTAAAGGCCACTGAAGATGACCCAAAGAACAGCGAAAAAGCTGCTGGGTTGAAAGGGAAAGCAGTTATGGAGGAAAGTGAGAAGGCTATGGAAAAGGAAATAATCATCAAAGAAAGACACAACAGAGGAATTCCACAAAAAGAAACAGAGGAAAGGAAGCCCATAGTGAGAGGAGGAAACCAAAGGCAACAGAAGCCTCAACTTCCATAATCCGAGGATGAAAAATGTCAAGCTAGTGACAATAAAAGAGCGCTTGTTGGGAGGCAACCCAACCGGAGGTAACTATTTTTTCATATCTATTTCAATAAAAAGATTAATTAGTTTTATCTATGTTGCAAGAAGCTAAGTTTGGTGTTACACACCAAAACAATCTAAGGGAGAATGAAGGATTCTGATGCACGGGAAACTTGTCTCTCAACAAATTTCCCTTCGGCAAGTATACCGAATTGTCGTCAAGTAATAACTCACAAAAGAGTGAGGTCGAATCCCACAGAGATTAACGGATTAAGCAATCAATAGTTAATTGATTATCCTAGTTAGACGATTCAGATTTGGAGGGATAAGCAACAAGGAATTGTAAATGGCATAAAATTAAAGAAAGCAATAAAGTGTAGAAAAGTAAAATGGCAAGAAAAGTAAATATAAGAACTAAAAATAAATGAACATTGGGATCAAGAGATATTGCAATCCTCCGGATCAAGTTCATTCTCATCTCTTCCTCAATCAATGCACTCATTGATCTCCTTGGCAATCTTAATTGATCGAATTACAATTCCTTGTAATTCAATCTCTCAAATCTTGATCAATAGCCAATTCCTTGGTCAATTGCTCATGAGAAGAGATGAAGTATGGTCACTAATTATACCACATGCATTTCTCAAATCAAGCATTAAGAGGATTATAGTCACATATCCATCCAAACCCAATTTGGTCCAGCATGAGAAAGCATTTCTAGCTTGATCTCTTCATTCCTCTTCCAAGGTTCAGAAGAGATCCAAGTATGAATAGTTTCTTTTCCAAGATAACTATCCAATTAGATGAAGATCGAAAGCTTTCAAGTAAAATCAAGAGAAAAGAAAGAAGAAGAATAAGAACTACAATTGATCCATTGAATCACAATAGAGCTCTCTAACCTAATGTAAAGAGTTAGTTGGTCATTGCTCTACAAAAATAGAAAAGAAAGAAAGTGCAGAAAAGTAAAGATGAAGATAAAAACTAAAAATAAAACTTCAAAATTTATAAATAAAAATTACAACTAAAATGAAACTACTCCTAAGGAAGAAAAGAAGAGAAAAGGAAGAAGAGTGGTTGAGGGGAGGGGTCCGAAGACCCACTCCCCTTGGAGTGTGCCAATTCACAGAAGTTCAAATTGGTCTTCACTCTCTCCCCCTTCCTTCAATTCTCCAGAATTCCAGAATGCTTTGAATGTAAAAACTAAGGCCTTTATATAGGCTCTCCTAAATTACAAAATGAAAATAAAAGTAAATTACAATAAAATGAAAATTCCTATTCTAGATGCTTCTTGTGGTCTTGATTGGTTGACAATTGTGGGCTTGCTTACTTGAGCTTTGAAGTGGACTTGAGAGAGAAGTGAGTTAAGTTGAGGCCCAGGTGCTAAAGTTAGTGCTAAAGTTAGCCACACTAACGCTACAAGTGTGGCGTTAGTGCTAAAGTTATTGTGGCTAACGTTGCACTTGCTGCCCAGTTGATGTTTTTGGGGCTTAAAAGATGCCTCTTGTTTGTGCTCAAATTTCATTCCTACTATAGATTATTATATATTGTTGGAAAGCTCTAAATGTCAGCTTTCTAACGCAACTGGAATCACCTCAATTGGACCTCTGTAGCTCAAGTTATGCTCCTTTGAAGTGGACATGGTCGCTGGCATATATGCCAACGTTACTGGAAATGTTGATTGCCAATAATGCTAGCGATTTTCCTGTTTCTGAAGCTCAAACTTAGTGTCCACCCCATACTATTATATATTGTTGGAAAGCCCTGGATGTCTACTTTCCAATGCCTTTGGAAGGGCATCATTTGGAGCTCTACAACTCGAGTTATACTTCTCGGAAGGTGAAGAGGTCAGTTGGCCAAAATACAGGCTAATACCATGTTCATCATTGCACTTTTGGGGCAGGTTTTCTCCCTCAAATTTAGTGTCAACCATGTAGTGCCATATATACTTGGAAAGATCTGGAATCCTACTTTCCAATGCCACTGGAATCACTTCATTTGGAGCTTTGTGGCTCAAGTTATGCGTGTTTGAAGAAGGCATGGTCAGGCTGCCAGGTGGGACTTTTGCCCACGTTAACTACCACGTTAACTAAGTTAACGTGGGAGTTAACGTGGCTCTTTGTGGCTTGTGTTGGCAACGTTAGTGAAAATGTTTGGTGTCACTAACGTTGTCAACAACTTCTTCTTCTTCACGTTAACTTCCACGTTAACTAGGTTAACGTGGGAGTTAACGTGGCATCTTGGGGATAGTGTGTGTTCATCCCAACGTTAGTGACAATGTTTGGTGTCACTAACGTTGTCGACCACTTTGTTTCCTCACGTTAGCTTCCACATTAACAAGGTTAATGTGGAAGTTAACGTGGCTTAATGTGACTTGGCCAACGTTAGTGATAATGTTGAATGTCACTAACGTTGGCTTCCCCCCTTTCTTCTTAACGTTAGAGGCCACGTTAACTAAGTTAACGTGGCAACTAACGTGCCCACTTATGAGCTTGGTCCAATGTTAGTGATAATGTTAAGTGTCACTAACGTTGGCTCCATTTCCTTTCTTCAAAGTTAATGCCACTAACTTTTCTCGCTAACGTTGTGGCTTTCCTTCCTTCCACGTTAGTGTAACTAACGTAGCTACTAACGTGGCTTCTTCTCTTCTTCTTTTGGCCTGAAATCAATCAAACAAAGTACATCAAAGTCTTGCTCTTAATCATGGGATCATGCATCATCCAATTTATCATATAATTCATGCAAAATTCTCATGAAATCATTCAAAGTTCACAATGTTTGCTTGAATCAAGATGTAAGTGAATATCTACCCAAAACTAGCTTATTTCCTAAGAAAATGCATGAAACTACCTTAAAAACAGTAAAGAAAAGGTCAGTGAAACTGGCCAAAATGCCCTGGCATCAGATTTTAAGTTTGATGTTTCACCAAAATTTCATCATAAAATATATTCTCACCTACTGCATAATGCTAGCTTCAAGCATCTAGACGAACTAGTTAACTATTCTGCTGTTTCCTAGTTTTTAGTTCTATTGCTTTTGAAAAAGAAAAAGAGTTTCACACATGGTTAATCTGATGCATGAGAACCATTGGCAAGGTACTAAGTTTGGTGTTCACACACCAAAGTAAGTTCAAAGGCCCACAAATAATTCATGCATGCTAACCATTTTTCAAGTGCTTGGGGAACAAGCAACTTTCAATATCACTGCAGAGCACCATACAAACTTTTGGAAGATTTAGCATCATCAATCAAAGAGGTGAAAGAGGAATGTGAAGACCAGCAATGATGATGAGGAAGAGGACAGCAAGTAAACTCCAAAAGGTTGTATTGTTCATTATCAGATATTGTTGTGATTGAAAGTGATATTATACCCCTATCTGTCCTTCTGTCTAGTATAGTTTTTCTGCAATTCAATAATCAAAATGCTTGATCATTTACAACACTATACTCTCCAAACTTGTTTGCACTCAATATTTCAAAAATGCATCACATGAAAGTTCTTTGAAAAGAAGGATTAAGGAATTAAACAATTTTGAGGCAAGCAAAAGATTGGGAAAAGTGGTGGTTCTAGTTGTATGATTATGTATTGAGGTTGCATGCTTATGAAAACTTGCATGGGAGCTCATAGGCAGGACATAGAGTTCAAAGAAGTGTTGTGGAGATTCTCAAACATTTATTGATCCAAGAAGCAGCAAACAAAACAAAAGAAAATAAAGAAAATACAAAAATAAAAAGAACATGGCCCAAGGCTCTGAGCATCAATTACTAGGCAGAGAAGAAGAAAGAAACAAGAACTCAAAGAGTTGTTATCCTAGTAAATGCTTGTGGTCGAATTGTGTCAAAGAAAGAGGCTTGAGCAAGTAAATCCTTAGGGGTGCTTTAACACCTAATACCTTAAAACCAACTGGTTTAGGAGTATTGATTGAAAGCTTATCTAAAGAGCCGCTTTGAGACATGACACTTAGAGTCAAGGCCAAAGCACAGCAACTCTAAGCTGCTTCAAGGTGATTACCTATAGAGAGATCTCCATGATATCATTTGGATGAAAGTTCTAAGACCTAAGACTTCCAATATGTAAGGACTAGTAAGCACTGAAGCCCTTGCATGAGCATATAATTTAGAGTTCACCCCACTATCACTTAATCACTTCACTCACAGGATATTACAAGTTATTCTTCAATCCATCTCAATTGAAAGAACCTTTGAGCATAATTCCTTTCTTGCTTGGGGACAAGCAAGCTTTAAGTTTGGTGTTGTGATGACAAGTCATCTTAGCCTAGTTTCACTAGTCTTTTTCTTTTGTTTTCAATTGATTTTATGCACTTTCTTGAGCTATAAGTAAGCCAATTGGGTAGAATTTCATGTTTCCTTTGATTTAATCAACCATGGATAAATTAATGCAATCTCATGAGATTTTGTGCTATAATTGTCATATATTATGAAAGAATAACAATCTCATGATTTTGAGCATAGCTTTGATGTGCTTGGTTGATTAATGATAGGTGAAAAGAGCTTTGAAGAAGGTTGAAGAAAGAAGAAATGGCAAGGAGCAGGAGAGAACAAAAAGCTTGAGCAAAATCTTGCCTCAAACTTTAGCTCAAACTTTTGGAAGAATTGAATTCACCCTGGAGGGGCAAAAGCTTGCGCCAACGTTTGCCCTCAAGCTTTTAGGCAAACGTTGGCGCCACAACAAAACACCCAGGAGAGCAAAAGCTTGCGCCAATGTTTGACCTCAAGCTTTTAGGCAAACGTTGGCGCCACAACAAAACACCCAGGAGAGCAAAAGCTTGCGCCAACGATTGACCTCAAGCTTTTAGGCAAACGTTGGTGCCACAACAACATGAAGGGGTATACTTCCAACAAGAATAACTTGAGTTGTAGATGTCCAATTGAGGTGATTCCAATTGGGTTAGAAAGCTGACGTTCAGAGCTTTCCAACCATATATAATAGTCTATAGTGGATATAAAATTGGCAACTTGATAAGAGGGCAAAGTAGTACCCCAAGAGGCATGCAAGAGGGATCCACGTTTGGCTCAAAGTTTGACCTCAAACTTTGGCTCAAACGTGGATGGCAGCAAGGAAGGCTAGCTGATATGAAAAGTTTGAGTAAAAGTTTGACCTCAAACTTTTACTCAAGCTTTTCTGGTTCATGGCCCGGTTCACAAATGGGTTTCTCTCCAACTCCAAGAGCAATCAACAGAGGCTTTTGTCAACCCAATTCCATCAAGAGCAAAGGCCCAATTCAAGGCTTGAAGATCATTTGAAGAGAGTGTATAAATAGCTTAGAATTTGAGTTTTTAGGGAGCTTTTCCGTTTTGGTTTTTACTAAGTGATTTTGGGAGAGCTTTTGGTTAGAAGTTATTTTGAGATTTTGAGTGTTGGGGAAGGAGAATTTAATTCTCTTCCTCTTAGTTTTCTTGTTTTAAGTTTCATTTACACTTGTCTTGAATCTTGGGTTGAAGAATTGAGGAAATTCTGTCTCAATCTCATCTTGAGATCTCTCTGTTTTGATTTACTGCATCATTGAGAATTTGCGATTTCACTTCTTTTCTTCTATTGCTGGATCTTTACTTTTCTTGCAATTGAATTCTGAATTTGGATCTAGGAAGGCATTGAGATCTAGACTTGGTTATCTAGTCTCTTGAGTCCTGAGATCTACATCTTTCAATTTTAATTTCCTTGTTTCGTTGCTACACCAAGCTTATTTTCATTTTCATTTACGATCCGGTTTAATTGAATCCATCTTTTACATTTCTGTTTGTTGAATTTTACTGTTCCTTGTTTAATTTCTGCAAATCACACTCCCAATTCCCTTTATAATTCAAGCCATTTATATTTCTTGCACTCTAAGATTCTGCAATTTACATTTCTTGCGTTATAAGTTTCTGCCATTTAATTTCTTGATCTTTAAGATTCAGCACATTTACTTTCCTTCTCTTTCCTTTACTGCAATTTCCCCTCTTCCCTTTTACTTTTCATGCAATTTAGTTTCTGCAAATTACAAATCACTCAACCAAATCTTGATTCGCTTGACTAAATCAACCACTAAACTAAAATTGCTCAATCTTTCAATCCCTGTGGGATCGACCTCACTCACGTGAGTTATTATTACTTGATGCGACCCGGTACACTTGCCGGTGAGATTTAGGTGTTTTAGAAATTCGTTTTTCTACAAATTATCTCATCACTTACTAAAATCGACAATATTTTCGTCTATAATATGAGTTTGTGAATTTTAGTAAAATCGACAACATGGCCGTCGATATTATTATATAAAATTGGCAACGCTTTTGTCGATATTTAATTCAATAAAATCGACAAAATAACCGTCGATTTTAATAGTTATATTTGATTTAATAAAATCGACACAATGACCGTCGATTTTAATAGCTATATTTTTTTTAAGTATTTTTTCTATTAAAATATTATAATGGGACTAAAATGAAAAAATATTATAAGATGTAATAAAGAAATTACAATATGCATTCATAATTTCTAACACCTAGTCAAATATACAATGGGACTAGCTTTCTCTTTTGCATTGAAATAATTCTCTTCTCTGTCTTTTGATGCTGTACAAGATTTTTTTTGAATATACCATCATGCAGTATGAACACTGCTATTTATCTTAATTAGATTTTTATTGTTATTTGGTTGACTCTTTATCTTAATTGGATTTTTATTGTTATTTGGTTGACTCTTTATGTATAGCTATAAATCTTAGTTCACTCTGAACTAGTCAATGGCTCCTCGATTTCATTATCACATATGCAAGACCACCTCACTACAAAAACTTATGGATCCTCAGGTTTTCTGATGTCAAAAACTTTCTCAAAATAGAAAGCCATACAAACTCAAAGTAATATGGAGAAACAAAAATAAAGGGTTATCATCTTGCCTAACAGCTTCCAGCAGAAAAGTTATCTATATTATGGGAGATAGAAGAGTATTTATAAACTGATTCTTCGAATAGTTAGCTTATGTCTAACTAAAATCTTATTATTCATGGTCCACTTAATCATCCACATACTTGCATGCTTTCAAAGGAAAAAGATATAGGCAAATAAATAATATGAAACAGATATGCATTATAAATCTAAATCAGACTGCACCTCACGCATTTTTGTAAGCTCCTGATATTCTTCCTCGGCCTTCTTAATAGCAGGTAGGACCTTGTTTTCCATGAGATTTTCATAGTGAGCCTTTCCCTTAAATTTGTTTAGGAAAAAAATATAATTTTAAAAAAGAAACAAATGAAGATATTATCAAAATTTTTAAACAATAATAAAGAACAGTAAAAATGTATACATGTTCAGCCGACTCCAGTTCACTTTCAATTTTCCTACATTGATTCCCAGCCTTTCCAATCGTAGTAAATTTGTCCTCTGCTGACCCTACATTTGCCATGTTTTAACAAAGTATTATCCATATAACATCTTATCACTTTAAACAGCATAACTGACTCACATAAAAGAAACAATTATTACAATTCATACCACGCAGCTTGTCAAATTTTACTTTAAGATCCTTTGCTTTGCCCGATGCTTCATCCTTCCTTTGTCGAAGGGCTTCCAACAATATTTGTTCTTCTTCTAATTTCTTCTTGAATTCCTAGTGTTTATTATAAACGAAATATTGTTTGAACTTGGAAACAAAAACACCAAATCAAGCACTAAACCATTCTCTTCTTTTATTTTCCTTTTCCCCCCGGAACTTGCTAGTGTTGAAATAGAATAAAGAATAGAATGACTAATAAGAATTAAGAAATGAGGAGGGACCTTATAGTTTGCTGAATTTGTAAAGAGACTCAACATGGAATGCCATCCAAGCAAAATGGCTACGCCTGCCAACCAAACTATCTGATTCCAATATTTTTGAAAAGAGTGTCATAGAAGAATTAACTAAGTTTTAAAAATAAGTTACTACTTGCATCAAAATCAAGGTTGATACCAATGTGATAGCTTTATTTGAATCTCTAAATATTCAAGAAAGAAAACACTCGGAAGGAGTATTAAGTACATATGTTCTGCTATTCCAATCATGACCCTGAGTGAAGTAAACAACATAGTTGAATCTTTTTACCATGGATTAATCCACTAATAATTAACAGCAACTAAAAAAGGACAAGAAACTAAGGATTTGAACCTTACCCTCCCAGGCCAGCTGGTCTTTTTACATAACTAGCATTTTGTAAAGTTGGAGAATTGCTTTGGCTTGAGTCTTCCTCTCCTATGAACTTGGATCGTCCCATTGCAGCATACCCAAACTTGGCAATGTCATTATACCTGATAGTATTATTAGAAAGTCTAATTTTTAAGACAAACTCAAACATGACTTGAAGCACCAAATTAGTAAATTCAGAGCATAAATTCACCAAAATTCACCACATTGATACCAAAATTCAGTCATAAAACTGCATAAAAGATAGAAAACAATGAAAGTGTCAAATAATGACAATCTTACCTTGCTTTTGGTTTATACATATTTTAACCTCCCAAATGAAAAAGAAAGGCAAATTCAACAAACCCTTACCCACTATTCCTGCAATAGGAATCTGAGTAAGAACAAAAAAAAGATGAAAAGGAATTTGATTTATACGCAACAGAAAAAAGCAATAGATCACAAATGAATAGCTAATCATCAGGTTCAACAAAAATAAAATAAAACAAAAAAAATGAACAAACAAATAATATATAATCCCTTCAAAAAAACTCCAAGTAATCTAACTCCGCTACTACCTACCAAATCTAAACACAACCAAATAAGCAAAAGAAAACCAAAATAGAAACATCACACTAAAGCTTTCAAATAACTGCTATCATTAACAGAAAAAAAATCATTTCCAACGCTTTGGACTTTTTTACAATTTGCTGCAAAAATGTTGATAAAACCGTCATACAAGCACATACAAAAACCTGAGGTTAACTTTAACATCAGTTATACTGCAAATACCAACACTAATAACCACAACCATGAGTGACATTTTCACTTTCCTTGAGTAGTGCTTGCTGTAAAGGATCCATTCCATCACACAAACCACTGGAATCATGCTAGTTTTGATCAAATGAGATATTAAATCAAACACTCCTTAATCCTTGCTTAGAATTTTATATACACTAAGACTACTCTTCCCTACAACATAAATTTTATGTTTATCTCATAAAACTAGGGACATCTAAATTCTTATCACTCATCAGCATGAGGCAACTTCAACTGACCAACTTTTCAATGAATTAAAATAACCAAATTAAGCTAATCAGATATGATTTCTTTTTTGCATGTTGATATAAATACATATATATTCCTATTCCTATATAATTAACACAAAATCTTTATCTCAACAAGAATAGAAAACTTTAAACATAATCAGGTAGAGAAACATGTAATGCCTTTTAATTTATTTTTTAATAACTAGGTAGAGAAAATGATAGGATTCTTTTGGTCACACAGTGAATCCCAGCATGGAGGCAATAAAGATGGCTCGAACACACACTCCCTCATGAACTTGAATCACATTCACTAAGTCAAGGTAGCACCAATCATATCCATCATCTTCTAATAGATTCTAAATTAATTCACATAAACAACATTCAAACTTTACTTAGTTAACCACATACACTTCACAAAAATAATAGATCGCAATCAGATTGAAATTAAAAATTAATAATCATAATAATAATACAGAGATTAAAAGTTACAACAGGCTAAGTTGTATTATATATTTCAGAAACCACAAAATAAAAAATTACAAAATAAAGAACAATTTCCAACTAGGAAAGCTTCAATGAAAAAATCCACATACCAAATCAGCAGAAGAGCCTCCTTATAATGCAGCAACGAGAAAGTTTAACTCTGTTGTGGTTCATCAGTAAAGCTTGAAAGATGGCTTTGAATTCTGAAATTGATGAGTTTTAGGTCAATCATCAATGGAGATTTTGTATTTGTTGTGCGCGAGAAAGAAAAGATCAAAGAGACCAAAGTTAGAGTTGAAGAATGAAACTACAGACAGAAAAAGAGAGAGAGTAACTGAACGAGACTGACAACGGAGCGAGTATGACGAAGCGACGACGAACGCGAGAGCAACAGAGTGAAAACAGCGCGGCGGCACTGGAGAGGGAAGGTTGGTGAAATGGCGGAGGGGAAATGGAGAAGGCGTGAATTGGGGGAAAATGGTGAAATGGCGGAGGTAAAATGTAAGTGGTGAATTGGGGGAAACAAGGGACACGAGAAATAAACGCGGGTACCAATCTTTTGTTGATAAAAATTGACGACAACTTGGTCGATTTTAGTTAAAATAAAAATCAACATTCTAACCGTCTATTTTATATAACAAATCTACACCATTCATTAGATTTTAAAGAGGAATATTCATCATTTAAGTTTATCGACGACAAAGTGGTCGATATTACAAATATTAAAATAGACGGTGTTTCCGTCGATTTTAAAGAAAAAAAATTTTCCACCCACATTTCTGTCGATTATGTGACGATAATATTAAATTATTATAAAGCCACTAAAATAATAGACGACCTGGTCGTCGATTTTAATATTTCATTTTTAATTTAATTTTTTTATTTTATCGACGGCAAACCGTCGAATAATATCGACAAAACTATGGCCGTCGATTTTTAGCGTCGATAATTATGCTGTTTCTTGTAGTGGCATCAGCCACGCATACGTGTCGTTTGGATAATGCACTAACCACGCGTATGCGTCAGGTGGACGCTGTACATGATCACGCGCACGCTTCAGCCATGCGTACGCGTCAACACCAGCTTCTCAAATCTTTAATTCCTTGTGTTCCTTCCACTTTATCATGCTTCCTTTCCATCCTCTAAGTCATTCCTGCCCTATAAACCCTGAAATCACTTAACACACATATCACGGCATCGAATGATAATAAAAGAGGATTAAAAATTAGTAATTTTAAGGCCAAGAAGCATATTTTCATTCTTAAGTACAAATTAGGAAAGATTCACAAAACCAGGCAATTTATATGAATAAGTGTGAGAATAATTGACAAAATTCACTCAATTCAATTCAAAATAAACTATAAAATAGTGGTTTATACCCACAAAAATTAACACTTTGAACATTTATAATAATAAGCAGAGTTGATAGTGTATAAAATAAGAAAATCTATTGATACGCATTGTCTTAAAACTTTAGATCAAGAATTGGTATTTTGCCAATTATTATTGTTACACGCTTAACATAATATATTTGTATACTAGAAAATTTATTTTTAACGATTATTTATTTTTTCTAGTGATAATAAAAATAACAGCTAATATATTTATTGACAAATTAGATATTAATTGTCTTATATTTTATTGCTAAACAGTTTTAATGATAATTATATAATTATTAATAAAAATATTTTTAATGTTTGTAAAAAATATATAATTATTATTATAATATATAGTAATAATAACAAATATATAATTATCATAAAAATATAAATTAAATAAGATATACAATAATCACTAAAATAATTTTTGTTTGATAGTATTATAAAATGTGTTTGATTTTAATATATTGATAATATAAAATTTTTATTGAATCATCTAGTTAAATATATTTTTTTAGATAATTATTTAAGCATTAAAGTAAAAAGTAGCTACTTTTATTAATATGACAGGATATAATTAAATATACATTTAAAATTATTTTATATTAATATTTTATCAAGATTAATTTCTTGTAAGAAGTTTAAGATGGTAAATAATTGAGTTAAATATTTTATTAATATGAAAATATAAGCGTGGATAGGTTTTTCTTCGTTGACGTGGGTATTATATGTCTGATTTCAGACAATTGGTTATTAAGTTTCCTACGGACGACAAAGAAAATGACAGATTACACGATGAACATGATTGTCTTAGATGGTCCAGAAAGGTGGCCAACAATTGTATGATCTTATTATAATTTATAAGCATGCAAGGGTGCTATCTTTCTTGTTATTTTTTCTCCAACCAAATTTATTAAAGAGAAGTTTATTTAACTGGCTTTCAGCGTATGTTATAATTTATATTTTAAAAGCCATAGCTGAAATAAACGCCGCGTGCTAATATTATCAGTTCTACTATAGATCTAGCTAATATTTTATAATTATTTATTATATGAAAAAATTAGTCATTAATTAGATATGGTATGGAAATATATATTTTGATATTTATAAAAAAATTTAATTATTTTATAATAAGTTTAATTATTTTATTCTAAAATATTTAATTATTATGATGATAGACTAATTTGTTAAAAAATATATAAAATAAAATTTATAAGAAAAACATAAATTTGCAGTAAGGTGCTGAAAAATAGGTAACGGGAGACCAAAAGTGTTTGTATATGGCATGAATACTTTATCTTTTTAAAAGAAAAGCGACTAATTTGATTATTTTTACATAATAGTGACCAAAGAAATTAATCATATTAAATATATATAAAAAATCTATTACTAAATTAATTACTTATATAAAATATAAATTAAAATATAAATATATAATAATTAATTTAATAACTAATTTTTTTATGTAAAAATAATAGTATTTTTTAAAAAAAATATATAATACTGACTATATTCTTTTGTGTTCATACATAATTTATGAATATTGCTGTAGAGTTCAATTATTTGGTCATAAAAATTTTAAGTTGAAGTATATTATGTGTTCTTAACAACTTTTAACTAAGTTTCAACTTCACTTTTAGAAATAATTTTTTGACAATTAATTTAATCAATTTCTTTTTTTTTTTTTTGAGAAAAATTTCTAAACAGCTCTTATAATTATTTTAAAAGATAACGAATTTCTCAACAACAAAAAATATTCTTTTCGCCTCATGATCATTATTTTTATGAGATTGATTAGCCCTTCTGTCAATATTTTTTTTTTGTATTAATAGAATAAATATACATGACATGTTAAATTGTTGATTATTTATCCATCACGAAATAACTAGGATTAACAAATTCCTTTTTGTTGGAAATCTCGTTGTCTTTTAATAATAATTATTAGGGCCGTTTAGTTTTTATTTTTATTTTTTATTATCTTTTTTAAATAAATTAGCTAAATTTACTGTTTAAAACTAAAAAATATTAGTAATTTTTTAATTATTTTTACTTATAAAAATTAAATAAATGATACTCAGTGATTAACATGTCACATGAGTATGTTTTGAAAAGAGATCATTGACAAAAAAGTTAACTAGTCTCATGAAGTTAAATATCAAGTATCGAAAAGGATTTTTTTTTTTCAAGAGCTTTGTAGTCCTTCAATAAAATTATCAGAACTTGGGTTGGGTATTCACACTTTTTTTTTAACAATTTAATCCTTGTTTATATCCCCCTTTCGCGTGACATCTCCATCAGTGACTCGAACTGTCAGTTCTTTACTATGCACCACTTTCCTTTGTTGCCACTGTCGCCAGAGGCATTGCGGATGATGAAGGTGATTAGGAGAGGGACTACGACATCCGCAAATTCGCAATGTAGAGATTAGAGAGTCATTGTTCGTTGCTGTTGTTGCGTAACTGAATTTGAGGCATGAGATTTGAGATATAAAAGGTAACTATGTGATTTGCTATGAGAATTTAGTAGCAACTTCGAAATTTAGGAATTTGGGTGAAAATAGAAGTGGGAGAACTATGGCTATGATGGTGGTTGAAATTTTTATCAGTGGTGGCAATTAATGGTGATGGTGGTGGTAACAATAGCTAGCTATGAGTGGTTACGATAGGCTCTGTGGCTAAGTTAAAGCTATGGGTTAGGTAACGTTGTTGATGATGATGATGATGATGATGATGATGATGATGGATGGATGGATTGATTGAGAAGAAGTGAGTTGGTAGAGGTAGTGTCATAGTGGTGAACTGGTAATAAAGAATTGATGATATTGTATGGTACTTATGAGTAAAATTGATAAAAAAAATTTTGAGTAAAAAAAATATCTTTAAAGTAAAATTAAAGCTTATCTAAAATGTTAAAAGACAAAATCAAAATAAATTAAACATTAAAAATATTTTTTTAAAATTTAAAATTATTAAATACAAAAAATATATTTTACCCAAAATTTAATTATTCAAGTTTAATTATTTTGATGGTGGATTAGTGTAGGATAGATAGTGTAATATTTTGGGTGATGGGTGGTAGCCTATGATTATAAAGCAATGATATTTCGCTAAATTTCTGTGTCCATGTGTGTCAGATACATTTTAGATACAATATCTGTCGACGTTTATCTGGCATGAATATTTTTTGTGTCCAATCGTGTTTTAATAAAAAAAGGGTAAAGTATAATTTTTTTTCCTAAAGTTTGCTAAAAATTTTAAAAATATCCCCAAGTTTTTCTTGTTTCAATTTTGTCCCAAAAATTTTTTATTTGCATCAAATATATCCTTGACAACTAAATTTTAAAAAATTTAGGACTAATCTAACAATAATGCATGATAAATATATTAGATTTGCTTATGTTAAAGGTTATTCTTCTAGAGTTATTCCTGAATTGGTCATAATTTTTTTTGAAAAATTAGTCATTATGAGTAAATTTGATGCAAATCGAAATCTTTTAGGATAAAATTGAAACAAAATAAAACTTAAGGATATTTTTGAAATTTTTAGCAAACTTTAAGAACAAAAAATATATTTTACCCATAAAAAAATAAAAATTTTTCTCCAAACATGCTTAGACATATCTAAGTATCATCACGTCTTAGCGTGTCCAGTCATATTCTTAATATTTATATTCTAAAATGAGTTTAAAAATAGTATATATTATTAATTATGAAAATAAAAAATATTTTAAATATTTTAAATAATTAAATAAAATCATTACAAATAATTAAAAAATTAATTTATATTTAATATTATTAAAATATCAAAATATCATTATAATTTATTTAAAATATAATATATATATATATATATATATATATAGTTTTGTGTCTTATAAAAATTTATCATTTGTATATTTGCATATTCTATATCGTATCGTATTATGTATCTATAAGCCTCGGTGTACGGGCATTATAGGTGTTGGCTGTGCAAATAAATAGAACGAGTAAACTATCAAAATGGTACCTGAAAGTTTCTAACAAAACGAACTCCCAAAAAATACTAACCACAAAAAAATTCTTGAAAGATTTAAAAACACGAAAAAAAAATTATATATTAAATATATATTTTAAAAAATGACTTTATAGGTCAAATTTTGATTCAAATTTTTAGAATCATTATTAGAAAAATAAGATTTTTTCATCTTTAAAATTTGGTAAATTTTTTTAAGTAAATTTTTTTAAAAAATTTATTATGAATGACCACATTTTTTACAAAAATAAAAAATCTACAGATTGAATTTTACTCCGATTTTTTTTGTGCGCCTTCTAAATATTTATTCAAATGTTGTCACAAAAATTTAGATCTAATGAATAAGTCATTTGTTAAATATAAAAGTTTTTTTTGTTACTGACAAAAAATATTATATTTATTGGTTCTTTTTATCGTATTTTCAAATCATTTAGAGATTGTTTTGTCGATAACATCTTTTAAAAAAAATTATTAGTTATATAAATCTTTCGAATACCGAATTGATAATTAACTTTAAATAGAACTATAGAAGCATATGAAGTGGTATTTTTTATTTAAATATATTAAAAAATATTTTTTTATTGAAATAAATAATTTTAAAAATTATTAGGAAAATACATAAGATGACTTATCTCGTTTACAAGATAGTGTGAGTGACATGTGTATATCTCGTTTACAGTATAAACGAGATAAACTTATCTCGTTTACACTGTAAATGAGATAGGACTGAGTGAGGCATATATATAGATTTCGTTCACAGCGACTTATTGGGCCCCATTTCCAACATTTCCACCACTTTTTGCTCTCTTCTACCCTTTTCTGACTATATTATTGAGTAAGACAAAGATGGCGTGTGCAGATGCACGTGATTCGGACATCAATCGACTGAAAGCGACATGGCACGTCGTCGAGGCAATCTGGTTAGTTTTGTTATTTCAACGTTTATGTTATCCCATATATGTATAGCCATGGTTAGGATATTTGCCAAAAATTAGAATACAATTTATGGTTTAGGTGGCTAAATGTATTGTTAGCAATAAGTCCTGATAACGTATGATTTTAGGAATGTAGTTCTAAGATTTTTGTAATTATGTTTTTAAGTACATAATTATTAATTTAGATATTGAATGTTGGGGCACATGTTTTTCCAACCTTTGAAATTAATTTATTAGTTACATGTTTCTTAATTTATTAATTTAGTTATTAACTATCGAAGTAAAAGTTAATTTTTAAGTGAACAATTATGTAATTTTGTATTTAACTAAATTAAATTATTAAGCAAAAGTTTGTTAATTAGATTATTAATTGCTTTAGTCAATATTTTTATTTTAAGTAACGTTTTGAGAAAATATTTATTAATTAACTAAGTAAATATTAATGTAAAAAGTTTTATTTACGTAAATTCAGTTAGTACATATGTGTAAATTTTTGTTAAATAAATGTATATAATAGTTAACTCAGTTTATTATGTCAATACACGTATATAATATTTTTTTAATTGTGATCATTTATTTTTTGTCAAAGACCTCGCTTATTTCTGCTCGGCGAGTGAGTCGCAGGCTTCCACCACCAGACGTTGTCCTCTCATATTTGAGGAAGGCTGGCTTTGGCGACACGGTGCCTCTTGGGGACTTCTTCTTTGACAACTCCCTAATCACGGCATTCGTGGAGTGCTGATGTCCGGAGACTCACGTGTTCCACCTGCTGTGGAGTGAGGTTACTATCACCTTGTAGGACGTTACGTACCACCTCGAATGGCTCTAACTCATTAACGACAAACACTGGAACTCGTCTATCACAATGAGTAACACGTATCTTCGGGATCCCCTCTCTGTTCTTTTCAGCGTCTGCCATCAGCCATCAGGAGAAATGATTTCTAGCCACCAGTTGTGCCTATGCCTCCTTGCCTTTCGCGACGAACAACTTCTGCAGCCACTCGTATGTGTATCGTACGATCGTAGAAATTGGCAATTATCGTGTACCCTTGAGCACTGCATTGATCCACTCCAAGAGATTTGTTGTCATGTGACCAAATCGGCGACTGCTGTCGCAGTGTTGTAGCCATATTTCTTTATTGAATCTACCAGCTTAGTTCGCCATCTCTCATGATAAACTTCTCAAGGCATCCAAATACCACTTGTATCCAGCTTTTCTTGGACAATAAGCAGCGTTTATGAGGTATCGCTTACCCTCGACGAACTTGAAGCGAGACATGAAATTTGCGGCCATGTGTCTAACACAACAAGCATGGAACGCTTGGGAGGTTGCCAACCACTATGGCCCTCAGTGCAGCCCTGATCACCTAGGATCTATCAGAAATAATCAATAGGCCTTCCTGTAGGGTGACATGTCATCTCAAATTAGTCAAGAAGAAAGACCATGACTCCGTACTCTCAGACTCCACAATTACAAAAGTAATAGGAAGAATATTGCTGTTACCGTCTTGTGCCACTGCAATAAGCAACGCACTACTGTGTTTTCTATACAAATGCGTGCCATCGACAGAAACAAATGGCTTGCAATGCTTGAAAGTCTCAACACAGGACGAGAAGGCTCATAATACTTTGTCAAACATGCTACAGTCGCAGACCATAAGGTGCTCATCATAGTAAGGTAACGCCCTGAACTCAAATATTGGTCTGGAACAATAACTCTGCAGTGCTTGTAGCAGCTTCGACACCTTATTGTATAACTCCTCCTAATCCCCGTATATTTGCGCAATTGCCTTTTGCTTCGCCATCCAAACCTTTCTATATGAGGGTTTGAAGTGATAGTTTTTCCCGAACTGCATCCTGCAGAACAGGAATGCTAACGGATGGGTTGGACTGTATCAACGACAAGATGACATTGCAAATGAGGCTGTTGTTCAATTGTCGATGGTCTTGAGACATGGTGGGTGCTAAACACGTATGTGCTCCACCAACCCTCCGGACCTCCCTAACGAAATAAAACATTCATGGTTAAAAGCTCACCAGATATAACAATCATAAATGAGTAAATATGCCACAATTAAACTTGACTTCACCAGTATCCGAGGTTTTGTCGGAGGGCTACACGGAGACTCCAGGGACATCTAGTTGCAGCTTGGCGGCAATGCACATGATACTTTAATCGGTTCGATTTGACCACTCGATACTCAGCAGTTTTGTGAATGCTGTAGTTCTTCACATCCTGCATCACTGCATCTCTGCTTTTGAATTTGTGGCTGACCCCAAATTTTACATCACCGTCTAAGTTGTAATCGTCTTTTTCGATGTTGGAAAATAGAGATTTCTCATGCATCGCATCTAGATCTAATGCATGATAGTGACTTGGTACATCTGATAGAGCCGGAATCGGGATAGGGGGGAGGCAAAACATAGTGCACCGCTGCCTCCGCCGGCATCTCTGGTATGAACTCCTCCTCCTCATCATCTTCAGAAGAACCACTCTCGTTGCTATTCGCAACATACTCTTCGTCGGAGTCTTCATCATCTACGTCCATGTCTTCCACTGGACTAGCAATATGAATCGGGGGTGGTGCGAGAGGTGGGTTATCCTAATTCCTACATAAATGTCAAGTGGACGGATCCACCACCACCAACATCACCAACCTCGACGGAAAGCTCCATCACTTGTTTTGATATGATTCTCCCATGGATGTCAAACATGAGGTGCACATGCTCATCGTCCTGAAGTCGAAACAGACGAAACCGAAAAATTTTGTTTTCCAACGATGCCAGCAACCTCTGCCCCACCCTTTCGATCTCTTTTCTCCCTACACCACCAAGGTTACTCAATATCAGACTCTTAAACTCGGACAAGGAACTTACTCGCCGAGTGCACAATAGTAACGGATTATCACACTTGAATATCACCACATTGTTACTGTTTCTCATACGATGATTGAGATACACACAGACAACTATATATCCGCTACTACTGGACATTTTTTTCCTATTTTTTGGAAGAAAAACATAGGACAAAAAGATATGAAAAATGTGTGTGAAGAATGCTAAGTGTTGTACATCCTTTTATAGCTGTTGAAAATTTGTCTTACTGTATCTCGTTTACACTGTAAACGTTATAATTTATCATGTGTCTCGTTTACAGTGTAAATGAGATAAGTTTACATGTATCTTGTATACATGTATCTTGTTTGGTTTACAATGTATACGAAATATGTACAAACTTATTTCGTTTCCACTGCTATCTTACGTATTTTCATAATAATTTTTAAAATTATTCATTTCAGTAAATAAAATACTTTTTAATTTATTTAAATAAAAAATCCTTTATGAAGTATGAAGTGTCCTCTACCGGAATTTTAATTGGTGTCTCGAATGCTACTAAAAAAGACCCTCAACATTCAACGACAATGCCTTTGTCGGATTTGGTAGAAGAAATCATGTTGACTCACGCTACTCCCTCCACTTCTTCAGCGTTTCCACTCACTATTCCAAACCCCAAAAGCAAAAAATAACTCTCTCTCTGGTGTGCCCAAAACCACTCACAGGGTGCCACCCCATCTCTCAGGTTACTTCAAAGATAGCATTTTTAATTTTTAATGTTTTTGCTGTTTGGTTTCATTTCAATGAAACTGTATTGATCGAACATATAGAATCCTAGCATAGCATATTGAATTTAGTGATATATTCCTTTATGCCTGCTTCTTTCATGGGAGCATTATTTTTTTCTTTTAATTCTACTTATTTTCTAGTTTTTCTTCCTTCCTTCCTTTCTTTCTTTCTATCTTATTCAGCTGAACGGTTTTAGCTTCCAGCATATTTATCCTTTTCATTAATGCGATAAGGCTTTGAACTTGAAAGACATGATTCTACTCTTATAATCTGGGTTTCAATCTTCGTGGTTCCTTCGCACAGTTCGAAAAGCTTGTGACTTTTGGATGCTGTTTTTGGCATCGTTTAATTAAGAAAGTGGGATCTGAGTTTTTTTTTTCTCTTATGGGGTTAAAGTTCTTGTTTTCACATTTGTATCAGGAAAATTGTTATTACTACTATTATTATTTTCCTTGTGCTTGATGCTTTTCTTCTTTCCCTATTGTTCATTTAGTATATTAACTTTCTGTTTATGCCTGATTTTGCTGTCAATAATTCAATATACACTTTGATTTAAGCAAAGGAATAATTTATTTTTATTTGTGTTGTGGTGTAGGATTTCTTCAATATTCCATAGCGTCTACAACTTCAATTCAATAATGGAACCTTGGAGTTATGTTACTGATGAGAAAGGATATTTGTTTTCTGATGAAATGGATTTTTCACTTGATGCTTTTGTGAGAAGTAGAAAGGCAATGACTGAATGGGACAACAAAGCCTCTTGTAACTTCGAGAGAGGCGGTTTGAATTCGGAAAGAGAGGTAGTTAGGAGCATGGAATTCGTAGACTTGGGGTTCCCGGATTTGTTCCGAAAGCCCTTTGAGCTAGATAGTAATTTGAGTAGAAGAGGGAATACCTCTGCTCAAGTTATTGACTTGGATTCTTTTCTTGGGGAAGAAGAATCCGAATCAAAGCATTTGAGTTCTTTAGGTGAATTGAAGGCTCACGATACGTCATTGATCGATCTGAAGCTAGGGAGAATAGCAGATTGTCAAGCTGCAAGCAATGATAAAGTTGGAAATGAAGGGTTCACTTTAATACCAATGCAACAACCAAGTCCGACCACACTGGCAAAAAGAGCTCGCACTTCATGCTCGCCGAATCAGACTCCTGTATGTCAAGTTTATGGTTGTGACATGGATCTTAGTTCCTCAAAAGATTACCACAAAAGGCACAAGGTTTGTGATGTTCATTCCAAGACAGCTAAAGTTATTGTTAACGGTATTGAACAGAGATTTTGTCAGCAATGCAGCAGGTCAGTAAATTTTGGATTCCTTTGGTTCTTAATACTTTTATTTCCCTACAATGAACCTAGTCAAATTAATATAGAAATTGAAAAATAAGTAATTAATTAAGTTGTGATAGATAATTGTACATTATTTGACATAGATGAACTGCCTAATGCCTTTCAGTTGAAATATCTTGGTTTTGAGTTTAGTTTTTGCAGAGTGAACTTTAATCATTATCTATTGATTGAATCAAACTTTTTTGCGTTCTTATATTAGGTTCCATTTGTTAGCTGAGTTTGATGATGGTAAGCGCAGCTGTCGCAGGCGTCTAGCAGGACACAACGAACGGCGAAGGAAACCTCAGTTTGATTATATGACTAGTAGGCAGCATAAGATACTTCATTCGCATCAAGGTAATAAAATCCTAACAGAATATTAACTCAAAAGTTTTGTTCTTGGGAAGTTCTGGATGCATGTTTTGCCACACCATATCTCATCCCTTATGAGTGCAATCTTGGGAAGTTGGCACACTAGATTAGATACGCTGATATGCAAATAGGATGTCTTGCTTTCTTCATGTGTTTGTGTCTAAATACACGTGCTGTTCAACATGTATTCTGTATAGATAACTGATTTGGTGGTTGATTTTTAGTATACACGTAGCATGGTTGAATTTTTCCATTATAGTTCAGAATTAGAAACTTTCTACATCAGAACGTATTCATAAATTGTAACCATATTGCTTAAGATTTGAAGGTACAACTACGTGTATACCTATACATAGAGAAGGACTTCCTGTATAACAAAGATTTAATTTATTCTTAATTAGTTAGAAAATCAATTTGAAAACTGCTGTATTTTGTCATTTACTCTTTTGCTTATTTGGTTATGTTCTTCCATGCACTTTTGTTTATGGTTATTATATTTGTCTACAAGCGTAAAAATCTCTTTCCCAGATCCTCAGGGTACAAGTATAAATCAGTTTTGGCATTTTATGTTAGGTGTCTTTGGGCATATACTATAATATCATGCATTTTTCACACCATAAGTCTATAATAGCATATATGTCATTAACTTTGTCAAATCTTACATCACTAAATTGATAATATATGTTTGATCACTTATGTGTGATAATTTATTCTGTAATTTTTTAATGAAATATTCTGTAATGACAATGAAGTCATCTCCATAAGATAGTGAAATGTGTCGTGCCAAAACTATAAGAAATTTGAGTCAACTCTGGCATAAGGTGATTGAATTGGCTGCATTCATTCTTTTATGCTCCCTGCCCAATGAAGTTTTGGCAACATCAAAGCAATTTTCAAAATGATACAATTCCTGTCATGAACTAAATTTAAAATACCTTCGTTTTAGAAAAGATGGCATTTTGGTTTTCAAATCTTTCTTTTATTTTAGTTCCTTTTGTTTCTTTTAAAAAATATATCAGACAAAAGAAGCACTTATAGATTCTTTAAAATATGTTATCTCTCTATCCTCTTAGTTACCGTGGTCCCGGTGAATGATGTGGACCACTTAACAAGTGTGTGTGTTTTTTTTAGTTATGCAATTATGTGTTTTGCATTTCCTCTAGTATTTTAAAGATTAGTTCAATTCATAGTTTCAAGAATGGTAAAATAAAGATTAATAAATGTTTTACTAAACAAGGGATTAAGGATTGAAGATGCTGTAGTTAAGATATATTATATAATATCTGTGCATAATTTTTACTGAGGAGTGCTAGGGGGCCAGCACTTTTGTTAAATTTTGGCCAGCACTTAACCATCAAAAGAAAATTGAATGATTCTACACCATTAGATGCAATCTCACACCATTAAAAACATCATTGATGGCTAATTGATGGCTAAAAACCACAAAATCTGCTGGTCCCCTAGACTTTCTCACTTTGACTCTTGTCGACTAGCTTTTAAGAGGATAATTGGAAAAATCGCTCTGAGATATTTGTTTTCTGACGAAAAGAGTCTAACAACTTGGTTCTCTTTACGCCAAATGTGTTTGCAGGTGCAAGATATATGGAATCTTCCTTACAGAAGAGGCCACAATTTTCATTTCCAGACATATTTCGATGTGGCACCCTTTTCCCTGCAAAGTATGATAAAATCTCTCAGAATGGCAATGTCAAATTAGAAGAGGAATTTATTTTCAGCCCTCAATTCGCAGCACCGGTCGCGCATGGTCAGGAGTTATCTAGCCGTGCTCTCTCTCTTCTGTCAGCTCAGTCACAGATTCCGTCGTGCCACTCAGAAGAAAATCCTGTAGCCAGCTCCTTTAGTTTTCACAGCATCTCTGAAATGCCTTTGGATATAAGCAATGAGGGTAAATACGTTGTGGACGAGTCCTTTCCGTGCGAGATGAACCATAAAGAATTTATCAAGAGTGAATCGGCAATGCTTTCTGATGCCGGCCACCCTGATCATCGAGCCATTAGTGATGACATTTGTCAAGCATCAGACTTATTCAATGTCAAACAACATTGTTCGCCCTTGGAACATGGATCCACTGTGGACTTATTCCAGTTATCATCCAATCTTGAAAGGGTAGAGCAGAAGAGAAATTCTGTTTCGGTAAAGTGGGAAAATGAGGACTCTTGTTTCCCAGCATTGTAAAAGGCTTCTTTTAACCCTCAAGTGTTATTAACATAATCCAATTTATTGAGTGTTTTTCATGGCCCTTTTTTCTCATTGAATTGATGCACTAATGTCATAGTTTAAATTTTAGAAAGTGATTGGTAGATGTTGCAGATATTTTAGCTAACCATGTTAATAGATTTCACATTGATTATTGTGGTAGGAATTGAATTGTTTCCGATTATTGTTTAGTGAACTTCCATCAAATGGTTGGCGTGGAGCAAAATGAGTTTTAAATGAATATTATTAAAATTATGTTTATGTAGTCTTAGGCTTTTCATTTCATGCAATATGCCACTAAGCCAGATTATGTTCCACAAGAAAGTTTCAAATAATTATCAACCCTAGGGCATGTTTGGTTTATCTGTTTTATTTTTAATATTTTTGAAAAAGTAAAAATACACAATAAAAGATATATATATTTATTTTGACTATTTTCCTGGACTTGAAAAAAAAAACCTGTTGATTATAGTTGGGAAGGTACATTCGAGGAGACTGAATAAGATGCAAAATAGAATCAGTACACAACAAAAGTATATATAAATAAATATGATTTATGCTAACTCAACTTTATAATTTAAGGTTCTTTTTTCTGTTAGTTGGCTCCTTGGTGGTCCAAGGGAAAAAGATAACCATGTTTAAGACTGGATAAGTTTTTCAAACACATTTCTTTATTAAATAATAAAATAATATAATATAATTATACTCCAGCATTAATGTTTTTTATATATACTTTGAGGCTGGTGCCACCTTTTGTTTTTCTTCGAGGGTTTAAATAACCTTTTAATTCATAAAAATACTTTCCTTTTTTTAGGTCCCTCTATTTAAATTCTTGTCTTGAAAATCTTATTTTAGTTCTTAACATTAATTTATTTTGTTAAATTGAATATGTCCAATACTCAATAATAATAATAATAATAATATACATAGAATATAAAAAGGGTGTATAATATATCTGCAATTATATTTTATTTAAATAATATTTTTAAGTGGTGATACCCATAAGTACATAACACACGTTATTTAATTTTTACTCTTTCGGCATACTTTATACACTTTTATAGTAGTACCCATTATTAAATATTGGTGCGACAAGTTAAATGTTAATTATTGCTATATCATAATATAAACCCTAAAACCTGATGCAAGAAGTTAACTAAACAAATAAATAGCAAAATCCGAAGCTGAAACAAAAAAATTAAAGCGATGAAAACAAAAGCATATGTTTTACTGAAACCAAAGGCTTATTTAATGAAGTTTTTTAATGGTCTCCTAAAGTTTAATGGGGGTGTTCTTGACCAAGCCAAAATAGAAAGAAATTGTTACAAGTGGGTTACCATTTTTGTGTTATTTGAAGTGAGGGAATCTCCTTTACAGCCTAACCACTGGCATAAGAAATTAGGCTTAGGTTATATAGCCAACCCAAATAGATAGATTGATAGAATAGAAACTTAATGAATAAAGCCACAAAATTCCCAGAAGTAACACCAACCACTGTCTTATTTTTTAAAATTTGCATGCAGTGCAAGTTGATCTTCTTGTAAATGGATTCCATCATCACAAAGCACATAATGGTTGCAATATATAATCATGAATTCTAAATAATATTCTGAGCAGCCAAATTCACGTGTGGTCGGTCTAGTCTATACATATACCTACCAGAGAATCTCAATAATATATTTAGGAAAAATAAGCTTCCTTCACAATAATAGGTAATATTAAATATGACATTTCATATGATTATACTTTTATCAATATCAAAATTTCTAGAAGGTAGATAATCTTGATCAATAATTAATTAACAAACTGACTTTTTAACTATTAATTTTTCTATATACAAATACACATATAAATAATATAATTTTTATCTATCTTATACAACCTATAAATACGGATAAACAAAAACACATGAATTTATTATATTTTATATCTCTTTTATTAAATTGACTATATATCGACTAAAAAACTATTAAAAAAAGATTATTTACAGTAAAAAAATTAATAAAATAAAAAAATATTTAATTATCTTTACTTTTATAATTTGTATTATGTATGAATTTATTATCTTAATTTATTTAATAATGATTAGATCTTTATTTTTTTTAATTTTAAGAACTTATTGTTTTACAATAATTTTTTTTTAGTTTTTTACGTGAAAGAATAGGAAAATAAAAGAATTGTGAAAAAAAAAGATGAAGAAATTTTATTGATTGTTGATTGATTGAATTGTAAACTATGAAGGTAAAACTAAGTATATATAGAGTATTGGCCTATGAAAGATAAAAGTAGATAAAGATAAGATAGAGATAAAGATAAAAATAACTATAAGATAAGATAAAGACTAAATTATAATTTAATTTGTGTATTCTGTTGGGCTGAATTTGTGGGCCGTGAGACGTCTTTATTGTTGTCATGTGCTAAGGTAGAAGAGTGGTTTAATACACCCCCGCAAGCTGGAGGATGAAAGATGTCAAGAACACTAAACTTATTCAGATTAAGATGGAAAGGTTGAGGAGACAAAGGCTTGGTGAAGATGTTAGCTAGTTGCCTAGAAGAGGGAATTGGGAGAAGTTTCATCACTCCAGCTTGAGCTTTTTGTCGAACCAAGTGACAATCAACCTCTAAATGTTTGGTCCGTTCATGAAAAACTGGGTTAGCAGCAATATGAAGAGCACTATGATTATCACAATATAAAACTAGTGGGCGGATAGGAGAGATGTGTAAAAATTATAACACATTTAGTATCTATTGAAGTTCACAAGTTGTGTTGGCAAGTGCACGATATTCTACTTCCGTGGATGAGCGGGCAATGGTGGTTTGTTTCTTGGTCTTCCAAGAGACTAAAGAACTACTTAAGAAGAAACAATAACCTGTTAAAGATCGCCGAGTGTCAGGACATCCGATCCAATCAGAGTCACTGAAGCCGAGAAGCTGAATTTTTGATTCCCTTGGAAAGAAAAGTCCTTTGTCGGGACTAGTTTTCAGATATCGTAACACATGCTTGGCAGCTTGAAGATGAGATTCAGTAGGAGATGCCATTAATTGACTTAATTGTTGAGTGGCATACATAATGTCCGGTCGAGTAGTGGTTAGATAGATAAGATGGCCAACCAAACGACGATATACAAAAGGGTCGGATAGCAGGGGACTTTTGTCTTGATATAGTCTTGTGGTACTATCCATTGGAACAGAGGCAGGTTTAGCACCTAATAAACCAGAATCCTCCAAAAGATCAAGACAATATTTTCACTGAGATAAGCAAATTCTCTTCTCTGATTGAGCAACCTCAATACCCAAAAAATATTTTAATGGGCCCAAGTCTTTAATTCGGAAGTGTTGGTGCAAAATAGACATAATGACAGCAAGTTCAGAAATGGAATTACTAGTGAGAACAATGTCATCAACATAGACTAAAAGGATAGAAATTTGATCACCAATGAATTTGACAAATAAACTATAATCAGATGAGGTCTGCTGATATCCATGAGATAGCAAAAGATGAGAAAGTTTGTCATACCACATACGACTAGATTGTCGTAAACCATACAGTGACTTTAGTAGCTTACAACATTGATTCGGTTGAGGAGATATAAATCCGGGTGGTAGAGTCATATAAACATCCTCAGAGAGATCCCATGTAAGAAAGCATTATTGACATCCAACTGATGTATAGGCCAATGCTTCATAGAGGCCAATGCCAAAACTAATCTAATGGTGGCAAGCTTGACAACAGGGGAGAAAGTTTCCAAGAAATCAACACCTTCAGTTTGAGTGAACCCTTTAGCCACAAGGCGTGCTTTATATCGATCAACTGAACCATCAGGCTTGCGTTTGATGCGATAGACCTATTTACAGCCAACCGGCTTAACCCCTGCAGGGCAATCAATAAGACGCCAAGTTTTGTTCAGCTCAAGAGCATCCAACTCATCTTTCATAGCACTACGCCAATTAGAGTGTTGATTGGCGTCCTTAAAAGACTTTGGCTCAACGCCAGAATGTAGAGATAAAAGAAACTTTTTATGTGAAGATGAAAGAGAAGAAAAAGACATGACTGAAGATAAAGGATACTTGCACTTTAAGGGAGATTGATTTGTAGAGATGAGAGAGGAATTACACAAGTATTCAGAGAGATATGCTGGAGGTCGGTGAAGCTGGTCGGAATGACGAGGATGGGGTTGCTCAGGTGGTAAAGAAAGTGACGGGGGATGAAAAGGTGATGGTGGACTGGTGTCTAGTGTTGAAAGTGATTCGGTGGTCATGGGTTCAACTTGGTTAGGAAACGATAGTGAGGAAGAAGGAGAGGTTGTTGGAGAAAATAAAGAACTAGGTGGAGTTGGGTCAATGGGTATAGGTGAGGGTTCAACTGGAAGACTAACTGAATCTTATTTTTGAAAATGTGTGTTTGGTAATGTTGGGCTGAGTGTCTGGAATTGGACATTTTTTGTGTTTAAGGGAAAGATCATTTCATAAAAAATGACGTTTCTAGAAATCTCAATTTTTTTTATCTTCTAAAACATAAACAATGTACCCTTCAAAACCAGGTTGAAAGCCAATAAATACAGCCTTTTTGGCTCTTGGATCAAATTTTGATCTGTTTGCCATTTGGGTAGAAACAAAACATAAGCATCTAAAAATTTTAAGGTCATGATAATTTGGTGGATGATTGAATAAAATCTCAAATGGTGTTTTAAAATTAATTGCGGATGATGGAACTCTATGAAGTAAATAAACAGCATGTCTAACAGCATAAGACCAAAAAGATGATGGTAAATTAGATTGAAACATAAGAGCACAAGCTATATCCAAAATATGTTGATGCTTGCGTTCTACCCTTCCATTTTGTTGAGGAGTTTCAACACAACTACGTTGATGAATAATGCCCTTTGAAGCATAAAAACCAGGTAAAATAAATTCTGGTCCATTATCGGAACGAATAGTTTTGACTTTGGAGTTGAATTGTGTTTCAATTAAAGTAATAAAATTTTTTATTTGATTTTGCACTTCTCCTTTTGATTTTAATAAGGTAACCCATGTAAAGCGGCTAAAATCATCAACAATAGTAAAAAAATATTTATGATTATGAATAGAATTTTGTCGAAACGGACCCCAAATATCAAAGTGTAATAAATCAAAACTTGCATTGGCTTTGTTAAAACTTTGAGAAAAAGAAAGTTTCTTTTGTTTAGAAAGATGATGTTGAGTTAAGAAATTAATTAATAGAATTGATGATGACAAACATTTGATTAGTGGGCTAATCACCCAATTAGTTTTGATTATATTTGATAAGTAATGCAGGCTAAAAACAAGTGTTGCAGCAGCCCAATATCAAACAAAAGATATATGCTAATGGGCTGAATGGTAAGTGAAAATAAAGACAAGCTCAAGTCATTCATCTCAAGCAAAATTCTTCAAAGAAGCAAGGCAAGGCACCAACGGGCTGAACTTGAGAAGAACCCGATCCAAGCCCGAATTGATTTTCAATTCCCTCCATCTTGCCTTACCAGAAGCAACGTTCCTCTCCTCTCTAATCAAGTCAAATCAAAGCTTCAGAAAAGTAAGAAAGAGAAAGAGAGAAAAAGCTTCTTCCCTAAGCTAGTAACCAAAGAAGCAAGAGAGAGAAAGTTTAAGCTTGAAACACAGAAGCTAAAACAGAAAATCCAAACCAAATCAAGCTTAAGTTAAAGGTAATCTATCTCATCTTGCATGCATAAGATCTTCTTCTCTTCTTCCCAACTCTCTGCTCTATCCAAAAATGGCAATCAAGGGAAAGTTGGTCTCTACCCTATTCTGCTTCACATCTACGGTCACAAGTGATACTTGGGGACCAAGTAGTTTCTCAATGGCTAAGATCAAGTTGACCATGAGAAGATTTCTATGGTTACTGCTTTGTGGCTTTCGGCCAAGATGAAGGAGTCAGAAGCAAAGTTTCTACTTTAAGGTTTAACGTGAAAAAGTGAATCTGTGGGTTGGTGAAGCTCAAGGCTCAAGGTGTTGACCTTGGAAGAAGAACCCAACAACATGAAAGGAGATAAATGAAGCTTGCTGTTCATTCAGAAGGCAAGGAGAGAAAACCAGAGTGTGAGAACAGTGTTTTGTTAAGAAGTTCCTCTACTTGGATAATGCTTTCTTTCAAAGAAGCATTCGACCAATACTGAAGAACTCAATCTGAGGTTTCCGAATCTGGTTTTGCACATAGCAAAGAGGCTGCTGATGAAGTCAATCTCCTTCATGTTTTACTGATTGTAATGTGCTTTTCTAAGTTTATATTTCTGTAATTTCTTGTGAGAAAAGGCATTGTGAGAAAGATTATGAAAAAGCCATGAGTGGAAAAAGGCTGAGAGAAACACTTGAGAGAGAAGCCTAGAGTTTATTTCAGATTTCTTTAGGTATGTCTATGTCTTGTATCTTGTACCTGTGAGGTATCCCTTTCTTAGTTGGGTTAGCACTAAGAGTGAATAGTTAGGTATTAGCATAGCCAATGTCAAGTTAGGTTAGAACTTGAGTGTGAAAGGATTGGGTCAATCCTGTGGAATTGGTGTATGTAATACTGTTAACTATAGTGAAAATTCTTCCACTGTTGTGGAGGAGACTGGACGTAGGTTGCATAGCACAAGGCAACCGAACCAGGATACATGCTGGTATTAGCTTTTTTCTTCTCTGCTTTGTTCTGTTTTCTGACATTCATGAGACAAAAATAAATTGTCTTATAAATTTTCGCTGTTGAGTTCAAACAGAACCTGAATTGAAAGTTTGTTTAAAAGGGTAATAACAGCAACGTAAAAGGAAGGCATAGATTCAACCCCCCCGTCTCTAAGCCTACCACAACCTTCAATTGGTATCAAGAGCTAAGGTCTCAAGAATCAAGCTTAACCGCTTGGAGCAAAGATCCAATGGCGAACAACTTGGGCACAACCACAGTTGCCTACACCCTCACTAAAGGCCAGTCAAACAATCGGCCACCTTTCTTCAACGGGAAGAACTACTCCTACTGGAAAGAAAGGATAAGAATTTTCATCCAATCCATTGACTACAACATATGGAAGATTGTTGTAAGCGGTCCCAAGATCCCAACAAAAACAAGTGCTGATGGAGTGGTGACTCCAAAAGAAGAAGCTGAATGGAATGAAGATGACAAGAAGAAGATAGAGCTGAATGCTAAAGCAATCAACCTTCTTCACTGTGCTATCAGCTTTGAAGAGTACCGGAAGGTGTCTAGATGCAAGACAGCCAAAGAAATCTGGGAAAAACTCCAGGTTACACACAAAGGCACCAAACAAGTAAAAGAAACGAGGATTGATATGCTACGAAAAGAGTACGAGATGTTTAGTATGAAGGATGGAGAAAGCATTGATGAAGCGTTTGAGAGATTCTCAATCATAATCAACAACCTTGATGCTATGGGTACAAACTATGCAGAACAAACCTTGGTGAGAAAACTCCTTAGAAGCCTCACAAAAGAATGGGAAACCACTGCCACTGTCCTAACCGAAAGTAACAACCTAAGTCCCATAACCTATGATGAGCTGAGAGGAAAACTCCTTGCCTATGAAGCCACACACACAAATACAGACTCAAAGAAAAAGGGAATAGCCCTCAAGTCACAAATAGAACCAAAAGAGAGTGAGTCTAGTGATGGTATTTCAGATGACGAGCTTTTGTTTTTTGCTAGGAGATTTAGAAGGATGATGAAGAACAAGGGCAAATACAAGGGTTCAAGTTCAAAGGAACACAAGATCGACTTGAGCAAGGTGACGTGCCATCACTGCAAGGAGGCTGGACACTTCAAGCTAAACTGTCCAAAGCTCAAAAAGGAGGACAAAGGAAAGAAGGAAAGGAAGAGAGTACTCATGGCAGCTTGGGAGGATATTGAGAATGACTTAAATGAAGAAGAAGAATCTGAAAGAGATGACAAAGACTGCTTCATGGCTGGAAACAACAATCTTAATGAGGTAAACTATTATGATTTGACCATTGAGGACTTGCATGCTATTATTGATGATCTCACTTTAAACACATCAAAATTGCTTGATAAATACAATGAATGCAGATCTGAAAGAGATGTGTTAAGAGCTGAAAATGATTTTTTAAAAGAAAAGGTGAAGGAAACTGAATGTGCTTTGGACATCATTGAAGAAAACAGATTTCTAAAATCTGAACTTGAAAAATTAAAAGGAAAGCACATTGTGGATCATTCTCATGAGTTAATTGCTGAAAATAAAAGATTAAATGATATGATTAAAAGGCTGAATGGTGACTTAGCAAAATTTGCTCAAGGCTCTAGTAACTTGGACAAATTACTTGCAAGCCAAAGACCATTGTTTGAAAAATCTAGTTTAGGCTACATAGCCAAGGAAGATGCAGTTTCTAATATTTCCTCTATAAAGTTTGTGGCTTCTTCATCAAATACCAAAACCATACCAAACAAATCTGGTATTGAAAATGCTCAAACATTTGAAGAAAAATTTGATGAAGTATACACAAGTGAAACTGAACCTTCACCAAGAACTGAACCAAGTTCAAACCGGCCAGGTTTGGGTTACATTTCAAAAAATGAGGCTGTTTTCAGGAAACCACCATTTTACAACAAAACCTCATATTCGAAAGGTAAAAATGTTCAAAGAAATTCTGGTGAAAATGCTTTTGCAAAGAGGAACAACTTTAATAAAAATCAGTTTGTCAAAAGAAATGCATCTCCTCCAAAAACCAGAAAATTTCAACACTTTAATCATTTCAAGCAATATAACTCACCTCAATTTCAGCGACACACATCTGAAAATCATTGTGTCAATTGCAAGAAATTTGGTCACTCTTATGAACAATGTTTCATTGAAAAAAGAGTTGTTGGAAACAAAGTTTACAATGTTGTTTGTGATTTCAATGCACTTGGGCAACCAAGATGGATTAACTTCAAAGGATCCAAATCAATTTGGATACCTAAGGCTACTTGAAACTCTTCATGCAGATTTGCCTAGCATCCAAGAACAAAAAGGACATGTGGTACATGGATAGTGGATGTTCAAGGCACATGACTGGAAGGTCAACCTACTTCATCAAACTAAATAAGTACGATGGACGTTTTGTGACCTTTGGAGATGATGGTAAAGGTAAAATCATTGCTGTTGGAAAAGTAGGTAATGAGCAATCTACTTTCATTGATGATGTACTTTTGGTATGTGGTTTAAAGCACAATCTTTTGAGTATAAGTCAGCTGTGTGATTTAGGATATTTAGTTGTTTTCAAAAGGCTTGAATGTTGTGTTGTTAATGAAAAGATAAATAAAGTGATGTTTGTTGCCAAGCGTTTCAATAATATGTATGGACTTACTCTTGATGAACTAAAGGATCAAAATGTAGCTTGTCTTCACTCTAAAGAATCTGAAAAGTGGTTATGGCACAAGAGATTGGGCCATGCAAGTATGTTTCAAATAAACAAACTTGTAAAGAAAGAATTAGTAAGAGGTCTTCCTTTGATAAAGTTTGACAAAGACATCACTTGTGATGCTTGCCAAATGGGAAAACAAACAAAAAGTTCTTTTAAACCAAAGGAAGACATCTCTACTAAAAGACCACTTGAGTTGCTACACATTGATTTATTTGGTCCAACAAGAACTCAAAGCCTAGGTGGTAAACATTATGGTTTAGTAATTGTGGATGACTACACTAGGTTTGGTTGGGTTTTATTTCTTGCACACAAAAATGAAGCATTTTCGGTCTTTGAACCTTTTTTCAAGAAAATTCAAAATGAAAAGGATTTGAAAATCTCTTCTATAAGAAGCGATCATAGAACTGAATTTGAAAATAATTTGTTTGAATCCTTTTGTGAGGAATTTGGAATATCTCACAACTTCTCTTGTCCAAGAACACCACAACAAAATGGTGTTGTGGAAAGAAGAAATAGAAGCATACAAGAGATGACAAGAGCTATGCTTTGTGAGAGTAATGTTCCAAAATTCCTTTGGGCTGAAGCGGTTAACACGGCTTGCCACATTTTGAATAGAACGATCATAAGAAAATTTTTGAAGAAAACCCCTTATGAAATTTGGAAAGGCTACCCACCAAACTTAGATTACTTACACATCTTTGGATGCAAATGTTTTGTCTTGAATAACAAGGAAAATTTGGGTAAATTTGATCCAAAGGCCTATGAGTGTTTGTTTGTAGGATATTCCACAACTAGTAAAGCATATAGGGTTTATCATCAAGATGCTAGGATTATTGAGGAGTCCATATATGTTACATTTTGTGATACTAACTTGGTACAAGGCATTTTGGAAGATTGTGATGCAGGAAATCAATCTCAAAAGGAAGATGAAGCTGCTCAAAATCTTGAAAAAGAAAATTCTGGACAAGTTGAACCAGAAACTGCTAATGCTGAAAATTCAAGAGACAATTCCATTTTGTCTCATGAATCTGAAGGAAATCCTGCAGCCAGCAGCGTTCAGAATCCCTTAGTGACTGAATCTTCCTCCAAGTCTACCAGACCTCGTGAATAGAGATTCTTGAAGAATTATCCTGAGGAATTTGTCATTGGGGACGTATCTCATGGAGTGCAAACAAGGTCTTCCACTAGAAAGGCAAATGAAGGATCAAACATTGCCCTTCTTTCACAAATAGAGCCTCAAAACGTCAAGGAAGCACTTAGTGACCCTTCTTGGGTTAAAGCTATGGAGGATGAGCTTCTTGAGTTTGAAAAGAACCAAGTATGGACTTTGGTTCCAAGGCCAAGTGGAAAGAAAGTGACTGGCACCAAGTGGATTTTTCGGAACAAGTTGGGAGAAGATGGTAGCATTACAAGAAACAAGGCAAGGCTAGTGGCACAAGGATATGACCAAGAAGAAGGAATAGACTTTGATGAATCCTTTGCCCCTGTTGCCCGAATGGAAGCCATAAGACTTCTCTTAGCTTATGCTGCATTTTGTGGTTTTAAATTATATCAAATAGATGTGAAATGTGCATTTTTGAATGGAGTAATAGATAGAGAAGTGTATGTGGAGCAGCCTCCTGGTTTTGAAAATAAAGAGCATTTTGATCATGTTTTCAAATTATCTAAAGCTCTCTATGGTTTAAGACAAGCTCCTAGAGTTTGGTATGAGAGACTTAGCTCTTTTCTTTTGAAAAATGGTTTTCAAAGAGGCACCACTGACACAACTCTATTTATTAAGAACTCTAATGATTCTTTTATTCTAGTCCAAATATATGTTGATGACATTATTTTTGGATCAGCCAATGAATCCCTTTGTTCTGAATTTGAAAAATTCATGACAAGTGAATTTGACATGAGTATGATGGGTGAACTTAATTTCTTCCTTGGGATGCAAATTAAACAAACTAAAAAAGGTATTTTCATTCATCAAGAAAAGTATGCCAAGGAATTAGTTAAGAAATTTGGTATAGATAATGCCAAACCCATGGGAACTCCCATGCATCCTAGTTCTAAATTAGATAAGGGAGAAACTGAGAAAGATATTGATGAGACTAGGTATAGAGGAATGATTGGTTCTCTTATATACTTAACTTCCTCTAGACCCGACATTGTGCAAAGTGTTGGATTGTGTTCTAGGTTCCAATCCAAACCTAAAGAGTCACATCCTTCTGTAGTTAAAAGGATCATTAGATATGTTCATGGCACATCCAATTTTGGTCTATGGTATCCTAAGATTGATGATTTTTCTGTAGTTGGTTATTGTGATGCAGATTTTGCTGGTGATAGAGTTGATAGAAGGAGTACTTCAGGCATATGTTGCTTCTTTGGAAAGTCCTTAAATGTATGGTCAAGTAAGAAGCAACCAACAGTGGCCTTATCCACTGCAGAGGCTGAGTATATAGCTGCTTCTTGTTGTTGTTCTCAGCTTTTATGGTTAAAAACACAGCTTGCTGATTACAAATTAAATGCTGAAAATATTCCCTTGATGTGTGATAATATGAGTGCCATTAATATTTCTAAAAATCATGTTTTGCACTCTAGAACTAAGCATATTGAAGTAAAATTTCACTCAATAAGAGAACATGTCCAAAAGGGAGATATTTGCATTCAATTTGTTAAATCAGAGGAGCAATTAGCAGATATTTTTACAAAACCTTAGCTGAGGATAGATTCTGCATGCTTAGGGATAGTCTAGGAATTCTGAGTTATGATTCTTTGTTTAAAAAATGCTGATGTATTTGCTGGAGCTTTTTGTCTCATAAACAGGCATGAGACAATTCTGGGCAGGTGATGAACGTTTCCCTCAAGTCAGCGTGTTCTGGGCTTGTTTCAAGTGAAACTCAATCTGGGCCAACTTCAAAATTCAGATCAAGAGTGGTCCAAATGTGTTTCATTAAATCCATATCACCTCAAGGCCCAAATATGAATGTTACAATTCTTTGCTAAAAAATTTTTTTTGGTTGGCCTGTATGTTTAATTTTGTTTAAGGGTTCTTTTAATATTTTTGTCCAAAAAGATTTTCAGTTTGATTTATTTTTAATTTTAAGGATTTCAAAAATTTAAAATTTAAAATTTCTTTTTTTAAAAATCAAATCAAATATTTCTTTTATGAGGTCATGTCTTTTCAAGTCTTTTCAAATGGTGATGCAGTTGCATGATTTTGGAAATCCACTTTTGGGTACGGTTATCAACACTCCCTCTCTCCCCTCCATAACTTCTCCTCACACTCTTCGGTTTCTTCCCACTCACTTACTGCTTCTCTTCCCTCAAAAGACTGAAACTAACCAAATGAGGAAGAAAACCATTGCTAAAAGGCCTCCTCGTGAAAAAGTTTACAAACTTCCCTCAAAACCTTCCACTCGCTCCCAAGACCGGACCTTTACTCCATCTCCTTCTCCACCTACCTCTCCTCCTCGCTCTGTTCCCATGGCGCGAACCAAAACCACTCCAAGGTACCCTGCTCCTGCCAAGCCGACGCCACCACCTAAGACGACGCCCTCCAAACCAAGCTCTTCGAAACCTGGCTCATCCAAGGGGAAGCGTCCTGCTATTGAAGAACCTGTTCCTGAGACAGCAAACCCTAAGTCAAGGTCTGTACCTGTTCGATCACAAAAAGGTAACCCTCATCGCCCTCTCAAATCTGTTAGAGAACCAGACATTGATCCTTTTGCTCGCAAATCACACTACATGACATCTCACTCAGACTTTAACCCCATCGTTTCAAATCTGCCATGAACCACGATTTTTATGAGGGAGTTATTCAGTATCGTACTCTATGTCCATCTTTTCTGGCTGATTTACCTGATTTGAAAAAAAAGGCTTTCCTTTTGTTGAAAATTTGGAGTTTTTAGACTGGAATCACCTTTTCAAAATAAAAAAACCTGTAAATCCTCAGTTAGTCAAAGAATTTTATGCAAACATGACTTACCATGAAGGAAGTGTGCATTCTTATGTTAAGGGCAGAGACATTATCTTGAATAATAAAACTATCAGTGACTCCTTGAAGTACACTGATATTGGGCCGTGTGCTTATACATCTGTAAAGTGGGATGATGGAGTTGGTATCTCTTACCATGATGCTTTGGCTCACATTTGTGAACATGTTTCCTTAATTGATGGCATCACACCCACTCACAAAGCCCTAGGATATGAACGTGCTCAGTTGCACCGAATTGTTAATCACATCTTGATTCCTCAAAGTGGTTCATATCAAAGGGTCTCTTACACGGACACACTTGTTTTGTATGCCCTAATCACTAAAACAGAAATCTCTTTTGCCTATTTGATGGCTAGATACATGTTTGATTCTGTTAGAAGTGTGAAAGATAAAGCACTACCTTATGGCATGTTTTTAACTTGCATATTTGAGATTTTTGGTGTTGATCTGTCAAATGAGACTTATGAAAACAGACATTCATACCTAAAAGGGGGTGGTTCAGTGAAATAGCAAAAAGGACCAACTAGATCTGAGAGAGTGGTTCTAGATGATGATGATGAAGAGTTCATTCCAGATGACTCCCCTCCTCCCTCCACCGAGGGTACTTCCATCTCCACTGGAAAGAAATCTGCTCTGCTGAATGTGGTCAAGGATGTCGCTCAAGAGTTTGTTTCCCAATTAAATCACATAATTGCCATGAGCAAGGAACACAGGAAGCTAGCTAGCAAGCATGAGAACTTTCTGAGAAAACCAAGGGACAGGGTGGCTGTGCTCATGACCTTCATTGATAACCTTCACAATGATGAAGACATTGCCACTGATGTTGAAGAGGAAGCTGCTTCGGAGGGGAATGGTTTTGATGCCTAGGATTTGTCTCATAAAAACTGCTGCTGTTGCTCATTTTTTGTCTCATAAACTCTGTTTTATTTTGCTACTGTTTGCACTACTTTTGATGTCTTGGATAACTATAATAACTTTGAATACTAATGCACTTATGGTAGTTTAGTCAGTATTTTGGACTGTGCACTAACCTTTCTTGTAGGGTTTATAGTGATGTTTTTGTTGTTCATGCTTCTTGTCCACCCTTGATGACAAAAGGGGGAGTAAAAGCAATAGGATGATTGATGTTTTTACTAGCATTTTTCTGTTTGCTGCATTAATACTTGATTTCACTTGCTGATGATATTAATGTTGGGCTGATTATATAGTGCTGTTTGTTTGATATCCCTTAGCCAAGATAATTGTGTATAGCTCCCAAATTGTGTTATCTTTAAGTACAATGTAAAACAGGAATAAAGAAGAAAGCATAAATCCAGGGAGAGCTAATCTTGAAAAGGAAAGGGGGAGCAACACTAAAGCAAGAAACATCAAAGGAAAGTTTTCTAACTTTATCAAAATTTTAATTCCTTTGATCATTGCTTGATTATGTTTGTCATCAAGGGGGAGATTGTTGAGTTAAGAAATTAATTAATAGAATTGATGATGACAAATATTTTATTAGTGGACTAATCACCCAATTAGTTTTGATTATTTTTGATAAGTAATGCAGGCTAAAAACAAGTGTTGCAGCAGCCCAACATTAAACAAAAGAAATATGCTAATGGGCTGAATGGTAAGTGAAAATAAAGACAAGCCCAAGTCATTCATCTCAAGCAAAATTCTTCAAAGAAGCAAGGCAAGGCACCAACGTGCTGAACTTGAGAAGAACCCGATCCAAGCCCGAATTGATTTTCAATTCCCTCCATCTTGCCTTACCAGAAGCAACGTTCCTCTCCTCTCTAATCAAGTCAAATCAAAGCTTCAGAAAAGTAAGAAAGAGAAAGAGAGAAAAAGCTTCTTCCCTAAGCTAGTAACCAAAGAAGCAAGAGAGAGAAAGTTTAAGCTTGAAACACAGAAGCTAAAACAGAAAATCCAAACCAAATCAAGCTTAAGTTAAAGGTAATCCATCTCATCTTGCATGCATAAGATCTTCTTCTCTTCTTCCCAACTCTCTGCTCTATCCAAAAATGGCATTCAAGGGAAAGTTGGTCTCTACCCTATTCTGCTTCACATCTACGGTCACAAGTGATACTTGGGGACCAAGTAGTTTCTCAATGGCTAAGATCAAGTTGACCATGAGAAGATTTCTATGGTTACTGCTTTGTGGCTTTCGGCCAAGATGAAGGAGTCAGAAGCAAAGTTTCTACTCTAAGGTTTAACGTGAAAAAGTGAATCTGTGGGTTGGTGAAGCTCAAAGCTCAAGGTGTTGACCTTGGAAGAAGAACCCAGCAACATGAAAGGAGATAAATGAAGCTTGCTGTTCATTCAGAAGGCAAGGAGAGAAAACCAGAGTGTGAGAACAGTGTTCTGTTAAGAAGTTCCTCTACTTGGATAATGCTTTCTTTCAAAGAAGCATTCGACCAATACTGAAGAACTCAATCTGAGGTTTGCGAATCTGGTTTTGCACATAGCAAAGAGGCTGCTGATGAAGTCAATCTCCTTCATGTTTTACTGATTGTAATGTGCTTTTCTAAGTTTATATTTCTGTAATTTCTTGTGAGAAAAGGCATTGTGAGAAAGATTATGAAAAAGCCATGAGTGGAAAAAGGCTGAGAGAAACACTTGAGAGAGAAGCCTAGAGTTTATTTCAGATTTCTTTAGGTATGTCTATGTCTTGTATCTTATACCTGTGAGGTATCCCTTTCTTAGTTGGGTTAGCACTAAGAGTGAATAGTTAGGTATTAGCATAGCCAATGTTAAGTTAGGTTAGAACTTGAGTGTGAAAGGATTGGGTCAATCCTGTGGAATTGGTGTATGTAATACTGTTAACTATAGTGAAAATTCTTCCACTGTTGTGGAGGAGACTGGACGTAGGTTGCATAGCACAAGGCAACCGAACCAGGATACATGCTGGTGTTAGCTTTTTTCTTCTCTGCTGTGTTCTGTTTTCTGACATTCATGAGACAAAAATAAATTGTCTCATAAATTTCCGCTGCTGAGTTCAAACAGAACCTGAATTGAAAGTTTGTTTAAAAGGGTAATTGAAAGTTTGTTTAAGCCTACCACAACCTTCAGATGACAAATGTCACAAGCCTCATCATGATGCATAGAGATAAAAGGAAATTGTTTATGTAAATGATTAAGTCTTTGCCCAGAAAGGTGTCCTAAACGAAAATGCCATATATTAGAAGGTGTAATGGGTGGAGATTGGATGGAATTTATGGAGTGTCACTACAAAAAAATAGTTTAAAATGGCATTTATATTATGGTGGTTCTAAAAAACTGCCATAATATTCAGATATTATGGCATTTTATGTTGCTGCCATAATTAATTTGCATAAAATGGAAATTTTGAAGGATTTGGGCGGGTTTAACCGCCATTATCTGTGCTCATTGTTTAAAATAATCCAAACTCTCATTCAACCTAAAATTACACACCGAAACAAAAATGACGCAGCCACTGTGTTAGAGGAAGGACGAAAATGACGTTGTCACTGCGATATGCTCCGGCGACGATTTGCTCCAGCGCTGATCTTCTCAGCGGCGTTCTCCTCCGACTAGAATCTCCTCTCCATCGAGATTCTGTTTTGTGAATCGAAACTCTCTCCCTATCTCCGTTAGTGACGATCTCTCCAGTGATGATCTCCTATGGTGATGTTCTCCTCCGGCGGCGCATTCTCCTCCTCCGTCAAGATTTTCTCCAGATCTGTGAGCTTCTTCTCCTTTTTCGAGCTTATGCTCTGCTAGCTTCTCCTCATGCATTAACGTGCCTTCTCCTCCTCGATCTATTTCTCAGTTTGCGTTCTAACTTCTCGCTTCTAGATCTGTAACTAAATTTACATCCTCTTGTTCTAATTACTTCAATGATTGCAGGAATGATGCATAGGACAGATCAATGGCTGCGTGAATTTGATTCACAAACATTTAGTAATAATGCACTGATTGCACTCTATGTGTTTGTTATTTTGCTTCTTAGAAATTACTTCTGTTAGTACTATATTTGGCTGTATCTCCCTGTTTAAGGCTTGGAGTTTGTTCTTCGTTGCAATTGAGTTTCAAAGATTTTGTGATTTAACTTGAATTCTGCTTGTTTAAATCTGGATAAGTTATTGGTTGCTTGAATTAATGAATTCTTTCTATGTTTCGATTATTGATCGCAGTTGGTGCTTCTTGGAAGAAGGATCAAACATTGTTAACACTGCTGTTCGCCAAGGTTGCCTGGGTAAATACTTAACTTTCTATTTGCCAGTGTATGTCTAGTTAAGTTTTAATTCTCATGTTAAACAAGTATTCATTAATATTGCTACTTCATATGATAAGGAACACATAGATTCTTTGTATTGCTCAGAACCACATTATTTTGATGATGAGGAACATGATCATGTGTTTTTAGAATAAGACATGTTGTGTGATGATTCAGAGTTGAAAACTCTTGTATCAAAAGAGCAAGAACAAGAGAAGAATGGAAGAAGCAGCAGCCATGGTTGAAAACTTTCTCATTCTCTACTCTCATAGCTTCTCTTGCTATTAACTACCTTCACAGATTCCTTTTCACCTTCACCGTGAAGAAGAAGCAGCCATGGTTAACTCATCTTGCTGCAGTTGCTTGCATCTCTCTTGCTGCTAAAATGGAAGAGACACAAGTTCCACTTCCTCTTGATTTACAAGTATGATTAATTCTATATATAAAGTAATAATAATAATAATACATTTTATTAATAATGAAATTTGATTTATGAAAATATGTGTAGGTGGAGGACAAAAAACATGTGTTTAAGGCAAAAACAATAAAGAAAATGGAGATTTTGGTACTTTCAACTCTTGAGTGGAAGATGAATCCACCAACACCTCTCTCTTTCATTGATTATATCACAAGAAGACTTAAATGTTTTCAATTCCTCAACACATGTCAATCTCTTCTTCTTTCTCTCTTACCAGGTAATAACTAATCTCTTTCTTTCCAATACGCTAGTCTTTAACTAATCCTTCAATTGTATGTTGTTTCTCTTTCCTCTTAACCACAGGACCTCACAATATTCAGGGTATTGGGGCTGGTTTTGTGCCCAGGAATTTGAACTAAGATATACTTGATGAAGTTATAGAGGTCTGTTGTTTTGCTTTCCCATCTTCTTTCTCCTCTCTTCCTTTTTTTTATAAAAAAAATAATAAACATAAAAATTTTTGGAGTTATAATTCAATATGTCCTGTTTAGTATTCTCCATAATTCGGTTAAATAAAATTAATTAATTAATTCTTTTATCAAGACATGGTAGTTGCATGACTTTGTAATGAGTCATTATGCTTCATTCTTTAGTACAGGGTTCTTTCTTTAGTACAGGTTCCTTTCTGCATCCATATCTAATTACCATGTCCTTGTTGGGTTAATCATTTGCTATCAAATTGGGTGGATGCTATATTCTGTTTAGAACTAGATCAGTAAATTTGGGAACATGCTAGGGTATTGATGGAATGATTGAACAGTGTTTCTAAAAATCCTAGAATCATGTTTTAAAAGTTTGAAACACAAGAAGTTTGAAGGCTCTTCTCTCTGTTCTCCAAATCTTATTGAATATGTAACTGACTGATGAATCCCCTGCTCTCCATATTTATATTCAACTAAGCATCATATTATATCTATCCTGTCATTTTTTAATTTAGATGATGTGTTAGCAACTTTCAGCTTTGATGGGGAATGAAAATGTCATTTCTGTTCTATAATTGATTCCTATCCCATGTGAATATGGCAGGTATCGAGTGATGAAGCTGTTGAAACTGCAAAGCAATTAGCACTCTAAGAAGGCTTACTGGTTAGTATCACGTGTCATCTTCTAACTGTTTCTGTCATTTTAGTTGCAAAGTAATAATATATGCCATTTTCATCTTACCCTAATTGGGGGTGGGAAATAAAGTGTTCCCCCTTTCTTACTTGATCCCTTTTGGTTGTTGGAGAGCCACTAAAATTGAATTGAAAGATGAAATGATGGAACTAACCAACAATAAAAAGCAATAATAATAATCCCCTTCAATTCATTCAAACATTTATCCTTTAATAATTTGTTTCTATATGCACGTGTATGTGGCTTCATGGAATGACAGAATGAGTAATACTAAGAAATTAATTTTTTTTCAGTTAATATGACTATCCCAGCATGAACAATATTAGATGCATGAGTGTGTTTTTTTCTTTAACTTGGCTACCCCAGGATGAACATTGGCCTCTTGATAAAGCATCCATATATTGTAAATTCTATGTCATCACAGGCTCATGTACACTAAAACTGATATAATAAGCTTTGAGTTCTCAGTTTTAATAATAGCTACATAAATATTTTCTTTCCTCTTCACGAGGAAGTCCAATAAAATTAAGATACAAATATTAAATATGAGATAAAAAAAATTTATTTCAATATTTTCTTTTAAAATTTCCAAATAAAATACCTTGCGCTATATATAGTTCAGTCTTGATGCTAGTTTGAGTAGCAGAATAAGAGATCCTTTGTATAATGAGACATTGATGGCCTCATTTCATGTGATGGATGAAAGGAAAATATTACTAGGAAACTAGAAAGTTCAAAGTATTCCAAACTATTGATAGTGGCTATATATAGATGATTTTTTATTTTAATTTTCTTTCTGTTCATTATAATCATTTTTTTTATTTCTAAGTTCAGTAACTTATATATACACTATTTTTTTCTCTCAAGTGATTAGTTAGCTGTTTTAACCTTTGTTTCTTCTTGAAAGTATAGTTTGCTTCTCCAGTGCTGTTTGTTTGATTGTAATTCTAATGCGCTTGTTTGGGTAATCTCTATGTGATGTACGATTCTGTCTTTCAATTGTTGTACTCTATTAAGATTGAGGGAATTGAATTATTCTTTATGATTCATGATATGGTTGTGGTTGGTTTTGTTGGAGCCTGCTCTTAGTTTCTCACGTTCTGTACATGATAATGCTCTTTTTTCTGATGTTAAAATGATGAATTAACCCTACTGCAGGCATTGAATTTAAATATCAAATGATTTTATGGCTTTAGCATCATTCACTTCAAATTTTGAAGGTGCTCTGGGGAAGATTATTGTGAAATTTGATGATTTGAAAGAACTAGTTTACTGTGATATTCCCAGAAAACAGAGGATTTATTGTGCAAATAGTTAGTGTATGTGAATTTTCTTTTTTGATTGAATAATTTCAGATTAATAGTTTCAGATTCAGTTTTCTAACTTTTTTTTATTGTGCTCATAATTATATTTTTGTTGTAGGGATTGGATCAAGAGAGTGAAATTCCATCACCAAGAGAGTTAGAAAGTAGGTCTTCTAGCGAGCAACAAAGAAGTATGATCTTGCATGACAAAGATTTTATGTATTAAGGATTATATATATGTTAAGACAAACTATTGAAAAATATTATCTTTGATACTTTGTTTTTGGATTATGATTTTTTATTTTCGGAGACCATGTATGAGTTAAAAATCTTGTTATGATGTTTGATTTAAGGTTATGCCTTTTGGTTATTATGAGATTTTAAAATTTGAGTTCTAAAAATGTCACTTTAAATAGGTAGTTTCAATCTCATTTTAAAAAGTATAAAATTGCAATTAGGTAAAAATGACGGCTAAAAACGCCATTTTAAACAAAAATGGTGCCATTATATCATGGTAAAAACGGCAGTTAAAAAATGCCATTTTAAACGAAAAGGATGCTATTAAACCCTGGTAAAAATGGCGTTTAGAAATGCCATTTTAAACGAAAATGATGCCATTAAATACAGGTAAAAACGGCGGTTATAAACACCATTTTTAATGAGAAGGATGCCATTAAACCCAGGTAAAAACAGCGGTTAGAAACGCCATTTTAAACGAGAAGATGCCATTAAACCCAGGTAAAAACGGCGGTTAGAAACGCCATTTTAAACGAGGAGGATGCCATTAAATCCAGGTAAAAACGGCGGTTACAAACCGCCATTTTAACCGCCAAAAAACCGCCGTATTATCCACTGGTTATTACGGCGGTTTTCAGAAAACCGCCGTAATAACCAGAATGGCGTCCAGAATTCCGGCGTTTCTTGGGAGCGCCATTTTCGGTAATAATGGCGGTTGTAACCGCCGTAATTACCTTAAAAAACCGCCATTTTAACCCTTTTTTTTGAAGTGTGTGTAGTGGATGAATTTTTACTGAAATTGAGTTCAAAGACATATAATCCCTCTCTCATTCTGGCCAAGTCAATCGTCCCCAAATTGTTGCTCTGTAGAGTGCAAGAAGAAGATGAAAAAGTGAGTTCACATATGAGTGCTGAAGTAATTTTTGAAACAGAGATAATATTAAAGTTGAAATGAGGTAAATAAAGAACATCACGAAGAACCAAGGATGGTGAAAATTGAACGATGCCTTTATAAGAAACAGTAGTTCGAGAACCATTTGGTAAATGAACAATAATAAGAGAAATTTGTGTGTAAGAAATAAACCATGACAAATTTAATGTAATGTGATCTGTGGCACCAGAATCAATGATCCAAGTATTCAAGAATGAATCTCGATTTGAAGAATTGTTAACAGTAGAAAAGGTATTGAAATAACAAAGATAACGAGTAGTTGGACTTGGCAAAAGCTCAAGTTGATTTGAAGGACGAGCTTCTTCATTGAAAGGAAGTGCCATGAATGAAAAGTGTTGGGCTGACGAAAGGTCCAAAAGAGGCTCCGAATGAAGTTGCTGGTGTGCCTTTTCTCCTTGATCCATGGATGTCAGCAGAGCTCAAGAGGAGCTCTGATACCATAATAAAATTGTGAAAGAATAGAAAAATAAAAGAATTGTGAAAGAAAAAGATGAAGAAATTCAATTGATTGTTGATTGATTGAATTGTAAACTATGAAGGTAAAACTAAGTATATATAGAGTATTGGCTTATGAAAGATAAAAGTAGATAAAGATAATATAGAGATAAAGATAAAGATAACTATAAGATAAGATAAAGACTAAATTATAATTTAATTTGTGTATTCTGTTGGGCTAAATTTGTGAGCCGTGAGACATTTTTATTGTTGTCATGAGCTAAGGTAAAAGAGTGGTTTAATATTACCCAATTAGATTAAAGACTAATTTATCGTAATATTAAGCTCTATTTAAAGATTTGTCATTAGCTAGATTCGTGGCCTGATTTTAAAGAGGCAAATGTAATTTTCTTCTCTACCAGCATAAAGAAAAGTTATAGTGACCAGTAGAAGCGTTTAAAATTAATTTTTTGACTTTTTCAAATGCTAATTTAAATCTAAATCTGACCAGAGCATATGGCTCACTGGTTAGTAGGTAAAAGAATGTTAATAAATAAATATGACACGTTGCCCGATGTCGTATTGCTTGAGGAGTTTATACATGAAGTTAGATTTTTTAAAATAAAAAGATTAATAAAAATAAAAAATTAATCACTATTAAATTTATAATTTTATAATATATAAATTTTGGTATTTTAATTTAAAAACGATTAATTTCTTACTTTATCATTTTACAAATGTTTTCATGACCCTTTATACATACATGTAAAATAGGTGGGTGGTACGGTGTGTGGGCATCATGCCAAAATTATTTATTGCGTCATTGTCCGAGTTCGTTTGATTTACTTCAAACACGTATTTTTTCCCCTTTTTTTGTATTTACTCAAGACTTATGAATAAATCACATTGAACGTTCTATGACACATACTTTGTGTAATAGTTAAACAATTAGATACAAGCATAAGAATTCACAGCTTTATAATTTTTTAGTTCTCATTGACCTAAAAAGTTTACTCCTAGTGGTTCGGAAGAAAAGCTTTTGATATTATTTAATGCTTGAAGCTAGACTACTAAAAGAATATTCACCTAGAATATAACGCAAAACTTTATGAAAGAACAAAACAGAATAATACATAATTTTTTAAAGTTAAAATAATTTTCTAGTTTAAGATCAAAGCCCAGTCTAACACTCAGCAATTACTCAAAGACAAGTCTAAGCGATACGAGGAACAAAAGAAAAATGTCTAGGCGATATACTGGTGTCTGTACAAAAAAATATTATATTTGTAACAAAAGTTTTATATCAAAATTTAAATTTCTTATAAATTGTAGTGCTTTTTAAAGAAAAATTAAATATTAATGCAAAATAATCATATTTCATAAACGTAGATGTATTTTATTACAAAAATTTAAAATCTTTTTAAACAAAAATTATATGTTGTAACAATATTTTTTTATACAAATACTATTTTTTCCTCATAACACTTATTTAATTAATGAAATTCATCTCTCTTGTGAACAAAAAAAAAAAAAAAGTCTAGGCAATATTGGATGTGACTTTACTACTCTGTTCTTAAATGTGAGTTAGTTTTTGCCTTCTGAAATCTTTTATGCTGAAAATGGGTTTAGGTAAACGTTGTTATGCAAATTTTTAGTAAATTTGGATTGATTTGATATCTAATAATTTGGGAATGAAATCTACTTTTTTTTATGGGTACTAACTTTGAGTTGTGCATCAAAAAATCTCAAATTTAGACAAATAAAGAAGAGAAGAAAGATTCGAAATCTAAATGGAATTTAAATGACTTGAAATCGAACTTACAAGATAAAATAAATTACTTAAAATTAAATCAAAGTAATAAAATGTCTTCAACAAAGGTCAAAAGACTTTGAATTCAAAAGACAATGCGAAAATATTAAAGAAGAAAACAAAGACTTTGCAAGAAATTAAAGTAAATTTACAGAAATGAAAAGATTACAAGAAATTTAAAAGGAAAATGTAAAGACATGAATTGAAAGATATAGAAGGAACCCTACAGGAATAAATTCAAGGCAGACTCAGAAGTTTACTGGGATGTGAGTGTGTGAGAATATTTTCTAAAGATAAATTCCAACTCCTATTCCTTCCATTCTTCAACTATTTATAAGAGTCCTTGACTAATCAGACTTCAACATATTTTCCATGTGTGGAAATTCTTTGATAACTATTCCCCCGTTAACTATTACCAATTATCTTTATTTGTTAACCTCCTTGCCACTTCGATTACCTCACTTTTCTTCGATGAGTTAGTCGGATCAAATCTATCTTTCTTTGTCGATAACCCTTCTCGATGAGCTTCACAATCTTCAAAGGTACCAAAATCGAGTCTCAAACTCGATTTTTAAAACTTGTTTAATTTTGACTAACAAATTGCCTCTTAGGATTGACGCATTCTTCGCAATCAAACTGGAAATAAAACGCTCAATCCTATTTGAACAAGACTCTTTAAATGCTATAATCAATTAATTAATTTAAACAAAATCCATTTAACTACCCATGTCTCTATAAATCTAATAATTATTCTCACTACAGCACGTTTTTTCATTAGTTATCGCTTCTCTTTCCTTTATTTTTACCTTCCCAAGGGAGTTGTTTTCTTTTTTCAAAATTGAAAAAACAAAACACTTCACCTCCAACAAAGAAAAACTCTATTTTTCTCCACCGTTCTCTTCGGCAACTCCTTCTCAACAACGACAACAGTGACTTCCTCAACTTTCTGGTTCTTTCACATACTCTTCTCCTCATTCTATCCAGTCATCGTTCCATCTCCAACTCCATCTTTCTTCTTCCGTGACTTTGTTCTCTTTTCTATAACAATGGCTTCATCCAAAGCTCTAAAAACTTTGTCGTAAAAAAGTAAAGGGAAACAAATCGCCACTAACACTTTCGAACAACCTGATTTGAAAATCCTCTACGAGCTACGGATATTGTTGTTGAGGATCTAGCCTATACAACAAATGACAAGAAAATTTTTTTCCCTTTTTCTGTTGAGGATGACGTGCACTGTTTCTTTAGTACTTTAAATTCCCCATACCAAGCCGAAATTTTTTTTCACTATTTTCCTAGTGCCAAAGGGGAGGACTTACTTATTAAAGAAGATCTTTTTATAGCTCCCTTCATTGAAAATAGAAAATCTTTCCATAACAACCTTAAAATTTCTTTTAAAATGCTAGCTTCCTCACTTGGTATCAAAGGGTTGAATTTGTCAAAGGTGAACCCTGAAAACTTCAAGGATTTCATGATCTCCTTTAACTCTCCCATTTCCCGTCAATTACACATCATTGGATGATTGGAACTGCACTGTATTTTTGGAACAAAACTACAAATAACTTCTATCTTCCATGTGGGATGGTTGGCCCCACACTTTTCGATGTGGCAGCTATCACTGGGCTTTTGATGGTCAACACTGTAGCCACGTTCGATATGAAGCCCAATAAAAAATACAACATTATCGAGAAAAACTTTTATGGGGAATTTATCAAACATAATATGGAAAAAAATAGCCCTATCACAGAAGATGAGTTTAACGGCCTAACTTTTAGCACCTCATGATCGTACTAATAAACGACGAGGGAAAAATAAATTCTAACAACTCAACTCGTGAAAATAATCTTCTATGCTCCTATAGTTCCGCACTAAACCTTCGCAGATGTAGCTGAAAGGGGGTGGAAATAGGGGGTAAGAACTGGGGAGTTCTTAGTAGGGTCGGGATGTATAGTTATATTCATTTTATTTTATTCCTTAGTCAACAGTAACACACCACAGAACATAGACAAACTTCAACAAAGCATGACAAGTAATTCACTCAAAAGTCAATTAACCAGAAAACATATAGACATGTTCACAGAATTTCACAATATAGAGATATGCGCAAACAAGTATGAGGCATGTCTAGTCCTATACAGGCCATGAGCTCATGTGTTGGTTTGTTGCTCGATTCCCGACACTGGTTCTGAGATAAGCATTTCATATCGTTGTCCTTATCTCAGCCAACATCCCCTCCATGAGCGTTACGCATCGCAGTCCTCATGGGAGAACCTTCCTTTCGGTCTCTAGTGAGCGTTACGCACTACCATCCTCACTGAGCCGTCCCTATAGTATCAAGTGAGCGTTACGCATCGCCGTCCCCACTAGACACTTGGCACTAAGGCCCAAACAACACTCAATTTCTTTTTAATCTTTGCTCTCTACTCTACTGCGGCAGAGATCCCTTTTATTAATACCTTCTTTTTTATCTGCTCTACTGTGGTAGACATTCATTAAAATTTTTTCAGTCACTGCTCTCTACTCTTCTATGGCAGAGATCCTTTTACTTAATACATTCTTCTCTTTTTGTTCTTTTTCTTTTCTTTTCTTTCTCATCTCTCTCTTTTATTTTCTTACCTCTTTTCTTTCTCTCTTCTTTTCTTTAATATTTTAATTCTATACCATATTTCAACTTCACATTCTTCCCTTACCTTTTCCTAATGACTTATGAAAAAGAATCATAAGAGTCTTAAATTACCTACGTCCTCTAAAGCTTTTTAAGGGCCCTCTATTTGCTTTTCTCTTACTTAAATATTCTTAATAAAAAAAGATAACAATAATATAATAAGATAGTTTAAATAGTAAATAAATAATATTTATATCTTTTTTAAAAAAAAACTTAGTTTTGTAAAGTTTTTATTCTTAAACTCTTATTATGTACGTTTTAAACCTCAAACTTTAAATATTTTATTTTTAATCTAATATTTTTATATAATTATATTTGAAATTTTACTTATTTTAATATTTATAAAAGTAACTTTAACTTTTATAAAATATCCATTTTACCCCTATACTTTAATTACTACCCAAAATACTCGAAAACTTATATAATTACAAATTGTACCTCGATTTTTATATACAAATACTATGTTACCCTTCAAAAATAAAATTTAATTACTAATCTTTCTCTTATACCAAAACTGAAACCCTTAACCCTTCTCTTTCAGAATATTACCTGTATTTTAATCCGTTTTCGAGTTTTTCGGTTACCGATTCTTCGTAACTTTTAATTTAATCTTTTGGCTATCAAACCTCACCAATTTTATCTCAAAATATCACACCACAACAGCCCCAAAATTACTAAAACACCCCCAGCTGGCTGTTCATACATAGCCGACCCAAAATCTCAATCAAACAATAATAATTCAACATAAACTTAATCAAACTCAAACAGTAATCAATCAAACTAAAATTCACTTATCCAATTTACTTTTACTTATTATAAAATTACCAAACCCTACCTCCATATGAAATCAAAATAACGAAAACTCCGGAAAATCTTTTTGATCGAGCTGCTGAAGAAGAAAATATCAGAATCAACTACTCCACCTCTGGAGCTCTCTCGATTGAACTATGCATGGAGGGACAGTATCTCCACCATCAATTTCTCCCAGAAAAAGTATCGTCAACGTGAAGAGAAGGAAGATACAAACACTTTCATCAATTTAGATTTTTTATTGGAGTTACGGATCTCAAGAAATCGAACTCAGAAACTCAGAGGTACTATGGAATCCTACACGGCCTTCTTTCTTTTTCGTTTCTTTTGGTTTCGTGGTTCAATAAAGAGAATGAGAGATGATGATTTTGATCAAGGAATAAGGGGGTATGTGTGATAAACCCCATTTTTAGGGTTTATCTTATATGGATTTTTAGGGTTTTATTAATGGTCTTTCACACTTGTTCATATAAAAATGCATGATTTTGTGTTCCTTTCCCAACCTTGCCTCATGGATGAAAACATGCTTTTTTTACATTAAAGTTGATGTATTTTAATCATCCTCCATTACCATTCGATGTCGTGATCCGTTTGTTAAGTGATTTCAGAGCTTATAGGGTAGGGATGGTCTAGAAGAGAGGAAGGAAGCATGCATGAAGGGAAGGAGCATGGAAAATGAATCTTTGGAATTTTAGCGCCGACGGGTAGGCGCACCTTGCGCGTATGCATAGATGCGCACCATCAAGATCAGTGCGAAGGAGCCAACGCCAGGAGCCGGCGCATCTTCATGGCTAGGCCAGATCCTCAGGGACGCGCACGCACGCCTAACGCGTGCGCGTGGATTGTAAAGCTCCAGGGACGCGTGCGCGTGCTGTGCACATACACGTCGATGCTGCACTTGACTTTTAAAAAGAAAACGTGACTGGCGATTTCAGGGTAGTTACAGACCCTGTTTGGAGCAGAATTCTGGCGGGAAAAGGCATAAGAAGACCAAGGATTGAAGGGATCCACATCTCTATTGACTCATTTTTTAGATATTTTTTGTTGGAAGTTACATTTTTAGAGAGAGAAACTCCAACTTCTCTCTAGCTTCTCTGGTTTAGCCTCTCAAATTTGGAATTATCTTGTTGAATTTGGTGAGATCTATTGTGAATTCTCTTCTACTTTGCTTCCAATTGTAGAACTAGATTCTCATACTCTCAAATTAGTTTTTGTTGTTCAAGTTACTTGTGGATCTTAGCTTTTGGATGTTGTTACTTCTATTTCCATTAATACATTGAGGTAATTCAAGTTCTTAGCCTTCAATTATTTGATTGTTGTTAATCTCTTGTAGTGGACATCTTTGAATTCAATTTCATTCCTAATTTTACAATGTCTCTCATCATTGCTCTCCAAGTATTTGAAAAAAGCCAACTTTAACTATGGAGTAGACTTTCCCTACTTGGCTTGGAAGTTGAGATATTGGAGACACTTGAATTATTAATGTCTTTTATTGATTGTCAATTGGAGATTGCTAGTTGATTTGCATGTCACTAAAGCTAGACTTCCTTAGGGTTAGGCTAGGATTTGTGAATCCAAATTGATTACTTTCACTTGACTTTCCTGAATACTAGAGGTTAACTAAGTGAAGCAATAACTAATTGAGGTTACAATTGATAGAAATAATGATGACAGGAAGTCCAATTCTCACTTCTAGCCAAGGCCTTTATATAGTTTGATTTTCATTCACATTACTAGTTTGTTCTTTTCTTATATGAAACTCCAAACACCAATGCACTTTCTAATCAACAATGTACATCTTGGAGCACTCCTAAGGAGAACGACTCGGGAGTCATACTCTCGGTTATTGATTTTAGATTGTTTGATGAGGAATTACGTGTCGGTTTAGACTATACTACGATTGGATTCATTGATAAATTCTACACCGGCATAAAAATCATTCATCAAAATGGCGCCGTTGCCGGGGAGTGTACATGAGTGCCATGTTGTTGATTAGTGTAGATATGTGAATATGTACATACTTGTATTTTGTTTGATTGTTTGTGTTAGTTTGCATTTTGCTTGAATATTGTCATGAGCTCACTATATCTCTCTTTGAATGACGCGTTCCCTACCCGATCCGAGCTTAGCTAGATTTTATCCGGAAATAGAAAGAACTTTACTTCATCTTAGACAAGCTCGGAGACAGTTAGCCTTTGGAGGTGGTGAAAAGGTCCCTACCAATTCACCTACCATATCCGAAGTTGATTCCGAATCGTCATTCGAGGAAGGCACAGTTTATTCTTCCATAGACACTACTAATAACTCCTCTATTGATCTAGGTACGAACACCATGGCTGCCCCAAGGCGAGTCACTCTCAAGGAAGCTGGTGCTCCGGATTTTGTCCTTCAACCTACTCACATCCGTCATCCGGACTTGAATGCTAATTTTGAGTTCAAAACCGCTCTAATCAATATTCTTCCCAAGTATCAAGGACTTTCCGCTCAAGACCCTATTAGACACCTTAAGGACTTCCAAGGTGTATACTCTACTACTATGCGGGAAGGATCTAGTGAAGTTGCGGTTTGGTTGTATGCTTTTCCTTTCTATCTTGAAGGAAGAGCTAAGGAGTGGTTCTACTCTTTGCCAAGTGAGATTGTTGGTAATTGGGACTTGCTTAGAAGAGAGTTTTTAGACAAATTCTTTCCCGCGGCGGTGACCGATAAATTGCGGAAAGAAATCTCATGCATTGTCCAAGGCGAATTGGAAACTTTACATGAATATTGGGAGCGGTTCCGAAAGCTTCTTGACTCATGCCCCAACCATATGATTGACACTCTTATGTTAATAAGCTATTTTTATCAAGGGATGAAACCACAAGATAAGATCCTCCTAGATGCTTCAAGCAATGGTTCTTTGACAAAATATAGAACGGCGGAGGAGGCTTGGCAATTGATCTCCGACTTGGCCGAATCCACCTTGCATGCTAGACAAAGAAGCAATCACCCTAGAGCCATTAATGAAGTCTCTTCTAGTGGTGAGACCGCCACCCTTACCAAAACCTTGTGTGAGATGACAAGTCTTCTAAAGCAACGCCAAGTGAATCAACAACAACCTCCATTCCATCAACAACCTCCACCACCTCCTCAACACCAACAAAGCCAACAATTGGTCCCCCAAAGAGTATGCGGTATTTGCTCATGCTACTCCTACTACACGAATGAATGTCCGAGTCTCCAAGAAGATAACACTCTAGCGGCTACTTATAACTTCTATGATCGTCCCTTCTATGATCGGCCTAATCAAGGATACCATTCACAAGGGGGGCAATTTCAACCAAGGGTATCCCCAACAAGGAGACAATTACAATCAAGGGAGTAACAACTTTAATCAAGGTTGGAGAGATAGCTCCAACCAAGGTTGGTGGGACAATTATCAACAAGGAGGTAGGGATAATGGAGGCAACCAAAGATGGAACACCAACAATTCACAAAATCGATACTCACAAAACCAACCATATCAACAACCAAACCAAGAAAGAAACTACCAAACCTACCTACCACTTCATAGGCAACCACCTCAACCCAACCAATCACAAGCACCTCAAATCATCTATCCTTCCTCTTCCTCCAATCAAGACGAGACACTCTGATCCATTCTCTAAGGGAAAAAAGAACTCCAAAATACACTCAACTCAAGCCTTAATGGCCTTACTTCTACCCTCTAAGCCCTCATTACTCGCATGGAGCCACCTTCTACCTCAAATTCTCAAGCTCCAAGTTCTAGTGCCATACCCTCTCAACCTCTACCCAACCCCAAGGGTGGCATCAATGTCATAACCTTGAGGTCCGGAACTCAATTGAAAGAGAGGATTTCAAAGGCACCTAGCCCAATGATAGGTACTCAAGATGAGAATGTAGTTGAGATAGAAGAAATTGAAGAGGAGGATGAAGCACATGCGGTAGTTGAAGATGAAGACCCTCAACCAAGGAGTGAAGTCCCTAGAGAGGAGCAAGTCTTGGAGGAAGTGGCTCAACCAATTCCTTTTCCTATATTGGCAAGAAAGACTAAGAAACGTGTAGAACTTGACCCCAAAATAGTGGAAATATTTAAGAAAGTTAAGGTAACTATCCCTCTCTTTGATGCTACCCATCAAGTGCCTAAATATGCAAAGTTTCTTAAGGATTTATGTATGAACAAAGATAGAATCCATGAATTTGAAACTATTGCGTTGGGGAGTTCTATTTCGGCTTTGATGGGAGCAATACCGGAAAAGTGTGGTGATCCGGGCCCTTGCTTGGTCTCTTGTACCATAGATGCAATTCAATTCATTGATTGTATGTGCGACCTTGGTGCATGCGTTAGCATTATGCCTCTTTCCGTTTATCATATATTGAAGCTTCTGCCGTTGAAGCGGTCGGCGGCTAGGTTTGTCTTGGCAGACAAGAGCATAATAACTGTGACGGGTATTGCGGAAGATGTGTTAGTACACATAAAGGGTTTGGTATTTTCAATTGATTTTCATATCCTGAGATGCCACCTAGTGAATCTGAAAGGACATCATGTATCCTACTTGGGAGGCCATTCTTGAGGACCTCTAGGTTCAAATTGGATGTATACTCGGGAACTTATTCTTTTGAAATCGATAGAAGAGTGGTTAGCTTTAGTCTTGATGAGGCCATGAGACACCCATCGGAGAATCATTCCATATTCCGGTGTGACTTAATTGACAACGTTATGGCCGAAGTGCATTGTTCAAATATTGAAGAGAAGATTGAAGAATCAAGTGTGGGGAACCCCCATGAATGTGAAGAGAATATCCTACCCCATCTGAATCAACCGAAAGTTCAAATGCCAAGTCAAGAACCACATGTAGAGTTGAAACTACTACCGCCCCATCTAAAATATGCCTATCTTGATGAAGCTCACAAATTCCCGATAATTGTTGTAAGGGAACTCACTCCTCAACAAGAAGAGAAGCTACTTAATGTTTTGAGGAGGAACAAAAGATCAATAGGATGGAGCTTGGCGAATTTAGTGGGCATAAGCCCCAAGTGTGTGAGCACCAGATCTTCTTAGAAGAAGGAGCTAGACTCGTTCGACAATCTCAAAGGCGATTGAATCCCACCATTCTAGAGGTTGTCAAGAAGAAGGTAACTCGGTTACTGGAGGCGGACATCATTTACCCCATTTCAGATAGTGAATGGGTAAGTCCCGTCCAAGTCATGCCAAAGAAGTCCGGGGTGACCACAATCAAGAATGAGAGCGGGGAGCTTATAGCTACGAGGGTGCAAAACTCTTGGAGGATATGTATCGACTACCGGCGTTTGAACACGGAACTAGAAAGGATCACATTCCGCTACCGTTTATCGATCAAATGCTAGATCGATTATCTGATAAACCTTATTATTGCTTTCTAGATGGTTACTCGGGGTATTTCCAAATCCACATTGCTTTAGAGGATCAAGAAAATACAACATTCACGTGCCCCTTTGGAACTTATGCCTACAAGTGTATGCCATTTGGCCTATACAATGCACCGGCAACTTTCTAAAGGTGCATGATGAGCATATTTGCGGATTTTCTAGAGCAATGCATGGAGGTATTCATGGATGACTTCACGGTTTATGGGGACTCTTTTGATCAATGCTTGGATAATCTTGCAAAAGTGTTGGAAAGATGCACTAAATCGAACCTTGTCCTAAATTTTGAGAAATGTCATTTTATGGTTAGGCAATGTATCATTTTAGGTCATATTGTTTCCAAAGATGGTATTTCTGTGGATCCGGCAAAGATCAATCTGATATCTAGCTTGCCTTACCCTTCTTTCGAGAGGGAAGTCCGTTTATTCCTTAGATATGCAGGGTTCTATCGAAGATTTATAAAGGACTTTAGTAAGGTAGCATTGCCTCTATCAAGATTGTTGCAAAAAGATGTGGAATTTGATCTAAGAAAGGAGTGCATGGAGGCTTTTAACATGCTTAAAGTGGCACTAACCCAAGCTCCCATCGTGCGAGGGCCGGATTGGAGTCGGCCATTCGAAATATTGTGTGATGCTTCAAATTTTGCCGTGGGAGCCGCGCTAGCACAGTGCGATGGTAAGAATCTGTATGTCATAGCCTATGCATAAAAAACATTGGATGGAGCCCAATCCAACTACACTACCACCGAGAAAGAACTCTTGGCAATAGTTTTCGCTTTGGATAAATTTCGAGCATATCTACTTGGTTCCAAGGTGGTAGTGTACTCGAATCATGCGGCGTTGAAGTATTTGTTGGCTAAGAAGGAATCCAAACCAAGATTGATTAGATGGGTTTTATTATTGCAAGAATTTGACTTGGAAATCAAAGATAGGAGTGGTTCGCAAAATCTTGTGGCAGACCACTTAAGTCGCCTTGAACACACCAAAGGCGATACCACTCCTATTAATGATTCTTTTCCCTTTGAGGGCTTGCAAGCAATCTCGGAAGCCATTCCTTGGTATGCACCAATAGCCAATTTCTTGGTATCCCGCACCTTTCCTCCTATTCTCTCCAAACATCAAAAGGATAAGCTAAAAAGTGAATCCAAATACTATGTATGGGAAGACCCATACCTTTTGAGATGTGGTGCGAATCAAGTAATTCGGAAGTGCATTCCACAAACCGAATTCCAATCAATCTTGGAAGCTTGCCACTCCTCCGAGGGAGGAGGCTATTATGGACCTCAAAGAACGGCAAGGAAAATCCTAGATTATGGATTTTGGTGGCCAACTCTTTTCAAGGACTCTTTTCTCTTTTATAAATCTTGTTCTCAATGTCTTAGATTTGGTAATAACTCTAAAAAGGATGAAATACCCCAATAAATCGTGCTATTTTGTGAGATATTTGATGTATAGGATATCGACTTCATGGGGCCATTCCCAAATTCTAATGGTTTTTTCTACATTCTACTAGCCATTGATTATGTGTCCAAATGGGTGGAAGCGATACCCACCCGGACGGTCGATGCTAATGTGGTCCTTTCCTTTGTGAGAAATAACATAATTTGTAGATTTGGATCGCCACGAGAAATCGTGAGCGACCAAGGCTCACATTTTTGCAATAAGAGAATGGAAGGGCTAATGAAGAAATATGGCATCATGCATAAAGTAGCTACGGCCTACCACCCACAGACAAATGGCCAAGCCGAGGTTTCCAATCGGGAGATTAAACGCATATTGGAAAGAATTGTGAAGCCTCATTGAAAGGATTGGAGTGCTAAGCTCACCAATGCATTATGGGCCTACTGAATGGCATATAAAACGCCAATTGGCATGAGCCCCTTTCGGTTGGTCTATGGCAAAGCTTGCCGCTTACCGGTGGAGATAGAGCACGAAGCATGTTGGGCCGTCAAGGAGTGCGATTCCAGTTTGGGAGGGGCCAGAATAGAGAGAAAGCTACAACTAGTGGAATTAGAGTGTTTGCGGTTAGAAGCTTATGAGAACTCTAGACTTTACAAGGAAAGGATGAAAGCCGTGTATGATAAGACCATAAGAGGAAAAGAATTTAGAGCCGGTGACCAAGTCCTCCTCTATAATTCAAGATTGAGATTGATGCCCGAGAAGCTAAGGTCAAGATGGGAAGGGCCTTATATAGTAGAAAAAACGGAGCCATACGAAGTCTATCATCTGCGCCATCCTTCAAGCTCCGACATTTTCAAGGTCAATGGGCATCGGCTAAAGTTGTATCATGGTGAAAAGTTAAAAAGCAACAAGGAGATGGAGGAGTTCCTTTTGGAAGATGCACCTAATGGCAACAAGAATTGAGCTATTGACCGTCTAACTTAAGGACGTTAAATAAAAGTGCTAGGTGGGAGACACCCCACCATGGTGAGATCTACGCTTTTTGCCCTTTTGTATATACTCTTGAACTCTTGCTTGATTTGGTGATTGCGTAGCTTTTAAATTTGTTTAAATAGATTTTATTGTCTTAGTTGTGCTATTCATAAAGATTTGCATGGATTATAAGTAGGGTGGATTATTCGTTTATAAAAGCAAACACCCCAATTTAGCTTGAACCCTATTACATTTGTGTTAAAAAATGCATTTCTTCATGTCAAAAAAAAAAGTGCACGCGCAGGCGTGCCGGACATCTACGCGTCGCTCGCATTTTCACAACTCTAGTAGATTTTTCCCGAGAGTTGCGCGAGCATTGCGCAAACAACGCACAAAACGTGCATGTACCTACCCACACGTATGCGCGAGGCACGCCTCTGCGTCGCCTAGCCACAAACTGCTCCACGCGTGCGCACACATGACGCGTACGCGTCAGTTGCTTTGCGTGCCACTCTTGGTACATTTTTCCCGAGAGTTGCGCAAGCATTGCACGCAACGCGCAACCCCTAGTCACGTGGGCGAGTATGGGACGCTCATGCGTCGTTCTGTCTCTTGCTCACCCACGCATGTGCACACATGACGCGTATGCGTGGTTCGCCTTACATGCATTCCCCCAGTACATATCATTCGAGACTTGCGCGAGCATTGCACAAGCAATGCGCAAAACGCGCAGTCGCCTCAACGCGTGTGCGCGCTGTGACGCGTACGCGTGCGCGCGCTGTGACGCGTACGCGTCCGTCATCTGTTCCCCCATCCACGCGTATGCGTGGCTGGCGCTTGCGCGCCCCTCTTCTTTTCACCACTCCACGCGTATGCGTGGCGTGCGTGCGTGTCGATCCTCGGATGCAGGTAATACACCAGCGCACCCCTGTTTCAAATTTTCTCTTCTCACCTCCTTCGTCCACTTTCCTTTTCCACTTTCTTTCTTCTTCTACTCCCCCTCTTCACCACTTCTCTCGCCTACCGCCACCGGCGACTTCACCCACCATCGAGCACCACCTCCGGCGGTCCCACTTTCTCTCTCTCTCCTCTTCTCTCGCTCTCATCTCTTTCCCTTTCTCTTTCTTGCATTTCATCTTCTCCACTCCTCTCAAGGTCATATTCTTTTCCATCCTCTTTGTCTTCACTTGATGCTTTTCTGTCTTAATTGCATGTCTTTATTTTCTCTTAATTCTCTCAATTGCACTTTGTAAAAAATTTTCTCTTGTTTATTTACTTTATTCTTTTTCTTTGCTATTTTCTATGGGTGTTGAAATTTGAGTTACCTCTTGCTTTGATGGGTTGATTTGCTATCCTTTGAATCCTTTAAGATTATGTGATGTTGTTTTGATGATTGGGTATGTCATTTGGGGCATTGCACCTTTTCATGTATTCAATGTGCCTATGGTTTGAATGTTGCACACCAAGTGTTTGTTGAATTGCACCTATCACATTTTTAGTCAATTTTGACACTACGCTTTCAAGTTGGTGCTCTTCTACCAATACACTTGCCTTCCTATCGCACATTGAGCTGATTGCATTTCATCTTTACCACTCATATGTGCATACCCATAACCTGCTTCCTTAGGACATATTGCAAGAATTGTACTCCAACCTTCTCTAACTCCACTTTATTCCTTTATCATGCCTTATTGTCTTGAAGTTAGATTGGGTATTGATTTTCTTGCGTTTCTTTTCCCTATCTTGCATATGTCACTTAGGGTTGTTAGCGATGCTTCAATTTATTCTTCTCATGCCTTGCTTGCATGCCTTTTTCACTCTTGCATCCCATGCTAGTGTATTGCTCCGTATTTCAATGGTTGTCTTGCTTGCATGTTACAGCTGTCATGTTTGCTTTCTTCTGTGGCGCCTTTTCTCACTAACATGTTATAATTCAAGTGTGGTCTCTTTGAGTTTAATATCTTCTTTTTTCCTCACCTTTTTCAGATGGCCATCAAGAAGGGCGAGGAAAAAGCATAGAAGAAATTGCCTTCCAAAAGGGCACCTCAAAAGACACCGCTAAAGCGCACCACGCGCCCAAGGCTAAACCTCTCCCCAATAAGGCGCGAAGCATCATTAAGATTGATGACCAAGAGAAGGATAACCCTGCGAGAGATCCCACTAGGTTTCCCAACCGCTATTGTGAGCTAATGTTTCCCATCGTAATTGCACGAAATTATCATTCTGAACCCCTTCTTAACCCTCCGGGTCATGTAGTTCAGTTTGTCATACCTCGCATTGAGCGACGAGGATGGGGCTTTCTCATGCGGAGACCACAAGAAGCCAATCTCTCGTGGGTGGTAGAGTTCTACACCAATTACTTCTCACCCTCTCTTCAGACTATTTTCATGCACCAGAAGCAAGTTCCAGTTTTCGAGAAAGCTATTCAAGAAGTACTCCGAGTCCCACCCGTACCAGATGAGGTAGATGGTTACCAAGAGGCCCTTCGACAGCGCGATGACTTTGGTTATGTTTTTTATTAGGATGCTGTCCACCGAGTTATTGCCGAACCGGACCCGATGGCGCCTCCGGCCTCGACCTAAGGGCATTCTTGCGCGTTATCTGACTGTAGAGGCTCGGGCATGGACCTAGATCTTATCTCATTATGTGTTTTCCAGCACCCACAAGATGTTGATCACTGCGGACCTGGCCTTGCTAGTTTGGTGTATACTTACAGAGCGGCCGGTTAGCATTTCTCGCCTCATCCACCAAGCCATGGGTCATGTTCATGCCAAGGGTAACCTACCTTTCCCAGCCTTGGTGACGGAGCTAGTTGCTACTGCTGGTGTTCCCTGGGAGACTAGGGATCGGAAAGCGATGATTCCGGTAGAGGGTGACGTGGTCCCAACCGAAAAGTATCTCAAGTCTTTGGCGGAACATAAAACCGTTGATATAGCTACCCCCTCAGTTCTCCTTACCACTTCCTCTACATCACAAGGATCTTCCCACCAACGGCTTGAAGACCTCAACAAGAAGATAGATAGATATGAACGACGGAACCAACACCGGTATGCTTACATAAAGAAGCTTTTGAGTTGTGTAACCCGTTCTATGGAGGAACCGGAGATCTCCACATCCACCTCCTCCTTAAGTGAAGGAAGCACTCACGAATGGGATAGTGGAAGTTCCAAACCCGACCAACCCTTGCACCTTGATAGTAGCACGGAGGATCGTGCTAATTCTTAAATGTGGGGAGGTCGTTCGACCGATCTCTGGAGGTAACAATTTCCTCTTTCAACACCAATATTAGTTAGTTGTTGCATGATAGGTTGCACGATAGTTAAAATTTGTACATATTTTACCACTTCTTTTTATGTTAGGACTACTTGGTTAGGGTGATGATCTCTTTTCCAAGAAAAAATTGTTTTAGAGCACCTACCAATTTGAAATTTTTTTGTTAAACTTGCTTGAAAAATGTAACTTGGAACATGGATTTTGAGCTAAGAACACAAGCAAGTGAGATTTGAGCCTAATAATGTGGTTACATCTTATAACCATTTATTTTCCTTCTTGTGTGCAATTGTTCTCTTTCTATGATTATGATCCTTGATTTGCTTAATTCTATATGTCCATTATTCCTTGTATTCATGCATTTATATGATTGAGGCCATTATTTCATTAGCTCACTTACCCAAATAGCCTACCTTTTACCCTCCATTATTAGCCAATTTTGAGCCTATTCTTAACCCAATTGTTCTTTATTTTAGCACATTACAAGCCTAAAGTGAAAAACAATAAAAGTCCCTTGTTTGGATCTTTGATTGGCTTAGGCTAGTGAGAGTGTTCATTATTCAAGTTTAGGGAGATTTGGGAACATTGGTTGGGATAAAAGGATGCTTTGTATTTTATATATTTGGGAATTGGGTGCATGCTCATGTATTAATAAACTGTTAGACTTTATGCATTGGTGCTCTTGAAAGAAAAATGAGAAAAACAAAAGGAAAAAGATAAAAAGAAAAGAAAAAAAATTAAAAATATGGAAAAAAATATATATAGAAAAAGAAAGAAAAAGAAAAAAAGAAAGAAATAAAAAGGGGACAAATTGCCCCAAAGTAAAGCCAATAAGAATCAATGCATAAGTGTTGTGAAATGTAAAGAAAATGCATGAGTATGTAAAAAAGTGAAAAATGGGTAGTTAGATTAGAACTTAATTGTATAGGTTATATAGGTTAGGTGGGAAAGTCTAGGTTAATCAAAGATGCAATTCTAGTCCGCTTAACCATATATGACCCTACCTTGACCCTATCCCCATTACAACCCTTGAGAAAGTCCTCATGATAATTGTATGCATGCATTGAGTAAATGTTGATTGTTAGATGAAGAACAAATTTTGGAAAGCAAGAAATAGAGGAGAATTGAGTGACTAACCCTATACACCGAGCGAATAGAGTGCAAAACACTTCCAGTGAGGGTTCGAAGCCCAATTCCTTGTTCCCGGCTCTCACGGGCGTTCTTCATGCAAGTCACGCACATCTCACTTTGATGTTTGAATTGGTAGAGTTCATATATCACATTGTCATTTTGCCCTACGTACTTGTGTATGCTCTAAGAAGATTGACTTGCTTTTAACCAAGTAGATAGTGGTATTCATCTTAGTTGCATTCATGTAGGTAAGTTGCATCCCATAAATCTTATTCTCTTATGATCCTTTGGTCTTTTGCTTTCCTTTAGCATGAGGACATGCTATCATTTAAGTGTGGGGAGGTTGATAAACCCCGTTTTTAGGGTTTATCTTGGATGGATTTTTAGGGTTTTATCAATGGTCCTTCACACTTGTTCATATAAAAATGCATGATTTTGTGTTTCTTTCCCAACCTTGCCTCATGGATGAAAAGCAAATTCTGACATGACCACAGCCCACTTGGTTCTTTCGCCCCTTGCTCGCGGAGCGGCGGTATGTCGATCATTCTAATGAAAACATCTCCCTGTCTTAGCTTGAGCCTACCTTCGCACACCTCCGTTACTGAAATCTACCAAAGCTAGGCAGATAGATAGACGGAAGCACTTAAGAACCGTATCTCATCTGGAGGATCCTACTCGAAGCACTCCACCACGAATAAGAATCTTCGCTTTTACCCAAAATTTGTATGACTTCTCCAAATGTAATAACTAAGATTCCTACAGATAATAAAGGATAGACTATCAGTCTTGTTTGCTATAGCTTGAATCCGTGATTGACCTATATCTAATAAATTGTTTGCTAGCTTGACTCCCGGATCCAGCTGGTGGAGGATACCTGGGGTGATAAGCTTGGTTCGAGGAACCGAAGGTCTTGTTCGTACCTCTATTCGTTGATGCCGAATTGAATTGATTCAATTCTGGAATTGTGAATAGTTTTTGATTCAATCGATACAGGAAACCCATCATACCCAGCCCAAGCGGACACGGTGATTAGACGTTGAGCGCCTGCGGAACACGGAAGGCTGACGAAGGAAGTAGATAGTGAATAGGAAGTAGGAGCTGCTCCGGATAGTTACACTCATTTGAAACGAATAGTGAAACTCATTCGACCGTAGCAGACCTCTTCCATGATTGTTTCAATGATGTATTCAGTCAAGAAAGAAACGTCGTAATAAGATCAGGTTACATAATGGGTCTGTGTCCGGCTTACATAGTCTTTGACTTCATTTAAGATGGATTTGGTGGCTGTGTTTTTTTGTTGTGCGCTCCGGGGTTTTTTTGGGGTCTCATTAACTAGACGTTATGGAAGGGGACCTTTCGTTTCTCGGAGGTGAAGTAAGACTAAGCTCATGAGCTTATTATCCTAGGTCGGAACAAGTTGATAGGAGCTCTTTAGAGCGGCTATGAGTAGGAGCTTGAAGCCTACCCGCAGTTGATGGTCTTGTTGGAATATGCGCAGTTCCCGACTCCGAAGCTTTGGAGGAAGAGGGGCAGCAGACAAGGAGAGCACTTGGCATTGGTTCATTTCATGCTACGATGCCGTCTCCCCATCTCTGGTTGAAGCAGGGATGAGACCCTATAGTCTCTATCCAGTGCTCTTCCGGCTTGGTATCCGCCTTTCGATTGAGAAAGCAGGAGTTGCTGGATATGAGGTAAAAGAGATTGAATTAGGAGACTACCTAAGACATTGAGGCTTCAGAGGGAAGGTATGCACCTCACTCGACTAGAAGAGGACCAATCCGAAGGGGTCCTAACAAGGTCGGGGAGTTCTTTATATGCATACGCAAGTGCAAGAATAAGAAGCGGAGCAAAGCTCAACAGAACTAGCCACACATCGACAGCTAACCAGGGTTCGCTCCCTCCGGAGATGTGAAAGCGCCTCTCTCTCTCTATAAGAACGGTGCGTTCCGAGGTGTGAAGTGGGCGAGAAGGGATTTCATAATTGGCTGTCGAGCCTCAATTAACTGCTACTATAGGGTAGCCGCTTGAACTCATAGCTGTGGTAACTGCGCCCTTCGCTCATTGACTATGATCTCGTGTACAAAAATAATAAAAATAAATAGGCTGGTTTAAGGACGGAAGCTCCCGAACCCCGTCGCTCGGGGCATCCTTATAGGCTTCACCTTCTATTCCGTTTTTGTTCAAATCATCTAACAGGTGCTCCAGAAAAGGGATATTGTTGTTCGGAAGAAGGCGTCGTCCGCTGATGATCTTGGTTGGGAGGCGGGTCCTTCAATGGCTTTTTCAAGCAAGCCTAGCCGATTGAACCTCACGAACAGATGGAATAGAATTGATTAATCTAGCCCTAGGCTCATCTTTTTATTCACCATAGGAGGACTCACTGGAATAGTCCCGGCTAATTCTGGGCTAGACATTGCTCTACATGGGCGAGCCCTCTGCTGGCAGGCGATGCCCTTCGGTCTGAATAACGCTATAGTTACCTACCGGCGAGCAATGAACCTCATCTTCCATTACTTTATTGTCAACATCGTAGAGGTGGTGTATGTATATTGACGATGTAGTTGTGAAGCAGAAAGGAGCTGGCCCTCGGGTTATTTGTCAGATCTCAAGACAGTGTTTGAGCGCGAGAACACGGCTTGAAGATGAACCCCCATACGAGATGTCCTTATGATGATTGATGATGGGCGTGATCCATAGCCGATGCCGGCTAGAAGCAGTAGAAGCTATGGAGATAGAGCCCCCTGCCAACAGGCGTCTATTATGGAATTCACCCGACCCGAGAGTACCCGTGTCAAGTGCGAGATTGGATCCAAAATAGCGTATAGAAGGATGGTCTATCTAGTACAGTACGATCAAGTCATTCACTTCGCTAGGTCTTTCGATTAGAGCGGGTCGTATGTACGGCTTGGGGGGAGATCTTTCATATCTTTCGAGATCCACCCTACAATATGGGGCCAAAAAGCCAAAATAAATCCGAAGAGCCTAACTCTATCATAAAAAAAATTGACATGCTTCTTTTACATTAAAGTTGATGTATTTATATCATCCTCCATTACCATTCGATGCTGTGATCCGTTTGTTAAGTGATTTCAGAGCTTATAGGGCAGGGATAGTCTAGAGGAGAGGAAGGAAGCATGCATGAAGGGAAGGAGCATGGAAAATGAAGCTTTGGAATTTTAGCGCCGACGCGTACGTGCACCTTGCGTGTACGCGTGGATGCGCGCCATCAAGATCAACGTGAAGGAGCCAACGCCAGGAGCCAGCGTTTCTTCATGGCTAGGCCAGATCCTCAGGGACGCGCACGCACGCGTGATGTGTGCGCGTGGATTGTAAAGCTCCAGGGATGCGTGCACGTGCTGTGCGCGTACGCGTCGATGCCGTACGTGACTTTTAAAGAGAAAACGTGACTAGCGATTTCAGGGCAGTTACAGACCCTGTTTGGAGAAGAATTCTGGCAGGAAAAGGCATAAGAAGACCAAGGATTGAAAGGATCCACATCTCTATTGACTCATTTTTTAGATATTTTTAGTTAGAAGTTACATTTTTAGAGAGAGAAACTCCAACTTCTCTCTAGCTTCTTGATAAATCACTATTTTATGGTTTATCTTGTGTTTAATTGAGTGGTTTTTATCAAGACTTCACCCACTTATTCATATGATTTGCATGATTTTATAATCCCTTCCTAGTATTGTTTTATGATTGAAAACTTGCTTCTTAGAGATCTTTAATTAGTATATTTTAATTCTCCTTTATACCATTCGATGCGGTGATCCGTGTGTTAAGTGTTTCAGGCTTTATAGGGCAGGAATGGATTAGAAAATGGAGAGAAAGCTTACAAAAATGGAAGGAACACAATAAACTAAGGAGATGACTAGCGAGCACCGACGCGCGCGCATGGCTCACGCGAGCGCGCGGAATGGAGGAAATTGCAGCGATGCGTGCACGTTCCTGATGCGTACGCGTGGAATGGAGTTCTGCAAGATGACGCGCACGCATGGACGATGCGTACGCGTGACCTGCGCGATCTGCAAAATTAACAGAAAATACTGGAGGCGATTTCTGGGCTGTTTCTGACCTAGTTTTCGGCCCAGAAAACACAGATTAGAGGCTATAAAGTGGGAAAATCCATTCATTCAGAAATACAACATTCATAATTCACAATTTTAGGTTTTAGATGTAGTTTCTAGTTTCATAGCTTCATCCAAGTTGAAACTCACTGCTCTGCTATCTATTTCAAAAGAGTAAGTTCCTGAGAAAGCATCCAATTTGAACTTTGAAGTCTTCAGAAATGGTCTTCTAAGCAGGATGGAAGATGGTCTTCCTAAGTCATTAGGGGGCATCTCCAAGATGTAAAAGTCAATAGGGAATGTGAGCCCCTTAATACTCACTAGCACGTCCTCAGCAATTTCTACCACCGAGATTATGCTTTTATCTGCCAAAACAAAATGTGCTGCCTACCTTTTTAAGGGGGGAGCCTCAAAGCATCATATACCGATAATGACATAATACTCACACACGCGCCTAAATCACATATGCAGTCAGAAAATTTTACACCCTCTATAGTAATAGTAACCATGCATGGACCTGGATCACTACATTTTTCCGGTATGTCACCCATTAAAGCAGAAATAGAGCTACCTAGAGAAATGGTTTCTAAATCCTGTATTTTATCTTTATTGATGCATAAATCTTTTAGAAACTTCGTATATTTAGGTACCTGGCGAATAGCATAAAAAAGGAGAATGGTTACCTCAACCTTTTTGAAGATCTCCACCATCTTGGGATCGAGCTCCATCTACTTTCTGGACTTCCTAGCAAGGTGTGGGATTGGAATGGGAATGGGTTCTCTTGTTACTTCATCTTCTTTTGGTGTTCCATCCCTTGGTTGAGCTACTTCTTCTTCAACCATGTCCTGTACTTCCTCCTCTTCTTCAACATCCTCTACCTCCACAATGTCTTCAACTTGAATATCTTCCTTTGAGCTTGGCTCCTACTGACTCCTCTCTTGCAGTGTGGTTCCAGACCTCAAAGTAATGGTATTGATTCCACCCTTTGGGTTAGGTAAGGGTTGAAAAGGAAGTGGAATGGAGCTTGAAGGTTGATTGTTGGGGGTAGTTAATGAATCCATCCGAGAGATGAGAGCTTGTATGGTGGAGCTTGTTATTGATTCAGCTGTAGCTGCTTCAGTATGTTGGTCATCTCTCCCAGAGTCTGTGTGAGAGTAGTAGTCTCACTACTAGAGGAAACTTCAGCAATAGCCTTGGGATGGTTGTTCCTGTCCCTGACATGCCGGGTAGACTCAGCTAGATCGATGATCAATTTCCACGCTTCTGTCGCCGTCCTGTACTTCTTCAGAGATCCATTACTCGCAGCATCTAATGTAGTCTTATCCTGAGGCTTCATGCCTTGTGTGAAGTAGCTGATCAACACCAGCTGGTAAATCTTGTGGTGGGGACATGAGTCTAGGAGATTCCTGAAATGTTCCTAATACTCATAAAGAGTCTCTGAATCGCCTTGGATAACGCAGGAGATTTCTTTCCTCAGTCTATTGATGAGGGAAAATCAATTCCACACAAACTCACTGACAAGTGTACTGGGTCTCATCAAGTAGTAATAACTCATAAGAGTGAGATCGATCCCACAGGGATTGATGGATTGAGCAACTTTAGTATGGTGAGGAATTTAGTTAAGCGGATATTTGATAAGTTGGTGAAATTTGCTCGATAGAAAGGAAAATTGCAAGTAAACTGAAGTGTAGAATGAAAATTGATAGAAAAGTAAATTGCAGAAAGTGTAAATGGCTGAAACTTAAAGTGCAAGAAATTAGAAGAGCTGAAACTTAAATTGCAAGAAAGGTAAATAGATGAAACTTAAAGTTCAAAAAATTTAAATTGCAGAATCTAAACTATTAGAAAACTTATATTGAATGAAAATTAAGGGGGATTTGGTGTTGGGATATCAAAACAGAATTTAACCATAAATTGCAGTGAATCATAGAAGAGAATGTAAAAGATGAAAACTAGAACTAAGACTCAGATTTGATTTACAATTGTGAAACAGAAAAGAAAAATTGCATAAGAAACATAAACAGAGAGGAAGGCTTAGATCAGATTCTCAATTTTTAAACAGGAAGGTAAGATTGCAGAAAAATAAAAGAACAGAAAAAGGAATTGCAGAGCAAGGGAAACAGAAAAGAGAACTCAGATCTGATCTCCAATTCTCTAATTCTCAGAACAAGAAACAGAATTCCAGTACCCAAACAGAAAAAGAAATTTCAGAAGATGAAGAAGAGAAAAAAAATAGAAAGCAAACTAAACTTAGATCTCAATTCTACCCAATTCCTCCAGCAAAACTAAAAGAAAAATCAAAACTCCCAGGAAAAGAAAAATGATCTAGCCTCCTTAATAAAATCAAATTTTCTCCTATTTTATACACTTCCTATTTCAGTCCTCAAGTACTTGGAGTGGGCTTTTTGTTCTGTGAAGAAATGGCTCAGAATTGCACTTGGTTGCTGCTTCCAGGGGAACGTTGCGTTCTCAAACTGAGCGCAGCGTTCATTCATCCACGCGTACGCATCTCTGATGCGTGCGCGTCCTTTTGCCTTTTTGCTCATCGATGCGTACGCGTCACGTACGCGTGCGCGTCACCATCAGTCTTCAGCTTCCAACATGCTCGCGCGCCCCTTTCACGTGTACGCGTCTTTGTTGGCGTTCTCTTATTGAGCGATACGTTGGCGGTGTAAAGTCTGGAGCTCCTGCTTCCTAGAGAGTAATCCTTCTGGGCTCCGCCATATTACTTGCATGTAAATCAACAGAATTAGTAGAAGAGGAGCTTGTTTCTTCCTCAAATGGTGCTTCAAATTCGCTCTCAGATAAGACTGGTGAATTGGTAGTAACCACTTCACAACCCTCAACGGCTAATCGACGCCAAGCTCGCCTAATACGTGAAATAATTCTTTCAATTTCAGGATCAAACGCGGCAAAGCTCGAATCAGGTAGTGAACGTGACATTCAATGAAAGAAACATACAGTTCATGGTAATAAAATAAAATAAAATATGCAAATATGTAAAATTAAAAATATTTACACCAACCAATAATTTAGCACACTATTGCAACTCCTCGGCAACGGCGCCAAAAATTGACGGGCGGAAAATTGCTGATTAAGAATTTAATATAGAAAATAGCGTTGCAAGTACAGTTCTTAACCGATGAAAACTCCGCTTATCAATGTATAAAGAATTATCACAAATTGAGAATAAAATACTGGGAGTAGAAATCCCAGGTCGTCTCCCAACGAGTTGACAAAAGAGTGCTATTTTATTAGTCAAGAATTTTCCGAGAAATTTTAAGAGTTGGAGAACAGAAAAGTAAATGATTGTAAATTATAGCAACGAAAATTAGCTAGAGAATTTATATAATCAAAATAAAAGCCTTGATTGGGAGAATATTAATCGGAAGTTCTATCCTTGTTGGATTCTCTCAAGGATGATAATAAGAGGTTGTTGTTTTCACTTAGTTAACCCTTACCGAATATAGGAAAGTTAAGTAATTGAGCCAACTCTGATTCACAAGTCCTAATCCTCTCCTTATGGAAGGATTAGCGTTAGCGATTCTAGAATTGGCCAACAACTTCCAATTAAAATCAACACTTGAGTATTCCAACTCAAGGGCAATGCGTACGCGTGAGCGTGGGAAAATAACAGTCCATGCGTCCGCATGGGTGACGCGCATGCGTGATCAAGCAAACGTTGGTGGGCAAATGTTACCTCAAACGTTTGCTCACCAACGTTTGCAATAAATGAGCTAGAAAATTTTGATATGACGCGTACGCATGAAAATGGAAAAATGGCAAGTCATGCGACGTGCAAGCGTGAAATGGTAAAAAAATAGCTTTCATGCGTACGCGTGGGCCACGCGCACACGTGACTAAGCGAACGTTGGTGCACCAACATTGAGTCAAACGTTGCTGGCAATGCCCAGAAGAGTTTTTTTTTGCAACATTTGAGCCAACGTTTTTACACAAATGTTGGTCACTAACGTTAAGGCTAACTCTAATTCCAAATAGCACCCATGCAAGTATGAACGTTGGTGAGTTAACAGCCAATGTCAACGTCATCAAGAGTCATTCCTAACTGCTTCAATCAAGACCAAGGCCCGCATCCAAGTACATGAAGATCCAATTGAACATGGAAAGAAGATTATAAATAGAAGAGTTTTTGAAGATTGAAAGAAGGCTCTGATAGAAGGCTCTTGTGGGACTAGAGGCTGGAGGACTAGAGACTCTAAAGCTCTCTTAGAGGATTAGAGACTCCAGGGAGCTCAGCTTAGGATTTTAGTTTAATACACTTTTCTTTTCTGCACCTTTACATTTCAGTTGTATTGAATTTAGTTTAGTTTATGCAATTTCAATTTCTTACACTTCTCTTCTGCAATATTCCTTACTGCAAATTTTACGATTGAGTTTGATCTACGTTCATGCAATTTAGATTCCCTGAAATTGTCCTTAGATCTATGATCCAGTAAACCCCAACTCATTAGGGGTAGGAGCTCTATTGTAATCCTAATGGATTGATGAAATTTTTCTTCTTCTCAATCCGCTTGGATAGCTATAGGATACCTTCTGTTTTGATTATGAATCATTCACTCCAGAAGGGGGTTTGATTCAATTGAATGCTTGTGTGAGCCTTGGAAGGGGAATCATGAGCATTAGAATTGGAGGTCTATCCTTCACAATTCTCTTGACCAACACTATTCGGGAGGAATTGAGGTCTTGAGAATTAGTGTGGCTTATGGATGAGAGACATGCACTTAACCTCTTCTCATGACAATTGGATCAAGGAATTGGCAAGATTGATTATGATTAGAGATATTGGATTGCCAAGGAATTGGGATTCAATCAATTACAATCCACCATAGATCTACTCATATGATTGAGAAGGAAGTTGAGACCCATTTATTCATGATGGATTGTGATATCTCCAATCCCTAATGAATCTTGTTCTCTATTATTCTTCACTTTGCTTACTTTGAATTTACTTTGATTGCTTTAATTTACTGCTTTCTCTAATTTCCCTGCACCCAAAGCCCTTTTACATTTGATGCAATTTACATCCTGTTGTTATTTACATTCAACTTTTTTAGTTTCTTGCTCCTTAAGATTTAGCCCTTTACTTTTCTTGTCATTTAAGTTTCTATCAATTTATTTTTTGCACTTTAAATTCCTTGCCATTTACATTCTATTAATCAAATTTCACCAAATCCTTTCAATATTCGCTTGACTGGACTTATCACCTCACTAAAGTTGCTTGATCCATCAATCCATGTGGGATCGACCTCACTCTGGTGAGTTTTACTACTTGATGCGACCCGGTATACTTGTCTGTTAGTTTATGCGGATGCAATTTTTCTGTATAAAATTTTTGGCGCCGTTTCCGGGGATTGATTCAGATCGATAGTGATTAAGTGGGTTATAAGTCTAGATTAAGCATTTTCTTTGTTTTTGTTATTTAAGTTCTTTTAATCTTATATTTTCTATTGATACTAAGGTGTTTGTGTTGTTGCCTCACTAAGAAATTCTTATCTATGACATGAGGAATTTCAATCTTCCTTGGTGATTGTGTTTTACAAAATTCATATGGAGTTCACCTCATCTTTTGATCAAGAAAATTTCATGGAATATTGTCCACCATCACAAAATGATTCAACTCATTATCCTAATGGTAGTTGGGAATATCACCAAGAAATGACAGATTATGAGCAATCCACCCAGTGGAGATATACTCCAAGGCCACAAAATGATCAAGAAAATTACATGAGATATTGTCCACCACCACAATATGATTTATGTCATTATCCTAATGGTGGCTGGGAATATCAACAAGGAATAATGGAGTGTGAACAATCTAGTGAAATGGGATACCTCCTAGAGCCAAAAAATGATCCATACTTTGATGAATTCAATAATTACTCAAGTTGTGGGTGGGAGGATCAAAATCAAAGAGCATTCAATAGTCCATACTCCACTTATCAAGAGTTATCATCACTTGAGTGTACATTCAATTCATTTATGCAAAATTGTCCAACCTCATCTCCCAGTTTTTCATATAAAAATTCTTCATCACTTGACTATGCCTTAACACAAAATCCCTTCCAAAACTCACAACCCACACAAATTTCTCTGAACCAAAGACTTTCAAAGCTTGAGTCCATGCTTAAAAGATATAAAGAGGAGACGAAGAAATCTTGGAAAGAATAAGAAACCTCTTTTAAAAACATGGAAGTACTTTTAGATCAAATGTTGAGTGCAAAGGAGGAAGTAGAAGAGAAAGATGAAGAGGCCCCTGTGCTAAGTGAAATTCCAATGAAGAAGGAGGTGGTGGAGGTATGTGAGCCTAGGATTCTGATGAACCACTATTTTATGGTTTATCTTGTGCTCAATTTAGTGGTTTTTATCAAGCCTTTGCACACTTATTCATATTATTTGCATGATTTTACAATTCCTTCCTAATTTTGTTCTATGGTTGAAAACCTGCTTCCCGAGCCTTTAAATTGTATATTTTTAATTCCCCTTTATACCATTCGATACCGTGATCTGTATGTTAAGTGTTTTCAGGCTTTATAGGGCAGGAATGGCTTAGAGGATGGAGAGGAAACTTGCAAAAAAGGAAGGAGCACAAGAAATAAAGGAGACAACTAGCGAGGAGCGACGCACACGCATGGCTCACGCGTGCGCGTGAATCAGAGTTTGCACGGCGACGCGTGCGCGTGCCTGACGCGTACGAATGATACGCGAAAATGACCAGCAACGCGTACGCGTGACAGACGCGTACGCATGACATGTGCTACCTGCAGAAATTGCAGAAAATGCTAGGGGAGATTTTGGGCTGAGTTTGGACCCAGTTTTTCGCCCAGAAACACAGACTAGAGCCAGGGGACAAGCAGAGACTCAAGACACATTCTCATTCACATAGTTTTTAGTTTTAGATTGGAACCTTAGAGAGAAATCATTCTTCCTCTAGGTTTTCTACACACTCATAGTTTTTATAGTTTATGTTTTTGCTTTGGATATTCAGAAGAGTCACTACCTCCGTTGAAGTTGCTATTATTCTAGTTTGTTTTCTTATTCCTTTACTCTTTTGTTACTTATTAAGCCTGTTCAGATAAGTATGTTATGATTTTGGGATTTATTAATGCAAGGAACTCTTTTTACCTTTAATTAATTTTCAGTTATTATTTTACTTAATTTATTATGTTTTCTTCTTATTCCTTTTTATCATTTATGAAAGTTATATTCATGTCAATGGAGTAGACTCCCAACTTGACCTAGCGGTTGATTAAAAGGAAACCCTTGAGTTGGAATGCTCAAGTGATTAGTTAAACTGGAAGTTGTTGGCTAATTCTCTATTTACTAATGCTAATCCTTCCATAAGGAGAGGATTAGGACTTGCGAATAAGAGTTAGCCAATCACTTGACTTTCCTTTATTTAGTAAGGGTTAACTAAGTGAAAACAACAACCTCTTGATACTACACTTGAGAGAATTCCAGCAAGGATAGAACTTTCAATTAATCATTCCCCCGGTCAAGGCTTTTTGATTGATTATTGGTGCACGAAATTGTGATCATCAACAATGGCGCCAAAGACTTGGAGCTCTCAAACGTGAATCACACTTTGTCACAATTCCGCACAAATAACCAGCAAGTGCACTGGGTCGTCAAAGTAATAAACCTTACGTGAGTAAGGGTCGATCCCACGGAGATTGTCGACTTTAAGCAAGCTATGGTCATCTTGTAAATCTCAGTCAGGCGGATTCAAATGGTTATGGAGTTTAAGGTGATGAAAATAAACATAAATTAAAGATAGAGATATTTATGTAATTCATTGGTGGATTTCAGATAAGCGTATAAAGATGTTTTGTTCCCCTTGAACCTCTGCTTTCCTATTGCCTTCTTCTAATCATTCATACTCCTTTCCATGGCAAGCTTTATGTTGGGCATCACCGTTGTCAATGGCTACATCCTGTCCTCTCAGTGAAAATGTCCTGATGCTCTGTCACAACATCGGCTAATCAGCTGTCGGTTCTCGATCATGTCGGAATAGGATCCATTGATCCTTTTGCGTCTGTCACACGCCCCACAATCGCGAGTTTGAAGCTCGTCACAGTCATCCCTTCCCAGATCCTACTCAGAATACCACAGACAAGGTTTAGACTTTCCGAATCTCAGGAATGGCCGCCAATAATTCTAGCCTATACGACGAAGGCTCCAATCTTAGATTAGAAACCCAAGAGATATGCATTCAAGCTTGTTTGCATGTAGAATGGAAGTGGTTGTCAGTCACGCGTTCATAGGTGAGAATGATGATGAGTGTTTTCACGGATCATCACATTCATCAAGTTGAAGAACGAATGAATATCTTGGAGAAGAAATAGACTTGAGTTGAATAGAAAAATAATAGTACTTGTATTAATTCATGAAGAACAGCAGAGCTCCACACCTTAACCTATGGTGTGTAGAAACTCCACCGTTGAAAATACATAAGAACAAGGTCTAGGCATGGCCGAGAGGCCAGCCCCCAAACGTGAAAAGGTATATCAAAGTATGAGTAAAAGATAAATGGTGTGAAAATTCAATGGCAAAAGGTCCTATTTATAGAAAACTAGTAGCCTAGGGTTTACAGAAATCAGTAATTAATGCAGAAATCTTCTTCCGGGCCCACTTGGTGTGTGCTTGGGCTGAGCATTGAATCTTTCATGTGTAGAGACTTTTCTTAGAGTTCAACACCAGCTTTTGTGCCAGTTTGGGCGTTTAACTCCAGCTTTTGTGCCAGTTTTGGAGTTAAACGCCAGAATTCTTGAGCTGACTTGAAACGCCTGTTTGGGCCATCAAATCTCGGGCAAAGTATGGACTATTATATATTGCTGGAAAGCCCAGGATGTCTACTTTCCAACGCAATTGCGAGCGTGCCAATTGAGCTTCTGAAGCTCCAGAAAATCCACTTTTAGTGCAGGGAGGTCAGAATCTAACAGCATCTGCAGTCCTTTTTCAGCCTCTGAATCAGATTTTTGCTCACATCCCTCAATTTCAACCAGAAAATACCTGAAATTACTGAAAACACACAAACTCATAGTAAAGTCCAGAAGAGTGATTTTTATTTAAAAACTAATAAAAACATAATAAAAACTAACTAAAATATTCTAAAAACATACTAAAAATAATGCCAAAAAGCGTATAAATTATCCGCTCATCACAACGCCAAACTTAAATTGTTGCTTGTCCCCAAGCAACTAAAAATCAAATAGGATAAAATAGAAGAGAATATATAATGAATTCCAAAAACATTATGAAGATCAGTATTAATTAGATGAGTGGGGCTTTTAGCTTTTTGCCTCTGAACAGTTTTGGCATCTCACTTTATCCTTTGAAGTTCAGAATGATTGGCTTCTATAGGAACTCAGAATCCGGATAGTGTTATTGATTCTCCTAGTTAAGTATGTTGATTCTTGAATGCCACAGACACACAACTGGGTGAACCTTTTCAGATTGTGACTCAGCTTTGCTAGAGTCCCCAATTAGAGGTGTCCAGAGTTCTTAAGCACACTCTTCTTTTTTGCTTTGGACCTCGACTTTAACCGCTCAGTCTCAAGTTTTCACTTGACACCTTCACGCCACAAGCACATGGTTAGGGACAGCTTGGTTTAGCCGCTTAGGCCAGGATTTTATTCCTGTGGGCCCTCCTATCCACTAATGCTCAAAGCCTTGGATCCTTTTTATCACCCTTGCCTTTTGGTTTAAAGGGGTATTGGCTTTTTCTGCTTGCTTTTCTTTTTCTTTCTTTTTCTTTTCTCTTTTTTTTTCGCCTCTTTTTTTTTTTGCAAGCTTTTCACTGCTTTTTCTTGCTTCAAGAATCAATTTTATTATTTTTCAGATCATCAGATAACATTTCTCCTTTTTCTTTCATTCTTTCAAGAGCCAACAATTTTAACATTCATAAATAATCAAATTCAAAAATATGCACTGTTCAAGCATTCATTCAGAAGAACAATAGTATTGCCACCACATCAAGATCAGTAAACTGTTTTAAAATTTGAAATTCATGCACTTCTTTTTCTTTTTCAATTAAAAACATTTTTCATTTAAGAAAGGTGATGGATTCATTTTCATAGCTTTAAGGCATAGACACTAATGATCATGTAATAAAGACACAAACATAGATAAACATAAAACATAATTTTCGAAAAACAGGAAAATAAAGAACAAGGAAGTTAAAGAACGGGTCCACCTTAGTGATGGCGGCTTCTTCTTCCTCTTGAAGATCTTATGGAGTGCTTGAGCTCCTCAATGTCTCTTCCTTGCCTTTGTTGCTCCTCTCTCATGGTTCTTTGATTTTCTCTAATTTCATGGAGGAGGATGGAATGCTCTTGGTGCTCCACCCTTAGTTGTCCAATGTTGGAACTTATTCTCCTAGGGAGGTGTTGATTTGCTCCCAATAGTTTTATGGAGGAAGATGCATCCCTTGAGGCATCTCAGGGATTTCATGATGAGGAATTTCCTCGTGCTCTTGATGAGGTTCTCTTGTTTTCTCCATCCTTTTCTTAGTGATGGGTTTGTCCTCATCAATGAAAATGTCTCCCTCTATGTCAATTCCAACCGAATTGCAAAGGTGACAAATGAGATGAGGGAAGGCTAACCTTGCCAAAGGAAAAGACTTATCCGCCACCTTTTAGAGTTCTTGGGATATAATCTCATGAACTTCCACTTCCTCTCCAATCATGATGCTATGTATCATGATAGCCCGGTCTATAGTAGCTTCGGACCGGTTGCTAGTGGGAATGACTGAGCGTTGGATGAACTCCAACCATCCCCTAGCCACGGGCTTGAGGTCATGCCTTCTTAGTTGAACCGGCTTCCCTCTTGATTTTCTCTTCCACTGAGCACCCTCTTCACATATGTCCATGAGGACTTGGTCCAACCTTTGATCAAAGTTGACCCTTCTTGTGTATGGGTGTGCATCTCCTTGCATCATAGGCAAGTTGAATGCTAACCTTACATTTTCCGGACTAAAATCTAAGTAATTCCCCCGAACTATTGTAAGCCAATTTTTATGGTTCGGGTTCACACTTTGATCATGGTTCTTGGTGATCCATGCATTGGCATAGAACTCTTGAACCATTAAGATCCCGAGTTGTTGAATGGGGTTGGTGAGGATTTCCCAACCTCTTCTTCGGATCTCATGTCAGATCTCTAGATATTTACCCTTTTTGAGTTTGAAAGGGACCTCGGGGATCACTTTCTTCTTGGCCACAACTTCATAGAAGTGGTCTTGATGCACCCTTGAGAGGAATCTCTCCATCTCCCATGACTCGGAGGTGAAAGCTTTTGCCTTCCCTTTCCTCTTTCTAGAGGTTTCTCCGGCCTTTGGTGCCATAAATGGTGCCCTTTTCTGGCGTTAAATGCCCAGAATGGTGCCAGACTGGGCGTTTAACGCCCATTCTGCTACCTTTACTGGCGTTTAAACGCCAGTAACTGTCTCCTCCAGGGTGTTCTGTTTTTCATTCTGTTTTTCACTTTGTTTTTGCTTTTTCAATTGTTTTTGTGACTTCACATGATCATCAACCTACAGAAAACATAAAATAACAAAGGAAAATAGAAATTTAACATAGAATAGTAACGATTGGGTTGCCTCCCAACAAGCGCTTCTTTAATGTCAATAGCTTGACAGTGGGCTCTCATGGAGCCTCACAGATGTTCAGATCAATGTTGGAACCTTCCAACACCAAACTTAGAGTTTGAATGTGGGGGTTTAACACCAAACTTAAAGTTTGGTTGTGGCCTTCCAATACCAAACTTAGAGTTTGACTGTGGGGGCTCTGTTTGACTCTGTATTGAGAGAAGCTCTTCATGCTTCCTCTCCATGGTGACAGAGGGATATCCTTGAGCTTTAAACACAAGGGAGTCTCGATTCACTTGAATGATCAATTCTCCTCTGTCAACATCAATCACAGCTTTTGCTGTGGCTAGGAAGGGTCTGCCAAGGATGATGGATTCATCCATATACTTCCCAGTCTCTAGGACTATAAAATCAGCAGGGATGTAATGGTCTTCAACTTTTACCAAGACATCCTCTACAAGTCCATAAGCCTGTTTTTTTGAATTATCTGCCATCTCCAATGAGATTCTTACAGCTTGTACCTCAATAATACCTAGCTTCTCCATTACAGAGAGAGGCATAAGGTTTATGCTTGACCCTAGGTCACACAGAGCCTTTTCAAAGGTCATGGTGCCTATGGTACAAGGGATTGAGAATTTTCCAGGGTCCTGTCTCTTTTGAGATAATCTCTGCCTAGTCAAGTCATCCAGTTCTTTGATGAGCAATGGAGGTTCATTCTCCCAAGGGTCATTACCAAATAACTTGGCATTTAGCTTCATGATTGCTCCAAGGTACTGAGCAACTTGCTTTTCAGTAACATCTTCATCCTCTTCAGAGGAAGAATACTCATCAGAGCTTATGAAAGGCAGAAGTAAATTCAATGGAATCTCTATGGTCTCAGTGTGAGCCTCAGATTCCCATGGTTCCTCATTAGGGAACTCCATGGAGGTCAGTGGGTGTCCATTGAGGTCTTCCTCAGTGGGAATCACTGCCTCTTCCTCCTCTCCATGTTCGGCCATGTGAGATGTGGTTATGGCCTTGCACTCTCTTTTTGGATTCTCTTCTGTATTGCTTGGAAGAGTGCTAGGAGGGAGTTCAGTAATCTTCTTACTCAGCTGACCCACTTGTGCCTCCAAGTTTCTAATGGAGGATCTTGTTTCAGTCATGAAACTTTGAGTGGTCTTGATTAGATCAGAGACAATGGTTGCTAAGTCAGAGGAGCTCTGCTTAGAATTCTCTGTCTGTTGCTGAGAAGATGATGGAAAAGGCTTGACATTGCTAAACCTGTTTCTTCCACCATTGTTGTTGTTGAAGCCTTGTTGAGGCCTCTGTTGGTCCTTCCATGAGAGATTTGGGTGATTTCTCCATGAAGGATTATAGGTGTTTCCATAGGGTTCTCCCATGTAATTCACCTCTTCCATTGCAGGGTTCTCAGGGTCATAAGCTTCTTCTTCAGAGGAAGCTTCCTTAGTACTGCCTGTTGCTGCTTGCATTTCAGACAGACTCTGAGAAATCATATTGACTTGTTGGGTCAATATTTTATTCTGAGCCAATATGGCATTCAGAGTATCAATCTCAAGAACTCCTTTCTTCTGAGTTGTCCCATTATTCACAGGGTTCCTTTCAGAAGTGTACATGAATTGGTTATTTGCAACCATTTCAATTAGTTCCTGAGCTTCTGCAGGCATCTTCTTCAGATGAAGAGATCCTCCAGCAGAGCTATCCAATGACATATTGGATAGTTCAGACAGACCATCATAGAAGATTCCTATGATGCTCCATTCTGAAAGCATGTCAGTAGGGCACCTTCTAATCAATTGCTTGTATCTTTCCCAAGCTTCATAGAGGGATTCACCTTCCTTCTGTCTGAAGGTTTGGACTTCCACTCTAAGCTTGCTCAATTTTTAAGGTGGAAAGAACTTTGCCAAGAAGGCATTGACTAGCTTTTCCCAAGAGTTCAGGCTTTCTTTAGGTTGTGAATCCAACCATGTCCTAGCTCTGTCTCTTACAGCAACAGGAAAAAGCATAAGTTTGTGGATTTCAGGGTCAACCCCATTGGTCTTGACAGTGTCACAGATTTGCAAGAATTCAGCTAAGAACTGATGAGGATCTTCCAATGGAAGTCCATGAAACTTGCAATTCTGTTGCATTAGAGAAACCAATTGAGGCTTAAGCTCAAAGTTGTTTGCTCCAATGGCAGGGATTGAGATGCTTCTCCCATAGAAATCAGGAGTAGGTGCAGTAAAGTCACCAAGCACTTTCCTTGCATTGTTGGCATTGTTGTTGTTTTTGGCTGCCATGGTTTCTTCTTCCTTTAAAAGCTTTGTTAGGCCCTCTAAAGAGAATTGTTCTTTAGCTTCTCTTAGCTTTCTCTTCAAGGTCCTTTCAGGTTCAGGATCAGCTTGTACAAGTATGCCTTTATTTTTGCTCCTACTCATATGAAAGAGAAGAGAACAAGAAAGTATGGAATCCTCTATGTCACAGTATAGAGATTCCTTGAAGTGTCAGAAGAAAAGAAGAATAGAAAGAGGAGGTGGAGAAGAGGGAATTCGAACTTATCAAGATGGACAGAGTTTGAATTGAACCTTGATGAGGAGTCTTAGTCCTTTAAATAGAAGGATGTGAAAAGAGGGGAAGAATTTTCGAAAATAATTTAAAAAGATTTTGAAATAATTAAAAATAAATTTGAAAATTTGATTGAGATTTTCGAAAACTAAGATTGGGAAAGAAATAAAGTGATTTTTGAAAAAGATTTTGAAATTAGAAAAGATATGATTGAAAAGAATTAATTTTGAAAAAGATGTGATTGAAAAGATATGTTTGAAAAGATATGATTGAAAATCAATTTAGAAAAAGAAAATTTTTAAAATTAAAGTTGATTACTTGACTATCAAGAAATTAAAAGATATGATTTCAAAATTTAAAGTTTGATCCTTTCTTAATAGGCAAGTAACAACTTGAAAATTTTTGAAGTAAATCTTGAATTGAAGCAAGAATTTTTGAAAATAGTGAAAATAAATATAAAATGGAAAGAAATTGATTTTGAAAGAGATATGATTGAAAAGATATGATTTGAAAAATATTTGATTTTGAAAAATTATGAAAACTTGAAAAAAATGTGAATTAAAAACAAAATCTTCCCTCTAGTGTCATCCTGGCGTTAAACGCCCAGAATGGGCACCATTCTGGGCGTTTAATGCCCAAAACTCTACCTTTTTGGGCGTTAAACACCCAGCCAGGTGCCCTGGCTGGCGTTTAAACGCCAGTTTTCCTTCTTCACTGGGCGTTTTGAACGCCCAGCTTTTTCTGTTTGATTCCTCTGCTAAATGTTCTGAATCTTCAATTCTCTGTATTATTGAGTTGAAAAGACATAGTTTTGAGAATTTTTTTGAATTTTTCAATGATGGGAATCAATAAAAATGCAACTAAGATCAATTAAACAATGCATGCAGGACACCAAACTTAAAAGTTTGTACACTAAGGACTATAACGATGTAAAAATGCATGTAAGAAACAACCAAACATACAAAACAAGAGAATTTGAAGATCAGAGCAATGAAATCATCAAGAACAACTTGAAGATCAATGTAGAACATAATGCATAAAATTTCGAAAATTAGAAGGATAAAGACATGCAATTGACACCAAACTTTAAAATTGATACTAGACTCAAACAAGAAACATAAAATATTTTTGGTTTTTATGGTTTTATAAATTTTTTTTTGTGATTTTTGAAACTTATATGGAAAAGAAAATAAAGGGATTCAAAAGTTTCAATAAGAATTCCAGGAATCATGCAATGTTAGTCTAAAGCTTCAGTCTAAAAAGATTAGACATGTTTGGCCAAGCTTCAGCAGGACATTACATTCAGTAGTTAAATTGATGAGAATCAATCAGCTTTTGTGATGATAAGAACATCACCTTGAAACTCTAGAATTCATTCTTAAAAATTCTGATAAGTACCTAATCTAAGCAACAAGATGAACCGTCAGTTGTCCAAACTCGAACAATCCCCGGCAAAGGCGCCAAAAACTTGGTGCACGAAATTGTGATCATCAACAATGGCGCCAAAGACTTGGAGCTCTCAAACGTGAATCACACTTTGTCACAATTCCGCACAACTAACCAGCAAGTGCACTGGGTCGTCCAAGTAATAAACCTTACGTGAGTAAGGGTCGATCCCACGGAGATTGTCGGCTTGAAGCAAGCTATGGTCATCTTGTAAATCTCAGTCAGGCAGATTCAAATGGTTATGGAGTTTAAAGGTGATGAAAATAAACATAAAATAAAGATAGAGATACTTATGTAATTCATTGGTGGATTTCAGATAAGCGTATGAAGATGCTTTGTTCCCCTTGAACCTCTGCTTTCCTATTGCCTTCTTCCAATCATTCATACTCCTTTCCATGGCAAGCTTTATGTTGGGCATCACCGTTGTCAATGGCTACAACCCGTCCTCTAAGTGAAAATGTCCTGATGCTCTGTCACAACAACGGCTAATCAGCTGTCGGTTCTCGATCATGTCGGAATAGGATCCATTGATCCTTTTGCGTCTGTCACACGCCCCACAATCGCGATTTTGGAGCTCGTCACAGTCATCCCTTCCCAGATCCTACTCAGAATACCACAGACAAGGTTTAGACTTTCCAGATCTCAGGAATGGCCGCCAATAATTCTAGCCTATACCACGAAGGTTCCAGTCTTAGATTAGAAACCCAAGAGATATGCATTCAAGCTTGTTTGCATGTAGAACGGAAGTGGTTGTCAGTCACACGTTCACAGGTGAGAATGATGATGAGTGTCACGGATCATCACATTCATCAAGTTGAAGAATGAATGAATATCTTGGAGAAGAAATAGACTTGAGTTGAATAGAAAAATAATAGTACTTGTATTAATTCATGAAGAACAGCAGAGCTCCACACCTTAATCTATGGTGTGTAGAAACTCCACCGTTGAAAATACATAAGAAAAAGGTCTAGGCATGGCTGAGAGGCCAGCCCCCAAACGTGAAAAGGTCTATCAAAGTATGAGTAAAAGATAAATGGTGTGAAAATTCAATGGCAAAAGGTCCTATTTATAGAAAACTAGTAGCCTAGGGTTTACAGAAATCAGTAATTAATGCAGAAATCTTCTTCCGAGCCCACTTGGTGTGTGCTTGGGCTGAGCATTGAAGCTTCCATGTGTAGAGACTTTTCTTGGAGTTAAACGCCAGCTTTTGTGCCAGTTTGGGTGTTTAACTCCAGCTTTTGTGCCAGTTTTGGAGTTAAACGCCAGAATTCTTGAGCTGACTTGGAACGCCTGTTTGGGCCATCAAATCTTGGGCAAAGTATAGACTATTAAATATTGCTGGAAAGCCCAGGATGTCTACTTTCCAACGCAATTGAGAGCGCGCCAATTGGGGTTCCGTAGCTCCAGAAAATCCACTTTGAGTGCAGGGAGGTCAGAATCCAACAGCATCTGCAATCCTTTTTCAGCCTCTGAATCAGATTTTTGCTCAGGTCCCTCAATTTCAGCCAAAAAATACCTGAAATTACAGAAAAACACACAAACTCATAGTAAAGTCCAGAAGAGTGATTTTTATTTAAAAACTAATAAAAACATAATAAAAACTAACTAAAATATACTAAAAACATACTAAAAGCAATGCCAAAAAGCGTATAAATTATCCGCTCATCAATTATATAGATTCTCTCGTTAATTTTCATTGCCTTAATTTACAATTATTTATTTTTTCGTTCTCCAACTCTTAAAATTTCTCGGAAAACTCCTGATTAATAAAATAGCACTCTTTTGTCAACTCGTTGGGAGACGACCTGGGATTCTCACTCCCAGTATTTTCATTCAAATTTCGTGACAACTCTTTCTAAATTGATAAGCGGATTTTTGTTAGTTAAGAAATGTACTTGCAACACTGTTCTTATCAAAATATTCTTAATTGGCTAATTTCCGCCTCATCAATTTTAGGTGCGTTGCTGGGAAGTTGCAATAGCGTGCTAAATTATTAGTTGGTGTAAATATTTTTAATTTTTCAATTTTTTCATATTTTATTTTATTTTATTACCATGAGCTGTATGTTTCTTTCATTGAATGACACGTTCGCTGCTTGATCCGAGCTTAGCCATGTTTGATCCTGAAATTGAAATAACTATATCACGTATTAGGCGAGCTCGGTGTCGGTTAGCCTCTGAGGGTGGTGAAGTGGTTACTACCAATTCACCAATCTTATCTGAGAGCGAATCTGAAGCGGCATTTGAGGAAGAAACAAGCTCCTTTTCTACTGATTCTGTTGATTTACGTGCAGGTAATATGGCGGAGCCCGAAAGGATTACTCTCCAGGAAGCAGGTGCTCCAGACTTTACACTACAACCGTATCAAGCGCGTCACCCAAATCTGGCTCCAGATTTTGAATTGAAGACTGCACTAATCAACCTAATACCCAAGTTTCATGACTTACCTGCTCAGGAGCCGATCAAGCACCTCAGGGATTTTCAGACAGCCTGCTCAACTGTTAGTCGTCATGGTGCAAATCAATGAGCTGAGATCCATGGATGTAATCATCCAATTGGCAGATAAAACTCAGAAGCAGGCCAAAGGAGTAGTTGAAAATGTATTGGTAAAAGTAGGAAACTACTTCCTCCCCACTGACTTTGTTGTTATGGACATGGAGGAAAGTTACCTTCATCCCATTATTCTGGGGAGACTATTTCTAGCCACTGCTAGAGCCCTGATAGATGTGGAACAAGGAGAGTTAATCCTGAGAATACATGATGAACACCTCACCTTCCATGTTTTCAAACCTACATCTGAGTCTGAGCTAGAACCTAAAGAGTCAAAGGATGATCACAGTAACATGGGCACAGAGGAATGCAACAGTAAATCAGCAACTAAAACACTGAAATAGTCTTTGGTGAACAAGCAAGAAATTCAAGAGATACATCAACCAGGAGAACTCAAGAAAGAACTGAAGCCACAAGAGTTGAGAGGAACAGCTAACGTGAAGAAATTGCCAAGGGGATGGAGAAATAAAAAGATTCCTACAGAGGGTTTTTCCCCTGGAGACAAGGTGATATCAGCCTACCATCCACCAACCCCACCCCATCTTCCAACCACTCCATCTCAATCACCTCAAGTGTTTACCATTAGAAAGTTCCTCTCCTTAGAGCATGTAGAAATTATTAAGGAATCAAGTGGAGACCGCTTCACTGTAAGGGGAGAAGACCTAAGGCACTACAATCCACCATGACAAAGGCGGAACGTCAAGCTAGTGACGATAAAAGAGCACTTGTTGGGAGGCAACCCAACCAAAGGTAGTTATCTTTCCTTAGTTAAGTTCAATAAAAGAGTTAAGTAAATTCTCTGTAATGCAAGGAGCTAAGTTTGCTGTGGCACACCCAAGAAATCTATGGGTGAATCTGTAATTCTAAGTTTGGTGTTCCACCATGGATTGCATGAAGAACACATTGCACCCTCAGCATAACTAGTTGTCAGCTCCAAACAATTAGAGAAATCACTCAAAAGTTGTTTATTTTCTAATTCTAGTTTGTTATTTAGTTCATAGTTATTTTCTAGTTCATAGTTTACTTTCTTAATAAAATTACTTGACGTTTTTTGCATAAAACTCAATTTGCTGCATAAGGCAAGAAACTAAGTTTGGTGTTCACACACCAATCTAAGTTCAAAAGCCTACAAATATACATGCATGCTAACAATCTTTCAAGAGCTTGGGGAACAAGCAACTTCCAATAACTTGTATGAATTCAATCAATCTCTTGGAAGGGATACACACCATTAGCTGAGAGCAAAAAGAAGCACACACAAGCCACAGATGGTGTTAGCAGAGAGGAAGCAACTAGAAGGCACCACCAAGAGGTTGTATTGTTACTTAACTCCATCCGCTTTGAAATGCTCTAAATTGGAAGTTTGAATGTGCCCATGTTAATAGTCAATTTGTAGTTTAAGTTGTTTTGCACTCTGTAATGTTTAATCTTTGCAATAAATATGCTAGCCTACGTGTGTGTGTTTTCACTATCACTTGTTAAATGCTTGTTTTGTCCCCTAAGCCTTTTCAAATAAAATAAAAGAAATTTTTGAACAAAAGTGGAAGAGTTCCTTTTTAGCAAGAAGTAAATAATAGTAAGTGGTGGTATATACGTTTGATTATATAATAGCTCACTTATAATGAATCAAAGTATAGATTGTTTCCATTTTAGTGCTGTCTATGAATCTTAGCAAATAAAAGTCCTTGGAGGAAAGAAAAACAAGTAAAAAGAAAGAAAAGAAAGGCCAAAAGTGGCAACCAAAAACAGAAGAAAGCAAAAGAATAAGGCTAAACACCAATAGCTTGGACCTTAGGACATATGCCTGTGGTGTCTTTGTACTAGGATCTGCTTGGATGATTAGGTTCTATGGAGTACTTTAACACTAGTAACCTGGGTCAACTAACCCGGGATTATCGACCAAAAGTCCACCATCAAGAGCAATCTAGTTACAAGGCATTTAGTGACCCAAAGAGCTGCTGGGCATCAATGTCTTAAGAAGAATTGTGAGCCAAGTGCCTGTAGTGAATATGTGTTGAATACAAATAAGCTAAGAAACTACTACAACAAATGACACTGAGCTAAAGTCTAGAGAAAAAGAAAATAAAGAAAAGCAATTAGCAGAGATGAGTGAATAATAAGAGGTCATAGCAGTATGTTAATTAATGCTTAAAGGAGATACTCTATGCCTAAAGATCAATAAGAAGTGAGTTATTGCATCTTTTGCATAAAACCCCATGAACTAATAATAATTACTTGCTGATATGAACATCACCTTCAATTTCATTCTTTCATTATTTTCCGTTGCCGTTGCAAAAATTTTTCTTTTTCGTTTAGTGTCTTCTGTTACTATTTTTGGTTAAAATTTTAAAATCCTTATTTTATTTTTCTTAATTATTTTCGAAAATTTTCAAGACCAATAACTTCATAATTTAGTCTTCTGTTTGAGTCTAGTTTCATATTTTAAGTTTGGTGTTAATTGCATAATTTTATTGTTCTTTCATTTTTTCGAATTATCAGTACTCAAAATATAAAAATTTTTAAGTTTGGTGTCCTATTTGTGTTTCTGTTTTCTTAATTTTTTTTTCAAAAGTTGCTCTTAGTATTCATTTTGCTATTCAAAGCTTCCTTGTTTGTTTTCCTTGTTTTGATCTAAAAATTTTATGTTTGGTGTCGTTTTTACTGTTTTTCTCTTTCTTCATTAAATTAAAAAAAATATCTTTTCTCTTTATTTTAATTGATTTTCGAATTCTGCCTCTAAAAATTCAGATTTTCATTTTAAAATTTCTTATTTTATCTTATCTTAGTTTTGGAATTTCAAAATTCAAATCTTTTTCAAAAATCATATCCAAGGTTTTTCAAATTTTCTTAACTAATCAATTATTCTGGTTTTCGAAACTTTTATTTTATTCTCCATTTATTTTATTTGGTTGCTTTTAATTAAATAAAATAAAATAAATAAAAATATAATTTATTCGCAATCCATATCAATTCCCTTTTCTCCATCATGGACGTAAGTGGAAATGAACAGTCCAAAAGGACTCTGGGGTCATTACTACTGCATATGGGAGTAGCATCTGTATACCTCCCATCAAAGCGAGCAGTTTTGAGCTAAATCCTCAGCTCATTGTCATGGTGCAGCAAAATTGCCAGTATTCCGGTCTTCCCCAGGAAGAACCTACTGAGTTTCTGGTACAGTTCTTGCAAATTGCTGACACAGTACGTGACAAAGAAGTAGATCAGGTTGTCTATAGATTATTACTATTTCCATTTGCTGTAAAAGATCAAGCTAAGAGGTGGTTAAATAACCAACCCACAGTAAGCATAAGAACATGGAAACAGTTATCAAACAAATTCCTAAATCAATATTTCCCTCCAAAAAGGATGACACAGCTAAGGCTGGACATCCAAGGCTTTAAACAAGAGGATGATGAATCTCTTTATAATGCTTGGGAGAGGTACAAAGGGATGCTAAGGAATGCCCCTCTGAAATATTTTCAGAGTGGGTACAGTTAGACATCTTATACTACAGGCTTACAAAAAAAGCTCAAATATCTCTAGACCACTCAGCTGGTGGATCTATACACATGAGATAGATTATTGAAGAGGCTCAAGAGCTTATTGATACAGTTGCTAGAAATCAGCATCTGTACATAAGTAGTGAGTCCTCCATAAAAGAAGAAGCTAAGGCAGTATCAACTGACTTTAGTCCTCAGGAACAAGTTGCTGAACTCAATCAGCAACTATCTTCTATAAAAAGGCAGTTAGCAGAATTTAAGGAGATGCTACAAGAAACCAAAAATGCTAACAAGAATATGGAATCATAGTTGAATCAGACAAAACAACAGTTATCAAAACAGATAACAGAAGAGTGCCAAGCAGTTCAACTAAGAAGTGGAAAAACATTAAATACCTCAACTCAAAGCAGCAAAAAGCCAAGAAAAGAAAAGCTGACAGAGGTCTCACCCCTGAAGCAAAAGGGTGGTATGAGCTAGTAAAGAGATCGATCTTAGGCACAGTGAACAACTTAGAGGTCAACAAAAAAGGAGCTATCATGTTATATTATATAATAGTGGGAGGAGAAATGAAGGTTCACGAGATCATTGCAAGTGATATTCAAAGGATTGCAGAGAAGAATTCGGCTGGAGCTTGGCTATACTATCCAAGTACTATCATGCGGCTGTGTATAAAGGCCAAAGTGCCAATGGAGTATGCAAACCCAACATGGTTAAATCCAGGCCTACCTGTAACCTTCGAGAGGATGATGATTGTCACAGAGGCACAATAGAGTCGAAGGCCACAAAAAGGAAGAAGAAGAGAAGAACCATAAGAACCACAAGGAGAACAGGAGGAACAGCAACAATTCCAACCACAGAACAATATGGACATGGTTCGGATGTAAGAGGCAATTGAGAGGTTGTCACAACAATACATGGGGATTCAAGAGAAGCAGGAAGAATTCTATTCACAGTACACGAGGTCTCAACAAAGACAAGAGGAGCTTCAGTTGAGGATGATAAGTCAACAAAGGGATTATGAGTCAAGATCCTTAGTGATGCAACAGGAACAAGCTTTCCAATTTCATGAATCATTTAACCATTTGACCCAACTGCAAGCTGAGAACATGAGAGCTTTCAAGGAATTCACAACCCTTCAGAATGCAAGGTATGGAGTTCAAGCTGACTATAACATAAATTGCCAAATAAAGTTGAGCTACATTGCGGATCATCTACATAATATGGAACCAACATTTCCAACTTATGATGAATACTTCAAGGGAAAGAGTGAAAGAGAAGTAGACAAAGCAATGCTCCTTGAAGACAGAGTAAAAGAGACAATAAAGAAAGCTGGATTCTGGCAAAAGCTAACAGGCAAAAACAAGGGAGAAACCAGTAAACAAGCAAGTGAGAAGAAAAAGAAAGACAAATAAAAGGTGGAATTGCTCTTTGCTTATCACATTCAATAAAGAAAGAGCATGCTTGTTTAGTTGATAGTCATTTTATTTTAATAGTTTTTGCATCCTGTCTGTTTAACTTTGCAATAAGAAGGCTAGCCTAAGTGTGTTCTTGTGTTTATTCACTTTCACTTGATTAAATGCATGATTTGTCCCCTGTGCCTTTTCAATTCAATAAAAGAGAAATGTTTGAATTAGGAAGTAAATATCCAATGTTGCATAAGTTAGAATGAAAGTTAGTGGTGGTATTTGTTGATTTAATGCATGGCTCATAAAATAAATGCTGCATAATGATATGTTCTTTGGAGAAGGAACTAGTTTGCTGTTATAAATGCTTGTATCATTAAAAGATCCCTTGAGAATAAAATATAACAGAAAGAAAAAGAAAGAGAAGAAGCCAAGAGTGGCAAAGAAAACAAATAATAAGGCTAGGCACCAATAGCTTGGACCCTAGGACATATGCCTGTGGTGTTTTTGAACTAGGATATGCTTGGACAAGTAAGTTCTGAGGAGTATTTCAAAACTTGGCCACTTAGATCAACTGATTTGGGATTGCCAACTGAAAGTCCACAATAAAGAGCAACCTAGCCACAAAACATTTAGTTATCCAAAGAGATACTGGGCATCAATGATCCTAGGAAGAAAAGGGTGAGCCATGTCTCTGTGGTGAAGGAATGTTGAGCAAAATTAAGTCAAAGGCTGCTGCAACATTTACCACCAAGCCTTCAAAGAATAATAATCTCTCTGAGCAAAACAAAGAAAGAAAAGTTAGCAAGGGAACAAGCAAAAGTAAAGCCTTATAACAGCAAACTTAGTAAACCTTTGAGGAAACATCTCCTACGTAACAGCAAGCAATAAATGAACCACCATTGTCTACATAAAAACCCCATGAACTAAATTCAACTATATGCTCAATAAGGATATGCACGCTTCTCTGTTTCATGTCATTCTCTCTGTTTGGTGTTGTGATGCCAGGACATCTTAGCCTAGTTTTACTAGTCTTTTTCCTTTGTTTTTAATAGGTTTTATACACTTTCTTGAGTTACAAGTAAGCCATTTGGGTAGAAATTCATGTGTACTTGGATTCAATCAACCATGAGTAAATTGATGCATTTTCATGAGGTTTTGTGCTATAATTGCTTATATGTCAAGGATGAGAAGAAGCCTCACGATTTTAGCATAGCTTTGATGCATTTGTTGATTGATGATAGGTGACCAAAAGGCTTGGAGGAAGGTTGAAGAAAGGGGATGGCAGGAATGGAAATGAAGGCAGCATTGAGAAGATCACATTTGAGTTCACGTTTGAGTTCAAACGTGGATAACAGCAAAGCCACCTTGGAGGAAGCTAACGTTTGTGTCAATGTTTGCCTTAAACGTGAGGTCAAACGTTGGCTTAAGAAGAACACTGGAGGACTCAACGTTTGTGCCAACATTTGCCTCAAACGTGAGGTCAAACATTGGCTTAAAGGAATACCCTGGAGGACTCAATGTTTGCGCCAATGTTTGCCTCAAACCTGAGGTCAAACATTGGCTGAAAATTGCCTTGGAGGGATCACGTTTGAGCTCGGGTTTGACCTCAAACGTGAGTGACAGCAAACCCCCATTCTGCATGATGCCATTACACGAAGACGTTTGAGTCAACGTTTGCCTCAAACGTTGACTCAAACGTGAATGATCTCAAAGTTCATAGTGCAAACGAATTTCTTCTCAAGACCAAGAGCAATCAACAGAGGCTATCTTCAACCCAATTCCATCAAGGCCAAGGGCCCAAATTCAAGGCTTAATGACCATTAGAAGGAAGTGTATAAATAGAAGCTAGTTTGAGTTAGAAAAGACCTTTTTTCTTCTTTTAGAATTTTCACTTGTAATTCTGAGAGTTTTTACTTTGATTTTGGATCTTGGAGAATTGGGAGGAGAATTGAGTTCTCCTCTTCTGGGTTTTCTTGTTTTCTTTTCTGCAAAGCTTTATTTGAGTCATAAGTGTGAAGAATTGTGGAAATTCTATCTCACTCTCCTCTTAAGATCTCTTTGTTCCTTTCTCTGCATAATTCAAGATTTAGTGATTTGAACTTTAATTTGTTTGCAAGTACTCTTTGAATTGGATCAAGGAAGGCAGTGAGATCTAGACTTGGTTTTCTAGTCTCTTGACCCCTGAGATCTTGCATTTTCCTTTTAACTCATCTGCTGAATGCTTCTTGAAGCTGATTTACTTTTCTGTTTGAAATCTATCTCAATTCACTTCATCATCTACTCTTCTGCTTGTTGCAATTTATTTTTGCTTGTTTAATTTCTGCACTCTCAGTCCCCAAATCCTTTTACTATTCAAGCCATTTACATTTCTTGCATTTTAAGTTTCAGTTATTTACATTTCTTGTAATTTAAGTTTCTGCAATTTACATTACTTGCACTTTAAGATTTAGCTCTTTTAATTCTTCTGCACTTTAAATTCTTGTCAATTATCCTTCTCCCTTTACAATTCATGCAATTTAGCTTCTGTCAATTACAAATCACTCAAATCGACTCTTGTTCGCTTGACTAAATCAACCACCTAACTAAAATTGCTCAATTCCTTCAATCCCTGTGGGATCGACCTCACTCACGTGAGTTATTATTACTTGCCGGTGAGTTTTGTGTTGGATCATTTTCCACACATCATGGATGCATAAGTTTCATTTTCCAGTTTTAAAACCATGCAGGGGACGTTGGCCTTAGTGTTGGACCTCCAACGTTCCTTCCAACGTTGGCATATTCGCGCGTGCGTGTACTCCACGCGTACGCGTGCTGTGCTATTTTTCTCATCCACGCGTACGCGTCAATGACGCGTGCACGTCGATTTTAATCTTTTTTAACTCTAAATCCTGGGATCTTTATCATGGACATTGGAGGCTGGCGTTTGAGGCAACGTTGGACCTCCAACGTTCGTTGGTAACGCGTATGCGTGATCGACGCGTATGCGTGGATGGTCAATTTTGCCATTCCACGCGTGCGCGTGACTCACGCTTGTGCGTGGATATTGAAATTTTGCTCTTTGACATGTACGCGTCATAGACGCGTACGCGTCGCTCAATAAGCATTCAGCTCCAGAATTTAAAATTTTCTCACAACATTGGGGGTAATGTTGGATGTCCAACGCTCCCTCCAACGTGACCATTAGCAACTTATGCAGAGGGTTGCTCTGCCTTTCTTCCACTGTTTGAGGCAACGTTGGTCATCCAACTTGGCCACAAATGTTGCTTCTTCTCTATCTCTTCCATGCTCATTCTTCAACTTCCTTCCATGCATTCCTTCACCTATCATCAACCAAAACATGCATAAAAGCTTTGCTAAAGTTATGAGAATTATCATTATTCATAGCACATAAGTAATTATAGCATAATTCTCAAGAAATTGCATCAAATTAACTATGGCTGGATAAATATAGGTATGCATGAATTTCTACCCAATTTTCTTACTTATAGCTCAAGAAATTGCACAAAACCCATTAAAAACAAAGAAAAAGGCTAGTGAAACTACTCTAAGATGCCCTGGCATCATCAGGCAACAACAGACCCTATCATAACTCACAAAATACACCCTACCACAACTCATAAAATACATCATATCACTCATTCCAGAAATCACACAACAACCACCATCAAGACACATCATCCTCAACCATACAACCATGCGAACCCAGCAACAATTTTGCAAAATTGGAGACTGCCATAGCACAATTGTCAGCTCAATTGACAGGAACCATTTCCACTGTTCTGGAGAGACAATTACAGGCTGAAAGAAACATAGATGCAAACCAAGAGGAGTTCAGATCTAACATAAAAAATTAAGGGGTAGCAATTTCAAAATTGGAAGCAAAAGTAGGGAGCTTATCTAAACAAATACCAATGCCCACACATAAATTTTCTAGTGATACCATGGCCAATCCAAGAGGGGAATACAAGGCCATCACACTAAGAAGTGGAAAAGTTGTAGAAGAAGCATCCCCAAGTCAAAGCAACCAAGAAGAAGAAGCTGCAAAGGAACCTGAAACCAAGAAACAAGAAGAGACCCCTGCACCATCCTCACCAAAGCAAGTTCTAAAGCCTTATGTGCCGAAGGCACCTTATCCACAAAGGCTGAGGAAGGATGGAAAAGACAACCAGTTCTCTAAATTCCTAGAAATCTTCAAGAAGCTCCAGATCAACATACCCTTTGCTGAGGCATTAGAGCAAAGGCCATTCTATGCCAATTTTTTAAAGGAGCTCATGACAAGAAAAAGGAACTAGGGTGAAATGGAAACCATAGTGCTAACTGAGGAGTGCAGTGCCATCATTCAAAAGAAGCTTCCTCAAAAGATAAAAGATCCTGGGAGTTTCCAAATTCCCTGCATCATAGGTGATTTCAACATTGAGAAAGCATTGTGCGATCTGAGGGCAATCATCAACCTCATGTCCTTGGCTATTATGAAAAGGATGAGGATTGAGAAAGCTAAACCAACAAGAATGGAACTCCAGTTGGCTGACAGAACATTCAAGTTTTCTCATGGGGTAGTGTAAGATTTGTTGGGGAAAGTAGGAGAGTTTATTTTTCCAGCTGATTTTGTGGTGTTGGATATGGAGGAAGAGGCCAACACATCAATCATCCTAGGAAGGCCATTCCTAGCTATTACTGGAGCTATTATTGATGTTCAAAAAAGGGAGATAGTCTTGAGGTTGCATGAAGAGAAGATGGTCTTCAATGTCTTCAAAGCAATGAGTTACCCCAAGGAATCCATAGGAGAATGCATGATGGTAGATACCATAGAAAAGATAGTTCAAGGAGTTTTTGATGAAGAACAATGTGAAGAAACTATAGAGCTGGAACAACAAGCATCAGGTGGAGAATTACCACAAGGAATCATGGAGGATTCGATCATGTTGAACCACACAAGCAACAAGGAAGTGGAAGCACCAAAACTAGAGCTGAAGACCCTACCTCCAAGCTTGAAGTATGCTTACTTAGGTGACAACAACACTTACCCAGTAATCATTAATTCAAGCTTGAGTGAGGGATAAGAAGAGGAACTTATCCATGTGCTGAAGCAACTCAAGGATTCTATAGGATGGACACTTGCAGACTTAAAGGGAATTAGTCCTTCAATGTGCATGTACAAAATCCTGCTTGAGGAAAATGCCAACCCCTGAAGACAGCAACAAAGAAGACTAAACCCAACAATAAATGAAGTAGTCCAAAAAGAGGTGTTGAAATTGTGGCAAGCTGGGGTGATCTACCCAATCTCAGACAGCCCTTGGGTAAGCCCAATGCAAGTAGTCCCAAAGAAAGGAGGGGTCACTGTTGTACCAAATGAGAAGAGTGAGCTGATACCAACAAGAACAGTGACTGGCTAGTGCATGTGCATTGATTATAGGAAGCTTAATGAAGCTACCAGGAAGGATCACTTTCCCCTACCTTTCATAGACTAGATGCTAGAAAGACTTGTGGGACATGAATATTATTGCTTCTTGGACGGTTATTCTGGTTACAACCAAATAGTTGTAGATACTATGTTTATTCTCTTTTGTTTACTGGGAATGCAAGTTTGCATAATCACTTAATTGAAGTTGGTTGAATGGGCTGAGAACTAGCTAAAGAGCTAAGTTTGGTGTGGCCACTAACCTGCTTAATTTAGGCTTACAACTATCTGAATAAATTAATTTTGAAAGTAAGCCCAGAGATTAAGTTTGGTGTGGCCACCACCATATGAAGTTCACATAGCAAGCCCAACATGATTCAAGTTTGAAAGCATTTAATAAATTGGTGGGTGCATAAAAGGTGGTTTTAATGTATACGAAGGGATTGGAAGAGAAGGAATGTGAAAGAAGTAAATTTATTCCACCCTTATGAACACATTAAAACCCAATGATGAAACCAATTTATTAGATGTAATGAGATTAAGTTTAGTGTCCCAAGGGACACTCATCAATTGCAATTTAATTGACTCATGATATAGGGAATGTGAAAGATTCTTTTTGTCATTACCGATGGGGTTTTCGGTTTTCAATTTCAGAAAAGGCAGGACCTACATGATTGATAGCTCATCAAGCAAGGAGTCAAAGTGTACTTGAACTTTGGAACTCAACATCTGAAGAAATTAAAAAGGCAAGGATTGGCGCCTTACCCCACGCTAGGCGCCACTCCCAAGTGGAAAAACAATTAATTGCTTTTACTTTCCATCTTCCCCACCCTCCAGACTACTCTTTCTCTTATAAAAGCCACTTACCCCTCCACTTCCCTCCACACTTCAAACCCAACTTCACACCCAAACCTCTGCAGTTCCTCTTCTTTTTATTCCCTTACTTCTTCATTTCTTCTACTTGTTAGGGACAATCAAGTCCTAAGTTTGGTGTTGTGGAGTAAACCCTTGCTTTGCACTCCGTTCTTTACCTCTTCTCCAACTATTCTTCAACCTTTCAAACCTCTTTTCTCACCCTAATGGCACCACCAAGAGCCTCATCATCAAAGAAGAGAAAGACCAAGGAACCAACCTCCGGATCCTCAAAGCTTCAATAAATACAAGTTCCTCTCATCATTCAACCAAAACCAATTTTATGGTTCGGTGAGTAAAAGACAAATCATTCCGAAGGTGGGCTTCCAATTTGGAAGGAATGAGCATCCAGAAATTAATAGGGAGATCAACAACAGGGGATGGGCACTCCTGTGCGACCCACCAAGGAAGGTGGTGGAGAGCTTGGTTAGAGAATTCTATGCAAATGTAGTGCCACAACCAGGGCAACCCTATGGCTATCTGAGTTATTGGTGCGGTAATTTATAACCACAAACTAACCGGCAAGTGCACTGGGTCGTACCAAGTAATACCTTAGGTGAGTGAGGGTCGATCCCACGAGGATTGAAGGACTAAGAAACAATGGTTGATTAATTTACTTAGTTAGGCAAACAGAAAATAATGTTTGAGAGTTCAAAGACATTAAACAATAGAAAGAATATTAAAGAAAGGCAAGTGAATAAGTTGGGAATAAAATATGGAGAAACAGTTAAGGCTTCAGAGTTGTCTATTTTTCAGATTAACTTTTCTTATTAATTTATTTTAATCATGTAAGATTTAATTCATGGCAAACTATATGTGACTAGACCCTAATTCCTTAGACCTTTCTAGTCTCCTCTAACTTTCATAAACAGCCAATTCCTTGGTCAATTAATTCCAATTAGGGGGTGAAGTTTAATTCCAGTTTATATGCCACAGAAATCCTAATTACCCAAATAAAAGAGGATTATATGTCACGTATCCCGTTAAATTCAGATAAATTAGAAATTTAGGAGAATATGTTTTCAAGCTGTTGTTCAAGTAAAGAGCTTTTCCAAGTTATACAAGAACGCAATTAGAAAGAGGGTCATACTTCCGTTCCACCCAAATTCATAAAATAAAGAACGAAAACAATTCTTAAAATATAAATCAAAAACATGAATTAAAATAAAAGAAATAATAAAATCAATCCATACAATAGACAGAGCACCTAACCTTTACAGTGCAGGTTTAGTTGCTCATGGTTCAGAGAAAGTAAGGATTCTGATAAAATGTAAATTGGAATGGAATGATGTTGTGCTGAAATCCCCTATTGGAATCCCCTTTTATATCTAATCCTAATTAATTTTAAAATCTATCTTCTAAAACTAAAATAATATCTTTTCCTATTTAATAATAAAAATTAAAGTTTAAATCAGAATTAATTAAAGCAACAGCATGTCTTCAATTGATGGATGGGGACCACTTGCTTCGTAGGGTCCACGCCTAACTTGGAGTGGGCAGAACCATTCTTGTGTGAATCTCCCATGAGTCTCTACTCTCCCCTGGCTCTAGTCTGTGTTTCTGGGCCAAAAACTGGGTCGAAACTCGGCCTGAAATTGCCCCCAGCATTTTCTGCATTTTCTGCATGTCGCGCATGTCACACGTACGTGTCGATGGTCTTTTTCGCGTATCACGCGTACGCGTCAGGTACACACACACGTCACTGAGCAACTTTGCTTTTCATGTGTACGCGTCAGGCATGCGCACGCGTCGCTCCTCGTTGGTCAGCTCCTTAGTTTCTTCTCTTTCTCTGTAGAAACTCCATCAAATCCATCCGAATGCTACCTAAAATCAATAAAATTGCACAAGACTCAAAGTAGCATCCATAGTGGCTAAAAGATAATTAATTCTTGATTAAATTTAAAAATTTAATTTCAAATTCACTAGGAAAAGATAGGAAAGATGCTCACGCATCACAACACCAAACTTTAATTGTTGCTTGTCCTCAACCAACCAAAATAATATAGGTTTAGAATGTGAATTTGCATGAGAATGAGAGTTCGATTAAGCTCATGTCTCTTCTTATAGTTGGGTTTACAACTGCAATCCTGAATAGTTTTGGCATCTCACTCTCCTTTGAATCAGAAGAATGTTACTGTCATTCAGAATTAGAATCCGGATAATATTATGAATTCTCTTATCTTTTGTAACTCAATTTAACCCTTGAACATAGCAATTTTTCTTTTCTTTGGTACTTTGCACCTTGAGCCTAGCCATGACTTTAAATGTTCTGTCTCAAGTTTTACTCGACACAAAAACACCACAAGCACTTAACTGGGGGACTCTTTTGAAGTTCTGATTTTTCTTTCAGTTACTCCCAGACAGTGGTACTCAAAGCCTTTGGCATACTCTGCTAATTGCCATTGATCTCTACTCTAGATGTTTTGTCTCAAGGATTACTTGACACAAGAACACCACAAGCATATAACTAGGGAAACAACTCTTTGAGCTTTTAATCATGTCTGACCTCCCTAGTCATTGATGCTCAAAGCCTTGGACCTTGCTTTTATTTATTTTATTTTATTTTATTTTTATTTTATTTTTATTTTTATTTTTTTGGACTTGTTTTTCTGCTGTCTCTTTTGCTTCAAGGATTAAATTTTTGTTTATTTCAGAGAAGTCATAATAATTCTCTAAATTCCTGTTCCTTGTACAGTAACATTCTTTGATTCAAATTTAAATATACACTGTTCATGTCATGCATTCAAAATTACAGAAAATACCACCACATTTAAGTGAATAAGACTATTCTTCAATATAAACTCAATTTCTCATGCAATATATCACTCCTTTTTCTTTTTCTTTTTAGATTCAAGTTCAGTGAGCGGTACATGAGACCAATAACAGAATGAAACTAATTCTAAGAACTGAAGGTACTAAAGATCATGCAGGCAATCAAAACAACAGAAAACAGAAAACAACAAAATAAGAACGGAAGAGAAATAGAATGAAAGGAACTCAACCATCTTACTTATGCTAGTGGCCATCTCATTCCTCCATGAAGAACGTTCATCTTCCTTTTGTGCTATTAAAATAAGCAGAAAAGCCTTAAGTGAAACGATAACACCAAACTTAAAGGTTTGCTTGTCCTCAAGCAAAGAAGAACTGAAAACAAAAACAAATAGTGAGATGAAAGAATAATAAAAGGATAAAAGAATGAGAGAGAATTAGGATTGGGGGTGGATGATTTGAATTCAGGCACTGAGGGGTTTAACTTGGGCGTCGCATGCGACGCGTACGCGTAAGGCACGCGTACGCGTGGATCGCGCAATTTCCAAGTGAAGCGGACGCGTCGGGCACGCGGACGCGTGCCCTTGGTTCGTGTGAATCGCGCGAAGGCGGCCACGTGCACGCACAACTCTCTGTTCGCGTGGCCTGGGAACCAAAATTTTCAGATGACGCGTGCGCGTCATGTACGCGCACGCGTGGATAGCTTTTTGGGGAAAGGACGCGCACGCGTCAGGGATGCGTATGCGTGATGGGACTTGTGCTCCCAGCACCATTCCAGCTCCACACCATCTCAACTTTCGGCCATGCACCCAGTTACGTCGATTTTTCAAGGTCATGCGTACACATCAGGGACGCGCACGCGTCGGTGGCCATTTGTGCAAACGACGCGTACGCGTTAGGGACGCGTACGCGTGATGCGACTTATGCACCCATCATGGTTCCAGCCCCACTCCTGCTCAACTCTCTGGCCAATTTTATTTTTCATGCACACACATATGACGCCTACGCGTCAACGACGCTTTCGCGTCGTGTGCTCTTTTTTTTTTTTTTTTTGAAGTGTTCGGTTCCCGTTATCAAATAGCTACATGATCAGAAAAGTAGTAAAAACTCAATAAAAATCAAACAAGTAAGAAAACTACTACTACGAAAAATAACTAAGGATACAAAATTATCGGGTTGCCTCCCGACAAGAGCTTCTTTACCATCAATAGCTTGATGGTCAGTTCTGCTAATTCAGCAGATGAGCAGACCTCTGGCGATCAATCTCGCCTCCAAGATAGTGCTTCAACCTCTTGCCATTCACTGTTAATTTTCTGTCAGAATTTTCTTCCTATAATTCCACATAACCATATGGTGAAGCTCTGGTAACCATAAACGGTCCTTACCACTAGGATTTTAGCTTCCGGAGAAAGAGTTTGAGCCTTGAATTATACAGAAGCACTCTTTGTCCTGGCTCAAAGACTCTGATGGCAATCTTTTTGTCATGAAGTAACTTGGTTCTCTCCTTATAGAGCTTGGCATTCTCATAAGCTGAATATCTGAATTCATCAAGCTCATTCAACTGAAGCATTCGCTTGATTCCTGCAGCTTCTGAATTAAGATTCAGATATTGGATCGCCCAGTAAACTTTATGCTCCAACTCAACTGGCAAGTGGCAGGCTTTGCCATAGACCAACTGATAAGGGGACATGCCAATAGGAGTCTTGTAAGCTATCCGGTATGCCCAGAGAGCATCATCAAGCTTCCTAGACCAGTCCTTTCTTGAAACACTGACGGTCTTCTCTAAAATCCTCTTAAGTCCCCTATTGGAAACTTCAACCTATCCACTTGTCTGAGGGTAATAGGGGGTTGCCACTTTATGATGGACTCCATATCTCTGCAGAAGAGAGTCCAGCTGTATGTTGCAGAAGTGGCTTCCACCATCACTAATGAGTGTCCTCGGGACACCAAATCGGCTAAAGATATATCTCTGAAGAAAACTCATTACCACCTTGGCATCATTGGTGGGTAAAGCCACAGCTTCCACCCACTTGGACACATAATCAACTGCCACTAGAATATAGTTGTTTGAATGTGAGGGTGGGAAAGGTCCCATGAAATCAATACCCTACACATCAAACAACTCAACCTCAAAAATCCCCTGCTGTGGCATTTCATGGTTGGCAGGGAGATTTGTGGCTTTTTCACATTTGTCACAGTGCTTCACAAATGCTCTTGAGTCTCTGAAGAGAGTTAGCCAGTAAAACCCACTCTGAAGGACCTTTGTAGCTGTCCTTTCACCACCAAAGTGGCCTCTATACTCAGAACCATGACAGTGCCAAAGGATCTGCTCTTTTTCTTCGTCTGGGACATATCTCCGGATAATGCCATTTGAACACCTTTTAAAAAGGTATGGTTCCTCCCAAATGTAGTACTTTGCATCAATTAATATCTTCTTCACTTGTTGCCTACTGTACTCCCTTGGAATAAAATTCATGGCCTTGTAATTTGCAATGTCTGCAAACCATGGAGCCTGCTGAATGAGGAACAATTGCTCATTCGGAAATGTCTCAGTCACAGCTCTGAGTGGTTGTACTCCTGCTTCAGGCTCAATTCTGAAGAGATGGTCAGCTACTTGATTTTTTGACCCTTTCCTGTCTTTTGTCTCAATATTAAACTCCTGAAGGAGTAACACCCATCTGATTAATCTTGTTTAGAGTCCTGCTTGGTTATAAGGTACTTCAAAGCAGCATGATCAGTATAAATAATAACCTTAGAACCAAGTAAATATGACCTAAACTTATCAACAACATACACAACAGCTAATAATTCCTTTTATGTAGTTGTGTAATTCTTTTGGGCATCATTTAGCACACGACTGGCATAGTAAATGACATGTACAAGCTTACCATGCCTTTGTCCTAAAACAGCTCCTATAGCAAAGTCACTAGCATCACATATTAATTCAAATGGTAAATCCTAGTCAGTGGGAGCTATAATGGGAGCAGAGGTAAGGTTTGCTTTCAAAGTTTCAAAAGCATGCAGACAATCAGAATCAAAGACAAAAGGAACATCAGCAACTAGCAGGTTGCTTAAAAGTTTAGCAATTTTAAAAAAATCCTTTATAAATCTTCTATAAAATCCTGCATGACCCAAGAAACTCCTGACTGCCTTAACATTAGTTGGTGGTGGTAATTTTTTAATTACCTCCACCTTTTCTCTATCAACCTCAATTCCCTTACTTGAAATTTGGTGTCCAAGAACAATACCTTCTGTAACCATAAAATGACATTTTTCCCAATTTAAAACAAGGTTTGATTCTTGACACCGTTTCAAGACAAGGGATAAATGTTAAGGCAGGATTCAAAAGAATTACCAAAAACAGAAAAGTCATCCATAAATACCTTAATGAACTTTTCAACCATATCAGAAAAAATTGAAAGCATACACCTAGAAAACAGTAAAACGTCCATCAAAGTCCAAAAGGCATTTTTCTGTAGGCAAATACTCCAAAGGGGCATGTGAATGCTGTCTTCTCTTGATCTTGAGGGTCCACTGCAATTTGATTATATCCAGAACATCCATCTAGAAAACAGTAAAACGTATGACCAGCTAACCTCTCAAGCATCTGATCAATGAAAGGCAGGGGAAAGTGATCCTTCTTGGTAGCAGTGTTGAGCCTCCTATAGTCTATACACATTCTCCATCCTGTGACTGTTCTTGTAGGAATAAGCTCATTCTCTTCATTCTTGATCACTGTCATCCCTCCTTTCTTGGGAACTACCTACACAGGACTTATCCAAGGACTGTCAAAAATAGGATAAATAATACCTGCTTCCCAAAGTTTCATTACCTCTTTTTGGACCACCTCTTTCATAGTTGAATTGAGTCTCCTTTATGGTTGCACAACTGGTTTAGCATCATCTTCAAGTAGGATCTTGTGCATACACTTGGTTGGACTAATCCCCTTCAAGTCACTAATGGTCCACCCAAGAGTTGTTTTATGGCTCCTAAGCACTGAAATAAGCGCCTCTTCCTCTTCAGGCTTTAGGGAAAAGCTAATAATTACTGGATAGGAATCATTTTCACCCAAGAACACATGTTTTAAAGAAGGAGGTAAAGGTTTGAGCTCAAGCTTGGGGGCTTCCTCCTCTGCTTTAGGCGTGGGAACTAGTGCCTTCTAGGGTGGTGAATCATCAACTTCAACTAACTCATACTCAGAAATAGGATCCAGAATCATTAGGGTGCTTGAGAGCTTTAAAAACATTAAGGACCACCTGTTCTCCATTGACCCTCTAGGTTAATTCACCCTTTTGCACATCAATCAGAGCTCTACCTGTAGCTAAAAACGGTCTACCAAGAATAATAGAGGATTTTACATCCTCTTCCATGTCTAATATATCAAAATCAGCAGGAAAAATAAGGGTCCTACTTTCACAAGTAAATCCTCAACAACATCCACAGGTAATTTAATAGAAAGATCAACAAGTTGAAGAGAAATACAAGTGGGTTTTACCTCCTCAATTTGATGCTTTTTCATCACTGAAAGTGGCATGAGATTGATGCTAGCTCCAAGATCACATAAAGCTCTCTGAATGGTGATATCTCCAATGGTGCACAGAATCACAAAACTCCCTGGATCTTGCATTTTCTTAGGAAGTTTATGTTGAATAATAGCATTGCATTCCTTGGTTAACACCACGGTTTCTTGCTCCTTCTAATTCCTCTTGTTAGTCAATAATTCTTTCATAAATTTAGCATAAAGGGGCATTTGCTCAAGAGTCACTGCAAAAGGAATGTTAATATGTAGCTTCTTGAAGACATCTAAAAATTTAGAGAACTGCTTTTCTTTGGAAGCCTTTTGAAGTCTCTGAAGATATGGCATTTTTGGCTTGTATTCAGGAGCCTTTGGCCATGTAGTATACGTGTCAAGAGAGTCAGGGAACGGGTTGTCTACACGCTTTGGAGGGGCGTGCTCCACTTCTTCCTTCTTCTCCTCTGGAGCTTTCTTTTCAACTAGCTCTTCATTGGCCCTTATCTCAGAGCCAACTATTTTACTACTTCTCAATTGAATAGCCTTGCAATCTTCTCTTGGGTTCACCACTGTATCACTTGGAAATGTACTTGTAGACCTCTCATGTATTTGCTTGCTCAGTTGGCCCATTTGCACTTCTAAGTTTCTAATGGAGGCTCTGGTTTCTTGCATAAAACTCCTCATCATCTCCCAATTAGAATCTTGTTGGGATTTAGAGTTTGCCTGCTGAGTTGGTTGTTGTTGCTGAGACAGAAATTGGCAGTTATTATGATTGTTCTGTTGGAAGCCGCCCTGAGAATTATTATTGAAATTTTGAGCTCTCTGAAGTTGGTCCCTCCACCCAAAATTTGGGTGATTTCTCCACCCCTGATTGTATTTTTGGGATTTCTAGGACCACTCCCCATGTAATTGACCTGTTCAGAAGAGCATTGAGCATAGTCATAATTATCATTTTGCACAAAATTACCTGTCATGTCATAAGAGACCTCTTGAGATGAGTTTTGGGTGTTGATAGCTAAGACTTGCATGCCATCCATTTGTTGAGTAAGTAGACTTATTTGCTGAGACATAAGCTTATTCTGAGCAAGAAAAGCATTAAGAGCTTCTACTTCCATAACACTTTTCTTCCGAGGAGCCTCAGAGTTCACAAGATTCCTGTTAGATGAGTATAAGTATTGGTTACTAGCAACCAATTGAATAAGCTTAATAGTCTCCTCCGGTGTCTTCTTCTTGTGCAATGAACCACCTGCAGAATTATCTAAGCACATCTTGGATATTTCACCCAAGCCCTCATAAAAGATATCTAGTTGGGTCCATTTAGAGAATATGTCCGAAGGGCATTGCCTAATCAGTAGCCTGTACCTCTCGCAAGCTTCATAAAGAGTTTCACCATCCCTCTGCCTGAAGGTCTGAACCTCTACCCTAAGCTTAGTCAGCTTCTTTGGTGGGAAAAATTTAGTAAGAAACTCAGTAACAACCTTGTCCCAAGTATTCAAACTCTCCTTGGGCTGAGAATCTAGCCATAGCTTTGCTCCATCCCTCAGAGCAAACGGGAAGAGCATGAGTTTGTACACCTCTGGGTTCACTCCATTTGTCTTCACAGTATCACAAATCTGTAGAAAATTAGAAATAAATTGATTTGGGTCTTCGTGGGGAAGACCATGATACTGGCATTTTTGTTGCACCAGGGTGACCAATTGTGCCTTCAACTCAAAGTTGTTCGCAGTTATAGGAGGCACCACAATGCTTTTACCATAAAGATCTGCAGTAGCAGCAGAGTAAGAGCCAAGCACTCTCCTTTGTTCTTCATTCCCATTCGGATTTGCCACATTGGCATTAACAGCATTATTGTGATCCATAGTGGATTCTGCAGCCTTGCAAAGTCTTGCTTGTTGTAAACGTCGCCTACAAGTCCTTTCAGGTTATGGATCAAAGTCTAACAGAAGTTTCTTGTCTCTGTTCCTGTGCATAAACAAACAGAAAACAAGAAAAGATGGGATTCTCTATGTCAGAGTTCAGAGAAGTCCCCGTGAGGTATCCTGTGTAAAATAATAAAACAAAAATATGAAATAAAATAAATAAATGAATTTCGAAAATGATAACTAAAATTAAACAGAAATTTTCGAAAATTAACAGGAAAATTAAACAAGAAAATTAAAATAAAATTAATTAGATGACACCAAACTTAATTTCATAAATTAAGGAAAAATATTAGTGCTATTTATTAAAATTTTTTTCGAAAATAATAAGCAAAATTTAAGTAAAATTAAAACTAAAATACCTAATCTAAGCAATCAAAGAACTGATAGTTGTTAATCACTATCAATCCCCGGTAACAGTGCCAAAAACTTGGTGCAGTAATTTATAACCACAAACTAACCGGCAAGTGCACCGGGTCGTACCAAGTAATACCTCAGGTGAGTGAGGGTCGATCCCACGAGGATTAAAGGACTAAGCAACAATGGTTGATTAATTTACTTAGTTAGGCAAACAGAAAATAATGTTTTAGAGTTCAAAGACATTAAACAATAGCAAGAATATTAAAGAAAGGCAAGTGAATAAGTTGGGAATAAAATATGGAGAAACAGTTAAGGCTTCAGAGTTGTCTATTTCTCGGATTAACTTTTCTTATTAATTTATTTTAATCATGTAAGATTTAATTCATGGCAAACTATATGTGACTAGACCCTAATTCCTTAGACCTTTCTAGTCTCCTATAACTTCCTTCAACAGCCAATTCCTTGGTCAATTAATTCCAATTAGGGGGTGAAGTTTAATTCCAGTTTATATGCCACAAAAATCCTAATTACCTAAATAAAAGAAGATTATATGTCACGTATCCCGTTAAATTTAGATAAATTAGAAATTTAGGAGAATATGTTTTCAAGCTGTTGTTAAAGTAAAGAGCTTTTCCAAGTTATACAAGAACACAATTAGAAAGAGGGCCATACTTCCATTCCACCCAAATTCATAAAATAAAGAACGAAAACAATTCTTGATATATAAATCAAAACATGAATTAAAATAAAAGAAATAATAAAATTAATCCATACAATAGACAGAGCTCCTAACCTTAACAGTGGAGGTTTAGTTTCTCATTGTTCAGAGAAAGTAAGGATTCTGATAAAATGTAAATTGGAATGGAATGATGTTGTGCTGGAATCCTCTTGTTGGAATCCCCTTTTATATCTAATCCTAATTAATCTAAAAATCTATCTTCTAAAACTAAAATAATATCTTTTCCTATTTTATAATAAAAATTAAAGTTTAAATCAGAATAAATTAAAGCAATCAGCCTGTCTTCAATCGATGGATGGGGACCACTTGCTTCGTAGGGTCCACGCCTAACTTGGAGTGGGCATAACCATTCTTGTGTGAATCTCCCTTGATTCTCTGCTATCCATTGGCTCTAGTCTGTGTTTCTGGACCGAAAACTGGGTCGAAACTTGGCCTGAAATCACCCCCAGCGTTTTCTGCATTTTTTGCATGTCGCGCATGTCACGCGTACGCTTCAGTCACGCGTACACGTCGATGGTCTTTTTTGCATATCACGCGTACGCGTCAGGTACGTGCACGCGTCACCGAGCAACTTTGCTTTTCATGCGTACGCGTCTGGTACGTGCACGCGTCGCGATGGATATCACCAAATCATGCGTATGCGTCAGGCACGCGCACGCGTCGCTCAATTAGAATTCTACCTAAAATAAATAAAATTGCACAACAATCAAAGTAGCATCCATAGTGGCTAAAAGATAATTAATTCTTGATTAAACTTAACAATTTAAATGCAAATTCACTAGGAAAAGATAGGAAAGATGCTCACGTATCAGTTATGTTAGGGGGAAAGTGATAAACCACTATTTCATGGTTTATCTTGTGCTTAATTGAGTGGTTTTTATCAATTCTTTACCCAGTTATTCATACTATTCGCATGTTTTACGTTTTCCTTCTTGATTTTGTGCTATGATTGAAAATATGCTTCTTTGGCCTTATATTTGCTAATATTAATCCTCTCTTATTACCATTAGATGCCTTGATATGTGTGTTAAGTGATTTTAGGGATTATAGGGTAGGAATGGCTTAGAGGATGGAAAGGAAGCATGCAAAAGTGGAAGGAATACAAGATGTTGAAGAAATTGCTAAGCTGTCCAGCCTGACCTCTTTGCACTCAAACGGTCATAACTTGAGCTACAGAGGTCCAAATGATATGGTTCTAGTTGCATTGGAAAGCTAACGTTTGGGGCTTCGAAACGATATATAATTTTCCATAGCTGCCACGAAGCCAAACGATGCGAACGCATAAATCACGCGGATGTGTGACCTGGCGAAAACCCAATCCGTGCGAACGCGTGGAAGACGCTTCCGCGTCACTTTCCCGCGACTTGTACGTACCAGAAATCGCTGGGGGCAATTTCTTGCCTGTTTTTGACCCAGTTTTTGGGCCAGAAAACACATATTAGAGGCTATAAAGTGGGGGAATGCATTCATTTATCAAGAGGTCTTCCATTATTCACTTTTCATTATTTAGATGTAGTTTTAGAGAGAGAGGTTCTATCCTCTCTCTTAGGTTTTAGGATTAGGATTCCTCTTAAAGGATTTAGGATTTCAACTTCTTCTCAATTTAATGTTCTTTTTATTTATTTTCTCAAATTGGTTTATGAACTCTTATTGTTTAGATTGGTTTTCTATTTAATATATTTTGAGGTATTTCAGATTTGACTTTGCTTTGCTTTATTTATAGGGATACTTTTAATTTAATTTAGGTATTTTCTTCCTTTTGGTTTTGGTTAAGTAATTGGTAACACTTGAGTTGCCAAACTCAACAGTGGTTGAAATTGGCAGATCACTAATTGATCTAGATCGCTCTAAAGCTAGTCTTCCCACAGGGATTGACTAGGACTTGAGGATCAAGCTAATTAGTCCACTTGACTTAACTAAGTGGGATTAAAACCCAATTCTCATCACATCTGATAAGGGTAACTAGGATAGAAATTCCAAATTCTTATACCTTGCCAAGAGATTTTATTAATTATTAATTTATTTTTCTCATCAATTAAATTACTTGTTCAAACCTTTTCAAAACCCCAAAGTATACCTTTCCATAACCAATAATAAGAACACCTCCCTGTAATTCCTTGAGAAGACGACCCGAGGTTTAAATACTTCGGTTATCAATTTTTTTAGGGGTTTGTTACTTGTGACAACCAAAACTTTTGTAAGAAAGGAATTCTTGTCGGTCTAGAAGCTATACTACCAACGCGATTATTATTTTTATAAAAATTCTTTACCAAGAGAAATTCGTTCTTCAGAAAGCCATTGACTATATCCCCTCCAACATATATAGGATGTTGATAGTGAAGTAAACAAGCTCCACCCGGAGCTATGAAGAGAGGATAAAGCAACAAGACCCAGGATTTGATGAGATCCTCAATGAAATATGTGTGCTGAATGTGCAGTGGATTAATGACAAAGATGGGAGACCCAACCAACTGAGGAGATGAGATTTAAGCCCCCAAGCTAGAGGGTGGATAGATTTTGTAAGAAGGTCTCTCAACCCAACATCCAACACTTATGAGGTGACATTGGAGAGAGCTGTGCTCATATACAGCATAATGAAGGGAAAAAATGTCAATGTTGGGGAGATGATCGCCAACAATATCAATAGTGTGCTGAAGAGCACCAAGGACAGCACAAGGTTGGCCTTCTCAAGTATCATCCAAAGGTTGTGTGATGAAGCTGGGGTAGAGAAGATTATTGATGGAGTGCTGGTGGACCAAGAGAAGCCTATAACTGCCAAGAAGATGGCCAAAGTGGTGGCTGTCAACCCGCTTCAGAGAGCAAGGGAGCACAGAGCTCATGTTCATGAGCCACAAGGTCTACCATACCAAGAAGAAGAAGCTGAAGATCAACCACAATACCTACCACTTCCACCACCACCATATAAATAATTTTCTGAAGGTTTCAACTGGGAAGAAATGCAAGGAGACATTCACCAGATGTGGGGAGATATAGACTACTTGAGAGAAGATGTCAACCAAGTCAAGGAGCAACAACAACAATGGAATCAATTGCAAGAGAGCATACAACAACTCCAAGGAAGCATGGATTACATGAAGGAGCAACAAGGCTAATTCAACTGGGAAGAGATACAAGGCAGCCTCAACAAAATTGTGGAACAAGGCAAATGGCAGCAGAGGAACCTTGCTGAGTTTAGGTATCTTTATGATGCTAGAACTACTTCAAGGAGGTAGTATGACATCAACACACAAGCAAAGCTGAACCATTTGTGCAATGCTGTGGCCGTCTTAAACCCCGGATACCCTACATTTATGCAGGGAATGGAGGAGTTAAGTGCTAGGAAAGAAGAAATATTAGCCAAGCACAAAGAAGATGAGAGGATCTACATGAGAAGGCTGGGATTTTGGAAGCCTAAGGACACCAAGGCACAAGAAGGATCCTCAAAGAAAAATGGTGATGATTCCTCCTCCAAGAAGAAAGACAAGGGAAAAGGGCCAATGAATTGAAGCTGCTCCAAGAATTAAAGGTTGTTGAGTCTCATGGTTGATAATCTCAAGTTTTCTTATTCTAAATTTCTGTTAGTAGTTTGATAATAGTTGCAGTGTTAGGATAGTTGCTCTAATTTCCTTATGCTTAACCTGTTTATGAGTCCTTTGTGCTTCGACTTTAAGTTTAAAGAAGGAAAATGCAATGTTGTTTAAGTCTCATGATAATCAAATAAAAGAATAGTTTGTTTCCATAAGAGTCTATGATGAGTTGTGCAAAAACAAGAATACAAGAGACTAAGACCAAGTGAGACCATTCAAAACTAAGAGAAAGACTTAAGTATGAGACCTTGAATGAATCTGAAAGAAAATAAGCTATGATGAGCAACTAGATTCAAGGGATATGACAAGTAGATGCCAAGAATATCCCTTGAATATCCATAGAATCAAGAAGTAGTAAGAAAAAAGATCCAAGGCTCTGAGCATCAACTACTAGGATGGAAGGAAACACTAAATAGCTCAAAAGAGTTAGAAATCCTAGTAGATGCTTGTGGTGAAGATCTGTCAAGAAGAAAGAACTGGGCAAGTAAATTCTTAGGGGTGTTTCAACACCTAGTACCCTAACACCAACTGGTTTGGGAGTGCTAATTGAAAGCCTAACTAAAGGGTCGTCTTGAGACAAAACATTTAGAGTCGTGGTCAATGAAAAAAAAAAGGGAACACTTAGAAAAAAAAGAAAAAAAAAAGAAACAATTCTTGCTACTTCAAGGTGACAATCAATAGAAAGGGAGCCTGAGGTAAATACTTGGAAGAATCCTCAAGAGCCTAAGAGTTCATTATGACATTAACTCAATAAGATTCATGCATAAGTGATGACATGTCATCATGTCATGTTTTTCTATACTTTTTCATACATGAAATTGATGATTAGTGCTTCAATATTGAATGCTTTTGTGCTTAAATGGTATATTTCTTTGATCTTTTGATTTTATATATTTTGAAGGAAATAAGTGGAAAAAGAAGCAAAATAGCACAAAATCAGCTCAAAAGAAGAAAAGAAGAATTTTGGGGCACATTTTAGAGATCTGACACACTTTAGAGCCTTAGGCCACGCTTTTAAAAGCGTGGCCTATGACTAAATCAAAGAAGCGTGACAATCAGCGCTCATTTGCCAAGTGAGTGCCACGCTCACTAGTTGAGCATTTTCGTGAATTTTCAGCTTGGAAGCAAGCTTTTTGCTGTCCCAGTGCTCACTAAGTTAACTTGGCGCTGACAGGACGACCATGCCTTCTTCAAAGGACCATAACTTGAGCTATAGATGTCCAATTGATGCGCTTCCAGTTGCGTTGGAAAGCTGACATTCAGAGCTTTCCAATGATATATATAATCTATATTTGGCATGAAATTGAAGCATAATTAATAGGCATCTTCAAGGCCCAAAAACACATTTGGGATAGTGCTCAATAATGCAATGTAGCGCTCATTAAGAGAGCGCTAGTTGAGGAAATGTGCGCACGTGAGGAGCACACATAGTGAATGAGCACTGCGCTCATTGTCTGAACTGAACACTCTTCTGGAAAGTGCAATTTTGGCACAATTAATTCCAATTCAAGCCCATTGAAGCCCCAAAGCAAGCAAAGCCCAATTGACATCACTCAAAGGCACAAGAAACAATTAGAATAGGAATTTCATTTGAATTGTAATTTGTTTTCAATTTCAATTTCATTTTCATTTTGTAAAGCCTATATAAAGGCATCAATTTCATTTCATTAAAGGGAGATAATATAGAAAGCTCTCTTGATACACTTTAATTCTTCTACACTTTTACATTCCAGTATTATTGAATTCAGTTTATGAAATTTCAATCCTCTGCTACAATTTCCTTTTTTTGCAATTTTACAATTCCGTTCATGATTCAGCTTGATTTAATTTTCCTATAACTTAAACTTCCTGTTACTTGTTCTCAAGATATTTTCAATTGCTTGCTTTATTGCTTTCTTCAAATTCCCAGCACCCAATTCCCTTTACATTTGCTGCACTTTACATTTCTTGCTCTTTAAGGTTCTATCAATTTACTTCCTCCAAGTTAGATATTCTGCAATTTACTTTTCTTGCTCTTTAGGTTTCTGCCAAATTTTCATTCTGTAATTTATAATTCTTGGAATTTACTTTCTGTTGGTCACTTTTCACCCAATTCACTACTGTCTGCTTGACTAGACCAATCACTCACTAAAGTTGCTTGATCCATCAATCTCTATGGGATCGACCTCACTCTTGTGAGTTATTACTACTTGATGCGACCCGGTACACTTGCCGGTGAGTTTGTGTGGAAATCCAATTTTCCCCCATTAAGTTTTTAGTGCCGTTGTCGGGGATTGATATAGATCAACAATGATTAAGTGGGTGAGAAGTCTAGATTAAGCATTTTCTTTGTTTTTGTCCTTTTAATTTTCTGTTTTCTGTTGAAACCAAGGTGTTTGTATTTTTGCCTCACTAAGAAAATCTCATCTGAGACATGAATTTCGATTTTCATTGGTGATTGTGTCTTACAAAATTTAAATGGAGTTCAACTCATCTTGTGATCAAACAAATTTTATGGGATATTACCCACCATCACAAATTGGCTATTCTAATGGTGGCTGGGAATATCACCAAGAAATCATAGATTCTGAGCACTCTAATTAATGGAGATATGCTTCAAAGCCACAAGATGAGCAAGAGAATCATATGGGATATTGCTCACCACCACAAAATGATTCAAGTCATTATCCTAATGGTGGATGGGAATATCACCAAGAAATTACATATTCTGAGCAACCCAACCAATGGAGATATGCTCTAGACCCACAAATTGATCAAGCAGATCACATGAGATATTGTCCAGAATCACAAAATGATTTATGTCATTATCCTCATAGTGACTGGGCATATCAACAAGAGTGTGAACAATCAATTGAAATGAATTTCCTCCGAGAGCCACAAAGTGAATCACACTGTTATGACACTTACACAAACTATGGCTGGGAAGGGAATTTTAATGCTCCATATGATACTCGTCAAGAGACATCATCACTGGAGTGTGCTTTCAATAAATTCATGCAAAATTGTCCCCAATGCCACAAGATGATCCATACTGTGATGAGTTCAACAATTCTTCCAGTTGTGGGTGGGAGGATCAAAACCAGAGATCATTTGATAGTGCATACTCCACTTATCAAGAGCCATCATCACTTGAGCAAACCTTCAATTCATTTATGCAAAATTGCCCAACCTCACCTCCCAGTTCTTCACTTGAAAATTTTTTATCACTTGATTTTGCCTCAACACAAAGTTTCCTCCAAGATTCATACAACTCATCTCACCAACCACAAGATTCATTTCACTACACAGAAGACTCATTTCAACATTCACAAAATTTATTCCATAACTCACAAGATTCATTCCATACCACTCAAAACAACCTCACCACAACACATCCATGTCCACAAAATCTCTCTCAACCTTCATCTTTTGAGCTAGTAGCTGAGGATCCCCTTCAAAAGTCCAGAGAATTATTGGAAAGGCAAGAACAATCCTGGAGATAACAAGAAATCCTTCTTCAAAAGATGGAGGAGCACATAGAGAAAATAAGGAAACACTCAGAAATACTAAGCAAGGAAGATGAAGACCAATTGGTGGATGTAAAGGAGGAAGTATAAGAGCAAGATGAAGATGCTACTGTATCAAGTGAAATTTCAATGGAGGGGGAGGTTGTGGAGGTATATGAACCAAGGATTCCATATCCACAGAGGCTAATTGAAGTGACAATGGAGCATGAAGATTCCCTCCCAAAAGACTTAATGAAAAATCATGAAGAAGAAATAGAGGAAGACAATCAAGGAGATTCATATTCAATTGCAGCAGAGAAGTGCATAGAGGAAGGGCTTATGGAACCACCAATTCAAGAGGCTCTTGATGAAGAAAACACTCTAACAATCACACAACCACCAAATCTTGACATCCAAGAAGTGAAGGCAACTAATAAGAGCACCGAGAAGAGGATTGTGACCAAGATACCAAGGACAACATTCAAGAAAAGGTCAACTGCAAGCAATCCTACCCCTGATCCAGCAAGCAAGTTCAATCCAGCAACTTACAAAAGGAAGCTTGCTGAGGAGAGACCAAGACAGGGGACAATAGCTGAATCTTCTCCCCCCTTGAGGTCATTCCTCTTAACAAACTAGAAGAAGAGGAAGAAAGTGAAGAACAACATGTCAAGCTAATGACACTAAAAGAGCGCTTGTTGGGAGGCAACCCAACCTTAGGTAACATTTCATTTCTCTGCTTTGTTTTCTTTCTTTGCTTTGTTTAATTTCAATAAATTGGCATATGGTTACATTCTAAGTTTGGTGTTGCCCGGCAATAATCTATTTCAATCTCTATGGATGATTGCATCAAAAATGAAAGTGTCACACTAAGATTCTAAGTTTGGTGTGCCACTTAATTTTCTATGCAAAGTATCTAGCAACACCACTTGTCTGCATAATCATAATGCCTCTGCAGTTTTGTCTTTCTTTTGGGTTTGATTTTTCTTCTTTGCTTTAGTTATCTCCTTGTTCTCAATGCTTTCATTTATTTTGCTCTTTAACTGTTTTTGTTAAATACCTTATCAAGAATTCCTTATTCATGACAGATTCTTCCCTTGGTAATTGTATTTAACATATAACAGTTGCCTTTGTTTTAGTTCAAATAAATTGACATAGGATTGCATTCAAAGTTTGGTGTTGCTATGCAACAAAATTTGCTTCCAATCTTTACTGGATACTTGCATCAATTCCAAGTGAAAGTGTCACACTAAGTTTGGTGTGCCACTTATCTTTTATGCCATGTATCATGCACACCCCACTTGTTTTTGCAATCACAATGTCTCTGTTTCCGGTGCCTTCATTGTTATTTTTTATTTTGCTTGCTTAAACACATGTGCTACTAACATTTTATTGTGTAAGACTGATAAACCACTATTTTATGGTTTATCTTGTACTCAATTGAGTAGTTTTTATCTACTCTTTATCCACTTATTCATACTATTTGTATGGTTTTATATTTCCTTCCTAATTATGTGTTTTGATTGAAAACATGCTTCTTTGATCTTATATTTGCTTATTATTAATCCTCTCTTATTACCATTAGATGCCTTGATATGTGTGTTAAGTGTTTTCAGATATTATAAGGCAGGAATGGCTTGGAGGATGGGAAGAAAGCATGCAAAAGTGGAAGGAATGCAAGAAGTTGGAGAAATTGCTAAGCGGTCCAGCCTGACCTCTCTGCACTCAAACGGCTATAACTTTAGCTATAGAGGTCCAAACGACGCGGTTCCAGTTGCGTTGGAAAGCTAACGTCTGGGGCTTCGATTTGATATATAATATGTTATAGTTCCTCTGACGCTAGGTGACGCGACCGCGTGATCCATGCGGCCGCGTCGCAGTGACGAAAATCCAGCGTGGCAAAATTCAAAACTAGTGAATTCTGGACTGTTTCTGACCCAGTTTGCGGCCCAGAAAATACAGATTAGAGGCTATAAAGTGGGGGACTGCATCCATTAAAAAAAAAAGAGGCTCTCATAATTCACTTCTCAGGAGTAGATGTAGTTTTTAGAAAGAGAGGTTCTCTCCTCTCTCTTAGGATTAGGATTTAGGACTTCTCTTAGTTTTAGGAGTGACTCTCAATCCCAGGTTCTTTATTTTATTTATTTTTCCATGCATGTCTATGTCAGATTTAAGTTCTTTTGTTAATGCAATTTGAGGTATTTCAGTTTAATATTGCTTTCTTTTATTTACATGATTATTGCTTCCCATCTGAAGGCATTTTTATTCCAGTAGATTTACTTTTCCCCTTTTGGTTTTGGTTAAGAAATCAGTAACTCAAGAGTTATCCAACTCAACAGCATAATTGTTAATTGTTATCTTGCCAATTAAACTGAGCTTCAATAATCCCAATCTTTTCTTTGGAATTAACTAGGATTTGAAGATCAAACTAATTAATCACTTGACCTTTCTCTGCTTTAAGTATGGATTAACTAAGTGAAATTAAGATTCAATTTTCATTATCATTGATAAGGATAACTTGGTCTGGACTTCCAATTTCTTATACCTTGCCAAGAGTTTATTTTATTATTATTATTTTATTTTACTTGTCATATAACATATTCCCAATTTACTTCCAAAACCCCCAATTTACAATCTTCATAACCAATAATAAGAACATACTTCCCTGCAATTCCTTGAGAAGACGACCCGAGGTTTGAATACTCGGTTATCAATTTCAAAGGGGTTTGTTACTTGTGACAACCAAAACGTTTGTACGAAGGGATTTCTGTCGGTTTAGAGACTATATCTACAACGCGACTGTTTTTATGAAATTCTTTACTGGCAAAAATCCCAACGTCAAAATGGCGCCGTTGCTGGGGAATTGCAAACGTGTGCCTTATTATTGGTTATTGTATATATTTTATTTTTGCTTGTTTATTTGTTTTTATTTTTATTTTTGTTTTTTCTTAATTTAAGAGGTTATTGGTTTTTATTTTTAAAATTTTTATCTTATCTTATCTTATTTCAAAAATCAAATTTCAAAATTTCAAAAATTCAAATTTTAAAAATTCAAATTTCAAAATTTAATTTTCAAATTCAAAATTTAAATAACCTTTTAATTTAAATTTATTTTTATTTTTTTTTTATTTTTTTATTTGCTACTATGAACTCTCACCCCTTTGGCTATGAGTCTGGTTACAATAATGTTGCAGGAAGAAGAAACTACAATGAGAACAGGCATCAAGGTTGGAACAATCAAAGATGGGAGGAGCCACAAGGATTTGATCAACCCTCATGGCAACAACCACCTCCAATGGACTATCAACAACCACCACCATATGCCTATGAACCCTTTCCTCAACATAACTTTGGACCACCAAACTCACAAGCCCCTTTCCGCCATTCACCTCCATATGACCCTAACCCTCAACCACCATACCAACCACCTTATGAGCCATATGAACCATATATAGAACCACCCCAATTCCAACCCAATTACTCACAAGAACCACCACTTCAATATTCACCATCTCCATATCCATCAATCCGAGAGCACTATGATCCTTTTTATGAAAGCCGAGTGCATCAAGAGGCAAAGGATCGTCTCAAGGAAATAGTGGATCGATTTCAGGCAACCACTCAACAACTGGGGCAAGTATTAATTCAATGGGCTTCTAGGCACTTAAATATACAAGGGTCAACCACAGCCTCATGTGGACAATTTCATGAAGAGCATAGCATGAAGGAGATACCAGAAACCCCAGTGGACAAGACAGAGAATGAATTCGTACTAGAACAAGTAGAAGAAGCTATCATTGTTCAAGAAGAAGAGTTGGTTGAAGACTTAGGAGATGCAGAACCTCCATGGGAAAGTCCAGTCATAGAACCTCCTTCCAAGACGGTTGAAATTGATGCTGAGGAGGGTGTACAACCTCCAAAGCATATCATAGTTGAAGACTTGGAAGAGGTTGATCAAGAGATGGAGATTCAAGAAGAAGAAGCACAACCTCCCATGCCCTTGGAAAGTAATGAAGAGGAGATTGAATTGAAAGAGAGCTACCAAGAGGAAGAGGTTGAAATTGAAGAAGCTTGCAAAGAGGTGGTAATTATTAGAGAAGAGCACAAGGGAGTGGAGCTTGCAATTTCATTAAAAACACCTCCCCCTAAGTTGCCATTATCCTTCACAACGTTCAAGTGGGTAAAATTCATATCCCATAGCTTTCTAATCCCACTTGAATATGGGCTACTGGAGACGGATGGTCAACTTAGAGCTCTTTGTGGCATTAAGAGTAAGAGGAAGATGGCCAGTGGTAAGAATTGTCCTGCAAGGTTCATTATGGTTGGAAGCTTTAAATTTAAATGCAAAGGTTGGTGTAGAGCTCAATTGAATGGGTCTAGGAAGCTGTTTGGTAGCTGCAGTGAGAATTCAAATTACTTATCACCCGGCTGAAAAAATACAGATCCCGACAAAAATGGGTGTAAAAGTAAAGTTTGGGATCCTAGAATCTGTTATGACATTTGTCACCCCGGGAGCCTAAGAATCTGTTTGAAGCTTCTTAAGGGCTTTACATGCTTAGTTTGGGACCCCGGAGGTTACTGGAATCACAAACACTGGTGGAGATTCCTGGATGAGTTCAAGCATAAGCCACCATAACAGGAAGCTCATCAAATGTCCAACTTAAGGACTTTAACTAAAAGTGCTAGGTGGGAGACAACCCACCATGGTATAATCGTTCCTTTTTCATTTTTATTTAGTTTTATTTGTTTTTGAATTTTATTTTATTTTGTTGTATTGAACCTGGAGTTTTGAATCACATTCATATTAACACTGCATTCTGCATTTTTCAGATTACAAAAAAAAAAAAAAGCGAGCACGCGACGCGACCGCATCAGCGACGCGTCCGCGTCACAAGGAGAGGGGAGAAAAATAAAAACGAACAGAGAGTTTCGCAGGAGCAGCGCTGGAGGCGTGCCAATGGCACAAATCGACCCACGCGACCGCACCGCTGACGCGACCGCGTCATATGGGAATAATGGCCTCCTCCGCGACCGCGTGCCCCACGCGGCCGCGTGACCTGAAAATCGACGTCGACCAGGTGCATGGCCGAAAGTTGAGCTGGAGTTGGGCTGGACCCGTGCTAGTAGCACAAGCCCTGCCACGCGAACACGTCACCCACGCGTCCGCGTCATATTGGAAATAAGGCCACCCGCGCGATTGCGTCAACCACGCGACCGCGTCACCCAGGATTTTGACAATACTGAGTTTTGAACAGAGAGTTGTGCGACCGCGAGGCTGCACTCGCGCCACTAGCACAAATCGACTCACGCGATCGCGTGCCCCACGCGTCCACGTCACCCAACCATATCGTGCACCACGCGACCGCGTCACCCACGCGATCGCGTCGGCAGCGTCGCACAACCTATCCAGATTAGTGCCAATTTTCTTATCTTTTCTTTTCTAATCCTAAATTCTCCCTTCTCTCTCCTTTCTCACTTTCTTTTTCTACTTCTCATTCTTTTTCACTTTCATTTTATTTTATTTAATTGCATACTCTCATTTATTGCGTATTTTTATTTTTTCTAAATTTATTATTGGTGTTCAAATGTTCTTATTCAACTATTACATCTTTTCTGGTATTTTCTTGGTGCTTCATGACTTGTTTTATTCTGATTGGGTAATATTATTTAAATCAATGCTAATTTTTATATATACTGATATTCCTTTTGCATTGACGTGAATTTACATTGTCTTTTATTACCCACCTTTTTCCCCATGGTTGCAAATTTTGCACCACTGGTATGCCATGGCTTCTATTGTTTTCTCCCTTATCATTTGGCATTAACCCATACTTCTTTTATTTTCTTATCTCTATTTCTGGGTTACTCTTCTTCCCTTTTTCTTTCAGGATGGCCACCTGGAAGGGAAGCGGAAGACATTTTACATGGGGAGACAGACAAGTCCATCTGCACAATCCTTAGAGAAAAGCAATAGTTGACACAACCCATCCACCTGCAAATCTCAGCATGCACCGAGGACGGTGCAATCTTTAAGTGTGGGGAGGTCGATACCGATCTCCATGGGTTAGTTACTCCTCTATCTCAACACCAATGATTTATTTTCCTTATTCATTGTTGCATTTGCATGTTTGATTGCATATTTGTTTAATTTCTTGCATATTTTACCACTTGGTTGAAGTAATATTTTCTTTTTCAAGAAAATTTTTAGAAAATTTCACTAATTTGAATAAAATTTAATGATACACTTGTTTGAAGAGATATTATATTGGAACATGGTTTAGAACTCGAACACACAAAACCTGTGAGATTTTTGAGCCTATTTGAATTGGTTGCATTTTGTCAACCAAAAATTTTGTTTTAGTGTGTATTTTTCTCTCTAAAATTGTGATCTTTGTCTTGCTTAATTCTGTATTTCCATTATTTTATGTATGCATGCACTTATATGATTGAGGCCTTTGTTTCACTGAGCTTACATACCCATATGGCCTTAGCCCTTCATTATCCCTTGCAAACCAATTTGAGCCTATTATACCCCTTTGTTCTTTACTTTAGCACATCATTAACTCTAAGTGGAAAACAATAATGTCCTTAATTTGAATCCTTGGTTAGCTTAGACTAGTGAGAGTGCTCATTAATTAAGTGTGGGGAAAAGTGGGTTTGGAAACATTTGGTTTGAGAATTGAGTATGTTAGAATTTTCTGAAAATGTGAAAGAATGTTGAGAATATGTTCATGCATTCAATACTTTAATCATATGCATTGAGAAAAACAAAAGAAAAAAAATAATATAAAAAAAAAAGAAAAATAAAGGAGAAAAAGAAAAGAAAAAGAGCAAATAATAAAAGAGGACAAAATGCCCCAAAGTAAGTGGTGAAAGCAATGCATATGTACTGTACTTGAAATTAGAATGCATAAATATGTGGAAAACATGGTTAATGGATGGTTAGATGTTGTATTATGATTACATGGATTGTCTAAAGTTAGGTGGAAAGTTTAAGTTAATTAAGGATTCAGATTTTAGTCCACTTGGCCAAATACAATCCTACCTTGACCCTAACCCCATTACAGCCCTTAAAAGACCTCTTGATATGTGTATTTGTGCATTAAATTTTATGTTGATTGTTAGATGAAGAGCAAGCCTTAGAAAGCAAGGTTAGTAGAGAAGTGAGAGAATCGAATCTAAAAACACCTGAGTGATTAGAGTGTATACACTACCAGTAAAGGTTCGATGCTCAATTCCTTGTTCCCTGCTTTCGTAAGCTATTTTCTTCTTACGAGTCTATTTGTGCTTCATTTTTATGATTTGAATTAGTGAAATCCAGTTCATATTTGCTCTTGAAAGATTTGTTTATTTTTAACCAAGTAGGTAGAAACATTTTTGCATGTAGTTACATTCATAGGTTGCATTTCATACATTCTATCATCCCTCTTCATCTTTATAACTTCTCTTGAGCTTAGCATGAGGACATGCTAGTGTTTAAGTGTGGGGAGGTTAATAAACCACTATTTTATGGTTTATCTTGTACTCAATTGAGTGGTTTTTATCTACTCTTTATCCACTTATTTATACTATTTGCATGGTTTTATATTTCCTTCCTAATTATGTGTTTTGATTGAAAACATGCTTCTTTGATCTTATATTTGCTTATTATTAATCCTCTCTTATTACCATTAGATGCCTTGATATGTGTGTTAAGTGTTTTCAGATATTATAAGGCAGGAATAGCTTGGAGGATGGGAAGAAAGCATGCAAAAGTGGAAGGAATGCAAGAAGTTGGAGAAATTGCTAAGCGGTCCAGCCTGACCTCTCTGCACTCAAACGGCTATAACTTTAGCTACAGAGGTCCAAACGATGCGGTTCTAGTTGTGTTGGAAAGCTAACGTCCGGGGCTTCGATTTGATATATAATATGTTATCGTTCCTCTGACGCTAGGTGACGCGACCGCGTGATCCATGCGGCCGCATCGCAGTGACGAAAATCCAGCGTGGCAAAATTCGAAACCAGCGAATTCTGGACTGTTTTTGACCCAGTTTGCAGCCCAGAAAATACAGATTAGAGGCTATAAAGTGGGGGACTGTATCCATTCAAAAAAAAAAGAGGCTCTCATAATTCACTTCTCAGGAGTAGATGTAGTTTTTAGAGAGAGAGGTTCTTTCCTCTCTCTTAGGATTAGGATTTAGGACTTCTCTTAGTTTTAGGAGTGACTCTCAATCCCAGGTTCTTTATTTTATTTATTTTTCCATGCATGTCTATGTCAGATTTAAGTTCTTTTGTTAATGCAATTTGAGGTATTTCAGTTTAATATTGCTTTCTTTTATTTACATGATTATTGCTTCCCATCTGAAGGCATTTTTATTCTAGTAGATTTACTTTTCCCCTTTTGGTTTTGGTTAAGAAATCAGTAACTCAGGAGTTATCCAACTCAATAGCATAATTGTTAATTGTTATCATGCCAATTAAACTGAGCTTCAATAATCCCAATCTTTTCTTAGGAATTAACTAGGATTTGAAGATCAAACTAATTAGTCACTTGACCTTCCTCTGCTTTACGTAAGGATTAACTAAGTGAAATTAAGATTCAATTTTCATTATCATTGATAAGGATAACTTGGTCTGGACTTCCAATTTCTTATACCTTGCCAAGAGTCTATTTTATTATTATTATTTTATTTTACTTGTCATATAACATATTCCCACTTTACTTCCAAAACCCCCAATTTACAATCTTCATAACCAATAATAAGAACATACTTCCCTGCAATTCCTTGAGAAGACGACCCGAGGTTTGAATACTCGGTTATCAATTTCAAAGGGGTTTGTTACTTGTGACAACCAAAAGGTTTGTACGAAGGGATTTCTGTCGGTTTAGAGACTATATCTACAACGCGACTATTTTTATGAAATTCTTTACTGGCAAAAATCCCAACGTCAAAGACACTCATGATCCATCATAGACCCCATCACCATTGTTCTAATTGTTGCTTGAGGATGAGCAAACACCCTAAGTTGGTATGGGAAGGGGAAGAATAGGAGGAAAAAGGACAACAGCAAGGAAGATAAACTACAAGGTGGTAAAATTCCTTTTCCTCTTATTTGCTTCCTGTACTTTAAAGAACATGATTGTCTGTTATTTTCTTCTCTGTATGCATATGTGGTATGAATAAGCATAGCTTCAGTTTTGATTTGTAACATCTTGCTGTGACATTATGACTACCAACTTGAATTCTGTGAGTTCAAAATTAATAAAGTATAATGATCATAAAAAAACAAGGAATTAAAGAAGAATTTAGCATGAGCATACAAGTATTGGAAGGCTAGTATGATTAATTGTTGCTCAATCACATTAGATTTTATTTAATTGAAGATTTCATCGAGGACTTTGATGAGATATTTTGGAGGAAAAATAAATCTTTCCCAAAACACCCAAAACTAACCGGCAAGTGCACCGGGTCGTATCAAGTAATAATAACTCACGGGAGTGAGGTCGATCCCACAGGGATTGAAGGATTGAGCAATTTTAGTTTAGTGGTTGATTTAGTCAAGCGAATCAAGATTTGGTTGAAGGTTTTGTGACTTGCAGAATTAAATTGCATTGAAGTAAAGAGAACAAGAGATAAATTGCTGAAACTTAAAGAACAAGAAATTAAATGGCAGAAACTTAAAGTGCAAGAAATGTAAATTGCAGAATCTTAAAGTGCAAGGAATGTAAATTGCTTGAAATGTAAAGGGGATTGGGATGTGGATTTGCAGAAATTAAACAAGGAAAAACTAAATTGCATCAAACAGAAGAGGGAAAGTGAATTGGAATTGAACCGGATCTTGAAGCAGTAAAGTAAATGAACATTAAAAGGAAAGAAACAGAATGTAAATTGGGGATTTGGATCTCAGGACCAAGAGACTAGAAAACCAAGTCTAGATCTCAATGCCTTCCTAGATCCAACAAGAACAATTGCAAGGGAATTGTAAATTGCAAAGAGAATAGATGAAGAGCAATGAACCGGAAATGAAATTCAATTAACAGTAAAGAAACAGAGAGATCCAAGCTTGAGATTGAAACAGAATTTCTTCAATTCTCCAATCCAAGATCCAAGACAAGTGTAAATGAAAAATGAAAGCAATGAAAGCAAAGAAATTAAAGTTCAAAAGCTCTCCGAAAACTATTATGAAAATTCTAAAAAGAAAGCTCTCTGAATAACTTGAATTCTATCCTATTTATACACTTTCAAAAATGATCTTCAAGCCTTGAGTTGGGCCTTTGCTCTTGGTGGAATTGGGTTGAAAGAGGCCTTGGTTGATTGCTCTTGAAGTTTGAAGAAGAACCAAAGTGAACCAATTGAACCGGTTTTGAGGTTAGCCAAAGTTGGACCAAAAGTTTGAGCCAAAGTTAGGGGTCTAACTTTGGCTCCAACTTTTCATATCAGTTGGCACATTTTTCTGGTTTGGATGTTGGTGCCAACGTTAGGGGTCTAACTTTGACCCTAACGTTGGCCTTCCCTTGGTGCTAGTGGCGCCAACGTTAGCCTTCAAGTTAGGGGGCTAACGTTGGCGCAAACGTTGGCTCCTTCCCTATTGCAATTCATGTGCCAACGTTAGCCTCCAAGTTAGGGGGCTAACGTTGGCGCAAACGTTGGCCCTTCTCCCTTATGTTTTCATGTGCCAACGTTAGTGCCCAGGGGAGAAACTCTCAAGTTCCAACGTTAGCCTCCAAGTTAGGGGGCTAACGTTGGGGCTAACTTTTGCCTCTTCCTTGAATGTTCATGTGCCAACGTTAGCCTCCAAGTTAGGGGGCTAATGTTGGCGCAAACGTGGGATGGCCAGGGAGGAAATTTCAAGTTCCAACGTTAGCCTCCAAGTTAGGGGGCTAACGTTGGGGCTAACTTCTTGCTTCCCGGTTCAATTTCACTTATTCCATTGTCCTCTTTTCACTCCTAGCCATTCCTCTTTGCTTCAACCTTTCTCCAAGCTTTCTTCACCTATCATTAATCAACCAAACTCATCAAAGCTATGCTCAAAATCATGAGATATTCATTCTTTCATAATATGCAACAAATATATCATAAAACCTCATGAAATGGCATGAATTCATATATGGTTGATTCAATCAAGGGAAACATGAAAATCTACTCAATTAGCTTGCTTGTAGCTCAAGAAAGTGCATAATTCTAATGAAAACAAAAGAAAAAGACTAGCTAAAATAGGCTAGGATGACTTGTCTTCACAACACCAAACTTAAAGCTTGCTTGTCCCCAAGCAAGAAATAAATTATGCTCAGAGATTCTTTCAGTCAAGATGGATTGAGGAACACTTGTAAAGTACAGTGAGTGAAGTGATCAAGTAACAGTGGGGTGAACTCTAAATCATATGCTCATGCAAGGGCTTCAGTGCTCACTAGTCCTTACATATTGGGAGTCGTAGGTCTTAGGATTTTCATCCAAATGGTATCATGGAGGTCTCTTTATATGTAATCACCTTGAAGCAGCTTATAGTTTCTGTGCTTTGGCCTCGACTCTAAGTATCATGTCTCAAAGCGGCTCTTTAGATAAGCTTTCAATCAATACTCCTAAACCAGTTGGTTTTAAGGTATTAGGTGTTGAAGCACCCCTAAGGATTTACTTGCTCAAGCCTCTTTCCTTGACACATCTCAACCACAAGCATTTTACTAGGCTACCAACTCTTTGAGTCATTGTTTCTTCTTTCTTTTCTGCCTAGTAATTGATGCTCAGAGCCTTGGGCCATATTCCTTTTGTTTTTGTATTTTCTTTTCTTTCTTTTGTTTTGTTTGCTGCTTCTTGGATCAATAGATTTTTGAGAATCTCCACAATACTTCTTTGAACTTCATGTCCTGCCTATGAGCTCCCATGCAAGTTTTCACAAGCATGCAACCTCAATACATAGTCATACAACTAGAACCACCACTTCTCCTAATCTTTTGCTTGCCTCAAAATTGTTTAATTCCTCAATCCTTCTTTTCAAAGAACTTTCATGTGATGCATTCTTGAAAATTGAGTGCAAACAAGTTTTGAAGATAAGAATGTTGTGAATGATCAAGCATCTTGCTTATTGAATTATAAAGAAAGACTATGCTATGCAAGCACGGGTATATAGAAAGAAACTATACTATGCAGACAGGCAGGGCAATTAAGGATACAATCCAACTTTCAATCACAGCAATATTTGATGTAGAACAATCACTTAACAATACAACCTGTTGGAGTTCAATTGCTTTCCTTTTTCTCATCATCATTGTTGCTAACCTTCATGTTCATCTTTCTCCTTTTTGATGATGTTTAAACCTCCAAAAGCTTGTATGACCTTCTGCTATGATATTTGAAAGTTGCTTGTTCCCCAAGCACTTGGAAACAATGGTTAGCATGCAGGATTTATTTGTGGGCCTTTGTACTTACTTTGGTGTGGGAACACCAAACTTAGTACCTTGCCAACTGTTCTTGTGCATCAGATTAACCATGTGTAAAACCCTTTTTCTTTTTCAAAAGTAATAAAACTGAAAACTAAAGAATAGAAAAATAGTTGACTAGTTTATCTAACTGCTTGAAGCTAGCATTATGCAGAAGGTGAGAATATGTTTTATGATGAAATTTTGGTGGAACACGAAACTTAGAATCCTTCATTCTCCCTTAGATTATTTTGGTGTGCAACACCAAACTTAGCTTCTTGCAATATAGATAAAACTAAGTAACCTTTTTATTGAAATAGATATGAAAAGGAAAACTACCTCAGGTTGGGTTGCCTCCCAACAAGCGCTCTTTTATTGTCACTAGCTTGACATCCTCCATTCTTTGATCATGGAGGTTGAAAATCATAATGCCTCAGTTTTTCTCCTCTTGCTGTAGGATTCCTTTCCTCCATGACCTGCACAATCACAAACAATCCAAATGAAAATTGGATGTTCTCATGCCAGAATGTAGTCAGAGGATTAGTTGACACCATGTGTCAAACAGTTGGTAAACTTGAGAGATTAATGAACGAAAATCACTTCTCTCTTTTATTTATCAAGCTATGAGAATCATATTCAGCAAGATAAACCAAGAAAACTTCACTCTATTGCTAAAGTGAGGTTTCAATTAGCTCAGGCAAAAATTCAAACAGTTAGTGTGTCAGTCAAAAATTAAAGAAAAAGTGCTTGATCTAAATCACCACCTCACTTAATCATTGTCAATCTATTCAATCCCCGGCAACGGCGCCAAAAACTTGATGAGATATTTTGGAGGAAAAATAAATCTTTCCCAAAACACCCAAAACTAACCGGCAAGTGCACCGGGTCGTATCAAGTAATAATAACTCACGGGAGTGAGGTCGATCCCACAGGGATTGAAGGATTGAGCAATTTTAGTTTAGTGGTTGATTTAGTCAAGCGAATCAAGATTTGGTTGATGGTTTTGTGACTTGCAGAATTAAATTGCATTGAAGTAAAGAGAACAAGAGATAAATTGCTGAAACTTAAAGAACAAGAAATTAAATGGCAGAAACTTAAAGTGCAAGAAATGTAAATTGCAGAATCTTAAAGTGCAAGGAATGTAAATTGCTTGAAATGTAAAGGGGATTGGGATGTGGATTTGCAGAAATTAAACAAGGAAAAACTAAATTGCATCAAACAGAAGAGGGAAAGTGAATTGGAATTGAACCGGATCTTGAAGCAGTAAAGTAAATGAACATTAAAAGGAAAGAAACAGAATGTAAATTGGGGATTTGGATCTCAGGACCAAGAGACTACAAAACCAAGTCTAGATCTCAATGCCTTCCTAGATCCAACAAGAACAATTGCAAGGGAATTGTAAATTGCAAAGAGAATAGATGAAGAGCAATGAACCGGAAATGAAATTCAATTAACAGTAAAGAAACAGAGAGATCCAAGATTGAGATTGAAACAGAATTTCTTCAATTCTCCAATCCAAGATCCAAGACAAGTGTAAATGAAAAATGAAAGCAATGAAAGCAAAGAAATTAAAGTTCAAAAGCTCTCCGAAAACTATTATGAAAATTCTAAAAAGAAAGCTCTCTGAATAACTTGAATTCTATCCTATTTATACACTTTCAAAAATGATCTTCAAGCCTTGAGTTGGGCCTTTGCTCTTGGTGGAATTGGGTTGAAAGAGGCCTTGGTTGATTGCTCTTGAAGTTTGAAGAAGAACCAAAGTGAACCAATTGAACCGGTTTTGAGGTTAGCCAAAGTTGGACCAAAAGTTTGAGCCAAAGTTAGGGGTCTAACTTTGGCTCCAACTTTTCATATCAGTTGGCACATTTTTCTGGTTTGGACGTTGGTGCCAACGTTAGGGGTCTAACTTTGACCCTAACGTTGGCCTTCCCTTGGTGCTAGTGGCGCCAACGTTAGCCTTCAAGTTAGGGGGCTAACGTTGGCGCAAACGTTGGCTCCTTCCCTATTGCAATTCATGTGCCAACGTTAGCCTCCAAGTTAGGGGGTTAACGTTGGCGCAAACGTTGGCCCTTCTCCTTTATGTTTTCATGTGCCAACGTTAGTGCCCAGGGGAGAAACTCTCAAGTTCCAACGTTAGCCTCCAAGTTAGGGGGCTAACGTTGGGGCTAACTTTTGCCTCTTCCTTGAATGTTCATGTGCCAATGTTAGCCTCCAAGTTAGGGGGCTAACGTTGGCGCAAACGTGGGATGGCCAGGGAGGAAATTTCAAGTTCCAACGTTAGCCTCCAAGTTAGGGGGCTAACGTTGGGGCTAACTTCTTGCTTCCCGGTTCAATTTCACTTATTCCATTGTCCTCTTTTCACTCCTAGCCATTCCTCTTTGCTTCAACCTTTCTCCAAGCTTTCTTCACCTATCATTAATCAACCAAACTCATCAAAGCTATGCTCAAAATCATGAGATATTCATTCTTTCATAATATGCAACAAATATATCATAAAACCTCATGAAATGGCATGAATTCATATATGGTTGATTCAATCAAGGGAAACATGAAAATCTACTCAATTAGCTTGCTTGTAGCTCAAGAAAGAGCATAATTCTAATGAAAACAAAAGAAAAAGACTAGCTAAAATAGGCTAGGATGACTTGTCATCAGACATTTTATAAAATTTTTTGAAATCATGAAAACCTTGAAAAAGCAAATGGAATTAAGGCAAGAAAAGAAAAAGGGAAAGAATGAGAAAGCTGAAGGCTTTGAGTACCAATGACAATTTCATTGTTAAGTACTCGTGGTGTTTATGTATCAAGTAAAAAGCTTGAAAACGAAACACTTAGAGTTAAGGTTTGGCTCAAGTGCAAATGCACTCCCTCAAAGCTCAAGGCTCTGAGCATCAATGATTAGAGAGTAAAGAAAAGAAACAAATGAGCTTAAAAAGGACCTCTAATTAAATGCTTGTGGTGCTTGTGTATCAAGTGGTAATACTTGAAAACAAAGCATTTAGAGTCGTAGCTTTGTTATCAAGTCATGGGGCAAAGCACCCAAAAGGAGAAGCAAATAAAACAATGTAAAACTTGTTTCAAGGAAGAAATATAAGGAAAAGATTTCATAAAATGAGCTAGATAGAAGCATCAACCATTTACATTTCTTTTGTCATTGTAGCATGCATGGAAAACTAGCCAACCATGAACATTAACTTGCTATTCTTTGCACCTTGATTTGTCAAAATTTACTGCATGATTCTTTTCTTGCTTGGGGACAAGCAAGGTTTAAGTTTGGTATTGTGATGACATGTCATCATGTCATTCATACATGAAATTGATGATTAGTGCTTAAATATTGAATGCTTTTGTTCTTAAATGGTATATTTCTTTGATCTTTGGATTTTATAAATTTTGAAAGAAATAAGTGGAAAAAGAAGCAAAATAGCACAAAATTAGCTCAAAAGAAGAAAAGAAGAATTTTGTGGCACATTTTAGAGATTAGACACACTTTGGAGCCTTAGGCCACGCTTTTAAAAGCGTGGCCCATGACTAAATCAAAGAAGCGTGACAATCAGTGCTCATTTGCCAAGTGAGCACCACGCTGACGAACGAATTTTCGCTAGTAAAGAATTCACAAAAGTGATCGCGTTGTAAGTATAGTTTCTAAACCAACAAAGAATCCTTTCGTACAAAAACTTGTTTGTCACTAAAGCAAAGCCAATAAAAATAATAACCGAAGTATTTAAACCTCGGGTCGTCTCTCAAGGAATTGCAGGGAGGTGTAATTATTATTGGTTATGGAAAAATATATTTTTTTGGGTTTTTGAATGGTTGAACAAGGAATGAAAACTGCGAGAAAGTAAATTAATAACTAGAAAAGCTCTTGGCAAGGTATGAAAACTGGACGTCCTATCCTAGTTATCCTTATCAATTGTGATGAGAATTGTCCACTGCTCCCACTTAGTTAACTCTTACTAAATAAAGGAAAGTCAAGTGGACCAATCAATTTGATTCCTCAAGTCCCAGTCAACTCCTATGGAAAGGCTAGCTTTAGAGGTATCCAAATCAATCAGCAATTTTCAATTAACAAGCAACAAAGGAGTTTGATAATTCAAGTGTCTCCAATTAATCAATTCAAGCCAAGAACATAAAAAGCTAAATTAAAATAATAAATCTGAAATACCTCAAATTGCATTAAATAAAGAAATCAAATCTAACATGGAGTTCATAAGCCAAATAGCAATAAAAGTAATCAACAAAGGGAATAAATAAACTAGAAAGCTAGAACAAATAAAAGTAGAAGAGAAATTAATTTAAAGGAACATTGAACCTGGATCTGAGAAGAAGTAATCCTAAAACTATGAGAAATCCTAAATCCTAAAATCTAGAGAGAGGAGAGAGCCTCTCTCTCTCTGGAAACTACATCTCAAACCTAAATTGTGAATAATGAGAATTGTATGAATTGTGTGAATGGATTCCCCCACTCTGTAGCCTCTAATCTATATTTTTTGGGCAAAAAACTAGGTCAAAAATAGCCCAAAAATTGCCCCCAGTGACTTCTGATACGTCCAGCACGTCGCTCTGTCACGGGTACGCGTCGTCCACGCGTATGCATGGATTGAACTTTCGCCAGGTCACGCGTATGCATGATCCACGCGTGCGCATCACCTAACAACATGGCAACTATAGCAAATTATATATCATTTCGAAGCCCGGATGTTAGCTTTCCAACGCAACTGAAACCGCCTCATTTGGACTTCTGTAGCTCAAGTTATGGTCGATTTAGTACGAAGAGGTCAGGCTAGACAACTCAGCAATTCCTTCAGTTTCTTGTATTTCTTCCACTTTTGCATGCTTCCTTTCCATCCTCTAAACCATTCCTGCCCTATAAACCTTAAAACACTTAACACACATATCCTGGCATCGAATGGTAATAAGAGAGGATTAAACATAGCAAAATTAAGGCCAAAGAAGCATGTTTTCAATCATAGCACAAAGTCAGGAAGGAATATGTAAAACATGCGAATTCAATGAATAAGTGTGAGTTTAGTGGATAAAATCCACTCAATTAAGTACAAAATGTACCACGAAATAGTGGCGCATCAAATCTCCCCACACTTAAACATTAGCATGCCCTCATGCTAAGCTCAAGAGAAGGTATAAGAGTGAAGAGGAATGGTAGAAATTATGAGATGCAACCTATAAATGCAACTATATGCTAAGATGTTTCTGTCTACTTGGTTAAAAGTAAATAAGCTCTTCAAGACAAACATAAATCAGATTTCACTAATTCAAATTATACAATAAAAGACAAGTAAACTTGTAAGAAGATAGCTCATGAAAGTAGGGATCATAGAATCAAGCATTGAACCCTCACAGGAAGTGTATATGCACTCTAATCTCTCAAGTGTCTAGGGTCAATCACTCTACTCTTCTCTGATCATGCTTTCTAAAACTTTGTTCTTCATCTAACCAATCAACAAGTATTTAGTATACCAATGCAAACATCATGAGGTATTTTCAAGGTTGTAATGGGGCTAAGGTAAGTTGGGGTGTGCACGGTTCAGTTTTTCCATAAACTGAACTGAAACTGCACTAAACCATTTTAAATGGTTTAGAAACTGAACCAAACTGCTTTGTCATATAAGAAACTGGTTTTAAACCAGTTTATAGTACAGTGCACCAGTTTAAACCAGTTCATAAAAATAAAACTGGTTTATGCCTAAAACTAGTTTTCACACCCTCTCTCTCCCTCTCTTCCCTTCCTCTCTCTTTCTCTCTCTCTCTCTCTCTCTCTCTCTCACCTTCCTCTCTCTCTCTCTCCCCTTTTCTCTCCATTCTCCTCTCTCTCTCTCTCTCTCTCCCACCCTCCTCTCTCTCTCTCCCTTCCCCTCTCTCTCTCCCCCTTCTCCTCTCTCTCTCTCCTACCCCCCCTCTCTCTCCCTCCTCTTTTTCTCCCCTTCCCCTCTCTCCCCCTCTTTCTCGCCATTCCTCTCTCTCTCTCTCTCTCTCTCTCTCTCTCTCTCTCTCCCCTTCCCCTCTCTCTCTCCCCATCTTTCTCCCCCTTTCTCTCTCTCTCTCCCCCTTTTCCCACTCTGTCCCTTCTCCTCTCTCTCTCTCTCCTCCCTTCCTTTATCTCTCTCTCTCCCCCTTGCTCTCTCTATCCCCCTCTCTCCCTCTCTCTCTCCCCCCTTTCCCCCTTTCTCTCCCATTTCCCCTCTCTCTCTCTCCCCTTTCTCTCTCTCTCCCTTCTGCTTTCTCTCTCTCTCTCCCTTCTACTTTCTCTCTCCCCTCTCTCTCTAAATCAAAAGTTGAAAGAATCATAAAATATTCACATACTAATAAACTAAAGCATGGTCTTACTTTTTGTTCAATGACAACATTCAAAATATGATATAATATGATACTAACCTAAATGAAGTTAAAATAAACTAATTCAAATCTAACAGACTAACACAATATTGGCCCATTACAATATTCTAATCATCTTCAAGAGAAACAAGCGTGCCAACATTTGTTGAAGAATTTATCCCTACATAAAAAAAATATCTCATTAATTATAGAAAACTAACAATTAGTAACAAACAAGCAATAAGAAAAAAAATATATTACCTTGTTCAGCTTTTTCAATCTCTTCAAAATTTTTAATTAGTCCAAAAAGGTCATCTATTACCCAATCTTGAGTGCATACAAGAGCTTCCACCATATATGGTGTCAAGGAGCTCTGATAAGGGTCAATAATCCTTCCTCCTGTACTAAACGCACTCTCAGAAGCAACTGTAGAAACCGGTATGGCTAAAACTTCTCGAGCCATACGTGCAAGAATAGGAAATCGGGTTAAATTTCCCTTCCACCAACCCAAAATATCCAACTCTACCAACTTGTTTCTAGGCTCACAATCTTCTTTCAGATATCTGTCAAGTTTAGATTTAGCATCTGAATCACGTCCAGTTGACTGCAAATAAATATTCAGGATATCATCTTCATCCTCTTCATTGATCATTGCATCTTGATTGCTTTGAGATTCATCTTCTTTGCCTTGGTAGTGATTATAAAGGGAATTCAAGCAAGTAGACAATTTTGACTTGTGTTCTCCTCCATTTTCAACACCAAATGACTCATCCAAAATCCAATTTACAAAATCCAACTTGTGACATGGATCAAGCACAATTGCAATCAACAACAACATGTTAATGACATTTGGAGTTCCCCAATACTTATCATATTTTATTTGCATCTTGGACGCCATTAACCTTATGCTCAAATCAATATTTTCACAATGCAACTTGATTTTTCTTCCGATGCTAAAGACTTCTTTCATGTATTTATTTCTAGTGACATACAAACTCCCAGAAATGCGCAATGTAGCATCATAGAATATTTTCAAGAATGGTAAAATTGACTCCGCATAAGTCCAATCATCATCTGTAGGCACACCATAAGATTTTCTAAGCTCATTAATATATTTATCATCTTGCAACTCAAGCAAATCAAACGCTGCTCAAAGCTTCAATGCTGCCTCCAACATTAAATATGTCGCATTCCACCGAGTTTTGACATCCAAAGAAACAAGCCCTTTATAATTGATGATCTCCCGCTCAATGCACACTTTGAAGCTTTCACATCTCATAGGAGATGACTTGACATATTTTACTGCATTGCGAATTCTTGTAATTGAATCATCTCTTTCAAGCAATCTTTCACTATCAAATTTAGGATATGAGCACAACAACGCATATGAAGATAGTCCCCCTTTAAAACAAGACTGTTCCATGCATTTAATCTCTTTTTCAAGTATAAAATTGCACGATCATTAGAAGTTGTGTTATCAACCGTTACAATAAAAACTTGATGCAATTTCCAAGCATCCAAACAACCTTCAATAGCTCTACCGAGTACTTCTCCTGAATGACCCTCAACCCGGCAAAATTTCAATATCCTCTTTTGCAACTTCCAATCATTCTCAATAAAGTGTGCCGTTAGAGACATATAAGTCAAATTTTGACTCGATGTCGTCCAAGTGTCAGTTGTAAGGCACACTTTTTGACAATGATGAGAGAGATAACTTTGTAACTTCATTTTCTCTGTTTCATAAAAAGAAAGTATATCACGGGCCAATATAGTACGCGAAGAAATTTTAAACTTAGGTTGCAAGCTATGCAATAGCCTTCGAAACACATTTCTTTCTACAAATTGGAAAGCTAGCTCTTCAGTCACAAATATCTTAGTGAGGATACTTCGAGATACTGCTTGGTCAAACTTTGTAACACTTGGTGAGGATATAGGACCACTTGTTCCCCCTTCTATCCTTTGTCTTTTGCTCTGTTCATTGTTCGAGTCAAAACATCGCTTCCAATGTTACCGCATAGCACTTGTTCCCCCCGCATATTTTATTTGACCGTTGCAGTTTTTACATTTCGCATACTTCTCTATCCCTTCGATTGGAATGAAATGTTCCCATATCTCTGATCGATTCTTACGCCCAAAAGATCCACTAGGTTGAGGAGGTAATGAGAGATGAGCAGAAAGAACAGCAGGATTTGAATGCTCCTCTCTCTCGGACATTTTTAATATGAGCAACAAACCTAATTGTATATTAAATAACTAATTAAACAAAACCAATAAATCAAATTTACTCAATGCTTATTCATACAAAAGACACACGTGACATCTAGTCTACTTTAATAGAAAATGGCACATAATTTTTTCTTAGAGTTAAAAGTGTTAATTACACAATTAGTAAACTAAACATCAAACTAGAAAATGTTAAGACAAACCACTGTTCATTCTTAATATAAATTTTAGGCATTATAAATGTTCTAAAAACATACATTAAATGTTTCTAAAAGTAGATGCCATATTTCTCTTTCATTGTGCATATCTAAAAAGCATTGCTTTCGGCATCATAAGACAAACTCAAAAATAAGAAACGAAAAAACCTTGTTGACAATCACATGAAATATCAGGAGAAAGCAACCGATTAGCATATCTAACCTACTTACTTACATATGCAAAAGTATGCAGTAATAATATATCATAAAGGAGAAAGCAACCGATTAACACTCGCCATGTATCATGGATTTTCTACACTGAAGATAAGATTAGATTTGAAACGATGTTTGACACAACATCAAAGGCATATATGGATCTAAGGTACAAGCACAAAAGGGAACGTGAATTGTGGCCCAAATCATCGACATCATCAAAAAATGACACATGTGACTAATGCAAACAACTAAACAACACTTTAAAAAGAAAAATAAATAAATAAAATGACACAAACTATGAAGTAATAAATACATCATTACATGCTAACACTAACAGGGTTACTTAGACCAAGTTTGGAACTTACTTTTTCTTCAGCAATGCTCTCTTTAGAAATCTGAGAAACGCCTCCAAAAAATGAAAGCCGCAGGAACCAATTTGCAAGTCAACAATGCAAGGGCATTCTAGAGCTCTCTGAGCTTTCACCTCATCTAGTCTACAACAACATCAACAATAAGCAAACGTAAGAGTACTGGAAAGCAAACAGAAGAAATAGCACAGTTAAGACTAACAGTGAACTGGAATGAAACTATATAGACCAGAATTATAAAACAAAGTTTATAAGATCTGACAGAAAGCTTTTCTACAAATTGCATACCAACACATTAATTGTGCATTAGTTAGAAATACTAGTGTCTAGTTAATTTGGGTACAATATATTATTCAATAACCTACGAGAAATTTGTGGCACAAATTGCAGTAGATTCTTCGTGTAGTTTTTAAGATATAAAAAAATAGTAAACTACCATTAGGTGAATTATGGCAGATGAATGTCATCACATTTTGGTTTAGCTCTGAAGCCTGTAAATATCATGTTATTACTTTCTGCTAAGAAACTACACACCATTGTACAAAAACTACAGATTCCCATGATGGAAATAGATTTGTGACAATAAATAAATTTGCAAATTATTGTATCAATTCCTAAGGCTATCCTGTACAAAATTAATCACAGAACAAGAATACCCTACAGAGGATGCTAACAAAAAGTTAAAAGGTATAACTGGACATAAAACTAGAATAAGCAATAGCATCCACCCAGTCCGGGAGAAGACCCTTTAATCTCTTTGCTGGATCAACCAATTTTTGGTCTAAAACTGCCAGATTCACTCTTATTGGTTCAAAACTGTTGGCCTGATTAATTAAAAACAAGATTAAAAAAAATTCATCAATGCATCATGCTCTGATGATAACTAATGAATTCCAACACTTTAGGCATTAATGTTCATGATAAAATTGAACTCTTTGTTTTCCTTTCTTACTGCTATTGAGGTTCCATTCCTTGCTATATGCTTTTAATTCTAATAATTAAGTTTTTGGGTGTAAAATCAACCAATAGTCAATTATTTTTCATGTTTCTCATACCTTTTCATTATGTATTGTTATTCTTATTCATGCCAACTGTGCTTTAAGAATCTACCCAATATTTAATCAATTGAAATCAACATGACTAGTAAACTAAGCATAGACTTGATTTTAGGAATTGAGCTGGAAATATATAATCCTTATCCCTTTGCTCCTCATTACAGCTTAATAGGCTAATTAGGCACATTTTTTCTTACAAAATATTTTTCAAAAATAACAAATTTCCCCCCTTTAAAGAAAAGAAAAGAAAAGAACATATCAGTATCAGTCCCATGTGTGGTTCCAAAACTATTAATGAGCACCAAGAAACCAAAAACAACACTAAAAACCATCTTCAACCAAAGATCCTAAAAATCCAATCTTTTCAATTAGAAAACTACTCCAAAATACTCAAAATTGGTATCCAAATGCAAGCCACAACACAAAACTTCATAGTAACTAAAACAAAAAAGCTGCAATAACTAAATTAAAATAGAAATGGGTAACTGTAAAAATGGCTTACTAATTGACTATGTAAAAAAGTATTGTCTCCCCTGCTTCCAATCATAGTAAAACATAAGAGAAAAGAGATTACCTACTGTGTTAGATGGCAGCAGTAGGGGTTGGTAGCGACAGTGATGATGGCGGTGGTGGGTTGGTAGCGGCGGCAGCAAGGGAGAGACGAGAGATGAATGGTAGCGACGGCAGCAACTAGAAAGGGAGAGACGATACTGTGTTAGACGACGGTGAGCGACAGTGAGCGACGGCGGCAAATAGTTTGACGGCAGCGAATAGTTCGACGACGGCGACTCTGACGGTGGCAGCGGTGGGTTGGTTGCGGCAGCAGAAGGGGAGAGACGAGAGAGGATGTTGAAACGCGATTAGGGTTTTTGCGTTTTCAGTTTTCACATTTTCAATTTTTGAGTTTGGAAGATTGAATTAAAGTTACTGATGTGAATAAACCAGTTTTGATTTAGTTTAAAACTAAACTGAACCATAAAAACTAGTTTTTAATAAACTGGTTTTTATAAAAAACTATGGTTTCAGTTCAGTTTTTTATTTAAAAAAACTGGTTTATTTAAAACAGTTTCAATTCAGTTTCAGTTCAGTTCAGTCAAACCAGTTTTTTTGCACACCCCTAAAGGTAAGGGTGAGGATATATGTATGGCCAAGTGAGCTAAAATATGAATCTTTGATTAACCTAAGCTCTCACCTAACATACACATACACTCTATGTAAATCCAAATTCAGGTCTAGCTACCCATAATTCCCTTTTGTATATTTCACATACTCATGTATCAACTTTTCTTTAATTTCACCACATATGCATTGATCTTTTATTAAACTTAGCATTGGGGTAATTTTGTCCCCTTATTCATTTATTTACTTAATTATTTGAATATTTTTTGTTTTTTTTTTCAACATGAAAGCAAACATAACATATCAATGCATATGGTAATTTTTTGTTTCACATGAGTAGGCACCCAAATTCCCAATATTTAAATAAAGTAGAAACATAACACATTCCCTATTAATCCAGGTTTTCCACAGTTTCCCCACACTTAGTTGGCACACAATCTCTATCTTAAGCAAACCAAAGATTCAATGGGATAATTAATTATTTTTCTGCTTAAGGCTAGTGATGTGGTAAAATACAGAACAAATGGGGATTAAAAGGTTCAAAGTGCTAAACAAAGGTAATTGAAATGGTAGGCTATTTGGGATAAGTGAGCTAATAACAAATAATGGCATCAATCATATGCAAGCATGTAAATACACTAAACAATGGACATATATAATGAAACAAAGCAAATATTGCAATCATAGAGAAGAAAACACACAAGAATAAAATATTATGGTTAAATAATGTAACCATGTAATTAAGCTCAAATTCCCACAGGTTGTGTGTTCTCAGCTATAAACTATGTTTCAAATTACAATCCTTAAACAAGTTTAACACAAATTTTCAATTTAAATTAGTGAAACACAATAAAAAGGGTCTTGAAAAGAAACTCATTACTTTAACCATGTAGTGGTAAAATATGCACAAAAATCAAACAAACATGCAATCAAACATGCAAATGCAACAATGAACTACAAAGAAAATTAAACAATGGTGTTGAAAAGAAGGTAACTAACCCATGAAAATCGGTATCGACCTCCCCACACTTAAAGATTGCACCGTCCTCGGTGCATGCTGAGATGTGCAAGTGGATGGGTGGCTCCAACTGACGCTTGTAGATGGAGGTGCCTTAGCCGGGGGTCTCTTGGTTCCTCTCCTTGCTGGGATCTTGTCAGTGGCCTTCTCTTTTCCTTTTCTTGGTACCTATGCCTGATGAGGAAGATGGAAAGAGGAAGAAGAAGGAAGTAGGAAGTAAGAAGAAAGAAAGAGGGGAGAATTAAAAAACGGGGCGCGACGCGCGCGCGGTCATCACGCGTACGCATGAAAACTGAGTTGGCCGTTCGACGCGTAAATGTCACTCATGCGTACGCGTGGGTGGTCTGGAAGAAAAAGGACGCACACACGTTAGGGACATGTACGCGTGGGTGATGTTGTGCCTGTAGCACAGTACCAGCCCGGGACCATCACAACTCTCTGTTCAACATGCTTTTACGCCGATTTTTCATGCCCATGCGTACGCATCGCTGATGCTTACACGTGGGTTAAACTTTTTGCAGGGAACTCATAGGCGTGAGGTATGTGTACGTATGGAGTGGCTTGTGCGCCACGCACCCCTCCCGCGCGTCTCTCGCGCAACTCTCTGTTCAGGTGTGCATACGCAAACGACGCGCGCGTCATGGACACTTGCGCGTCGATTCCCCCCCCCCCCTTTTTATGCAAGATGCAGAATGCAGAACGTAGAATGTATATGATTATGCAGGAATTATAAATGAATACTGTTGAAAAAAAATAAAATAAAACTTGGATTGAAAAGGGATGATTATACCATCGTGGGTTGTCTCCCACCTGGCACTTTTAGTTAAAGTCCTTAAGTTGGAAATTCGGTGAGCTCCTTGTCAGGGCGGCTTGTGCTTGAACTCGTCTTGAAACTTCCACCAATGCTTGGACTTCCAATAAGCTCTATCAATACCAAGTAAATTTCTCAAGCTTTGATGGATTTCTTCACAAGCTTTGAGCTCCCAAAATTGATCCTCATATATTCTCGGATCCCAAATCTTGATTCTACACCTATCTTCAAGTGGATCATGATGATTCCATCCGGGTGGTAAGCAATTCGAATTCTCACTAAGGCATCCAAACAGCTTCCTAGACCCATTCATTCGAGCTCTACACCAACCCTTGTATTTAGACTTTGAGCTCCCAACCACAACAAACCTAGGATTGTGTTGCCAACCACTAACCATCCCCCTCTTACTCTTAAAGCGACAAAGAGCTCTAAGCTGACCATCTGTCTCAAGTAAACCATATTCAAGTGGGAAAGTAAAGGTCAAGGATAAGAATTTTATCCACTTGAATGTTGTATTGGATGGTAATGGCTTTGGGGGAGAGGTCTCCAACAGCTTTGGCAAGGTGATTTCAAGCTCCATTCCCTTGTGCTCTCCCTTGGCAACTTCCACCTCTTTGCAAGCTTCTTCAATTTCAACCTCTTTCTCTTGGTAACTTTCTTCCAACAAGCTCTCTTCTTCATTGCCTACCAAGGGCATGGGAGGCAGTGCTTCTTCTTCTTTAGTCTCCATCTCTTGATCAACCTCTACAAAGTCTTCAACCATGATATACCTTGGAGGTTGTACACCCTCCTCAACATTGACATCAAACACCTTGGAAGGAGGCTCTATGACTGGACTTTCCCATGGAGGTTCCACCTCTCCTAAGTCTTCAACCACTTTCTCTTCTGTGATTATTTCGGCTTTTTGCACTTGCTCTAATACAAAATTGGACTCCTCCTTGATGTCTTCCTTCACTAATTCTTCAACCACTCCTTCATCTTCAAGGGTCTCTACTACCTCCACCTTTAGGGCCTCCTCTAGCTTCTTATGAAGTATGAATTCGCGAAGACGATCCCTTCTCTCTTGTTCTATGTCACTAGCATAATTGGGATCATGTTGCTCTTGGATTGATGGATATGGGCACTCTTCCATGGAGGGCGGTGATGGGATGGAGAGATCATTATGTGGTTGAAAAGGAGGTGCACTAGAGCTTGAGGGTTGAATGTTGGGGGTATTCAATTATCCAATCTGTGAGGCGAGAGCTTGTAAAGCAGAGGTCAAACTATTTAAGGTAGAGTTAAGTGTGTCCTCCATGGTCTTTTGTCTTTGGTGAATGACACTAAGAGTATTGTTATCTGATAAACCCCATTCGTAGGGTTTATCTTGTGTTGGATTTAGAGTATTTTGCTAACCTTTTCTCACATTTAGCCAATGATTTAGCATGATTTTGTGATCTCTCCCTTATTTGTGCCTAAGTGTAAAAAGCATGCTTTTTGGTATTTGATTAGATAACTTTAACTTCTCCTTGATTCCATAAGATGCCTTGATGTGTTTGTTAGTAATCTCAGGTTGAAAAAGGCTAGGAATGGATCAAGGGAGCAAGGAAGGAAGCATGCAAGTGGAGAAGATCATGAAAAGCCAAAGAGTTGAACTCGGCCATGGATGCGCGCGCGCACCTTGCGAAGTCGCCCATGGACGCGTACGCGTCAGTTTTGATATATAATTTTTTAATGAAAACGTGGCCAGCGAATTCTCAAGGCCTATGGGGCCCAATTCAAGCCAACTTTGGCGCCAAAGCACTCAAAAAGACCATGGATTAAGGGAGGAAGGGGGAGGGGATCTTAACACACATTAGGATTAGTTTTAGTTTTAGTTTTAGAGAGAGAAGCTCTCACTTCTCTCTTGGATTAGAATTAAGATTAGGTTTATTTCAATAATCTAGATCTAGGTTTCAATTCATGCTTTCTTCTTCTACCTCTCAATTCTATGTTGTTACATTCATCACTTTTCTATTGTTGTTATTACTTTCTTCTATTTTCTTTGTAGATCTACTCTTGTTCATTCTATTTTCTCTTAATGCAATTTGAGGTAATTCATGTAGATCTTGTTCTCTTTAATTGTTGCTGTTAATTTCCTACATTCAATTGTTGCTAGATTTTATTCTTATTATCAATTTACTATGCTTTTCTTTTGTGCCTCCCAAGTGTTTGATGAAATGCTTGGTTGGACTTTATTATAGATTTTATCCCTCTTAGCCTAGGTAGAGTAATTAGTAATGCTTGAGTTATCTAATTCCTTTGTTGATTAGTAATTGGAAGTTGCTAATTGATTTGGATACCACTAAAGCTAGTCTTTCCCTTGGGAGTTGGCTAGGACTTGTGGAATCAAATTGATTCATCCACTTGACTTTCCTCCATGGTTAGAGGTTAACTAAGTGGTAGCAATGGATAATTGTGGTCACAGTTGAGGAGGATAACTAGGATAGAACTTCTAATTCTCATAACCTTGCTAAGAGCTTTCTAGTTATTAGTTTACTTTCATTGCCATTTACATTTCCTATTTCCTACCTCAAAAACCCCAATTATAACTCATAACCAATAACAAGGACACTTTATTGCAATTCCAAGGGAGAACAACCCGAGGTTCAATACTTTAGTTTATAAATTTAGGGGTTTGTACTAGTGACAACCACAATTTTTGTGTGAAAGGATTATTGATTAGTTTAGAAACTATACTTGCAACGAGCTTTCATTTGTAAATTCTAAACCACACAAATGTCCAATCATCAAAATGGCGCCGTTGCCGGGGAATTGCAATGGTGTTATGTTATTGGTTATTGTACATATGTGAATATTGTGAACAGGTTTATCTTTTGCTTGTTTACTAGTTTAGTTAGTTTTATTTTGTTTCTTCACTATGAATTCTCACTTTGGCTATGAGTTTGGTTCTCACTATGTTGTAGGAAATGTGGACTTTAATGATAACATTTGTCAAGGATGGAACCAACAAAGATGGGAGGAGCCTCAAGGGATTGATCACTCCTATTGGCAACAACCTTCGGATGCGTATAGGTATAATTTCCGTCCTAATGCATGTCAATTCAAGGGCTATGGTGAAACTTTATGTGAAAATCAACTACCACCATCATATGCCTATGATTCTTATCCTCAACATGAACCTCAACCATTCTCACAAGCCTCTCATTACCAAACACCTTATGATCCATATCCATCACATGACCAATCATCCATACCATATTCTTATGACCATTATGAGCAAGAACCTTTTGAACCACCACAACCTTATCATGACTACTATGAAGAACCACCTCAATGCACACCATCTCCATACCCTTACCAAGAAGAACCACCTTCTTACTATGAACCCTTTGTCCAAAATAATGAACCTCCCCATCCACCCCAAGCCCCAATGGATGACTCTCTCACCTTGCTACTTCAAGGACAAGCGGACATGCAAAGGAACACCCTAGAGTTTGTGACTAACTTGACCAAGGTAGTGCATACTTTAGCCTATCAATGCTTGAACACTCAAGGTGCTTCCATAGCCACATGTGAAAAATCCATTGAAGATCATAGCATGAAGAAGAGATTGGGAACTCCGGTAGAAAATAAGGGATGTTATTTTGTATTAGAACAATTGGAGGAGCCTATGATCATTGAAGAAAAGAAAGAAGTGGTTGAAGATTTAGGAAATGTTGAAAGTCCAAGGGAATGTAGCATCATGGAGCACTCTTACAAGAAGCTTGATATTGATGTTAAGGAGGGTGCGCAACCTCCATGGTATATCATAGTTGGAGACTTGGAAGAGGTTTTTCAAGAGATGGATTCAATCATGGATGAATTTCTATCTACAAATGAATCCTCTCCCATTGGACATGAAGTTGAAATTATAGAAGAATGTGCACAGCCTCCCATACCCTTGGTGAGCAATGAAGAAGAGAGTGAATTGGAAGAGAGCTACCAAGAGGAAAAAGCTGAATTGGTGTATATCGAAATTGAAGAATATGAAGAGACTGATCAAGAGACGGATTCATTCATCAATGAATTCCTATCCAAAATTGAATCACCTCTCATTGGGCAAGAAATTGAAGTTCTTGAAGACAACACCAAGCCAAGTGATAAAAAGGGAAAGGTTGAAATTGAGGAAGCTTGTGAAGAGGTGGAGATAGTCAAGGAAGAGCACAAGGGAGTAGAGCTTGCAAGATCATTGGGACCATCCCTCCCCAAGTCACCATCCAATACAACATTCAAGAAGTTGTTTGGAAGCTTCTTTGAGAACTCCAAGGCCATGCCAACCGGATGGAATAATGATGACCAACTCAAGGACGGGTGTCAAAACAAAGTGTGGGATCCCGGATCGCACAAGGAAAATCAAATTTGGGAGCTCATGGTTTGTGAAGAACTCCATCAAAGCTTGAAGGTATTAAAATTAAAGAATGGAGCTTATTGGAGATTCAAGCATTGGTGGATGTTCAAAGATAGCTTCAAGCACAAGCCTCCTTAATAAGAGGCTCCCCAAAAAGTCCAACTTAAGGGCTTAAACTAAAAGTGCTAGGTGGGAGACACCCCACCATGGTAAACTCTTTCCACACTCTTGTAGATTTGATTAATAAGTGATTTGAGTTGTCATTATAGGTAGTTTTTCCTCTTCATGTAGTTTTATCTTAATATCTTGGTTGTTAGTTGCTTAAAGTGCAAGCTATGTTTGTTTGCACTTGAAATTTTTGTTAAATTTCCATTTTAGTTGATCTTGAGTTATAGGTAGTGTTAGGAAGATTTTTCTTTAGCTGTTTGTAGTATCTTCGAAAAAAAAGGGGGTGAAGGACGCTCGTGCACGCTGTACGCGCACGCGTCCATGAGGGAATGCAGCCAATAGATTTTCCAGAGAGTTGGGCCTCTCTTGTGCGAATGTTAAGCTTTTAGCCCAACTCAACCCACGCGGACGCACACAGCACGCGTGCGCATCCATGCACCTTTATGGGAAGGCACGCGAGTGCACACATCGCGCTTGCGCGCCATTAGACCTAGATGACCATGCACGCGAAGGCGCACATGATGCTCCCGCGTCGCTGCGCTGACCCAATTCCCACACATTCCACCCGAGAGTTGTGCTGGCGTTGGGCCAGCACTAAGCCTTCAGCCCAACACGACTCACGCGGACGTGTACAGTATGCTGCGCGACCTTGCTAATTCTTCCAGTCACGCATGAGCGCACGTTACGCTCCTGCGTCCATCCCTAAATTCATCAATGCATGCGGACGCGCGCTGTGCGTGCCCGCGTTGATTCGAAAATGGAATAACCCTAGGGACGCGATGAGAACTCGCGCAGACGCACCCATCATTCTCCATCGCCACTGCTCCCTTCATCTCCTTACCATAGTCACTATCAGGTTCCAACCACCACATGCTGGCGACAACCGCCGCCGCAACCGCTCACCATCAGCCTCATTCCTTCCCTCTCTCTCATTCACACGTACTCTCTCTCTCCCTCTCACCTATTTGCCCTCTCTTACCGCCACTATCCAACGCTGCTGAGCACCGCCGCGGCCACTGGCGAACCCAGCCCTCCTCACTTCTTTCATTCTTCTTCCATCTCCCACATCCCTCGACCCCAGTTCACTGTTTCCATCTCTTTCACTTTACTCTGCCTCTGTGCACCACCTTCCTGCCTGTGCCGCCGTGGGTTCCTGCCTCCATCATCCTAGGCAGCGGTTCTGCTCCTGATTTTTTTGCTCATCCCTGCTGCCTATCCTCCCATTCCCAACCCCATTCCACTCTGCTCCCAGGTTTCTCTTCACTACCTTTGCTCTGTTTCCTTTCATTCTCTTTTCTTACCTTACTGTTAGTCCATAGTAATTAGTTAGTTAGAATTTGATTTTGATTGCTAGGATAGATAGAGATATCTACTGTTAGGTAGCTAGGATGTGGTTAGAGGATTTTAGGCCTGATAATTGTGCCGTGTTTGTTTACCTATTTGAGCACCTGTTGATTGACTGTTGAGTGGTATGATCATAGTCTGCCCTGTTTGTTGTTGCTTGCTGCATTTCTCACTCTGTAATTGTGTTGCTGCTTCCTGGTTTTGTGACTATGACTTGGTTATTGCTTTGTGGATTCATATAACTCTCCTGTTATTTTCTGCCTATCTGGGAACGTCCAATATTATGCCAGAATGCTGCCCGATTTTCCCAAAACTGTTTTTAAATTCACATTCCCACTTCGGATTGAACATGGCATTTTCAAATTAATTTTTGCTGAACCCACACCAAGTTCAACCCCCGAGACACTTGGGCCAGCTTTTCTATTTTCATTTTGGTTCCCATGATTAGTAGTGACTAAAGAAACTTCAGGAAATGTTTAATTGTTACATTGAACCACAATCTGCAATTTCCTTTTACAATGTGCATTATTTTATCATAATTGGTGTACCACCATTGTGTAACTTTCCTTTTCACTCTATTTGGTCTTAACCGCTTCATAGTTACACAGATGCATCCCTTGCTTGTAACACCAATTACTGTGAGCCCATTATCATGCACTTTTGGCATTTCCATATTCTCATGCTCGTGAACATGATTATTGTACACATTTTGTGATTTTTTTTAACTAGGTCATTCTCCATCATGCCACTAATTTTCAATCTCATTTTCTCTAACTCACTAACTTGTCTAACCTCCTAACTTGACTTCTCATTTCAATTCACTCTTTAACCATTCTTTTGAGGTATGATGATGAATATGCCTAATACATGAGCATTATGTTACATTAGTTGAAATGTTGAATTCTTGGTTTATGGCTATGTTTTCTGTGCTTACTTGCATTTCGAGTTTTCAATTTTGGTTTACAACATGATTACTTACCATTTACCTTGCATCCTAAACATGCTTTCCCTTGCTTCTTGCTACTTGCATACTTGCTTATTCTCTCTCATACTCTATTTTCAGGATGTCGGCCAAAGGGAAAGGCTAGGCCACCTCCAAAAAGAGGAAAAGGGCCCCAGCTTCCACTTTCTCTCCTTATGTGGATTATCCTAAAAATCATATTGATGATGAAGAGAGGGCAAATCAATCCTTACCTGCCCTGGATTTAGTCAAGTTCCCTAATCTCTACTGTGAACTTCGATTCCCAAGCTATAACTCAAAGAACTTGAACATTGAAAAGAAGTTGGCCCTTCCATCTGACCTGAGGCAAACAATTAATAACCGCATTGAGAGGATGTGTTTAGACTTTGTGGATCGAGAGCTCAGCCGGGTGAACCAATCTTGGGTGCAGGAATTCTATTGCAACTTCTTCTGCTACACCCTTGACTCAATCCTGGTTAGAGGTATTCAGGAACCCATCACTGAGTAGGCTATTGAGGACATCCTTACATGTAGGCCCAAGGCAGGTGATACTGATGCCTTCGAGCAGGCCGAGGTGGAGCTCCACTGCATGACCTTCGATTTTGATTCTTTGAGGGCAGTGGTAGCTACTCCGGAGTCTCCCTGGGTCATGGATGCAGAGAACAAGGCACCAAAGGGGATGCACTTTATCTATCTGAGCAAGGAGGCCAAGATATGGCAGTAGATTTTCGTCCACTACCTCATGCCGACTACCCACTTCTCAGAGATCCCTGTGGCTATGTTGATCCTGATCAGCTGTGTGCTGGAAGGGAAGGAGTTCTACTTCCCCCAGTTGATCAGGCAGTTCATGTGGCGAGACCTCATCAAAGGTATTTTTCTATTTTCCGTCCTTCTCACACAGATGATTCAGCGAGCCGGTGTCCAGTGGCTACCGGAGGACGTGTCACCACCCCCACCGCTCCCTGAGAAGGAGCCGGTGACCATCCCATGGGGTCCTAGGTGAACGAGAAGCCTCCTTCTCGGCGCCGATCTCGTGCTAGAACAGTAGAGGAGGGAGCTGGACCTTCTTCGTCATTAGCCCCAACAGGGGCCTCTACATCAGCAGCTGCAGTAGCATTTCCTTTACCACCACCACCACCAGCAGTTCAGCCGACTTACTTCCTGGTTTAGCGTCTTTTCCAGTTCATGGAGCGCAGCAAGCGTCAGATCATGCGTCACCTGGATCGGATTGACCAGATGTTTGTGGCCCAGGGCCTTGAGCTGCCCCCTCTTCCAGAGTCCTCCGGTTCAGATGAGGAGACCCACAGGGAGGAGCATATGGATTTACATGATGAGGATACTCATGAGGAGGAGCCGGTTCATGTGGAGACAGCACCATCACAGACCCCGGCTACTCAGGAGACACCTCAGCCACAGCCCCAGCCCCAGCCAGAGCCAAAGCCGACCGGTGTACCTCTCCCTGAGCCTGAGGATTAGCATCAAGAACGATGCTTGATCTTAAGTGTGGGGAGGTTACCGTTGGCACTGCCGATAGATCGGTGAACATTTCGGCTATTTTTCTAGTTATATTTTCCTAGTTATCTTACTCTGCACGTTATTGTATATATTGGTTGTTTTAGATATTTTGGATACTTCTATGTTGCATACTCTTTCTTTTTGGATATAGATATTGTGGATGTTAGATTTCATACTTTATTTGGGTTTTTTTTTTATATAGTCATCCTCTTAGCTTGTGGTTGTGATTAAAAATTGTTTTGGATTTGTTAAGACCTAGTTAACCCTTCTTCATATGAAACTTGTTTTGATTGAAAAAGAAAAGGGTAAACTACGGAATTTTCATAAATTCTCAATCACAACATTGCATTAATAAGCTTAGTCAAAATGATGAAATTTTCAAAAGAATGCATCTATAGAGTACATCCCAATTGATTGAAAATTTTGTAACATGCTTGAATTCATACTTGGTGAAGTATGTATTGAGCCAAGAACACAAGCATGTGAGATTTGAGCCTATTGATGTGGTTACATTTTATAACCACCTATTTTCCATTCTTGTGTGTGATTATCTCTTCCTATGATTATGATCTTTGATTTGTTTAATTCTATATGACCATTTATTCCTTGTATTCATGTATTTATATGATTGAGGCGATCATTTCAAATATCTCACTTACCAAAATAGCCTACCTTCTACCTCCATTGTTAACCAACCTTGAGCCTACGCTTAACCCAATTGTTCTTATTCTAGCACATTACAAGCCTAAAGCAGAAAATAATAAAGTCCCTTGTTTGGATCTTTGATTAGCTTAGGCTAGTGAGAGTGTCTTATATTCAAGTTTGGGAAGATTAGGAACATTTGTTGGGATGAAAGAATATTTTGTATTTGTGTTTGGGAAGTTAGGCACATACTCATGTACTGGTTAAATGTATAGACCTTATGCATTGATGTTCTTGTATGTAGCTTGAAAGAAAGAAAAAAATGAGAAAAACAAAGGAAATAGAAAAAAAAGAAACAAAAAGAAGAGCAAGGAAAAGAAAAGAAAGAAAATAAATAGGAAAAGAAAGAAAAAAGAAAAATAAAGGAATAAAAAGGGGACAAAATGCCCCAAAGTAAAGGCCAATAAGAGTCAATGCATAAGTGTTGGGAAAATCAAAAGAAAATGCATGAGTATGTAAAAAGTGAAGGATGGTTGGTTAGGATAGATTAGAATTTGTATAGGTCATTGTATAGGTTAAGTGGAAAAGTCTAGGTTAATCAAAGATTCAAATCTCTAGTCCACTTAACCATATATGATCCTACCTTGACCTTAACCCCATTAAAACCTATGAGAAAGACCTCATGATGAATGAATGCATACATTGAATGATTGTTGATTGTTAGATGAAGAACTAATTTTGGAAAACATAATTAGGAGGGAATTGAGTGAATAAACCCCTAAACACTTGAGTGAATAGAGCGGATACACATCCGGTGAGGGTTCAATAGCTCAATTACATGTATTCACCCCTATTACCTATATTCTTACAAGTTTGAAATTCTTTTGACAATTCAATACAATTGTGGTTTGGACTTGATCCCTATTACTCTAGCTCTTATGCTCATATATATATTCTCTTGGAAGTTGAATTATTTTGACCACGCATTTGCATTCACCATAGATACTTGCATTTTAGATAGAATTCGTGTAGTTTAGTTGCATTCAATAAATGTCATATCCCTTCGCTTCATTCTTGGTCAAGCATGAGGACATGCTAAGGTTTAAGTGTGCGGAGGTTGATAAACACCCTTTGTAGGGTTTATCTTGTGTTGGATTTAGAGTATTTTGCTAACCTTTTCTCACATTTAGCCAATGATTTAGCATGATTTTGTGATCTCTCCCTTATTTGTGCCTAAGTGTAAAAAGCATGCTTTTTGGTCTTTGATTAGATAACTTTAACTTCTCCTTGATTCCATAAGATGCCTTGATGTGTTTGTTAGTAATCTCAGGTTGAAAAAGGCTAGGAATGGATCAAGGGAGCAAAGAAGGAAGCATGCAAGTAGAGAAGATCATGAAAAGCCAAAGAGTTGAACTCGGCCATGGACGCGCGCGCGCACCTTGCGAAGTCGCCCACGGACGCGTACGCGTGCTGTGCGCGTACACGTCGGTGTTGATATATAATTTATTAATGAAAACGTAGCCAGCAAATTCTCAAGGCCTATGGGGCCCAATTCAAGCCAACTTTGGCGCCAAAACACTCAAAAGGACCAAAGATTGACGGAAGAAGGGGGAGGGGGATCATAACACACATTAGGATTAGTTTTAGTTTTAGTTTTAGAGAGAGAAGCTCTCACTTCTCTCTAGGATTAGAATTAGGATTAGGTTTATTTCAATAATCTAGATCTAGGTTTCAATTCATGCTTTCTTCTTCTACCTCTCAATTCTATGTTGTTACATTCATCACTTTTCTATTGTTGTTATTACTTTCTTCTATTTTGTTTGTAGATCTACTCTTGTTCATTCTATTTTCTCTTAATGCAATTTGAGATAATTCATGTAGATCTTGTTCTCTTTAATTGTTGTTGTTAATTTCCTACATTCAATTGTTTCTAGATTTTATTCTTATTATCAATTTACTATGCTTTTCTTTTGTGCCTCCCAAGTGTTTGATGAAATGCTTGGTTGGACTTTATTATAGATTTTATCCCTCTTGGCCTAGGTAGAGTAATTAGTAACGCTTGAGTTATCTAATTCCTTTGTTGATTGGTAATTGGAAGTTGCTAATTGATTTGGATACCACTAAAACTAGTCTTTCCCTTGGGAGTTGGTTAGGACTTGTGGAATCAAGTTGATTTATCCACTTGACTTTTCTCCATGGTTAGAGGTTAATTAAGTGGTAGCAGTGGATGATTGTGATCACAATTGAGGAGGATAACTAGGATAGGACTTCTAATTCTCATAACCTTGCTAAGAGCTTTCTAGTTATTAGTTTACCTTCATTGCCATTTACATTTCCTGTTTCCTACCTCAAAAACCCCAATTATAACTCATAACCAATAACAAGGACACTTTATTGTAATTCCAAGGGAGAACGACCAGAGGTTGAATACTTCGATTTATAAATTTAGGGGATTGTACTAGTGACAACCATAATTTTTGTATGAAAGAATTATTGATTGGTTTAGAAACTATACTTGCAACGAGCTTTCATTTGTAAATTTTAAACCACACAAAAGTCCAGTCATCATTATCCAATGGAGGTTGGGGTGGATAGGAGGGTTCATTTGTTAGGAGAAAGGGCTCATAATACAGAGGTGGTTCTTCTTGATAACGATATGGAGATGGCGTATATTGAGGTGGTGGTTCTTGGGAGTAATTGTGTTAGGATTGGGGTGGTTCTAAGTATGGCTCATAAGGCTTTTGGTATGATGGGTAAGGATTAGGGTCATATGGGGGTGTTTGGTAGCAACGGGCTTGTGAGTATGGTGGTTCAATGCTATGTTGAGGGGCGGGCTCGCAGGTATAGTATGATGGGGGTTGATTGTAACGACCCAATTTTCAATATGTCTAGATCATACCGGAAAATGAGCGCTACCAATTTGTCTTCCTAATTATTATCTATTATTTAATGTATAAGCCTGTTCCTTGTTAGAATGTTGTCAATTTTACGAGTAATTTTTTTTTAACTTATATCGTTGCGAGCGAGGGAGTAAAATAAATAAGTACACACATATAGAAATAATAAGGAAGCATAAAGAAACATATAACACAGCTAAAAATATACATAATGTACACTATAACAAAACATGTAGCGTTCACAAAAGATAGTGTTAGTTTACATCCTCGTCATCCTACGTAGCTAATATATACACGACACTCCCAGGGCCTGGCCCATACAGAAAGCCGCTAAACTGGCGCCCAGGCTAGCCTAACCACTATATAGCTCCTAGCTCTCGGGTGTACTAACACAAGTGAGAGACTAACTAACAGATAATGTCAGACTAGAGTGTCATCAAAAGAATACCGCTACGGCTGTCAAACTATATCTACACGTGGCCATTCAAAAGATCATCGTGAGGCTCGCCCATCTCTTCATTCTGCTCTATCTCTATCTCAGGGATCCTCCTCCTCCTCATCGTCTGTGGTTAAAGCTATACGCTCAGATCCACCAGAAATGCTGCTATCACTATGTACAAAACCATTCGCGAGCACAGGTCCGTTTGCGTATATAGGAGCTACCTCACCATCCTGTAGTGCCGGCTCATCAAGCTGTGAAAAGTCAGGGATCGGCTCAGGGGGAAAATCCCACTCTGGTGGTATCACAGGTACGTAGTCACCAGCTAACTCAGGCTCATCAGGAATGATAGGCTCAGGTACCACCTCATTCAAAGGTTGAGCTGGTATAGGATGTCTGGAACCATCAGGAAAAGGATGTCCAGGTGCGTTAGGGTGTAACCAGGATAAGGGAAAGTCGTAAGGAGCATCGGGGTCAAAATGCGGGCTATACAAAAGATATTGGAAGGAACGGTTTCGTAATGCGTAACGTCTCATAGGAGGCTTCATACTCAAAATGTAGTAACCATAGTACACTGGGTCCTCATAAATGTAAAGGTCTTTGACTTCATAGAATATCATGCCCATCTCCATCTGGGGGGTGGAAGGGAAAGAAGGGGGTAAGAACTGGGGAGTCCTTAGTAGGGTTGGGGTTATTAGTTACGTTCATTAATTCTATGTTGTTTAGCAGACTATTAGCAGAATACAAAGAAGCAGTAATTAGAAAACACAGATAAGTAGAGAAGATAGAGAAAATAGATAGCAGAACACAAACAGAAGAATACAAGAAAATAACACAAGCGCAAAGAATGGAATACAAACAAGGAAAGCATACATTCATACCACAATCATAACAAAGGAAATACGCAACCAAGTATGATGCATGTCTAGCCCTAGCGCAGGTAATGAGCTCATTTGTCGGTTTCTACCCGCTCCCGACGTAACCCGAAGCAGCTGAAACGGGTATGGTTTTTCCAGTCAGCATAGGTACAGTTCTCACTAACTGACGTATGCGTCATATCCTCTGTAAGCAAACTCTGCCTTACAGGTGGCGGCATTCCAGCCGTGTATGAAATCATATTCTCTGTAAGCAATCCTTGCCTTACAGGTGCGGCATTCTAGCCGTGTATGAATTAATATCCTCTGCAAGTGATCCCAGGTTATCAGTTGCAGGTACAGCTCTCAATAGCTGTGTAACACTAGAAAACATTCTGTGGTCGTACCACTATCTATCTGACTGCCTTCATGTAGCAGATCATTACATAATCATTCTCATTTTCATCATTCATCATCATTCTCATTATTCATCATCATTTTTACATTCTTATGCAGTACCTCTTTCTTTCTCTGTTCAATCATACTGTACAAACTTTACATCTTTCACTTTTACAATATCCTGGCACAAACCATTTCTCTTTATCATATTATTCTTTTCTCTTTGTAACTCTTTACTTTATTCTGCTCTGATTTCTCTATTTAACATATGTATTTAAAGCTTATGTAAATTTCGGTATGAATAGTTAGCCTGTCCCAAGTATATGTGTATTAAGTCTATACTGAAATAGTTTAACTTTTCATATAACAGCTGACCTTAGTCGCAACTCAAGTACTAACTAAGTTGCCCTAGTTTGTTCACTAGTCTCTGTCTGTTTTTCTGTCATTAAAATTTTACAGACTTTTTCTTTGATTTTTATCTTTTCTTTAATTTTTTATCTTTTCTTTATCTTTGCCTCACTATCATGTTATTACCACTCCCTAAGTGTTTTATGAAGGTAATTATGAGATTCTGCACTTAAAGTTGTCTTTCTAAAACTTTTACAAAAAGCTGCCTTTTTCATATTATTTTATTGTTTTAATTAAAATATTATTTTTAATTAAATATTATTATTTAATATTTTATTATTATTTATTATTTTATCATTATTTTTCGAAAATTAACTTACCTTTTAATTTTAACCTTTAAAATTCACTTTTTAGCACCCGTAACTTTTAATATTTCTACTTTTACCACCCTAACTTTTAGAAATTACAAAATAACCCCCCAAACACCAAAATATTTACTTCCTTGCCCTTTTATGGATCAAAAAGGTGTTCTTCATTGTTCTTCACCACACTCAAAGTGTTCTTCGTGTTCTTCGTAAATTCTTCAGATTCTTTCTTTGTTTTTACCCGTTTTTCAGTCTTTTCAGCAACCGATTTTTACCAAAATTCAAAATAAATTCCCAGCCACTAAAACCCCATCTTTTCTACATGATTTCAACAAAAATTTAACCCCAATTTAATCTCTAGGGTTTCGTTTTCCAGCAGCCCCAAGAACACACATTTATAGCTTGAATTTCATCAAATTTCATCAAATTTTCACCAAAATTTCAACAAGAATTACTCATACAAACAATCAATTTCAATCACAGCCAAACCATATCATAACCACACAACTCAAACACAATCAATCAAGATTAAATTCGTCAATCCCTACCTGGTTTTGCTGCTCCTAATTCGGTTAAACTTTCAGGTGGTCCTTAAGCACTTTTTCCTCCTAAATCACATCAAGAACAACTTTAAATCCAAAAACTCTCAACTGACCAAATCTCACTCAGTATGTTAGGAAGAGATATCTCACCTTAGACTTTCTGGAAATTCACGTTTCTTGGCCCTCAAGTCAAGTTAAGCATGATTCCTAAGGAAGAACATCAAGAAAACACATGTTTAGCATGGTTTTCCTTGAAAACCGAATTGAAATGGGAGGGAGACAGCCATCTCACCTTATTTCCATCCTTGATAAGTTACATGGTTATGTAGAGGAAGAAGAGAGGATCATTTTGGTGAAATCAGAGTTTTGATTTGAGTTTTAGTTCAGAAGAAATCAAGCTTTGAAGATTAAGTGTTCATGAAAGTTTCTCTGTTTTCTCTCTTGTTATTTTCGGCCAAAATGATGAAATGAGACAGCCTTGGAGGTCTTGGAAGTGTAAGGTGAGTTGTGATTGGCTGGCTTGGAGGTGGATTAAAATAATATTAAAATATCTCTGGTGTACAACTACTAAAACTAGGTGTATCAGAACACTCGTAAAAACATCTCTAAAAATTATTTTCTGAGCTACTAGCATAAATGACACTAGTAACATATTTATTATGAGAATAGAACATGTATAATGAGGCCTTAGCATTGCTAAATTCATCAGAGAGTGCTGGTGCTAAGCTGCACCAGTAAACCGTAAACCCGGTTAAACCGATTTTCTGTTTTTAACTAAAACTGACCAGGTAACCTTATAATATTATTCAAGATACTTCTAATACTAATATAATGATAATATCATCCTATTATCTCTCTTCTCGAATAAATCGAGTACAGTTCGTCAAACTGAGACTATTTACAAAAAACCGAATCAAAACTTCTAACCGATACGGTTCAAAAACCAGGTTCTTCGTGACCGCGTTATCGAGCTTGCCTCGAAAAAGATTCTAGCTTAAAAATGATATAATGACAATGAGGATTGAGATACTTGATGATATATCAAAGGTTTTTTCCTTACTAATCTTCCGGAGAAATCCGTACTTTCAGAAAAGATTTCGCGTTCTCGAAAACCGAGGTTGTTACATTGATTGTCACGGAAAGGTCCACCATAACCATTATCTTGGGATGCATTGTAGAATGGTCGTTGCCCATGGCACATTGGAGGGGGTTGTTGCCGAAAGGGTTGATCAAATCCTCGTGGCTCCTCCCATCTTTCATTATTCCGACCTTGATGCATGTTCTCATTACAACGTCCATTCCCTGCAATATAATTTGAACTAAACTCATAGCAAAAGGGGTGAGAATTCATGGTATCAAGTAAAAACAAAAACTAATAAAAATTAATGAAAATAAACTCCTAAAACTAGAAACACTAACAAAGAAACGAAAAAGCAAATATTTACAATAACCAATAATAAGGCACACGTTTGCAATTCCCCGGAAACGGCGCCATTTTGATGAATGGATTTTTGCTAGTAAGTAATTCACAAAAGTGATCGCGTTGTAAGTATAGTTTCTAAACCAACAAAGGATCCTTTCGTACAAAAACTTGTTTGTCACTAAAGCAAAGCCAATAAAAATAATAACCGAAGTATTTAAACCTCGGGTCGTCTCTCAAAGAATTGCAGGGAGGTGTAATTATTATTGGTTATGGAAAAATATTTTTTTTTGGGTTTTTAAAAGGTTGAACAAGGAATGTAAATTGCGAGAAAGTAAATTAATAACTAGAAAAGCTCTTGGCAAGGTATGAAAACTGGATGTCCTACCCTAGTTATCCTTATCAATTGTGATGAGAATTGTCCACTTCTCCCACTTAGTTAACCCTTACTAAATAAAGGAAAGTCAAGTGGACTAATCAATTTGATTCCTCAAGTCCCAGTCAACTCCTATGGAAAGGCTAGCTTTAGAGGTATCCAAATCAATTAGCAATTTTCAATTAACAAGCAACAAAGGAGTTTGATAACTCAAGTGTCTCCAATTAATCAATTCAAGCTAAGAATGTAAAAAGCTAAATTAAAATCATAAATATGAAATACCTCAAATTGCATTAAATAAAGAAATCAAATCTAACATGGAGTTCATAAACCAAATAGCAACATAAAGTAATCAACAAAGGGAATAAATAAACTAGAAAGTTAGAACAAATAAAAGTAGAAGAGAAATTAAATTAAAGGAACATTGAACCTGGAATTGAGAAGAAGTAATCCTAAATCCTAAAACCTAGAGAGAGGAGAGAGCCTCTCTCTCTGGAAACTACATCTCAAACCTAAATTGTGAATAATGGGAATTGTATGAATTGTCTGAATGGATTTCCCCACTCTGTAGCCTCTAATCTGTATTTTCTGGGCCAAAAACTGGGTCAAAAACAACCCAAAAATCTCTCCTAGTGATTTCTGATACGTCCAGCACGTCACTCTGTCACGCATATGCATCATCCATGCGTACGCATTGATTGAACTTTTGCCATGTCACATGTACGCATGATCCATGCGTGCGCGTCACCTAACAGCATGCCAACTATGGCAAATTATAAATCATTTCGAAGCCCCAGATGTTAGCTTTCCAATGCAACTAGAACCGCCTCATTTGGACCTCTGTAGCTCAAGTTATGGTTAATTTAGTACAAAGAGGTCAGGCTGGACAGCTCAGCAATTCCTTCAGTTTCTTGTATTCCTTCCACTTTTGCATGCTTCCTTTCCATCCTCTAAGCCATTCCTGTCCTATAAACCTTGAAAACACTTAACACACATATCAAGGCATCGGATGGTAATAAGAGAGGATTAAACATAGCAAAATTAAGGCCAAAGAAGCATGTTTTCAATCATAGCACAAAGTCAGGAAGGAAAATGTAAAACATGCAAAATAAATGAATAAGTGTGAGTTTAGTGGATAAAATCCACTCAATTAAGTGCAAAATGTTCACTAAATAGTGGTGCATCACACGCTCACTCATTGAGCCTTTTCATGAATTTTCAGCTTGGAAGCAAGCTTTTTGCTATCCGAGCGCTCACTAAGTTAACTTGGCGCTGATAGCACGATCATGCCTTCTTCAAAGGACCATAACTTGAGCTATAAGATGTCCAATTGATACACTTTTAGTTGCGTTGGAAAGCTGACATTCAGAGCTTTTTAACAATATATAATAATCTATATTTGGAATGAAATTGAAGCACAAATGATAGGCATCTTTAAGGCCCAAAAACACATTTGGAAATGTGCGCTAGTTGAGGAAATGTGCGCACATGAGGAGCACACATAGTGAATGAGCGCTACGCTCATTGTGTAAACTGAACGCTCTCCTGGAAAGTGCAATTTTGGCATAATTGATTCCAATTCAAGCCCATTGAAGCCCCAAAGCAAGCAGAGCCCAATTGACATCACTCAAAGGCACTAGAAACAATTAGAATAGGAATTTCATTTGAATTGTAATTTGTTTTCAATTTCAATTTCATTTTCTTTTTGTAAAGCCTATATAAAGGCATCAGTTTCATTTCATTAAAGGGAGATAATTAAGCTGCAATAGTAGTAGACAGCAGTAGGAGTAGGAGTAGGATATAATTGAAAGCTCTCTTGATACACTTTAATTCTTCTTCACTTTTACATTCCAGTATTATTGAATTCAGTTTATGAAATTTCAATCCTCTGCTACAATTTCCTTTTTCTGCAATTTTACAATTCTGTTCATGATTTAGCTTGATTTAATTTTCCTGCAATTTAAACTTCCTGTTACTTGTTCTCAAGATCTCTTCAATTGCTTGCTTTATTACTTTCTTTAAATTCCCTGCACCCAATTCCCTTTACATTTGCTGCACTTTACATTTCTTGCTCTTTAAGGTTATGTAAATTTACTTGCTGCAAGTTAGATCTTCTGCAATTTACTTTTCTTGCTCTTTAGGTTTCTGCCAAATTTTCATTCTGCAATTTATAATTCTTGCAATTTACTTTCTGTTGGTCACTTTCCACACAATTCACTACTATCTGCTTGACTAGACCAATTACTCACTAAAGTTGCTTGATCCATCAATCCCTATGGGATCGACCTCACTCTTGTGAGTTATTACTACATGATGCGACCCAGTACACTTGCCGGTGAGTTTGTGTGGAAATCCAATTTTCCCCCATCAATAAGTTAACACTTAGTCCTATCTTTGGTAATGAATGCATCTCTCTAAGTTTAAGTTTCAATCTAATTAAGGATGACTCTCATTGATTTGCTTGGGACAAGAAAAGCTTAAGTTTGATGTTGTGATGACTTGCATCATTCACCCTTTTTTCTTATCTAAAAAGGACCATAAAAGAGCATAATCTCATTTGATCATTGCAATTCATGAACTAATTGATGAATATTATGATACATTACTTTGAAATGGGTTTGTGCTAAATTTCAGGTGAAAAGAGCAACAAAAAGGGAAGAAAACAACAAAATAAAGTTGGGCATGTGAAACTGGCGTGCCACTTGGAATAAACGCCATGAAAGTATGTGGGCGTGGCACGCCAGGAGCTGGGCATCGCATGCCAGTTGTATTTTCCAGAGAAGGTTCTCAAAGCTTTAACATAGGCGTGGCACGCCAGGAGCCAGGCGTGGCACGCCAGTAATGATTTCCAGAAAGGAATGTTTGGGTTTTAACAAGGGCATGGCACGCCACCTGCTAGGCGTAGCACGCCAGTATCATTTTCCAGAGAGTAATGTTGAAAGCCACAAAAGGGGCATGGCACGCCAAGCTGGGCGTGGCACGCCAATTCCATCACACACCACTTGGGCGTGCCACTTGGTGTATCGAAGGCATGGCACGCCAGCTCTAGCCCATCACTTGGGCGTGCCACTTGAAGACCCAGGCGTGGCATGCCAAGCTTGAAGAAGACATACCAATATGGGCGTGCCACTTGAACATCAGGGCGTGGCACGCCAATTTAATTTTCCAGAGGAGGAAGAGAAGGGCCAAACACTAGGCGTGCCACTTGGTATCGAAGGCGTGGCACGCTAGCTATCATTCCCCACTTGGACGTGCCACTTGAGTCTCAGGCATGGCACGCCAATGCTCAACCACTCAATGGGCGTGCCACCTGGTGTCGAAGGGGTGGCACGCCAGCCACCATTTCTCACTTAGGCGTGCCACTTGGTATCGAAGGCGTGGCACGCCAGCTATCATTCCTAACTTAGGCATGCAACTTGAGTCTCAGGTGTGGCACGCCAGCACCATCACTCAACAAAAAGAAGACTGGGCATTCCACTTGAGCTTCAAGGTGTGGCACGCCAAGACTAGAAGGACATGGGTGCACTTGAGTTCTAGGCGTGGCACGCCAACCAAGGAACCAAGCATACACAAGGGGCGTGGCACCCAGACCCTGGGTGTGCCATGCTAGTTCAACTTTCCAGAGGGGGAATTAAAGGGCGTGGTACGCCAGACCCTGGGCGTGCCATGCCAATTTAACTTTCCAGAGAGAAGAAGAAGAAGAAAAATGCCTGGGCGTGCCACTTGGGCGCGAAGGCGTGGAAGCTATAAAAAGGCTTGGGCGTGCCACTTGGGTTTAAAGGCATGGCACGCCAGGCTAACCATGGTTCAAATAGACCCTGGGCGTGCCACTTGGGTTCGAAGGCGTGGCACGCCAGGGAGTTAGGTGCATGGAGCGTGCCACTTGAAGGACTGGGCATGGCGCGCCTAGCCAAACTTAGTGGCTAGGCGTGGCACGCCACTCAAACGCCAGCCACACGCCAAGCCTGAAAGTCACGTTTTTGGAGTTTCTCTTTCCCTCTAGCTATAATTTTCTTTTCTCTTTTGTATTTTTCTTAAATCTAGGGCTAGCAGTAGTATAAATAATCCCTGAGAGTACTTAGAAGGGGTTGTTGTGTAGTAATTTTATTGAAGTTTAGTTAGATTTACTTTTCACATCATCTTTCCCATCTCTTGTACTTTTCTCTTAAGCTATGAGTAGCTAAATTCCCTCTCATTGAGAGAGGGAGCTCTATTGTACTTGATGGATTAATGATAGTGAATTTCTTCTTCTCTTCATCTTCTCTTTGATTTGCTAGAAGGAATTTCGTTTTAATGCTAGTGTTCAATCATCTTGGGAAAGAGGTTGGATGCAAAATGGGTTTCATGGGAACCTTGGAAAAGGAAACATGAAACCATGCTTGAAATCCCTTTTCACACTTGAGTAGATCGGGGTTTTGGTGATTGGATATGGTGACAATCCACCCTCTTCTTGGATCTATGAGGATGTGTGGTATAATTAGGGACCAAGCATATCTATCTTCATGAGCAATTAGACCAAGGAATTGGCTATTGATCGAGATTTGAGAGATTGAATCACCAAGGGATTGGAGTTCAATCAATCATGATTGCCAAGAGAAAAAATGAGTTGCATGATTGAAGATGAGATGAGCTGGAATTAATCCAAAGAGAACAACATCTCCTGATCTCAATGAATTTCCCCTATTCTCATCTTCCACATTCTTTATAGCTTTCTTTACATTCTGTTATTCCCCATTCCCATTTACAATTAGGTCATTTATGTTTCTGCATTTTACATTCTTGCCATTTACTTTTCTACACTCTACTGCTTCTCTTTACTTTTGAGTCATTTATATTTCTGCTCATTTACAATTCTGCAATCACAATCTATATTGCTCACCTTGACTAATTCACCCATTGATTAAAATTGCTCAAATCTACCAATCTCTGTGGATACGATCCCACTCTTAGTGGGTTATTACTTGATGATATTTTTGGTGCACTTGCCAAAAGAACGGATTCATTATTTTTTATATGGGGAGTGAATTCTGGTCATCACTAAGCAAGGTAGTAACCCCCCTTTCAACACACATAGCACTCGGCCTTCATCAACTAAGATTGATGAATATAAGGCTAAGATGCCATTTTCTCAGAAACTCTGTCAAGAGGAAAGGGATAAACAGTTTGCCCACTTTACGGAGTATCTCAGAACATTAGAGATCAACATCCCTTTTGTAGAGGATCTTGAACAGATACCTTCTTATGCTAAGTTCATGAAGGACATCTTAAGTCATAAGAAGGATTGGAGAGAGACAGAAACAGTCCTCCTCACTGAGGAGTACAGTACAGTCATTCAAAATAGCTTACCAGATAAGCTTAAGGACCTTGGAAGCTTTATGATACCATGCACTCTAGGTGATGCTTGTACAAGAACAACTTTATGTGACCTTGGGGCAAGCATCAACCTAATACCTGATTTTTTAATAAAGAATATCTGTTTAATTGATGATGTCAAACCAACCCGCGTATGACTTCAACTTGCTGATGGTTCTATTAAGATACCATCAGGAGTAATCGAAGACATGATTGTCAGGGTTAGACCCTTTACGTTCCCCACTGACTTTGTGGTGTTGGACATGGAAGGGCACAATAGTGCATCCCTTATCCTAGGGAGACCTTTCTTAGTTACAGGACGGACACTCATTGTTGTTGAGAAAGGGGATGTAACCCTAAGAGTTAATGAAAAAAATTTCGTACTGAATGTTGTCAAGGATATGCGGCATCCATACATTCCTGAGAAATGCATGAGCATTGACCTCATTGATTCCCTAGTACAAGAGGTCAACATGGCCAAAAGCCTCAAGGAAGGGCTAGATGATATCCTTGATGATACTCAGCCTGATTCAGAGGAACCTCTGGAAACCTCTAAGGAAAAGTAAAAGCCTCCAAATCTTGAGTTTAAGCCATTACCATCCTCCATGAAATATGTATTTCTGGGAGATGGAGACAAGTATCCTGTAATCATAAGCTATGTCTTAGAATCACAAGAAGAAGAAGCACTAATTCAAGTGCTCAAAACACATAGGACCTCCCTTGGGTGGACTATAAGTGACCTTAAGGGCATTAGCCCAGCCCGATGCATGCATAAAATCCTGCTGGAGGATAATGCCAAACCAGTAGTGCAACCACAAAGGCGATTAAATCTAGCTATGAAGGAAGTGGTGCAGAAGGAAGTCACTAAGCTCTATGAGGCTGGGATCAATTATCCCATTTCTGATAGCCCCTGGGTGAGCCCTTTCTAAGTTGTTCCTAAGAAGGGAGGCATGACAGTGGTTCATAATGAAAAGAATGAACTGATCCCTAAAAGGATAGTTATAGGGTGGCATATGTGCATTGACTACAGAAGACCCAATGAAGCCACCAGGAAAGATCACTTTTCTTTACCCTTCATTGACCAAACGCTAGAAAGACAAGCAGGTCATGCTTTTTATTGTTTCCTGGATGGATATTCCAAGTACAATCAAATAGTAGTAGATCCACAGGATCAAGAGAAGACAACATTCACATGTCCATCTGGCGTGTTTGCCTATAGGCAAATGCCATTTGGCCTGTGCAATGAACCTGCCACCTTTCAGAGATGTACATTATCCATCTTCTTTGATATAGTAGAGGAATTTCTCGAGGTATTCAAGGATGACTTCTCTGTTTTTGGAGACTCATTTGACTCCTGTCTTGATCATCTAACCCGAGTTCTGAAAAGATGCCAAGAGACAAACCTAGTTCTAAACTGGGAGAAATGCCACTTCATGGTAACTGAAGGCATTGTTCTTGGACATCGGATCTCAAATAAGGGGATAGAAGTGGATCAAGCCAAGGTGGAAGTAATCGAACGCTTGTCTCCACCTACTAATGTCAAGGCAATCAGAAGTTTCCTGGGACATGCAGGATTTTACAGGAGGTTCATAAAAGATTTTTAAAAAATCGCAAAACCCTTGTGTAATCTCTTGGCCACTGATGTTCCATTCGTCTTTGACCAAGAATGCCTGCATGCCTTTGAAACTCTGAAGTCCAAGCTTGTCACTGCTCATATCATCTCTGCACCCAACTGGGACTTACCATTTAAGCTAATGTGTGATTCCAGTGATGATGCAATTGGTGCAGTCCTAGGGCAGAGACATGACAAGCTTCTGTATGTCATTTATTATGCTAGTCGCGTATTAAATGATGCGCAGAAAAACTACACTACTACAGAAAAGGAGCTACTTGCGGTGGTCTATGCCATTGACAAGTTCAGATCCTACTTAGTAGGGTCTAAGGTCATTATTTATACTAACCATGCTGCTCTAAAGTATCTACTCACTAAGTAAGATTCTAAACCCAGACTTATAAGATGGGAATTACTCCTGCAAGAGTTTGATATAGAAATTAGAGACAGAAAAGGGATAGAAAAATCAGGTGGCTGATCACTTATCCCGGATTGATCCAGTAGTAGGGACTTCTTCTCCGTCCACGTACATATCCGAAACCTTTCCAGATGAGCAACTCTATGCCATCCGGACAGTACCTTGGTTTGCAAACATTGCAAGTTACAAGGCTATAAGGTTTATTCCAAGGAGTTTACCAGGAAGCAAGCCCGGAAACTCATGCATGATACAAAATATTACCTATGGGATGAGCCATATCTCTTTAAGAGATGCTCGAATGCAATAATCCGACACTGTGTGTCGGCAGAAGAGGCACAGAAAATTTTATGGCATTGCTATGGCTCTAACCATGGACGACACTTTGGAGGTGAGCGGACAGCCACTAAGGTACTCCAAAGTGGCTTTTTCTGGCCTACTCTCTTTAAGGATTCTAGAGAGTTTGTCCGTAACTGTGATAGTTGCCAAAGAGCTGGCAATTTCCCTCATGGCCACAGCATGCCTCAACAAAGAATATTAGAGATTGAGTTGTTTGATGTATGGGGCATAGATTTCCTGGGACTGTTCCCGCCTTCATACTCAAACATCTACATCCTTGTGGTAGTGGATTACGTATCTAAATGGGTTGAATCAATGGCAACACCCACAAATGACACCAGAGTAGTAATGAAGTTCCTGCAAAAGAATATCTTTTGCAGATTTGGTATCCCTAGGACACTAATTAGTGATGGAGGTACTCATTTCTGCAACAGACAGCTGGATTCTGTCTTAAGCCATTACGAATTTTGCCATAAAGTAGCAACACCGTATCATCCCTAAACAAATAGGCAAGCTAAAGTCTCAAATAGAGAGCTAAAGTGAATCCTAGAGGGGACAGTAAGTGCCTCTAGAAAGGATTGGGCTAGGAAGCTTGATGATACTCTATGGGCATACAGAACAGCTTTCAAAACCTCATTGGAACCTCACCATACCAGCTGGTATATGGGAAGTCCTGTCGTTTGCCAGTGGAACTAGAACACAAAGCCTACTAGGCCACAAGATTTCGTAACCTTGATGCTAAAGTAGCAGGAGAAAAACGGCTTCTCCAACTCAATAAGTTGGACGAATTCCGCCTGAATGCATTTGAAAATGCAAAAATCTATAAGGAAAAGGCAAAAATGTGGACAGGAAGTTATCTTCCAGAGTCTTTGAACCACGATAGAAAACCGTGCTCTTCAACTCAAGACTCAAATTGTTTCCTGGGAAACTCAAATCTCATTGGATGGGACCGTTAGTGATTACCAATGTATCACCTTACGGACACATAGAACTTCAAGATAAAGAAACCAGGTTCACTGTCAATGGACAGAGGGTTAAGCATTACCTTGAAGGAGATATAGAGCTAGGAGGCTCAACACTGCTACTAAGTTAAGTACAATGAAGTCCAGCTAAAGACATTAAAGAAGCATTTGTTGGGAGGCAAACCAATAATCACTCATACTTTATTAATTTTCTGGTTATTTCTATTTTAAATTAGTTTTCTTTTTAATTAGTTTTTGATTATGTTTTAAGTTAATTTTAATGTTAGTGATCATGAACAGTGCTTAAACAGAGACAGAATGGTGTAGAACAGCAAACAGAATACCCTGGAGGAGGAAGCTTCCTGGCGTTAAGCGCTAGAAAGGGTAGTCAATTGGGCATTTAAACGCCCATGGAGACAGTAGGCCTGGCGTTAAACACCAGCCAGGAGTCCCTGGCCTGGGCGTTTAATGCCCTGAAGGGAGCACAAGCCTGGCATTAAACGCCAACCAGGAGGCCCTGGCTGGGCGTTTAACGCCCAAGAAGGAGCATCAACCTGGCATTAAACGCCAGCCAGGGAGCCCTGGCTGGGTGTTTAATGCCCAAGAGGGAGGACCACTCTGGCGTTAAACACAAGAATGCTAGCATTCTGGGCATTTAAACGCAAGCAAGGCAGCATGGACGTAACTTCAAAATTCTCATCTTTTCTTGATTCAACTCATCTTCTTCCAATTCAATTTAAAAAATTCTTTGATTTTTAAATCAAATATTGTTCAAGTTCCTCAATTTCAATTTAATTTCAAAATTAAAACATTTTTTTCAAAAAATTTTTTCAAATCCTTTTCAAAATTTCATATCTTCTACAACTTGTTTTCAAAATCTTTCAAAATCTTTTTTTATCTTACTCATATCTTTTATTCAAATTTTAAATCTTTTTCATACTTCTTATCTTGTCTTTAAAACCTTTTCTATCCTCTTAAAATATTTTCCTATCTTTTAAATTTAACAACTTATCTTTTTCTATCTTTTTCAAAAATCTTTATCTTTCTTTCATGATTATATTCGAAAATCCCTCCCCCCTTCCCTATATATGTGTGACCGTGCCCCTCTCCTTCACTCTCCACGTCTCATTGAAATTCTCTCCTCTTTTTCCTTCTTCTATTTTCTTTTCTACGTCTTCCATTCTTACTTTTTGCTCGAGGGTGAGAAAATTTTTAAGTTTAGTGTGGTAGAAGTGATGTGCAAACTCTTGACGGTTTAGAATTTATCTAATGGAGTCTCGTTGTAAAGTATAGTTTCCAAACCAATCAAGAATCCTCACATGCAAAAATTTTAGTGTTTGTGGTTTTGTCAAACAAATACAATCCCCAAATGATCTTATAACCGGAGTATTTAGACTCCGGGTTGTCTCCCTAGGAACCAATGGAGTGTATGTGTATTGGCTATAGAGGGGGAAAAAAGAGGGTCTTTGGTTGATGATCGACAAGGAATTTAGTTGTGCAAGGAAAGTAAATCAAGCAAACAATTAAAAGAAGCAATTAAAGAAGAGAGACATTCATGGCATTGAATTGAGATCTTAGGCTTTCTATCCTAGTCATACATGATTAATTTATCTTGTTTAGTTAACTCACACATCGGGAGAATGTCAAACAAGACCAATTAATCGAGAAACAATTATAAACAAGAATTTATCTCATTACGTCATCTCCAACAAATAGGGAGAAAGTCTAACGAGACTAGCTAATCTCAATTCAAAAGTCCTAACCAACTTACTAATTAAATTAGCAAAAGGTTAGCGTTAATGAAAACAATACTAGCTAACAATTCTAAATCACCAACTTAAGTTGGGTTTTCATGACTCAAGATTGCCCAATCACTCTTTCCAAGCCAAGAATGCTCACAATCTACTCCAAGGCCCAACCAAGCATTTTGTCAAACACTTGGTCGGTAATAAAGAAAAACTTAGTGAAAGTGTAAGAAATGCAAATCTACTAACTATCAATTGCAAGAAATATAAAATCACAATCCAAATCAACATCAATTAAAGAAACATCAACATTAAAATTGCATTAAATGTAAACAAATCCAACATGAGTTCATCATCACAAAAGAGAGCAAAAGGGAAGGTTAACATAAAAACTAAGAGAATTATGATGTAGAAAAGAGAAATTATAGAAGAAACTAAATAAGATCAAGTAATTAAACATGAAAATAAAATAATCTAACCTAATCCTAACCTAATTCTAGAGAGAAGAGAGAGCTTCTCTCTCTAGAAACTAACTAAAGGCTCATGTTGTCTAAACTAATTGCTCCCCCTTTGCTTGGACTTCAATTCTACATGAAATACACTCAGAAACAAGTTGGATTTGGGCCTGGGCAACTCAGAAATTGCCCCTAGCATTTTGCCGTTAAGTGGGCCAAGTGAGAGTATCGGCACGCACGCGCCATTTGCGCGTGCACGTCACTGGCAAATTCCCAATCTGCACGGAAGCGGTATGTACGCGTGCGCGTCCTTGTGAAAAACCACTTCTGCGCGTGCGCGCCTTATACGCGTGCGCGTCCATTGGTGTATTCCAAATCTTTGTTTCTTCATGCACTCTCCTCTTTGCATGCTTTTCTCCTCATTTCTTCCATCCAATACTTGCCTAATGAACCTGAAATTACTTAACAAGCACATCAATGCATCGAATGGAATTAAAGTGAATCTAAAATCACCAAATTAGGGCCTAAAAAGCATGTTTTTTACATTTAAGAATAATTCAAGGGAGAATTACAAAACCATGCTATTCCATTGAATAAATGTGGGAAAAGGTGGATAAATCCCCCAAAATAAGCACAAAATAAACCACGAAATCGGGGTTTATCAAATCTCCCCACACTTAAACTAAGCATGTCCTCAGGCTAAAATTAAGAAAGAAGCAAAGGGTATCACATTTATTCAATGCAAACTACTAACTAAATGCAATCTATCTATATGCAAGTTATCTACATGAATGCAATGGCTCAGTCAAAACAAGTCAATTTCCAAGAGTACACATATAAGCACAAGGGCTAGGGTATTAGCAATCAGGCAAACCACAATTGGATTGAATCATCGAAAGAGTTTACAAACTTGCAAGAGCAGATTATTAAGGGTGAAAATATGTAATTGAGCGATCGAACCGTCACCGGATATGTATCCGCTCTAGGCACTCAAGTGTATAGGGTTGATTTACTCAATTCTCCCCAATCATGCATGCATACAATTATCATGAGGGCTTTCCCATAGGTTGTACTGGGGCTAGGGTCAAGGTAGGATGCATATGGTCAAGTGAGTTAGAAATTCGAATCTTAGATTAACTTAAACTTCCCACCTAACCTATGATAACCTATACAATTCTAAACAAACCTAACTACCCATTCTTCACTTTTTCACACACTCCTGCATTCTCTTTTTGATCATCACACATGTGCATTGGCTCTTATTGAACTTCAACTTGGGGCATTTTGTCCCCTTTTTATTGCAATTCCTTTTCTTTTTTTTCTATATATTTTCTTTTATTTATTTTCATTTTTTCATTTTTCATTTTTTTAAGTATATATACAAGTACCAATGTATATGGTTTGACATTTGATTAATACATGAGTATGTACCCTATTCCCAAGATTTTTCAACAAAAATACAAGCATACTTTTATCTCTACCCAATGTTCCCAACTCTCCCAAAATCAAATAATGAACACTCTCACTAGCCTAAGGTAATCAAAGATCCAAACAAGGGATATTTATTGTTTTTCACTTAGGTTTGTAATGTGCTACAATTAAGAATAAGTGGGTTAAGCATAGGCTCAAAATTGGCTAACAATGGAAGATAAAAGGTCGGCTATTTGGGTAAGTAAGCTATTTGAACAATGGCCTCAATCATATAAATGCATGTATACACAAAGTAATGGATATAAATAATCAAACAAATCAAAGATTACAATCATAAAGAGAGAGTAATGCACACAAGAATAAAAATAAGTGGTTATATATGATGTAACCACACAATTAGGCTCAAACCTCACATGCTTGTGTTCTCAGCTCAAAACATGATCCACAAAGTGTATAGCTCAAGCAAGTTCTAAAAAAAAATTTTCAACCAATTGGGGTGGTACCCTAAAAATGAGTTTCTAGGAAATTTCCATCATATTGATTGAGCTTATTCTAATGCAAAATTGTGATTCAGAAAAGAAAGAAAAAAAAATTTTAAAAATTTTCCTAGTTTGTCCCTTTTTCAATCAAAACACATTTCTTCTATAAGAAGGGTCAACTAGATTTTCAGTAATCCATTAATTTTCTAATCACAATCAACAACTGAGATGCAAATATATATATATATATACTAAAAGTGTGCAACAACCAAAAGTGCGGAATAAAACAAAATATAGTAGCAGCGAATAGAAATACAAGTCTGAAAGTTCACTATAGAAGTGCAAACATCGGTCACGAACGGTGACCTCCCCACACTTTAGAATTGAGCATCGTCCTCGATGCTACTACGGAAGCTCGGGATGGGGGTCAACAATCGCACCAGGCTGTGGCTCATGCTCAGGCTCGGGCTGTGGAACTGGAGGTGGTACTGGCTGTAGCTCAGGAATGTCATGCTGGACCTCAGTGGTGGTCTGCATCTCCGGTGGTGCCTCCTGCTGTATTGGCTCCTCACCATGCTCCTCCTCCGGATCCTGCTCATTAGAAGCGGGGAACTCTGAAATTGGAGGGAGCTCGATACCCTGTGATGCAGCCGCCTGGTCTAAGCGGTCGAGGCGTCACATGACACGACGCTCGAAGCGCTCCATGAAGCGAAGAAGGTGCTGCACTAACAGATAGGTCGGCTCAGGTGCTGATGGTGGTGCAGGTGCTGCTGTGGAGAATAAAGGTCTAGCCGCCTCGACTACCGCTCTAGCTCGAGAACGGCGGCTAGTCGGGGGCTTCTCGTGCACCCATAGACCCTAGGGAATAGTAACTTCCTTGTCATCGTCATCTGGAGGTGGTGGTGTCACGTTATCGTCCTCTCATGGGACATCAGCTAGCTCAGCTAAGCTAGTAATCAGTGTCGGAAATGGTAGCAAGCCGCGGATATGAGCTCTCCACATGCTATGCCTAATCAACCGGGGGAGATACACCTCCTTTCCCTCCATGACGCACCCAATCAAAACTAGCATATCCATCAGAATCTCTGAGAAATGAGTGGTAGGGAAGACATAGTGGGCAAATATCTGCTGCCAGGTCCTAGCCTCCCTAGTCAGATATGCAAATAGCATTCCCTTGGGCTTCGTGTTGCTCGAATCCATCACCCAGGAAGCGTCTGGTGTAGCAATCATGCGCTTAAGCGCCTCATAGTCAAAAGCCATGGAGAGGAGAGCTACCTCTGCCTGCTGGTAGGCACAAGTCTCAGGAGTACCAACTCTGCAAAGCAGTGCATCCCTTATGGCATCCTTAGTGATCATAATCTCTCTACCCCTCAAGTGTACTGAATCCAAGCTTGGTCGGAAGAAGTTACAGTAAAATTCGCTGACCCATGAGATGTTAATCCGTCCCAAGTTTCTATCGACGAAATCCAATCCCAACTCAGAAATACGGGTGTTTATGGCACGCCTCACATCATTGGGAAGATTCAGCTTCTTCTCAATGTTCAGCTTTGTCTTTGCATAATGAGAAAGGCGTAGCTCGCAGTAGAGGTTTGGAAATTTAGTCGAATCAGTGGATGGAAGTATAGTGAGCATATGGTGAGGGTGTAGAGGTCTTAGAGCGCTTCCTCTTTTTGGAAGTAGTGGCTATAGCCTTTTCTTTATCCGACATCCTGAAAAACAGAAATAATATAGTATAAACCTATAGCCAAGTAGATACAAAGCACTCAAAGCGAAGCATATTCATGAAGTGAATAAAGAGAGAAGATTCCTTGGAATGCAAGCAACAGAATGCAGAATTCAAACCAAACTTCAAACCAAGAATTCAAACCATATTTTGCATATTATTCGTTAACTGAGTTCAGAAAGCACCATATCCAAAAAAATGACAAAAGAGTTAGGTTGAAAACCGAAAGAAGTCAGGTGGTGAAACAAGTTAGAGTTAGAATTTAGTTTGAAAATTAGTGATATGGTGATTAGCATCTCAATTCGAAAAGAATGCATACAACAAGGCAGTAAATACGTTCACAGTCATGAATTGCAACAAGTCATTGATGATGAAATATGATATTGCTAGAAAGCAAGTAATAAGAAACAAACCATCAATCAATGTGAAGACAACTAAAATCACATGAATTTATGTTGGTAAAATTAATTCATTAAGGAATGAACCAATCAAAAGGCATTCAACAATAAATTCAATGATGCATCAATGTCACAAGTCGAGAGAGACGCGAAAAACCTTGTGGTCTATGTGGCTTAATGCAAATTGTGCATGAGTAACGCGAATTAAACCAGCCACCTAGATTAAAAATCTTCAACTTGTGTGTTGATGTAAAAGAGGCATGAACCCTTAGAAGAATTACAAGCAATAGCCAATCAAAAAAGCTTGCTCAACCATGCAATGCAAAGAAGCAAATCAGCATGAATAACAAGCAAGAATATGAAAAGCATGACCAAGGAGCTTGTTCTTGAGGAGTTTTTTCAAAAACCATTTAAGCAGAAGCACTCTAGTTGAGCAGAATTCATCAACTAGGGGCTGTTACATTCATCAAACAAGATCAACACAAAAACTATGGTTAATGAAAATCCGGCAGCAATTCAGCAGCACATTGGCTAATTCCTAAATTTAAACAGTCGCAACAAATTCCGCATGGATTCATTAAGGAATCAGAAACACAGAAATCAGGTTTGAATCCATATGAGTGGGCGAACAAGCCAATAATGTAGCACAAACAGCAGCAAGCAAAGAAATCGAAAACAATTCAAATTAAATCAGCCAAGAAGCATTTATGAACAGGTAAGCAGCCAATATCCATGAGTAAAGCAACTGTTAACAATAGCAAGCCAAACTCAGTTAATGCCTAAATGGAAACAGCAATGTAACAGAGCAGTTCACACAGCAACAGAAATTCAAACAATGCCTAAATCCACTACTCAGCTCAGATTTGCTAACCACCTAATTTAGACTAAACTAACTAATCTAACCTAATTAAGCTGATCCTGATTATGCTAATGTAATTAAAGTAAACAGCAAAAGGAGAAGTAAAACAGGGGAGGGTTAGAACCTGGGTGCAGAGGCTGAACAGGGCAAGAGGGAGGAGAAGGTGAAGTGGAGTGGTGAGAGGGAGAACCGGTCAAGAAAATATGAATGCATGAATATGAAGATATGAAGATCATGAAGAAAATATGAAGATCAAACAAAAAGACTGGTCAAGAACAACTTGAAGATCATGAAGAACACTATGAATGCATGAATTTTCGAAAAATGCATAAAAATTTTTAGAAAAAATGCAATTGACACCAAACTTAAAAATTGACTCAAGACTCAAACAAACAACACAAAATATTTTTTATTTTTATGATTTTATGATTTTTTTTTGGATTTTTCGAAAATTAATGTGAAAAAGAAAAATAAGGATTCCAAAATTTTTAATATGAATTCCAGGAATCTTGCACTCTTAGTCTAAAGCTCCAATCTGAGGGTTAGACATGGCTTAATAGCTAGCCAAGCTTTAGAAGATACAAATCAGTCATACAACAGCAAGTGGATTAGGAACAGCTAGCTTGCTCTTGTGATGATGGTTTGGAAGCCTCAGTCCAACAGAATTTAGACATGGCTTTACAGCCAGCCAGGCTTCAACATGCTTCATGAAACACTAGAATTCATTCTTAAAAATTTTGAAATAATTTTCGAAAACAAAGGGAAAATTTTTGAAAGATTTTTGAAAAATTTTTTGAAAACTTTTTGAAAATAAAATAAGAAGAAAATTACCCAATCTGAGCAACACGATGAACAGTCAGTTGTCCAAACTCGAACAATCCCCGGCAACGGCGCCAAAAACTTGGTATGCGAAATTGTTACTCTGAGGTTGTAAAATTTGTTGTTCATTCTCTCCCTGGCAATGGCGCCAACAAACTGGTGCACAATACCAGCAAGTGCACTGGGTCGTCCAAGTAATAAAACCTTACATGAGTAAGGGTCGATCCCACGGAGATTGTCGGCATGAAGCAAGCTATGGTCATCTTGTAAATCTCAGTCAGGCGGATATCAAATGGTTATGGAGTTTTCGAAAATAAATAATAAATAAATAGAAAATAAAGATAGAAACATTTATGTAATTCATTGGTGGGAATTTCAGATAAGCGTATAGAGATACTTTCGTTCTTCTGAACTTCTGTTTTCCTGCTGTCTTCATCCAATCAGTCCTACTCCTTTCCATGGCAAACTTTATGTAAGGGCATCACCGTCATCAATGGCTACATCCTATCCTCTCAGTGAAAATGGTCCGATGTGCTGTCACTGCATGGCTAATCATCTGGAGGCATCACCGTTGTCAATGGCTACATCCCATCCTCTCTGTGAAAATGGTCCGATGCGCTATCACTGCATGGCTAATCATCTGGAGGTTCTCGATCATACTGGAATAGGATTTACTATCCTTTTGCGTCTGTCACTACGCCCAGCACTCACGAGTTTGAAGTTCGTCACAGTCATTCAATCCCTGAATCCTACTCAGAAACCACAGACAAGGTTTAGACTTTTCGGATTCTCATGAATGCCGCCATCAATCTAGCTTATACCACTAAGATTCTGATTAAGAGATCCAAGAGATAATCATCCAATCTATGGTGGAACGGAAGTGGTTGTCAGGCACGCGTTCGTATGGGAATGATGATGATTTTCACGTTCATCACATTCATATTGAATTGTGAATGAATATCTTAGAAGCGAAATAAGTTGAGTTGAATAGAGAAATAGTAGTACTTTGCATTAATTCGTGAGGAACAGCAGAGCTCCACACCTTAATCTATGGAGTGTAGAAACTCTACCGTTGAAAATATATAAGTGAAAGGTCCAGGCATGGCTGAATGGCCAGCCCCCAAACGTGATCAATATGATCTAAAGATGAACTAAAAATCATAAGATGATCCGAAGATCTAAATACAATAGTAAAAAGTCCTATTTATACTAAACTAGTTACTAGGGTTTACAAAAGTAAGTAATTGATGCATAAATCCACTTTTGGGGCCCACTTGGTGTGTGCTTGGGCTGAGCCTGAAGTTTACACGTGCAGAGGCTCTTTCTGGAGTTGAACGCCAGGTTGTAACGTGTTTCTGGCGTTCAACTCTGGTTCGTGACGTGTTTCTGGCGTTTAACTCCAGACTGCAGCGTAGAACTGGCATTCAACGCCCTTTTGCATCGTCTAAACTCGGCCAAAGTATGGAATATTATATATTTCTGGAAAGCCCTGGATGTCTACTTTCGAACGCAATTAAAAGCGTACCATTTTGAGTTCTGTAGCTCCTTAAAATCAACTTTGAGTGCAGGGAGGTCAGAATCCAACAGCATCAGCAGTCCTTCTTCTACCTCTAAATCTGATTTCTGGTTCGTGACGTGTTTCTGGCGTTTAACTCCAGACTGCAGCGTAGAACTGGCATTCAACGCCCTTTTGCATCGTCTAAACTCGGCCAAAGTATGGAATATTATATATTTCTGGAAAGCCCTAGATGTCTACTTTCGAACGCAATTAAAAGCGTACCATTTTGAGTTCTGTAGCTCCTTAAAATCAACTTTGAGTGCAGGGAGGTCAGAATCCAACAGCATCAGCAGTCCTTCTTCTACCTCTAAATCTGATTTTTGCTCAAGTCCCTCAATTTCAGCCAGAAAATACCTAAAATCATAGAAAAACACACAAACTCATAGTAAAGTCCAGAAATGTGAATTTTACATAAAAACTAATAAAAATATCCCTAAAAGTAACTAGATTCTACTAAAAACATACTAAAAACAATGCCAAAAAGCATATAAATTATCCGCTCATAATAAAGAATAGTTAAATATTTTGAAGTGGTGTCATTGCTTTTTGGAATTAACCCTAGTTTTCTAATAAAGAATAGTTAAATATTTTGAAGTGGTGTTATTGCTTTAGTTTTCTGAATGTATGAATAAACAGTGCATATTTGAAGTTGAATTTTAGGATGCTGGCTCTTGAAAGAATGAAAAAAAAGGAAAAGTATTATTGATGATCTGAAAAATCCAAAATTGATTCTTGAAGCAAGAAAAAATAGGAAAATAAAATGGCAAAAAAGAAAAAGAAAATAGAAAAAGAAAGAAAAAGCCATTAGCCCTTTAAACCAAAAGACAAGAGCAAAAAGCCAATAACCCTTTAAACCAAAAGGCAAGGGTAAAAGGATCCAAGGCTTTGAGCATCAGTGGATAGGAGTGGCCTAAAGGAATAAAATCCTGGCCTAAGCGGCTCAACCAAGCTGTCCTTAACCATGTGCTTGTGGCGTGAAAGTGTCAAGTGAAAAGCTTGAGACTGAGTGGTTAAAGTCGTAGTCCGAAGTAAAAAGAGTGTGCTTAAGAACTCTGGACACCTCTATTTGGGGACTCTAGCAAAGCTGAGTCACAATCTAAAAAGGTTCACCCAGTTAAAATGTCTGTGGCATTATTGTATCCGGTGGTAATACTGGAAAATAAGGTGCTTAGGGTCACGACCAAGACTCTGATAGCTATGTTCAAGAATTAAAAAGAGATGAACTAGGAGAATTAATAATATCATCTAGATTCTAATTTCCTAAAGATGCCAGCCATTCTGATTTTTAATTGATAGTGAGATGCCAAGACTATTCAGAAGCAAAAAGCTTCTAAGTCCCGCTCATCTAATTGAAATTGAGCTTCATTGGAAACTCAGATATTTATTGCATTCTAATCTTCTTTTCATCCTATTCTATTTTTAGTTGCTTTGGGACAAGCAATAGTTTAAGTTTGGTGTTGTGATGAGCGGATATTTTATACGCTTTTTGGCATAGTTTTCATATAGTTTTAATATGTTTTATTTAGTTTTTATTAGGTTTTTACATGTTTTAGTGTTAAATTCACATTTTTGGATTCCACTTTGAGTTTGTGTATTTTTGTACCATTTCAGGTATTTTCTGGCTAAAATTGAGGAGCTGGAGCAAAAGTCTGATCCAGAGACAGAGAAAGCACTGCAGATGCTGTAAAAATTTGACCTCCTTGCACTCGGAAGAGGTTTTTTGGAGCTATAGAAATCCAAATGGAGCGTTCGAAATGGCTATGGAAAGCTGACTTCCAGAGATTTCCAGAAATGTGTAATAGTCTATACCTTGCTTCAAATTAGAAGGCCCAAAACTGGCATTCAACGCCAGCTTCCTGCCCCCTTTTTGGCATCTAGCGCCCAAAGAGCAGAGTCCAATGTCCAAACGCCCAGAGAGGACCCCCTAGCCAATGTTTCATGCCTAAGGGACCTCATAGCACGTGGATCTCATCAAAGCTCATCCCAAACACTCACCAAGTGGGCTCCAGAAGTGGATTTTAGCACTAAAAAGACTGTTTTACCCTTACTGGTCATTAGTTTAGGCTAGAATTCAAAGAAGCAGCACTCTCTGATCCGGAAGATTCGACCTTGTTTGTGGCGTTTTGAGTAAGATCGCCAAGAGAATGAACTACTAGAGCTTCCCCCTCCGTCAGATTAGATAACCATGGGTAATGGCGTTTGATCTGGAGTAGAGGAGATCAATGACCACGAGCAATGGCTTTGATCACATACAGCCTGCCATAGAAGACATCACTCAAAAGCAAACAAGACAGTAATACCAAAGTTAATTCAAAAAGGCTAAGAAACTCCAATCCTTAATTATAACCCTTTTAATGATTTCTTTGATAAAATATCTTATACCCTTCTCTCATATTCCTTTTACTGATTCTATTCAAATTCACAATCAAACTGCATTCAAACATAATCAACCTTCTGATCTGCCTGACTAAGACCTACAAGATAACCATAGTGGTGTAGGAAATTGTGATTACACTTTTCACAACTCCGCACAACTAACCAACAAGTGTACTGGGTCGTCCAAGTAATACCTTACGTGAGTAAGGGTAGATCCTACAGACATTGTCGGCTTGAAGCAAGCTATGGCTATCTTGTAAATCTTAGTTAGGATATTAATGATAAAAATGGTTTTGTTGATGAAAAGTAAATAACATGAAATAAATGGTACTTGTGATTCAGTAATGAGAAACAGGCTGAGGTTCCGGAGATGCTCTATCGTCTGAATCTCTGCCTTCCTACTGTCTTCTTCTCCAAACACGCATGGCTTCCTTCAATTGCAAGTTGTATGATCCTCTCAGATGAAAAATACCAGGTACGGTCTCTGCATGGCTAATCAACTGTCGAATTTCTCGTCTCGGATGAAAAATACCAAGTACAGCTACCGCACGGCTAATCATCTGTCGGTTCTTGCTAGCGTCAGAATAGGATATCTATATCCTTTTGCACACTGTCACTACGCCCAACATTTGCAAGTTTGAAGCTCGTCACAGTCATCCCTTCCTAGATCCTACTCGGAATACCACAGACAAGGTTTAGACTTTCCGGATTCCAGGAATGCTGCCAATTGGTTCTAGCCTATACCACGAAGGTTCTGATCTCACGGACTCGGTCCGTGGATCAGGGACCCAAGAGATACGCACTCAAGTGGTTGCCCAATGACTACGTTGAGCTCAGATAGAATGGGAGTGGTTGTTAGGCACGCGTTCATAAATGTGAGAATAATGATGAGTGTCACGGATCATCATCTTCTCCAGATTGAAGTACGAGTGAGTATCTTAGAATAGAATCAAGCGTGATTGAATAGAAAACAGTAGTAATTGTATTAATTCATTGAAACACAGCAGAGCTCCTCGCCCCCCAGCTATTGGGTTTAGAGACTCATGCCGTCAAAGATACAATTGGAAATGTAAAATGTCATGAGTTTTCAAATGAATCTCTAAAAGTAGTTTTTATACTAACTAGTAACTTAGGTATAGAGAAGATGAGTAACTAAGTGCAGATAGTGCAGAAATCCACTTCCAGTACCCACTTGGTGAGTGTTTGGGCTGAGCTTTCAAGCTTTCATGAGCATATTCCTAGAGTTGGCATTAAACGCCACCCTGGGTGCCAAAATGGGCGTTTAATGCCAAGAAAGGTGCCAGTTCTGGCATTTTACGCCAGAAAGTTTTTGGCTGGCTTTTAACGCCAGTTTGGGCCATCAAATCTCAAAAAAAGTATGGACTATTATATATTGGTGGAAATCCCAAGATGTCTACATTTCAACACAATTGAGAGCGCGCCAATTGGGATTTTGTAGCTCCAAAAAATCTACTTCGAGTGTAGGAGGGTCAGAATCCAACAGCATCTGCAGTCCTTTCTCAGCCTCTGAATCAGATTTTTGCTCAGGTCCCTCATTTCAGCCATAAAATACCTGAAATTACAGAAAAACTCACAAAATCATAGTAAAGTCCAGAAATGTGATTTTTGAATAAAAACTAATAAAAATATAATAAAAGTAACTTATATATACTAAAAACTATGTAAAAATAATGCCAAAAAGGGTATAAATTATCCGCTCATCACATAGCTTACTTCAAATAGCAATCCTCGTAGGATCGACCCAAACTTGCTCAGGTATTACTTGGATGACCTAGTGCACTTGCTGGTACAACAGTACAAAGGTGTGGGGATTCATGCCACCAGATCCTCTTACTCAGTTGACCAACTTGTACCTCCAGATTTCTTATAGAGGACCTAGTTTCTGTTATAAAACTGTGAGTGGTTTTAGAGAGCTCAGAGACTATGGTTGCTAAGTCAATAAGGCTCTACTTAGAAGGTGGGAATGGTGGTCTGTTGTTGAACCTAAAATAGGTTCTTCCACCTTGATTATTGTTGAAGCCTTGCTGAGGCTTCTGTTGATCCTTCCATGAGAGGTTAAGATGATTCCTCCATAAAGGATTGTAAGTGTTTCCATAGGATTCTCCCATGTAATTCACCTCCTCTATTGAAGGTTGATATGGATCATAGGCATCTCCTTCATAGGAGGTGTCCTGAGTACTACCAGCTGCAGCTCGGATTTCAATGAAATGTTGAGAGATCATATTAACCTGTTAGGTCAAGATCTTGTTTTGGGCCAATATGGCATTCAGAGTGTCAACTTCCAAAACTCCTTTCTTCTGAGTTACCCCATTGTTCACAGGGTTCCTCTCAGAAGTGTATATAAATTGGTTGTTTGCAACCATCTCAATGAGTTCCTGTGCCTCTGCAGGCTTTTTCTTCAGATGGAGTGATCCATCAGAGAATGATCCAAGGACATCTTGGAGATCTCAGATAGACCATCATAGAAAATTCCTAGGATAGACCATTCTGAGAGCATGTTAGGAGGACATCTCCTGATCAGTTGCTTGTATCTTTCCCGAACTTCATAAAGGGATTCACCCTCTTTTTGTCTAAAGGTTTGACCTTTCACCCTAAGCTTGTTCATCTTTTGAGGTGGAAAGAACTTGGCTAAGAAAGAATTGACTAACTTTTCCCAAGAGTCCAGGCTTTCCTTAGGTTGGGAATCGAACCATATCCTAGCTCTGTCTCTAACAGCAAAAGGGAAAAGCATAAGTCTGTAGACCTCAGGATCTACTCCATTGGTCTTAACAGTATCATATATTTACAAAAATTCAGATAAAAATTGATGTGGATCTTTGATGAGCGGATATTTTATACGCTTTTTGGGGTTAATTTCATACAGTTTTTAGTATATTTTAGTTAGTTTTTAGTTTATTTTCATTAGTTTTTAGGAAAAATTCATATTTCTGGACTTTACTATGAGTTGTGTGTTTTTCTGTAATTTCAAGTATTTTTCTGGCTGAAATTGAGGGAGCTGAGCAAAAATCTGATTCAGGTTGAAAAAGGACTGCTGATGCTGTTGGATTCTGACCTCCCTGCACTCAAATTGGTTTTTTGGAGCTACAGAACTCGAAATGGCGTGCTTCCAATTGCGTTGGAAAGTAGACATCCAGGGCTTTCCAGCAATATATAATAGTCCATACTTTGCTCAAGGATAGACGACATAAACTGGCGTTCAACGCCAGTTCTCTGCCCAATTCTGGCGTTCAACGCCAGAAAAGGATTAAAAGTTGGAGTTCAACGCCAGAAATGGATCCAAACCTGGCGTTGAACGCCCAAAATGGCCTTATGCACGTGAATTGCTTAAGTCTCAGCCCCAGCACACACCAAGTGGGCTCCAGAAGTGGATCTCTGCACCATCTATCATAGTTTACTCATTTTCTGTAAACCTAGGCTACTAGTTTAGTATTTAAACAACTTTTAGAGACTTATTTTGTATCTCATGACATTTTTTAGATCTGAACTTTGTACTCTTTGACGGCATGAGTTTCTAAACTCCATTGTTGGGGGTGAGGAGCTCTGCTGTGTCTCGATGAATTAATGCAAGTATTCATGTTTTCTATTCAAACATGCGTGTTCCTATCTAAGATATTCATTTGCACTTCAACATGAATGTGATGAACGTGAAAATCATCATCATTCCCCCACGAACGTGTGCCTGACAACCACCTCCGTTCTATATCAGATTGAATGAATATCTCTTAGATTCCTTAATCAGAATCTCCGTGGTATAAGCTAGATTGATGGCAGCATTCATGAGAATCCGGAAAGTCTAAACCTTGTCTGTGGTATTCCGAGTAGGATTCAGGGATTGAATGACTGTGACGAGCTTCAAACTCGCGAGTGCTGGGCGTAGTGACAGACGCAAAAGGAGGGTGAATCCTATTCCAGCATGATCGGAAACCTCAGATGATTAGCCGTGCTGTGACAGAGCATTTGGACCATTTTCACAAGAGGAGGGGATGTAACCATTGACAACGGTGATGCCCCAACACACAGCTTGCCATAGAAGGACGTGCGTGCGTGAATCAGAGGACAGAGGAAAGCAGAGATTCAGAAGACAAAGCATCTCCAAAACTCCAACATATTCTCCATTACTGCATAACAAGTAACCTTTAACCCATGCTCTCTTGTTCATTCGCAATTCAACTGATAAATATAATTGACTTCCTGACTAAGAATTGCAAGATAACCATAGATTGCTTCAAACCAACAATCTCCGTGGGATTCGACCCTTACTCACGTAAGGTATTACTTGGACGACCCAGTGCACTTGCTGGTTAGTGGTACGAGTTGTGAAAAGTGTGATTCACAATTCGTGCATCAAGTTTTTGGCGCCGTTGCCGGGGATTGTTCGTGTTTGGACAACCAACGGTTTATTTTGTTGCTTAGATTAGGAAAAATTTCTCCTTTTGTTTAGAGTCTCGTATTATTGTCGTGTTAAAATTTTAGAATCCTTATTTTCTTATTAAAACCTTTTTCAAAAATAATTTTTCTATTAAATCCGGTGCCAAACTTTAAGTTTGGTGTTTTCTTGTTGATTTTTCTGTGTTTTTCGAAAATTTTAGTTTGGTTTTCTAAAAATTTTAAGTTTGGTGTTCTTCCTTCGTGTTCTTGTGTTCTTGTGAATCTTCAAAGTGTTCTTGAGTTTTCCTTGTGTCTTGATCTTAAAATTTTTAAGTTTGGTGTCCCTTAGTGTTTTTCCCTTAAAAAATTTTCGAAAACAGGGAGCATCAGATCTAAAAATTTTAAATCTTGTGCTATCTTATTGTTTTTCTCTCTCCTCTTTAAATTCAAAAATATTTTTTTTCACTGTTTTAAAAGCAAATTTTCGAAATCTATTTCTAAAATTCAGATTTTTTATTTCAAAATTTAAAACCTTTTTCAAAAATCATCACACCCTTTTCAAAACTTCCTAACCACTTTCCCTTTCCTCAGTTTTTCGAAAATCTTCACTCATTTTTTATTTATATTATTTTGATTTATTTTGTTTTCGAAATAAATAAAAATATTTTCTCTATTTTACATCATCTCCCTTTCTCCATCATGGACCTAAGCGGAAATGAACAGTCCAGGAGGACTCTGGGGTCATATTCTAACCCCTCTACTGCTTCATATGGGAGTAGCATCTGCATACCCTCCATTGGAGTCAGTAGCTTTGAGTTGAATCCTCAGCTCATTATCATGGTGTAGCAAAATTGCCAGTATTTCGGTCTTCCACAGGAAGAACCTACAGAGTTTCTGGCACAGTTTCTATAGATTGCTGACACAGTACATGATAAAGAAATAGATCAGGATGTCTACAAACTATTACTGTTTCCATTTGCTGTAAAAGATCAAGCTAAGAGGTGGTTGAATAACCAACCTAAGGCCAGCATAAGGACATGGAAACAGCTGACAGAAAAATTCCTGAATCAATACTTTCCCCCAAAACGGATGACACAGCTAAGGCTGGACATCCAAGGCTTTAAACAAGGAGATAGTGAATCTCTTTATGATGCCTGGGAGAGATACAGAGAGATGCTACGAAAATGCCCTTCTGAAATATTTTCAGAGTGGGTTCAGTTAGACATCTTCTATTATGGGCTTGCTGAAGGAGCTCAGATGTCTCTAGATTACTCAGCTGGTGGATCTATCCACATGAGAAAGACAATTGAAGAGGCTCAAGAGCTCATTGATACAGTTGCCAGGAATCAGCATCTGTACCTAAGCACTGACCCTTCCGTGAAAGAAGAGGTTAAAACAGCAACTGCTGAACTCAGTCCTGTAAAACAAGCTGCTGAATTCAATCAGCAATTGGACTTTCTAACAAAGCAGTTAGCCGAATTCAAAGATAGACTACAAGAGACAAGGATGGCTAATATACATATGGACGAACAGTTTAAGCAAACAAAGCAGCAGCTGTCAAGGCAAATAACAGAAGAATGCCAAGCAGTTCAACTAAGAAGTGGGAAAACATTAAATACCCCACCTCAAGGTAGCAAAAAGCTAAGAAACGAGCAAACCACCCAAAATTCACCTGAGGACAGTAAGAGCCCAGGGAAAAGTAATTCTGGAATTAAAACGCCAGAAATTTGGTGGAAAGCTGGCGCTGAACGCCCAGACCATGCTCAGGACTGGCGTTCAACGCCAGAAACAAGGCAGGACTAGCGTTCAACGCCAGAAATAAGCAAGACTCTGGCGTTGAACGCCCAAAATGGGCAAGACCTGGCGCTGAACGCCCAAAATGGGCACAGTTCTGGCGTTCAGACGCCAGGAATAGACAATGAGTTGGCATCTCACGTCACTCCAGCTTCTAACTCTGGCACTCAATTGCCAGTGAGGGATCAGACACACACAAGTGCTGATGACAACCCCTCTAAAAAGGCTTCTTCAACCACTTCTGTAGGCAATAAACCTGAAGCAACTAAGGTTGAAGAATATAAAGCCAAGATACCTTATCCTCAAAAACTCCGGAAAGAGGAGCAGGATAAGCAATTTGCTCGCTTTGCAGATTATCTCAGGACTCTTGAAATAAAGATTCCATTTGCAGAAGCACTTGAGCAAATACCTTCTTATGCCAAGTTCATGAAAGAGATCTTGAGTCATAAAAAGGATTGGAGAGAAACAGAAAGAGTTTTCCTCACTGAAGAATGCAGTGCAGTCATTCTGAAGAGCTTTCCTGAAAAGCTTAAAGACCCTGGGAGTTTTCTGATACCATGCATATTAGAAGGTAATTGCACCAAGACAGCTTTAAGTGATCTTGGGGCAAGCATCAACCTAATACCTGCATCCACTATCAGAAAGCTTGGCTTAACTGAAGAAGTTAAACCAACCCGGATATGTCTCCAACTTGTTGATGGCTCCACTAAATACCCATCAGGCGTGATTGAAGACATGATTGTCAGAGTTGGGCCATTCGCCTTTCCCACTGACTTTGTTGTGCTGGAAATGGAGGAGCACAAGAGTGCCACTCTCATTCTAGGAAGACCCTTCCTAGCAACTGGACGAACCCTCATTGACGTCCAACAAGGGGAAATAACCCTGAGAGTCAATGATGATGAGTTTAAGTTGAATGCTGTCAAAGCCATGCAGCATCCAGACACATCAAAAGACTGCATGAAAGTTGATCTTATTGACTCTTTGGTAGAAGAGATCAACATGGCTGAGAGTCTCGAATCAGAGTTGGAAGACATCTTTAAAGATGTTCAGCCTGATTTGGAGGATTTAGAGGACATGAAAGAGCCTCTGAAATTTCTTCTGGAAGAGGAAAAACCTCCTAAACCGAGCTCAAGCCATTACCACCATCCTTGAAATATACATTTCTGGGAGAAGGTGACACTTTTCCAGTGATCATAAGCTCTGCTTTAAATTCACAGGAAGAGGAAGCACTTATTCAAGTGCTAAGGACACACAAGACAGCTCTTGGGTGGTCCATAGGTGACCTTAAGGGCATAAGCCCAGCTAGATGCATGCACAAAATCTTATTGGAGGATAATGCTAAACCAGTGGTTCAACCACAGCGGCGGCTAAATCCAGCCATGAAGGAAGTGGTGCAGAAAGAGGTCACTAAATTACTAGAGGCTGTGATTATTTATCCTATTTCTCATAGCCCCTGGGTGAGCCCTGTCCAAGTCGTCCCAAAAAAAGGAGGCATGACAGTGATTCATAATGAAAAAAATGAACTGGTTCCTACAAGAACAGTTATAGGATGGCGCATGTGTATTGACTACAGAAGGCTCAATACAGCCACCAGAAAGGATCATTTTCCTTTACCATTCATAGACCAGATGCTAGAAAGACTGGCAGGTCATGATTATTACTGCTTTCTGGATGGCTACTCAGGCTATAACCAGATTGTAGTAGATCCCCAGGATCAAGATAAAACAACATTCACATGTCCATCTGGAGTGTTTGCTTATAGAAGGATGCCATTTGGGCTGTGTAATGCGCCCGCAACCTTCCAGAGATGCATGCTCTCTATCTTCTCTGATATGGTGGAAAAATTTCTGGAAGTCTTCATGGATGACTTCTCAGTATATGGAGACTTATTCAGCTCCTGTCTTGATCACCTGAAACTTGTTCTAAAGAGATGCCAAGAGACCAACCTAGTTTTAAACTGGGAAAAATGTCACTTCATGGTGACTGAAGGGATTGTCCTTGGGCATAAAATCTCAAACAAGGGAATAGAGGTAGATCAAGCAAAAATAGAGGTAATTGAAAAATTACCACCACCTGCCAATGTCAAGGCAATCAGAAGCTTTCTGGGGCATGCAGGATTCTATAGGAGGTTTATAAAGGATTTTTCGAAAATCGCAAAACCTCTAAGCAATCTGCTGGCTGCTGACATGCCATTTGTGTTTAACACAGAGTGCCTGCAGGCATTTGAAACGCTGAAAGCTAAGCTGGTCACAGCACCAGTTATTTCTGTACCAGACTGGACATTACCATTTGAGCTAATGTGTGATGCCAGTGATCACGCCATTGGTGTAGTGTTGGGACAGAGGCATGACAAGCTTCTGCACGTCATTTATTACGCTAGTCGCATTCTAAATGATGCCCAAAAAAATTACACAACCACGGAAAAAGAATTACTTGCAGTGGTTTACGCCATTGACAAGTTCAGATCATACTTAGTAGGATCAAAAGTGATTGTGTATACTGATCATGCTGCTCTTAAATATCTACTCACAAAGCAGGATTCAAAACCCAGGCTCATCAGATGGGTATTGCTTCTGCAAGAGTTTGATATAGAAATAAGAGACAGAAAAGGGACAGAGAACCAAGTGGCTGATCATCTATCTCGGATAGAGCCAGTAGAAGGGACGCCCCTCCCCTCTCTTGAGATCTCTGAGACTTTTCCAGATGAGCATTTATTTGCCATTCAGGAAACACCATGGTTTGCCGATATTGCAAACTATAAAGCTGCAAGGTTCATACCCAAGGAGTACAATAGGATACAAAAGAAAAAATTAATTACTGATGCAAAGTACTACTTGTGGGATGAACCTTATCTTTTTAAGAGATGTGCAGACGGAATAATCCGTAGGTGTGTGCCTAGAGAAGAAGCACAGAGGATCTTGTGACATTGCCACGGATCTCAATATGGAGGCCATTTCGGAGGTGAGCGAACAGCCACCAAGATCCTCCAATGTGGCTTCTATTGGCCCACACTCTATAAAGATTCCCGAGAGTTTGTACGTAACTGTGACAGTTGCCAAAGAGCTGGTAATCTGCCTCATGGTTACGCCATGCCTCAACAAGGAATCTTGGAAATTGAGTTGTTTGACGTATGGGGAATTGACTTCATGGGACCTTTCCCACCATCATACTCAAACACTTATATTCTGGTAGCAGTTGACTATGTGTCAAAATGGGTTGAGGCCATTGCCACACCCACCAATGATACTAAAACAGTGCTGAAGTTCCTCTAGAAACATATCTTCAGCAGGTTTGGTGTCCCTAGAGTACTCATCAGTGATGGGGGCACTCACTTCTGCAATAAACAGCTTTACTCTGCCATGGTTCGGTATGGAATTCGCCATAAGGTGGCTACTCCATATCATCCACAAACTAATGGGCAAGCTGAAGTCTCTAACAGAGAATTAAAGAGAATCCTGGAACGGACAGTAAATACCCGTAGAAAGGATTGGGCACGGAGCTTGGATGATGCTCTGTGGGCTTACAGCACAGCATTCAAGACCCCTATAGGGACCTCTCCATACCAACTCGTGTATGGTAAGGCATGTCACTTGCCCGTGGAACTGGAACATAAGGCCTACTGGGCAACTAGATTCCTAAACTTTGATGCCAAATTAGCAGGAGAAAAACGATTGCTCCAGCTAAATGAGCTAGAGGAATTCAGATTCACAGCTTTCGAAAATGCCAAGCTTTATAAGAGAAATAAAAAAAGTGGCATGACAGAAAGCTGTCATCTAGAATCTTTGAACAAGGACAGAAGGTTCTGTTGTTTAACTCTAGACTCAGGCTATTCCCCGAGAAATTGAAATCCCGGTGGAGAGGACTATACGTGATTACAAGTGTATCACCATATGGTTATGTGGAGCTTCAAGATATTGATTCTGATAAGAAGTTCATTGCCAATGGACAGAGAATCAAGCACTATCTTGAAGGCAACATTGAGCAAGAGTGCTCAAGGCTGAAGCTAGATTAAAAGCTTAGCAAGGTCCAGCTAAAGACAATAAAGAAGCGCTTGCTGGGAGGCAACCCAGCCATGGGGCAACAATCCTCTAAGCATTTTGCCCTATTTTTATTTTTATTTTTATTTATTTATATACAGTTCACTGACACTAAGGTGAGGAATCATTTGTATAAGTCCACAGAGTTACAGAAGGACTCGGCACACAAAACAGAGAAAAAGAGCTCACTGGCAAGAAAACGCCAGTAAAAGTTTTTTTTGGGCGTTCAACGCCCAAAATGGGCATCCACTGGGCGTTGAACGCCAGTAATGGTAGCAATCTGGGCGTTCAACGCCAGAAATGGGCACCCACTGGGCGTTGAACGCCAGTAATGGCAGCAGCTGGGCGTTGAACGCCCAGGAGAGCAGCATTTGGGCGTTGAACGCCCAAAACAGGCAGTGTTTGGGCGTTCAAACGCCAGGATGGCAGGGAGGAGACAAAACTCATTTTTCTTCAAATTTTTTCATTCTAAATCTTGATTTTCATACTTCAATACATGATTTCTTACATAAACATGTTAAGAACCCTGATTTCTAAAATCCCTAATTTCTAAAAATCCTACCTTAAAAATATCAAATGTATTTTAATCCATAAGCACCAGGCCTCTTTGCAAATTCAATCTAACTCTTTTCAAAACTTTTTTTTTACAAATCTATCTTTTCAACTCATCAATACCTTTTTCAAAACCTCCACTTTATCTTTTTCAAAATCTAAATCTATCTTTTTCAAAAATCTTTCATATCCTCTCAATTTTAAACTATATCTTCTCTTATCATATCTTCTATCTTATCTTTTCCAAATAAATCTTTTTATCATATCTTTATCTCTTTTTTGAAAACCCACCTTCCCTCCCTATAAATTAGAGTTCGGCCTCCCTCCCCTCCCATCAACAATTGCACCTAGCTCTCCTTCTATCCCTCTCCTTTCTTTTCTTTTGCTTGAGGACAAGCAAACCTCTAAGTTTGGTGTGTTTATCCGCGATCACTAAGATCATGGCTCCCAAAGGAAAACAACCCACTCCAAGAGGCAAGAAAGAGAGCATTCCAAAACCACTTTGGAATCAAGGGAAGTTCTTATCTAAAGAACATTCAGACCATTATAACAAAATAATGGGTCTGAGATCAGTGATCCCGGAAGTTAGATTCGATCTGAAAGAAGATGAATATCCGGAGATCCAGGAGCAAATTTGAATCAAGAACTGGGAAGTCCTAGCTAATCCTGAAAAGAAAATGGGAAGGAATATGGTCCAGGAGTTCTATGCTAATATGTGGCAGACTGACAAGCAAAAACTATTTGGAACTGCTTTCTATGAATATTGGACCATGGTCAGAGGAAAGATTGTTCATACCACCCCTGACAAGATCAGAGAGATTTTAAAGCTACCTTAGCTGAAAGATGATCCAGACTCCTTCAACAGGAGAATGATGAGAACAGACAAGGGCCTGGATAAGATTCTAGAGGACATATGTATCCCTGGAGCCAGGTGGACCACCAACACAAAGGGTGTCCCAAATTAACTCAAGAGAGAAGATCTCAAACCAGTCGCCAAAGGATGGCTGGACTTCATTGGGCATTCTCTGTTGCCTACCAGCAACCATTCTGAAGTCACAGTTAAAAGAGCAGTAATGATCCACTGCATCATGATGGGAAAAGAAGTGGAAGTTCATCAGCTGATCTCAGCTGAACTCTACAAAATTGCTAACAAAAATTCTAAAGAAGCCAGGTTGGCTTATCCAAACGTGATTTCTCTGCTCTGCAAGGACGCTGGGGTAAGGATGGGAATAACTGAGTATATCTCAGTTGAAAAACCAATTACCAAAGCATCAATGGAAAAACAACAAGCACAGGATGATCCCACCAAGAAGAAAACACAGGAATTTCTCCCAGAAATCCCTCAATCTGAATGCTGGGAGTATCTTGAGACGTCTATCACCAAGATACGGGAAGCTATGGAGCAAATAATAAAAGAACAGAAGGAACACAGTCAAATGCTGACCTATATGTTTAAAGAACAAGAGGAGCAAGGGCGTGACTTAAGGGAATTGAAGCGCCAAAAGTTATCTCTTGAAGAATCAAGCACCCCACGGATCAGAGGAACACCTATTTCCCAGAACAAAGGTTGTTAAATTCCAATTTCTGCTTTAACTCTGTGATAGTGTCATTAGAGAAGTTCACCTTAGGAGTCACATAGTAGTAATTAGTATCTATTTTGATCTTATCCCCAATTAAGCCATAGTTTATTTTTCTCATCATCAGCAAACATGAATAAAATAGTAGATCTTTTAAATAAAAGGCAATAAAATTTCGAGTTTTAATAAGAAAAATTCTAATTAGTTACATGTGGTGGCAATACTTTCTGTCTTCTGAATGAATGCTTGAACAGTGCATATGTCTTTTGAATTTGTTGTTTAAGACTGTTAAATATGTTGGCTCTTGAAAGAATGATGAACATGAGACATGTTATTGATAATCTGAAAAATCATAAAAAATTGATTCTTGAAGCAAGAAAAAGCAGCAAAAAGAAAAAAAGAGAGAGAAAAGCCAATAGCCCTTAAAACCAAAAGGCACGGGTAATAAAAAGGATCCCAAGGCTTTGAGCATCAGTGGATAGGAGGGCCTAAGGGAATAAAATCCCGGCCTAAGCGGCTAAACCAAGCTGTCCCTAACCATGTGCTTGTGGCGTGAAGGTGTCAAGTGAAAACTTGAGACTGAGCGGTTAAAGTCAAGGTCCAAAGCATAAAGAAGAGTGTGCTTAAGAACTTTAGACACCTCTAATTGGGGACTTTAGCAAAGCTGAGTCACAATCTAAAAGGTTCACCCAATTATGTGTCTGTGGCATTTATGTATCCGGTGGTAATACAGGAAAATAAAGTGCTTAGGGCCACGGCCAAGACTCATGAAATAGCTGTGTTCAAGAATCATCATACTGAAATAGGAAAATCAATAATACTATCTGAATTCTAAGTTCTTATAGATGCCAATCACTCTGAGCTTCATTGGATAAAGTGAGATGCCAAAACTGTTCGGAAGCAAAAAGCTGCTAGTCCCGCTCATCTAATTAGAATCTGAGCTTCACTCAAAAAAAACTCTGAGATATTATTGCTTCTCAACCTATTAGTCTTCTATTTTATTTGTCTAGTTGCTTGAGGACAAGCAACAGTTTAAGTTTGGTGTTGTGATGAGCGGATATTTTATACGCTTTTTGGGGTTAATTTCATATAGTTTTTAGTATGTTTTAGTTAGTTTTTAGTTTATTTTCATTAGTTTTTAGGAAAAATTCATATTTCTGGACTTTACTATGAGTTGTGTGTTTTTATGTAATTTCAGGTATTTTTCTGGCTGAAATTGAGGGAGCTGAGCAAAAATTTTATTCAGGCTGAAAAAGGACTGCTGATGCTGTTGGATTCTGACCTCCCTGCACTCAAAGTGGATTTTCGGGAGCTACAAAACTCGAAATGGCATGCTTCCAATTGCGTTGGAAAGTAGATATCCAGGGATTTCCAGAAATATATAATAGTCCATACTTTGCTCAAGGATAGATGACGTAAACTGGCGTTCAACTCCAGTTCTCTGCCCAATTCTGGCGTCCAGCGCCAGAAAAGGATTAAAAGTTGGAGTTCAACGCCAGAAATGGATCCAAACCTGGCGTTGAACGCCCAAAATGGCCTTATGCACGTGAATTGCTTAAGTCTCAACCCCAGCACACACCAAGTGGGCCCCAGAAGTGGATCTCTGCACCATCTATCATAGTTTACTCATTTTCTGTAAACCTAGGCTACTAGTTTAGTATTTAAACAACTTTTAGAGACTTATTTTGTATCTCATGACATTTTTTAGATCTGAACTTTGTACTCTTTGATGGCATGAGTCTCTAAACTCCATTGTTGAGGGTGAGGAGCTCTGCTGTGTCTCGATGAATTAATGCAAGTATTCCTGTTTTCTATTCAAACATGCGTGTTCCTATCTAAGATATTCATTCGCACTTCAACATGAATGTGATGAACGTGACAATCATCATCATTCCCACACGAACGCGTGCCCGACAACCACCTCCGTTCTATATCAGATTGAATGAATATCTCTTAGATTCCTTAATCAGAATCTCCGTGGTATAAGCTAGATTGATGGCAGCATTCATGAGAATCCGGAAAGTCTAAACCTTGTCTGTGGTATTCCGAGTAGGATTCAGGGATTGAATGACTGTGACGAGCTTCAAACTCGCGAGTGCTGGGCGTAGTGACAGACGCAAAAGGAGGGTGAATCCTATTCCAGCATGATCGGGAACCTCAGATGATTAGCCATGCTGTGACAGAGCATTTGGACCATTTTTACAAGAGGAGGGGATGTAACCATTGACAACGGTGATGCCTCAACACACAGCTTGCCATAGAAGGACGTGCGTGCGTGAATCAGAGGACAGAGGAAAGCAGAGATTCAGAAGACAAAGCATCTCCAAAACTCCAACATATTCTCCATTACTGCATAACAAGTAACCTTTAACCCATGCTTTCTTGTTCATTCGCAATTCAACTGATAAATATAATTGACTTCCTGACTAAGAATTGCAAGATAACCATAGATTGCTTCAAACCAACAATCTCCGTGGGATTCGACCCTTACACACGTAAGGTATTACTTGGATGACCCAGTGCACTTGCTGGTTAGTGGTACGAGTTGTGAAAAGTGTGATTCACAATTTGTGCACCAATCTTCCAGTAGAAGTCCATGAAATTTGCAATTCTGTTGCATTAGAGAGACTAACTGAGGCTTAAGCTCAAAGTTATTTGCTCTAATGCAGGTATAGAAATACTTCTGCTATAGAAGTCAGAAGTTGGTGCAGTGAAGTCACCAAGAACCTTCCTTGCATCTCCTTTATTATTCGATTCAGCTGCCATGTCTGTACTTTCGGTTTCTTGCTTGAAAAGTTCTGTGAGATCTCTTCCGAAATGTTGTGCTTTAACCTCTTGCGAACACTTCCTTAGGGTCCTCTCGGGTATAAGATCAAGATCAAAGAAAGGTTCTTTATCCTTGTTCCTGCTCATAAACAAGAAGAAAGAATGCAAGAAGAGAGAAAGAAAAGGATTCTTTATATCAAAGCATAGAGGTCCTTTGTTAGAGAGAGATAGACCAAGAAGAGAAGAAAAGAATATGTTCTTTAATGAAGATAGTTTTTGAAAATTAATAGGGAGAGAAGGAGAGATATTTTTGAAAATAAAAAGAGAGAAAGAGATGAAATTTTCGAAAAAGAAGAGAGAGAAAGTAGTTAGGAAATTTTGAAAAAGAAGAAAGAGAAAGGAAAATAAAACATGTAACTAACTAAGAATGATTTGAAAATAAGATAAGATAAGAGATTTGAAAAAGATTTAAATTTAAATATTTTGAAATTTAAAATTGAAAAGAAAAAGTTAACAAGATAAGATAAGAATTGAAAAGATTTGAAAAAGATTTGATTTTTGAAAAATATTAGATTTTGAAATTTGAAATTTGAAATTTTAAATTTTGAATTTGGGTTTTTAAAATTTGAATTTGAAATAAGATAAGATAAGATTGAGATTTAAAAATAAATTAAAAAGATAAGATATGGTGAAAATTTGAAAAAAATTTGATTTTAAGATTTAAAATGAAGATATGATAAGATAATGATTTGAAATTTGAAGATCAATCAAAGATAAGATAGAGGTTTGAAAAAGATTTGAATTTTAAAATTTAAAAGAAAGATAAGATAAGAAAAAATCAAATTTAAAAGAAAATATTTGAAAAGATTTAAAAAGATAAGATTTGAAAATTGAAATGTGAAATTAGGATAAGATAAGATAATTATTTGAATTTAAAATTTGGAATTTTTTTTTTTGGAATTTTCGAAAATATTTTTCAAATAAATAAAAAAAGATATTTTTTTATTTTTTAATTAATGAGGAAAGAGAAAAACAACCAAAAGACACCAAACTTAAAATTTTTATATCAAAAGACACAAAATTTCAAAAATAAAAAAGAAAAATACCAAAAGACACCAAACTTAAAAATTTTAAGATCAAAACAAGAAAATAAACAACTTGAATACCAAGAAAGAACACAAAGAACAATTTGAAAATTCAAAGGAAACAAAGAACACACAAAGGACACCAAACTTAAGAATTGACACTAGAGTCAAACAAAAGACACTATTTTTGAAAATTTTTGGAAAGGAAAACAAGAAAGTTCGAAACCTTAACAAGAACACGAACAAAGACACAAACAAAAGATAAAGATTAATAAAGAAAAACAAAGATTTTTGAAAAATTTTTGATTTTTTTGTAAAAGAAAATAAAAGACTCAAATAAAATAGTAAAAAGTACCTAATCTAAGCAACAAGATAATCCGGTAGCTTGTCAAATCTGAACAATCCCTGGCATCGGCGCCAAAAACTTGATGCACGAAACTGGCTCCATAGAATTCGCACAGATAGACCGGCAAGTATACCGGGTCGTCCAAGTGTAACGACCCAACTTCCATAACGTCATGATCGTACCGAAAATAAGGCGTTACTAACCTGCTTTCCTTTATTAACTATTTACTATTGAGCCTTTAGTTCGATATTGCGTTTCAGTTTTTAATAAAAAGCCAGAAAATTTTGTTTTTGATCATAAAAATCATATATCAAACATTTCAAAGTAATAATAATAACATAATTATTAATAATAATATCTGTCATACACAAGATTTCAAATAAAACTCAGATACAAATCCTATCCCTCTGTATAAAATAAAAACTAAAGCTACAAAGGCGAGGGAACTCTATGAAAACAACTTAACTTATAAATATAGTATAACAATCGTCCGCAGCTTCAAACTGAGTCTTCGAACCTGTGTCACTGAAAGGGTGGAATATTTTGGGGTGAGAACAAACCACACGTTCTCAGTAGGGAATAGGAATGCCGTAAAAGTAATGATTAACATGCAAATAATAACATACTCAAGGAAACTATATTTTTATCAAACCTTTTTGAAAATACTATTCTTGGTTTTCCTTTAACTAATTATTTACCTGTTTCAAAAAAAATCTCTAGGCTCAAAACAAATTCCAAAATATAAAACTAGTCACATTAAGCATTTCCCAACCACATAATTAATTTTCAATCACAACGTCAATTCTTAATCATCATCATCATACATTCACCAACTAATAGCACTAACAAGAGATTCAATTCAACACACAAACAAGTCACAGCAAGGCAAACAGCACAATCACAGGGAAGTACAACGAGCGAACCCAATCAAATGCAAATGCACACACAAGGATGATGCATGTCTAGCACTAGTGCAGGTAATGAGCTCATTTGTCGGTTTTTACCCGCTCCCGACATAACCCAGCATTACCAGCCGGATATGGCTTTCCTGTTGGCTATACGCCTGTGTACAGGATATAACCCCTCTGCCACCACAGGGTCCACTGCACGCAGGAAATAACACATCTGCCACTACAGGGATGTATGCCGACACACCTTCTGTATACAGGAAATAACCCCTCTGCCACTACAGAAATGGAACAGGTGGTCACGGTACTCTGTAGCAGGAAATAACCCCTCTGCCTTACAGAAATAAAATATGGATCTGTACCGTAGGAAAGCGTTTCTCAGTAGTCGCACCATCATCTATCTGACTGCCACAATACAGCAGATGAACATATAGATATCTCTGGGGTTGCCTTAATGCAACAAATGACCTCTCAATAAGTCCTCTGCTCTTTATCATATTACTCTTTACTCTGCTCTGGTTACTCTGTTCAATCATACTATACAAACTTTACATCTTTCACTTTTATAATATCTTGGCTCAAACCATTTCTCTTTATCATTCGGATTCAAATATTATAAAATTCACCAAACTCCTAAAAAGTAATCCTTTATTCCAAGCCCAAAACATAACTTTTTTCATATTAAGTTGAATTCACAACATAATTCCTTCCTTAAATAATTCAAACTTGAAACATAAACCTTTCCTTGGTAATTCCAAATTCAAAATAATATAATTATTTTCTCATCTAAATAAAACTCAAATAATATAATTTTCCAAGTTTAAATCTTCTAAAATGACTAAATAAAATCTCAGATTTTTACAAAATTTCGACAGTACATCCCCTAAAACTCGGACTTAACCACCCTTACGGGTTTCCTCTTTCTCAACATCTCATCAAACCTTTCTCAACAATTGTCACAACAATATATTCTCAAAAACATTTGATAGTAGTATAGAAAATCTATTTCTCAAATTCCATATCCAAGTAATCACCAAAACAACATCGGCAGTCTAATTTCAATTTTATTTTTAAAATATCAAACGAATTCGGAATTATGCAAACCTTATATCCATGTGACCGTCTCGGATTAAGATTTCTATTAAACTAAAAATCACAATTTTTCACAGACTCTAGCTTTGGGAATATAAGCAAAATCGTGACTGCTCTGTAGTGTCTTAAAACCAGATGATAGTAGCAGCGTATAACATTCGAAATTTCATATAAAATCCAAATTAAATCCAAACACCTTCAAAATTAATGTGTTTAAACATAACTTATCCAAATTTCTTTCTCAATTGGTTCCAAGGTCATACCGTTTTTAATGAAGGATTTACGTAGCTTGGAAGTTAGGTAATTTTCTGCTGAAGTCTGTTTTACAAATCATTGAATACAACCTCTTCCAAGTCCCATAACTCACTTATTAAAACATGGAATACCCTGAAATTTAAATCATATATACTAAACATACTCAACTTTAACTTCCAATTAGTTTCATATCAATATCATTCCAGAATTAAAAATTATAAAGTCTCAAAGTTACTGACTTAGAAAACAAAACCTGATTTTTACTGCATAATACATCTTACTTTAAAAATCCATATATTTAAAACCACAACTCTAAAAATTCTAACATTTTATGAAATTAAAGTACTAGGACCAAAGTTTCATTTAAAATTGGTTCCATTTCAAAATTCAAACTGGAGAATTTCTAATAGAAGAAACAAGTTGCTGCTGTGTTAAGCATTCTGCAGAAAAACAGATTTGACATTCAAAATTCAAAAAATTACCATAAATCATAAAATTAATGATAAAGCCTCAAATTCACCAGTCCAGCTTCCTATATTCCAAAGCTTAATGCAGACTTGGTCCCACGTAATTCCGATCATCACAGAATTAGTTATAGATTTTCAAAGTCTCCGGCTTCATTTAAAAGTAATGCAGAAAATCAAGTTTTACATTTTAACTTTGAAAAATCATAACTAGTTCTATAGTTAATTCAAACTTCTCAAAATTGAATCCCAACAACAACTTTTATTATAGTTTACTCAGCCTTTACTCTGATATCATTTCGATTATCGTTGAATAACTGATTTACTTCCAAAGTCATCTTTTAATTTCAAAAATCAGATTTTCAGCAATTAGTTCAACATTTTAAAATTCAGTCTTCCAATTATTCCTTAAGCCCAACTTCAATTAATCACTAACTAAGTTCATTACAGTAAACCAACTCAACAGTAACAATTTCAAATTAACCCATCAAAATACCGAAATCACAATAATCTCTCATCAAACAATTTATAATTCAATTTCACAAAATCAACGAATTCAACCAAAGTTTCAATCAAAAATCTCAATTATTCCAATCATAATTTCAGCCACACAACTCAACTAATTAAGTATAATCACATAGAGTTAGAACTTTTCAACAATTCCATCAAAATCAAAGAAAACAATATCATTTACAGCTTCAAACACTCACAACAAAGCCCAAAGACATTCACAGCCATAACCTGAATTCAATAATCCAATTGAAACACTAAAACATCATCAAACTTAATCCAAATTTCACAACCTCAACCAATTACATTCACAGCAACAATCCAAACTCAATTCATCAATTATCCATACAACGGCTGTTCAACAATTAACTCGACATATTTCAATTTAATAAGTTACACTAAATTAATCATTATTCACAACAGCATCTAAGTTCAATCACAGCTCAGAATAATCACAATGACTAACTAATTTCAAATGCATTTCAAGCCATTCATGTTAATTAAAGAAATTCTTAACCATTGTTAACCATTTGCACTTATCCAATAACTTTGTAGGCATTCTAAATTAAAAATGTTTAACTTTAAAAATAAATTCCCTACCTCATTGTCGCAACTTGCGCAAATCACTAAACAGAGCAGCTCCATCAACGGCGGCTTGTACCGCAGCGACCCAGGCAGCGGCATTAACTGAACAGGAGCTCCGATGGTGGTTCCAGCAGCCACAAAACGGTTCCCAGCAACAACAATAACAACTTGCAGCAATTCTGAGCTAACAGAGAGGACAACCGAGATAGAGCAAGGCAAGGTGCAACAGGTACTATGGCTTTCGGTGAGCTTAGCCGCAGTGACAGGTTCTTTTACCACGGTCGCATTTCTTTCCATGACAGACTTAACAGTGGTGACAACTTGTCGGCAGCAGTGGCTTCCTCTGGTGGCGGCTCGGACGGCAGCAGCGACCATGAAGGCTTCAGCGCTGGTGACTAGCCTCAACGGAGCTTCTCTGCCGCGTTTCTCTTCGGACTCCTTGGTGGCAGCATTAGCGACGAGATCCACTTCCAGCGACGAATAGTGGCAACGATGACGCATGATGGCGACTTGGCAGCAGTGGTGGCAGAGCTTTGATGGCAGCAAGGCAGTGAGCTAGACGGCAGCTGGGCGGCGAGTTCGGTGGCGGATCAGCAGCAGGGCGCAGCTCTCTCTCTCCCTTCTCAGCTCTCCGTCACTCTCTCCCTCAAGTCCTCTCTCTCTGCTCTCTGTTTTGCTACTGAATATTACGCTAAAGGAAGGTTGGAAGGGGTGGGGTGCGGCTGTGGTGAGGGGGCTAGGGTTAGGGTTTCTCAATTTAGGAATTTAAGGTTTCTGAGTTTGATTTGGGAATTAGGGTTAGAAATTAGGGTTTTATAAAAGAATAATGGATAGTTATGAATAGATATTTTGATAAAATTGAAGGGTAGAGTAATTTTAAAATTAAATATATTCTATTAAAAATATTTAAGAACATTATTTATCATCATATTGCTAAGTTCAATTAATTATTTCTAGTTTAAATTATAAAATAAGCATATTAATCCTATAATTATAAAATATAGTTTAAACTCAATAGTAATTATTCAAATTAAATGATATAACTTTTTATTATATTTCTATTATCAAAACTCTAATTTCAATTTGTGTAGAATAACTAATTATAATAAAAATTGTACTTAAACATTAATTAACTTAAACTTAAAGTATTTATAAAAATCAAACTAATCATTTCTAGTAAATTAATCTCTAAGAGTACAAATTAATAAAATAGAACATAATTCATTCATAATAAAAATTACTTAAATTGAACGGTACAATTCTTTCTTATTTTTCAATTACTAACATTATAATTTCAATTATATCAAATATTCAATAATAATTATATAAAAATTCTAATTAGTTTAAACTTCAATTATTATGAAACTCCATTTAATTATCTTTAGTAAAATAATTTTCTTAAAATAAAATTATCTATAAATAAAATAAATCACAAATAACAAATTATTTGATTTTCAAAAACTAGGTTTGTTACACCAAGTAATACCTCAAGTGAGTGAGGGTCGATCCCACGCAGATTGTTAGTTTAAGCAAATAGTAGTTACCTTGCAGATCTTAGTTAGGTGGATAGAAATCAAATAAATAAAACGTTACCAGATAGATGAGAAATCAATGGTGATAGAACGGTTGAGGCTTCGGAGATGCTTTGTCTTTCTGGATTAACTTTTCTTACTCTCTACTTCAATAACTTTCTGATTCCTTCAATGGCAGCCGTAAATGATTAAATCATGTCCTCTCATCAAGTTAACCTCCTCTACTGTAGCAATCCACCATGTCGAGATGACTCATGTCCTCTCATCAAGCCACCTCTAGGTTTCTCACTGTAGCAGAAGATGAAGCTCTAAGCAATCCACTCCCCATTATGATCCTACTCAAGGTGCCACAAACAAGGCAGATCTTCTGGATCAGAAAGTGCTGCTTCTCTGCCTCTAGCCTTAATGCCACAGAGACCTCACACACCCATAGTCAACGGAATTTCATGTCACGTATCCAAAGTTACTCAGATGCTCTATTGGAATCCGAAATGCAATCTCTAACTTTAGTTCAACGGGTCACCCTCAATTTATGAGATGAAGAACGAGAATGTATAAGAGAATAGAATCAGACATATTTAACTAGAACGGTAATATTATTAATCCATGAAACTCAGTAGAGCTCCTAACCTTAACCTTAGGAGGTTAGTGACTCATGTTGTTCGAAAATACAATGAAAAATGTAAAAGTGGGCAAGGTTCCTTTAACAAGGTTGAACTCTTGTATATATATACTAATCTACTACCTAAGGATTACAAAAATAAGATAAACTAGTCTTGTAATACGAAAATCCACTTTTGGGGCCCACTTGGTGAGTGTTTGGGCTGAGCTTGAGTGTCTTCCACAAGCTAGTACCCCTTAGCGGCATTGAGCACTGGCTAGGGACTCCCTTTTGGATGTTAGACTCCAGTTGCTCCCCTGTGGGCACTGGACGCCAGGAATAGGGCTGGTAGCTGGCGTTGAACACTAGCTTTGGGCCTTCATTTCCGAAGAGAAGTATGGACTATTATATATTTCTGAAAAGCCCTGATGTTAGCTTTCCATAGCCATTGAGAGCGTGCCATTTGGACTTCTGTAGCTCTAGAAAAGCTCCCTCGAAAATAGAATAAAACTTAAACAAAACATAATGAAAACTATATGAAAATGATGCCAAAAATCATATAAAATATCCGCTCATCACCAGTCGTGTTCTAAATGATGCACAGAGGAATTACACCACCATAGAGAAATAATTACTTGCAGTGGTTTATGCCATTGACAAGTTCAGATCTTATTTGATAGGAGCTAAGGTCATTTTCTACACTGACCATGCTATTCTCAAATATCTCCTCATCAAGTAAGATTCTAAGACAAAGCTAATAAGATGGGTGTTACTTCTGCAAGAGTTTGATATAGAAATCAAAGATAGAAAAGGATCAGAAAATCAAGTGGCTAACCACTTGTCTCGGATTGAACCAGTAGCAGGGACATCACTTCCACCTACTGAGGTATCCGAAACCTTTCCTGATGAGCAACTCTTTGTAATTCGAACAGCACCTTGGTTGGCAGACATTGCAAATTACAAGGCCATAAGGTTCATCCCCAAAAAACACAGTAAACAGCAAGCTCGGAAGCTCATGCACGATGCAAAGTACTACTTGTGTGATGAACCATATCTTTTCAAGAGATGCTCAGACGGAATAATCTGCCGTGTGTATCTGAAGAAGAAACACAGAAGATCTTATGGCATTGCCATGGCTCAGACTATGGAGGACATTTCGGAGGTGAGTAGACAACCACCAAAGTCTTTCAAAGTGGCTTCTACTGGCCAACACTCTTCAAGGATGTCCGAAAGTTTGTACGTAACTGTGATAGTTGCCAAAGGGCTGGCAATCTCCCTCAGAGTCATGACATGCCTCAACAAGGGATCCTAGAGGTTGAGTTGTTTGATGTATGGGGTATAGACTTCATGGGACCTTTCCCACCTTCATATTCAATCACCTACTTCCTTGTGGCAATGGATTACGTGTCTAATTGGTTTGAAGCAGTCGCATCACCCACTAATGATACTCGAGTAGTGATGAAGTTTCTTCAGAAACACATCTTCAGTAGGTTTGGTGTCCCAAGGACACTAATTAGTGATGGAGGCAGTCATTTCTGTAACAGACAGCTTGGCTCCTTACTACACTGTTATGGTGTTCGCCATAGAGTAGCAACTCCATATCATCCACAAACAAATGGAAAAGCTGAGGTCTCCAATAGGAACTGAAAAGAATCCTGGAAAGAACAGTTAGCACCTCTAGAAAAGATTGGGCAAGGAAGCTCGATGATGCTCTATGGGCATACAGGACAGCTTTTAAGACTCCTATAGGAATGTCATCATACCAATTGGTTTATGGGAAAGCATGTCATTTACCAATTCTCATAGTTAGAGGTTAACTAAGTGGAACAATAACCAATTCTCATTACAATTGTTAGAGACAATGAGGATAGGAATTCCAATTCCCAACCCTAGCCAAGGACTTTACATTGATTGATTGTCATTCACCCTTGCTTAGTTCAATTTCTTGTGTCCCTTAGCCTATTTGTTACTTGCTCATTGTTTTTATCAAGTTTGTTTACATTTCTCGTATTCAACCTCAAACAACAAGAGAACTCCTAACCAATGATGTGCACCTTAGGGCAACTCCTACGGAGAATGACTCGGGACTAATACTCTCGGTTATTGATTTTGAATTGTGGACACAAATTTTCTATGTTTGATGCATTATAACTTGTTGGTTTAGACTATACTCACGACATAATTCTATTGGAAAATTCTATACCGACAAAATATAGCTCATCAAGTTCCAAACTGACAACTAGTTCTCAATCAAAGTTTAATTTGGTTGTCACAAGTTCAACCCAATAAAAATAACCGAGAGTATTACTCCCAAGTCGTCCTCAAGAGAATGGGCAAGTGTGTGTATCAAGGTTGGCTAGAAATCCAGGGTTGAAAGACATAAGCATGAATTAAAAATAGCAAAGCTTAACATGCAAGAAACTTGAATCGCAAGAAATTAAATCAAGACAATTAAAGTAATATCTAACTAAATGGAAATCTAACAAGACAATATATGAATCTAATTCTATTCTAGAACTAATTAAAAAACTAAAATTAACTAAAGCAAGACTTAAGTAATTAGAACTTTTGGTGTTTCGATTAAGTTGCAAAAGAAGTCTTGGCTAGATGTGACAATTGAGATCACTATCCTTATCTAATAACCATATATTGACAATTGTGAGGGACCAAACCCATCAAGTCTACTTCTATACTTGAAGTATGTCAAATAGGCTTAATTAATATCAACCCATAAGTCCCAACCTTGCTACTAATTAACTTAGTAGTAGACTAGTGTTAATGAGTATCAAATTGATCAACAAAGGTTCCTAAATCATCAATCCAATTGGACCCAATGACTCAAGATCACTCAATCTCTTTTACCTAGGCCAAGACTATAAAAAACTACTCCATAACTAGTGAAAATATTTTGTCAAATACTTGGTGTGCATTAGTTAGAGACATAGCTAAATTGCAAAAGTAACTGGAAATTAATGCTGCCAACTAACAATTATCAATCATGCCAACTCAAGTAAAACCATAAAAATGGAAAACATCAATGCATTAATTAGAATTCAACATTAACAATGTTCACAAAATGAGAAATAAGAGAAAACTAAGGAGAAGAACACAATACTAACAAAGGATTTAAGCAAAATTAGAACTAAAGAAACTAAAATTAAGAAAATAAAACTAGAATTAACAAGCTCCAATTTAGAATTCAAACAAGAAATGATCAAAAGGTACTAAACCTAGAGAGAAGTGAGAGTTTCTCTCTCTAAAAAACAAAAGAACAAAAACTAGCTAAAATTAAGTCTGATTGTGTGTAATCTTTATTGCCTCCCTTCTCCTTCAATTCTTGGCCTTTTTCCATTCAGAATCAAGTTGGATTTAGGCCTGGATTAGCTTAGAAATTGCCAGCCACATTTTCTTTAAGTGAGTCATGTGCTGAGCCTCACGCGTAGAAATCATGTCACGCGTACGCGTCGGTTGAACTCTGCACAAGTCACGTGTACGCGGAAGGTCACGCGTGTGCGTCAGTCGAACATTGCAATTATCACGTGTATGCGTGAGAACCAGCCTCTCACAACTTCTATTCTTCATGTTCCTTCCACTTTTGCATGCTTCCTTTCCATCCCTGATGACAAGTCATCTTACACTAGTTTTACAAGCATTTTTCACTTGTTTCATTAGGTTTTATGCGCTTTCTTGCACAATAAGTAAGTGATTGAAGTGGATTTTCATGGTTTTTTTTAATCAATCAAACATTATTTATTTTACACAAAATCATAAGGTTTATGCTAGAATTAATTGATTTTATATGATGCAAAGACCTTATAATTTTGGTGAGACTTTGATTGCTTGTTTGGTTGCGTGTAGGTGAAGAAATGAAGAGAAAGGGGAATCAAACAGTAAAGCGTTGTGTTAAGAAGAAGAACGCCACGCTCACTAACAAAAATGGCTAGCGTTCACTTCTAGAGTGAGCGTGGCGCTCACTTTTCCACCTTTTTCATGCTTTTCAGACTTGGGAGGAAACTCGTGCCAAGCGCACCAAAGGGTAGCGCTCAATAAGTGAGAATAGCGCTCAATAAGGTAGTGCTTGAAGTGAAGGAAGGCACGCACCAAGGGAGAGCGCTTGGAAAGTGAACTTAGCGTTCACTCAGGGAACGCTAGGAGAAGCGCTCAACCTAGGGAAGCACGCTTAGTGCTCAAAGAGCCAGCGCTCACTAAAGGAGAGTAGCGCTCAGTAAGGGAGCGCTAGAGGAAAACTTGCGCAAGAGGGAAGCATGCCTAAGGAGTGAGCACAGCGCTCATTGTCCTAACTAAACGCTCCACTGGGAGCTTCAGCAAACACCCCTGACCCACTCTTATTCAAGGCCAAACCAAAAAGCCCACTTCAAGTGTTAAATGATGGAAATAGAAAGTGTATAAATAGGAGCAAGTTTGATTTGAAAAAGGACTTTTACTTTGGAGCTCATTTTATTTTTCATTTTCTAGAATTTTAAAATTTGGGGAATTGGGATCAGATCTAAGTTTTCTTTCTATTTTGTTTTCTCTTCTGCAACTTCTATTTTTTGTTTTGGATTTTGAACTCAGATTGAAGAACTCCACTGCAATTCTTCATCTGAGAATCATCTTTTACTTTTCCTTTTTATAGTTCTAAAAATTGGAGATTGGATCTAGATCTTCTTTTCTGTTTTTATTTAATTTCTTCTGTAATTTCTTCTTTTCTATTTTTGTCAAGAGAGCAATTGGGATTTGAGTTTTCTTTCTGTTTTGTTATTTGAAGGCAATTGTTGATTTCTCTTTAAGATTTTAAATCCGATCCATGTTCTCATTCCGTGTTGACTCCTTTGCAAATTTTCCACTTCTGTTTTGGGAATTGAATTGATCTATTTCAGATATTGTCATCTGAGAGTTCTTTAGTTCTCTTCAATTTACATTTACAAGTTCTGTTTCTACTCCCAATACCCAAATCCCTTTATTCTTGTTGCAAATTTAAGTTTCCTACCAATTTAGATTCAGCAATTTACATTTTTTTCACTTTAAGTTTCAGTCATTTACATTTATTGCAGTTTAAGTTTCAGCTTGTTTACTTTCTTGCACTTTAAGTTTCTGCAATTTAATTCTTCTGCACTTTAAGATTTTGCCAATTTACCTTCTCCCTTTTATTTTCTTGCAATTTTACTTCTATTAGTCAAGTTTCACTAAAATCATCAAATATTCGCTTAACTAAATTCATCACCATAATAAAGTTGCTCAATCCATCAATCCCTGTGGGATCGACCTCACTCTTGTGAGTTATTACTACTTGATGCGACCCGATACACTTACCAGTGAGTTTTGTGTGGAATCATTTTTTCCTCATCAAGTTTTTGGCGCCGTTACCGGGGATTGATTTAGATTGACAATGATTAAGTAGGGTGATAATCTAGATTAAGCATTTTTTCTTTATTTTTGTCAAGCACACCAACTGTTTGAGTTTTTGTTTAAGCTAACGTTAACCTCACTCTAGTAGTAGAGTGAATTGCTTTTGGTTTTTGGTTTTGTGTTTTATGTTAGGAAGAAGAAGAGGTGAATTCACATCTTTTGATCCTGAGCCAGAGAGAACACTCCTGAGATTGAGAAGAGAAGCAAGAGGAAAGGGAGTTATAGGAGAAACAGAATCAGAAGAAGAGGATCAAGAGATGGAGGGTAACATCCCAGATCCACATGAGGATATGGCTAACAACAATGGCCAACCTCAGAGAAGAGTTTTAGCCTCCTACACTATCTCCAACCCAAGGAATTGTGGGAGCAGTATCCTAACACCCAATGTCCATGCCAATAACTTTGAACTCAAGCTTCAAATGATTACCCTGGTTCAAAATAATTGTCAGTACGAAGGAAGTGCTGCTAAAGATCCAAACCAATACCTCTCTGTATTTTTGAGAATCTGTGACACTGTCAAAACTAATGGAGTCCAACCTGACATCTATAAACTCTTGTTATTCCCATTTTCACAAAGAGACAATGCCACACATTGGTTAGAAACCTTCCCTAAAAAGAGCATCACCAATTGGGATGATTTGGTTAGCAAATTTCTAGCCAAATTTTATCCACCCCAAAGAGTCATTAAGCTTAAAACTGATGTGCAAACCTTCAGACAGCAAGAAGGAGAATCATTGTATGAAGCTTGGGAGAGGTATAAAGCTCTGATCAGAAGGTATCCGGAAGGAATGTTCAGTGAATGGGTGGAGTTGCAGAATTTCTATAAAGGCTTGTCCTTGCCCTCTAGGAAAGCTTTGGATTATTCATTAGGAGGATCTTTGCAAATGATGAAAACTGCTCAGGAGGCACATGATCTTATAGACATGGTGGCCAACAATGAGTATTTTTACTCCTCTGAAAGGCAAGCAGCTCCATAGAAAGGTTTGTTTGAACTTGAAGGAGTTGATACCATATTAGCTCAGAACAAACTCATGCACCAACAGCTCCAACAGCAAATTGAATCAATGACAAAGAGGATGGATAGGTTACAACTTGCAGCAATGAGCACAACTAATCAACCACCAATGGTGTGGGAATAGCAGGAGGAGAGCTATGAAGTGCAGCAGCCTGAACAAGTACAGTACATGCACAATCAAGGTTCTGGACTAAATGATTTCCATGGAGACACTTACAACTCATCTTGGAGGAACCGCTCTAATTTGAGGTGGGGAGACAACTAAAACCAGTAGCCTTGGCAGAGAAACTCAAACCAGAACAATTCCAGAAACACAAACCATGAAAACACTAACCAAAACCAATACAGAAAACCACAAAACAATCAACCCCAACCCAACTACTATCCAGCCAACAACCCATCCACTAACCAAAATAAATATCATCCACCCTCAACATCTCATAATCAACCACAACCACCCCAAGAATCTCAAAGGATCTCCAACTTGGAGGTAATGATGGAAAAGATGATCAAGAATCAAGGATTGGCCAACAAGAACCATGAAGCTTCACTGAGGAACTTAGAAAGGCAAATTGGACAATTGTCCAGGAAAACAGAGGCTAAGAGACCAACCAATGCACTGCCAAGTGATACCATTCCCAACCCCAAGGAAGAATGCAATGCAATCTAATTAAGGAGTGGAAAAACCTTGGAGAATGGCAAAGAAGCTAACAAGAAGCCTGTGGAGAATGATATTAGCAGCAAGAAGCCAGTAGGAGAAAAAGACAAGCAGGACCAAGAAAAGCTCAGGGAGAAAGAGGAACAGCCACAAGCTTCAAAGAAGGGAAAACAAGTCATGGAGGAGCAATCACAAGAATAGAGGAAAATAGTGAAGCCTTACACCCATCCTTTGCCATATCCTCAAAGATTTCAGAAGGAGATCTAGGATCAACAATTTTCCAAGTTTCTAGAAGTTTTCAAGAAGCTGGAAATCAATATTCTACTTACTGAAGCATTGGAGCAGATGCCTCTGTATGCAAAATTCCTAAAGGAGCTTATCAAGAAGAAGAGGTGCTGGAATGAAAAAGAGACGGTGATCTTGACACAAGAATGCAGTGCAATGATCCAAGAAGGCATCCCACCAAAACTCAAAGACCCTGGGAGCTTCTTCTTGCCTTGTACCATTGGTAACATAATCATTGACAAGGCACTATGTGATTTAAGATCCAATATTAACCTGATGCCCTTGTCTATGATGAGAAGGCTATTTATAGAAGAAGTGAAGCCTACACAAATGTCATTGGAGCTAGTGGGTAGATCTCTGGTAATTCCCAAGGGGGTGATTGAAAATCTCTTGGTCAGAGTAGGGAAATTCATATTTCCAGCTGATTTTGTAATCTTGGACTTAGATGAAGAGGGGAATGACTCTATTATATTGGGAAGACCTTTTCTGGCCACAGCAAGGGCCGTCATTGATGTGGAACAAGGAGAAATGACTTTGAGGGTAAATAATGAGAAGATCACTCTAAATGTCTTTCAGGAAATACAACATACTGTTGAAGAGAAAAGCTGCATGAGGGTTGAAGAAGAAAACTTGCTTTGGAAAGAAAAACCCCATGAAGCACTCATCAGCTCACCTGTGAAGCAAGAGATGGATAGTGGAGAAGAAAAAAAGGGGAAGGAAGATGTAAAGAATGAGAAGAGAAGGCAGGAAGAAAGTGAGGAATTGATCATAACGAAGATAGACCCTGATATAAAGCCTGCTGTAAAGACATAAGAGCCACCAAAGAAAGGAAAGAAGAGCAAGAAAAGGATTTCAAAAGGGTGGAGAAACAAAAGAATCCCAACTGAAGGGTTCTCTAAAGGAGACAAAGTGCAACTGATATACCAACAGTTAGAGACAGGCCCATAAACTGATGATTACTACACTGTCATTAAGATATTCTCGTTGGAGCATATAGAGATTGATCATCAAGGCATAGGAAGAAGGTTCACAGTGAGAGGGGACAAGCTGAGGCACCATAATCATCAGCCACCCTAACAAGGACTAACAAGGACCCAATGACAAGCTAGTGATAATAAAAGAGCGCTCCATGGGAGGCAACCCATGATTTAATATCCTTGCTTTTTTTTAATTTTAATAATTAATGGTTCTTTTAGCATAAATTTAAGCTCTCATGAGCAGATTTAATAATTGCATGCGTCATTTTGAAGCATATGTTTGATTCCTAAGTTTGGTTTGCCTAAAGGCACTTTAAAAATAGCTTTTCAATCATGCTGATCATATAACCATTTTGAGATATATACTCATTCATTCCAATGAAGTATATAGCCAAACATTAAGTTTGGTGTCTACATATGCTATGAATTTCAAGAAAATCACTTTTGCTCAAACCTTCAAATTCATGAATTGATAAACCATACATTGCATCATTTTATAAGTTTATGGTAGTATGGTAGAAAATAAAATGTTCCTTATAATGAATATACTAATTATGACAGACATTCATTATGTTTCACATGAACCACTAAACCATTGTCTGTTTTCTAGTTTTTAGTTTTATTACTTTTAGCAAAAGCACAAGGTTTCATGTAACTGATGCATCATAGACAGTAGTAAGGGACTAAGTTTGGTGTTCCCTCACCAAAGTAAGTTCAAGAATCTATAATAATTCATGCATGCTAACCATCTGCCTAAGTGCTTGGAAAAAAAACAAGCAACTTCCAATAATTGTGCAGAAAAGACACTCAACCTCTTGAAAGAATCATCACCAAGGTAAATGCAAAAGTAAAAGATGATGATGACAAAAGGAAAACTGCAAGACACTCCTAAGAGGTTGTATTGTCACAAAATTTACTTTGCTTTGAAATATTCTGAATGAGGAGCTGCTGTTTACCTTGATACTTAGTGCAAATAGTGCAAATTTTGATGTCTGTTAAATGCACTAGCTACATTATGCTTTTTATCCTTCATCTGCTTAAATTCTGTCTTGTTTCTCTTTTGCATCAATAAGAGAAAATGTTTGAAATAGAAAGTGATTGTCCAATATTGTAGGAATTAGAATAAAGACTTGTGGTGGTAATTGCTTGATTAGATGATAAGCTCAATAATAAAAGCTGCAGGATAGAATCTTCTTTTATTAATGAACATCCCTGGAAAATGAAGAAAAGTAAGAAAGAAAAAGAAAAGAAAAGCCAAGGATTGGCAACAAGAATGAAAAAAACAAATAATAAGGCTAGACACCAATAGCTTGGACCTTAAGACATATGTCTGTGGTGCTTCTTGTACTAGGATATGCTTGAACAATTAGGTTTTGAGGAGTCTTTTAAAACTTGGTAAAACTTGGATTAACTAATCCGGGATTACCAACCAAAAGTCTGTTATCAAGAGCAACCTAGTTACAAAGCATTTAGTGACCCAAAGAGGTGCTGGGCATCAATGTTCCTAAGAAGAATTGTGAGCAAAGTATCTGTAGTGAAGAGGTGTTGAGAAAATTGGGCAAAAAGGGTTGCTGCAACACTTGACACTAAGCTATCATTGAGAAATAAGTTTCTGAGCAAAAAAAAGAAGGAAAAAGCTAACAGGGATCAATAAAAGAACAAGGCATTGTAGCAGCAAGTCTAGTGAAACCTCAAAGAGACATTTCATATCTATTAGCAAAGAATAATTGAGCTACATCTTGTCTGCATAAAATCCCATGGTCCTAATTCAATTACTTGCTAAATAAGAACATATATACTTCTCTGTTTTGTTTCATTTCTTCTCATGTTTAGTGCTTGCTTGGGGACAAGCAAGATTTAAGTTTGGTGTTGTGATGACAAGTCATCTTATACTAGTTTTACAAACATTTTTCACTTGTTTCATTAGGTTTTATGCGCTTTCTTGCACAATAAGTAAGTGATTGAAGTGGATTTTCATGGTTTTTTTGAATCAATCAAACATTATTTATTTTACACAAAATCATAAGGTTTATGCTAGAATTAATTGATTTTATATGATGCAAAGACCTTATAATTTTGGTGAGACTTTGATTGCTTGTTTGGTTTCTTGTAGGTGAAGAAATGAAGAGAAAGGGGAAGCAAACAGTAAAGCATTGCATTAAGAAGAAGAATGCCACGCTCACTAGCAAACATGGCTAGCGTTCACTTCTAGAGTGAGCGTGGCGCTCACTTTTCCACCTTTTTCGTGCTTTTCAGACTTGGGAGGAAGCTCGTGCCAAGCGCACCAAAGGGAAGCGCTCAATAAGTGAGCATAGCGCTCAATAAGGTAGCGCTCGAAGTGAAGGAAGGCACGCACCAAGGGAGAGCGCTTGGAGAGTGAACTTAGCTTTCACTAAGGGAACGCTAGGAGAAGCGCTCAACCAAGGGAAGCACGCTTAGTGCTCAAAGAGCCAGCGCTCACTAAAGGAGCGTAGCGCTCAGTAAGGGAGCGCTAGAGGAAAACATGCACACAAGGGAAGCATGCCTAAGGAGTGAGCGCATCGCTCATTCAAGGCCAAACCAAAAAGCCCACTTCAAGTGTCAAATGATGGAAATACAAAGTGTATAAATAGGATCAAGTTTGATTTGAAAAAGGACTTTTACTTTGGAGCTCATTTTATTTTTCATTTTTCTAGAATTTTAGAATTTGGGGAATTGGGATCAGATCTAAGTTTTCTTTCCGTTTTATTTCCTCTTCTGCAACTTCTATTTTCTGTTTTGGGTTTAAACTCAGATTGAAGAACTCCACTGCAATTCTTCGTCTGAGAATCATCTTTTACTTTTCCTTTTTGTAGTTCTAAGAATTGGAGATTGGATCTGGATCTTCTTTTCTATTTTCATTTAATTTCTTCTGTAATTTCTTCTTTTCTATTTTTGTCAAGAGAGCAATTGAGATTTGGGTTTTCTTTCTGTTTTGTTATTTGAAGGCAATTGTTGATTTCTCTTTAAGATTTTAAATCCAATCCAAGTTCTCATTCCATTTTGACTCCTTTGCAATTTTTCCACTTCTGTTTTGGGAATTGAATTGATCCATTTCAGATATTGTCATCCAAGAGTTCTTTAGTTCTCTACAATTTTACATTTACAAGTTCTGCTTCTACTCCCAATACTCAAATCCCTTTATTCTTGATGCAAATTTAAGTTTTCTTTCAATTTATATTCAGCAATTTATATTTCTTGCACTTTAAATTTCAGTCATTTACATTTCTTGCGGTTTAAGTTTCAGCTTGTTTACTTTCTTGCACTTTAAGTTTTTGTAATTTACTTCTTCTGCACTTTAAGATTTTGTCAATTTACCTTCTCCCTTTTATTCTCTTGCAATTTTACTTCTGTTAATCAAGTTTCACTCAAATAATCAAATATTCACTTAACTAAATTCATCACCATACTAAAGTTGTTCAATCCATCAATCCCTGTAGGATCGAGCTCACTCTTGTGAGTTATTACTACTTGATGCAACCTGGTACACTTGCCGGTGAGTTTTGTGTGGAATTGTTTTTCCCTTATCAATCCTCTAAACCATTCTTACCATATAGATCCTGAAATCACTTAACAAACGTATCATGGCATCAAATGGTAATAAGAGAGGATTAAAATTTATTATTTTTAAGGTCTGAGAAGTATGTTTTGAAATATGAAGCATAATTAGGAAGAAATTATAAAATCATGCAATTTATATAAATAAGTGTGAAAAAATTGATGAAACCCAAAAAATTCAACATAAGATAAACCCTAAAATTGGGGGTTTATCAAAGATATATAGAGATATACAGGGAGAATTTGTGTGCCAAATATTGGGAGTTTGAGACAAGAGTTATTGTTGGAGGCTCATACAAGTGGATTCTCTATTCATCTTAGAACCACGAAGCATGACTTAAAGAAGATATTCTGGTAGCCTCGGATGAAGGAGGATTTAGCTACACTTGTGGCCAAATGTCTGACATGTCAAAAGGTGAAATAGAGCATCAGAGATAGTCGAGAATGCTACAACCTCTAGAGATTTTTCAATGGAAGTGGGAAGGTATTGCTATGAATTTTGTGACGAGTTTGCCAAGGAATCAAGCAAGATTTGATGCGGTTTAGGTGATTATGGATTGATTAGAGGAATTGGCAAGACTATACATCAAGTAGATAGTGAGGTTGCACGGTGTGCCAACGACTATAGTATCGGATCGGGATCCCCGATACACGTCAAGATTTTGGGGAACTTTTAAAAAGGCTTTTGGTACAAGACTATGTCTCAGCACAGTGTATCATCCCCAAACTGATGGTCAGTTGGAAAGGACTATTCAAAGGTTGAAGGATATTCTAAGCGCGTGTGTGTTGGATCAGTTGGGCAGTTGGGATCATTACATGCCATTGGTGGAGGTTATGTATAAGAACAGCTTTCATGAGAGCATTGGGATGGCTCCATATGAAGCTTTGTATGAATAGAAGTGCCAGTCTCTACTGTGTTGGTATGACGTGGGTAAAACAAGTGTGTTGAGACTGGAATTAGTAGCTGAAACCACAGAACAAATCAAGAGAATTAGAACTAGAATCGTAACTGCGCAAAGCTGATAGAAAAGTTATGCAGATCAACAAAGAAAACCTTTAGAGTTTGGAGAGGGTGAACACGTATTTATAAAAGTTACTCCAATAACTAGGATCGGAAGAACAATCAAAACGAAAAAGTTAAACCCGAGTACATTGGACCATTTGAGGTGTTGAGGCGACTGGTGGCTCATTAGCTGGCCTTGCTGCCATATCTATCTAACCTATATGACATATTCCACATGTCACAACTCTATAAGTACACACCGGATACATCTCATATGTTAAAACCTGAGTCGGTTCAATTGAAGGAGAACTTAATGTTTCGAGTCACACCGGTAAGGATTGATGACACTAGTGTGAAGAAGTTGCACAAAAAAAGGTTCTGTTGATAAAAGTAGCATGGAGTAGTGCAGGAATGGAAGAGCACACTTGGGAGTTAGAGTCAGAAATGTGAAATGACGATCTCAAGTTATTCTTCGGTAAATCCTAAATTTTGGGGACAAAATTTCTAATTAGGTGGGGAGGATGTAAGAACAAATAATTATTTAGCCATTTAATTGGAAATAAAATAATAATTTAATTATCCATAATAGGTTAGAAAATTTAGAAATATTAATTTGAAAATTTAAACGTGAGATTTGGATTCAGTGGATTTTTCCAAGCGGAAAAATATCATTTTCAGCAGAAAAATACGTAAATATGCATACCGGTAAATTAGCCGGCAGTACCAGCTTAAGTCTGTCTGGTACTGCACATGAGAAAATTAAAACTATAGAAATACTCAGAAAAATATTTAGAATTAAAAATCTGACACTTATTTTAAAGGTTGCCAAACGAGCCAAAAACGTAAACTGGTTGAACCAGACCCAAGTTGGGCCCATTTCCTAACATATATAAATTCATTAGAGAGGCAACTCAGCCTCATTTTAGCACTTGAGAGAGAGAGAGAGGCACTGGGCAATGGGAGAAGAGTGAAGAACACAAAATACTATTCACTTCAATCTTGTTTTGATCATAACTCGTGATCCAGAGTTTCGATTGGTGTGCCATTTTTGACCACGCATTCGTCTCGTTGAGTTCTTTGATTCTAACTGAACAAAGTTGGTAAGAAACTCAAATTTCTAGCCCCATTCCTCTACCCTATGTCTAACTCAAAAATGGTTTTTGGGTATTAAGATTCTTTTTGATTTTGTTGTTTAGGTGTAATCTAGCTTAGGTGATTAGTGGATTTTACCCCAAGATTCATTGGACAAGATAAAGTATGACTAAACCCTTGTGTTTAGTTGAATATTAAGAGCCCTAGTGTGAATTTTGGAACTTGTGTGTATTAGATTGAGAATGTATGTTGATTCGAGTTGAATTGAAGACTTGGAGTGCATGCGATTGATACATTGCGGCTGGGACTTGCTGATTTTTGGTTTGGAAGATTAGAAAGCTTCTGAAAAAGAAGGTTTTGTGGTGTTTTGTGCTTGAAGGGAATTCGGTAAGGTATGGTTTCGGTTTTCTCTAGTTAATATATAATATTGTGTGAAACTTAGGTTAGTGGACCTTAAGATAGGATTGAATTGTATGAATTTTATGAATTGGTTAATTGTTGTGGAGTATTGCTAATATACCTTGGTTGGTGTGGATGTGAATGTGTATTCTTGAGCTTGTTATGATGATATGGAGTTTTATGATGATTGATGATAATGTGATATGTAAATATTGAATAAAGATTAAATGTGGAATGAGTTTGTATGATGGAGGTTGTGGTGATGTTGGGGAATGAATGGTAATTAATGATTTGTGATGATGATTGATGATATTGTGGGCTTATGAGTAGGAATTATTGAATAAGTTGAGAAAATAGGAATTTGAGTAATATAGGTGTTGGAATGATTGAGAGGTAATTGAGGAGTGATTGATAATGTGTAGTGTTTTGATATTGATTTTGGTTTTGGTTGATTTGATTTGGGTTGAGTGTTTTGAAAACTAGAGTCTTTGGTAAATTTTAGGAAAAAACCTGTTTTGTACAAACTAAAAAAGGTCATAACTTAGTTCCCAAAACCCCTCAAGTTTGTGAAACTTATTTTGAATGAAAATTGGATTTGTGTAGCTTATGCCATTCGAGGAACGGATGAAAAATGATTTTTAACAAAAAAGTTATGCGCGTTTGAAGTTTGGTGTGAAGAACTTTTTTCTGCATCATTGCAGCTTTTTCAAAAAATTGCATTCGTGCATATGCGGAAGGCATGCGTATGCAAAAATGCCCTTTTTACACTCATGTGTACGTGGCAAATGGCATGCGTACAAGGGCAACCATGTTTGCCAAATAAGCTCGCGTACGCGGATGGTGCATGCATAAAAGAACTTGATACAGAAATTGCCATTCAATATTCCGTACCGGCAAGTGCACTGGATCGTATCAAGTAATAAAATTCATTGTGAGCAAGGTCGATCCCATGAGGATTAATGGATTAAGCAAGCAATATGTTAGTGATTATTCTAGTTAGACAGTTCAATTTTGAGTGATAAGCAAACAAGGAATGTAAATGACTTGAAATTAAATAAAAGCAATAAAGAATAAGAAAGTAAAGAACATAAAAGTAAAGTACTGGAATTTAAATTGCAAGAAAAGTAAAATGCTGGAAAGTGATTGATCTCTTGGTAATTCATAAGTGGTTGAATTCTAATTCTTTAGCAATTCAATCTCACTTAACTTGAGCAATTAAAAATTTATTAATCTAATTATTCATGAGAAGAGATGAAGAGTGGTCTCTGATTTAGAGCCACACAATTTCATGAATTAAGTCTTGCGATGATTATAGTCACGTATCAATCCTAAACCCAATTTCATAACCACTGTGAGAAAGAACTTCAAGCATAATTCTATGATTCTTTTTCCAAGGCTCACATAGAATTCTAATAGATTCAATTTCTTTTCCGATAGAATTTGAATCATTAAAATGAAGATTGAAGACCTTGGTTAGCACCACAGTTTCGTCTCCTTTTAAGGCTTTCTTCTCAGAGAGTAAGTCTTTCATGAATGCAGCATAGGGAGGCATCTTCTCCAGAATCTCAGCAAAAAGAATATTGATTTGTAGCTTTTTAAAGATTTTCAAGAACTGAGAAAACTGCTTGTTCTTGGTCTCCTCTTGGAGCTTCTGAGCTTGTGGTGCTTCAAGCTCTTGAATAGGCACCCTAGGTGGGGCATGTGACAATGTAACCTCAGCCTGTCTTGAAGCTTCTTTCTCCTCTGACCCCTTAGTAACTTGTGCCTCCTTCTTTGGTATGGATTCATTATCCATTGTGAGGGCCTTACACTCTTCTCTTGGGTTTACCTCTGTTTCATCAAAAAGAGTGTTATGAGGTTTCTCAGGTATTCTCTTACTCAACTAACCCACTTGTACCTCCAAGTTTTGAATGGAAGCTCTAGTCTCCTGCATAAAGCTATAAGTGGTCTTAGAAAATTCTGCAACTAGAGAGGCCAATTCAGGAGTATTCTGAGGCTGAGTGGATGCCTGCTATTATTGAGAAGCTTGAAATTGGTGGTTGTTGAAATTATTGAACTTGTTCTAATTGAAACTGCCCTGAGAGTTGTTGTTGAAGTTCTGCTGAGGCTTCTGGGGTTTCACTCTCACCCAAAGTTAGGATGATTCCTCCATCCTTGATTGAATGTATTCAAATACCGATCATTATTGGAATTTATGGAGGAATTTCCTATATAATTAACTTTCTCATGAGTGGGTTGAGCATAGCCATAATTCTCCTCTTAGTTGAAGCCTCTAGTCATGTCATAAGACGCATCATCCCACTCAAGTGCTAAGAAATCATACTGATCTACTGTGACCAGATTTTGTTCTGAGCTAAGTTGGCATCCAGGGTGTCCACCTCCATAACTCCTTTCTTCACCAAATTACCAAGACTCACAGGATTCCTATCAGAAGAGTAAAGATACTGGTTGTTAGCAACCATCTCAATGAGCTCATTAGCCTCTTCAGGCGTCTTCTTCATGTGAAAGGAACCTCATGTAGAGTTGTCCAAAGACATCTTAGCCATCTCAGAGAGGCCATCATAGAAAATCTGCAGCTTGGTCCAGTTTGAAAATATGTCTGGAGGACACTTCCTGATCATCTTCTTGTATGTTTCCCAAGCCTCATAGAGGGACTCACCATCTTTCTGCCTGAAAGTCTGAACATCCACCCTCAGCTTAGTTAGCTTCTGATGTTGGAAAAACTAGGTCAGAAATCTATTGACCACATTGTCCCAAGAATCCAAGCGCTCCTTTGGCTGAGTATCCAACCACTGCTTTGCTCTGTCCCTCACAGTAAATGGAAAGAGCATGAGCTTGTAGACATCAGGATTCACTCCAATGGTCTTCACAGTGTCACAGATCTGCAGAAAATTAGAGATAAAAAAATTTGGGTCTTCCTGTGGGAGTCCATGAAACTGGCAGTTTTGTTACACTAGAGTGATCAACTGTGGCTTCAGCTCAAAATTGTTAGCAGCTATAGGAGGTACTGAAATGTTGCGCCCATAAAATTTAGGAGTGGAGGCAGTGTAGGAACTCAGAGTCCTCCTAGCTTGCTTATTTCCATTCGGATTCCCTCCATTGCCGTTAATAGCATTAATGGGGTTGTTGGGATCCATGGCTTCTTTCTCAAAAGTATCTCTGAGATTTTCACCGGCTCTGTAAGCTTTAGCTTATTTCAAATGCCGCCTCAAGGTCCTCTCAAGTTCAGGATAAAATTCAAGAAGAGGCTCCTTGTCCCTTTTCCTGCTCATAAACAAACAGTAAACAAAGAAAAGTGGGAGTCTCTATGTCAGGGTATAGTGAACTCCCAGTGAGGTATTGATAAACCCCATTTGGAGGGTTTATCTTGTGTTGAATTTAGAGGGGTTTTGTCAACTTTTCTCCCGTTTATTCACTAAAATAGCATGGTTTTATAAATTCTCCTTTAATTGTGCTTAAGAGTGAAAACATGCTTTTGAGGTCTTGAAATAGCTAAATTTAATTCACCTTGATTCCATTAGATGCCTTGGTATGTTTGTTAAGTGATTTTAGGTTTAGTAGGCAAAGATTGGATCAAGGGACTGAAGGAAAAGCATGTAAAAATGGAGAACTCAGGAAGAAATGAAGGAATCGCAAAAGCTGTCAAGCCGACCTCTTCGCACTTAATCGACCATAACTTGAGCTACAGAGGTCCAAATGATGCAGTTCTAAGAAGCTAACATCCGGGGCTTCAAAATGATATAAGATTTGCCATAGTTGCACTGCGCATAGGGGTGCGCACGCGCACGGTACTCATACGCGCTGATGGTTGCACATGATTCACTTAATGTAACTCGTGGCCAGCGATTTTAGAAGCCTTGTGGGCCCAATCCAACTCATTTTTGATGCTATTTAACCCAAGGATTGAAGAGGGATGACACACTTTAGACACTAGAGTAGTTTTAGATTAGCTTTGGAGGGAAAGTTAGTTTTTAGAGAGAGAAGCTCTCACTTCTCTCTAGGATTAGGATTAGGTTAGATCTAGATTAGAAATTCTTAGATCTAGGTTAATTTCATGCATATATTTACTTTTCCTTTATCAATTCTTCTTCCTCTACTTCTCCTCTCTCTAGTTCTGTATTTCAATTCTTGTAATTCTCTACTTTTAAGTTCATGCACTTTTGTTTCTTCTATTTCTCTTTAATGCAATTTATGATTCATGTTCCTTATTGTTCATTTGTTTTGTTGTTGTTTAATTCCTTGCAATTGAGTAGTGTAGATTTACTTTCCTTGCAATTTTACTATGCTTTCCTTTTATTCCTTCCAAGTGTTTGATAAAATGCTTGGTTGGATTTTAGAGTAGAAATTTATGCTCTTGGCTTGGGAAGGTAACTTAGGAACTCTTGAGTTACTAATGTCCAAGTAATTGATGATTGGGAGCCATTAACTCTAGATCTCACTAATTGAATTGGTGGAGAACTAGGACTTATGGACTTGGATTGATATAGCTCATTTGACTTTCCTTTACTACTAGTTAGAGGATGACTTAATGGGATTGATCCTTGCCAATTCTCATGTTGTGGTTAGTAATAAGGATAGAAACCCTTGACCACCAAACCTTGCCAAGACCTTTTTAGCTATTAGTTTATTTTCATTGCCATTTACATTTCATGTCTCTTATCCCAAAAACCCCAAAACATACCTCATAACCAATAACAAGGACACTTATTGCAATTCCTAGGGAGAACGACACGAGGTTTGAATACTTCAGTTTATAAATTTAGGGGTTTGTTACTTGTGACAAACAATCTTTTGTATGAAAGGATTATTGTTTAGTTTAGAAACTATTCTTGCAACGAGAAATCATTTGTGAATTCTAAACCATCAAATACCCGTTCATCAAAAATGGCACCATTGCCAGGGAATTGCAATGGTGTTGTGTTATTGGTTATTGTACATATGTGAATATTGTGAATAGTTTGCTTGTTTGATTCAGTAGCTAGTCCTTGTTTTTGTGCTTTTCATTTTTGTCTTTCCTATCATGGATTCTCACTTTGGCTATGAGTGTAGTTACAACTATGTTGTAGGTAATGGGAACTTCAATGAGGATATGTAGCAAGAATGGGACAATCAAAGATGGGAGGAGCCATATGCACATGATCAATCTTCATGGCAACAACCTCCACCAATGCAATATGAACAAGAGCCATTCTATGATGCATACCAATCCAATGGCTATGGTGAATCTCCTTGTGACTTTCAAGAATCACCACCATATGCCTATGAGCCATATCCTCAACATAACCCTCAACCATATTCACAAGCCCCTTCTTACCAACCACCTTCATATGACCCTAATCCATATCCATCCTACCAACAACCATATGAGCCATATGAACCACACATAGAGCCACCACTACTCTAACATCAACATTTTCAAGAGCCACCCCCTCCATACTATTACCAAGATAAACCACCTCCAATGCAATCAAATTTTCAACCACAAGATGAATACTACTTTCCACCACAACATCCCATGGAAGAATACTCATGTCCTTCAGTCCAAGAGTCATATGATCCTACTCATGATATCCAAGAGGAACAAGAGTTAAGGGATCATCTCAAGGAAGCCTTGTGTCAATTTCAAGCAACCATGGAGTGTGTTGTGCAACAAGTAGAAAGAATGGAAAATATTGAACTACCACAACTCTACCAAGAAGAACCACCTCCCTACTATGAATCCTTCCCCCAAATTGATGAACGCTTCCATCCACCCCAACCTCCAATGGATGACATCCTTGATGTTCTTGTTCAAGGACAAGAGGAGATAAAAAGGGATGTACAACAATTCACGGCTGCCTTAGACAAGGTGGTAAACCGGTTAGCATCCCAATGCTTGAACACTCAAGAAACTCCCATGGCTACATGTGGAGAAACAAATGAAGAGCATAACATGAAGGAGAGATTGGTGGAGAATGAAGGGTGTTGCTTTATATTAGAACAATTGGAGGAAGCTACAATTGTTGAAGAAGAGGAAGAAGTGGTTGAAGACTTAGGAGATGCGGAACCACCTTGGGAATCTAGAATTGAAGAAAACCCCTCCAAGATGATTAAATTTGATGCTAAGGAGGAATGTGCACAAACTCCAGGGCATATCCCTTATGAAGACTTAGATGGGATGGAGCAAGAATTGAGTTCCCTTGGAATTGAAGATCAAGCATCAAGTCTTAGTGGTGAAGAATCCTTTGAGCATGAAGAACCTTCTCCCGATCAGATGGAAAGTAATGTGGAGGTAAATTTCTCTCACCCTCCCATTTATGATTTGAGTAAGGGAAAAGGCTTAGATAAAATTGTTGAACAAAGGATTAAGATTAAGAGATCTTGTGAGGAGGTGGGGATCCTTAGAAAAAGGAGGATGGGTGGTGAACGAAATTGTGATCTCAATGGCGCAAAAAACTTGGTACGCACGATTGTAATCTCAACTTCTTTTCACAACTCCGCACAACTAACCAGCAAGTGTACTGGGTCGTCCAAGTAATAAACCTTACGTGAGTATGGGTCGATGACGTTAGGATTTTTGCCAGTAAAGAATGTCATAAAAACAGTCGCGTTGTAGATATAGTCTCTAAACCGACAAAAACCCCTTCGTACAAACGTTTTGGTTGTCACAAGTAACAAACCCCTTTTTAAATTGATAACCGAGTATTAAACCTCGGGTCGTCTTCTCAAGGAATTGCAGGGAGGTATGTTCTTATTATTGGTTATGGAAAAAAAAGTATGTTTTGGGGTTTTATTAATGTATAAGATAAGAAGCAACAATAGTAAATGGCAGAGGAAATAAAATAATAACAATAAAAATAAACTTTTGGTAAGGTATTAGAAATTAAAAGTCCGGACTTAGTTATCCTGAGTTACTAATTTCTTAACCAAAGCCAAGAATGTAGAGCTAAATTAAAATCACAAATATCTGGAATACCTCAGATAAAATACATTCAAAGTAGTAAAATCTAACATGAAAAAGTTCATAAGCCAATTGGGAAACATAAGTCAAATACAAATAAAAGCATTAGAGTATCTGAAAGTAAAAGAGAAATATGAAGAAAAAGGAATATTGAACCTGGATCGAGAGTCACTCTTAAAAACTAAGAGAAATCATAAATCCTAATCCTAAGAGAGAGAGAGAGAGCCTCTCTCTCTAAAACTACATCTAAAACATGAAAAGTGGATTATGAGAGCCTCCTTATGAATGGATGCATTCCCTCACTTTATAGCCTCTAATCTGTGTTTTCTGGGCCGCAAACTGGGTCAAAAACAGTCCAGAATTCGCTGGTTTCGAATTTTGCCCCGTTGGTTTTTTGTCACTGCGACGCGGCCGCATGGATCACGCGGTCGCGTTGTCTAGCGTCAGAGGAACATTGGCATATTATATATCAAATCGAAGCCCCGGACGTTAGCTTTCCAACGCAACTAGAACCGCATCGTTTGGACCTCTGTAGCTAAAGTTATAGCCATTTGAGTGCGAAGAGGTCAGGCTGGACAGCTTAGCAGTTTCTCCAACTTCTCGTATTCCTTCCATTTTTGCATGCTTCCTTTCCATCCTCTGAGCCATTCCTGCCCTGTAATCTCTGAAATCACTTAACACACATATCAAGGTATCTAATGGTAATAAGAGAGGATTAATAATAAGCAAATATAAGATCAAAGAAGCATGTTTTCAATCATAGCACAAAATCAGGAAGGAAAACGTAAAACATGCAAATAGTATGAATAAGTGGGTAAAGAGTTGATAAAATCCACTCAATTGAGCACAAGATAAACCATAAAATAGTGGTTTATCAACCTCCCCACACTTAAACAAAACCATGTCCTCATGCTAAGCTCAAGAGAAACTATAAAGGAATGAAGAGGAATGGTAGAATGCATGAAATGCAACCTATGAATGCAACTACATGCAAGAATATTTTTACTTACTTGGTTAAGAGTAAATAAGTTCTTCAAGACAAATACAAACCAATTTCCACTAATTCAAATCATACAATAAAAAGCAAGTAAACTTGTAAGAAGATAGCTCATGAAAGCAGGGAACATAGAATTAAGCACTGAACCCTTACAGGAAGTGTATATGCACTCTAATCTCTCAAGTGTATAGGGTTAATTACTCTACTCTTCTCTAGTCATGCTTCCTAAACTTTGTTCTTCATCTAACCAATCAACATTATTTAATGTACCAATGCAAACATCATGAGGTCTTTTCAAGGTTGTAATGGGGCTAAGGTAAAGGTGAGGATATATATATGGTTAAGTGAGGTATGAATTGAATCTTTAATTAACCTAAACTTTCACCTAACATACATATACTCTATATAATTCTAATTCATGCCTAGCTACCCAAAATTCCACTTTTGTATAATTCACATACTCATGTACCAAATTTTTTATATTTCTTTACTTTTGTCACATGTGCATTGATATTTTCATTATCTTAGCATTGGGGTAATTTTGTCCCCTTTATTTATTTATTTATATTATACATATATATATATATATATATATATATATATATATATATTTTTCTCTTTGTTTTTTGTTGTAGAGAAATAAACATAACTTATCAATGCACATGGATTTTCTATTATTTTTCTATTTTGGTTTTTCATGAGTAGGTTCCCAAATTCCCAATATTCAAATAAATTAGAAACATGATACATTCCCTTATTAACCCATGTTCCCACAGTTTTCCCACAGTTTTCCCACACTTAATTAACACACTATCTTAAGCTAACCAAAGATTCAATTGGGATAATTAATTTGTTTTCCGCTTAAGGCTAGTTATGTGGTAAAATATAGAATAAATGGGGATTAAAAGGCTCAAAGTGGCTGACAAGGGTGATTTAAAGGGTAGGCTTCTTTGGGATAAGTGAGCTAAAATCAGATAATAGCCTCAATCATATGCAAGCATGTAAATACACTAAATAATGGACATATATGTTGGAACAAAATATAGATTACAATCATAGAGATGGGAACACACAGGAATAAAATATTTATGGTTAAATAATGTAACCATGTAAATAAGCTCAAAGTCTCACAGGCTGTGTGTTCTTTGGCTCAAAAACCATGTTCCAAATACAACTTCAAACAAGTTAAACACAAAAATTTTCATTTTAAATTAGTGAAATTTTTCAAAAATAGGGTCCTAAAAAGAATTTTATTACTTTAACCAAGTAGTAACTAAATGCACAAAATCAAATAAACATGCAATCAAATATGCAAATGCAACAATGAACAAATTAACATTGGTGTTGAAATAGGAAATAACTAACCCATGGAGATCGGTATCGACCTCCCCACATTTAAAGATTGCACCGTCCTCGGTGCATGCTAAGATGTGCAAGTGGATGGGGGTTGTGGTTTCTCAGCAGGGCTCTTTTTTGTTCCTTTCCTTGCCGGCGGTTTGGGAGTAGCTTTCTCCTTTCCTTCCTTGGTGGCCATCCTGAAGAAGGGAAGAGAAAGTAAATTAAATTCAAATAGATATATAGCAAGGAAGGGAATGGAAGAGTGGTGATGGAGGCACATTAAGATATAAATGACATTAACACATGCTCGCGAGTACATGTGAAAAGCCAACAATGGAAAATAGCTAGTGCATATAAAGACAAGTGACTGCAAGGTGTTTATTGGCATGCCGGCAAAGGGCATGAGTAGCATAGACCAAGCAATACTTTGTAACAAACCATCACGTTTGTATTGACAATTAAATTCAATTAATACAATAGTAAAGGGAGTTTATGAAAAGCAAGCATTGAATAGTATAAAGTAAAATAGAGAAGTGCATAATGCCATATGTGCTTTTTCACAAAGACATAGCATGCATGGTAAATAATCTTATGAAAATAATAAATTGAACATGCAAGCAACCCTTTTAAAATAAGTATATATATAATTGTCAAATAATTCTTCTAATAATCCACAAGTAAAATATAGAAATAATGACCCAAATAAATTTCTAACACCAATGAAAATAATGCAATGAATGAAAGTATGCAAATAAATTAAAATAAAATAAAAAGAAAAAAAGAAGAATGAGAAAGGAAAGAAGATAAGAAATGAAGAAGAAAGAAATAAGAAAAGATAAGAAAAATAAGGATTAGAGAGGAAAAGATAAGAAAATTGGCTGATCTGGATATGTTTTGCGACGCTGGCGACGCGGTCGCGTGGTGCGCAATAAGGTCAGGTGACGCGGACGCGTGGGGCACGCGATTGCGTGACTCGATTTGTGCTAGTGGCGCGAGTGCAGCCTCGCGGTCGCACAACTCTCTGTTTAAAACTCAGTATTGCCAAGATCCAGGGTGACGCGGTCGCGTGGTTGACGCGATCGCGTGAGTGGCCATCATGGGGATATGACGCGGACGCGTGGGGCACGCATTCGCGTGGTGAGGCTTGGGCTTCCTGCACAATTCCAGCCCAACTCCAGCTCAACTTTCGGCCATGTACCCGGTTGACGTCGATTTTCAGGTCACGCGGCCGCGTGGGTGACGCGGTCGCGTGGGAGGCCATTATTCCCAGGTGATGCGGTCGCGTCAGCGACGCGGTCGCGTGGGGTGATTTGTGCCATTGGCATGCCTCCAGCGCTGCTCCTGCGAAACTCTCTGTTCATATTAATATTGTCTCCCATCTCTTTGCGACACGGACGCGTTGCTGATGCGGTCGCGTCGCGTGCCTGCTTTTTTTTATAATATGAAAAATGCAGAATGCAGTGTTAATATGAATGTGATGCAAAACTCCAGGTTCAATATAACAAAATAAAATAAAATTCAAAAATAAATAAAATTAAGTAAAAAAATGAAAAGGGAACGATCATACCATGGTGGGTTGTCTCCCACCTAGCACTTTTAGTTAAAGTCCTTAAGTTGGACATTTCGTGAGCTCCCTGTTATGGTGGCTTGTGCTTGAACTCATCCAGGAATATCCACCAATGTTTGTGATTCCAGTAACCTCCGGGGTCCCAAACTAGGCATTTAAAGCCCTTAAGAAGCTTCAAACAGATTCTTAGGTTTCCGGAGTGACAAATGCCAGAACAGATTCCAGGATCCCAAACTTTACTTTTACACCCGTTCTTGTCTCGATTTGCATTTTTCCAGCCGGGTGAAAAGTGATCTGAATTCTCACTACAACGACCAAACAGCTTCCTAGACCTATTCAGTTGAGCTTTATACCAACCTTTGCGTTTAAACTTAAAGCTTCCAACCATGATGAACCTTGCAGGACAATTCTTACCACTGGCCATCTTCCTCTTACTCTTAATGTCACAAAGAGCTCTAAGTTGACCATCCGTCTCCAGTAGCCCATATTCAAGTGGGATTAGAAAGCTATGGGATATGAATTTTACCCACTTGAATGTTGTGAAGGATGATGGCAACTTAGGGGAAGGTATTTTTAATGAAATTGCAAGCTCCACTCCCTTGTGCTCCTTTCTGATAATTACCACCTCTTTGCAAGCTTCTTCAATTTCAACCTCTTCCTCTTTGTAGCTTTCTTCCAATTCAATCTTCTCTTCATTGCTTTCCAAGGGCATGGGAGGTTGTGCTTCTTCTTCTTGAATCTCCATCTCTTGAACAACCTTTTCCAAGTCTTCAACTATGATATGCCTTGGAGGTTGTACACCCTCCTTAGCATCAATTTCAAACGTCTTGGAAGGGGGTTCTATGACTAGACTTTCCCATGGAGGTTCTGCATCTCCTAAGTCTTTAACCACTTCTTCTTCTTCTTGAACAATGACAGCGTCTTCTACTTGTTCTAGTACGAATTCATTCTCTGTCTTGTCCACTGGGGTTTCTGGTATCTCCTTCATGCTACGCTCTTCACTAGACTGTCCACATGGAGCTGTGGCTGATCCTTGTATATTTGAGCACCTAGAAGCCCATTGAATTAATGCTTGCTCCAGTTGTTGAGCGCCTACGCTCTTGATGCACTCGGTTATCATAGGTAGGATCATAGTGCTCTTGGATTGATGGATATGGAGATGGCAGATATTGAGGTGGTGGTGGGATGGGGAGATCATTCTGTGATTGAAAAGGAAGTGCACTAGAGCTTGAGGGTTGATTGTTAAAGGTAATTGGTGGTCTGATTTGGGCGGCGAGAGCTCGTATAGTAGAGTTTAGATCGGTAAGTACTCTCTCCATGGAGGTTTGGGGTGGATCTATGTATGGTTCATTTGGTTCATAAGGTGGTTGGTATGGTGGTTGAGGGTTAGGGTCATATGGAGGTGAATGGCGGAAAGAGGCTTGTGAGTATGGTGGTCCAAAGTTATGTTGGGGAAAGAGTTCATAGGCACATGGTGGTGGTTGTTGATAGTCCATTGGAGGTGGTTGTTGCCATGAGGGTTGATCAAATTCTTGTGGCTCCTCCCATCTTTGCTTGTTCTCATTGTAATTTCTTCTTCCTGTAACATAATTGTAACCAGACTCATAGCCAAAGGGGTGAGAGTTCATAGTAGCAAATAAAAAATTAAAAACAAAAATAAAAATAAATTTAAATTAAAAGGTTATTTAAATTTTGAATTTGAAAATTAAATTTTAAAATTTGAAATTTAAAATTTTTGAAAATTGAATTTTTGAAATTTGAAAATTGAAAAATTTTTAAATTTGAATTTTGAAAAATTTTTAAATTTGAATTTTTGAAATTTGATTTTTGATATAAGATAAGATAAGATAAAAATTTTAAAATAAAAATCAATAACCTCTTAATTTAATAAAAATAAAAATAAAAACAAATCAAAGAGCAAATATTTACAATAACCAGTAATAAGGCACACGTTTGCAATTCCCCGGCAACGGCGCCATTTTGACGTCAGAGATTTCTACCAGTGAAGAGAGTCATAGAAACGGTCGCGTTGTAGATATAGTCTCTAAACCGACAGAAGTCCCTTTCGTACAAACGTTTTGGGTGTCACAAGTAACAAACCCCTTTAGAAATTGTTAACCGAGTATTCAAACCTCGGGTCGTCTTCTCAAGGAACTGCGAGGAAGTATGTTCTTATTATTGGCTATAAAGGTTGTAATCGGGGTTTAGAAGATGAGAAGCAAGTAATTTAAATGACAAGTAAAGTAAATGGCAGTTAAAATAAATAAATACTGTAAAGCAGACTTTTGGCAAGGTAAGGGAAGTTGGAGGTCCAACGTAGTTATCTCTCCCAACTATAATGAAAGTTGAATCTAAACTCCACTTGGTCAACCTTTACTAAAGCAAAGGAGATTCAAGGGACTAATTAATCTGGCCTTTGAATCCTATTTATTTCCTAAGAAAAGGTTGGGATTATTTAGGTTCAGCTTAATTAGCAAGATAACGATTATCAATTATGTTGAGTTTAATAACTGTTGAGTTACTAAATTCTTAACCAGAACCAAAAGCGGAAAAAGTAAAATTGCTGGAATGATAAAAATATCCTTTAGATGGGAAGTAATGGTAACTTAAATCAAAGAGAACAATCATAAACTGAAAATACCTCAATTATCATTAATTCAAATAACAGTCTGTAACATGGAAGAATTCATAAATTCAATTATAAAGGTAAATAGCCAACTCAGATATTAAAATAAATAAATAAAGTGAAAGGGAAATTTAAAACAAAGAAATATAAAACTTGGATTGAGAGTCACTCTTAAAATAAGAAGAAATCCTAAATCCTAAGAGAGAGAAAGAGAAGATCTCCTTCTCAACTAAATCTAAATCATTGAAAAGTAAAATATGTGAGCTCCCTCTTGAATGGATGCATTCCCACACTTTATAACCTCTGGTCTATGTTGTCTGTACTTGGATCTGGGCCAAAAAGGATTTCAGAAATCGCTGGGGGCGCATTCTGTAAATTCTGATACGTGGCCTCTGTCACGCGTCCGCGTGGGTCACGCGGTCGCGTCATTTGGAGCTTTTCCTTGCCACGCGATCACGTCAGTCATGCGACCGCGTCATGTGCGTTATGCTTAAGGCGCGCGGTCGCGTCAGTCATGCGGCCGCGTCGCTGCTGATTCGTGCTTGGCACGCGATCGCGTCGTCCATGCGATCGCGTGGATACGTGTTTCCTTAAAGCTCTGTTTTGCTTTCTCCTTCGATTTTATATGTTTCCTTTTTCATCCTTTAAGTCATTCTGCCTTAGAAAAATCTGAAACTACTCAACACACTGATCACGGCATCGAATGGAAATAAAGATAATTAAATTAATTAATTTTAAAGCTTAGGAAACATGTTTTTCACAATATGACATAATAAGGAAGGGAAAGTAAAACCATGTAGTTAATATGAATAAGTAGGTGGAGATTTGAATAAATCACTCAAATTAAGCACAAAAGAACTCATGAAATATGGGTTTATCAGTCGATCCCATGGAGATTGTCGGCTTGAAGCAAGCTATGGTCATCCTTGTAAATTTCAGTCAGGCAGACTCAAATGGTTATGAGGTTTTGATAATTAAAATATAAATAAAATATAAAATAAGATAGAGATACTTATGTAATTCATTGGTGAGAATTTCAGATAAGCGTATGGAGATGCTTTGCTCCTTCTGAATCTCTGCTTTCCTACTACCTTCATTCAATCATTCATACTCCTTTCCATGGAAAGCTGTATGTTGGGGATCATCGTTGTCAATGGCTACCGTCATTCCTCTCAGTGAAAATGGTCCAAGTGCGCTGTCACCGCACGGCTAATCATCTGTTGGTTCTCGATCATGTTGGAATAGGATCAATTGATCCTTTTGCGTCTGTCACTATGCCCAACACTCGCGAGTTTGAAGCTCGTCACAGTCATCCCTTCCCAGATCAATACCATAGACAAGGTTTAGACTTTCCGGATCTCAGGAATGGCCACCAATAATTCTAGCCTATACGACGAAGGTTTTAATCTTAGATTAGAAACCCAAGTGATACACATTCAAGCTTGTTTGCATGTAGAACGCAAGTGGTTGTCAGGCACGCGTTCATAGGTGAGAATGGTGATGAGTGTCACATAATCATCACATTCACCATGTTCTTGTGTGCGAATGAATATCTTAGAGAAGAAATAGGCTTGAGTTGAATAGAAAAACAATAGTACTTTGCATTAATTCATGAGGAACAGCAGAGCTCCACACCTTAATCTATGGGGTGTAGAAACTCCACCGTTGAAAATACATAAGTGAAAATAGTCTAAGCATGGCCGAATGGCCAGCCTCAAAGGTTTAAGGACTAAACGTCCAAAGATGGTCAAAAAGACTTCTAAAACTAGTTTTTAAACTAAACTAGTAGCTAGGGTTATAGAAAATAAGTAACTAAGTGCAGATAGTGCAGAAATCCACTTCTGGGGCCCACTTGGTGTGTGCTTGGGCTGAGCATTGAGCTTTACACGTGTAGAGGCTTCTCTTGGAGTTAAACGCCAGGTTGCAGCCTGTTTGTGGCGTTTAACTCTGGTTTGTAACCTGTTTCTGGCGTTTAACTTCACAATAGGGCAGGAAGTTGGCGTTTGAACGCTAGTTTGCGTCATCAAAACTCGAGCAAAGTATGAACTATTATATATTTCTGGAAAGCCCTGGATGTCTACTTTCCAAAGCAAATGAGAGCGCGCCAATTGGATTTCTGTAGCTCCAGAAAATCCACTTCAAGTGCAAGGAGGTCAGAATCCAACAACATCTGCAGTCCTTTTTCAGCCTCTGAATCAGATTTTTGCTCAGGTCCCTCAATTTCACCCAGAAAATACCTGAAATCACAGAAAAACACACAAACTCATAGTAAAGTCCAGAAATGTGAAATTTTCATAAAAACTAACTAAATTATACTAAAAACTACCTAAAAACAATGCCAAAAACTATATAAATTATCTGCTCATCACAACACCAAACTTAAATTGTTGCTGGTCCCCAAGCAACTGAAAATCAAATAGGATAAAAAGAAGAGAATATACTATAAATTCCAAACTATCAATGAAACTTAGCTCCAATTAGATGAGCGGGACTAGTAGCTTTTTGCCTCTGAACAGTTTTGGCATCTCACTCTATCCTTTGAAGTTCAGAATGATTGGCATCTATAAGAACTTAGAATTTAGATAGTGTTATTAATTCTCCTGGTTCAGTATGTTGATTCTTGAACATAGCTACTTTATGAGTCTTGGCCGTGGCCCTAAGAACTTTTTTTTCCAGTATTACCACCGGATACATAAATACCACAGACACATAACTGGGTGAACCTTTTCAGATTGTGACTTAGCTTTGCTAGAGTCCCCAATTAGAGGTGTCCAAGGTTCTTAAGCACACTCTTTTTTTTGCTTTGGACCACGACTTTAACCACTCAGTCTCAAGCTTTCACTTGACACCTTCACGCCACAAGCACATAGTTAGGGACAGCTTGGTTTAGCTGCTTAGGCCATGATTTTATTCCTTTAGGCCCTCCTATCCATTAATGCTCAAAGCCTTGGATCCTTTTTATTTTCCCCTTGCCTTTTGGTTTAAAGGGTTACTGGCTTTTTGCTCTTGCCTTTTGGTTTAAAGAGCTATTGGCTTTTTCTGCTTGCTTTTTCTTTTTCTTTCTTGTTTTATTTTATTTTTGCCATTTTTTTCGCAAGCTTTGTTCTTCACTGCTTTTTCTTGCTTTAAGAATCAATTTTATGATTTTTCATATCATCAATAACATTTCTCCTTTTTCATTATTCTTTCAAGTGCCAACAATTTTAACATTCATAAACAACAAATTCAAAAGACATATACACTGTTCAAGCATTCATTCAGAAAACAAAAAGTATTGTCACCACATCAAAATAATTAAACTAATTTGAAGGATGAATTCAAAATTCATGTACTTCTTGTTCTTTTATTTTTAGAACATTTTTCATTTAAGAAAGGTGATGGATTCATATGATATTCACAGCGTTAAGGCATAGACACTAGACACTAATGATCATGTAATAAGGACACAAACATAAATAAACATAAAGCATAGAGAATGAAAATAGAAAAAAAAAATAAATAGACAAGGAGATTAAGGAACGGGTCCACCTTAGTGAGGGTGGCGTTTTCTTCCTCTTGAAGAACCAATGGTGCTCTTGAGCTCCTCTATGTCTCTTCCTTGCCTTTGTTGCTCCTCCCTCATAGCTCTTTGATCTTCTCTAATTTCATGGAGGATGATGGAGTGCTCTTGGTGCTCCACCCTTAGTTGTCCCATGTTGGAACTTAATTCTCCTAGGGAGGTGTTAATTTGCTCCCAATAGTTTTGTGAAGGAAAGTGCATCCCTTGAGGTATCTCAGGGATTTCATGATGAGGAATTTCCTCATGCTCTTGTTGAGGTCCATGAGTGGGCTCTCTTGTTTGCTCCATCCTTTTCTTAGTGATGGGCTTGTAAGATGAATCTCTCCATCTTCCATGACTCGGAGTTGGAAGTAATTGCCTTCTATTTCCTCTTTCTAGAGGTTTCTCCGGCCTTAGGTGCCATTGATGGTTATGGAAAAACAAAAATCTTTAGCTTTTTCCACACCAAACTTAGAAGATTTGCTCGTCCTCGAGCAAAAGAAGAAAGAAAGGAGTAGAAGAAGAAGAAATGGAGGAGAAGGAGGGTAGTGAAGGGTTCGCCCAAGGGGGGTTGTAGTGTGTATGTTGTGTAAAATTGAAGGTAGTGAGGAGGGGTATTTATAGGGTAAGAGAGAGGGGGGTTCGGTCATGAAGGGGAGGGTTTGGGAGGAAAATGGTTTGAATTTGAATGGTGAGGTAGGTGGGGTTTAATGATGGATGGATATGAGTGGTGAAGAGAATATGGGGAAGAGGGTAGGATTTGATAGGTGAAGGGTATTTGGAGAAGAGGTATTGAGGTGATTGGTCAAGGGTGTATGTGGAAGACTGTTATGGAAAGGTGTGAAGAGGAGAGAAGAAGAAGTGGGGTAGGTGGGGATCTTGTGGGATCCACAGATCCTGAGGTGTCAAGGAATTTAAGTCCCTGCACCATTCTGGCGTTTAAACAACCATTTTGTGCCAAATCTGGCGTTTAACGCTAGCTCTGTTACCTTTCCTAGCGTTAAATGCCAGCTCTGCTACCTTTCCTGGCATTAAATGCCACTCTGCTGCCCATTTCTGGCGTTAAACGCCAGCCAGATGCCCATTTCTGGCGTTTAACGCCCAGAATGCTGCCAGGCTGGGCGTTAAACACCCATTCTGCTATCCTTACTGGCGTTTAAACACCAGTAAGCCTATCCTCCACGGTGTGCTGTTTTTAATGTTATTTTTCATTCTATTTTTTATTTTTTAGTTGTTTTTGTGACTTCACATGATCATCAACCTAAGGAAAACATAAAATAACAATGGAAAATAAATAAATATGATTAAACAACATTGGGTTGCCTCCAAATAAGTGCTTTTTTAATGTCAACAGCTTGACAGTGAAGCTCTTAGAGAGCTTCACAGAGATTTAGAGCTTAATGGTGGCCTCCCAACACCAAACTTAAAATTTGAGTATGGGGGCTCTGTTTGACCCTGTATTGAGAGAAGCTTTTCATGCTTCCTCTCTATGGTTACAGAAGAAGATCCTTGAGTCTTAAACACAAGGTAGTCCTCATTCAATTGAAGGACTAGCTCTCCTCTGTCCACATCAATCACAGCTCTTGTTGTGACTAGGAAGGGTCTTCCAAGGATGATGGATTCATCTTCATCCTTCCCAGTGTTTAGGATTATGAAATTAGCAGGAATGTAAAAGCCCTCAACCTTCACTAAGACATCCCCTACAAGTCCATAAGCCTGTTTTCTTGAATTGTCTGCCATCTCTAGTAAGATTCTTGCAGTTTGTACCTCAAAGATCCCTAGTTTCTCCATTACAGAGAAGAGCATGAGGTTTATCCCTGACCCCAGGTCACACAGAGCCTTCTCAAAGGTCATGGTGCCTATGGTACAAGGTATTAAGAACTTTCCAGGATTCTGTTTCTTCTGAGGTAATTTCAGTTGAACCAGATCATTTAGTTCATTGATGAGCAATGGGGGTTCATCCTCCCAAGTCTCATTACCAAATAACTTGGCATTCAGTTTCATGATTGCTCCTATATATTGAGCAACTTGCTCTTCAATAATATCTTCATCCTCCTCAGAGGAAGAATACTCATCAGAGCTCATGAATGACAACAGTAAGTTTAGTGGAATCTCTATGGTCTCTATATGAGCCTCAGATTCTCTTGGTTCCTCATTTGGGAACTCCTTAGAGGCCAGTGGACATCCATTGAGGTCTTCCTCACTAGAAATCACTACCTTTCCCTCCTCTACAGGTTCGACCATGTTGGACGTGTAGATGGCCTTGCACTCTCTCTTTGGATTCTCTTCTGTATTGCTTGGGAGAGTACTAGGAGGGAGTTCAGTAACTCTTTTACTCAGATGACCCACTTGTGCCTCCAAATTTCTAATGGAGGACCTTGCTTCAGTCATGAAACTGAGAGTAGTCTTAGATAGATCAGAGACTACAATTGCTAAGTCAGAGTGGCTCTGCTTAGAATTCTCTGTCTGTTACTGAGAAGATGATGGAAAAGGTTTGTTATTGCAAAACCGTGCTCTCCCACCATTATTATTATTGAAGCCTTGATTAGGCTTCTGTTGATCCTTCCATGAGAGATTAGGATGATTCCTCTATGAAGCATTGTAGGTGTTTCCATAGGATTCTCCCATGTAATTCACCTTTTCCATTCCAGGAATCTCAGGATCATAAGCTTCTCCTTCAGAGGAGGCTTCTTTAGTACTGTTGGATGCAGCTTGCAATCCATTCAGACTCTGAGAAATCATATTGACTTGCTGAGTCAATATTTTATTCTGAGCCAATATGGCATTCAGAGTATCAATTTCAAGAATTTCCTTTTTCTGAGGCGTCCCATTGTTCACAGGATTCCTTTCAGAGATGTACATGAACTGGTTATTTACAACCATTTCAATGAGTTCCTGAGCTTCTGCAGGGGTTTTCAGATGAAGAGATCCTCCTGCATAATGGTCCAATGACATTTTTGACAACTCAGACAGACCATCATAGAATAAACATATGATGCTCCATTCTGGAAGTATGTCAGTAGGACACCTTTTGATCAGTTGCTTATATCTTTCCCAAGCTTCATAGAGGGACTCTCCTTCCTTCTGTCTGAAGGTTTGGATTTCCACTCTAAGCTTGCTCATCTTTTGAGGTGGAAAGAATTTGGCCAGGAAAGCACTGACCAGCTTTTCCCAAGAGTTTAGGCTTTTCTTAGGTTATGAATCCAACCATGTTCTAGCTCTGTCTCTTACAGCAAAAGGGAAAAGCATAAGCCTGTAGACCTCGGGATCAACTCCATTGGTCTTGACAGTGTCACAGATTTGCATGAATTTAGCTAAAAACTGATGAGGATCTTCCGTTGGAAGTCTATGAAACTTGCAATTCTACTGCATTAGAGAAACTAATTGAGGCTTAAGCTCAAAGTTGTTTGCTCCAATTGCAGGAATTGAGATGCTTCTTCCATAGAAGTCAGCAGAGGGTGCAATGAAGTCACCAAGCATCTTCCTTGCATTGTTGGCATTGTTATTTGGTTCGGCCATGTCTCTTTCTTTTTTGAAAATTTCTGTCGGGTCCTCTCCAGAGGATTGTGCTTTAGCTTCTCTTAGTTTCCTCTTAAGAGTCCTTTCAGGTTCAGGATCACCTTGAATAAGAATGTCTTTATCCCTGTTCCTGCTCATATGAAAAAGAAGAGAACATAAAAGAAGAGGAATCCTCTATGTCACAGTATAGAGATTCCTTTATGTGAGTAGAAGAAGAGAAGAATATAAGAAGGGTAAGAGAAAAACTCGAACACAGAGACGAAGAGAGGGTTCGAATTATGAGTAGAAGAGAGTGTTAGTAGATAAATAAATAAATAGAAAGAGATGAGAGAAAGAGAATTTCAAATTTAAAAAGAATAAAAGGAAAATATTTTAGCTTTTATTTTAATTATAAGTTAGAATTCAAAAATTAAAAAGAGAAATAAAATTAAATTAAAATTTAAAATAATTAGTTAATTAAAATAAAATTTGAAAAAGTGGGGAGGAGTTTTCAAAAATTAGAGAGAAAATTAGTTAGGTGGTTTTGAAAAAGATAAGAAATAGTAAAACAAACAAAAAGTCAAGTAGCTAATTGAAAAAAATTTGAAAATCAATTTTGAAAAGATAAGAAGTTAGAAAAGATTTTGAAATTGATTTTGAAAAAGATATGATTGGAATTTATTTTGATAAAGATTTGAAAAAGAAATTTAAAAAGATTTGATTTTTAAAATTAAAGTTGATTACTTGACTAACAAGAAACAAAAAGATATGATTTTAAAATTTAAAGATTGAAACTTTTCTTAATAGGCAAGTAACAACTTGAAATTTTTGAATTAAAACATTAAATGATAGTGAGATTTTCGAAAATATGAAGTAAGAATAAGACAAAGATTTTGAAAACCAATTTTGAAATTTTCGAAAATATAGAAGAAAAAATGGAAAAGATTTGATTTTTGAAAAAGATTTGAAAAAGATAGAATTTTTAAATTGAAAATTTGACATGACTCATAAGAAACAACTAAATTTTAAAATTTTTTTACTAAGTCAATCCAAATTTTTAAAATTTATGAGAAGAATAAGGGAAAGATATTTTTTTGATTTTTGAATTTTTAATGAGGAGAGAGAAAAACATAAAAATGACTCAAAACATGAAAATTATGAATCAAAACAAGAAAAATATGCAAGAACACTTTGAATGTCAAGATGAACACCAAGAACACTTTGAATGTCAAGATGAACATCAAGAACATATTTTTGAAAATTTTTACGAAAAGAAAAACATGCAAGACACCAAACTTATAAATTTTCAATGTATATGAAAAACAAATTGAAAATGCATATGAAAAACAAGAAAAGACACAAAATAAGAAAATGCAAAGATCAAATAAGGAAAATAATCAAGAACAACTTGAAGATTATGAAGAATAGTTTCATGCAGGTGTTCTTCGAAAATTTAAAGAAAAATTAAAAAGATGCAATTGACACCAAACTTAAAAATTGACACTAGACTCAAACAAGAAACATCAAATTTTTGGTTTTTATGATTTTATTAAATTTTTTTTTGCATTTTTTGAAAATTAATTGGAAAAAGAAAAATAAGGATTTCAAAATTTTTAATAAGAAATCCAGGAATCATGCAATGTTAGTCTAAAGCACCGGTCCAGGAATTAGACATGGCTTACTAGCCAGCCAAGCTTTCAATGAAAGCTTCGGTCCAACACACTGGACATGGCCTATGGCCAGCCAAGCTTTGGTAGATCATTACATTCAACAGCAAGATTGATAGAAATCAACAAGCTCTTGTGATGATAAGTTGAAACCTCGGTCCAAAAGATTCACAGCCAGCCAGAATTCAACAGATCATCATGAAACTCTAGAATTCATTCTTAAAAATTATGAAGCCATAGAATAATTTATTTTTTTGAAAATTTTTCGAAAATAAAAATAATAAAAATAAAAAGCTTAAAATTAAAATAAAATTACCTAATCTGAGCAACAAGATGAACCGTTAGTTGTCCAAACTCGAACAATCCCCGGCAACGGCGCCAAAAACTTGGTGCACGAAATTATGATCTCAATGGCGCCAAAAACGTGGTACGCAGGATTGTAATCTCAACACCTTTTCACAACTCTGCACAACTAACCAGCAAGTGCACTGGGACGTCCAAGTAATAAACCTTACGTGAGTAAGGGTCGATCCCACGGAAATTGTCGGCTTGAAGCAAGCTATGGTCATCCTTGTAAATTTCAGTCAGGCAGACTCAAATGGTTATGAGATTTTGATATTTAAAATATAAATAAAATATAAAAAATAAGATAGAGATACTTATGTAATTCATTGGTGAGAATTTCAGATAAGCGTATGGAGATGCTTTGCTCCTTCTGAATCTCTGCTTTCCTACTCCCTTCATTCAATCATTCATACTCCTTTCCATGGCAAGCTGTATGTTGGGGGATCACCGTTGTCAATGGCTACCGTCTGTTCTCTCAGTGAAAATGGTCCAAGTGCGCTGTCACCGCACGGCTAATCATCTGTCGGTTCTCGATTTTGTTGGAATAGGATCCATTGATCCTTTTGCGTCTGTCACTACGCCCAACACTCGCGAGTTTAAAGCTCGTCATAGTCATCCCTTCCCAGATCCTTCTCGAAATACCACAGATAAGGTTTAGACTTTCCGGATCTCAGGAATGGCCGCCAATAATTCTAGCCTGTACCACGAAGGTTTTAATCTTAGATTAGAAACCCAAGAGATACACATTCAAGCTTGTTTGCATGTAGAACGGAAGTGGTTGTCAAGCACACATTCATAGGTGAGAATGGTGATGAATGTCACATAATCATCACATTCATCATGTTCTTGTGTGTGAGTGAATATCTTAGAGAAGAAATAGGCTTGAGTTGAATAGAAAAACAATAGTACTTTGCATTAATTCATGAGGAATAGCAGAGCTCCATACCTTAATCTATGGGGTGTAGAAACTCCACCGTTGAAAATACATAAGTGAAAATAGTCTAAGCATAACCGAATGGACAGCCTCAAAGGTCTAAGGACTAAACATCCAAAGATGGTCAAAAAGGCTTCTAAAACTACTTTTTATACTAAATTAGTAGCTAGGGTTACAGAAAATAAGTAACTAAGTGCAGATAGTGCAGAAATCCACTTCCGAGGCCCACTTGGTGTGTTCTTGGGCTGAGCATTGAGATTTACACGTGTAGAGGCTTCTCTTGGAGTCAAACACCAGGTTGCAGCCTGTTTGTGGCGTTTAACTCTGGTTTGTAACCTGTTTCTAAGCTTTAGGTACTATTAGGGAGATTTTTCTTAGCTGTTTTAGTCTTAAAAAAAAAGTGTCAAGGACGCGTACGCACGCTGTGCGCGTGTGCGTCCATACGCATATGCAGGCCCATACTTTTTCCAGAGAGTTGGGCCACTCTCGCGCCAACACTGGGCCAATGGCATAACCGCTTGACTGCGCGCATACGTGTCGATATCCATATTTTGCAAATACGCGCGCCCACGCACATGCCTTGTGCGCGCCAATCCACTAAAACAGTTTCCAGGCCACGAATCCGAGAGTTGTGCTGTGCCTGGGCCAGCATTAATCCCCTAGCCCAACTCACTAGACGCGGACGCGCATCATACGCGTCCGCGCCCATGCCTACGCCCCTCATCTACGCGAAAGCGCACTTGGCGCGTACGCGTTCCTCTGTCATTTTGCACATCGGCGCGTAAGCGTGCATGACATGTCCGCGTCGGTAAAAAAAAAAAAAGAAAGAGTTTTTTTCTCCTCTTCCATTTTCTTTTGTTTATCGCATTCGTATACTTCTATTCTTTGCATTTTCATTTTGTTTTTATAGCCGGTTTTTACTTTATTTTTTTTAGAGTTTCTTATTTTAATAATGGTGTTGAATTCTTATACTCAATTGTTGAGAATTTCTCGCATTATTTTGGTGCTTCTTGACTTGTTTGATATTGATAGGTGATAAAACTTTTAAATAAATGCTTAATCTTGTATGACTCTTGTGTCTTGACTCTCGCATTTTCATCTTGTATGCTTGATATGACCTCATATTGTCTTTCATAACCCACTCTTTCTTGTTTGAACTTGATGCTCAATATGCTCTTCATGCTTTGACTTTACTCTTGCATCAAGTATTAGTTGATATGCCCTTTGCCTATATTACTTTCTCACTTACATGTTGTAGCTACCATGTAGTGAAAACCTTACTCTTATTTGGCATTAGCCCCGCCTATGTTCTATTTGCTTTGATATCTTTGTTGTATGCTTAATTTTCTTTCTTTTTCTTTCCTTTTAGGTTGGCCACCAAGAAGGGAAAAAGGAAATGCTTTTAAATGGGGCAACAAACAAGTCATCCGCACAATCTTTTTAAGAAGCTCATCAATTGTAGCAACCCATCCACCTTGCTCTTCTTTGCATGCACCGATGACGGTGCAATCTTCAAGTGTAGGGAGGTCGTCTGACCGATCTCCATGGGTAACAATTTCCTTTTTCAACACCAGTGATAGATTAGTTGTTGCATTGCATGATAGGTTGCATGTTAGTTATAATTTGTACATATTTTTAACACTTTTTTCTTGTTAGGACTACTTGGTTAGGGTGATGATTTCTTTCCCAAGAAACTGCTTTAGGGCACCCTACCAATTTGAAGAACAAATTTTTTGTTGAACTTGCTTGAAGAATGTATTTTGGAACATGGTTTTTGATCTAAGCACACAAGCTTGTGAGATTTGAGCCTAATAGTGTGGTTACATCTTATAACCACTTATTTTTCCTTCTTGTGTGCAATTATTCTCTTTCTATGATTGTAATCTTTGATTTGTTTGATTCTCTATTTCCATTATTTTGTGTATTCATGCACTTATATGATTGAGGCCATCATTTCATTTAGCTCACTTACCCAAATAGCCTTACCTCTTATCATCCATTGTTAGCCAATTTGAGCCTACGCTTAACCCACTTGTTCTTCATTTTAGCACATTACAAGCCTTAAAGCGAAAAAACAACAAATGTCCTTTATTTGGATCTTTGATTAGCTTAGGCTAGTGAGTGTGAGTATCATTCAAGTGTGGAAAAACTTGGGACATTGGTTGGGATAAAAGGGTGTATTGTATTGTTGTTGGTAATATTGGGAATTGGGTACATGCTCATGTGTTAATTAAATGTAAAACCATATGCATTGATACTTTTGTATATACTTTATTGAAAAAAGAAAAAAATGAAAATAAAAAGAAAAGGAAAAAAAATATATGTAGATATCAAAAGAAAAAGAAAAAAATAGAAAGAAAAGAAAAAAAGAAAAGAAAATAAAAGCAATAAAAAAGGGGACAAAATGCCCCAAGTGAAGCTCAATAAAATCAATGCATATGTGTTGAGATCAAGAAAAAAAATGCATGAGTATGTGAAAAAGTGAAAAATGGGTAGTTAGGTTTGTTTAGAATTGTATAAGTTGCCATAGGTTAGGTAGGAAGTTTAAGTTGATCAAAGAGTCAAATTTCAAGTCCACTTGACCAAATATGCATCCTTACCTTGACCCTAGCCCCATTACAACCTATGAAAAGTCCTCATGATAGTTGTATCCATGCATGAAATAAATGTTGATTGTTAGATGAAAAACAAATCTTGGAAAGCATGATTAGGAAAGAATTGAGAGAATCGACCCTATACACTTGAGCGACTAGAGTGTAAACACTTCCGGTGAGGATTCGATGCTCAATTCCTTGATTCCCGGCTTTCATGAGCGTTCTTCTTGCAAGTCTACTTGAACTTCATTTTTATACTTGAATTGGTAGGATTCATGAGTTGTCATATGACCTTAGCCCTACCCGTTTATACATGCTTTTGGAAGATTGATTTATTTTTAACCAAGTAGGTAGAATCATTTTGCATTTAGTTGCATGCATGTAGATAGGTTTATATAGTTTCTTTATATTGAATAAATGTTCATACCCCTTCTCATATCCTTCTTGGTTTAGCATGAGGACATGCTATTGTTTAAGTGTGGGGGGGTTGATAAACCCCATTTGGAGGGTTTATCTTGTGTTGAATTTAAAGGGGTTTTGTCAACTTTTCTCCTGTTTATTCACTAAAATAGCATGGTTTTATAACTTCTCCTTTAATTGTGCTTAAGAGTGAAAACATGCTTTTGAGGTCTTGCAATAGCTAAATTTAATTCACCTTGATTCCATTAGATGCCTTGATATGTTTGTTAAGTGATTTCAGGTTTAGGAGGCAAAGATTGGATCAAGGGAATAAAGGAAAAGCATGTAAAAATGGAGAACTCACGAAGAAATGAAGGAATCGCAAAAGCTATCAAGCCGACCTCTTCGTACTTAATCAACCATAACTTGAGCTACAGAGGTCGAAATGATACAGTTCTAGTTGCATTGGAAGTTAACATCTGGGGCTTCAAAATGAAATAAGATTTGCCATAGTTTCACCGTGCATAGGGGCGCGCACGCGCATGGTACGCATACGCGCTGATGGTTGCACATGATTCGCTTAATGCAACTCGTGGCCAGCTATTTTAGAAGCCTTGTGGGCCTAATCCAACTCATTTCTGATGCTATTTAACCCCAGGATTGAAGAGGGATGACACACTTTAGACACTAGAGTAGCTTTAGATTAGTTTTGGAGGGAAAGTTAGTTTTTATAGAGAGAAGCTATCACTTCTCTCTAGGATTAGGATTAGGTTAGATCTAGATTAGAATTTCTTAGATCTAGGTTAATTTCATGCATAGATTTACTTTTCCTTTATCAATTCTTCTTCCTCTACTTCTCCTCTCTCTAGTTTTGTATTTCAATTCTTCTAATTCTCTACTTTTATGTTCATGCACTTTTGTTTCTTCTATTTCTCTTTAATGCAATTTATGATTCATGTTCCTTATTGTTCATTTGTTTTGTTGTTGTTTAATTCCTTACAATTGAGTAGTGCATATTTACTTTCCTTGCAATTTTACCATGCTTTCCTTTTATTCCTTCCAAGTGTTTGATAAAATGATTGGTTAGATTTTAGAGTAGAATTTTATGCTCTTGGCTTAGGAAGGTAACTTAAGAACTCTTGAGTTACTAATGTCCAAGTAATTGATGATTGGGAGCCATTAACTCTAGATCTCACTAATTGAATTGGTGGAGAACTAGGACTTATGGACTTGGATTGATATAGCTCATTTAACTGTCCTTTACTACTAGTTAGATGATGACTTAATGGGATTGATCCTTGCCAATTCTCATGTTGTGGTTAGTAATAAGGATAGAGACCCTTGACCACCAAACTTTTCCAAGACCTCTTTAGCTATTAGTTTATTTTCATTGCCATTTACATTTTATGTCTCTTATCCCAAAAACCCCAAAACATACCTCATAACTAATAACAAGGACACTTTATTGGAATTCCTAGGGAGAACGACCCGAGGTTTGAATACTTCGGTTTATAAATTTAGGGGTTTGTTACTTGTGACAAACAATCTTTTGTATGAAATGATTATTGTTTGGTTTAGAAACTATACTTGCAACGAGAATTCATTTGTGAATTCTAAACCATCAAAAACCCGTTCATCAAGTATCCTATGTAAAAAGAAATAAAATAAAATAAGCAAGAAAATAAAGTGTAAACTTCAAAAAATAAGACAAAAAAATAACCTAAAATTTTTGAAAATTCAACAAGAAAGAATATTAAAGCTTTCAAAAATTGCACAAAAGAAGGAAATTCACTAAGGGGACACTAAACTTAAAATCAGAAATTAAGAAAAAAATAAATAAAACTAAATTCAAAAATTGAAAGGTAAATAAAATAAACAAACGAAACTAAGAAAAATACATAATCTAAGCAATCAGACAACTAGTAGTTGTCAATTACTGTTAGTCCCTGGCAACAGCGCCAAAAACTTGGTGCGAAATTTATAATGTCCATAACTTACTGGCAAGTGCACCAGGTCATCCAAGTAATACCTCAGGTGAGTAAGGGTCGATCCACGAGGACTGAGGAACTGAGCAATAATAGTCAACTGATTGGCATAGTCAGGTAAACAGAAAAGTTGATTGGTGGTTTTCAAAAGCATTAAACAATAAATAAAGAGTAAAGAAAGTAAACAGTGTGTTTGGTGTAGAAATCAATGAGAGAAACAATTAAGGTATCAGAGATGTTTACTTTCTCGGATTAAGTTTTCTTACCAACAAATTTAATCATGCAAGATTCATTTCATGAAAAACTGTAATTGACTAAACCCTAATTACTAAGTGATTTAGTCTCCTCTAACCTTCATCAACCGCCAATACCTTGGTCACTTGATTCTAATTAGAGGGTTAAGTTCAAATCTAGTTTATGACCACAAAAGCCCTAATTACCTATGACTAACAGATTATATATCACGTATCTAGAATAGTTCAAGTAATTATCAATTTAGGAGGAATTTACTTTCAAGCTGTGTTTAGGGGAGAGACCTATCCCGAGGATCACAACAGCGCATATAGAAAAAAGGTCTTACTCCCGTTCCATCCAGATTCATAAAATGAAAAATGAAAGTAATCCTTGAAACTGAATCAATACATTAATTAAAATAGAAAAATAATAGACTTAATCCATAGAAATAAATAGAGCTCCTACCTTAACCAAAGAGGTTTAGTGGCTCATGACTTATAGAGAAAACAAGTGTTCTGAAAATGTGTGGAAGAGAGAAGTTCCAGAATTCTCTCTAAAGGGTGAATCTTTTCCCTTTTATATCTAACCTAATTTTTATTTAAAAATAAAATAAAATAATAAATCCTAAAACTAAAAGATATTGTTTGTAAATAAAAATTACAAAGATAAAATAAAAGATATCTAATAAAAGCTAAATCCAACTAGAGATGCTCCAAGACCAAGAGTGGGCCTTCAACTCGGACTGCTTGGCGCTAAATGCCAATTGTGCATTTATCGCCCAGAGAGGGCAAAGGCGTTGCTGACTTGTTAGCTTGCTGGCACTAAACGCCAGCGTAGCATCAGTTTGGCATTTAGCGCCCAAGAGGAGCAGCTCTAAGTCTTTTCCCTTTTGCTCCAAACTCTGTTAAACTGCTTCAAATTTCACCTAAAATCATAAAAATACTAAAACAACTCAAAGTAGCATCCAAAGAGGATTTTTTCACTAAAAAATAATAAAACTTAATAAATTCTAACTAAAAATTACTAGAAAAGTAAGAGAAAAAGGGTGCAAGATGCTCACGCATCAGTATGCAACGATCATAAAAGAAATTCAAATGATTGATGTTTCTATCTAGCTCATTTTATTAAATCTTTTCGTATATTCCTTCCTTGAAACAAGCTTTTCATATTTTTCTTAGCTTAGCTTCTTGGGTGCTTTGCACCATTTTGTTTTTATCTTTGACTCTTCATGCTTTGTTTTCAAGTATTACCACTTGATATATAAGCACCACAGGCATGTAACTAGAGGACTCTTTAACCTCATTTGTTTCTTTTTCTTACTCTCTAATCATTGATGCTCAGAGCCTTGAGCTTTGAGGGAGTGCTTTACACTTGAGCCTAGCCTTGACTCTAAGTGTTTTACTTTCAAGCGTTTTGCTTGATACATAAATACCACAAGTACTTGACTAATGATTTGCCATTGGTACCCAGAGCCTTCAACCTTCTCATTTTTCCTTTTTCTTTCTTATTCTTTAATTGATTTGCTTCTTCAAGGTTTTCAAAATTCAAAATTTTCATAAAATAAATGTTCTAGATGAAAATTTCAATTAAACAAATTCAAATTAAATTGAGCAAAAATAGTCATGCTAGCATCCCAATACTTATATGCTCATGCTAGATTCTTCTTTAGTTACCTTGTTTGTTTATGATCATGATGCTTAATTGCTTTGACTCACAAATTTCAAGATGGTAGTTATGATATCACAACAACATGTTAGAATTCAAAACTAGACTATGTTTATCTAAAAAGAATATTACACATGCATAAAAAGAAAATAGAAGACAATCATGCAATTGAATGTACAAGAAATAAATGAGAGGAAAAGGAACTTAACCACCTTGTAGTTCATCTTCATTCTTGCCTTTTTCCTTATATTCTCTCCCTCCAACACCAAACTTAGAATGATTGCTTGTCCTCAAGCAACAAATAAAATAGTGGTGATAGAATTTATGGTTAACCATGAATGTCTTCAAGAAGAGATGTGAGTAATGCATGTGTTTAAGTAAGCAAATTTAAAGATTACAATGAAGGCACAAGAAACAGAGACAATGTGATTACATTAATAAGAAGTGTGTCACCATATGTGATTACGAGTGTGTCACCATATGGGTATGTAGAGCTTCAGGATATTGACTCTAATAAGAAGTTCATTGTTAATGGACAGAGAATCAAGCATTATCTTGAAGGCAATATTGAGCAAGAATGCTCAAAGCTGAGGCTAGATTAAAAGCTCAGCAAGGTCCAGCTAAAGACAATAAAGAAGCGCTTGCTGGGAGGCAACCCAGCCATTAGCAAAGCTTATTTGTTATTTAAATAATAATTATACAAGTTTAATATAAATAATCTTCAAGGTAAAGTATCAATTGCATAAGTTCACAGAGCTACAGAAGGATTCAGAGCACAAAACAGGGAAAAGGAGCTCACTGGCAAGAAAACGCAAGTAAGAGGTATATTTGGGCGTTAAATGCCCAAAAGAAGCTTCTACTGGGCGTTTAACGCCAGTAAAGATACCTTTTGGGGCGTTAAACGCCAGAATGGGTGCCATTCTGGGCGTTTAACGCCAAACTTGCAGCATCTTGGGCGTTCAGAAAAACGCCCAGTGACGAAAGATTTTTGGCGTTTAACGCCAGCCAGAAGCTACAGCTGGGCGTTAAACGCCCAAAAGAAGCTACAGATGGGCGTTAAACGCCCAAAACAAGCAGCAGTTGGGCGTTTAACGCCAAGATGGTGGATGAGAGGATGTTTTGTTTTCCAACTCAATTTTTTTCAAATTTTCATGATTTCATCCATAATTTCTTGCATAAACATGTTACAAATTATCATCTTTCAATTTCAATTTCAAAAAAAAAATCTTTCTTCATTCTTCTTCAACTTCTTTTCAAATCTTTTTCAAAACTCATCTATCTTTTTAAATTCTTTTCAAATCTTTTTCAAATCATCATACTATCTTTTCAAAAATTAGATTTATCTTTTTTAAATCTCTCTTTTATCTTTTCAATTTTAAAACTACATCTTTTGCATATCATAATTATCTTTTTACAAATCATATCTTCTAGCATATCTTTTTCAAAATTTTTGAACCCACCCCCTCCTCTTTAATTTCACATTCGGCCACCCCCTCTCCTCCACAATTCGAATTTGTCTCTCCTTCTATTCCTCTCCTTTCCTTTCTTTTGCTTGAGGACAAGTAACCCTCTAAGTTTGGTGTGCTTTTCGTGATCACTGAGCTAAGACCCACTAAGATCGTGGCTCCTAAAGGAAAACAAACCACTTCAAGAGACAAGAAGGATAATATTCCAAAACCACTTTGGAATCAAGAAAGGTTCTTAACCAAAGAATATGCAGACCATTACTACAAAATAATGGGTCTAAGATCAGTGATCCCGGATGTTAAATTTGATCTGAAAGAAGACGAATATCCGGAGATCCAAGAGCAGATTCGAAATAGAGGCTGGGAAATTCTTGCTAATCCTGAGACAAAGGTGGGTAAAAACATGGTTCAGGAATTCTACGCAAATCTGTGGCAAACAGATAAGCAGAGATTAACTAGAGCCGCCTTCTATACCTTTCGAACCTTGGTCAGAGGGAAGATTATGTACTTCCACCAGGATAAAATAAGAGAGGTCTTCAAGCTGCCTCAACTACAAGATGATCCAGAATCCTTTAATAGGAGGATGGTGAGATTTGATAAGTGCTTAGACCAAGTTCTAGAGGACATATGCATCCCTGGAACCAAGTGGAAAACCAATGCAAAGGGTGTCCCAAATCAACTCAAGAGAGGAGATCTCAAACCAATTGCTAGGGGCTGGCTGGACTTCATTGGGCATTCTATACTGCCCACCAGCAACCGCTCTAAAGTCACTATCAAAAGAGCAGTGATGATCCACTGCATTATGCTGGGAAACGAAGTGGAGATTCATCATCTGATTTCTTGTGAGCTCTACACAATTTCAAACAAGAACTCTACTGACGCCAAATTGGCTTACCCAAACCTAATCTCTCTGCTCTGCAAAGATGCTGGGGTGAAGATGGGAGTGGATGAGTATATCTCAGTCGAGCAACCAATCACCAAAAAGTTAATGGAAGGACAACAAGTGCAGGATAACTCCATCAAAAGGAGGGCACAGGAGTTCCTCCCAAAAATTCCTCAAATTGACTACTGGACCCACCTAGAAGCATCTGTCACCAAGTTGCAAGAAGCTGTGGATCAACTGAAAGAAGAACAGCAAGTTCAAAATAGCATGCTCTGCAAACTACTGAAGGAACAAGAGGAGCAGGGGCGTGAGCTATAGGAGCTAAAGCGCCAGAAGCTGTCTATTGAAGGGCCAAGCACCCCACAGACTAAAAGAGCATCCATCTCCTAAAATAAAGGTTATTGAGTCTTAATCTTAGTCTTAACTCTATGATAATTTTTACTATTAGAAATCTACCTTAGAAGTTATATGAGTAGTAGTAATTAGTATCTTTATTTTTATTCTTATTCCCCAAATACGTTATAATTTATCTTTTTTTATCATCATTGAACATGAATAAAATAGCAGATTTTTAGAATAAGAAAGCAATTTTATTTCCGAGTTTTTAAAAAGAAAACTTCAAATTATTTATATGTGGTGGCAATACTTTTTATTTTCTGAATGAATGCTTGAACAGTGCATATGTCTTTTGAATTTGTTGTTTATGAATGTTAAAATTGTTAGCTCTTGAAGAATGATGAAAAAGAGAAATGTTATTGATAATCTAAAAAATCATGAAATTGATTCTTGAAGTAAGAAAAAGCAGTGAAAAAAAAAAAGAGCAGAAAAAGCCAGTAACCCTTTAAACCAAAAGGCAAGGGTAATAAAAAAGGGGATCCAAGGCTTTGAGCATTAATAGATGGGAGGGTCCAAAGGATTAAAATCCTGGCCTAAGCGGCTAAAATAAGCTGTCCCTAACCATGTGCTTGTGGCGTGAAGGTGTCAAGTGAAAAGCTTGAGACTGAGCAGTTAATGTCGTGATCCAAAGCAAAAAGAGTGTGCTTAAGAACCCTGGACACCTCTAATTGGGGATTTTAACAATGCTAAGTCACAATCTAAAAAGGTTCACCCAGTTATATGTCTGTAGCACTTATGTATCCGGTGGTAATACTAGAAAACAAAGTGCTTAGGGCCACGGCCAAGACTCATAAAGTAGTTATGTTCAAGAATCAACATACTAAACTAGGAGAATCAATAACACTATCTAAATTTTGAGTTCCAATAGATACCAATCATTCTGAACTTCAAAGGATAATTGGAGGTGCCAAAACTGTTCGGAAGCAAAAAGCTATTAGCCCCGCTCATCTAATGAGAATTTGAGCTTCATAAAAAACTCTGAGACGTTATTGCCTCTTGATTTTCTTTCTATCCTGTTTTATTTATCTAGTTGCTTGAGGACAAGCAACAGTTTAAGTTTGGTGTTGTGATGAGCGGATATTTTATATGCTTTTTGGGGGTATTTTCATATAGTTTTTAGTAGGATCTAGCTACCTTTTAGTATATTTTTATTAGTTTTTATGCAAAAATCACATTTCTAGACTTTACTATGAGTTTGTGTGTTTTTCTGTGATTTCAGGTATTTTCTGGCTGAAATTGAGGGACCTGAGCAAAAATTTGATTCAGAGGCTGAAAAAGGACTGCAGATGCTGTTGGATTCTGACCTCCCTGCACTCGAAATCGATTTTCTGGAGCTACAGAAGCCCAATTGGCGTGCTCTCAATTGTGTTGGAAATTCGACATCCAGGGCTTTCCAGCAATATATAATAGTCCATACTTTGGTCAATCTTTGATGACGCAAATTGGCGTTTAACGCCAATTCTTACCCTATTCTGGCGTTAAACGCCAGAAATGTTGCAAACCAGAGTTAAACGCCAGAAACAGGCTACAACCTGGCATTTAACTCCAAAAAAAAGTCTCTACACATGGAAGCTTTAATGCTCAGCCCAAGCACACACCAAGTGGACCCCAGAAGTGGATTTCTGCACTATCTATCATAGTCTACTCAATATCTGTAAACCTAGGTCACTAGCTTAGTATAAAAACTACTTTTAGAGATTTATTTTGCATCTCATGGTAGTTTCACATTTTACATTGTATCTCTATAGCATGAGTCTCTAAACTCCATGATTGGGGGTGAGGAGCTCTGTTGTGTCTCGATGAATTAATGCAATTACTTCTATTTTCTATTCAACACGCTTGTTTCTGTTCTAAGATATTCACTCGTACCTAACCGTGAAGAATGTGATGATCCATGACACTCATCATCATTCTCAACCTATGAACGCGTGCCTGACAACCACTTAAGTTATATCTGTAATAGCTTGAGTGTATATCTCTTGGGCTCCTGGTTTAGGAGTTTGATTGTCTCTCCTGACAACAAAGCGTTCAAATCCCTTAATCCAGAGTCCTCGTTGTAAAAGCTAGAATCAATTGGCAGCATCCCTGAGATCCAGAATGTCTAAACCTTGTCTGTGGTATTCTGAGTAGGATCCGGGAAGGGATGACTGTGACGAGCTTTAAATTCACAAGTATTGGGCATAGTGACAGACGCAAAAGGATCAATGGATCTTATTCCAACACAAGTGAGAACCGACAGATGATTAGCCATGTACATGGACACTTTTCACTGAGAGGACGGATGGTAGCCATTGACAACGGTGATCCACCAACATATAGCTTGCCATGGAAGGAGCCTTGCGTGTGTGAAGAAGAAGATGGGAGGAAAGCAGCGATCCAGAAGATGAAGCATCTCCAAAACCTCAATCTGTTCTCAATTACTGCATAACAAGTATTTATTTGATGCTCTTTTAATTTTTACTGTTGAAATTAAGAATTATCATTGATATCCTGACTAAGAATTACAAGATAACCATAGCTTGCTTTAAGCCGGCAATCTCCGTGGGATCGACCCTTACTCACGTAAGGTATTACTTGGACGACCCAGTGCACTTGCTGGTTAGTGGTATGAGTTGTGAAAAGTGTGATTTATAATTCGTGCACCATTGACTCAATATTGGTAAGACTAGCTTCTTGGTGGGGTTGTGTGATGTATGGTTGTGCTTGGTAAGGGTTATGGAATGAGTTTTGTGGGTAATGACAAGAGTGAAATGGATTTTGTGGGGAGTTAAAGTCAAGTGCTGACGGCTTTTGATATGAAAAATTTAGAGGTGATGTTGGACAACTTTGCATGAATGCATCTAGAGATGGTGGCTCTTGATGAATGGGGTATGGAGCATTGAATTCACTTTGGTTTTGATCTTCCCAACCACAACTTGAGTAGTAGTTAAATTCATAAAAATGTGAATCATTTTGTGGCTCTGGAAAGTATCCCATTTCATTTGATTGCTCCAATCTCATCATTCCTTGTTGATATTTCCAACCACAATCAAGATAGTAACTTAAATCACTTTGTGGTGGTGGGAAATATACTATGTAATTTGCTTGATCAAAAGATTATGTAAACTCAATTCTTACTTGAAAATACTCTATATCAAACACAATCACAAAAAAATTAGAATTCCTTATGTCACAAATAAGGACTTCTTACTGAGGCGATATCATAAACACCTTACTAGCAATAGGAAATAGAGAATTAAAATCAATTAAATGACTAAAACAAAAAGAGAAAAAATGTCTAATCTAAGTAATCAACCAACCAGTAGTTTGTTAATCACAATTAATCTCGGCAATGGTGACAAAAGCTTGATACGGAATTGATAAACAATAATATCCACATAACTACCGACAAGTGCACCGGGTCGTATCAAGTAATAAAACTCACTATGAGTGAGGTCGATCCCATGAAGATTAACGGATTAAGCAAGCAATAGTTAATTGATTATTCTAGTTAGACGGTTCAAGTTTGAGTGATGAGCAACAAAAAAATATAAATGACTTCAAATTAAATGAAAACAATAAAGAACAAGAAAGTAAATGACAAGAATATAGAGTGCTGGAAAATTAAAGAGCAAGAAAAGTAAAATACGGAAAAGTAAAGTGCAAGAAAGTAAAGTGCAGGAAAGTAATAGCTAGAACTAAGAATGAAAAGAACATTGGGATCAAGAGATATTACATTCTCAGGATCAATAAATTTCATCTCCTCTTCAATTATACATTAATTGATCTTTTGGCAAATCATAAGTGATCAAACCCCAATCTCTTGTTGATTTGATTTCTCTTAACTAGATCAATTGCCAATCACTTGATCTAATTGCTCATGAGAAGAGATGAAGAGTGGTCTCTGATTTAGAGCCACACAACCCTCAAAATATTAATTCATAGTGATTACATCTTACATATTAAGCTATGAATTATCAATCAAGTGAATTGTGAGAGTAGAGCCTTAAACTGAATTCTATGAATCCTTTCTCAAGCTCATCATAGTATTCAAATAGATCTAATCCCTCTCTTGATAGAATTAGATCTTTGAATAACAAAGACTCTCTCTAAAGAAGCACCGAAAGAAGAATTAAAGATGAAGAATGTAAAAACAAATCAATCAATTAAATTGCAAAAAAGCTCTCTTTCCCAATTGAAGAATTAGAGATTTATAACTAAAGAAATTACAAAATGGGTATGAAAAAAAATGGAAGGGAAGAAGAGTATGAGGGTGAGAAGAAGAGAAGAGTCCGAAGAACCCCTTCCAGTGGTCCCCTTTAAATGATGAACTAAAGCCTATTTATAAGCTATCTTAAATTACAAATTCAAAAAAAAATCAAAACAAATTACAATCAAATAAAGATTAACTACTTCTAGATAATTCTTGTAGCCTTGATTGATTTTTGATTGTGGGCTTGCTTTCTTGAATTTGGAGTGGACTTTGAGTGAGATAAGTGGACCGAATTGAGGCTTCATGAGTCACTTGAAGTTGGGCATTTGGGGTGCTGAATGCCTCTTCTAGCATGAAATTCATGCCCCTGGAAGGTCTTGGCGTTTGGGGTGCCTTTATTAGCATTTGAAATGTCAAATGGGGTTCTTGGGCATTTTAGACGCCCTTATTGGCATTTGAAACACTGGTTTAGGCGTTTGAGGATATGGGGGGTCACTTTATTGCTCCTTGTTCATGGCTCAAACGGAATGGCACCATAGACTATCATATATCATTGGAAAACTTTGGATGTGTATTTTTTAATACCACTAGAATCGCGCCACTTGGATCTCGGTAACTCATGTTATTCTCTTTTGATGGTGAAGAGCTCAGTTGGTGCCTTTTATGCTGGTGCTATGCTCACCTTGTGATTTTTGGGGTGAATTGCAACCTTAAATCCAGTTTTTACTATATAGTGTTATATATTTTTGGAAAGATTTTGAAGTATAATTTCCAATGACACTAGAATCATCTTATTTGGAGCTTTGTAGCTCAAGTTATTCATGTTGGAGTATGGAGAGGTCAAGTTGCCAATTGATGTAGCATTTTAGACGCCACTAATGGCATTTTAAATGCCAAGGATAGAGGCACAATAGGGGCAACAAGTTGGGGCCCCTAGAGGGTAGTATGTGTGGCATTTGAGATGCTACAAATAGCATTTTAAACGCCAATTTTGGAACACAATTGGGGCACCAAGTTGGTGCCCCCTGGAGGCTAGTATGTGTGGCGTTTTAGATGCCATAAATGGCATTTTAATTTTAAATGCCAATTTTGGAATACAATTGGGGCACCAAGTTATGCCCCCTGGAAGCTAGTATGTGTGGTGTTTTAAAAACCAAGGATGGAGGCAAGATTGGGGCACCAAGTTGGTGCCCCTAGAGGAAGGTAATGTGATGTTTTAGATGCCACTTTTGAAGTTTGAAATGCCAACCTTGGTGCATAAGATTGGGGCACCAAGTTAGTGCTCCTGGAGGATGATAATGTGACATTTTAGATGCCACTTTTGAAGTTTAAAATGCCAAGGTTGAAGCACAAGATTGGGGCACCAAGTTGGTGCCCCTAGAGTGTAGAAATGTGGCATTTTAGATGCCACTTTTGACGTTGGAAACACCAGCTTTGAGACTCAAATGGTGCTAGCTTCCTTGCTCGAAGATGTTGGATACATCAAATGCTTCACTTTTATTTTCTTCCATGGCGTTGGAAACGCCACTAAAGAAACCTCCAGGATAATTTTGCTTGCACACTTGCTTCATGCTTCCTTTGATTAACTTAGCTTCATTTTCATTAGCCCATCATGCATCCTTTCTCATGGGCAACGCTTTAAGGGTAATGCTTTCAAAAGCATGGCCAAAGGCTCAAAGCGTGGCCTAAACTTCAAAGCATGTCAAAAAAATTTTTTGCTTCTTTTGAGCTTAATTTGTGTTTTTTGCATCTTTTTCCATTATTTCCTACAAAATTAATCAAATCAAATAGATCAAAGTGATATAGAACTTAAGCACCAAAATACTCAATAATTAAGCATTAAACATTAATTTCTTATATAAAGAAGCATAGAAAACACAACATGATCCATATGCATCAGAGGCCCGTAACCACCTATTGGTAGAGTATTACTGATGAGCGGATAATTTATATGCTTTTTGGCATTGTTTTAGGTAGTTTTTGTATGTTTTAGTTACTTTTTATTATATTTTTATTAGTTTTTAAGCAAAATTCACATTTCTGGACTTTACTATGAGTTTGTGTGTTTTTCTATGATTTCAGGTATTTTCTGGCTGAAAATGAGGGACTTTAGCAAAAAACTGATTCAAAGGCTGAAAAAGGACTGCAGATGCTGTTGGATTCTGACCTCTTTGCACTCGAAATGGATTTTCTGGAGCTACAAAAACCCAATTGGCACGCTCGCAATTACGTTGGAAAGTAGACATCCTGGGCTTTTCAGAAATATATAATAGTCCATACTTTGTCCGAGTTTTGACGACGCAAACTGGCGTTCAAACGCCAATTTCCTACCATATTCCGAAGTTAAACGCCAGAAACAGGTTACAAACCAGAGTTAAATGCCACAAACAGGCTGTAACCTGGCGTTTAACTCCAAGAGAAGTCTCTACACCTGAAGGCTTCAATGCTCATCCCAAGCACACACCAAGTGGGCCCCGAAAGTGAATTTCTGCACTATCTGCACTTAGTTACTCATTTTCTGTAAACCCTAGTGACTAGTTTAGTATAAAAACTACTTTTAGAGACTTATTTTACATCTTTGGACGTTTAGCCCCTAGACTTGGGACGCTGGGCATTCGGCCATGCTCAGCATATTTTCACTTATGTATTTTCAATGGTGGAGTTTCTATACCCCATAGGTTAAGGTGTGGAGCTCTGTTGTTCCTCATGAATTAATGCAAAGTACTATTGTTTTTCTATTCAATTCAAGCTTATTCTTATTCCAAGATATTCACTCGCACTTCAACCTAATGAATGTGATGATCCGTGACACTCATCATTATTCTCACCTATGAACGTGTGCCTGACAACCACTTCCGTTCTATCTGCAATAGCTTGAGTGTGTATCTCTTAGCCTCCATTCCGAAAGATCGGAGTCTTCGTGGTGTAAGCTAGAATTATTGGCGGTCAATCCTGAGATCCGGAAAGTCTAAACCTTGCCTGTGGTTTTCCGAGTAGGATCTGGGAAGGGATGACTGTGACGAGCTTCAACCTCGCGAGTGTTGGGCGTAGTGACAGACGCAAAAGGATCAATGGATCCTATTCCAACATGATCGAGAACCGACAGATGATTAGCCGTGCGGTGACAGCGTACTTGGACAATTTTCACTGAGAGGACGGACGGTAGCCATTGATAACGGTGATCCCCAACATACAGCTTGCCATGGAAAGGAGTATGAATGATTGAATGAAGACAGTAGGAAAGCAGAGATTTAGAAGGAGTAAAGCATCTCCACACACTTATCTGAAATTCTCACTAATGAATTACATAAGTATTTCTATCTTTATTTTCTGTTATTTATATTTTAATTATCAAAACTCCATAACCAATTGAATCCGCCTGACTGAGATTTTCAAAATGACCATAGCTTGCTTCAAGCCGACAATCTTCGTGGGATCGACCCTTACTCACGTAAGGTATTACTTGGACGACCCAGTGCACTTGCTGGTTAGTTGTGCGGAGTTGTGAAAAGGAATTGAGATTATGATCGTACGTACCTAGTTTTTGGCGCCGTTGCCGGAAATTGTTCGAGTTTGGACAACTGACGGTTCATCTTGTTGCTCAGATTAGGTAATTTTATTTTAAAGCTTTTTATTTTCAAAAGAAAATTTTTTTTTTCAAAAAAATAAATTATTCTATGACTTCAGAATTTTTAAGAATGAATTCTAGAGTTTCAGATGATGCTTTTATCATCACAGGAGCTAGTTGATTCCCATCAATTTGGCTGTTGTATATAATGTCCTACTGAAGCTTGGCTAGCCATGTCTAATCTTTTTTAGATTGAAGCTTTAGACTAAAATTGCATGATTCCTGGAATTCTTATAAAAAAAAATTTTGAAATCCTTATTTTTATTTTTCGCAATAATTTTCGAAAAATGACAAAAAAATTTTAAAATCATAAAAACCAAAAATTTTGTGTTTCATGTTTGAGTCTAGTGTCAATTTTTAAGTTTGGTGTCTATTACATTTTTCTTATTTTTGAAAACTCATGCATGGTGTTCTTCATGATCTTCAAGTTATTCTTGATGATCTTCTTTGTTTGATCTTTGCATTTTTATGTTTTGTGTCTTTTCTTGTTTTTCATATGCATTTTCAATTTGTTAGTGTCTAAAGTTTGAAAATTTCTAAGTTTGGTGTCTTTCATGTGTGTCTTTTCTTAAAAATTTTCAAAAATAAGTTCTTGGTGTTCATCTTGACATTCAAAGTGTTCTTGGTGTTCATCTTGACATTCAAAGTGTTCTTGCATGCATTAGTTGTTTTGATTCATAATTTCTATGTTTTGTTTCAATTTGGTTTTTTTCTCTCTCTTTACTAAAAATCTAAAAATAAAAAATATATCTTTCCTTGTTTTACTCATAAATTTTCAATTTAAAAATTCTATCTTTTTCAAATCTTTTTCAAAAATCAAATCTTTTTCATTCATTTTTACATATTTTCGAAATTTTTTTAATTAATTTTCAAAATCTTTTTCTTATTCTTACTTCATATTTTCAAAAATCTCACTAACATTTAATGTTTTAATTCAAATCATTTTCAAGTTGTTACTTGCCTATTAAGAAAGGTTCAATCTTTAAATTTTAGAATCATATCTTTTTGTTTTTTGTTAGTCAAGTAATTAACTTTAATTTTAAAAATCAAATCTTTTTAAATTTCTTTTTCAAATCTTTTTCAAAATGATTTTTAATCATATCTTTTTCAAAATCAATTTCAAAATCTTTTCTAACTTCTTATCTTTTCAAAATTGATTTTCAAATCTTTTTCAATTAACTACTTGGCTTTTTGTTTGTTTTACTATTTCTTATCTCTTTCAAAACCACCTAACTAATTTTCTCTCTCTAATTTTCGAAAATCACTAACCCCTTTTTCAAATTTCCTTTTAATTAACTAATTGTTTTAAATTTTAATTTAATTTTATTTCTCTTTTTAATTTTCGAATTCTAACTAATAACTAAAATAAAAACAAAAATATTTTTCCTTTTATCTTAATTTAAATTCGAATTCTTCTCTATCTCATCTCTTTCTATTTATTTATTTAATTACTAACACTTCTCTTCTACTCAAAATTCGAACCCCCTCTTCTTCTCTGTGTTCGATTTTTTTCTTCCCCTTCTTCTATTATTCTCTTCTTCTACTCACATAAAGGAATCTCTATACTGTGACATAGAGGATTCCATATTTTCTTTGTTCTCTTCTTTTTTATATGAGCAGAAACAAGGATAAAGACATTCTTATTGAAGTTAATCCTGAACCTGAAAGGACTCTTAAGAGGAAACTAAGAGAAGCTAAAGCACAACCCTCTGGAGAGGACCTGACAGAAATTTTCAAAAAAGAAGGAGACATGGCCGAACCCAATAACAATGGTGGAGATGCAAGGAAGATGCTTGGTGACTTTATTGCACACTCTTCTGACTTCTATGGAAGAAGCATCTCAATTCCTGCCATTGGAGCAAACAAGTTTGAGCTTAAGCCTCAATTGGTTTCTCTAATGCAACAGAATTGCAAGTTTCATGGACTTCCATTGGAAGATCCTCATCAGTTCTTAGTTGAATTCTTACAAATCTATGACACTGTTAAGACTCATGGGGTTGACCCTGAGATCTACAGGCTTATGCTTTTCCCTTTTGCTGTAAGAGACAGAGCTAGGACATGGTTGGACTCACAACCTAAGGACAGCCTGAACTCTTGGGAAAAGCTGGTCAATGACTTCTTGGAAAAGTTCTTTCCACCTTAAAATTTGAGTAAGCTTAGAGTGGAAGTCCAAACCTTCAGACAAAAGGAAGGCGAATCCATCTATGAAGCTTGGGAAAGATACAAGCAATTAATCAGAAGGTGTCCTTCTGGTATGCTTTCAGAATGGAGCATCATATGCATATTCTATGATGGTTTGTCTGAACTATCCAAGATGTCATTGGACAACTCTACAGGTGGATCTCTTCATCTAAAGAAGACACCTGAAGAAGCTCAGGAACTAATTAAAATGGTTGCAAATAACCAATTCATGTACACTTCTAAAAGAAATCCTGTGAATAATGGGACAACTCAGAAGAAAAGAGTTCTTGAAATTGATACTCTGAATGCCATATTGGCTCAGAATAAAATATTGACTCAGCAAGTCAATATGATTTCTCAGAGTCTGAATGGATTGCAAGCTGCATCCAACAGTACTAAAGAAGCATCTTTTGAAGAAGAAGCTTATGATCCTGAGAACCCTGCAATGGCAGAGGTGAATTACATGGGAGAACCCTATGGAAACACCTATAATCCTTCATGGAGAAATCATCCAAATTTCTCATGAAAGGACCAACAAAAGCCTCAGCAAGGCTTCAATAATAATGGGGGAAGAAATAGGTTTAGCAATAGCAAGCCTTTTCTATCATCTTCTTAGCAACAGACAGAGAATTCTGAACAGAGCCATTCTGGCCTGGCAACCATAGTCTCTGATCTATCTAAGACCACACTAAATTTCATGAATGAAACAAGGTCCTCCATTAGAAATTTGGAGGCACAGATGGGTCAGCTGAGTAAGAAGATTACTGAAACTCCTCCCAGTATTCTCCCAAGCAATACAGAAGAAAATCCCAAGAGAGAGTGCAAGGCCATAACCATGACCCACATGACCGAACTTGGAGAGAGTGAGGAGGACGTGAGTCCCAGTGAGAAAAGCCTCATGGGACGTCCTCTGGACAGAAAGGAGTTTTCCTTTGAGGAACCAAAGGAATCTGAGGCTCATACAGAGACCATAGAGATTCCATTAAACTTCCTTCTGCCATTCATGAGCTCTGATGAATATTCTTCCTCTGAAGAGAATGAAGACATCAATGTAGAGCAAGTTGCTAAGTATCTAGGAGCAATCATGAAGCTGAATGCCAAGTTATTTGTTACTGAGACTTGGGAGGATGAACCCCCCTTGTTCACCAATGAACTGAATGCATTAATGAGGCAGACATTACCTCAGAAGAAACCGGATCCCAAAAAATTCTTCATACCTTGTACCATAGGCACCATGACCTTTGAGAAGGCTCTGTGTGACCTGGGGTCAGGGATAAACCTCATGCCCCTCTCTGTAATGGAGAAACTGGGAATCTTTGAGGTACAAGCTGCAAGAATCTCACTAGAGATGGCAGACAAACCAATGAAACAGGCTTATGGACTAGTAGAGGACGTGCTAGTAAAGGTTGAAGGCCTTTACATCCCTGCTGATTTCATAATCCTAGACACTGGGAAGGATGAGGATGAATCCATCATCCTTGGCAGACCCTTCCTAGCCACATCAAAAGCTGTGATTGATGTTGACAGAGGAGAGTTGGTCCTTCAGTTGAATAAGGACTACCTTGTATTCAAGACTCAAGGTTCTCCTTCTGTAACCATGGAGAGGAAGCATGAAAAGCTTCTCTCAATACAGAGTCAAATAAAACCCTCACATTCAAACTCTAAGTTTGGTGTTGGGAGGCCACAACCAAACTCTAAGTTTGGTGTTGAGAGGCCCCAACCCTGCTCTGATTATCTGTGAGGCTCCATGAGAGCTCACTGTCAAGCTATTGACATTAAAGAAGCGCTTATTGGGAGGCAACCTAATGTTATTTAATTATATCTATTTATTTTCCATTGTTATTTTATGCTTTCTATAGGTTGATGATCATATGAAGTCACAAAAACAACTGAAAAATCAAAAACAGAATGAAAAATAGCATTAAAAATAGCTCACCCTAGAGGAAGAGCTTACTGGCATTTAAACGCCAGTAAAAAGCATCAGACTGGCGTTTAACGCCAGAAAGAAGCATCAAGCTGGCATTAAACGCCAGAAACAAGCTACAGTCAGGCATTTAACGCCAGAAACAGGCTACAGCTTGGCGTTTAACGCCAGAAACAAGCAGCAGTCTGGCGTTAAACGCCAGGATTGCATTCTAAGGGCGTTTACACGCCTAAATGGAGCAGGGATGATAAGTCCTTGACCCCTCAGAATCTGTGGACCCCACAAGATCCCCACCTACCCCACCTCTCTCTCTCTTTTTCATACCTTTTTATAACACTCTTCCCCAAATATCCTTCACCAATCACCTTATTCACTCTCCCCCAAAACCCCATCTACCTTCAAATTCAAAATCCTTTTCCTCCCAAACCCAACCCTAATACATGAAACCTAACCCTCCCCCCACCCCTATATAAACTCCTCACCACTCCTTCATTTTCACACATTACAACCAATACTTATACCCCTTGGCCGAACCACATATCTCCCTTCACCTCTTCCATTTTCTTCTTCTTCTACTACTTTCTTTCTTCTATTGCTCGAAGACGAGCAAACCTTTTAAGTTTGGTGTGGTAAAAGCATTGCTTTTTATTTTTCCATAACCATTAATGGCACCTAAGGCCAGAGAAACCTCAAGAAAGAGGAAAGAGAAGGCAATTGCTTCCACCTCTAAGTCATGGGAGATGGAAAGATTCATTTCAAAGGTCCATCAAGACCATTTCTATGAAGTTGTGGCCAAGAAGAAGGTGATCCCTGAGGTCCCTTTCAAGCTCAAAAAGGGTGAATATCCGGAGATCCAACAAGAGATTAGAAGAAGAGGATGGGAAGTTCTCTCCAATCCTATTCAACAAGTCAGGATCTTAATGCTTCAAGAGTTCTATGCAAACACATGGATCACTAGGAACCATGATCAAAGTATGAACCCGAATCCAAAGAATTGGCTTACAATGGTTCGGGGAAATACTTAGATTTCAATCCGAAAAATGTAAGGTTGGCGTTCAACTTGCCAATGATGCAAGAAAACGCACGCCCCTACACTAAAAGGGTCAACTTTGATCAAAGGTTAGACCAAGTCCTCATGGACATATGTGAGGAAGGAGCTCAGTGGAAAAGAGACTCAAGAGGCAACCCGGTTTAATTGAGAAGATCGGACCTTAAGCCTGTGGCTAGAGGATGGTTGGAGTTCATCCAACGCTCTATCATTCCTACTAGCAACCGATCCGAAGTAACTTTGGATCGGGCCGTCATGATCCATAGTATCATGATTGGGGAGGAAGTGGAAGTTCATGAGATTATACCTCAAGAACTCTACAAGGTGGCTGACAAGTCTTCCACATTGGCAAGGTTTGTCTTTCCTCACCTCATTTGTCACCTCTGCAATTCAGCAGGAATTGACATAGAGGAAGACACCTTCATTGATGAGGACAAGGCTATCACTAAGAAGAGGATGGAACAAACAAGAGAGCCCATTCATGGACCTCAACAAAAGCATGAGGAAATTCCTTATCATGAAATCTCTGAGATGCCTCAAGGGATGCATTTTCCTCTACAAAACTATTGGGAGCAAACCAACACCTCCCTAGGAGAATTGAGTTCCAACATGGGATAACTAAGGGTGGAGCACCAAGATCATTCTATCCTCCTTCATGAAATTAGAGAAGACCAAAGAGCCATGAGGGAGGAGCAACAAAGGCAAGAAAGAGACATTGAGGAGCTCAAGCACTCCATAAGATCTTCAAGAGGAAGGAGACGCCACCCTCATTAAGGTGGACCCGTTCCTTAATCTCCTTGTCTATTTAATTTTTTTTTATGTTTTTTGTTTACTATACTCTGTGTTTTATTTATGTTTGTGTCTTTATTACATGATCATTAGTGTCTAGTGTCTATGTCTTAAAGCTATGAATGTCCTATGAATCCATCACCTTTCTTAAATGAAAAATTTTTTAATCACAAAAGAACAAAAAGTACATGAATTTCGAATTCATCCTTGAGATTAGTTTAATTATTTTGATGTGATGATAATACTTTCTGCTTTCTGAATGAATGCTTGAATAGTGCATATTTTTGATAGTGAAGTTTATGAATATTAAAATTGTTGGCTCTTGAAAGAATAAAGAAAAATGAGAAATGTTATTGATAATATGAAAAATCATAAAATTGATTCTTGAAGCAAGAAAAAGCAGTGAAAAACAAAGCTTGCGGAAAAAAAATGGCGAAACAAAAAGAAAATAAAAGAAAAAAAAGAAAGAAAGAAAAAGAAAAAGCAAGCTGAAAAAGCCAAGAGCTTTTTAAACCAAAAGGCAAGAGAAAAAAGCTAGTAACCCTTTAAACTAAAAGGCAAGGGTAAAAAGGATCCAAGGCTTTGAGCATTAATGGATAGGAGGGCCCAAAGAAATAAAATTCTGGCCTAAGCGGCTAAACCAAGCAGTCCCTAAACCATGTGCTTGTGGCGTGAAGGTGTCAAGAGAAAAGCTTGAGACTGAGCGGTTAAAGTCGTGATCTAAAGCAAAAAGAGTGTGCTTAAGAACCCTGGACACCTCTAACTGGGGATTCTAGCAAAGCTGAGTCACAATCTGAAAAGGTTCATCCAGCTATGTGTCTGTTGCATTTATGTATCCGGTGGTAATACTGGAAAACAAAGTGCTTAGGGCCACGACCAAGACTCATAAAAGTAGCTGTGTTCAAGAATCAACATACTGAACTAGGAGAATCAATAACACTATCTAAATTCTGAGTTCCTATAGATGCCAATCATTCTTAACTTCAAAGGATAAAGTGAGATGCCAAAACTGTTCAGAGGTAAAAAGCTACTAGTCCCGCTCATCTAATTGGAGCTAAGTTTCATTGATATTTTGGAATTTATAGTATATTCTCTTCTTTTTATCCTATTTGATTTTCAGTTGCTTGGGGACAAGAAACAATTTAAGTTTGGTGTTGTGATGAGTGGATAATTTATACGCTTTTTGGCATTGTTTTTAGGTAGTTTTTAGTATGTTTTAGTTACTTTTTATTATATTTTTATTAGTTTTTAAGCAAAATTCACATTTCTGGACTTTACTATGAGTTTGTGTGTTTTTCTGTGATTTCAGGTATTTTCTAGCTGAAATTGAGGGACTTGAGCAAAAATCTGATTCAGAGGGTGAAAAAGGACTGCAGATGCTGTTGGATTCAGACCTCCCTGCACTCGAAATGGATTCTTTGGAGCTAACGAAACCCAATTGGCGCGATCTTAATTTCGTTGGAAAGTAGACATCCTGGGCTTTCCAGCAATATATAATAGTCCATACTTTGCCCGAGTTTTGACAACTCAAACTGGCGTTCAAACGCCAATTTCTTGCCCTATTCTGAAGTTAAATGCCAGAAATAGGTTACAAACCAGAGTTAAACGCCACAAATAGGCTGCAACCTGGCGTTTAACTCCAAGAGAATTCTCTACACGTTAAGGCTTCAATGCTCAGCCCAAGCACACACCAAGTAGGCCCCGGAAGTGGATTTCTGCACTATCTGCACTTAGTTACTCATTTTCTGTAAACCCTAGTGACTAGTTTAGTATAAAAACTACTTTTAGAGACTTATTTTACATCTTTGGACGTTTAGCCCCTGATGCCAGGGCATCATGGCTAGTTTTATTAGCCATTTTTTATATGCTTTAGGTTGGTTTCATGCATTTTCTTAGGAAATAAGCAAGTATTTGGTTGAAAATGCATTCACACCATGATTCAAGCAAACATTGTGAATTTTGAATGATTTCATGAGAATTATGCATGAATTGAATGATAAAATGGATGATGCATGATCCCATGATTAAGAGCAAGACTTTGATGCACTTTGTTTGATTGATTTCAGGTAACAAGAAGCAGAGAAGAGCCACGTTAGTGGCTACGTTAGTGCCACTAACGTGGCCATTAACGTGGAAGAAAAGAGACGCCCCAACGTTAGTGAGAAAGTTAGTGGCATTAACTTTGAAGAAGGAGAGCATGGAACGTTAGTGGTAAAAGTAAACACCACTAACATTAGCGACGGGCAAGAAGACCCACGTTAGTCTCCAAGTTAGTTACATTAATGTGGGAACCAACATGGAAGGAAAGGGAAACGCCAACGTTAGTGGAAAAAGTGAATGCCACTAACGTTTGCGAAGGCTAGAAAATTAAATTGCATGAAAATTAAAGGGAGAGGGATAATTGCAATAAATTAAAGAGAACAGAAAATAAAAGTGCTGAATCTTAAAGAGCAAGAAGTTAAATGGCGGAAACTTAGAACGCAAGAAATGTAAATTACAGAATCTTAGAATGCAAGAAATGTAAATGGCTTGAATTGTAAATGGGTCAGGGATGTGGGATTGCAAGAATCAAACAAGGAAAAGTAAATTGCAACAAGCAGGGAAGTAAAAGATGAATTTAATTGCAGTAGATCTCGAACAGAAAATGTAAATTGCTTGAAGACGCATTCAACAGAGAAATGAAAATGAAAACTCCAGATCTCAGGACCCAAGAGACTAGATAACCAAGTATAGATCTCAATGCCTTCTAAGATCGAAATTCAGAATTCAATTGCAAGAAAAGTAAAGATCAAGTAGTAGAAGAAAGGAATGCAAAAATTGATTTCTCAAAAAGTGCAGTAAATAAAACAGAGAGATCTCAGGGTGAGATTGAAACAGAATTCCTTCAATTCTTCAACACCCAAGATGCAAACAAAGTGTTGATGTGTATTTTTGGAAAACGAATTCCTAACACACAAAACTCACCGGCAAGTGCACCGGGTCGCATCAAGTAATAAAACTCACGGGAGTGAGGTCGATCCCACAGGGATTGAAGGATTGAGCAATTTTGGTTTAGTGGTTGATTTAGTCAAGCGAATCAAGAGTTGATTTGAGTGGTTTGTAGTTGACAGAAGCTAAATTGCATGAAATTAAAAGGAAGAGGGACAATTGCAGTAAATTAAAGGGCAGAGAAGGTAAATGTGCTGAATCTTAAAGAGCAAGAAATTAAATGGCAGAAACTTAGAACGCAAGAAATGTAAATTACAGAATCTTAAAGTGCAAGAAATGTAAATGGCTTGAATTATAAAGGGAATTGGGAAGTGGATTTGTAGAATTTAAACAAGGAAAAGTAAATTGCATTAATCAGACAAGTAGAAGGTGACTTGAATTTAACCGGATCTAAAGCGGAAATGTAAATGAACTTGAAAAGCTCTAACCAGAGAATTTAAAATGCAAACTCCAGATCTCAGGACCCAAGAGACTAGATAACCGACTCTAGATCTCAACGCCTTCCTAGATCCAAATGTAGAATTCAATTGCAAGAAATAGAGAAAAGTAAATAGCAGAATGAGTAGAAGAAGAGATAATGAACAGAAATGTAAATTCAATTATGCAGTAAAGAAAACAGAGATATCTCAGGATGAGATTGAAACAGAATTCCTTCAATTCTCCAACCCAAGATCCAAGACAAATGTAATTGCAATTGAAAACAAGAAAACTAAGAGGAAGAGAATTCAATTCTCCTACTCCGAAACTCAGAAACTCAAAACAATTCAAAACCAAAAGCTCTCCAAAAACTACCAAGCAAAACTCAAAGGAAAGCTCCCCTAAAACTTAAATCCTAAGCTATTTATACACTTTCTTCAAATGGTCTTCAAGCCTTGAATTGGGCCTTTGCTCTTGATGGAATTGGGTTGATAAAGGCCTTGGTTGATTGCTCTTGGAGTTGGAGAAAGATCCATTGTGAACCGGGTTGTAAATCATAAAAGCTTGAGTAAAAGTTTGAGGCAAACTTTTACTCAAACTTTTTATACCAGCTGCCCTCCTTTTGCTGATATCCACGTTTGAGCTAAAGTTTGAGGTCAAACTTTTGCTCAAACATGGATCCCCTTGTGTACATGTGTGGCGCCAACGTTTGCCAAAAAGCTTGAGGCAAACGTTGGCGCAAGCTTTTCTCCTCCAGGGTGTGCAAGTGTGGCGCCAACGTTTGCCAAAAAGCATGAGGCAAACGTTGGCGCAAGCTTTTCTCCTCCAGGGTGTTGTTTTTGTGATGCCAACGTTTGCCAAAAAGTTTGAGGCAAACATTGGCTCAAGCTTTTTCCTCCAGGGTGTTTTTAATTCTTCCAAAAGTTTGAGCTAAAGTTTGAGGCAAACTTTGGCTCAAACTTTTTTCCTCTGGGATGTTTTCAACTCTTCCAAAAGTTTGAGGTAAAGTTTGAGGCAAACTTTGGCTCAAACTTTTTGTTCTCTCTTGCTCCTAGCCATTCTTTCTTCCTTCAACATTCTTCAAAACTCTTTTCACCTATCATCAATCAATCAAAACAATCAAAGCTATGCCCCAAATCATGAGATTGTGTTTCTTTCATAATATATGACAATTATAGCACAAAATCTCATGAAAGTGCATTAATTCATCCATGGTTGATTGAATCAAAGGAAACATGGAAATCTACCCAATTGGCTTGCTTATGGCTTAAGAAAGTGCATAAAATCAATTGAAAACAAAAGAAAAAGAATAGTGAAAATAGGCTAAGATGACTTGTCATCACAACACCAAACTTAAAGCTTGCTTGTCCCCAAGCAAGAAAAGAATTAATGAGAAGAAAGAATGAAATGGAAGAGGATGTTCATGCTAGCAGAGTATTATTGGTAGTTCATGGGGTTTTATGTGGATATGTAAACACTCACTTCTTATTGACTTTTAGGCCTAGAAAGTCTCCTTCAAGCATCAAGCAACACACTGCTATGACCTCTCATTATTCCTTTGTCCTTGACTATTATTTTTCTATAAGCTTTAGTTCAGTGTCATGTGTAACAAGTTCATTTCTTTCTTTATACTTGACACATTATTCGCTATAGACACTTGGCTCACATTCCTTCTTAAAACATTGATGCCCAGCACCTCTTTGGGTTACTAAATGCCTTGTAGTTAGGTTGCTCTTGATAGTGGACTTTCAGCTGATGATCCCGGGTTAGTTAACTCAAGTCACCAAGTGTTAATGCACTCCAAAGAACTTAATAATCCAAGCAGATCCTAGTACAAAGACACCACAGGCATATATTCTAAGGTTCAAGCTATTGGTGTCTAGCTTTGTTTCTTTTTATTTTCTTTTGTCTTGTTGCCACTTTTTGGCTTTTTCTTTTCTCTTTTTGTTTTTCTTTTTAACCAAGAACTTTTATTTGATTGAGATTCATAGACAGTAGGCCACTTTCTACTTAGAAGGAGACTGATGAGCGGATAATTTATACGCTTTTTGGCATTGTTTTTAGTATGTTTTTAGTAGGATCTAGTTACTTTTAGGGATGTTTTCATTAGTTTTTATGTTAAATTCACATTTCTGGACTTTACTATGAGCTTGTGTGTTTTTCTGTGATTTCAGGTATTTTCTGGCTGAAATTGAGGGACTTGAGCAAAAATCAGATTCAGAGGTTGAAAAAGGACTGCTGATGCTGTTGGATTCTGACCTCCCTGCACTCGAAAAGGCGCGCTTCCAATTGCGTTGGAAAGTAGACATCCAGGGCTTTCCAGCAATATATAATAGTCCATACTTTGGCCAAGAATAGATGACGTAAACTGGCGTTCAACGCCAGCCTTCTGCCCAAATCTGGCGTCCAGCGCCAGAAAAGGATCCAAAACCAGAGTTGAACGCCCAAACTGGCACAGAAACTGGCGTTCAACTCCACAAATGGCCTCTGCACGTGGAACACTTAAGCTCAGCCCAAACACACACCAAGTGGGCCCCGGAAGTGGATTTATACATCAAATACTTACTCATGTAAACCCTAGTAGCTAGTTTATTATAAATAGGACCTCTTACTATTGTATTAGGCATCTTTGGTCTCAGTTTTAATCCATTGTTCATCTTAGGAGACTATTGATCTCGTTTAGGGGGCTGGCCATCTCGGCCATGCCTGGACCTTCACTTATGTATTTTCATACGGTAGAGTTTCTACACTCCATAGATTAAGGTGTGGAGCTCTGCTGTCCCTCAAAGATTAATGCAAAGTACTACTGTTTTCTATTCAATTCTTCTTATTTCTCTTCTAAGATATCCATTCGCACCCAAGAACGTGATGAAGGTGATGATTATGTGTGACGCTCATCATCCTTCTCCCTTATGAACGCGTGCCTGACAAACACTTCTGTTCTACATGAAATAAGCTAGAATGAGTATCTCTTAGATCTCCTAACCGGAATCTTCGTGGCGTAAGCTAGAATGATGGCGGCATTCAAGAGAATCCGGAAGGTCTAAACCTTGTCTGTGGTATTCCGAGTAGGATTCAATGATTGAATGACTGTGACGAGCTTCAAACTCGCGATTGTTGGGCGTTAGTGACAGACGCAAAAGGAGGGTGAATCCTATTCCAGCATGATCGGGAACCGACAGATGAATAGCCGTGCCGTGACAGGGTGCGTGAGCATATTATTTACTGAGAGGAGGGGATGTAGCCACTGACAACGGTGATGCCCTTGCATAAAGCCAGCCATGGAAAGGAGTAAGACAGATTGGATGAAGATAGCAGGAAAGCAGAGGTTCAGAGGAACGAAAAGCATCTCCATTCGCTTATCTGAAATTCCTACCAATGATTTACATAAGTATCTCTATCTCTATTTTATTATATCATATCCGAAAACACCATTATCACTTTATATCTGCCTGACTGAGATTTACAAGGTGACCATAGCTTGCTTCATACCAACAATCTCCGTGGGATTCGACCCTTACTCACGTAAGGTATTACTTGGACGACCCAGTGCACTTGCTGGTTAGTTGTATCGAAGTTGTGACAATTATGAATTAAGATCAAAGCACCAAGCTTTGGAGCCATTACCAGGGATTGTTCGAGCCTGGACATCACAATTTCGTGCACCAAGTTTTTGGCGCCGTTGCCGGGGACTTAATTGTTCCTGTTTGGCGCCAATAATCATCTGAGATCCCAATCCCGGCAACAACATCAAGTTTTTGGCGCCGTTGCCGGGGATTGTTTGTGTTTGGACAACTGACGGTTCATCTTGTTGCTCAGATTAGGTAATTTTCTTTTCGTTTTTTCAAAAAAATCTTTCAAAAATATTTTCAAAAATCTCTCATATGTTTTCGAAAAAAATTAAATAAAAATGTTTTCAAAAATTTTATTCAAGATTTTTAAGAATGAATTCTAGTGTTTCATGAAGCATGTGAAGCCTGGCTGGCTGTAAAGCCATGTCTAAATTCTTTTGGACTGAGGCTTCCAAACCATCAGAGGTAAGTTACATACTTGATAAATGATGAGCAGCAATTTGTTATCAAGATCAATATACTCTGGTGTTAAATGCTAAAGCTTGGCTGGCCATTGGCCATGTCTAGTGTTTTGGACTGGAGCTTTCATTGAAAGCTTGGCTGGCTAGTGAGCCATGTCTAATTCCTGGACTGAAGCTTTAAACTAAGAATGCAAGATTCTTGGAATTCATATTAAAAATTTTGGAATCCTTATTTTTTCTTTTTCATATAATTTTCGAAAAAAATCCAAAAAAATTAGAAAATCATAAAAACCAAAAATATTTTCTGTTTCTTGTTTGAGTCTTGAGTCATGTTATAAGTTTGGTGTCAATTGCATATGCATCTTACATTTTTTCGAAAATTTTATGCATTCATGGTGTTCTTCATGATCTTGAAGTTGTTCTTGGTAAGTCTTCTTGTTTGATCTTGATGATTTTTTGTTTTGTGTCTTTTCATGTTTATCATATGCATTCTTGAATTCTTAGTGCGTAAGCATTAAAGAATTCTAAGTTTGGTGTCTTGCATGTTTTCTTTGCATTAAAAATTTTTCAAAAATATGTTCTTGATGTTCACCATGACATTCAAAGTGTTCTTGGTGTTCATCTTGACATTCATAGCATTCTTGCATGCATTCATTGTTTTGATCTAAAAATTTCATGCATTGCATATTTTTCATGTTTTTCATAAAAATTTCAAAAATAAAAAAAAATATCTTTCCCTTTTTCTCTCATCAAATTCGAAAATTTGGATTGACTTTTTCAAAAATTTTTAAAATCAAATTGTTTCTCATGAGTCAAATCAAATTTTCAATTTGAAAATCTTATCTTTTTCAAAATCTTTTTCAAAAATCAAATCTTTTTCAAAATTCTTAGTTATTTTCGAAAATTCCAAAAATATTTTTCAAAAATCTTTTTCTTATTTTTATACCAAATTTTCGAAAATAACATAATCAATTAATGTTTTGATTCAAAAATTTGAAGTTTGCTACTTGCTTGTTAAGAAAGATTCAAACTTTAAGTTCTAGAATCATATCTTGTGATTTCTTATGAATCAAGTCATTAATTGTGATTTTAAAAATCAAATCTTTTTCAAAAACTAATTTCAATTATATCTTTTCAAAAATATCTTCTCATCTTATCTTTTTCAAAAATATCTTTTCAAAATATCTTTCCTAACCTCCTAACTTCCTATCTTTTCAAAATTTGTTTCAACTAACTAACTAACTTTTTGTTTGTTTCTTAACTTTTTCAAAACTACCTAACTAACTCTCTCTCTCTAATTTTCGAAAATATCTTCCCTCTTTTTCAAAAATTTCTTTTTTATTAACTAATTATTTTTATTTTTAATTTTTAAAACTTAATTTTCGAAAATTACTAACATTTTTTCAAAAACCATTTTTCAAAAATCACTAACTCTTTTTCAAAATAATTTTCGAAAATTATCCCTCCCCCATCTCATTCTATTTATTCATTCATATCCTAACATCTCATCTCACATCTCTTCCATCCGTACAGTTGTGTTTCTTCCTTTACATCACATTCTTTGTCTCCCCCTCTTTTCTTCCACTCACAAAGGGATCCCTATACTGTGGTATAAAGGATCTCTATTATTATTATTATTTTTCTGTGCCTTCTTCTTTGTCATATGAGCAGGAGCAAGGATAAGAACATTCTTGTGGAAGCAGATCCAGAACCTGAAAGGACTCTGAAGAGAAAATTAAGAGAAGCTAAAATACAACAATCCAGAAATAACCTTTCAGAAATTTTCGAACAGACAGAGGAGATGGCAGCCAAAAATAATAATAATAATGTAAGGAAGATGCTTGGTGACTTTACTGCACCTAATTCCAATTTACATGGAAGAAGCATCTCCATTCCTGCCATTGGAGCAAACAACTTTGAGCTGAAACCTCAATTAGTTTCTCTAATGCAGCAGAACTGCAAGTTTCATGGACTTCTAGCTGAAGATTCTTTTCAGTTCTTAACTGAATTCTTGTAGAAATGTGATACTGTTAAGACTAATGGAGTAGATCCTGAAGTCTACAGGCTCATGCTTTTCCCTTTTGCTGTAAGAGACAGAGCTAGATTATGGTTGGATTCTCAACCCAAAGACAGCCTGAACTCTTGGGATAAGCTGGTCACGGCTTTCTTAGCCAAGTACTTTCCTCCTCAAAAGCTGAGCAAGCTTAGAGCTGATGTTCAAACCTTCAGACAGAAAGAAGGTGAATCTCTCTATGAAGCTTGGGAAAGATACAAACAGTTGACCAAAAAGTGTCCTTCTGACATGCTTTCAGAATGGACCATCCTGGATATATTCTATGATGGGTTATCTGAGCTATCAAAGATGTCACTGGACACTTCTGCAGGTGGATCCATTTACCTAAAGAAAACGCCTGCAGAAGCTCAAGAACTCATTGACATGGTTGCTAATAACCAGTTCATGTACACTTCTGAAAGGAATCCTGTGAGCAATGGGACGCCTATGAAGAAGGGAGTTCTTGAGGTTGATACTCTGAATGCCATATTGGCTCAGAATAAAATATTGACTCAGCAAGTCAATATGATCTTTCAGAGTCTGCATGGAATGCAAGCTGCATCCAACAGTACTCAAGAGGCTTCTTCTGAAGAAGAAGCTTATGATCCTGAGAACCCTGCAATAGCAGAGGTAAATTACTTAGGTGAACCTTATGGAAACACCTATAACTCAACATGGAGAAATCATCCAAATTTCTCATGGAAGGATCAAAAGCCTCAATAAGGCTTTAATAATGGTGGAAGAAACAGGTTTAGCAATAGCAAGCCTTTTCCATCATCAACTCAGCAACAGACAGAGAACTCTGAACAAAATGCTTCTAATTTAGCAAATCTAGTCTCTGATCTATCTAAGGCCACTGTAAGTTTCATGAATGAAACAAGGTCTTCCATTAGAAATCTGGAAGCACAAGTGGGCCAGCTGAGTAAAAGGATCACTGAAATCCCTCCTAGTACTCTCCCAAGCAATACAGAAGAGAATCCAAAAGAAGAGTGCAAGGCCATTGACATAAGCGCCATGGCCGAACCTGTGAGGAGAGGAGAGGACGTGAATCCCAAGGAGGAAGACCTCCTGGGACGTCCAGTGGTCAATAAGGAGCTTCCCTCTGAGGAACCAAAGGACTCTGGGGCCCATCTAGAGACCATAGAGATTCCATTGACCCTCCTTATGCCCTTCATGAGCTCTGATGAGTATTCCTCTTCTGAAGAGAATGAGGATGTCACTGAAGAGCAAACTGCCAAGTTTCTTGGTGCAATCATGAAGCTGAATGCCAAATTGTTTGGCATTGATACTTGGGAAGTTGAACCTCCCTTGTTCGTCAATGAACTAAGTGATCTGGATCAACTGACATTGCCTCAGAAGAGACAGGATCCTGGAAAGTTCATAATACCCTGTACCATAGGCACCATGATCTTTAATGCTCTGTGTGACCTTGGTTCAGGAATAAACCTCATGCCCCTCTCTGTAGTAGAGAAACTGGGAATCTATGGGGTACAAGCTGCTAAAATCTCATTAGAGATGGCAGACAGCTCAAGAAGACAGGCTTATGGACAAGTAGAAGATGTATTAGTAAAGGTTGAGGGCCTTTACATACCTACTGATTTCATAGTCCTGGATACTGGAAAGGAAGAGGATGAATCCATCATCCTAGGAAGACCTTTCCTGGCCACAGCAAGAGCTGTGATTGATGTTGACAGAGGTGAAATAGTCCTTCAATGGAATGAGAACTCCCTTGTATTCAAAACTCAAGGATCTCCCTCTGCAACCATGGAGAGGAAGCTTGAAAAGCTTCTCTCAAAGCAGAGTCAACCAGAGCCCCCACAGTCAAACTCTAAGCTTGGTGTTGGGAGGCCACAACCAAACTCTAAGTTTGGTGTTGAACTCCCATATCCAAACTCTAAGTTTGGTGTTGGAGAGTCTCAACAAAGCTCCGCACATCTGTGAGGCTCCATGAGAGCCCACTGTCAAGCTATTGACATTAAAGAAGCGCTTGTTGGGAGGTAACCCAATATTTATCCAATTCTTATTTTTATTGTTTTTCATGTTTTCTTAAGTTCATGATCATGTGGAGTCACAAAATAAATAGAAAAATTGAAAACGGAATCAAAAACAGCAGAAGAAAAATCACACCCTGAAGGAGCATCTGTCTGGCGTTCAGCGCCAGAACGGAGCATGGTTCTGGCGCTGAACGCCCAAAATGGGCAGCTTCTGGGCGCTGAACGCCAGAACAGACATGGTTCTGGCGTTCAACGCCAGAAATGGCACACAAATGGGCGTTGAACGCCCAAAATGGCCACCAACCTGGCGCTGAACGCCCAGAGTTGGGTACAAAGGCATTTTTACATGCTTAATGGGTGCAGGGATGTAAATACTTGAAAACCTCAGGATCTGTGGACCCCATAGGATCCACTCAGGATCTGTGGACCCCACATGATCCACTCAGGATCTGTGGACCCCACAGGATCCCCACTTACCTCCACTCACTTCTTCTCACCACTCTCTTTCACACAACCCCATAAACACTCTTACCCAAAAACCCTTCACCAATCACCTCAAACTCTCTTCCCCATCACCTCTTCACCACTCACATCCATCCACTCTTCCCGATAAACCTACCTTATAAACTCTACCTACCTTCAAAATTCAAAACCAATTTCCCACCCAAACCCACCCATATGGCCGAACCTTAACCCCCCCTCACTTCCCTATATAAAGCCATCCATTCTTCTTCAAATTCACACAACACACCCCTCTACACTCCTCTTGGCCGAAACCACATCTCCCTCTCCCTCTCCATATTTCTTCTTCTTCTTCTTCTATTCTTTTGTTTATTGCTCGAGGGCGAGCAATATTCTAAGTTTGGTGTGGTAAAAGCATAGCTTTTTTGTTTTTCCATTACCATTGATGGCACCCAAGATCGGAGAATCCTCTAGAAGAGGGAAAGGGAAGACAAGAGCTTCCACATCCGAGTCATGGGAGATGGAAAGGTTCATCTCCAAAGCCCATCAAGACCACTTCTATGATGTTGTGGCCAAGAAGAAGGTGATCCCTGAGGTCCCTTTTAAACTCAAAAGAAATGAGTATCCGGAGATCCGACATGAAATTCAAAGAAGAGGTTGGGAAGTTCTAACAAATCCCATCCAACAAGTCGGCATCCTAATGGTTCAAGAGTTCTATGCCAATGCATGGATCACCAAGAACCATGATCAAAGTAAGAACCCGGATCCAAAGAACTATGTTACAATGGTTCGGGGGAAATACTTAGATTTTAGTCCGGAAAATGTGAGGTTGGCGTTCAACTTGCCATACATGGAAGAGAACGCACGCCCCTACACAAGGAGAGTCAACTTTGATCAAAGGTTGGACCAAGTCCTTATGGACATATGTGTAGAAGGAGCTCAATGGAAGATTGACTCCAAAGGCAAGCCGGTTCAACTAAGAAGATTGGACCTCAAGCCTATAGCTAGAGGATGGTTGGAGTTTATTCAATGCTCAATCATTCCCACTAGCAACCGGTCTGAAGTTACCATAGACCGGGCCATCATGATCCATAGCATCATGATTGGAGAAGAGGTGGAAGTTCATGAGATTATACCTCAAGAACTCTACAAGGTGGCTGACAAGTCCTCCACCATGGCAAGGTTAGCCTTTCCTCACCTCATTTGCCACCTATGCAATTCAGCTGGAATTGACATAGAGGGAGATATCCTCATTAAAGAGGAAAAGCCCATCACTAAGAAAAAGATGGAGCAAGCAAGAGAGCCCACTCATGGAGCTCAAGAGGCGTATGAAGCTCATCACCATGAGATTCCGGAAATGCCTCAAATGCACTTTCCTCCACAAAACTATTGGGAGCACATCAACACCTCCCTAGAAGAATTGAGTTCCAATATGGGACAACTAAGGGTGGAACATCAAGAGCACTCCATCATGCTTCATGAAATAAGAGAAGATCAAAAAGCAATGAGGGAGGAGCAACAAAGACAAGGAAGAGACATAGAAGAGCTCAAGGACATCATTGGTTCCTCAAGAAGGAAACGCCACCATCACTAAGGTGGATTCATTCCTTGTTTTTGCTTTCTCTATTTTTTGTTTTCTATGTTATGTGCTTATCTATGTTTGTGCCTTCATTACATGATCATTAGTAGTTAGTAACTTTGTCTTAAAGATATGAATGTCCTATGAATCCATCACCTCTCTTAAATGAAAAAATGTTTTAATTCAAAAGAACAAGAAGTACATGAGTTTCGAATTTATCCTTGAACTTAGTTTAATTATATTGATGTGGTGACAAAGCTTCTTGTTTTCTGAATGTATGCTTGAACAGTGCATATGTCTTTTGAAGTTGTTGTTTAAGAATGTTAAATATGTTGGCTCTTGAAAGAATGATGACTAGGAGACATGTTATTTGATAATCTGAAAAATCATAAAAATGATTCTTGAAGCAAGAAAAAGCAGCAAAGAACAAAGCTTGCAGAAAAAAAAAATAGGCGAAAAAAAAAAATAGGCGAAAAAAAAAATAGAAAGAAAAAGAAAAAGCAAGCAGAAAAAGCCAATAACCCTTAAAACCAAAAGGCAAGGGCAAATAAAAAGGATCCCAAGGCATTGAGCATCAATGGATAGGAGGGCCTAAAGGAATAAAATCCTGGTCTAAGCGGCTAAACCAAGCTGTCCCTAACCATGTGCTTGTGGCGTGTAGGTATCAAGTGAAAACTTGAGACTGAGCGGTTAAAGTCAAGGTCCAAAGCAAAAAAAAAAAAAAAAAAAAAAAGAAAAAGAGTGTGCTTAAGAACCCTGGACACCTCTAATTGGGGACTTTAGCAAAGTTGAGTCACAATCTGAAAAGGTTCACCCAATTATGTGTTTGTGGCATCTATGTATCCGGTGGTAATACTGGAAAACAAAGTGCTTAGGGCCACGGCCAAGACTCATAAAGAAGCTGTGTTCAAGAATCATCATACTAAACTAGGAGAGTCAATAACACTATTCGAAATCTGAAGTTCCTATAGATGCCAATCATTCTGAACCTCAATGGATAAAGTGAGATGCCAAAACTATTCAAGAGGCAAAAAGCTATAAGTCCCGCTCATTTGATTGGAGCTATGTTTCATTGATAGTTTGGAATTTATAGTATATTCTCTTCTTTTTATCCTATTTGATTTTCAGTTGCTTGGGGACAAGCAACAATTTAAGTTTGGTGTTGTGATGAGCGGATAATTTATACGCTTTTTGGCATTGTTTTTAGAATGTTTTTAGTAGGATCTAGTTACTTTTAGGGATGTTTTCATTAGTTTTTATGTTAAATTCACATTTCTGGACTTTACTATGAGTTTGTGTGTTTTTCTGTGATTTCAGGTATTTTCTGGCTGAAATTGAGGGACTTGAGCAAAAATCAGATTCAGAGGTTGAAAAAGGACTGCTGATGCTGTTGGATTCTGACCTCCCTGCACTCGAAAAGGCGCGCTTCCAATTGCGTTGGAAAGTAGACATCCAGGGCTTTCCAGCAATATATAATAGTCCATACTTTGGCCAAGAATAGATGATGTAAACTGGCGTTCAACGCCAGCCTTCTGCCCAAATCTGGCGTCCAGCGCCAGAAAAGGATCCAAAACCAGAGTTGAACGCCCAAACTGGCACAGAAACTGGCGTTCAACTCCACAAATGGCCTCTGCACGTGGAACACTTAAGCTCAGCCCAAACACACACCAAGTGGGCCCCGGAAGTGGATTTATACATCAAATACTTACTCATGTAAACCCTAGTAGCTAGTTTATTATAAATAGGACCTCTTACTATTGTATTAGGCATCTTTGGTCTCAGTTTTAATCCATTGTTCATCTTAGGAGACTATTGATCTCGTTTAGGGGGCTGGCCATCTCGGCCATGCCTGGACCTTCACTTATGTATTTTCATACGGTAGAGTTTCTACACTCCATAGATTAAGGTGTGGAGCTCTACTATCCCTCAAAGATTAATGCAAGGTACTACTGTTTTCTATTCAATTCTTCTTATTTCTCTTCTAAGATATCCATTTGCACCCAAGAACGTGATGAAGGTGATGATTATGTGTGACGCTCATCATCCTTCTCCCTTATGAACGCGTGCCTGACAAACACTTCTGTTCTACATGAAATAAGCTAGAATGAGTATCTCTTAGATCTCCTAATCGGAATCTTCGTGGCATAAGCTAGAATGATGGTGGCATTCAAGAGAATCCGGAAGGTCTAAACCTTGTCTGTGGTATTCCGAGTAGGATTCAATGATTGAATGACTGTGACGAGCTTCAAACTCGCGATTGTTGGGCGTTAGTGACAGACGCAAAAGGAGGGTGAATCCTATTCCAGCATGATCGGGAACCGACAGATGAATAGCCGTGCCGTGACAGGGTGCGTGAGCATATTATTCACTGAGAGGAGGGGATGTAGCCACTGACAACGGTGATGCCCTTGCATAAAGCCAGCCATGGAAAGGAGTAAGACAGATTGGATGAAGATAGCAGGAAAGCAGAGGTTCAGAGGAACGAAAAGCATCTCCATTCGCTTATCTGAAATTCCTACCAATGATTTACATAAGTATCTCTATCTCTATTTTATTATATCATATTCGAAAACACCATTATCACTTTATATCTGCCTGACTGAGATTTACAAGGTGACCATAGCTTGCTTCATACCAACAATCTCCGTGGGATTCGACCCTTACTCACGTAAGGTATTACTTGGACGACCCAGTGCACTTGCTGGTTAGTTGTATCGAAGTTGTGACAATTATGAATTAAGATCGAAGCACCAAGCTTTGGAGCCATTACCAGGGATTGTTCGAGCCTGGACATCACAATTTCGTGCACCAGAGACATCCTAGTTCTCTTATTCACTAAAAGTGAGCTATCATACAATCACACATACATACCACCACTTACTTTTATTGTACTTATATCTATCAGAGAACTATCTTACTTCACATTCAAACATTTCTATTATTGAATTAAAGATGCAGGGGACAAAGCATGCTTTTTGTTAAGTGAAAGTAAACACACAAGCACACACTTAGACTAGCTTACTTATTTTAAGAAAATTGATTCTACTTGTACTAGATGAACACTTTAGCAAGATATAAATCATGGCATCTCTCAACAGCTGAAGTTAAGTATAGATACAACCTAGTGGTTTGCAGTTCTTTTGTCCTTCTTTTTGTTGATCCCCTTTTGAGTCATGGTGCATTATGTCTTCAATTGGTGGTTAGTTCTTTGCATAATTCTCAAAAGTTGCTTGCTTCTCAAGCCCTTTGGTGACTGGTTATTATGCATGAATTGAATGCGACTTTTGGATTTAAGTTGGTGTGGGAACACCAAACTTAGTTCCTTGCCACTTCCTCTGATGCAACAGGTCAACTATATGTAAAATCTTGTGTTCTTGCTAAAGGTTATGAAGTTGAAATTAGAGAGCAATTAAGTAATTGAATAATCTGTTTGATTGCTTGGAGCTAGTGTTGTGCAAGAAATGAGAATATGTTTTTAAATGATGTTTTGGTGGAACACCAAACTTATCTCTTGTTTAGGGGTAAATGTGATATGCCAGCAGTTAATCACAATTGATGCCTTCATCACAGAATATGATTTTCTTTTCAATTGTAAAGTCTCAGAAAGTAACAACGTATGATCATTGGTGCATGATTTTTAATTTTCATGAAGAAGAAAAAAATAATTTTAATCTTCTGAAAATATCCACCTATGCAGACACCAAACATAGTGTTTAGTCATATGCTTCATCAGGATACTAAGCATATAGTATGAAAATGTTTGTAACACTGGTTTGGTGTGCTTGAAGGCACACCAAACTTAGAAGTCTTATCATATGTTTCAAAACATTGCATGCATTCATTAAGTATGTTCATGAAAAGAAAAAAAAATCATGCTCAGGTGATCATAGCTTATTGAATTTAAAATGACATGAATCTTAAATCATGGGTTGCCTCCCATGGAGCGCTCTTTTATTGTCACTAGCTTGACACTGGGGCTTTCTTTTATGGTGGTTGATGATTGTAATGCCTCAACTTGTCTCCCCTGACTGTGATCCTCCTCTTTGTTCTCTGGTGTTCAATTTCAGCGTGCTCTAATGAGAGTATATTACTGACAGTGTAATAATCATCCGTCTGTTGGTTTGCTCCCAGTTGTTGATAGATCAATTGTACTTTATCACCCTTGGAAAGCCCTTCTGTTGGAATCTTTCTGTTCTTCCAACCTCTTTTTGTTTTGTTTCTGTGTTTCTTCCTTTCTTTTCTTGATCTTTCTTCTCTGGCCGTAGGCTTACTTTGGAGATCTCTCTTCTCAGTGGCTAATACTCCAATATCCTCTTGAACTTCTTCATCATTCTGCATAATCTTTTGCCTTGGGATGTTGCTGTGAATCACCTTGTTGCTTTCTTCCTTTAACTGTGATTCTTCCTTGTCGAGTTCCATATAGTCTTTCTTCTCATCACTGAACTGCGCTTCTGGTAATACTTTCAGAGTGACACTCTTATCATGCATTCTGAGAGTTAATTTTCCTTGCTCTACATCTATGATAGCCCTGGCAGTGGCCAAGAACGGTCTCCCAAGTATGATGGAGTCACTTTCATCCTCATCTGAATCTAGAACCACAAAATCTGCAGGGTATATGAATTTGTCCACCTTGACTAGAAGGTTTTCAATTACACCCCTGGGGTATACCATTGACTTATCTACCAGCTCTAGAGACATCTGTACCGGTTTAACTTCCTCTATACGCAGCTTTTTCACCAAAGAGGAGGGAATTAAGTTAATACTTGCTCCTAGATCGCACATTGCCTTAGTGATGGTTAATTCCCTAACGGTGCAAGGCAGCAAAAAGCTCCCAGGGTCTTCAAGCTTAGGAGGAAGCCCTTTTTGAATCAAAGCCCTGCATTCCTCAGTAAGCAGTATGGTCTCTTTCTCGTCCCAACTTCTTTTCTTGTTGATAAGCTCCTTCAAAAACTTGGCATACAGAGGCATTTGCTCAAGTGCTTCAGCCAAGGGAATATTGATCTCCATCTTTTTGAATGTCTCAAGGAATTTGTGAAAATGTTGGTCCTTAGTCTCTTTGCTGAACCTCTGGGGATATGGCAGTGGAGGTGTGATGCTCTTTCCTACTTGCTGCTGTCCCTAAATCACTTCTTTTGAACTGTGTGGTTGGTTGTTCTTCTCTTTGAGTTTCTCAGTGCTCTTGTTTAGCATCACAACTTGATCCTTGGCTTCATCTGCCTTTGTTTGCTTTTCATCTTCTATTGGTCTTTTGCTGCTCTCTGCTTGCTTCTTTGTAGTGTCATTGTTGCTCATCAATATTCTCCCACTCCTTAATTGTATCGCCTTGCATTCTTCCTTAGGATTTGGGATTGTGTCACTCGGCAGTGAGCTTGAAGGTCTCTCAACAGAAATCTGCTTGGAGATTTGCCCAATCTGCCTCTCTAGGCTCTTCATGGAGGCTTCATGGTTCTTGGTTGTCATTTCCTGGTGTTTCCACATTTTGTCTATCAAAGTTTCCAAGTTAGTGAGTCTTTGAGATTCAGGTGATGCTTGTGGTGGGTTGTGAGATGTGGATGGTGGATGGTAGGCATTTTGGTTGGTGGGTTGGTTATTTGATTGGTAATGGTTGTGGTTGGGGTAGTTATTTTGAGGTTTTCTGTAAAGGTTTTGGTTAGTTTGCTGCTGGTTGTGGTTTTGGTTGTTTCTTGAAGTGTTTTGGTTTGAGTTCCTCTGCCATGGTTGTTAGTTCTGGTTGTGATTATCTCCCCATCTGAGGTTTGGGTGGTTCTTCCAGGATGGATTGTATGTGTCACCATACACTTCATTCTGTCCAGAGTTTTGGTTATGCATGTACTGCACTTGCTCCTGTTGTTGCTCTTCTTGACTTTCTTCATTCTGCACCCATACAGTTGATGGTTGGCTTGTGTTCACAGCTGCTACTTGAAGGCTATCAATCCATTTGGCCATTTGTTCAAACTGTTGTTGAATTTGTTGCTGCATCATTTTGTTTTGAGCTAAGATTGAGTCCACTCCTTCTAGCTCCATTACTCCTCTCCTTTGTGATGGTTGGCATTGCCTTTGATGCGCAAAGAAATACTGATTATTAGCCACCATGTCAATAAGGTTTTGAGCTTCTTCTGCGGTTTTCATCAGTTGCAATGATCCTCCAGCTGAATGATCAAGTGCTTCTTGAGCCTTTAGAGTGAGTCCTTCATAGAAGTTCTGTAGCTTGTCCCACTCAGTGAATATTTCTGGTGGACATTTCCTCAGCAGAGCCTTATATCTCTCCCATGCTTCATACAGATTTTCAGCATCCAATTGCGTGAATGTTTGCACCTTAGTCTTCAACCTGATGATCCTTTGAGGGGGGTAAAACTTGGCAAGAAACTTGCTCACCAAATCATCCCATGTGTTAATGCTTTCCTTCGGAAATATTTCTAGCCATTGAGTGGCCTTGTCCCTGAGAGAGAATGGGAATAACAACAGCTTGTATATGTCAGGGTGCACTCCATTGCTTTTAACTGTGTCACAAATTCTCAAGAAAGTGGATAAATGTTGATTTGGATCCTCCAATGGTCCTCCCCCAAACGAGCAGTTGTTTTGGACCAATGTGATGAGTTATGGCTTCAGTTCAAAGTTATTTGCATTGACATTAGGGGTGAGAATGCTGCTTCCACAATGTCTAGCGTTTACAAAGGTATAGGAGGCCAGTACCCTCCTCTGTTGTGGATTATTGTTAACCCCTCCTCCTGGATTAGATGGATCTCCTTCCATCTCGTGATATTCTTCCTCAGATTCTTCCTCTCCAACAATATTTTTCCCTCTTTCAGCTCTTCTTAACCTTCTAAGAGTTCTCTGGTCAGTTTCAGATAAAACAGGAGTGGCTCTCCCTGTACCTGACATACAAACAAAACAAAAGAAACACCACCAGTAACACTTCAATCTATTGCTAGAATGAAGTTTAGCTTAAGCAAAATTTCAAACAGTTAGTGTGTCGGTCAAAAATTAGAGAAACAGAAAAGAAAAGGTGCTTGATCTAGATCTCCACTTCACTTAATCATTGTCAATCTATTTCAATCCCCGGCAACGGCGCCAAAAACTTGATGTGCATTTTCGGAAAATGAATTCCTAACACACAAAACTCACCGGCAAGTGCACCGGGTCGCATCAAGTAATAAAACTCACGGCAGTGAGGTCGATCCCACAGGGATTGAAGGATTGAGCAATTTTCGTTTAGTGGTTGATTTAGTCAAGCGAATCAAGAGTTGATTTGAGTGGTTTGTATTTGACAGAAGCTAAATTGCATGAAATTAAAAGGAAGAGGGACAATTGCAGTAAATTAAAGGGCAGAGAAGGTAAATGTGCTGAATCTTAAAGAGCAAGAAATTAAATGGCAGAAACTTAGAACGCAAGAAATGTAAATTGCAGAATCTTAAAGTGCAAGAAATGTAAATGGCTTGAATTGTAAAGGGAATTGCGAAGTGGATTTGCAGAATTTAAACAAGGAAAAGTAAATTGCATTAATCAGACAAGTAGAAGGTGACTTGAATTTAACCGGATCTAAAGCAGAAATGTAAATGAACTTGAAAAGCTCTAACCAGAGAATTTAAAATGCAAACTCCAGATCTCAGGACCCAAGACACTAGATAACCGACTCTAGATCTCAATGCCTTCCTAGATCCAAATGTAGAATTCAATTGCAAGAAATAGAGAAAAGTAAATAGCAGAATGAGTAGAAGAAGAGATAATGAACAGAAATGTAAATTCAATTATGCATTAAAGAAAACAGAGAGATCTCAGGATGAGATTGAAACAGAATTCCTTCAATTCTCCAACCCAAGATCCAAGACAAATGTAATTGCAATTGAAAACAAGAAAACTAAGAGGAAGAGAATTCAATTCTCCTACTCCGAAACTCAGAAACTCAAAACAATTCAAAACCAAAAGCTCTCCAAAAACTACCCAGCAAAACTCAAAGGAAAGCTCCCCTAAATGAAATTGAAAAAAAAAAGAACTAAGAGGAAGAGAATTCAATTCTCCTTCCAAAGGACTTAGAATCTCCAAATACTCTCAACCAAAAGCTCTCCTAAAATCACTTAGCAAAACTAAAAAGGAAAAGCTCCCTAAAAACTTAAATTCTAAGCTATTTATACACTCTCTTCAAATGATCTTCAAGCCTTGAATTGGGCCTTTGCTCTTGATGGAATTGGGTTGGCAAAAGCCTCTGTTGATTGCTCTTGGAGTTGGAGAGAAACCCATTTATGAACCGGGCCATGAACCAGAAAAGCTTGAGTAAAAGTTTGAGGTCAAACTTTTACTCTAACTTTTCATATCAGCTAGCCTTCCTTGCTGCCATCCACGTTTGAGCCAAAGTTTGAGGTCAAACTTTGAGCCAAACGTGGATCCCTCTTGCATGCCTCTCGGGTTACTACTTTGCCCTCTTGTCAAGTTGCCAATTTTATGTCCACTATAGACTATTATATATGGTTGGAAAGCTCTGAACGTCAGCTTTCTAACCCAATTGGAATCACCTCAATTGGACATCTACAACTCAAGTTAATCTTGTTGGAAGTGTACCCCTTCATGTTGTTGTGGCGCCAACGTTTGCCTAAAAGCTTGAGGTCAAACGTTGGCGCAAGCTTTTGCTCTCCTGGGTGTTTTGTTGTGGCGCCAACGTTTGCCTAAAAGCTTGAGGGCAAACGTTGGCGCAAGCTTTTGCTCTCCTGGGTGTTTTGTTGTGGCGCCAACGTTTGCCTAAAAGCTCGAGGTCAAACGTTGGCGCAAGCTTTTGCTCTCCTGGGTGAATTCAATTCTTCCAAAAGTTTGAGCTAAAGTTTGAGGCAAGCTTTTGCTCAAGCTTTTTGTTCTCTCCTGCTCCTTGCCATTTCTTCTTTCTTCAACCTTCTTCAAAGCTCTTTTCACCTATCATTAATTAACCAAGCACATCAAAGCTATGCTCAAAATCATGAGACTGTTATTCTTTCATAATATATGACAATTATAGCACAAAATCTCATGAAATTGCATTAATTTATCCATGGTTGATTAAATCAAAGGAAACATGAAATTCTACCCAATTGGCTTACTTATGGCTCAAGAAAGTGCATAAAATCAATCGAAAACAAAAGAAAAAGACTAGTGAAACTAGGCTAAGATGACTTGTCCCCAAGCAAGAAAAGAATTATTGAGAAGAAAGAATGAAATAGAAGAAGATGTTTATGCTAGCAGAGTGTTATTGGTAGCTCATGGGGTTTTATGTAGATATGTAAATACTCACTTCTTATTGACAATTCGGCCTAGAAAGTCTCATCCAAGCATCAAGCAACACACTGCTATGACCTCTCATTATTCCTTTGTCCTTGGTTACTATTTTTCTATAAGCTTTAGTTCAGTGTCATGTGTAACAAGCTCTTTTCTTTATTTATGCTTGACATATTATTCACTATAGACACTTGGCTCACATTCCTTCTTAGAACATTGATGCCCAGTACCTCTTTGGGTTACTAAATGCCTTGTAGTTAGGTTGCTCTTGATAGTGGACTTTCAGTTGATGATCCCGGGTTAGTTAACCCAAGCCACCAAGTGTTGATGCACTCCAAAGAACTTAATAATCCAAGCAGATCCTAGTACAAAGACACCACAGGCATATATTCTAAGGTTCAAGCTATTGGTGTCTAGCTTTGTTTCTTTTTATTTTTCTTTTGTTCTATTGCCATTTTTGGCTTTTTCTTTTCTCCTTTTGTTTTTCTTTGTAACCTAGGACTTTTATTTTATTGAGATTCATAGACAGTGAACTACCTTCTATTTAAAAAGGGACAGTCTAGTTCTTTTATTCACTAAAAGTGAGCTATCATACAATCATACATTCATACCACCACTCACTATTGTTGTACTTCCAGCTAACAAAGAACTATCTTACTTCACATTCCAAACATTTCTTTTATTGAATTAAAGATGCAGGGGACAAAGCATGCTTTTAGTTAAGTGAAAGTGAACACACAAGCACACACTTAGACTAGCTTACTTATTTTAAAGATTGATTTTGCCTACACTAGATGAACACTTTAGCAAGTCATAAATCGAAGCATTTCTCAACCGCAAGAGTTAAGTATAGATACAACCTATTGGTTTGCAGTTCTTTTTGTTCTTCCTTCTGTTGTGCCCCTTTTGAGTTGTGGTGCATGATGTCTTCAATAGGTGGTTAGTTCCCTGCACAATTCTCAAAAGTTGCTTGCTTCTTAAGCCCTTAAGTGACTGGTCAGTATGTATGAATTGAGTGTGGTTTTTGGATTTAATTTGGTATGGGAACACCAAATTTAATTCCTTGCCACTTCCTCTGATGCAACAGGTTAACTATATGTAAAATCTTGTGTCCTTGCTAAAGGTTATGGAGTTAAAACTAGAAAGCAGTTAAGTGTTTGAATAATCTGTTTGATTGCTTAGAGCTAGTATTGTGCAGGAGGTGAGAATGTGCTTTTAAATGAAGTTTTGGTGGAACACCAAACTTAGAATCCTTCATTCTCTCTGAAATTGTTTTGGTGTGCAACACCAAACTTAGCTCCTTGCAATGCATACCAATTACTCAACATTTTTATTGAAAAGACTATGAAAAGAAAACTACCTCAGGTTGGGTTGCCTCCCAACAAGCGCTCTTTTAATGTCACTAGCTTGACACCCTTCATTCTTTTTAAGAGGGCTGTAGGCTCTGAACCTCTTTTTCCTTGTCCCACTGTCCTCCTAAGTACAACTTTGCTCTGTGACCATTTGCTGTGAATTGACTCTTTGTTACTTCGTCCAGCAATTCAATACTCCCATAAGGAAAAACCTTGGTTACCAAATATGGACCAGTCCACTTAGATTTAAGTTTGCCATGGAACATCTTGAGTCTTGAGTTGTACAAGAGTACTTGCTGCCCAGGTTTAAATTCTTTCTTCAAGATCCTTCTGTCATGCCACCTCTTGGCTTTTTCTTTGTATATCTTGGCACTTTCATAGGCTTCTAGCCTAAATTCATCCTGCTCATTTAGCTGCGACAACCTTTTCTCCCCTGCTGCTTCAGAGTCAAGGTTTAGGAGTTTAGTAGCCCAAAATGCTTTGTGTTCAAGCTCTACAGGAAGGTGACAGGATTTGCCATATAATAGCTGAAAGAGAGACTTCCCAATGGGAGTTTTGAAAGCCGTTCTGTATGCCCAGAGTGCATCCTCTAGCTTCCGAGCCCAATCTTTTCTTGTACTTCCTACTGTCTTCTCCAAGATCTTCTTCAATTCCCTATTTGCTAGTTCAGCCTGACCATTGGTCTGGGGGTGATATGGCGTGGCTACTTTATGAATGACTCCATATTTGTGGAGGAGTTTCTCCATCTGCTTGTTGCAAAAATGGCTACCACCGTCACTCACAAGACCCTTGGGAACTCCATATCTAGTGAAGATATGCTTCTTAAGGAATTGAAGGACAATTTGTGCATCACAAGTGGTTGTGGCTATGGCTTCCACCCACTTTGAGACATACTCTACTGCTACCAAGATATATCTAAAGGAATAGGAAGGGGGAAAAGGTCCCATGAAATCAATTCCCCATAGATCAAATAATTCCAATTCCAAAATGAAGTTTTGAGGCATTTCGTTCCTTCTTGTCAGTCCTCCTGCTCTCTGGCATTCGTTACATTGGTGAACATACTCTCTGGCATCCTTGAAGATAGTTGGCCAATAGAAGCCACTCTGCAGTATCTTTGCAGCTGTTCTTTCTGGGCCAAAGTGTCCACCATAAGCTGAGCCATGGCAATGCCACAAGATATCCCTTATTTCACTCTCAGGGACACACCTTCTAATTACTCCATCAGAACATCTCTTGAACAGGAATGGTTCATCCCACAAGAATTTCCTTGCTTCATTGATTAACTTCTTCACTTGTTGCTTAGAGAACTCTTGAGGTATCTTCCTTCCCACTTTGTAGTTCACTATGTCAGCAAACCAAGGTGCTTGCTGAATCTGCAAGAGGTGCTCATCTGGGAAGCTTTCATTCACGGGCTGGGAGGCTTTTTGAATTGTTTCTTGTGGTAGCCTCGACAAATGATCAGCAACTCGGTTTTCAGTACCCTTCCTATCCCTTACCTCAATGTCAAACTCTTGTAGGAGCAATATCCACCTGATAAGTCTTGGTTTAGCATCTTGTTTTGACATCAAATACTTAAGGACAGCATAGTCAGTATAAACCACAATTTTGGATCCTATTAAATATGATCTAAACTTATCAAATGCATAAATTACAGCTAGCAATTCCTTCTCTGTTGTGGTGTAATTTTTCTGAGCTTCATTCAACACTTTACTTGCATAATATATGACATGATGCAAGTTTCCCTTCTTTTGTCCAAGCACAGCGCCAATTGCAATGTCACTTGCATCACACATAAGTTCAAAAGGCAGCTCCCAATCCGGGGGTGTGATGATTGGTGCTGTTGTGAGTCTGTCTTTTAAAGTTTCAAAGGCATGCTGGCAGTTTTCATCAAAAACAAAGGGGTTATCGATCATTAATAAATTACTCAATGGTTTGGCTATTTTTGAAAAATCCTTGATAAACCTTCTATAAAATCCTGCATGCCCCAAGAAACTTCTAACAGATTTCACATTAGTTGGTGGAGGGAGTTTTTCTATGATCTCAACCTTTGCCTTGTCAACCTCTATCCCTTTTCTTGAAACTTTATGACCAAGAACAATTCCTTCGGGTACCATGAAATGGCACGTCTCCCAGTTCAAAACCAAATTAGTTTCTTGGCACCGTTTCAAGACAAGAGTTAGATGGTTCAGGCAAGCGTTGAAATTATCACCAAAAATAGAAAAGTCGTCCATGAAGACCTCTAGAAACTTTTCGACCATATCGGAGAAAACGGAAAGCATACACCTCTGAAATGTGGCTGGGGCATTGCATAGCCCAAATGGCATTCTCCTGTATGCAAAAAATCCAAATGGACATGTGAAGGCAGTCTTCTCTTGGTCCTTGGGGTCCGCCACGATTTGATTGTACCCAGAATATCCGTCCAAAAAGCAATAATAGGCATGGCCGGCCAATCTTTCCAGCATCTGATCAATAAATGGGAGAGGGAAATGATCTTTCCTTGTGGCATCATTCAATCTTCTATAGTCTATGCACATTCTCCATCCGGTCACTATTCTAGTAGGGATTAAGTCATTATTCTCATTAGTGATGACCGTCATTCCTCCTTTCTTTGGTACAACTTGAACCGGGCTCACCCATGAGCTGTCGGATATTGGGAAGATTATCCCTGCATTCCATAACTTCATTACTTCCTTCTGGACAACTTCCTTCATTGTGGGATTTAGCCTTCTTTGAGGTTGAACCACTGGTTTGGAATTGTCCTCCAAGAGGATCTTATGCATACACACTGCAGGGCTAATGCCTTTCAGGTCGTCAATGGTCCATCCCAAAGCATCTTTGTGAGCTTTGAGTACATCAAGAAGTTCTCCTTCTTCTTTTTTTGTCAGGGATGAATTAATGATCACTGGGAAGCTCTCTGATGTGCCAAGGAATGCATATTTGAGATGAGTGGGTAATGGCTTCAGTTCTTGTTTTCGTACTTCTTCTTTCTTCCCTTGTTTTTCCTCTTGTTCAATAGAAATCTCGGCTACTTGTTCCTCTGTTGCCTCTTGACTTCCTTCTTGCTCTTGAGGATTGTCTTCCAACATTTCTTCCACTAAACTCTCTATCATATCCACTCTCATGTAATCCTCTTGCTCAGGAATGTGTTGCATTGACTTGAAAACGTTTATGACCATTTGTTCATTATGGACCCTGAAGATCATCTCTCCTTTTTCTACATCAATGATGGCTCTTGCTGTGGCTAGAAATGGCCTTCCCAAAATGATTGAATTGTTTCCTTCCTCTTCAGTATCCAAAATCACAAAATCTGCTGGGAAAATAAACTCCCCAACCTTCACCAACAGATTCTCCACAATTCCATTGGGTGTTTTGATTGATCTATCTGCCATGACCAATGACATCCTGGTGGGTTTAAGTTCTTCTATGGCAAGCTTTCTCATCATTGAAAGAGGCATTAAGTTGATGCAGGCACCAAGGTCACAGAGAGCTTTGTTAAGAACTATTCTGCCAATGGTGCATGAGACTACAAAGCTTCCTGGATCCTTGAGTTTTGGTGGAATGCCCCTTTGAATCACAGCACTGCATTCCTCGGTGAGCAACACGGTTTCCTTCTCTAACCAACTCCTCTTCTTATTGATAAGTTCTTTTAAGAACTTTGCATACAGGGGCATTTGTTCAAGTGCTTCAGCTAAGGAAATGTTGATTTCTAGCTTCTTGAAAGTCTCAAGGAACTTATGAAAGTGTTGGTCCTTAGTCTCAAATTGTTGTTGAATTTGCTGCTGCATCATTTTGTTTTGAGCCAGGATTGAATCTACTCCTTCCAACTCCATCACCCCTTTCCTTTGTGATGGTTGGCGTTGCCTTTGGTGAGCAAAGAAATACTGGTTGTTGGCCACCATATCAATGAAATTTTGGGCTTCTTCTGCCATTTTCATTAGTTGTAGAGAGCCTCCTGCTGAATAATCCAAAGCCTCTTGAGATTTCAATGTCAAGCCTTCATAGAAATTCTGCAATCTGTCCCACTCACTAAACATTCCCGGTGGACATTTCCTGATTAGAGCTTTGTATCATTCCCATGCCTCATACAAGGGTTCAGCATCTATTTGAGTGAATGTTTGCACTTCAGTCTTCAATCTAATAACTCTTTGAGGTGGGTAGAACTTAGCAAGGAACTTGGTTACTAAATCATCCCAATTGTTGATGCTGTCTTTTGGGAAGGATTCCAACCATTGAGTGGCTTTGTCTCTGAGAGAAAATGGAAATAGCAGTAGCTTGTAACTGTCAGGGTGCACACCATTGGTTTTGACAGTGTCACAAATCCTTAAGAAAGTGGACAAGTGTTGGTTAGGGTCTTCAAGTGGTCCTCCTCCATAGGAACAATTGTTTTGAACCAAGGTGATGAGTTGTGGCTTTAGTTCAAAGTTATTTGCATTAACATTTGGGGTTAGAATGCTACTCCCACAATGTCTAGGATTTGCACATGTGTAGGAAGCCAAAACTCTCCTCTATGGTGGATTATTGTTGTTATTGGCTGCTCCTTCAGCTCCATTTGGTGGATTTGTTAGATGTTCCTCCATATCCTGGAACTCTTCTACCGATTCCTCTTCTCCAACAATGTTTTTCCCTCTTTCAGCTCTTCTTAATCTTCTGAGGGTTCTTTCGTCTTGTTCACAAAAAGTGGGTGTAACTCTCCTTGTATCTGACATACAACCAAAGCATAAGGATCACACAATACCAGAAAAGCAATAATACTTCAATCCATGGCTGAAGTGAAATATTAGTTAGCTTAAGCAAAAATTCAAATAGTTAGCGGGTTAGCAACGAAAATAAAGAAACATAAAAGAAAAAATGCTTGATCTAGATTTCCACTTCACTTAATCATTGTCAATCTAATCAATCCCCGGCAACGGCGCCAAAAACTTGATGTGTATTTTTGTAAAACGAATTCCAAACACACAAATCTAACCAGCAAGTGTACCGGGTCGCATCAAGTAATAATAACTCACGTGAGTGAGGTCGATCCCACAGGGATTGAATGATTGAGCAATTTTAGTTTAGTGGTTGATTTAGTCAAGCGAATCAAGATTTTGTTGAGTGATTTGTAATTGACTGAAACTAAATTGCATGAAAATTAAAGGGAGAGGGATAATTGCAGTAAATTAAAGAGAACAGAAAATAAAAGTGCTGAATCTTAAAGAGCAAGAAGTTAAATGGCTGAAACTTAGAACGCAAGAAATGTAAATTGCAGAATCTTAGAATGCAAGAAATGTAAATGGCTTGAATTGTAAATGGGTCAGGGATGTGGGATTTCAAGAATAAAACAAGGAAAAGTAAATTGCAACAAGCAGGGAAGTAAAAGATGAATTTAATTGCAGTAGATCTCGAACAGAAAATGTAAATTGCTTGAAGACGCATTCAACAGAGAAATGAAAATGTAAACTCCAGATCTCAGGACCCAAGAGACTAGATAACCAAGTCTAGATCTCAATGCCTTCCTAGATCCAAATTCAGAATTCAATTGCAAGAAAACTAAAGATCAAGTAGTAGAAGAAAGGAATGCAAAAATTGATTTCTCAAAAAGTGCAGTAAATAAAACAGAGAGATCTAAGGGTGAGATTGAAACAGAATTCCTTCAATTCTCCAACACCCAAGATGCAAACAAAGTGTAAATGAAATTGAAAAAAAAAAAGAACTAAGAGGAAGAGAATTCAATTCTCCTTCCTCAGGACTTAGAATCTCCAAATACTCTCAACCAAAAGCTCTCCCAAAATCACTTAGCAAAACTAAAAAGGAAAAGCTCCCTAAAAACTTAAATTCTAAGCTATTTATACACTCTCTTCAAATGATCTTCAAGCCTTGAATTGGGCCTTTGCTCTTGATGGAATTGGGTTGACAAAACCTCTGTTGATTGCTCTTGGAGTTGGAGAGAAACCCATTTGTGAACCGGGCCATGAACCAGAAAAGCTTGAGTAAAAGTTTGAGGTCAAACTTTTAATCAAACTTTTCATATCAGCTAGCCTTCCTTGCTGCCATCCACGTTTGAGCCAAAGTTTGAGGTCAAACTTTGAGCCAAACGTGGATCCCTCTTGCATGCCTCTTGGGGTACTACTTTGCCCTCTTGTCAAGTTGCCAATTTTATGTCCACTATAGACTATTATATATGGTTGGAAAGCTCTGAACGTCAGCTTTCTAACCCAATTGGAATCACCTCAATTGGACATCTACAACTCAAGTTATTCTTGTTGGAAGTGTACCCCTTCATGTTGTTGTGGCGCCAACGTTTGCCTAAAAGCTTGAGGTCAAACGTTGGCACAAGCTTTTGCTCTCCTGGGTGTTTTGTTGTGGCGCCAACGTTTGCCTAAAAGCTTGAGGGCAAACGTTGGCGCAAGCTTTTGCTCTCCTGGGTGTTTTGTTGTGGCGCCAACGTTTGCCTAAAAGCTCGAGGTCAAACGTTGGCGCAAGCTTTTGCTCTCCTGGGTGAATTCAATTCTTCCAAAAGTTTGAGCTAAAGTTTGAAGCAAGCTTTTGCTCAAGCTTTTTGTTCTCTCCTGCTCCTTGCCATTTCTTCTTTCTTCAACCTTCTTCAAAGCTCTTTTCACCTATCATTAATCAACCAAACACATCAAAGCTATGCTCAAAATCATGAGACTGTTATTCTTTCATAATATATGACAATTATAGCACAAAATCTCATGAAATTGCATTAATTTATCCATGGTTGATTAAATCAAAGGAAACATGAAATTCTACCCAATTGGCTTACTTATGGCTCAAGAAAGTGCATAAAATCAATCGAAAACAAAAGAAAAAGACTATTGAAACTAGGCTAAGATGACTTGTCATCAGTGGGCATGAAATTGGAGCACAAATCAGAGGCATCTTTTTAGCCCCAAAACACCAACTGGGTAGCAAGTGTGACGTTAGCCACACTAACTTTAGCACTAACGCCACACTTGTAGCGTTAGTATGGCTAACGGCAGCAATAACGCCAAGTCACCCTGGACCTGAATTTGATTCACCTCTCTCTCAAGTGCACTTCAAAGCTCAAGCAACCAAGCCCACAATTGTCAACCAATCAAGGCCACAAGAAGCATCTAGAATAGAATTTTTCATTTCATTGTAATTTACGTTTAATTTCATTTTGTAATTTAGGAGAGCCTATATAAAGGCCTTAGTTTTTACATTCAAGGGAGATTGACATTCTGGAATTGGGGAATTGAAGAGGGGTCTTCGGACTCCCTCCCCTCACACACTTTTCCTTCTCTTTCTTTTCTTTGTACTTTTCATTTATGAATTTTGAAGTTTCAATTTTAGTTTTAATCTTCATATTTACTTTTCTGCACTTTCTTTCTTTTTTATTTTGGTAGAGCAATGATCAACTAACTCTTTGCATTGGGTTAGAGAGTTCTATTGTGATTCAATGGATCAATTGTAGTTCTTATTCTTCTTCTTCTTTCTTTTCTCTTGATTTTACTAGAGAGCTTTCGATCTTCATCCAATTGGGTAATTGTCTCGAAAGAGAAATTGCTCATACTTGGATTTCCTATGAACCTTGGAAGAGGAATGAGGAGATCATGCTAGAAATGCTCTCTCGCATTGGATTAGGTTGGGGGTTGGATGGATATTGTGACATTTAATCTTACCAATACTTTGATCTATGAATGTGTGTGGTATAATCAGTGACCAAACTTCATCTCTTCCCATGAGCAATTAAATCAAGGAATTGGGAAATTGTTCAAGCTTAGAGAGATTGGATTGCAGAGGAATTGGGATCCAATCACTTAAGATTGCCAAGGAGATCAATGAATGCATTGATTGAGGAAGAGATGAGAATGAACTTGATCCGGAGGATTGCAATATCTCTTGATCCCAATGTTCATTTTATTTTTAGTTTTTACGTTTACTTTTCTTGCCATTTTATTTTTCTGCACTGTATAGTTTTTCCTTTACATTCAGGAAATTTACTCTTCTTGTTGCTCATCACTCCTTAATGATTCGTCTGACTAGGATAATCAATGAACCATTGATTGCTTAATCCGTTAATCTCTGTGGGATTCGACCTCACTCTTTTGTGAGTTATTACTTGACGACAATTCGGTATACTTGCCGAAGGAAAAATTGTTGAGAGACAAGTTTCCGTGCATCAAGTTTATGGCGCCGTTGCCGGGGATTAATTGTGACTAACAAACTACCGGTTGATTGATTTACTAGATTAGACACTTTTCTTTTGTCTTTGTTTTCTTTTGTTTCTTTATTTTCTTTTGCTGACTAACTTTTTGTGATATTGCCTCACTGGGAATTTTTTCATCTGTGACAATGGAGATTCCGATTTCTTTTGGGGATTATTGTTTGAGACAGAGCTTTTTGCAGGAAAGAAAGGAGCATCCATCATATTTCAGTCAATCAAATTTCATGGAAAACTCTCCACCACCACAGAATGATTCACTTTACTATGCTGATGGTGGGTGGGAGTATCAAGAACATGAAATGGGATACTTTCCAGAGCCACAAAATGGTCAATATTTTGGCAAATTTGATCACTACTCAAGTTGTGGCTGGGAAGATCAAAATCAAAGATATTTCACTCATTCATACCCCATTCATCAAGAGCCATCACCTCTCAATTATCCAACCTCACCTCCAAGTTTTACATGCCTAAATTCTTCATCATTTGAGTATGCCTCAGCACAAAAGTCTATCCCAAATCCATACAATTCATTTCACCATCCACAAAACTCAATCCACTACCCACAAGAGTCATACCACTTTCAGAACACACAACCACAAAACAACCAATTCCATTCACAAGCCAACCCCGACCAACCATTACAATCTACCCAACCTCCTTTAGATAGACTTGCTAGGATAGAACTCCTCCTTGAAGAAATAATAAAGACAAAATGAAGAGGAGAAAAGAGCAAAAAGGGACCATGAAGAAAAATTGAGACAGAATGCACAACTCTATTCTGAAGAACAATTCATTGAAGAGCTGAGATCACAAAGAGAGACCACTTCACTCTCTCCAGAAACAGAGGAGTTCATTCAAATGTCAAGAATAAGGGAGAAAGTCAATCAAGGGAACCCACACTCCAATGAAACAGAGAGTTGCATAGAGGGTGAGTTTATTGAACCACCAATTCAAGAAGATCTTGATGAAGAGGATGCTCCAACCATCATAGAACACCCAAGTCCTGAAATCAAGGTGGTGAAGGCAATCAACATGAGCACTAAAAAGAGGACCAAGAAAAGAAGGACAATATCCATGAAGAAGAAAAGGTCAACCAAAAGCCATCCCACCCCTACCCTAACAAGCAAGTTTACTCAAGCTAACAGCAGAAGAAGGCTTGCTGGAGAGAGGCACTCAAAACAAGGGGCATTAACTGGCTCCTCTTTCCTCTTGAGGTCATTCCTCTTAACAAACTGGAAGAAGAGGAAGAAATTCATGAACAACATGTCAAGCTAATGACATTAAAAGAGCGCTTGTTGGGAGGCAACCCAACCATAGGTAACATTTTCTTTCCTTGCTTAGTTTACTTTCAATAATTTGATATATGATTGCGTTCTAAGTTTGGTGTTGCCATGCAACAAAATGATTTTCAATCTTCACTAGGTATTTGCATCATTCTAAAATGACAGTGTCACACTAAGTTTGGTGTTGCCACTTAACTTTCATGCAAAGTACCATGCCAACACCACTTATTAATGCCATCACAATGTTGCTGTTTTTAGTTCTTGTGCCTTTATTGTGATCCTTAATCTTGCTTGCTGAAACACATGCATACTCACACTTTATTCTAAGACATTCATGATCTATCATAAACCCCATCACCACTGTTTTACATGTTGCTTGAGGATAAGCAATCATTCTAAGTTTGGTGTGGGAAGGGGAAGAATAGGAGGAAAAGGGCAACAACAATGAAGATGAACTACAAGGTGGTAAAGTTCCTTTTTCCTCTTACTTATTTCCAGTACTTTAAATTGCATGATTGTCTTCTATTTTCTTTGTATGCATGTGTGATTACTCCTTGTGAATAAGCATAATTTGATATTTGATTTGTAATATGTTGCTATGATATCATGATTATCATCTTGAATTTTACTTGCACCCAATATCTATAAGAATGCAACAAAGAAATCATTCTTTTGAAAGGAAAATGTTGAAGAATTTTATAAATCTTGGGGCAAGCAAAAGATTAAGAGGAGTGGAGGTTCTGATTGTATGATTGTGTATTGAGGTTGCATGTTTATGAAAACTTGCATGGGAGCTCATAGACAGGAAATGAAGTTTAGAGAAGTATTATGGAATTTCTCAAACATCTATTGATCCATGAAGCAGTCACAAAAGAAAACAAAAGAATAAGAAAAACAAAGAACAAGCCCAAGGCTCTGAGCATCAATTACTAGGAAGAAAAAGAAAGAAACAAGAACTCAAAGAGTTATTGTCCTAGTTAAATGCTTGTGGTGGATTTGTGTCAATGAGAGAGGCTTGAGCAAGTATATCCTAAGGGGTGCTTCAACACCCAATACCTTAGACCAACTGGTTTGGGAGTATTGACTGAAAGCTTATCTTAAAAAGCCGCTTTGAGACATGATACCTAGAGTCGAGGCCAAGATACAAAAAGAAAAGAAAAATGCTAAAAAATAAGTGCTGCTTCAAAGGTGACAATCTATAAAGAGGATTCCATAATATCATTTGAATGAAAGTCCTAAGATCTAAGACTTCCAAAATGTAAGGACTAATGAGCACTGGAATCCTTACATAAGCATACAAATTAGAGTTAACCCCACTGTCACTTATTCACTTCACCCACTAAGGCATCAAAAGCAATTCTTCAATACACTCCAATTAAGAGAATTCTTTGTGCATAGTTCTTTTCTTGCTTGGGGACAAGCAAGATTTAAGTTTGGTGTTGTGATGCCAGGGCATCATGGCTAGTTTTACTAGCCATTTTTTGTATGCTTTAGGTTGGTTTCATGCATTTTCTTAGGAAATAAGCAAGTATTTGGTTGAAAATGCATTCACACCATGATTCAAGCAAACATTGTGAATTTTGAATGATTTCATGAGAATTATGCATGAATTGAATGATAAAATGGATGATGCATGATCCCATGATTAAGAGCAAGACTTTGATACACTTTGTTTGCTTGATTTCAGGTAACAAGAAGCAGAGAAAAGCCACGTTAGTGGCTATGTTAGTGCCACTAACGTGGCCATTAACGTGGAAGAAAAGAGAAGCCCCAACATTAGTGAGAAATTTAGTGGCATTAACTTTGAAGAAGGAGAGCATGAAACATTAGTGGTAAAAGTAAACACCACTAACATTAGCGACGGGCAAGAAGACCCACGTTAGTCTCCACGTTAGTTACATTAACGTGGGAACTAACGTGGAAGGAAAGGGAAACGCCAACATTAGTGGAAAAAGTGAATGCCACTAACGTTTGCGAAGGCTAGAACACCGACGTTAGCTTCCACGTTAGTTACATTAACGTGGGAACTAACGTGGAAGGAAAGGGAAACGCCAATATTAGTGGAAAAGGTGAACGCCACTAACGTTTGCGAAGCAAAGAAAGACCCAAGTTAATGGCAACGTTAGTTACACTAACATGGACATTAACGTAGGCAAAAATCTCACCCGGCAGCCTGACCATGCCTTCTTCAAACAAGAATAACTTGAGCCACAACGCTCCAAATGAGGTGATTTTAGTGGCATTGGAAAGTAGGATTTCAGAGCGTTTCAAGCATATATGGTACTAAATGGTGGACACTAAATTTGAGGGAGAAAACCTGCCTCGAAAGTGCAAAGATGAACATGGTATCAACTTGTAGTAAGGCCAGCTGAACTCTTCACCTTCCAAGAAATGTAACTCGAGCAGTAGAGCTCTAAATGATGCGCTTCAAAAGGCATTGGAAAGTAGACATCCAGAGCTTTCCAACAATATATAATAGTATGGGGTGGACAGTAAGTTTGAACTTCAGAACCTGGCAATATTCATCCCCTGATCGCTAACGTTATTGTGACTCACGTTTTCCAGTAACGCTAGCGATTATGCCAGCGACCTTGTCCACTTCAAAGGAGCATAACTTGAGTTACAAAGGTCCAATTGAGGTGATTCTAGTTGCGTTAGAAAGCTGACATTCAGAGCTTTCCAACGATATATAATACTTTATAGTGGGTGTAACAACCCCGGTTTTCGAGTACGCGAGATCTATTCTGAAAGTACGAATTTCTCCGGAAGATCAGTAAGGGGAAAACCTTTGATATATCATCAAGTATCTCAATCCTCATTGTCATTATGTCATCTTTAAGTTAGAACCTTTTCCAAGACAAGCTCGATAATGCAATCACGAGGAATCTAGTTTTTGAACCGTATCGGTTAGGAGTTTTAATTCGATTTTTCGTAAATAATCTCAGTTTGACAAACCGGACTCGATTTATGAGAGGAGAGAGATAATAGGATGATATTATCATTATATGAGTATTAGAAGCCTCTTGAATGATATTATAAGGTTACCTGATCAGTTTTAGTTAAAAATAGAAAACCGGTTTAACCGGGTTCACAATTTACTGGTGCAGCTTAGCACCATCACTCCCTGATGACTTTAGCAATGCTAAGGCCTCATTATTCATGTTTCATTCTCATAATAAATATGTTACTAGTGTCATTTATGCTAGTAGCTTAGAAAATAATTTTTAGACATGTTTTTGCAAGTGTTCCGATACATCTAGTTTTAGTAGTTATACACCTGAGATATTTTAATATTATTTTAATCCACCTCCAAGCCAACCAATCACAACTCACCCTACACCCCCAAAACCCCCAAGGCTGGCTCATTTTCACTTTGTGGCCGAAAATAGGTAGAGAGAAAAAGAGAGAAAAGTTCTTAGTTCCAAATCTTCAAAGCTTGATTTCTGCTGAACTAAAACTCAAATCAAAATTCCAATCCGACCAAAATGATCCTCTCTTCTTTCTCTACATGATCATATGACTTATCAAGGCTGGGATCAAGGTGAGTTGGCTGTACCATGTCTCTTTTGATTCAGTTTCAAGGAAACATGCTTAAATATGTGTTTTCTTGATCTGATTTAGGAGGAAAAAGTGTTTAAGGACCACCTGAAAGTTTGATTGAATTAGGAGCAGCAAGACCAGGTAGGGTGTCACGAAATTAATCTTGATTAATTGTGTTTGAGATGTGTGAATGTTGTATTATTTGGCTGTGCTAAAAATTGGTTGCATATATGATTGATTTTTGGTGAAAATTTGGTGAAATTCTGATGAAATTTGATGAAATTTAAGCTTTAAAGTTCATGTTCTTGGGCAGCTGGAAAAACAAAACCCTAAGCTTAAATTGATGTTCAATTTGTGTTGAAATCATGTAGAAAAGATGGGGTTTTAGTGGCTGCTAATTTATTATGAATTATAGTAAAAATCGGTTGCTGAAAAGACTGAAAAACGGGTAAAAACAGAGAAAGAATCTGAAGAATTTATGAAGAACATGAAGAACACTTTGAGTGTGGTGAAGAACAATGAAGAACACCTTTTTGATTCATAAAAGGGCAATGAAGTAAAATTTTTGGTGTTTAAGGGGTTATATGGTAATTTCTGGAAGTTAGGGTGGTAAAAGTAGAAATATTAAAAGTTACGGGTGATAAAAAGTGAATTTTAAAGGTTAAAGGTTAAAGTAAAGTTAATTTTCGAAAATATATTAATAAAATAATAAATAACAATAAAATATTAAATAATAATATTTAATTAAAAATAATATTTTAATAAAAATAATAAAATAATGCGAAAAAGGCAGTTTTCTGTAAAAGCTTTAGAAAGACAACTTTAAGCGCAGAATCTCATAATTACCTTCATAAAACACTTAGGGAGTGGTAAAAACATATTAGTGAGGCAAAGATAAAGAAAATATTAAAAGTTGAAGAAAAGATAAAAATCGAAGAAAAAGTCTGTAAAATTTTAACAACAGAGAAACAGACAAAGACTAGTGAACGAACTAGGACAACATAGTTAGTTCTTGATTTGCGAATAGGGTTAGGTATTATATGAAAAGTTAAACTGTTTCAGTATAGACTTAATGAACCTATACTTGGGGCAGGCTAACTAATCATACCGAAATTTACATAAGCTTTAAATACATACGTTAAATAGAGAAAGCAGAATAAAGTGAGGAAGCGCAGAGAAAGGAACAAACAGAGCAGAATAAAGAGACAAAGCGAAGAGAGTAATATGATAAAGAGTAGAGGACCTATTGAGAGGTCATCTATTGCATTAAGGCAACCTCAGAGATACCTATATGTTCATCTACTGCATTGTAGCAGTCAGATAGATAATGGTGCAACCATTGAGAAACGCTTTCCTGCGGTACAGATCCATATTTTATTTCTGTAAGGCAGAGGGGTTATTTCCTGCTACAGAAGTACCGTGACCATCTGTTCCATTTCTGTAGTGGCAGAGGGGTTATTTCCTGTATACAGAAGGTGTGTCGGCATACAACCCTGCAGTGGCAGATGTGTTATTTCCTGCATGCAGTGGACCCTGTGGTGGCAGAGGGGTTATTTCCTGTACACAGAGGTATAGCCAACAGGAAAGCCATATCCGGCTAGTAATGCTGGGTTACGTCGGGAGCGGGTAGAAACCGACAAATGAGCTCATTACCTGCACTAGGACTAGACATGCATTATTCTTGTCTGTGCAATATTCTCTGTTGCATTCCTACTTGTGTTTGATCAATTTCTTTATGTTTGTTTGCTTGAGTGCTATGTCTATGCTTTATTTTCTTGCACTCTTCTGTTTATGTTCTGTTTTCTATTTTCCCTATCTATTTTAACTACTGTTTACTACTTTACTGTATTCTAATATCTATCTGCTAATCGGAATCAAATAAATGAACGTAACTACTAACCCCGACCCTACTAAGAACTCCCCAGTTCTTACCCCTTCTCTCCCTTCCTCCCCCCTCAGATGGAGACGGGCGTGATCTTTTATGAGTTCAAGGACCCTTACGTCTACGAGGATCCGGTACATCACAGTTACTTCATTATTGGTTTGGAGCCTCGTATTAGACGATATGCGTTACCTAATCGAGCTTTTCAACATCCTCTGTCTAGCCCGCATTTTGACCCTGATGCTCCTTACGACTTTCCCTTATCCTGGTTACACCCGGACGCACCTGGACATCCTTTTCCTGATGATCCTGAGCACCCTATACCAGCTCAACCTTTGAATGAGGCGGTACCTGAGCCTATCATTCCTGATGAGCCTGAGTTAGCTGATGACTACGTACCTGTAATACCACCAGAGTGGGATTTTCCCCCTGAGCCGATCCCCGACTTTCCACAGCATGATGAGCCGGCACTACCGGACGGTGGGGTAGCTCCTATATACGCGAACGGACCTGTGCTTGCGAATGGTTTTGTACATAGTGACAGCAGTGTTTCTGGTGGATCTGAGGACATAGTTGCAGCTGTGGACGATGAGGAGGAGGAGGATCCTGAGATAGAGATAGAGCAGGATGAGGAGATGGACGAGCCTCACGGCGATTCTCCGAACGGCCACGTGTAGATATAGCTTGACTGCGGAAGGGGCATTCTTTTGATGACACTCTAGTCTGACATTATCTGTTAGTTAGTCTCTCACTTGTGTTAGTACACCCGAGAGCTAGGAGCTATATAGTGGTTAGGCTAGCCTGGGTGCCAGATTAGTGGCTTTTTGTATGGGCCAGGCCCTGGGAGTGTCATGTATATATTAGCTACGTAGGATGACGAGGATGTAAACTGACTTGATCTGGTGTAAACGCCGCATGTTTTGTTATAGTGTACATGATGTATATTATCAGTTGTATCTCTATGTTTCTTTATGCCGCTTTTCTGTTACTCCCAATATATGCTTGTTTATTTTACCTTGTTATCCGCAACGATACGATATAAAATAAAAAAAAAAAGCTACCCGTAAAATTAGCATCGCTCTAACAAGGAACAGGCTCATATAGTAAATAATAGTTAATAATTAAGAGGGATAAGTTAGTAACACTTAGCTTCTTGTATGACCATGGCATGCTGGGAGTTGGGTCGTTACAAGTTGGTATCAGAGCAGTTCGTTCCCAATAGAGCCTGGGGAGTGGACTGACTATGCTTCATTGCATACTCTGTTGTGTGTCTCATGCTTATTGGATATCTATATGATATGTGTTGCATGATTGTCTCTGTGTTTTCATTCTGGGAGTGTTCACACTTGACTTGAAGTGTTAAGACTGATCACCTTAATAATGATTGTTTGGTGTGAACAGGACCACAATGGGTTCACGGAGACGAGGCGTACGGGAAGGAATTCCTAATGTTAACTACGAGAGGTAACAGGAAACATTTATGACTACCATGAACGCTGTGGCTGAGGCAGTGCGTGAGGCTGCAGTAGCAGCGGCTAGGGCTGTTGATTGTCTTGGAGTGAGAAATGAGAATGAGAATGAGCATGGGGAAGATAGTGGAAATGATGAGAATAACTTGGGGCATTTCGAAAGACCTATGGCCCTTGCGACTTTTCTGAAGGTTAAACCACCTAAGTTTAAAGGTACACTCGTTGCAACTGATGCTGACAATTGGTTTCGAGCTATCGAACGATCACTGCGTGCACAGCATGTTCCGGAAGGCCAACACGTGGAGTTCGCTACTTATATGCTGGAAGGAGAAGCTGAGCATTGGTGGTAGGGGATACAGCGACTGTTGCAACAAGATGAAGGCGTTATTCCTTGGAATACTTTTAAGGATGAATTTTATAAGAAGTATTTTCCGAGGGCAGCTCGTGATGCTAAGGAGATGGAACTTATGCAGCTGAAACAGGGTAACATAACTATTGCAGAATATGCCCGTAAGTTTGATGACTTGTGCTGTTTCTCCAAGATCTGCCAAGGGAATCCTGCTGACTTTGAAGAATGGAAGTGTTTGAAGTTCGAAGGGGGCCTTCGTGAGGATCTGATGAGTTCAGTAGTTCCATTGGAGATACGAAATTTTGCTGAGCTGGTTAATAAGTGTAAGTTAGTAGAAGAATGTGCTAAGAAGGTGAGTGCCTCTAAAGCAAGTCGTCAAGGATTTCCACCAAGGAACTACAATAATTATAATTGGCAACCACGAAGGACAAACTTCAAGACACCTGGTGTGCCACATCGAAAAAACCCACAGGTTGGTAACATCCCTACTCGCCCTACGGGTGGAAACGGAGGTAGACCAAGGCAGGATAATGGTAAACGACCTCAACAGGCACAAGTGAATATTGCATGTAGGCAGTGTGGAAAGGATCATGGTACCAGGCCTTGCCAAATCAGAACATTTACTTGTTACAATTGTGGGGAACCGGGACACTTGGCGAGGAGTTGCCCAAAAGGACTTTCTCGAAATCCAATACGAACCCAGCAACAAGGTCGAGTGTTTGCCATGACTGCTGATGACGCTATGCAATCAGACACCCTGATCCAAGGTCAGTGTATTGTCAAAGATCGATTTCTAACTGTACTATATGACTCGGGTGCATCGCATTCCTTTATCTCTTTAACTGTTGCTCGTGAGTTGGGACTAGATTTCTCTGAGTTGAACTTTGATCTGATTGTCCATACACCTGCGTCCCAAAATGCTTTGACTAGTTTAGTGTGCCTGCAAGTACCATTCACTATTAGGAACAGAACTTTTATACATGATCTAATCTGTTTGCCTCTATGTGGTTTAGAAGTTATTCTAGGGTTAGATTGGTTATCTAAGTATCATGTTTTCCTTGATTGCTATGAAAGAACTGCTGTTATTCCGTCTGATAGTTTAGATATTAAACCATTTCTATCTCATACTTTATATCTGAATTCTGTAAGAGTTACATTAGACGGGAGTGATTGTGAGGGGTACGTTCTGTTAGCGGCTAGCTCAAATGATAGTGAACTAAGCTTAGAACGAATCCGAGTGGTGAAGGAATTTCCTGATGTTTTCCCGGACGACATACCTGAGTTTCCTCCTCAGCGAGAGATAGAATTTAGCATTGAACTTGTACCTGGAACCGGACCAATTTCCATAGCACCGTACCGGATGTCACCATTGGAACTTGCAGAGTTGAAGAAGCAGTTGGATGAGCTACTTGGAAAGAAATTTATTCGTCCCAGCGCATCACCTTGGGGAGCTCCGGTATTGCTAGTAAAGAAGAAGGATGGTGGAATGAGACTTTGCGTAGATTACCGACAGTTAAATAAAGTCACTATCAAGAACAAGTATCCACTTCCACGAATAGATGATCTAATGGATCAGTTAAAAGGTGCAACTGTGTTTTCGAAGATTGATTTGCGATCGGGCTATCACCAGATTCGAGTGAAAGAGTCAGATATACCGAAGACTGCATTTAGAACTCGATATGGTCACTATGAGTATACGGTTATGTCGTTTGGACTAACTAATGCTCCTGCGATTTTTATGGATTACATGAATCGTATTTTTCGTCCGTACCTTGATCAGTTCGTAGTAGTCTTCATAGACGATATTCTCATCTATTCGAAGACAGAAAGAGAGCATGAAGAGCATCTAAGGACTGTATTGCAGATACTAAGGACTCGGAAGTTATATGCTAAATTATCAAAGTGCGAGTTCTGGACAGAGAAGGTGGCATTTTTGGGACATGTTATATCACAGGGAGGAATTGCAGTGGATCCATCAAAAATTGAAGCAGTAGTGCAATGGGAACCACCTACGACCGTTACAGAAGTTTGGAGTTTTCTCGGACTAGCTGGATATTACCGGAGGTTTATTAAAGGGTTTTCACAGATAGCCTTACCTCTGACTTACCTTACACGAAAGGAAGTTCCGTTCGTTTGGACGGCTGAGTGTGATAGGAGTTTCAAGATGCTTAAGGAAAAGTTAACAACTGCACCTGTATTAGTACTACCCGACCCACAGAAACCTTTTGAAGTATACTGTGACGCTTCTCATAAAGGACTTGGATGTGTGCTGATGCAAGACAAAAATGTGGTGGCTTATGCTTCCCGGCAGCTGAGACCTCATGAACGAAATTATCCGACGCATGACTTGGAGTTGGCTGCAGTAGTGTTTGCTCTGAAGATCTGGAGACACTATTTGTATGGCGCTCAGTTAGAAGTTTTCTCTGACCACAAAAGTTTAAAGTATATCTTTGACCAGAAGGATCTTAATATGCGATAGCGAAGGTGGATGGAGTTCCTGAAGGACTATGATTTTAAGTTAAGCTATCACCCAGGAAAAGCGAACGTGGTGGCAGATGCTTTGAGCAGGAAGAATTTGAATATCTCTTGGATGATGATAAAGGAAGAAAAGTTACTCGCAGAATTTGAGGACCTTAAGTTGGCTATGACTGAGACATCAAGTGGAGTCCGTTTGGCCCAATTGCATATAACACCAGATTTTAAGATTAGGATTCAGCAAGCACAAGCACAGGATTCAGAAATGATGATGATGCTGAGACGGATGAAAGTAGAGGAACCAGAAGCTGTAAGACTAGATCGTAGCAGCCTCTGGAGATGCAAGAACAGAATTTGTGTGCCTAGCTCTGGAGATTTGCGGCAAAGGATTCTTGCAGAAGCTCATCAAAGTAGATTTTCTATGCATGCTGGAGTAACAAAGATGTATCAGGATTTGAAACAAATGTTCTGGTGGTCGGGCTTGAAGAAAGAGGTAGCTGATTATGTCTCAAAATGTTTAACCTGTCAGAAGGTGAAGGTGGAACACCAGAAACCGTCAGGAACCCTGCAACCCTTAGAAATACCACAATGGAAGTGGGAGCAGATCACTATGGATTTTGTCACGGGATTGCCAAGGACCTCAACTGGACACAATGCCATTTGGGTAATTGTAGACAGGTTGACAAAATCAGCGCACTTCCTTCCGATTCGAGACTATACATTAGAAAGGCTGGCACGGATATATATTCAAGAAATCGTACGATTGCACGGAATACCTTCATCAATTGTTTCAGATCGAGATCCGAGGTTTACTTCCAGATTCTGGGGAGCTTTCCAGAAAGCATTGGGAACAGAATTGCATATGAGTACAGCATACCATCCTCAAACAGACGGACAATCAGAGCGGACAATCCAAACATTGGAAGACATGCTAAGATCTTGTGTGATGGATAACCAAGGCAGTTGGGATAGATATATGCCATTGGTCGAGTTCGTCTACAACAACAGTTACCAACAAAGTATCGGGATGGCACCATATGAAGCTCTCTACGGAAGAAGATGTCAGACACCATTGTGTTGGAATGACGACGGAGAAGCCAGTGTCTTAGGTCCAGTCTTAGTGCAAGAAACTACTGAAAAGATAAAGGGGATTCGCCAGAAGATCCAGACAGCACAGAGCCGTCAAAAGAGCTATGCCGATAATAGACGTAGACCCTTAAAGTTTAGTGAGGGAGACCATGTCTTTCTTAAAGTAACCCCGACTACTGGAATAGGTAGAGCTCTTAAGACTAAAAAGCTTAACCCTCGATACATAGGACCTTTCCAAATACTTAAAAGAGTTGGTCTAGTAGCTTATCAAGTAGCCCTTCCTCCATATTTGTCAAATCTTCATGATGTTTTTCATGTCTCGCAACTTAAGAAATATATTCCCGACGAGAGTCATATTTTACAACCAGAGACAGTACAGTTACGAAACGATTTGACATATCAAGTATCACCAGTTCAGATCGTAGAAAGAAACGATAAGCAGCTGAGAGGCAAGACTGTTCGCTTAGTCAAAGTAGCTTGGGGACAAAGAGGAGAAGAAGAGCACACTTGGGAATTGGAAGATAAGATGAAAGCTGATTACCCGCATTTATTCTCATGTAACTGAAATTTTGAGGGCAAAATTTTCTTTTAGGAGGGTAGAATGTAACAACCCCGGTTTTCGAGTACGCGAGATCTATTCTGAAAGTACGAATTTCTCCGGAAGATCAGTAAGGGGAAAACCTTTGATATATCATCAAGTATCTCAATCCTCATTGTCATTATGTCATCTTTAAGTTAGAACCTTTTCCAAGACAAGCTCGATAATGCAATCACGAGGAATCTAGTTTTTGAACCGTATCGGTTAGGAGTTTTAATTCGATTTTTCGTAAATATCTCAGTTTGACAAACCGGACTCGATTTATGAGAGGAGAGAGATAATAGGATGATATTATCATTATATGAGTATTAGAAGCCTCTTGAATGATATTATAAGGTTACCTGATCAGTTTTAGTTAAAAACAGAAAACCGGTTTAACCGGGTTCACAATTTACTGGTGCAGCTTAGCACCAGCACTCCCTGATGACTTTAGCAATGCTAAGGCCTCATTATTCATGTTTCATTCTCATAATAAATATGTTACTAGTGTCATTTATGCTAGTAGCTTAGAAAATAATTTTTAGACATGTTTTTGCAAGTGTTCCGATACATCTAGTTTTAGTAGTTATACACCTGAGATATTTTAATATTATTTTAATCCACCTCCAAGCCAACCAATCACAACTCACCCTACACCCCCAAAACCCCCAAGGCTGGCTCATTTTCACTTTGTGGCCGAAAATAGGTAGAGAGAAAAAGAGAGAAAAGTTCTTAGTTCCAAATCTTCAAAGCTTGATTTCTGCTGAACTAAAACTCAAATCAAAATTCCAATCCGACCAAAATGATCCTCTCTTCTTTCTCTACATGATCATATGACTTATCAAGGCTGGGATCAAGGTGAGTTGGCTGTACCATGTCTCTTTTGATTCAGTTTCAAGGAAACATGCTTAAATATGTGTTTTCTTGATGTGATTTAGGAGGAAAAAGTGTTTAAGGACCACCTGAAAGTTTGATTGAATTAGGAGCAGCAAGACCAGGTAGGGTGTCACGAAATTAATCTTGATTAATTGTGTTTTAGATGTGTGAATGTTGTATTATTTGGCTGTGCTAAAAATTGGTTGCATATATGATTGATTTTTGGTGAAAATTTGGTGAAATTCTGATGAAATTTGATGAAATTTAAGCTTTAAAGTTCATGTTCTTGGGCAGCTGGAAAAACGAAACCCTAAGCTTAAATTGATGTTCAATTTGTGTTGAAATCATGTAGAAAAGATGGGGTTTTAGTGGCTGCTAATTTATTATGAATTATAGTAAAAATCGGTTGCTGAAAAGACTGAAAAACGGGTAAAAATAGAGAAAGAATCTGAAGAATTTATGAAGAACATGAAGAACACTTTGAGTGTGGTGAAGAACAATGAAGAAAACCTTTTTGATTCATAAAAGGGCAAGGAAGTAAAATTTTTGGTGTTTAAGGGGTTATATGGTAATTTCTGGAAGTTAGAGTGGTAAAAGTAGAAATATTAAAAGTTACGGGTGGTAAAATGTGAATTTTAAAGGTTAAAGGTTAAAGTAAAGTTAATTTTCGAAAATATATTAATAAAATAATAAATAATAATAAAATATTAAATAATAATATTTAATTAAAAATAATATTTTAATAAAAATAATAAAATAATGCGAAAAAGGCAGTTTTCTGTAAAAGCTTTAGAAAGACAACTTTAAGCGCAGAATCTCATAATTACCTTCATAAAACACTTAGGGAGTGGTAAAAACATATTAGTGAGGCAAAGATAAAGAAAAGATAAAAAGTTGAAGAAAAGATAAAAATCGAAGAAAAAGTCTGTAAAATTTTAACAACAGAGAAACAGACAAAGACTAGTGAACGAACTAGGGCAACATAGTTAGTTCTTGATTTGCGAATAGGGTTAGGTATTATATGAAAAGTTAAACTGTTTCAGTATAGACTTAATGAACCTATACTTGGGGCAGGCTAACTAATCATACCGAAATTTACATAAGCTTTAAATACATACGTTAAATAGAGAAAGCAGAATAAAGTGAGGAAGCGCAGAGAAAGGAACAAATAGAGCAGAATAAAGAGACAAAGCGGAGAGAGTAATATGATAAAGAGTAGAGGACCTATTGAGAGGTCATCTGTTGCATTAAGGCAACCTCAGAGATATCTATATATTCATCTACTGCATTGTAGCAGTCAGATAGATAATGGTGCAACCATTGAGAAACGCTTTCCTGCGGTACAGATCCATATTTTTTTTCTGTAAGGCAGAGGGGTTATTTCCTGCTACAGAAGTACCGTGACCATCTGTTCCATTTCTGTAGTGGCAGAGGGGTTATTTCCTGTATACAGAAGGTGTGTCGGCATACAACCCTGCAGTGGCAGATGTGTTATTTCCTGCGTGCAGTGGACCCTGTGGTGGCAGAGGGGTTATTTCCTGTACACAGGGGTATAGCCAACAGGAAAGCCATATCCGGCTAGTAATGCTGGGTTACGTCGGGAGCGGGTAGAAACCGACAAATGAGCTCATTACCTGCACTAGGACTAGACATGCATCATTCTTGTATGTGCATTATTCTCTGTTGCATTCCTACTTTTGTTTGATCAATTTCTTTATGTTTGTTTGCTTGAGTGCTATGTCTATGCTTTATTTTCTTGCACTCTTCTGTTTGTGTTCTGTTTTCTGTTTTCCCTATCTATTTTAACTACTGTTTACTACTTTACTGTATTCTAATATCTATCTGCTAATCGGAATCAAATAAATGAACGTAACTAATAACCCCGACCCTACTAAGAACTCCCCAGTTCTTACCCCTTCTCTCCCTTCCTCCCGCCTCAGATGGAGACAGGCGTGATCTTTTATGAGTTCGAGGACCCTTACGTCTATGAGGATCCGGTACATCACAGTTACTTCATTATGGGTTTGGAGCCTCGTATTAGACGATATGCGTTACCTAATCGAGCTTTTCAACATCCTCTGTCTAGCCCGCATTTTGACCCTGATGCTCCTTACGACTTTCCCTTATCCTGGTTACACCCTGACGCACCTGGACATCCTTTTCCTGATGATCCTGAGCACCCTATACCAGCTCAACCTTTGAATGAGGCGGTACCTGAGCCTATCATTCCTGATGAGCCTGAGTTAGCTGATGACTACGTACCTGTGATACCACCAGAGTGGGATTTTCCCCCTGAGCCGATCCCCGACTTTCCACAGCCTGATGAGCCGGCACTACCGGACGGTGGGGTAGCTCCTATATACGCGAACGGACCTGTGCTTGCGAATGGTTTTGTACATAGTGACAGCAGTGTTTTTGGTGGATCTGAGGACATAGTTGCAGCTGTGGACGATGAGGAGGAGGAGGATCCTGAGATAGAGATAGAGCAGGATGAGGAGATGGACGAGCCTCACGGCGATTCTCCGAACGGCCACGTGTAGATATAGCTTGACTGCGGAAGGGGCATTCTTTTGATGACACTCTAGTCTGACATTATCTGTTAGTTAGTCTCTCACTTGTGTTAGTACACCCGAGAGCTAGGAGCTATATAGTGGTTAGGCTAGCCTGGGTGCCAGATTAGTGGCTTTTTGTATGGGCCAGGCCCTGGGAGTGTCATGTATATATTAGCTACGTAGGATGACGAGGATGTAAACTGACTTGATCTGGTGTAAACGCCGCATGTTTTGTTATAGTGTACATGATGTATATTATCAGTTGTGTCTCTATGTTTCTTTATGCCGCTTTTCTGTTACTCCCAATATATGCTTGTTTATTTTACCTTGTTATCCACAACGATACGATATAAAATAATAAAAAAAAAGCTACCCGTAAAATTGGCATCGCTCTAACAAGGAACAGGCACATATAGTAAATAATAGTTAATAATTAAGAGGGATAAGTTAGTAACACTTAGCTTCTTGTATGACCATGGCATACTGGGAGTTGGGTCGTTACAGTGGGCATGAAATTAGAGCACAAACCAGAGGCATCTTTTAAGCCCCAAAACACTAACTGGGTAGCAAGTGTGACGTTAGCCACACTAACTTTAGCACTAACGCCACACTTGTAGCGTTAGTATGGCTAACGGCAGCAATAACGCCAAGTCACCCTGGACCTGAATTTGATTCACCTCTCTCTCATGTCCACTTCAAAGCTTAAGCAAGCAAGCCCACAAGTGTCAACCAATCAAGGCCACAAGAAGCATCTAGAATAGAATTTTACATTTCATTGTAATTTTCTTTTAATTTCATTTTATAATTTAGGAGAGCCTATATAAAGGCCTTAGTTTTTACATTCAAGGGAGACTGACATTCTGGAATTGGAGGATTGAAGAGGGGTCTTCGGACTCCCTCCCCTCACACACTTTTCCTTCTCTTTCTTTTCTTTGTACTTTTCATTTATGAATTTTGAAGTTTCAATTTAATTTAAATCGTCATCTTTACTTTTCTGCACTTTCTTTCTTTTCTATTTTGGTAGAGCAATGATCAACTAACTCTTTGCATTGGGTTAGAGAGCTCTATTGTGATTCAATGGATCAATTGTAGTTCTTATTCTTCTTCTTCTTTCTTTTCTCTTGATTTTACTAGAGAGCTTTCGATATTCATCCAATTGAGTAATTGTCTCGGAAGAGAAATTGCTCATACTTGCATTTCCTCTGAACCTTGGAAGAGGAATGAGGAGATCATGCTAGAAATTCTCTCTCACATTGGATTAGGTTGGGGGTTGGATGGATATTATGACATTTAATCTTACCAATACTTTGATCTATGAATATGTGTGGTATAATCAGTGACCAAACTTCATCTCTTCCCATGAGCAATTAAATCAAGGAATTAGAAAATTGTTCAAGCTTAGAGAGATTGGATTGCCAAGGAATTGGGATCCAATCACTTAAGATTGCCAAGGAGATCAATGAATGCATTGATTGAGGAAGAGATGAGAATGAACTTGATCCGGAGGATTGCAATATCTCTTGATCCCAATGTTCATTTTATTTTTAGTTCTTACGTTTACTTTTCTTGCCATTTTATTTTTCTGCACTTTATAGTTTTTCCTTTACATTCATTCAATTTACTTTTCCTGTTGCTCATCACTCCTTAACATATTTTCAACGGTGGAGTTTCTACACCCCATAGATTAAGGTGTAGAGCTCTGCTGTTCCTCATGAATTAATGCAAAGTACTATTGTTTTTCTATTCAATTCAAGCTTATTCTTATTCCAATATATTCACTCGCACTTCAACCTGATGAATGTGATGATCCGTGACACTCATTATCATTCTCACCTATGAACGCGTTCCTGACAACCACTTCCGTTCTATCTGCAATAGCTTGAGCGTGTATCTCTTAGCCTCCATTCCGAAAGATCGGAGTCTTCATGGTATAAGCTAGAATTATTGGCGGTCAATCCTGAGATCTGGAAAGTCTAAACCTTGTCTGTGGTATTCTGAGTAGGATCTGGGAAGGGATGACTGTGATGAGCTTCAAACTCGCGAGTGTTGGGCGTAGTGACAGACGCAAAAGGATCAATAGATCCTATTCCAACATGATCGAGAACCGACAGATGATTAGCCGTGCGCTGACAGCGCACTTGGACCGTTTTAACTGAGAGGACGGATGGTAGCCATTGACAACGGTGATCTCCCAACATACAGCTTGCCATGGAATGTAGTATGAATGATTGAATGAAGACAGTAGGAAAGCAGAGATTCAGAAGCAACAAGCATCTCCATATGCTTATCTGAAATCCCACCAATGAATTACATAAGTATTTCTATCTTATTTTATATTTTATTTATATTTTAATTATCAAAACTCCATAACCAATTGAATCCGCCTGACTTAGATTTTCAAGATGACCATAGCTTGCTTCAAGCCGACAATCTCCGTGGGATCAACCCTTACTCACGTAAGGTATTACTTGGACGACCCAGTGCACTTGCTGGTTAGTTGTGCGGAGTTGTGAAAAGGAATTGAGATTATGATCGTGCGTACCAAGTTTTTGGCGCCATTGAGATCACAAATTCGTGCACCAATAACCTGGAGGGAGGCCGAAAGGAGGCCGACCTACAGTTATTGGCAGTTATGTTTGTGTTGGAGCAATTCGTGGGCTGGATTACGCCCACTATTCTCAGTATGGGGATTACTAACCGTCGTATTTTTCCCCAACATACTACCTTCCACATGTGATGTTAATTCTGTAGAAGTTTGTTCAACTATAGGAACATTATCATTTATGGATGACCCACCATTGGTATTAGAAATTTCATCCGCCATATGTATAATCCTTCCACTTCTAAGTTGCCTAAACCAAATCATCACAAAAAAAAAACTTTCGATATCTAATGATCTGGGTGCAAAACCTACTCCTCTTATGAGTACCAATTTCGAGTTGTGCATCAAAAAATCCCAATTTTGGACAAATAAAGAAGAGAAGAAAAGATTTGAAATGTAAATAGAATTTAAATGACATGAATTTGAAATCACAGAATAAAATAAATTACTTGAAATTAAATCAAAGTAATAAAATGCCTTCAACAAAGGTCAAAAGACTTTGAAGTCAAAAGACAATTGACGGGCGGAAAATTGTCGATTAAGAATTTAATATAGAAAATAGCGTTGCAAGTATAGTTCTTAACCGACAAAAACTCCGCTTATCAATTTAGAAAGAATTGTCACAAATTGAAAATAAAATACTGGGAGTAGAAATCCCAGGTCGTCTCCCAACGAGTTGACAAAAGAGTGCTATTTTATTAGTCAAGAATTTTCTGAGAAATTTTAAGAGTTGGAGAATAGAAAAGTAAATGATTGTAAATTAGAGCAACAAAAATTAGCAAGAGAATTTATATAATCAAAATAAAAGCCTTGACTGGGAGAAGATTAATCGGAAGTTCTATCCTTGTTGGATTTTCTCAAGGATGATAATAAGAGGTTGTTGTTTTCACTTAGTTAACCCTTACCGAATAAAGGAAAGTCGTGTAATTGAGCCAACTCTGATTCACAAGTCCTAATCCTCTCCTTATGGAAGGATTAGCGTTAGCGATTCGAGAATTGGCCAACAACTTCCAATTAAAATCAACACTTGAGTATTCCAACTCAAGGGTCTCCTTTTAATCAACTCCCAAGTCAAGTTGGGAGTCTACTCCATTGACATGAATACCACCTTCATAGACATATAAAGGGAATAAAAAAAAGACATGATGAACTAAATAAAATAATATTAAAAATTAATTAAAGGTAAAAATAGTTCTTTGCATTAATAAATTCCAAAACCATAACATCCATATCTGAACAGGGTTAATGGGTAATTAAAAAGTAAAGGGATAAGGAAACAAACTCGAATGATGGAAACTTCAATGGAGGTGGTAACTATTCTCAATATCCAAATCAAAAGCATAAAACTCTAAAACAATGAATTTGAAGAAGACCTAGAGGATGTAGTATCTCTCTCAAGTTCAAAACTAAAAACTAAAAACTATGCGAATGAGAATATGTGTTGAGTCTCTGCTTGTCCCTTGGCTCTAGTATGTGTTTCTAGGACGAAAACTGGGTCCAATCTCAGCCCAAAATCAACCCCAGCGTCTTCTGCATTTTCTGCACGTGGCGCATGTGACGCGTACGCGTCAGTCACGTGTACGCGTCGATGGTTCGCATGTCACGCGTACGCGTCAGGTACGCGCACGCATCGCTGTGCAAATCTTCAAATCACGTGCACGTGTGAGCCATGCGTGCGCGTCGATCCTCGCTGGTTATCTCCTTTATTTCTTGTGCTCCTTCTATTTTTGCAAGCTTACTGTCCATCCTCTAAGCCATTCCTGTCCTATATAGCCTGAAAACACATAACACACAGATCACAGTATCGAATGGTATAAAGAGGAATTAAAATACAAAATTTAAAAGCTTAGGAAGAAAGTTTTCAACCATAGAACAAAATTGGGAAGGAATTGTAACTCATGCAAATTGTATGAATAAGCGTGCAAAGACTTGATAAAAACCACTCAAATTAGCACAAGATAAACCATAAAATAGTGGTTTATCAATCTCTCCACACTTAAACATTAGAATATCCGCATGCTAAGCTCAAGGAGACAAGGGGAATGAATGGGGGAAAGTAAGACTCATGAGATGCAACCTATGTATGTGAATGCAACTATATGCTAAGATGTTTCTATCCACTTGGTTAAAGGTAAAAAAATTCTCCAAGACAAAAATAAATCAGATTCCACTAATTTAAATCACACAATAAAAGACAAGTAAACTTGTAAGAAGATAGAATCAAGCATTGAACCCTCACTGGTAGTGTATATGCACTATAATCTCTCAAGTGTCTAGGGTAAATCCACTCTACTCTTCTCTAGTCATGCTTTTTAAAACTTGTTCTTCATCTAACCAATCAACCAATATTTAGTATACCAATGCAAACATCATGAGGTCTTTTCAAGGTTGTAATGGGGCTAAGGTAAGGGTGAGGATATATGTATGGCCAAGTGAGCTATAATATGAATCTTTGACTAACCTAAGCTCTCACCTAACACACACACACACACACACACACACACACACACACACACACACACACACACACACACACACTATGTAATTCTAAAATCATGCCTAGCTACCCAAAATTCCCACTTTTGCATCACATACTCATGTATCAATTTTTTTTTAATTTCACCACATGCATTGATCTCTTATTAAACTTAACATTGGGGTAATTTTGTCTCCTATTTATTTATTTATTTATTTATATTGTAATAAATTTTTTTATTATTTATTTATTTATTTATCTATTTATTTTGAACATGAAAGCAAACATAACATTTTAATGCATATGGTTTTCTGGTTTCACATGATTAGGCACCCAAATTCCTAATACTTTTGTCAATAAAACACAGCACAATTTTATCAACCCAAGTTCCCACAGTTCCCCACACATAATTAATACACAATCTCTATCTTAAGCTAACCAAAGATTCACTTGGGGTAATTAATTGTTTTTCCACTTAAGGCTAGTGATGTGGTAAAATATAGAACAAATGGGGATTAAAAGGCTCAAAGTGGCAAACAAAGGTAATTGAAATGGTAGGCTATTTGGGATAAGTGAGCTAATAACAAAAGATGGCCTCAATCATATGTATGCATGTAAATACACTAAACAATGGACATATAGAATGGAACAAACTATAGATTACAATCATAGAGAAGAAAACACACAAGAATAAAAATTATGGTTAAATAATGTAACCATATAAATAAGCTCAAAATCTCACAGGTTGTGTGTTCTTAGCTATCAACCATGTTCCAAATTACAATCCTCAAACGAGTTTAACAGAGAAGTTTTAATTTAAATTAGTAAAATGCTAAAAAAAAAAGGTCTTGAAAAAGAACTTATCACTCTAACCAAGCAAAACATACTTGCCAGCAACTATTATCATGCAATCTATCCTACCTAACAAAAAAAAAATAAAATGTTGGTGTTAAGAGAGAAAAATTACCTCCGGAAGTCAAGGGCTGACCTCTCCACACTTAAGGCTTGGCACGGCCCTCCGTGCCATCAATAAAGAGCAAGGTAGGGTTGAAAGCATCACCTCTGCTGACTGGTTCACCATGGCTCCCTGTGCTGCTGGATGAAGGGGAGTCCGGGGTGTCCTTCTGTTCTGGAAGTGGGTGAGTACCAATTATGAGTTCCTTCAGATAGTTGTATCGGCGCTTATTACGGTGCTCCATTTGCCCCATCCGCTGGTCTTGCCAATCGAACCTCTCAAGGATCTGAAGGAACATCTGATGGGTGGATGGTGCTTGTGGTGTAGATGAAGGTGGAGTAGAAGAAGGAGGAGTATCCAAAGATGGGCCTGCAAGCCGGCTCGCAGAGGGAACTGGTGGCCTGATGTACTTTCCATTCGCAACATACTGGTCGGCCCTAGGGATCATGACCATCGTGTCTCCCACCCGATAGGACACACCTGCTGTAAAGAACAGATCTGAAACCGGGGAAAGGCAGGTTACCCGTAATCTGTACATGTCCCATTGCCTGCCGGATGTGTAGGGGCAGGTTGAGAGGTTGCTCTGTCAGGATGCACCAAATAAGAATAGCCATGTCTGCTGTGAAGGTCGACTCGTGAGTGTTCGGAAAGATATAGTGGGCATAATCTGTGCCCACACGCGAGCCTCTAAGGTAAGTGACTGGGCTGAGATGCTCTTGGATTTTGACTGATGCAGCCCATATATCCATGTACTGCCAGGTTGGGCTATAACTCCAAGGACGCTATCCCAGTCAAACTGATACATCTGGCGCTTAAGAGAGGCTTCTTGATATGCATCCAATCCCTCTGGTCTAGGTGGAAGATCCAGTGCTCATTGTATGGCACTCTCGGAGACAAGGACTTGCTGCTGATGGACATAGACAGTCTGCAGGGTAGGCGAGTAGAAGTTGGAGTGGAATTCAGCTACCCATGATAAGTTGGCCTCTCACAGCTGCCTCTGCAAAAATCTACACTGTATCTTCTCTATACGGGGCTCCACAAAGTTAACAATGTGTGTTGGTACAATGAGTAGATGCCCATTGTTGTAGTTCCTCTCGGCTAGGATGGGGAACATCTGTTCGCAATAACGGTTAGTGAACCGTGTGGAGTCCCGTGCGGGAAAGGCTTTATCTGCTTCGTCAACTTTTATGATTCTCTTTTCCCGCTTTGTTGGCGGCTTGACACTGGTAGATGGTGGTTCCTTAGCCGGTGTTCGCTTGGTTCCTCTCCTTGCTGGTGGCTTGTCAGTGGCTTTCTCTTTTCCTTTCTTGGTACCCATGCCTAAGGAAGAAGGAAAGAGGAAGACTATTAAGCATATATAACTAAAAACCGGAGGGATAAAAAGTGCAAGTGATAATGAATGCCAAAGAAAAGAAAATAACTTAGATACATGGTAGCTACAACATGTAGGTAAGACATCAATTAAGAGCAAAAAGGCAGTTCATAATATTTAGATGCAAGAGGATAAAAACATGCAAGTAATAGGCATGAGAAGCATAATTCATGCATCAATTATTAAAATAAGCTAAAGTAAAGAGCACTTGTATGATGACAATTGTGAATGATAATCCCAAATATATGTGGAATACAAGTGTTGTTAAAAAAAGGCGTTAAAGTGTAAGAGTAAAATAGAATTTAATATGCCGTAAGAGCTTTTTCAAAAACACTTGGTGGGCAAGTGAAAATAGGAATGAAAATAATGAATCCAAATGTATAAGAGAGCCAAATGTAAATGTCAATTGTCAAATCACTCTTCATAAGATCCACAAGCTCAATGATAATAAGGTACTATCCAAATAAAACTCCAATACCAACATAAAAATGCATGAAAAAGAAAACATAAATAACTAAGCTCAAAAGAAAAATTTAGAAGAAAGAAAAATAAATAAATGCAATAATTGAAAGAAGAGTGAAAGAGTATAGGAGAAAAGAAAAGAACCTGATGTAGAAGATGAAAAAGGTAGGAAGAAAGTGATAAATAGTAAGAAGGAATAAAGAAGAAAGAAGAAAGAATTATGATGGAAAGAGAATTAGGATTGGGGGAGGGAAGAATGGAAATCAGGCGTCGCATCCGACGCGTACGCGTACGGAACGCGTACGCGTGAGTCTCGCAAGTTTTAAGCGACGCATACGCATCTGGGACGTGTATGCATGATATTGGATTGTGCCAATTGTGCGTAGGCAGCCTCCCGCACGTACAACTCTCGGGTTGAAACGCACGAGAGCCAAAAATGCATACGACGTGTGCGTGTCAGGTACGCGCACGCGTGGGTGGCCATTAATGGGAAAATGACGCGCATGCGTCAGGGATGCGTATGCGTGATGGGATTTGTGCTTCCAGCACAGTTCCAACCCCACACCAACACAACTCTCTGGCCAAACACCCATTTACGCCGATTTTCAGGGTCACGCGTACGCGTCTGGGACGCTTACTCGTGGTATGCTAAAAGCACAAGCGACGCGCATGCGTGAGGGACGCCTACGCGTGGTCATGCTTGTTCGCGAGGCACACTTCCTGCACCACTCCTGCACAACTCTCTGGTCAATTCCTTGGTGTTGCGAAATCACGCATGATGCGTACGCGTCATCGACGCTTGTGCGCCGAACACCCCTTTTTTTTTCTTTTATGCAGAATGCAGAATGCAGATGATTATGTAGAAATTATGAATGAAGACTTGTGAAAAACAAAATAAAATAAAACTAAGAATGAAAAGGGACGATCATACCATGGTGGGTTGTCTCCCACCCAGCACTTTGCTTTTACGTCCTTAAGTTGGACGGTCACTAAGCTCAATCTTCTTCTGTTGGTGGATCCTCCAAGAGGAAGACCTCTAGCTCTTTATTGTCCTTCATCTTCTCACCATGATACAGCTTTAAGCGATGTCCATTGACCTTGATGAATTTGGAGCTTGAAGAATGACTCAGGTGAAAGACTCCGTACGGCTCCGCCTTCTATACTCTATAGGGGCCTTCCCATCTTGAACGCAGCTTGCCTGGCATGAGCCTCAGCCTTGAGTTGTAAATGAGAACTAGCTCCCTAGGTCTGAACTCTCTTCTCTTGATATGCTTGTCATGCACAGCCTTCACCCTCTCTTTGTATAGTCTGGAGTTGTCATATGCTTCGAGCCGAAGGGTCTCCAGTTCTGCAAGTTGCAGCTTTCTTTTAGCACCAGCCTTCTCAAATCCCATGTTTCATTCCATTACAGCCCAGAAAGCCTTGTGTTCTACCTCCACTGGGAGGTGACAAGCCTTTCCGTATACTAGGCAGAAGGGACTCATCCCGATGGGTGTCTTGTATGCTGTCCAATAAGCCCAAAGCGCATCTACAAGTCTGGTGCTCCAGTCCTTCCTATGAGGCTTCACTATCTTCTCCAATATGCGCTTTATCTCTCTGTTAGACACCTTAGCTTGCCCATTGGTCTGGGGGTGGTATGCTGTTGCTATCTTGTGCACAATGCCATGTTTCTTCAGTAGACCTGTCAATCTCCTGTTACAAAAATGAGTGCCTTGATCACTCACGATTGCTCGTGATGATCCAAAGCGACAGATAATATGATTTCTAACAAAGGAGACAACAATGTTAGCATCATCAGTACGAGTAGGAATTGCTTACTCCCATTTAGAAACATAATCTACAGCTAACAATATGTATAAGAAACCACTAGAGTTTAGAAATAGACCCATGAAGTCAATGCCCCAGACATAAACAATTTCACAGAATAGCATAAGCTGTTGGGGCATCTCATCCCTCTTGGATATATTTCCAAACCTTTGGCATGGGGAACAAGATTTACAGAAGGCAGTAGCACCCTTAAAAAGAGTGGGCCACCAGAATCCACAGTCTAAAATTTTTTTAGCAATTCTTCGAGGGCCAAAATGTCCACCACTCTCAGAGGAGTGGCAGGCCTCTAAAATTGACTGGAATTCTGATTGAGGCACACACCTTCTAATTATCTGGTCAGCACTATACCTCCATAAATATGGGTCATCCCATATTTAATATTTGGACTCGCTTTTCAGCTTGTCCTTCTGATGCTTAGTAAAATTGGGAACGAATGTATGACTAACTAGATAATTAGCTATAGGTGCATACCAAGGAACTACCTCAGATATTGCGTGCAAGCTATCAAATGAAAAAGCATCATTGATAGGAGTGGAGTCACTCTTAATGTGCTCTAGGTGACTCAAGTGGTCCGCCACTAAATTCTGGGAACCACTCCTATCTTTGATTTCTAAATCAAATTCTTGCAGCAGCAATATCCAACGTATTAACCTTGGTTTGGACTCTTTTTTAGCTAAAAAATATTTTAGAGCTGAATGGTCTGAGTATACTACCACCTTAGTACCAAGTAAATATGCTCGGAATTTATCCAGAGCAAAAAAAATAGCCAGAAGCTCTTTTTCTGTGGTAGTATAATTAGACTTAGTAGCGTCTAAGATCTTAGAAGCATAAGCAATTATAAAAGGGTCCTTACCTTTGCGCTGAGCCAGCGCCGCTCCGACTGCATGGTTGGAGGCATCATACATAGTTTCAAAAGGATGGCTCCAGTCTGGTCCTCTCACAATCAGAGCTTGAGTCAAGGCGATCTTTAGCTTATCAAACGCTTCCATGCAGTCCTCACTCAGCTCGAACTCAACATCCTTCTATAGTAGTCTGGATAAAGGCAATGCTACCTTACTGAAGTCCTTGATAAATCTCTGGTAGAAACCTGCATAACCAAGTACGAACGGACTTCCCTCACGGAGGAGGGGTAAGGTAAACTAGAAATGACATCTACCTTTGCTGGATCAACTAAAATACCAGTATTAGAAACAACGTTTCCTAGAATAATACCTTGTTTTACCATAAAATGACATTTTTCAAAATTCAATACAAGGTTTGAACTAACACACCTGTCTAATAATCTAGCAAAACTATCCAAGCAAAGGTTGAATAAATCACCATACACACTAAAGTCATCCATGAAAACTTCCATACAGTTCTCAATAAGATCTGAGAAAATACTCATCATGCATCTTTGGAAAGTAGCCGGTGCATTACAAAAGCCAAAAGGCATCCTCTTGTATGCATATGTTCCAAAGGGACATGTAAAAGTAGTTTTCTCCTGATCTTCAGGAGCTATATGAATTTGAAAATAGCCAGTGTAACTATCTAAAAAGCAGTAGTGTGATTTACCTGACAGGCAATCAAGCATCTGATCGATGAATGGCAGGGGGTAGTGATCCTTGCGAGTAGCCTGGTTGAAGCGCCTATAATCAATGCACGCCCTCCAGGAGTTTTGCACTCTAGTTTTCAGGAGCTCTCCATGCTCATTCTTCACTGTAGTGACTCCAGACTTCTTGGGCACTGATAAGCGGATAATTTATACGCTTTTTGGCATTGTTTTTAGGTAGCTTTTAATATATTTTAGTTATTTTTTATTATATTTTTATTCTTTTTTATGTAAAAATCACATTTCTGGATTTTACTATGAGTTTGTGCATTTTTCTATAATTTCAGGTATTTTCTGGCTGAAATTGAGGGACCTGAGCAAAAATCTGATTCAAAGGCTGAGAAAGGACTACAGATGCTGTTGGATTCTGACCCTCCTGCACTCGATGTGAATTTTCTGGAGCTACAGAAGCCCAATTGGCGCACTCTCAATTGCGTTGGAAAGTAGACATCTTGGGCTTTGCAGCAATATATAATAGTACATATTTTGCCCGATATTTGATGGCCCAAACTGGCATTTAAACGCCAGCTAGAGAACCTTTTTTGGCGTAAAACGCCAGAACTTGCACCAAAACTGGAGTTAAACGCCCAAACTGGCATCCAAGCTGGCGTTTAACTCCAAAAAAGGCCTATGCACGTGTAAAGCTCAATGCTCAACCCAAGCATACACCAAGTAGGCCCCAGAAGTGGATTTCTGCACTCTCTGCACTTAGTTACTCAATTTCTGTAAACCTAAGTCACTAGTTTAGTATAAAAACTACTTTTAGGGATTCATTTTGAAACTCATGACATTTTACATCTCATATTGTATCTTCTACAGCATGAGTCTCTAAACCCCATAGGTGGTGGTGAGGAGCTCTGCTGTGTTTCAATGGATTAATGCAATTACTATTATTTTCTATTCAATTACGCTTGCTTCTGTTCTAAGATACTCACTCGCACTTGAATATGAAGAATGTGATGATCCATGACACTCATCATCATTCTCAACTTTATGAACGCGTGCTTGACAAACACTCCCGTTCTATCTGAGCTCAACGTAGTCATTGGGCGACAACTTGAGTGTGTATCTCTTGGGTATCTAATGCACAGACCGAGTCTGTGAGATTAGAACCTTCGTGGTAGAGGCTAGAACCAATTGGCAGCATTCCTGAGATCCGGAAAGTCTAAACCTTGTCTGTGGTATTCCGAGTAGGATCTGGAACGGGATGACTGTGACGAGCTTCAAACTCACGAATGTTGGGCGCAGTGACAGTGTGCAAAAGGATAGAGAGATCCTATTCCGACACACGTGAGAACCGACAGATGATTAGCCGTGCGGTAGTGGCACACGGAATCGCGATCGCACACTTTTCACACAACTTCGTGCAGCTGACCAGCAAGTGCGTTGGGTCGTCCAAGTGATACCTTACGTGAATAAGGGTCGATCCCACAGAGATTGTCGGCTTGAAGCAAGCTACGGTCATCCTTGTAAATCTCAGTCAGGCAGATTCAAATGGTTTTGAGGTTTTGATAATTAAAATATAATTAAAACAGAAAATAAAATAGAAATAATTATGTAATTCATTGGTAGGATTTCTAATAAGAATATGGAGATGCTTGTTGCTTCTGAACCTCTGCTTTCCTACTGCCTTCATCCAATCATGCGTACTCCTTTCCACGGAAAGCTGTGTGTTGGGGGATCACCGTTGTCAATGGCTACCATCCGTCCTCTTAGTGAAAATGGTCCATGATGACAAGTCATCTTAGCCTAGTTTTACTAGTCTTATTCTTTGTTTTTATTAGGTTTTATGCACTTTCTTGTATTGTAAGTTGGCAGTTTGGAGTGGAATTGCATGGTTTCTTTGAATCAATCAACCACCCTTTAATTGATACAAAATCATGAAGTTTAAACTAAAATTAATTGGTTTTAAATGAATTTTAAGCTTTGTGAATTTTGTGATACTTTGATTGGTTGTTTTGATTACTTGTAGGTGAAGAAAAGAAAAAAAATAAGAAAAGCGTAGCCTAAGGAGCATGATCTAAGCAAAGAAAGAAAGCGTGGCACAAGGAAGAGAAGCGTGGCTCAAAGAAAGAGAAGCATGGATGCATTCAAGAAATAAGGGTATAAAGCTCTTGCCAAGAGCTTTAAAGCTCTTGTGGAGAGCTTTCCTTCAAAGAATCAGAAGCAAAGCTCTTGCCAAGAGCTTTATCAAGAGCACATGGAAGAAGAAAACAAGAGCCAAGCTCTTGCCAAGAGCTTTGAAGCTCTTGCTAAAGAGCTTTTTTGGGCATGCCTTGAAGAAAATCAAGAAAGAAAAGCTCACTAATGCTCTCACCAAGACTTGAACCCATGACCAAAGGGAGAGAGTGAGGCGCTACTTTTCAAGAAAAACAAGCCAAAATTGGCTTGTTTTCACTCCCCAAGGATCGAACTAGGCACCTCAAGGAAGGGAGACATCAGGCGCTACTTGGTTGCAAGAAAATTAGCTCCACAAGTGCTTCACCCAAGGCTTGAACCAAGGACCTCAAGGATAAGTAAAGCTCTTGCCAAGAGCTTTCAAGCTCTTGCAAAGAGCGTTGTTCTCTTGTCACAAGGAACCGTGCGCAACACTCTGGAAGGAAAGGGAACCAAAGCTCTTGGCCAAAGCTCTTGCCAAGAGCCGAACCTTCCCCTGGGAGGGCACCATGGGCTGAAAATTGAACTAAAAATCCAAATTAATTCATTTCTTCACCAAATTTTAGAGCCCACCCAAATTCTTAGATCGAATTTAGGAAGTGTATAAATAGGTGTTAGTTTGATTTAGGAAGGACCTTTTTTACTTACTTTGGAATTTTCTTTTACTTCTTTGAATTTCCATTTTTGTAATTTTGAGCTTTTACTTTGAACTTGGATCTTGGAGAATTAGGAAGGAGAATTGATCTCTCTTCTTCCTTGTTCTTGCTTGAGCACCCTTTACTTTTCATCTTGGATCTTGGGTGGAGAATTGAAGAACTTATGTTTCAATCTCACCTTGAGATCTCTTGTTTACTTTTTCTGCATAATTCAATTTCTGTTTACTGCTTCATCTTCTATTCTTATGCAATTTATTTTTCCATCTTCATTTTGTAATTGTTCTTGTTGGATCAAGGAAGGATTTGAGATCTAGACTTGTTTTCTAGTCTCTTCCACTCCTGAGATCTTCAACATCCTTTTAATTGCTGCAAATTAAGCATCAGTTTTTCTATTTTCATTCTTCAAGCATTTTTGCTTTTCTGTTTAAGATCTACTTCAATTCAACTCACCTTTTACTCTTCTGTTTGTTGCAATTCACTTCTCCTTGTTTAAATTCTGCAATCCTAGCTCCCAATCCCTTTTATAATTCAAGCAATTTACATTTCTTGCACTTTAAGATTCAGTCATTTATATTTCTTGCAATCTAAGTTTCTGCAATTTAATTTACTTGTCTTTAAGATTTAGCACTTTTACTTTCTGTTCTCTTTAGTTTACTGCAATTCTTCTCTCTTTCTTTACAATTCATGCAGTTTAGTTTCTGCCAAATACAAATCACTCAACCAATACTTGATTCGCTTAACTAAATCAACCACTAAACTAAAATTGCTCAATCCTTCAATCCCTGTGGGATCGACCTCACTCATGTGAGTTATTATTACTTGATGCGACCCGGTCCACTTGCCGGTGAGTTTTGTGTTGGATCATTTTCCACACATCAAGTTTTTGGCGCCGTTACCGGGGATTGAATTAGATTGACAATGTTTAAGTGAAGTGGAGATCTAGATCAAGCATTTTTTTTTCTTTTCTATTTCCTTATTTTTCGACTAACCCACTAACTGTTTGAATTTTTGCTTAAGCTAACTAAAACCCCACTTTAGCAATAGAGTGGAGTTCTTCTGGTTTTTTCGGCTCTCTGTGAATCCTATGCCGTTGCTTGATTGAATATACGAGAGAAATAATTTTCTCCTATTGGTCTTTCAAGTCTATTAACTGTTTGACATATTGTGTCAACTAACCCTCTGACCATATTTTGGTATGAGTATATTCAATCTTCATTTAGACTATTTGTGACTGTGCAGATCTTGAAGGAAACGTCAACGAATCCTAGCTACTGTGGGAGTAGTGTCCTCACCCCAGATAACAATGCAACACAGGAATTGAAGCATCCGCTCATTACCATGAACGATGTTGCTCAATCGCTTGAAGCCTTCCCACAAGGAAAGATAATCGGATGGGAGGATATAATGAGTGAATTCCTACCCAAGCTGAAACAACCCCAGGGAATTGATACACTAAAGGTAGAAGTGCAATCATTCACACAAGAGAAGGGAGTAGTGGAAATTGAAGGTGTCAGTGCAATTATGGCCCAAAGCAAGCAGGTACATCAACAGCTTCAGTAACAACTAGAACTGATGGACAGAAAAATCGATGAGCTGTGAACTGCTGTGGCAAATGCACATAACCTACCTCAAAATCCCATGGTTGGAATCAATCTGAAAAAGGTTTTGGAGTAATTAACTGTGGGCAACAAAATCATGAGCAATCACACTCTCCAAGTAGTACCTCAAGCATGTTCCAACACAAGTTCCAAGGTGATGTGTACAACCCACCCTGGAGGACGCATTACAATTGGAGGAAGAGTGAGCACCAAAATCAAGGACCAAGGGACTTCAACCACAACAACCCTAATTTCCTAAACTAGCAGAAACACCACCATGCCAACATCAACCACTACACACCACCACCACAACACTCACCCTTCCAACCTCAGACATCTCACAACCAACCAATCTCACAAGACTCTCAGAGGATCACCAACTTGGAGATCTTAATAGAGAGAATGATGAAGCACCAAGATGAGATAACACAGAACCAGGAAACCCCAATCAGAATAATTGAGAAGTAAATGGCACAACTAGCTAAGCACCTTGCAGAAATGGGTAAGGAAAGGGAAAATACTTCCCCCAGAGCCACTGAAGACAACCTGAAAGACAATAAAAAAGTTGCCAGGTGTGAGAAAGGGAAAGCAATCATAGAGGCAAGTGAGAAGAGGGCTATGGGAAAAGAAGCAATCATCAAAGAAAAGCACCACAGAGAAGTTCCTCAAGAAGAAATGGAGAAAAGAAAGCCCACAGTAAGAGGAGAAAATCAAAGGAAACAGAAGCTTCAACTTCCATGATCAGAGGATGGAGGATGTCAAGCTAGTGACAATAAAGAAGCGCTTGTTAGGAGGCAACCCAACCTGAGGAAGTTATCTTTTCATAGCTATTTTAATAAAAAGGTCAATTAGTTTTATCTATACTGCAAGAGGCTAAGTTTGGTGTTGCACACCAAAATAATATAAGGGAGAATGAAGTATTCTAAGTTTGGTGTTCCACCAAAATTTCATCATAAAACATATTCTCACCTTCGGCACAATGCTAGCTTCAAACATTTAGATAAACTAGTTAACTATTATGCTCTTTCCTAATCTTTAGTTTTATTATCATTGGTAAAGAAAAAGAAGTACTACATATGGTCAGTCTGATGCATGAGAACCATTGGCAAGGTACTAAGTTTGGTGTTCCCACACCAAAGTAAGTTCAAAAGCCCACAAATAACTCATGCATGCTAACCATTTTTCAAGTGCTTGGGAACAAGCAACTTTCAATATCATTGCAGAGTATCATACAAGCTTTTGGAAGAATTAAGCATCGTCGACCAAAAAGAGGAAAAAGGAATGTAAAGACTAGCAATGATGATGATGAGGAGTAAAGCAAGTAAACTTCAAAAGGTTGTAGTATTGAGTGATTATTTTGCATCACTGCTATGATTGAAAGTGATAATATACCCATATCTGTCTTCCTGTCTAGCATAGTTTCTCTGTAATTCAATAATTAAGTTGCTTGATCATTCACAACCCTATAATCTCCAAACTTGTTTGCACTCAATATCTCAAAAATGCACCAAATGAAAGTTCTTTGAAAAGAAAGATTGAGGAATTAAACAATTTTGAGGCAAGCAAAAGATTAGGAGAAGTGGTGGTTCTAGTTGTACGATTATGCATTGAGGTTGCATGCTTATGAAAACTTGCATGGGAGCTCATAGGCAAGACATAGAGTTCAAAGAAGTATTGTGGAGATTCTCAAACATTTATTGATCCAAGAAGCAGCAAACAAGAGAAAATAAATAAAATACAAAAACAAAAGAACATGGCCCAAGGTTCTGAGCATCAATTATTAGGCAGAAAAGAAGAAAGAAACAAGAAATCAAAGAGTTGTTATCCTAGTAAATGCTTGTGATCGAATGTGTCAAAGAGAGAGGCTTGAGCAAGTAAATCCTTAAGGGTGCTTTAACACCTAATACCTTAAAACCAACTGGTTTAGGAGTATTGATTGAAAGCTTATCTAAAGATCCACTTTGAGACATGACACTTAGAGTCAAAGCCAAAACACAAAAACCATAAGCTGCTTCAAGGTGATTACCTATAAAGAGATCTCCATGATATCATTTGGATGAAAGTCCTAAGACCTAAGACTTCCAAGATGTAGGGACTAGTAAGCACTGAAGCCCTTGCATGAGCGTATAATTTAGAGTTCACCCCATTGTCACTTAATCACTTCACTCACAGGACATTATAAGTTATTCTTCAATCCATTCTAATTGAAAGAACCCTTGAGCATAATTCTTTTCTTGCTTGGGGACAAGCAAGTTTTAAGTTTGGTGTTGTAATGACAAGTCATCTTAGCCTAGTTTTACTAGTCTTTTTCTTTGTTTTTATTAGGTTTTATGCACTTTCTTGTATTGTAAGTTAGCAGTTTGAAGTGGAATTGCATGGTTTCTTTGAATCAATCAACCACCCTTTAATTGATACAAAATCATGAAGTTTAAACTAAAATTAATTGGTTTTAAATGAATTTTAAGCTTTGTGAATTTTGTGATACTTTGATTGGTTATTTTGATTACTTGTAGGTGAAGAAAAGAAAAAAATAAGAAAAGCGTAGCCTAAGGAGCATGATCTAAGCAAAGAAAGAAAGTGTGGCACAAGGAAGAGAAGCGTGGCTCAAAGAAGGAGAAGCATGGATGCATTCAAGAAACAAGGGTATAAAGCTCTTGCCAAGAGCTTTAAAGCTCTTGTGGAGAGCTTTCCTTCAAAGAATCAGAAGCCAAGCTCTTGCCAAGAGCTTTATCAAGAGCACATGGAAGAAGGAAACAAGAACCATGCTCTTGCCAAGAGCTTTGAAGCTCTTGCCAAAGAGCTTTTTCGGGCATGCCTTGAAGAAAATCAAGAAAGAAAAGCTCACTAATGCTCCCACCAAGACTTGAACCCATGACCAAAGGGAGAGTGTGAGGCGCTACTTTTCAAGAAAAACAAGCCAAAATTGGCTTGTTTTCACTCCCCAAGGTTCGAACTAGGCACCTCAAGGAAGGGAGACATCAGGCGCTACTTGGTTGCAAGAAAATTAGCTCCACAAGTGCTTCACCCAAGGCTTGAACCAAGGACCTCAAGGACAAGTAAAGCTCTTGCCAAGAGCTTTCAAGCTCCTGCAAAGAGCTTTGTTCTCTTGTCATAAGGAACCGTGTGCAACACTTTGGAAGGAAAGGGAACCAAAGCTCTTGGCCAAAGCTCTTGCCAAGAGACGAACCTTCCCCTGGGAGGTGCACCATGGGCTGAAAATTGAACTAAAAATCCAAATTAATTCATTTCTTCACCAAATTTTAGAGCCCACCCAAATTCTTAGATCCAATTTAGGAAGTGTATAAATAGGTGTTAGTTTGATTTAGGAAGGACCTTTTTTACTAACTTTGGAATTTTCTTTTGCTTCTTTGAATTTCCATTTTTGTAATTTTGAGCTTTTACTTTGAACTTCGATCTTGGAGAATTAGGAAGGAGAATTGATCTCTCTTCTTCCTTGTTCTTGCTTGAGCACCCTTTACTTTTCATCTTGGATCTTGGGTGGAGAATTGAAGAACTTCTGTTTCAATCTCACCTTGAGATCTCTTGTTTACTTTTTCTGCATAATTCAATTTCTGTTTACTGCTTCATCTTCTATTCTTATGCAATTTACTTTTCCATCTTCATTTTGCAATTGTTCTTGTTGGATCAAGGAAGGATTTGAGATCTAGACTTGTTTTCTAGTCTCTTCCACTCCTGAGATCTTCAACATCCTTTTAATTGCTGCAAATTAAGCATCAATTTTTCTGTTTTCATTCTTCAAGCATTTTTGCTTTTCTGTTTAAGATCTACTTCAATTCAACTCACCTTTTACTCTTCTGTTTGTTGCAATTCACTTCTCCTTGTTTAAATTCTGTAATCCCAGCTCTCAATCCCTTTGATAATTCAAGCAATTTACATTTCTTGCACTTTAAGATTCAGTCATTTACATTTCTTGCAATCTAAGTTTCTGCAATTTAATTTACTTGACTTTAAGATTCAGCACTTTTACTTTCTGTTCTCTTTAGTTTACTGCAACTCTTCTCTCTTTCTTTACAATTCATGCAATTTAGTTTCTGCCAAATACAAATCACTCAACCAATACTTGATTCGCTTGACTAAATCAATCACTAAACTAAAATTGCTCAATCCTTCAATCCCTGTGGGATCGACCTCACTCATGTGAGTTATTATTACTTGATGCGACCCGGTCCACTTGCCGGTGAGTTTTGTGTTGGATCGTTTTCCACACATCAGTCCAAATGCGCTATCACCGCATGACTATTCATCTGTCGGTTCTCACTCATGTTGGAATAGGATCCATTGATCCTTTTGCGTCTGTCACTACGCCCAACACTCGCGAGTTTGAAGCTCATCACAGTCATCCCATCCCAGATCCTACTCGGAATACCACAGACAAGGTTTAGACTTTCCGGATCTCAAGAATGCTGCCAATTAAGTCTAGCTTATACCACGAAGACTTTGATCTCGAGGCTAAGAGATATACATTCAAGCTCGTTTTCATGTAGAACGGAAGTGGTTGTCAGGCACGCGTTCATTGGTGAGAATGGTGATGAATGTCACATAATCATCACATTCATCATGTTCTTGTGTGCGAATGAATATCTTAGAACAAGAATACTTTTGAATTGAATAGAAAAACAGTAGTAATTGCATTAATTCAAGAAGAACAGCAGAGCTCGACACCTTAATATAAGGAGTGTAGAAACTCCACCGTTGAAAATACATAAGAACAAAGTCCAGGCATGACCGAATGGCCAGCCCCCTAAACATGATAAAGAGATCAAAAGTGATACAAAAATAGTCTCAAAAATGATCTGAAGATCAAAATACAATAGTGAAAGGTCCTATTTATAATAAACTAGTAGCCAAGGGTTTACAGAAATAAGTAATTAATGCAGAAATCCACTTTCGGGCCCACTTGGTGTGTGCTTGGGCTGAGCATTGAAGCTTTCACATGTAGAGACTTTTCTTGGAGTTAAACGCCAGCTCTGGTGCCAGTTTGGGTGTTTAACTCCAGCTTTTATGCCAGTTCTGGCGTTTAACGCCAGAATAGGGTAGAAAGTTGGCGTTTAAACGCCAGTTTGCGTTATCAAAACTCGGGCAAAGTATGGACTATTATATATTGCCGGAAATCCCAGGATGTCAAATTTCCAACACAATTGAGAGCGTGCCAATTGGGCTTCTGTAGCTCCAGAAAATCCACTTCGAGTGCAAGGAGGTCAAAATCCAACAGCATCTGCAGTCCTTTTTCAGCCTCTGAATCAGATTTTTGCTCAGGTCCCTCAATTTCAGCCAGAAAATACTTGAAATCATAGAAAAACACACAAACTCATAGTAAACTCCAGAAATGTGATTTTTATTTAAAAACAAATAAAAATATAATAAAAACTAACTAAATCATACTAAAAACTACCTAAAAACAGTGCCAAAAAGCATATAAATTATCCGCTCATCACAACACCAAAGTTAAATTGTTTTTTGTCCCCAAGAAACTAAAAACAAAATAGGATAAAAAGTAGAGAATGTACAATGAATTTCGAAAACATCTATGAAGATCAGTCTAAATCAGATGAGCGGGGCTATTAGCTTTTCGCTTCTGAACAGTTTTGGCATCTCACTTTATCCATTGAAATTCAGAATGATTGGCATCTATAGGAACTCAGAATTCAGATAGTGTTATTAATTCTCCTAGTTCAGTATGTTGATTCTTGAACACAGTTACTTTATGAGTCTTGGCCGTGAACCTAAGCATTTTGTTTTCCAGTATTACCACCGGATACATAAATGCCACAAACACATAACTGGGTGAACCTTTTTAGATTGTGACTCAGCCTTGCTAGAGTCCCCAGTTAGAGGTGTCCAGAGCTCTTAAGCACACTGTTTTGCTTTGGACCACGACTTTAACCGCTCAGTCTCAAGCTTTTCACTTGACACCTTCACGCCACAAGCACATGGTTAGGGACAGCTTGGTTTAGCCACTTAGGCCAGGATTATTTTGCTTTGGGCCCTCCTATCCATTAATGCTCAAAGCCTTGGATCCTTTTTATTTTACCCTTGCCTTTTGGTTTAAAGGGTTACTGGCTTTTTCTTTTTCTTTCTTTTTCTTTTATTTTTTCGCCCTTTTTTTTCGCAAGCTTTGTATTCACTGCTTTTTCTTGCTTCAAGAATCAATTTTATGATTTTTCAGATTATCAATAACATTTCTCCTTTTTTTTTATTCTTTCAAGAGCCAACAATTTTAATATTCATAAACAACAATATCAAAAATATGCACTGTTCAAGCATTCATTCAGAAAATAAAAGATATTGCCACCACATCAAAATAAATAAACTACTTTAAAATTCAAAATTCATGTACTTCTTGTTCTTTTGCAATTAAAAACATTTTTCAATTTAAGAACGGTGATGGATTCATAGGACAATCATAGCTTCAAGGCATAGATACTAAGGCACTAATGATCAAGTAGTAAAGGCATAAACATAAATAAAAAATAAAGCATAGTTTTCGAAAAACAGAAAAATAAGAACAAGGAAATTAAAGAACGGGTCCACCTTAGTGATGGCGACTAGTTCTTCCTCTTGAAGATCCAATGGAACGCTTGAGCTCCTCTCTGTCTTTTCCTTGCCTTTGTTGCTCCACCCTCGTGGCTCTTTAATCATCTCTAATTTCATGAAGGAGGATGGAATGCTCTTGGTGCTCCACCCTTAGTTGTCCCATGTTGGAACTTAATTCTCCTAGGGAGGTGTTAATTTGCTCCCAATAATTTTGTGGAGGGACGTGTATCCCTTGAGGCATCTCAGGGATTTCATGATGAGGAATTTCCTCATGCTCTTGTTGAGGTCCATGAGTGGGCTCTCTTGCTTGCTCCATCCTTTTCTTAGTGATGGGCTTGTCCTCATCAATGAGGATGTCTTCCTCTATTTCAATTCCAGCTGAACTGTAGAGGTGACAAATGAGATGAGGGAAGGCTAAGCTTGCCAAAGTAGAGGACTTGTCTGTCACCTTGTAGAGTTCTAGGGATATAACCTCATGCACTTCTACTTCCTCTCCATTCATGATTGTAACATCCCGAATTTTTGAAAATCTAAATATAAATAAATTGTGATTTTATCTTGTTAAGTTTAAATTTTGTAATTTTAGAAATTATTTTATTAGAAATAATTAAGTAGATTCGGAGATAAATTCATTTTGAACTAATTAATATTCTTAGGTAATTTTATTATTTTGGAATATTTTGTATAATTTTAGTAATTAAAAATAAGAAAGAATTGTACAATTTAATTTAAGTAACTTTTATTCTTAAAAGGTTACAATTTATTTTATTAATTTGATATCTTATTTTATAAATCAATTAAGAATAATTAAATTAGTTTTATTAATATTTGGAGTTAAGTTAATTAATATTTTTGTGTAATTTTTTATAATTGGTTATTTTATATAATTAAATTTAAGAAATTTCTATTATGAATAAATATGATTTATTCTATTAATTTGAGCCCTTAAAGATTAATTTATTAGAAATGATTAAATTGATTTTGATAAATACTTTAATTTTTAGTCGATTAGTATTTATGCACAATTTTGATTATAACTAGTTATTTTATATAAATTGAAATTAAAGTTATGATAGAAAAATAATGAAAGGTCATATAATTTAATATTGGTAATTGATATTTTGAGTTTAACCGTATTTTATAGAATGTGATTAGTATGCTTATTTTATAATTTAAATTAAAAATAATTGTTTGAGCTCATTGATATGTTGATAAATAAAATCTTATGCGTTTTGAAAGTAATTTTTATGAAGTAATTTTTATGGTATTATATTTGAATCTTAAATTGTTATTCTATCTCAAATATTTTGTAAAGGTTGTTATATTACTCATATACATTATATCTTGACCCTAAATTCCTAATTAAAAACCTAATTTTACCCTAAATTCACAAAACACACGCACAAACAGAATGGGAAAGAAAGGAAATAGGGGAGCTCGAGGGGGAAAACAGAAAGGGAAAAGAAAGGAAGGGGAAAGAGGGAAGATGGGGGAAAACGGAGAACAGGAAGGGAGACAGAGGACGAGGGAGAAGAAGAGAGAGGGAGGAACAACGCTATGGAGCTTGGTGCCGCTGCCGAGCTGCTGTCACAGAGAAGAAAGGGAGAGGCGAACATGACCCACAGAGGAGAGGAAGGAGTTGCCGTCGAGCCACGCCCCGTTGCCGTTGTTCGTGTATCGCCGTTGCCGTTCGCTGAGGGTGAGACACGAAGAGAAGATGCTGACCTATAGCATCGTGCCTCGCTATCTTCGTCGAGCCTTCATCATTTTCGCTCCCTATTCCCGTTGCCATCAGGGTTTGCTGCCGCTGCCATTGAGAGTGACGCAGCAGAGGAGGAGTCATTCCTCTTCCGCCGTCGTCGCCGGAGACCTTGGTTGTTGCTGTTCATATGGGTGAGTTCGTTGTTCCCTAGTTACCGGAGTCATTGTCTACGAATCTTTTGTTGCTTTAGAATGACCTTGTCCCCATCTTTAATGTTCCTGAGTACACTATAGTTGTTGGAATCGTTACAGCTGGAACTTGTCACCGGGGGAGAGAAGCGACTGCACCATCCTCTTTGTTTTGACATTGAACCTCTATTCCTAACCCTGTAACGCTCTTGCTCTTGTTCTATTTGGTATTTTGTTTCTCTATTATGTTCTTATTTTAATTATGATAGCCAATATCTCTGTTTTAGTATTATGGTGTTATGCTGAAATTGCCGAAATTGCCGTTGCTGCGAGCGTAACCAGAATTGATGCTGCTGCCGCCGTCCCGGTTGCGTTGAAATTGCCGCTGCAGTTGCCAGTTTAGACTAAGCAGGGATTGTTGCGTTAAACTATGCGATTGCGACATCGAGGTAGGGGGTTTAAAACGATTTCAATTTAAGAATGCCTACAAGGTTTATTGAATAACTGCAAATAGATTCAATAGCTGTGAGTAATTGATTGACTGTGTGAATATTGAATTGTGGCTGAAATTGTGATTGGAATGGTTGAGATGGTGATTTGGAATTGTTGATTAATGTTATTGATTGATTGGGAACTGTTTGATGACTAATTGTTGAGAATTTCTGAATTTTAATGGGTTATGTTGGGTTTGTTGCCGTTGAGATGTTATTTTGTTTATTGTAATGTTAATGAACTTGGTTGGTGGTTAATTTGGAATTTGTTTTGAGGGGTATTGAAGGGTTGGATTTTAAGTACTAAATGGTTTGCTGAAAATCATGTTCTCTTGAAATAAAACGGCAACTTTGAAAGTGATTTAGTGACTCTATAGTGACTAAAATTATAAGAATTTAAATGTTAAGTAAATTATATTAAGTGTAATTGTGAAAATTCAATTTTTAAGGTTTCATATCAACTAGAGAATTAGTTATGATTTTTCAAAATTGAACTCTAAAATCTGATTTTCTGCATAATTTTAAACGAAATCAGAAACTTTGAAAAGCTATAACTACTTACGTAATGATCGGAATTGCATGAGACCAAGCCTGGGTTAAACTTGGGGATATAAGGAACTAAACTGGTAAATTTGAGGCTTTTTCATTAAGTTTATGATTTATGGTGAATTTTTGAATTGGGGATGTCAAATCTGGTTTTTCTGCAGAACATTTAACACAGCAGCAACTTGATTCCTCTATTGGAAATTCTGCAGTTGGAATTTTGAAATGGAACCAATTTTAAATGAAACTTTAGAGTTGTGGTTTTAATGATTTGGATTTTCAAAGAAAGATGTTTTATGCAGTAAAAGTCAGGCTTTGTTTTCTAAGTCAGTAACTTTGAGGCTTTATAATTATTAATTCTGAAATGATATTGAGATGCAACCAATTGGAGGTGAAAGTTGAGTATGTTTAGTATATATGATTCAAATTTCAGGGTTTTCCATGTTTTAATAAGTGAGTTATGGGACTTGGAAGAGGTTGTGTTCAATGATTTGTAAAACAGAATTCTGCAGAGGATTACCTAACTTCCAAGCTACGTAACTCCTTCATTAAAAATGGTATGACCCTGGAACCAATTTAGAAAGAAATTTGGATAAGTTATGTTTAACCACATTAATTTTGAAGGGGGTTGGATTTAATTTGGATTTTATATGAAATTTCGAATGTTGTATGCTGCTGCTGTCTTCATGTTTTAAAACACTGCAGAGCAGTCATGGTTTTGCTTATATTCCTGAAGCTAGAGTCAGCAAAAAATTATGATTTTTGGTTTAATAGAAAGCTTAATCCGATACGGTCGCATGGATATAAAGTTTGCGTGATTCCGAATTCATTTGATATTTTAAAAATAAAATGGAAATCAGGCTGCCAAGTTGTGTTGGCAATTATTTTGGATATGGAATTTAAGAAATAGATTTTCTATACTATTATCAAATGTTTTTGAGAATATATATATTGTTGTGGCAACTGCTGAAAGGAGATTATGTCCAAATTTTTATAAAAGTAAAAGGACTTAATCAAAATGAATACTTGAGACTTGTTTAACGATAATAACTTTACTGATTCTTTTGAGAAAATATATTTGGTTTATAAAGTTTCTAGCAAGGACGTGGGTTTTGTCCCGCTTGCATATTTACAACTACAAAAGAGTAAAGAGATAAAGAGAAAAAGAATAATATAGATACAGATGAAAGAGTATTCAGAGAAAAGTAAAGAGATACAGAGAATAAAGCAACTAGAGTAGAGTAAAGAGATGCAGAGAAAAGAGAAACCAGAGCAGAGTAAAGAGATATTTGTATATATATATATATATTAGTTGCTTGATGCAACCCAGAGCTATATTTAATATATATTAGTTGCTTAATGCAACCCAGAGCCTCTGTAGGGAAACTAAGTTACCTACAGCTATTTTCCGCTTCCCAGAGCAGAGCAGAGTATATATATATTTTCCTGTAGTAAGCAGAGGCTGTCTCAAATGAGCGGCTATTATCATATGCGCATTTATTTAGGAACGGAAAATCGTATTCGGGAAATCGGGATTACTCGTGACCGAATAAATGTCGGGATTGCGGGCAGCCAACCGACACATGAGCTCATAGCCTGTACTAGGACTAGACATTCATCATATGCATCTATGTGATATTGTTTGGGTGTGTATATTGTAATTGGTTTGCCTAAGTGAATAATCCTGTTTAATTGCTAATTGCTATACTTGATGTAATTGCTCTTGATTGTGTTTGAATCTCATTACTTGTGTTTGTAACTGATTGGCTGGATTGTGGTGAATTGGGTGTTGGTTGAATTGCTTGGGCCTGAGGCCGTGATTGGTTTGTGTTTGAGGTTTAGTAAAGTATGAAAGATTGAGCTGGTTTAGCATAGACTTAATGAACCTATGCTTGGAACAAATTAGTCATTCATACAGTCTAGGAAAACTTTTAAGACGTATATAAAGTAAAATATGGGTATTTGATTTTGGATAATTAATTGATGCTTCTAAAGAAGGTTTTAGATTTTTGAAAGTTGAGCCATTGGTTTTCAAAAGAAGTTTATATAAGGCGAGCGATGAATACTACGAATGAAAGTAGTTTTCTTTTCAATGTCTCTAAATGAAATTAACTATTTGCGCTTTATTCTTTACTTTCACGGCATTCTCAACCTCTACTGAGAACATGTGGTTTGGTTCTCACCCAAATTTTCCACCCTTTCAGCGACAGGTTTGAAGATGCAATTTGAAGCTGCGAGCGATCAGTAGACTTTCTTTATGGTTTTAATTGCTTTCATGGAGTCCCCTCGCTATTGTCCTTTGAGATTTTATTTTACATAGAGGGGTAGGTTTAGTATATTGTATTTGAGTTTTATTTGGTCTCTTTTGTATAAGATTTATTATCAATAATATTTATGTGATTATTATTATTTGTGAATGTTTGAATTATGACTTTAATGAATAAAAAACAAAATTTTTCTAGAATTTTCTTAAAACTGAAACGCGAACTCGATACAAAGGCTCGATAATTAAGTAGTTAATACTAGAGAAGGTTACATAATGTTCTTTCTAGTGGAAATACCCTGACTTAAGCAAGGTATTTTGCTGGACGGGATGTTACAATGATGCTATGGATCATGATAGCCCGGTCTATAGTAACTTCAGACCGGTTGCTAGTGGGAATGATTGAGCGTTGGATGAACTCCAACCATCCCCTAGCCACTGGCTTGAGGTCAAGCCTTCTTAGTTGAACCAGCTTCCCTCTTGAATCTCTCTTCCATTGGGCGCCTTCCACACAAATGTCCATAAGGACTTAGTCCAACCTTTGATCAAAGTTGACCCTTCTAGTGTAAGGGCGTGCATCTCCTTGCATTATTGGCAAGTTGAATGCTAACTTTACATTTTTCGGACTGAAATCTAAGTATTTTCCCCGGAGCATTGTAAGCCAATTCTTTGGGTTCGGGTTCATACTTTGATCATGATTTTTGGTGATCCATGCATTGGCATAGAACTCTTGAATATTAAGATCCCGACTTGTTGAATGGGGTTGGTGAGAATTTCCCAATCTCTTCTTCGAATCTCATGTCGGATCTCCAGATATTCACTCTTTTTGTGTTTGAAAGGGACCTCAGGGATCACCTTCTTCTTGGCCACAACTTTATAGAAGTGGTCTTGATAGACCTTTGAGACGAATCTCTCCATCTCCCATAACTCAGAGGTGGACGCTTTTGCCTTCCCTTTCCTCTTTCGAGAGGTTTCTCTGGTCTTAGGTGCCATAAATGGTTATGGAAAAATAAAACGCAACGCTTTTACCACACCAAACTTAGAAGGTTTGCTCGTCCTTGAGCAAAAGAAGAAAGAAGAGAGTAGAAGAAGAAGAAATAGAGGAGAGGGAGGTGGTTTAGTGGTTCGGCCAAGGGGGAGAAGTAGTGTTTGTGGTATGTGGAAATGAAGGAGTGAAGAGGGGTTTTTATAGGAGTGGAAAGAGAGGGTAGGGTTCGTGTATTAGGGGTTGGGTTTGGGAGGGAAATGGTTTGAAGTTGAATTGAGAGGTGGGTGGGTTTTTTGGGGAAGAGTGGGTGGAGGTGATTGGTGAATAAGTGATGGGGAAGAGAAATGGATGTGATTGGTGAGGGGTATTTGGGAAAGGGCGTTATGGGAAGGTGTGAAGAAAAGAGAGAGAGAGAGTTGAGGTAGGTGGGGATCCTATGCGGTCCACAGATCCTGAGGTGTCAAGGACTTATCATCCCTGCACCATGTTGGCGTGTAAACGCCCCCTTGGGTGCCAATCCTGGCGTTAAACACCAGGTTGCTGCCCATTTCTGGCATTTAACACTAGCTTTTTTTCCCTTTCTGGCGTTTAAACGCCAGCTTTTCTCCCTTTTTTGGCGTTAAACGCCAGGTTTGTGCCCCTTTCTGGCGTTAAACGCCAGTTTGGGGCCCTTTTCTGGCCTTAAACACCCAGTATGGTGCCAGACTGGGCGTTTAACACCCATTCTGCTACCCTTACTGGCGTTTAAACGCCAGTAAGATCGTCCTCCAGGGTATGCTATTTTTAATGCCATTTTTCATTCTGTTTTTGCTTTTTTAGTTGTTTTGTAACTTCACATGATTATCATCCTAAAGAAAACATAAAATAACAAAAGAAAATAGAAATTTAACATGATAAATAAAAATTGGGTTGCCTCCCAACAAGCGCTTCTTTAACAACAATAGCTTGACAGTGGGCTCTCATGGAGCCTCACAGATACTCAGAGCAGGATGATGGCCTCCCAACACCAAACTTAGAGTTTGAATGTGGGGGCTCTGTTTGACTCTGCATTGAGAGAAGCTTGTCATGCTTCTTTTCCATGTGTGCATAAGGAGATCCTTGAGCCTTAAACACAAGGCAGGTCTCATTCACTTGAATGACCAGCTCTCCTCTGTCAACATCAATCACAGCTTTTGCTGTGGCTAAGAAAGGTCTGCCAAGGATGATGGATTCATCCATACTCTTCCCAGTGTCCAGGATTATGAAGTCAGCAGGGATGTAGAGGCCTTCAACCTTTACTAAGACATCCTCTACAAGTCCATAAGCCTGTTTCCTTGAATTATCTGCCATCTCTAGTGAGATTCTTGTAGCTTGCACCTAAAGGATCCCTAGTTTCTCCATTACAGAGAGGGGAATAAGGTTTATACTTGACACGAGGTTACACAGAGCCTTCTCAAATGTCATGGTGCCTATGGTACAAGGTATTGAGAACTTTCCAAGATCCTGTTTCTTCTGAGGTAACTTCAGTTGAACCAGATCATTTAGTTCATTGATGAGAAATGGAGGTTCATCCTCCCAAGTCTCATTACCAAATAACTTGGCATTCAGCTTCATGATTGCTCCTAGATATTGAGCAACTTGCTCCCCAACAATACCTTCATCCTCTTTAGAGGAAGAATACTCATCAGAGCTCATGAATGGCAGAAGTAGGTTCAGTGGAATCTCTATGGTCTCTGTATGAGCCTCAGATTCCTTTGGCTCCTCATTAGGAAACTCCTTGGAGGCCAGGGGACGTCCATTGAGGTCTTCCTCAGTGAAAAGCACTGCCTTTCCCTCCTCTATGCATTCGGCCATGTGGGACGTGTTTATGGCCTTGCACTCTCTCTTGGGATTCTCTTCTGTATTGCTTGTGAGAGCACTAAGAGGGAGTTCAGTAACTTTCTTACTCAGCTGACCCACCTGTGCCTCCAAATTTCTAATGGAGAACCTTGTTTCAGTCATGAAACTTAGTGTGGTTTTAGATAGATCAGAGACTATGGCTGCTAAGCTAGAGAGACTCTGCTCAGAATTCTCTGTCTGTTGCTGAGAAGATGATAGAAAAGGCTTGCTATTGCTAAACCAATTTCTTCCACCATTATTATTGTTGAAGCCTTGTTGAGGCTTCTGTTGGTCCTTTCATGAGAGATTGGGATGATTTCTCCATGAAGGATTATAGGTGTTTCCATAGGGTTCTCCCATGTAGTTCACCTCTTCCATTACAGCGTTCTCAGGATCATAAGCTTCTTCTTCAGAAGATGCTTCTTTAGCACTGCCTGTTGCTGCTTGCATTCCAGAAATACTCTGAGAAATCATATTGACTTGCTGAGTCAACATTTTGTTTTGAGCCAATATGGCATTCAAAGTATCAATCTCAAGAATTCTTTTCTTTGTCCCATTATTCACAGGATTCTTTTTAGAAGTGTACATGAATTGGTTATTCCTGAGCTTCTGCAGGCGTCTTCTTCAGATGAAGAGATCTACCAGCAAAGTTGTCCAATGACATCTTGGACAGTTCAGACAGACCATCATAGAATATACATATGATGCTCCATTCTAAAAGCATGCTAGAAGGACACCTTCTGATCAATTGTTTGTATCTTTTCCAAGCTTCATAGAGGGATTCACCTTCCTTCTGTCTGAAGGTCTGGACTTCCACTCTAAGCTTACTCAATTTTTGAGGTGGAAAGAACTTTGCCAAGAAGGAATTGACCATCTTTTCCCAAGAGTTTAGGCTTTCTTTAGGTTGTGAGTCCAACCATGTCCTAGCTCTGTCTCTTATAGCAAAAGGGAAGAGCATAAGTCTGTAGACCTTAGTGTCAACCCTATGGGTCTTAACAGTGTCACATATTTGTAAGAATTCAGCTAAAAACTGATGAGGATCTTCCAATAGAAGTCCATGATACTTGCAATTCTGCTGCATTAGAGAAACCAATTGAGGCTTAAGCTCAAAGTTGTTTGCTCCAATTGCAGGAATTGAGATGTTCCTTCCACAGAAGTCAGAAGAGGGTGCAATAAAGTCACCAAGCATCTTCCTTGCATCTCTACCATTGTTGTTGGGTTCGGCCATGTTTGTTTTGTCTGCTTCCTTTTCGAAAATTTCTGTTAGGTCCTCTCCAAAGAGTTGTGCTTTAGCTTCTCTTAGCTTTCTCTTCAAGGTCCTTTCAGGTTCAGGATCAGCTTCAACAAGAATGCCTTTGTCTTTGTTCCTGCTCATATGAAAGAGAAGAGAACAAGAAAGTATAGAATCCTCTATGTCACAGTATAGAGATTCTTTGAGGTGTCAGAGGAAAATAGGAACAGAGGGATGAGGTAGGTAGGTAAGAATTCGAACATATGAAGGAGAGATAGTTCGAATTGCTAATTGAGGAGGAGTGTAGTCCTTAAATAGAAAAAGGTGAGGAGGAAGAAGAATTTTCGAAAACAAAATTAAAAATTTAAATTAATTAAAAGGAATTTTGAAAAAGTGGTTGATGGTTTTCGAAAATTAATAGTGAGAAAGTGGTCAAGTGGGTTTGAAAATCAAATTTGAAAAGATAAAAAAAATTAGGAAAGATTTTGAAATCAAAATTTATGATTGAAAATTATTTTGAAAAAGATGTGGTTGAGAAGATATGATTGAGAAGATATGATTGAAAAACAATTTAAAAAGATTTGATTTTGAAAATTAAAGTTGATTACTTGACTAACAAGAAACTAAAAGATATGATTTTTAAAATTTAAAAATTGAACCTTTCTTAATAGGCAAGTAACAACTTGAGATTTTTGAATCAATCATATTAAATATTAGCATTAATTTTGAAAATATGAAATAAAAATAAGAAAAAGATTTTGAAAATCATTTTGGAATTTTCGAAAATATAAAAAAGAAAATTGAAAAAGATGTGATTTGAAAAAGATATGATGTGAAAAAGATTTGATTTTGAAAAATTTTGAAGATTTGAAAAAGATTTGAATTGAAAACAAAATCTCCCCTCCTGTGCCATCCTGGCGTTAAACGCCCAGAATGGTATCCATTCTGGCGTTTAACGCCCAAAATACTACCCTTTTGGGCGTTTAACACTCAGCCAGGTACCCTGGCAGGCATTTAAATGCCAGTTTTCCTTCCTCACTGGCCGTTTTGAACGCCCAGCTTTTTCTCTGTAATTCTTCTGCTGTATGTTCTGAATCTTCAATTCTCTGTATTATTGACTTGAAAAGTAATACTTTTGAATTTTTTTTTTGAATTTTTAATGATGAGAAAGAAAAATAATAGAATGATACTGAACATGGAGAATCAAGATCAAAACAAATAATGCATGCAAGACACCAAACCTAGAAGTTTGTATACTAGGGACAATAACAATTTGAAAATGCATATGAGAAATAACAAAAGACACCAAACAGAGTAGTTTAAAGATCAGAACAATGAAAATCATCAAGAACAGCTTGAAGATCAACAAAGAACATAATGCATAAGATTTCGAAAAATGCAAGAGAAAGAAAAACATGCAATTAACACCAAACTTAAAATCTGACACTAGACTCAAATAAGAAACACAAATTATTTTTTGATTTTTATAATTTTATAAATTTTTTTGTATTTTTCGAAAATTATTTGGAAAAAGAAAAATAAGGATTTCAAAAATTTTTAATAAGAATTCCAGGAATCATGCAATGTTAGTCTAAAGCTTCAATCTAAAAAGATTAGACATGGCTAGCCAAGCTTCAACAGGACATTACATACAACAGCCAAATTGATGGGAATCAATTAGCTCCTGTGATGATAAAAGCATCATCTAAAACTCTAGAATTCATTCTCAAAAATTCTGAAGAACATAGAATAATTTTTATTTTTTGAAAAATTTTTTCGAAAATAAAGATCTAAAAAAAATACAATAAAATAAAATTACCTAATCTGAGCAACAAGATGAACCGTTAATTGTCCAAATTCGAACAATCCTCGGCAACGGACTTGGTACATGGAATCGTGATCGCACACTTTTCACATAACTCCATGCACAACTAACCAGCAAGTGCACTGGGTCGTCCAAGTAATACCTTACGTGAGTAAGGGTCGATCCCACGGAGATTGTCGGCTTGAAGCAAGCCATGGCCATCCTTGTAAATCTCAGTCAGGCATATTCAAATGGTTTTGAGGTTTTGATAATTAAAATATAATTAAAACAGAAAATAAGATAGAAATACTTATGTAATTCATTTGTAGGATTTCAGATAAGCGTATGGAGATGCTTGTTGCTTCTGAACCTCTGCTTTCCTACTGCCTTCATCCAATCATGCGTACTCCTTTCCATGGCAAGCTGTATGTTGGAGGATCACCGTTGTCAATGGCTACCGTCCGTTCTCTCAGTGAAAATGGTCCAAATGCGCTGTCACTGCACGGTTAATCATCTGTCGGTTCTCACTCATGTTGGAATAGGATCCATTGATCCTTTTGCGCCTGTCACTACGCCCAACACTCGCGAGTTTGAAGCTCGTCACAGTCATCCCATCCCAGATCATACTCGGAATACCACAAATAAGGTTTAGACTTTCCGGATCTCAAGAATGCTGCTAATTGATTCTAGCTTATACCACGAACACTCTGATCTCGAGGCTAAGAGATATGCATTCAAGCTTGTTTTCATGTAGAACGGAAGTGGTTGTCGGCTCGCGTTCATAGGTGAGAATGGTGATGAGTGTCACATAATCATCACATTCATCATGTTCTTGTGTGCGAATGAATATCTTAGAATAAGAATAAGCTTGAATTGAATAGAAAAACAGTAGTAATTGCATTAATTCATGAAGAACAGCAGAGCTCCACACCTTAATCTAAGGGGTGTAGAAACCCCACCGTTGAAAATACATAAGAACAAGGTCCAGGCATGGCCGAATGGCCAGCCCCGTAAACGTGATCAAGAGATCAAAAGTGATACAAAGATAGTCTAAAAAATGATCTGATGATCAAAATACAATAGTGAAAGGTCCTATTTATAATAAACTAGTAGCCTAGGGTTTACAAAAATAAGTAATTAATGCAGAAATCCACTTCCGGGCCCACTTGGTGTGTTTTTGGGCTGAGGATTGAAGCTTTCACATGTAGAAACTTTACTTGGAGTTAAACGCCAGCTTTGGTGCTAGTTTGGACATTTAACTCCAGCTTTTATGCCAGTTCTAGCGTTTAACGCCAGAATAGGGTAGAAAGTTGGCGTTTAAACGCCAGTTTGCATTATCAAAACTCGGGCAAAGTATGGACTATTATATATTACCGGAAATCCCAGGATGTCTACTTTACAACACAATTAAGAGTGCGCCAATTGGGCTTCTGTAGCTCCAGAAAATCCACTTCAAGTGCAGGGAGGTCAGAATCCAACAGCATCTGCAGTCCTTTTTCAGCCTCTGAATCAGATTTTTGCTCAGGTCCCTCAATTTCAGCCAGAAAATACCTGAAATCACAGAAAAACACACAAACTCATAGTAAAGTCCAGAAATATGATTTTTATTTAAAAAACTAATAAAAATATAATAAAAACTAACTAAATCATACTAAAAACTACCTAAAAATAGTGCCAAAAAGCGTATAAATTATCCGCTCATCAGGTAGCTGTACTTGGTATTTTTAATCTGAGACGAGAGATCCGACAGTTGATTAGCCATACAGAAACCGTACCTAGTATTTTTCATCTGAGAGGATGGATGGTAGCGTTTGACAAAGGTGATCCACCAACATACAACTTGCCATGGAAGGAAGCCTTGCGTGTTTGGAGAAGAAAACAGTAGGAAAGTAGAAATTCAGACGACAGAGCATCTCTGGAACCTCAACCTGTTCCTCATTACTGAATCACGAGTATTATTCATTTCATGTTATTTATTTTTCATAAACAAAATCATTTTTATCATTAATCTCCTGACTAAGATTTACCAGATAACCATAGGTTGCATCAAGCCGACAATCTCCGTGGGATCGACCCTTACTCACGTAAGGTATTACTTGGACGACCCAATGCACTTGCTGGTTAGTTGTGCGGAGTTGTGAAAAGTGTAATCATAATTTCATGCACCAGGCACCACTTGTACTGGGCTGACCCATTCACTATCTGAGATGGGGTAGATGATGTCAGCCTCAAGCAGCCTGGTCACTTCTTTCTTGACAACTTCTAAGATGGTGGGGTTCAGTCTCCTTTGAGGCTGACGGACAAGCCTTGCTCCCTCTTCTAGAAATATTCGGTGCTCACAAACTTGAGGGCTGATGCCTACTATATCCACCAAGTGATAAACCCCATTTTTAGGATTTATCTTGTGTTGAATTTAGAGGTTTTTGTCAACTTTTCTCCCATGTATCCAATGAAATAGCATAGTTTTTTAAATTCTCCTTTAATTGTGCTTAAGAGTAAAAACATGCTTTGTAGGACTTAAAATAGCTAAATTTAATTCATCTTGATTCCATTAGATGCCTTGATATATTTGTTAAGTGATTTCAGATTTAGGAGGCAAGGATTGGATTGAGGGAATGAAGAAAAAAAGCATGTAGAAATGGAGAACTCATGAAGAAATGAAGGAATCGCAAAGCTGTCAAGCCGACCTCTTCGCACTTAATTGAACATAACTTGAGCTACAGAAGTCCAAATAATGCGGTTCTAGTTGCGTTAGAAAGCTAACATCCGGGGCTTCAAAATGATGTAAAATTTTCCATATTTTCATCGGGTTTAGGGACGTGTACGTGCACTGTACGCATACACACTGGTGTTGCACGTGACTCACTTAAGTGCAACTCGTGGCCAGCGATTTCTGGTGCATTTTGGGCCCAATTAAACTGATATCTGATCCTATTTAACCCAAGGATTGAACAGAGATGACACACGTAGTCATCATTAGTTTAGTTTAGATTAGTTTTGGAGGGAAATTTAGTTTTAGAGAGAGAAGCTCTCACTTCTCTGTAGGATTATGATTAGGTTAGATCTAGATTAAAATTTCTTAGATCTAGGTTAATTTCATGCTTAGATTTACTTTTCCTTTATCAATTCTTCATCCTCTTCTTCTCCTCTCTCTAGTTTTGTATTTCAATTTTTGTAATTCTCTACTTTTATGTTGATGCACTTTTGTTCCTTCCTTTTCCTTTTAATGCAATTTATGTTTTCATGTTCCTTTATTGTTCATTTGATTTGTTGTTGTTTAATTCCTTGCAATTGAGTATAGTAGATTTACTTTCCTTGTAATTTTATTATGATTTCCTTTTATGCCTTCCAAGTGTTTGATAAAATGCTTGGTTGGATTTTAGAGTAAAATTTTATGCTCTTGGCTTGGGAAGGTAACTTAGGAACTCTTGAGTTACTAATGTCCAAGTAATTGATGATTGGGAGCCATTAACTCTAGGTCTCACTAATTGAATTGGTGGAGCGCTAGGACTTATGGACTTGGATTGATATAGCTCACTTGACTTTCCTTTACTACTAGTTAGAGGATGACTTAGTGGGATTGATCCTTGCCAATTCTCATGTTGTGGTTAGTGATAGGGATAGAGATCCTTAACCACCAACCCTTGCCAAGACCTTTGTAGCTATTAGTTTACTTCCTTGCCATTTATCTTTCATGTCTCTTATCAAAGCCCCAAACATAACTCATAACCAATAACAAGAACATTTTGTTGCAATTCCTAGGGAGAACGACCCGAGGTTCCAATACTTCGGTTTATAAATTTAGGGATTTGTTTTAGTGACAAACAATCTTTTATCTGAAAGGATTATTATTGGTTTAGAAACTATACTTGCAACGAAAATTTCATTAGTAAAATTCTATACCATCAATTTTTCATTCATCACCAATCTCCACCCAATCACTTTCTTGTGTCTTATCAGCACGCTAAGTAGCTGCTCCTCCTGTTGGGAAGTGAGTTCCCTTGCAATAATGACTGGGAGCTTCTGATTATCCTCAAGGTAAGCATACTTGAGGTGGGGTAGAAGGGGCTTCAATTCCATTTTCTGCTCATGGCTAGGCACTTGATCATCTGGAGCTAGTGCTGGTGGCAAGGTGTCTTCATCTTGTTTAGAGGGTTTCCCCACACTTGCACCTTGCTCCATGTGCATCTCTTCTACTTCTTCTTGGTGAATTGCAGCTACAATTTCATCAATGATGTCACACTGGAAGACGGAATGATCTTCCGAAGGGTGCTTCATAGCTTCATCCAAGTTGAAACTCACTGCTCTGCCATCTATTTCAAAAGAGTAAGTTCCTGAGAAAGCATCCAATTTGAACTTTGAAGTCTTCAGAAATGGTCTTCCAAGCAGGATGGAAGATGGTCTTCCTGAGTCATTAGAGGGCATCTCCAAGATGTAAAAGTCAATAGGGAATGTGAGCCACTTAATGCTCACTAGCACGTCCTCAGCAATTCCTACCACCGAGATTATGCTTTTATCTGCCAAAAGAAAACGTGCTGCCGACCTTTTTAAGGAGGGGAGCCTCAAAGCATCATATACAGATAATGGCATAATACTCACACACGCGCCTAAATCACATATGCAGTCAAAAAATTTTACACCTTATATAGTAATAGTAACCATGCATGGACTTGGATCACTACATTTTTCCAGTATGTCACACATTAAAGCAGAAATAGAGCTACCTAGAGAAATGGTTTCTAAATCCTGTATTTTATCTTTATTCATGCATAAATCTTTTAGAAACTTCGTATATTTAGGTACCTGGCGACTGGCATCAAAAAGGAGAATGGTTACCTCAACCTTTTTGAAGATCTCCACCATCTTGGGATCGAGCTCCATCTGCTTTCTGGACTTCCTAGCAAACTGTGAGAATGGAATGGGAATGGCTTCTCTTGTAACTTCATCTTCTTTTGGTGTTCCATCCCTTAGTTGAGCTACTTCTTCTACAACCATGTCTTGTACTTCCTCCTCTTTAACATCCTCTACCTCCACAATGTCTTCAACTTGAATATCTTCCTTTGAGCTTGGCTCCTCATGACTGCTCTCTTGCAGTGTGGTTCTAGACCCCAAAGTAATGGTATTGATTCCACCCTTTGGGTTAGATAAGGGTTGAAAAGGAAGTGGACTGGAGCTTGAAGGTTGATTGTTGGGGGTAGTTAATGAATCCATCCGAGAGATGAGAGCTTGTATGGTAGAGCTAAGACCATTTATGGAAGAGCTAATTGTATTTTGAATGTCTTGTTGTCCTTGCACAAGAGAGCGAAGCATCTCATCATTAGAAGAAGAAAGGGGGGTAAGTGATTTGAGGGGCCTGCTGTTGGTTGTTCTGGGGTGCTTGGAACTGCTTTTGGTGAGGTACTCAGTAAGGCTGGTTTTGGTTCAGCTGTCTGTTGTTGTTGTTCTACCTCTGATTTCTACTATTGTCTCTACCTCCTCGGTTGTAGTTGTCCCTCCATCCTTGATTGGAATTATCTCTCCACCCCTGGTTGGAGTTGTCTTTCCATCCCTGGTTGGAGTTGTGTTGCCAACCTTGATTGTAGTTCCCACCTTGGTTATAATTGCCGCCTTGTTGATAGTATCCTTGATTCGAGCGGTCATAGAAATTATGGGTAGCTGCCAAGGTGTTGTCTTCTTGTTAGAGCTGCAGACACTCATCAGTGTAATGAGTATAACAGGCACATATTCCGCACACTCTCTGAGGAACCAACTATTGACTCTGTTGTTGTGGGGGAGGCTGAGGTTGTTGTTGATTCAGCTGTAGCTGCTTCAGTATGTTGGTCATCTCTCCGAGAGTCTGTGTGAGAGCAGTAGTCTCACTACTAGAGGAAACTTCCGCAATAGCCTTGGGATGGTTGTTCCTATCCCTGACATGCCGGGTAGACTCAGCTGGATCGGTGATCAGTTGCCACGCTTCTGTTACCGTCTTGTACTTCTTCAGAGATCCATTACTCACAGCATCTAATGTAATTTTATCCTAAGGCTTCATGCCTTGTGTGAAGTAGCTGATCAACACCAGCTGGTAAATCTTGTAGTGGGGACATGAGTCTAGGAGATTCCTGAAATGTTCCTAATACTCATAAAGAGTCTCTGAGTTGCCTTGGATAACGCAGGAGATTTCTTTCCTCAGTCTATTGATGAGGGAAAATCAATTCCACACAAACTCACCGGCAAGTGTACCAGGTCGCATCAAGTAGTAATAAGTCACAAGAGTGAGATCGATCCCACAGGGATTGATGGATTGAGCAACTTTAGTATGGTGATGAATTTAGTTAAGCGGATATTTGATGAGTTGGTGAAATTTGCTTGACAGAAAGGAAAATTGCAAGTAAACTGAAGTGCAGAATGAAAATTGACAGAAAAGTAAATTACAAAAAGTGTAAATTGCTGAAACTTAAAGTGCAAGAAATTAGAAGAGCTGAAACTTAAATTGCAAGAAAGATAAATAGCTGAAACTTAAAGTTTAAAAAATTTAAATTGCAGAATCTAAACTATTAGGAAACTTATATTGCATGAAAATTAAGGGGGATTTGGTGTTGGGATATCAAAACAGAATTTAACCATAAATTGCAGTGAATCAGAGAAGAGAATGTAAAAGATGGAAACTAGAACTAAGACTCAGATTTGATTTACAATTGTGAAACAGAAAAGAAAAATTGCATAAGAAACATAAACAGAAAGGAAGGCTTAGATCAGATTCTCAATTTTTAAACAGGAAGGTAAGATTGCAGAAAAATAAAAGAACAGAAAGAGGAATTACAGAGTAAGGGAAACAGAAAAGAGAACTCAGATCTGATCTTCAATCCTCTAATTCTCAGAACAAGAAACAGAATTCCAGTACCCAAACAGAAAAAGAAATTTCAGAAGATGAAGAAGAGAAAAAAAAAACAGAAAGCAAACTAAACTTAGATCTCAATTCTACCCAATTCCTCCAAGAAAACTTAAAGAAAAATCAAAACTCCCAGGAAAAGAAAAATGATCTAGCCTCCTTAATAAAATCAAATTTTCTCCTATTTATACACTTTCTATTTCAGTCCTCAAGTACTTGGAGTGGGCTTTTTGGTCTGTGAAGAAATGGCTCAGAATTGCACTTGGTTGCTGCTTCCAGGGGAACGTTGCATTCTCAAACTGAGCACAACGTTCATTCATCCACGCGTACGTGTCTCTGATGCATGCACGTCTTTTTTCCTTTTTGCTCATCGACGCGTACGCATCACGTACGCATGCGCGTCACCATCAGTCTTCAGCTTCCAACATGCTCGCGCGCCCCTTTCACGCATATGCGTCTTCGTTGGCGTTCTCTTATTGAGCGATACGATGGCAGTGTAAAGTCTGGAGCTCCTGCTTCCTGGAGAGTAATCCTTCTGGGCTCCACCATATTACCTGCATGTAAATCAACAGAATTAGTAGAAGAGGAGCTTGTTTCTTCCTCAAATGGCGCTTCAGATTCGCTCTCAGATAAGACTGGTGAATTGGTAGTAACCACTTCACAACCCTCAGAGGCTAACCGACGCCAAGCTCGCCTAATATGTGAAATAGTTCTTTCAATTTCAGGATCAAACACGGAAAAGCTCGAATCAGGTAGTGAACGCGACATTCAATGAAAGAAACATACAACTCATGGTAATAAAATAAAATAAAATATGCAAATATGTAAAATTAAAAATATTTACACCAACCAATAATTTAGCACACTATTGCAACTCCCCGATAATGGCGCCAAAAATTGACGGGCAGAAAATTACCGATCAAGAATTTAATATAGAAAATAGCGTTGCAAGTACAGTTCTTAACCGATGAAAACTCCGCTTATCAATTTAGAAAGAATTGTCACAAATTGAGAATAAAATACTGGGAGTAGAAATCCCAGGTCATCTCCCAACGAGTTGACAAAAGAGTGCTATTTTATTAGTCAAGAATTTTCCGAGAAATTTTAAGAGTTGGAGAACAGAAAAGTAAATGATTGTAAATTAGAGCAACGAAAATTAGCAAGAGAATTCATATAATCAAAATAAAAGCCTTGACTGGGAGAAGATTAATCGGAAGTTCTATCCTTGTTGGATTTTCTCAAGGATGATAATAAGAGGTTGTTGTTTTCACTTAGTTAACCCTTACCGAATAAAGGAAAGTCAAGTAATTGAGCCAACTCTGATTCACAAATCCTAATCCTCTCCTTATGGAAGGATTAGCGTTAGCGATTCTAGAATTGGCCAACAACTTCCAATTAAAATCAACACTTGAGTATTCTAACTCAAGAGTCTCCTTTTAATCAACTCCCAAGTCAAGTTGGGAGTCTACTCCGTTGACATGAATACCACCTTCACAAACATATAAAGGGAATAAAAAGAAGACACGATGAACTAAATAAAATAATATCGAAAATTAATTAAAGGTAAAAATAGTTCTTTGCATTAATAAATTCCAAAACCATAAACATCCATATCTAAACAGGGTTAATTGGTAATTAAAAAGTAAAGGGATAAGAAAACAAACTAGAATAATGGAAACTTCAACGGAGGTGGTAACTCTTCTTAATATCCAAATCAAAAGCATAAAACTCTAAAACTATGAATGTGAAGAAGACCTAGAGGAAGTAGTATCTCATTCAAGTTCAAAACTAAAAACTAAAAACTATGCGAATGAGAATGTGTGTTGAGTCTCTGCTTGTCCCCTGGCTCTAGTATGTGTTTCTGGGCTGAAAAATGGGTCCAAACTCAGCCCAAAATCACCCCCAGCGTCTTCTGCATTTTCTACACGTGGCGCATGTCACGCGTACGCGTCGATGGTCATCTTCGGGTGTCACGCGTACTCGTCAGGTACGCGCACACGTCGATGTGCAAATCTTCAAATCACGTGCACGCATGAGCCATGCGTGCGCGTCAATCCTCGCTGGTTATCTCCTTTATTTCTTGTGCTCCTTCCATTTTGCAAGCTTCCTCTCCATCCTCTATGCCATTCCTTCCCTATATAGCATGAAAACACTTAACACACAGATCACAATATTGAATGGTATAAACGGGAATTAAAATACACAATTTAAAAGCTTTGGAAGCAAGTTTTAAACCATAGAACAAAATTGAGAAGGAAATTAACTCATGCAAATTGTATGAATAATCGTGCAAAGATTTAATAAATACCACTCAAATTATCACAAGATAAATCATAAAATAGTGGTTTATCAACACTGCGAAAACCTTAAAAAAAACAAAAGATTTTGCAAGAAAGTAAATTTATAGAAAGGGAAAGATTACAAAAAATTTAAAAGAAAAATTTAATGACATGAATTGAAAGGCATGGAAGGAATCCTACAAAAATAAAGTCAAGGCAGACTCAGAAATTCATTGGAATGTGAGTATGCGAGAGTGTTTTTTGAGGATGAATTCCAACCCCTATTCATTTCATTCTTCAATTATTTATAAGAGTCCTTGACCAATCAGACTTCAACATATTTTCCATGTGTGGAAATACTTTGATAAATAATCCGGCATTTTGAATGATCCTGTAACTGCTACTAGTTATCTTCATTTTTTAACCTCCTTTCCACTTCGATTACTTCACTTTTCTTCGATGAATTAGTCAGATCAAAACTATCTTCCTTTGCTGATAAATTCTTCTCGATGAGCTTCACAATCTTCGAAGATACCAAAATCGAGTCTCAAATTCTATTTTTAAAACTTGTTTAATTTTCACTAACAAATAGTATCATTATTTGTTTAGAGAACAAAATTGCAATTAACATACTTATTTTTTGTAATATTTGTTGTGCATATTGTTATATAAATAATTGGTCTTGTTTTATCTTTATATCAAAATTTTGTTTAATAAAAAACAGAATTTTACCCATTAATAATAATAATAATAAAGAGCGTTTCTAAATGAACTTCTCTTATAAAGGTTGGAGGTTCGAATATGATTTTTGACTACTCACTTAAAAATGCATCATAATATTTATTATTTCATTAATTTTTAGAAAACTTCAACCTTTCTTTTAACTATATTGTATATTGAAAAATAAAGTTGTACAAGTCGAAACAAAAGTAAATACATAAAGAAGTTTATAAACAATAGAATATTACCTAACAAAAGAATGAAAAATTTGTAAAAAAGATAAATACGTTGGAAACCAACTGTATTTTCAATTAATAATCAACTAACATCTTTACTTTTTTTTAAATATCTTTCATCTTCTTAATCTTTATTTATTCTCAACTTTTGTTATTGATTATCAATTAAAGAAAAATTGATTTTCTAACAAAATTGGGCTCTTCTATTTAAACAAATAAGAAAATTTACATTAATTCGCATTTTACAAAAAAAGTTAATTTTGTTACAAATATACATGTGTCATTTTGCAATACGTTATTATGTTAAACAAAATTAATGCATTTTACATGAATTTGAAATTCAATCCTAGCCACATTTCGCATGACCTGGTGGAGAATAGATAATTTTTTTGAAAAAAATGGTAGATTAAATTTGCACTAGGGGACTGCAAATTCAGGTGGTATCTTTTCTTGGCAAAACTTGCAAAGACTTGTTGCGAAATGGATGGAACATATGTGTGAGCTTGAATCTGGTTTGGAGTGGTGCAAAATGAGTGGTGGTTTTGCCAAAAATCGTTGACCATCACTTTGAATAGAAGTAGCCTTTACCATTGGTAGAAGTTGCTATATGTAGTTGCTAAGGGGGTTTTCATTGTTACTCAATTGGAGCGCATGGTGGAATGGAAGAGGCTAGTGTAAAAAGTTTGTGTAACAAGTGAGAAAGAGAAATAACGCAACGAGTGTCATGTCAGGAAACCAGATTAAATAATCTTAATCGCTTAGATGAAGTGTTACAAACATAGTTGTCAAAACCAAATCAGTGATGAAACCAATTAGGTTACTAATTTATTAGTTTATTAATTCAATTGCTGAATTACTGGTTGAACTAGTTAAAATATAAAATAGTAAAAAATATGCTTTGAATCGGTTGAAATTCTGAATAAAACAATACACTTACAAGAAAAAAGGACTATGTTCACAACCATATGCTATGTTTGGATACCTCAAAGCAAGCGACATACTCTGCCTCCATTGTTGAGGAAGCTACAAAAGTCTGTTTGTTAGACTTTCATGTAATAGCTCCTCTAGCTAACATGAAGATACAGCTTAAAGTAGAGCATCTACTATCTTGGCATCCCGCAAAATCAGAATCAGAGTACCCAATAATCTCCAAATTTTCTAATCTCCGATAAGTAAGCATGTAATCCTTTGTTCCCTTCAGATAACGCATTATGCGTTTAACAGCTATCCAATAATCCATGCCAAGATTGCTCAAGTATCTACCAAACATTCTCACTATGAATGATATATCGGGACGTGTGCAGACTTGAGCATACATTAAACTCCCTAGTACTAATGCATAAGGTTTATCATGCATTGCTGTCCTCTCAAGATCATTTTTGGGACATTGCTTGAGATTGAACTTGTCTCCTTCAGCTACGAGTGTATCCATTGGTCTATAACTTACCATGTCATATCTACTTAAAATCTTTTCGATATAGTTCTTTTGTGATAATCCAAGAATACCTTGAAAGAGATATCTTAGTATCTCGATTCTTAATACAAAAGAGGCATCACCAAGATCTTTTATTTTGAATTTGTTCGATAGAAATTTCTTAGTTTCATGCAACAAGCATAAATCGTTATAGGCAAGTAGAATGTTATCAATATATAAGACCAAAAATATGTATTTACTCCCATTGAACTTGCATTATACACATTCATCTATGATATTTACATAAAAACCGTATGAGGTAATGACTTGATGAAACTTGTGATACCATTGACAAGAAGCTTGTTTGAGACCATAGATGATAGATTTTGAATTGCTTTATACAAAATTTTCTGGTTATACCATATACATCATTTTATCAATGTCACCATTGAGTAATGCTGTCTTTACATCCATCTGATGTAACTTCAAGTCAAAATGAGCTACTAGTGCCATTATGGCTTTAAAAGAGTCTTTCGATGATACCGGAGAAAAAATCTCTTTATAGTTTATGCCTTCCTTTTGAGTAAAGCCTTTAGCGACTAGACGAGCTTTATATCTCTCGACATTACCTTTAGAATCCCTTTTGGTTTTAAATATCCATTTATAGCCAATTTATTTCACACCTTCGGGTAACTTTACAAGGTCTCAAATGTCATTGTCTTTCATAGACTTCATCTCTTCTTTCATGGCATCAATCCACTTTTCAGAGTTAGAACTTTGCATGGCTTGAAGAAAATTGATTGGTCATTTTCTGTCAAACCAATGCCATCCTCATATTCTTGGAGATAGACTACATATTCATCCGAAATTGCACTTTTCCTTTCTCTGTTTGATCTCCTTAATAGCACTTCTTGAGGTTGTTGAGCTTGCTTTATGGGTTGGGGTTGAGGAGGATTTTCATTGATTTCCAGTACTGTAGCAATATCTTGAGCAACAACAGTATTCTCATTGTTCTCTTGTACTGTAACTGGATCTACAGTAGGATTCTCATTGTGCTCCTGTACTATAACTGCAATTTGAACAATAATAGGTACAAAGACCATATCATTATCAGTTGCAGAATCCTTATCAAAATTAACATCCCTAATATTTCCTTCACCCCAAACTTAACATCCTCAAGAAATCTTGCATTTCTCATTTCAAAAATAGACCTTGATGCAGGATTGTAAAACTTGTATGCCCATAAACGCTCATCATAACTAACAAAGTAGCAACTAATTGTTCTTGAGTTCAATTTTCTTTCGTGCAGCCTATACGGTCGCGCCTTAGCTGGACATCCCCAAATATGTAAATGCTGTATGCTGGGCTTTTTCCCAGTCCAAATTTCATAGGGGATTTTGTTAACTAGTTTGCTTAGCACCCTATTAAGGATGTACACTGCGGTCTTTAAAACTTCTCACCATGTCGTTAAAAGTTTAGTTTCTTCACTCTACAACACCATTCATGCTAGGTTTTCCTGGCAAGGTGTATTGCAAAACAATACCACACACCTCTAGAAAAAGCACAAAAGGCCCGGGATGTTGCTCACCTGAACCGTTATATCTTCCGTAGTATTCACCACCACGATCAAATTTGACAGCTTTAGTTTTCTTTCCAAGTTGAAGTTCAACTTCACCTTTGAAAGACTTGAAAACATCCAAGTCTTGGAACTTTTCATGAATTAAATATAGATACCCTTAATGAGAGTAATCATCTATAAACGTAATAAAATACCATTGTCCATTCTAAGAGACAGTAGGGAATGGGCCACATATATTAGTATGCATCAGTTCTAAGATATCTTTAGCTCTCTCGACACCTAATTTCCTTTCATTTGTCCTTTTCCCCTTCATGCACTCAATGTAGACTTTAAAGTCTGCCAAATTTAGGGGTCCAAGAATTCCATCCGACATGAGTCTCTAAATTTTCTGTTTAGATATGTGACCTAGGCATTTGTGCCATAATGATGCCGAATTCTCATTTAATTTTCGTTTTGTACTTGTTTGCATTATTTCATTATTATAGGAATTCAAATTAAGCCTATATAGATTATCCATCAAATGACCAAAGCAACTATTATTCGAATTATAAAAGAGACTGACTTTAGTGTTTCTAAACGATCAAAAATAACCTAATTTGTCAAAGAAAAAAACAGAAACTAAGTTCCGTCTAAACAACAGTACATAAAATGCCTCAAATAAATCCAAGTAAAATCTACTCGTGGAACATAATCTAAAGGTTCCTATAGCTTCGACTGCAATTATATTGCCGTCTGCCAAATAGATGTATCTTTCAGCATCACTTGGCGGTCGGCTCCATAGGCAACCCTGCATAGTAATACTTACATGAGCAATAGCAACAGAATCTACCCATCAAGTATCAATAGGTGCATAACTTAAACTAGCCTCAGAACAAACGAAAGTAAGAATCATACCCTTCTTTATGTGCCAAGTGGCATATTTGGTACAATCCTTCTTCATGTGTCCCACCTTCTTATAGAAGAAATAGGTTGAAACTTGATCCTCTTTCTTAGCCTTTTTCTGCTGAGAAGGCACATCCTCAGTAGTATCACGCTTTCTTTTATGCTGAGAAGATGAAACCATGTGAGCACTTTCAGTCTTATCTTGCTCCAACTTCTCTTCTTCTTGCACATAGTGAGATATAACTCATTTAGAGACCAAATGTCCTTCAAAGTGTTATAACTCACTTTGAATTGCCCAAAGTATGCAAGAAGAGAGATCAAAATGAAATGCACGAGTAAATCTTCAGACAACTCTAACTTTAGTGTTTTCAATTTAGAAGCAAGATGAGGCATTTTCATAATGTACTCCCTTATGTTCCCTTTACCCTTATACCTCATGGAGACAAGCTTGCTCAAAAGGTTACTTGCTTCCGTCTTTTCATTTTTAGAAAAGAATTTTTCAACATCTTTTAGGAACTGTTTGGCATCATTATCCTCAGTAATTGAGCCCCGAAATGCTTGAGGAATTGAGCGTTTCATAATCATAATGCCCATTCGATTGGATCTCTCCCTCTTCTCTATTTTATCCTTATTGAGATTTTATAGAGTGGAAATCGGTTTCTCCTCTCGAAGAACTATATTTAGATCTATACAACTGGTGCACGAAATTGTGATCTCCAGGCTCGAACAAATCCTGGTAATGGCTCCAAAGCTTGGTGCTCTGATCTTATTTCATAATTGTCACAACTTCGATACAACTAACCAGCAAGTGCACTGGGTCGTCCAAGTAATACCTTACGTGAGTAAGGGTCGAATCCCACGGAGATTGTTGGTATGAAGCAAGCTATGGTCACCTTGTAAATCTCAGTCAGGCAGATATAAAGTGATAATGGTGTTTTCGAATATTATATAGTAAAATAGGGATAGAGGTACTTATGTAATTCATTAGTGAGAATTTCAGATAAGGGAATGGAGATGCTTTTCGTTCCTCTGAACCTCTGCTTTCCTGCTATCTTCATCCAATCAGTCTTACTCCTTTCCATGGCTGGCTGTATGCAAGGGCATCACCGTTGTCAGTGGCTACATCCCCTCCTCTCAGTGAATAATATGCTCACGCACCCTGTCACGGCACGGCTATTCATCTGTCGGTTCTCGATCATGCTGGAATAGGATTCACCCTCCTTTTGCGTCTGTCACTAACGCCCAGCACTCGCGAGTTTGAAGCTCGTCACAGTCATTCAATCATTGAATCCTACTCGGAATACCATAGACAAGGTTTAGACTTTCCGGATTCTCTTGAATGCCGCCATCATTCTAGCTTACGCCACGAAGATTCCGGTTAAGAGATCTAAGAGATATTCATTCTAGCTTATTTCATGTAGAACAGAAGTGTTTGTCAGGCACGCGTTCATAAGGGAGATGGTGATGAGCGTCACACATAATCATCACCTTCATCACGTTCTTGGGTGCGAATGGATATCTTAGAAGCGAAATAAGATGAATTGAATAGAAAACAGTAGTACTTGCATTAATCTTTGAAGAACAGCAGAGCTCCACACCTTAATCTATGGAGTGTAGAAACTCTACCGTTGAAAATACATAAGTGAAGGTTCAGGCATGGCCGAGATGGCCAGCCCCCTAAAACGTGATCAAAGGATCATCAGGTAATCCAAAGATGCCTAATACAATAGTAAGAGGTCCTATTTATAATAAACTAGCTACTAGGGTTTACATGAGTAAGTATTTGATGTATAAATCCACTTCCGGGGCCCATTTGGTGTGTGTTTGGGCTGAGCTTAAGTGTTCCACGTGCAGAGGCCATTTGTGGAGTTGAACGCCAGTTTCTGTGCCAGTTTGGGCGTTCAACTCTGGTTTTGGATCCTTTTCTGGCGCTGGACGCCAGATTTGGGCAGAAGGCTGGCGTTGAACGCCAGTTTACGTCGTCTATTCTTGGCCAAAGTATGGACTATTATATATTGCTGGAAAGCCCTGGATGTCTACTTTCTAACGCAATTGGAAGCGCGCCATTTCGAGTTCTGTAGCTCCAGAAAATCCACTTTGAATGCAGGGAGGTCAGAATCCAACAGCATCAGCAGTCCTTTTTCAACCTCTGAATCTGATTTTTGCTCAAGTCCCTCAATTTCAGCCAGAAAATACCTGAAATCACAGGAAAACACACAAACTCATAGTAAAGTCCAGAAATGTGAATTTAACATAAAAACTAATGAAAACATCCCTAAAAGTAACTAGATCCTACTAAAAACATACTAAAAACAATGTCAAAAAGCGTATAAATTATCCGCTCATCAACAACCAAGGACAATCTCCATGTTATAACATTAAAGTTTGAACCATTCAGCATAGGAATATTGCTAATTTGTGCAGAAACTTTGGTAGCTGAAGCTATAGTTTCTGAATTAGAACAAAAAAATATGTAGTAAACATTAGTTAAATAATGGAAAAAAACTCATATTGAGATATCTAGAACAACATTAATTTTCAATCTTTGGATAGAAAAATTAACTGCAAATGATACTCCCATTGCAATAATCAGATATTGCTAAAATTCCTGTCACACATTAAGCATTTCTTTGGACCAACTGAATATGCACATGGAAACTTAAACTTCACAACTTATTTATTATTGAATATATTTCCTATTAATTGGCCAAATGATAACCTTCCTTTGGTCTGATTATTGACCGCATAATTAATAGAAAAGAAACAAAAGTGTGTACGGCTTATTATTTAGCCAAACAATAAACTTTCTTTGGGCTAATTACTGTCCGCATAAATAATGAACATTATTTTCTATTACTTAAATACTATTAATATGTACACATAAATGATGCCTAAGCATTTTAGGCTAGTTTCACAAGCATTTTTCATTAGTTTTGATGCACTTTCTTGAGCAATAACTAAGTAGTTGGATAATAATTTCATGCATATCTTGATTCAATCAAACATGGTGAAATATGTGCATTTTCATGAGATTTATGCAAGATTTCACTTGATGCTATGAATGGTGCAAAATCTTGTGATAATGGCAAGGCTTTGATGTATTTGTTTAGTTGATGATAGGTGGAAAGAAGCAGAAGAAGAGCAAGGAAGAGGAGAAGGAAGGAAGCAACGTTGGTGACCAAAGTTGGCTCACCAACGTTGCCTCCAAAGTTGATGGAGGAGGAAAGCGCAACGTTATGTAAAAAGGGGTGTCAACATTGGAGGAAACGTTGGCGAACCAACGTTACCCACAACGTCTTCGATAAATCTAATTTTTGAAGTTGGGAAAATTTGCTGCGACGCGGATGCGTGGGTGACGCGTACGCGTGAGCATGGGAAAATAACAGTCCACGCGTCCGCATGGGTAACGCGCACGCGTGATCAAGCAAACATTGGTGCGCAAACGTTACCTCAAACGTTTGCTCACCAACATCTGCAATAAATGAGCTGGAAAATTTTGATATGACGCGTACGCATGAAAATGGAAAAATGGCAAGTCATGCGACGCGCAAGCGTGAAATGGTAAAAAAATAGCTTTCATGCGTACGCGTGGGCCACGCGCACACGTGACTAAGCGAACGTTGGTAAACCAACATTGGGCCAAACGTTGCTGGCAACGCCCAGAAGAGTTTTTTTTATGCAACATTTGAACCAACATTTTTACACAAATGTTGGTCACTAACGTTAAGGCTAATTCTAATTCCAAATAGCACCCATGCAAGTATGAACGTTGGTGAGTTAACGACCAATGTCAACATCATCAAGAGTCATTCCTAACTACTTCAATCAAGACCAAGGCCCACATCCAAGTACATGAAGATCTAATTGAACATGGAAAGAAGAGTATAAATAGAAGAGTTTTTGAAGATTCAAAGAAGGCTCTGATAGAAGGCTCTCGTAGGACTAGATGCTGGAGGACTAGAGACTCTAAAGTTCTCTTAGAGGATTCGAGACTCTAGGGAGCTCAGCTTAGGATTTTAGTTTAATACACTTTTCTTTTCTGCACTTTTACATTTCAGTTGTATTGAATTTAGTTTAGTTTATGCAATTTCAATTTCTTACACTTCTCTTCTACAATTTTCCTTTCTGCAAATTTTACGATTGAGTTTGATCTACGTTCATGCAATTTAGATTCCCTGCAATTGTCCTTAGAGCTATGATCCACTGAACCCCAACTCATTAGGGGTAGGAGCTCTATTCTAATCCTAATGGATTTTGAAATTTTTCTTCTTCTCAATCCACTTGGGTAGCTATAGGATACCTTCTGTTTTGATTGTTAATCATTCACTCCAGAAGGGGGTTTGATTCAATTGAATGCTTGTGTGAGCCTCGGAAGGGGAATCATGAGCATTAGAATTGGAGCTCTATCCTTCACAATTCTCTTGACCAACACTATTCGGGAGGAATTGAGGTCTTGAGAATTAGTGTGGCTTATGGATGAGAGACATGCACTTAACCTCTTCTCATGACAATTGGGTCAAGGAATTGGCAAGATTGATTGTGATTAGAGAGATTGGATTGCCAAGGAATTGGGATTCAATCAATTACAATCCACCATAGATCTACTCATATGATTGAGAAGGAAGTTGAGACCCATTTATTAATGATGGATTGTGATATCTCCAATCCCTAGTGAATCTGGTTCTCTATTATTCTTCACTTTGCTTACTTTGAATTTACTTTGATTGCTTTAATTTACTGCTTTCTCTAATTTCCCTACACCCAAAGCCCTTTTACATTTGATGCAATTTACATCCTGTTGTTATTTACATTCAGCTCTTTTAGCCCTTTACTTTTCTTGTCATTTAAGTTTCTGTCAATTTATTTTTAGCACTTTAAATTCCTTGCCATTTACATTCTGTTAATCGAATTTCACCAAATCCTTTCAATATTCGCTTGACTGGACTTATCACCTCACTAAGGTTGCTTGATCCATCAATCCATGTGGGATCGACCTGACTCTGGTGAGTTTTACTACTTGATGCGACCCGGTATACTTGCCAGTTAGTTTATGTGGATGCAATTTTTCTGTATAAAGTTTTTGGCGCCGTTGCCGGGGATTGATTTAGATCGATAGTGATTAAGTGGGTTATATGTCTAGATTAAGCATTTTCTTTGTTTTTGTTATTTAAGTTCTTTTAATTTTCTATTTTCTCTTGATACTAAGGTGTTTGTGTTGTTGCCTCACTAAGAAATTCTTATCTGTGACATGAAGAATTTCAATCTTCCTTGGTGATTGTGTTTTACAAAATTTATATGGAGTTCACCTCATCTTTTCATCAAGAAAATTTTATGGAATATTGCCCACCATCACAAAATGATTCAACTCATTATCCTAATGGTAGTTGAGAATATCACCAAGAATGACAGATTATGAGCAATCCACCCAGTGGGGATATACTCCAAGGCCACAAAATGATCAAGAAAATTACATGAGATATTGTACACCACCATAATATGATTTATCTCATTATCCTAATGGTGGCTAGGAATATCAACAAGGAATAATGGAGTGTGAACAATCTAGTGAAATAGGATACCTCCTAGAGCCAAAAAATGATCCATACTTTGATGAATTCAATAATTACTCAAGTTGTGGGAGGGAAGATCAAAATCAAAGAGTATTCAATAGTCCATACTCCACTTATGAAGAGTTATCATCACTTGAGTGTACATTCAATTCATTTATGCAAAATTGTCCAACCTCATCTCCCAGTTTTTCATATAAAAATTCTTCATCAATTGACTATGCCTTAACACAAAATCCCTTCCAAAACTCACAACCCACACAAACTTCTCTGAACCAAAGACTCTCAAAGCTTGAGTCCATGCTTAAAAGATATGAAGAGGAGATGAAGAAATCTTGGAAAGAACAAGAAACCTCTTTCAAAAACATGGAAGTGCTTTTAGATCAAATGTTGAGTGCAAAGGAGGAAGTAGAAGAGAAAGATGAAGAGGCCCCTGTGCTAAGTGAAATTCCAATGAAGAAGGAGGTGGTGGAGGTATGTGAGCCTATGATTCTGATGAACCACAATTTTATGGTTTATCTTGTGCTCAATTTAGTGGTTTTTATCAAGCCTTTGCACACTTATTCATATTATTTGCATGATTTACAATTCCTTCCTAATTTTTTCTATGGTTGAAAACCTGCTTCCCGAGCCTTTAAATTGTATATTTTTAATTCCCCTTTATACCATTCGATGCCGTGATCTGTATGTTAAGTGTTTTCAGGCTTTATAGGGCAGGAATAGCTTAGAGGATGGAGAGGAAACTTGCAAAAAAGGAAGGAGCACAAGAAATAAAGGAGACAACTAGCGAGGAGCGATGCACACGCATGGCTCACGCGTGCGCGTGAATCAGAGTTTGCACGGCGACACGTGCGCGTGCCTGACGCGTACGAATGATACGCGAAAATGACCAGCAACGCGTACGCGTGACAGACGCGTACGCATGACATGTGCTACCTGCAGAAATTGCAGAAAATGCTAGGGGAGATTTTGGGCTGAGTTTGGACCCAGTTTTTCGCCCAGAAACACAGACTAGAGCCAGGGGACAAGCAGAGACTCAAGACACATTCTCATTCAAATAGTTTTTAGTTTTAGATTGGAACCTTAGAGATAAATCATTCTTCCTCTAGGTTTTCTACACACTCATAGTTTTTATAGTTTATGTTTTTGCTTTAGATATTGAGAAGAGTCACTACCTCCGTTGAAGTTGCGATTATTCTAGTTTGTTTTCTTATTCCTTTACTCTTTTGATTACTTATTAAGCCTGTTCAGATAAGTATGTTATAATTTTGGGATTTATTAATGCAAAGAACTGTTTTTACCTTTAATTAATTTTTAGTTATTATTTTACTTAATTTATTATGTCTTCTTCTTATTCCTTTTTATCATTTATGAAAGTTATATTCATGTCAATGGAGTAGACTCCCAACTTGACCTAGCGGTTGATTAAAAGGAGACCCTTGAGTTGGAATGCTCAAGTGATTAGTTAAACTGGAAGTTGTTGGCTAATTCTCTATTTACTAACACTAATCCTTCCATAAGGAGAGGATTAGGACTTGCGAATAAGAGTTAGCTCAATCACTTGACTTTCCTTTATTTAGTAAGGGTTAACTAAGTGAAAACAACAACCTCTTGATACTACACTTGAGAAAATTCCAGCAATGATAGAACTTCTAATTAATCATTCCCCCGGTCAAGGCTTTTTAATTGATTATATAGATTCTCTCGTTAATTTTCATTGCTTTAATTTACAATTATTTATTTTTCCGTTCTCTAACTCTTAAAATTTCTCAGAAAACTCCTGATTAATAAAATAGCACTCTTTTGTCAACTCGTTAGGAGACGACCTGGGATTCTCACTCCCAGTATTTTCATTCAAATTTCGTGACAACTATTTCTAAATTGATAAGGAGATTTTTGTTGGTTAAGAACTGTACTTGCAACATTGTTCTTATCAAAAAATTCTTAATTGGCTAATTTCCGCCTCATCAATTTTTGGCGTGTTGCCGGGGAGTTGCAGTAGCGTGCTAAATTATTAGTTGGCATAAATATTTTTAATTTTTCAATTTTTGCATATTTTATTTTATTTTATTACAATGAGCTGTATGTTTCTTTCATTGAATGACGCGTTCGCTGCCTGATCCGAGCTTAGCCACGTTTGATCCTGAAATTGAAAGAACTATATCACGTATTAGGCGAGCTCGACATCGGTTAGCCTCTGAGGGTGGTGAAGTGGTTACTACCAATTCACCAATCTTATCTGAGATCGAATTTGAAGCGACATTTGAGGAAGAAACAAGCTCTTTTTCTACTGATTCTATTGATTTACGTGCAGGTAATATGGCGGAGCCCAGAAGGATTACTCTCCAGGAAGCAGGCGCTCCAGACTTTACACTACAACCGTATCAAGCGCGTCACCCAAATCTGGCTCCAGATTTTGAATTGAAGACTGCGCTAATCAACCTAATACCCAAGTTTCATGGCTTACATGCTCAGGAGCCGATCAAGCACCTCAGGAATTTTTAGACAGCCTGCTCAACTGTTAGGCGTCATGGTGCAGATGAGACTACTATTTTGCTGTCTGCCTTCCCGTTTTCTCTTGAGGGAAAGGCAAGGGAGTTCTTCTACACTTAACCTGAAGTAGTCGTTACCAATTGGGATTTTCTCAGAAGGGAGTTCCTGGACAAATACTTCCCAGCTGAAGTTACAGACAGACTGAGGAAAGAGATTTCTTGCATTATCCAAGGCGAGTCAGAGACCCTTTACGAATACTGGGAATGCTTCAGGAATCTCCTAGACTCATGCCCCACCATAAGATTGACCAAATGGTGTTGATCAGCTACTTCACACAAGGCATGAAACCTCAGGATAAGACTACATTAGATGCTGCAAGTAATGGCTCTCTGAAGAAGTACAAGATGGCGACAGAAGCAAGGCAACTGATCACCGATCTAGCTGTATCTACCCAGAATGTCAGGCACAGGAATAACCATCCTAAGGTTATTGTGGAGGTTTCCTCTATCAGTGAGACTGCTGCTCTTACTCAGACTCTGAGAGAGATGACAACATACTGAAGCAGCTACAGTTGAATCAACAATAACAGAGTCAACAGTTAGTTTCTCAAGAGTATGCAGAATTTGTGCCGATTATACTCATTACACTGATGAGTGTCCGCAGCTCCAACAAGAAGACAGCACCTTGGCAGCTACTCATAATTTCTATGACCGCCCGAATCAAGGATACAATCAACAAGGGATGGAGAGATAATTCCAATCAAGGATGGAGGCACAACTTCAACAGAGGAGGTAGAGACAATAATGGAAATCAGAGGTAGAACAATAACAACAACAACAACTGACAGCAGAACCAAAACCAGCCTTATAGAGTACCTCACCAAAGGCAATCCCAAGCACCTCAGAACAACCAACAGCAGACCCCTCAAATCACTTACCCCCCTTCTTCTTCTAATGATGAGATGCTTTGCACTATGATGCAAGGACACAAAGACATTTAGAATACACTTACCTCTACCATGAACGGTCTGAATGCTACTTTACAAGCTCTCGTCTCCCGGATGGATTCACTAATTGCCTCCAATAATCAACCTTCAAGCTCCAGTGCAATTCCTTCTCAACCGTTACCCAACCCCAAAGGTGGCATCAATGCCATTACTTTGAGGTCCGGGACCACACTACAAGAGAGGAACCATGAGAAGCCAAGCTTAAAGGAGAACATTCAAGTAGAAGATGTTGTTGAGGTAGAAGATGCTTAAGAGGAGGAAGAAGTACAAGACATGGTTGAAGAAGAAGTAGCTCAACCAGAGAATAGCGCACCAAAGGAGGCTGAAGCTACAAGAGACGCCATCTCTATCCCCTTTCTACTCCTTTCTAGGAAGTCCAGAAAGCAGATGGAGCTTGACCCAAAGATGGTGGAGATCTTCAGAAAGGTTGAGGTAACCATTCCACTTTTTGATGCCATTAGCCAGGTACCTAAATATGCGAAGTTTCTAAAGGATTTATGCATGCATAAGGATAGAATACAGGATCTAGAGACTATTCCCTTAGGTAGCTCTTTATCTGCTTTAATGGGTGCCATACCAGAAAAATGTGGGGATCCAGGGCCATGTATAGTTACGTGTACCATTGGGGGTGTGACATTTTCTGACTGCATGTGTGACTTAGGTGCATGTGTTAGCATTATGCCATTGTCTGTATATGATGCTTTGAGGCTCCCTCCCTTAAAAAGGTCGGCAGCTCGTTTTGTTTTGGTAGATAAAAGCATAATCATAGTGGTTGGAATTGCTAAGGATGTGCTGGTGAGCATTCAGGGGCTCACATTTCCTATTGACTTCTATATTTTGGAAATGCCCCCTAATGACTCAGGAAGACCTTCATCCATCCTGCTTGGAAGGCCATTTTTAAAGACTTCAAAGTTCAAGTTGGATGCATTCTCAGGAACTTACTCCTTTGAGATAGATGGCAGAGCAGTGAGCTTCAACTTGGATGAAGCTATGAAGCACCCTCCAGAAGATCACTCCATCTTCCAGTGCGACATCATTGATGAGACTGTAGCTGCAGTTCACTAAGGAAAAGTAGAAAAGATGCACATGGAGCAAGATACAAGTGTGGGGAAACCCTCTGAACACAATGAGGATACTTTGCCATTATCACTAGCTCCAGAAGATCAAGTGTCTAGTCATGAGCAGAAAATGGAGTTAAAGCCCCTTCCACCCCACCTCAAGTGTGCTTATCTTGAGGACAACCAGAAGCTCCCAGTTATCATTGCAAGGGAACTCACTTCCCAACAGGAGGGGCAGTTGCTTAGTGTGCTGAGAAGACACAAGAAAGCAATTGGGTGGAGCTTGGCGGATATTGTAGGCATCAGCCCTCAAGTTTGTGAGCACAGGATATTTTTAGAAGAGGGAGCAAGGCCTGTCTGTCAACCTCAAAGAAGACTGAACCCCACCATCTTAGAAGTTGTCAAGAAGGAAGTGACTAGGCTGCTTGAAGCTGATATTATCTATCCCATCTCAGATAGCGAATGGGTCCGCCCAGTACAAGTGGTGCCCAAGATGTCTGGAGTCACAACAATGAAGAATGAGCATGGAAAGCTCATAGCAACTAGAGTGCAGAATTCATGGAGAGTTTGCATTGATTACAGGCGCCTCAACCAAGCTACTCGCAAGGATCATTACCCCTTGCCATTTATTAATCAGATGCTTGATCGCCTGTCAGGTAAATCACATTACTGCTTTTTAGATGGTTATACAAGCTATTTTCAAATTCATATAGCTCCTCAAGATCAGGAGAAGACTACTTTTACATGTCCCTTTAAAACGTATGCATACAAGAGGATGCCTTTTGGCTTATGTAATGCACCGGCTACTTTCCAAAGGTGCATGATGAGTCTTTTCTCAGATCTTATTGAGAGCTGTATGGAAGTTTTCATGGATGATTTTAGCGTATATGGTGATTCATTTAACCTTTGCTTGGATAGTTTAGCTAGAGTATTAGACAGGTGTGTTAGTTCAAACCTTGTATTGAATTTTGAAAAGTGTCATTTTATGGTTAAACAGGGTATTATTCTAGGACATGTTGTTTCTAATACTGGTATTTCTGTAGATCCAGCAAAGGTCGATGTGATTTCTAGGTTACCTTACCCCTCCTCCGTGAGGGAAGTCCGTTCGTTCCTTGGTCACAGGTTTCTATCGGACATTTATCAAGGACTTCAATAAGGTAGCATTGCCTTTATCCAGATTACTACAGAAGGATGTTGAGTTCGAGCTGAGTGAGGATTGCATGGAAGCGTTTGATAAGCTGAATCTCGCCTTGACTCAAGCTCCGATTGTGAGAGGACCAGACTGGAGCCAGAATTTTGAGATTATGTGTGACGCCTCCAACCATGCAGTAGGAGCGGCGCTGGCTCAGCGCGAAGGTAAGGATCCTTTCGTAATTGCTTATGCTTCTAAGACCTTAGACGCTGCTTAGTCTAGTTACACTACTACTGAAAAAGAGCTTCTGGCTATTGTTTTTGCTCTGGATAAATTTCGAGCCTAGTTACTTCGTACTAAGGTGGTAGTGTACTCAGACCATACAGCTCTAAAGTATTCATTAGCTAAAAAAGAGTCCAAACCAAGGCTAATACGTTGGATATTGCTGCTGCAAGAATTTGATTTAGAAATTAAGGATAGGAGTAGTTCCCAGAATTTAGTGGCAGACCACTTGAGTCGCCATGAGCACATCAAGGAAGACTCCACTCCTATTAATGATGCTTTTCCATTTGACAGCTTATACGCAATATTTGAAGTAGTACCTTGGTGTGTGCCTATTGCTGATGGGATATTTTCGTGGAAAAACGAATTTCTCCAAAACACCCAAACTTAACCGGCAAGTGCACCGGGTCGCATCAAGTAATAATAACTCACGGGAGTGAGGTTGATCCCACAGGGATTGAAGGATTGAGCAATTTTAGTTTAGTGGTTGATTTAGTCAAGCAAATCAAGATTTGGTTGAGAGATTTGTGATTTGCAGAATTTAAATTGCATAGAAAGTAAAGGGAATGGGTAATTGGCATGAAATTAAAGAGAACAGGAATTAAAGTGCTGAATCTTAAAGAACAAGAAATTAAATGGCAGAAACTTAGAACGCAAGAAATGTAAATTGCAAAATCTTAAAGTGCAAGAAATGTAAATGGCTTGAATTGTAAAGGGAATGGGGAGTTGGATTTGCAGAAATTAAACAAGGAAATGTAAAATTGCAACAAGCAGATGAATAGAAGAACACTTGGATTGAATCAGATCTAGAAACAGAATTGTAAAAGAGCATGAAAACAGTAAACAGGGAATGGGAAATGGAAAATCCGGATCTCAGGACCCAAGAGACTAGAAAACCAAGTCTAGATCTCAATGCCTTCCTAGATCCAACAAGAACAATTGCAAAGGAAATTGTAAATTGCAAAGAAAGTAGATGAAGAACAATTAACCGAAACTGAAATTTAATTAAGCAGAAAATTAAACAAGATTCCAAGGTGAGATTGAAACAGAATTTCTTCAATTCTCCACCCAAAATCCAAGACAAGAAAAGTAAAGAGTGCTGGGCAAGAACAAGGAAGAAGAGAGATCAATTCTCCTCCCAAATTCACTTGAATTAAAACAACAATGCTAAGAATTGTAAAAGTGAGCTCTCAATCAAACCAGAAAAGAAAACTCTCTGAAAACTCAAAGGGCAGCCCCCTTAAAACTTAAATTCTAATCTATTTATACACTTTCTTCAAATGGTCTTCAAGCCTTCAATTAGGCCTTTGCTCTTGGTGGAATTGGGTTGAGAGAGGCCTTAGTTGATTGCTCTTGGAGTTTGGAGAAGAACCGAATTGAACCGGGTTGGAATCATGAAAGCTTGAGTAAAAGTTGGAGTAAAAGTTAGGGTCTAACTTTTGCTCCAACTTTTCACATCAGCACCCTTGTTTTGCTGATACCAACGTTGGGGCAAAAGTTAGGGGTCTAACTTTTGCTCCAACGTTGGCCTCCCCTTAGTTATTCATGGCGCCAACGTTAGCCAGAAAGTTAGGGGCTAACGTTGGCGCAAACTTTTGCTAGCCCAGGGAGTTTTTCAAGTGCCAACGTTAGCCAAAAAGTTAGGGGCTAACGTTGGCGCAAACTTTTGGTGCATCCAGGGAGTGTTTTTCATGCCAAAAGTTAGTCAAAAAGTTAGGGGCTAACTTTTGCTCCAGCTTTTGCCCAAAAGTTAGCCAAAAAGTTAGGGGCTAACTTTTGCTCCAGCTTTTGCCCAAAAGTTAGCCAAAAAGTTAGGGGCTAACTTTTACTCCAACTTTTGCCCAAAAGTAAGCCAAAAAGTTAGGGGCTAACTTTTGCTCCAGCTTTTGCCCAAAAGTTAGCCAAAAAGTTAGGGGCTAACTTTTGCTCCAGCTTTTGCTTCCTGGTTCATAATTAATTCAAGACTCAAGTCATTCCTCCTAGCCATTCCTTCTTGCATCAACCTTTCTCCAAGCTTTCTTCACCTATCATTAATCAACCAAATACATCAAAGCTATGCTCAAAATCATGAGATATTCATTCTTTCATAATATATGACAATTATAGCATAAAACCTCATGAAATAGCATGAATTCATACATGGTTGATTAAATCAAAGGAAACATGAAAATCTACCCAATTGGCTTGCTTTTGGCTCTAGAAAGTGCATAATTCAATTGAAAACAAAAGAAAAAGGCTAGTGAAACTAGGCTAAGATGACTTGTCATCACAACACCAAACTTAAAGCTTGCTTGTCCCCAAGCAAGAAATGATTTATTGAGAAGAAAGAATGAAATGGAAGAGGATGTTCATGCTAGTAGAGTGTTATTGGTAGTTCATGGGGTTTTATGTGGATATGCACACACTCACCTCTTATTGATTCTTAAGCCTAGAAAGCCTCCTTCAAGCTTCAAGTTCATACTGCTATGACCTCTCATTATTTCTTTATCCTTGGCTATTATTTTGTTCATAAGCTTTATTTGAGTGTCATGTGTAGCAAGTTCATTTCCTTTTCCTTATACTTGACACATTATTCACTATAGACACTTGTCTTACATTCCTTCCTAGAACATTGATGCCCAGCACCTCTTTGGGCTGCTAAATGCCTTGTAGTTAGGTTGCTCTTGATAGTGGACTTTCAGCTGATGATCCCGGGTTAGTTAACCCAAGTCATCAAGTGTTGATGCACTCCAAAGAGCTTAATAATCCAAGCAGATCCTAATACAAAGACACCACAGGCATATATTCTAAGGTTCAAGCTATTAGTGTCCAGCTTTGTTTCTTTTTGTTTTTCTTTTGTTCTGCCACTTTTTTTTTTCTTTTTGTTTTTCTTTCTAACCAAGGATTTTTATTTGATTGAGATTCATAGACAGTAGCTACTTTCTACTTAAGAGGAGACATCCTAGTGTTCTTATTCATTAAAGGTGAGCTATTATACAATCACACACATACCACCACTTACTTTTATTGTACTTCTATCTAACAGAGAACTATTTCACTTTACATTCAAACATTTCTTTTATTGAATTGAAAATGCAGGGGACAAAGCATGCTTTTTGTTAAGTGAAAGTAAACACACAAGCACACACTTAGGACTAGCTTACTTATTTTAAATTGAAACAGAAATGATGTACATACTACTACACTAACAGTTACTGTTAAGATGGGAATATTCACACTTCCAATTTAGAGCAATTTAATGCTGATGGAGTTAAGTGACAATGCAACCTCTTGGTGGCTTCTTCTTCTTTCTCTCAGCCAATGGTGTGTAGTCCTCCCAAGAGAGTGATTGAATTCCTGCAGTGTTAATGGAAGTTGCTTGTTTCTCAAGCCCTTAGATGACTGGTTAGTGTGCAGGACTTTCTTGTAGGCGTTTGAACTTACTTTGGTGTGTGAACACCAAACTTAGCCCCTTGCCATGTTTCTTATGCATTAAAATAACCATATGTGAAAGCCTAAGTTTTTGCTAAAGGTAATAAAACTAGAAACAGACAATGATTAAATGATTTATCAGATTGCTTGGAGCTAGTAACCCTTTGTACAGAAGGTGAGAATGTGATTTTAAATGAGATTTTGGTGGAACACCAAACTTAGAATCCTTTATTCTCCCTTAAATTGTTTTGGTGTGAAACACCAAACTTAGCTCCTTGCAATACATACCAATCATTTAACCTTTTTATAGAAATAGCTATGAAAAGAAAATTACCTCAGGTTGGATTGCCTCCCAACAAGCGCTTCTTTATTGTCATTAGCTTGACATTGGGGCTTTCTTTTATGGTGGTTGATGATTGTAGTACCTCAACTTATCTCCCCTGACTGTGATTCTCCTCTTTGTTCTCTGGTGCTCAATTTCAGCATGTTCTAATGAGAGTATCTTGCTGACAGTGTAGTAATCATCAGTCTGTTGGTTTGCTCCTAGTTGTTGATAAATCAATTGCACTTTATCACCTTTGGAAAGCCCTTCTGTTGGAATTTTTTTGTTCTTCCAACCCTTTTTGATTCTATTTTCATTCTTCTTCCTTCTTCTTATTGATCCTTTCTGCTTGCAAGTGGGCTTCATTTTGGGATTCTTCTTCTTGATAACTAACACATCAATGCTTTCATGAATCTCTCCATCGCTCTGTACAAGTTCTTTTTCTTCTTCCCATGCTGCATTATCTACTTCTTGCTTTGGGATATTTTTGTGAATCACCTTGTCAATTTCCATAGAGTTTTTCTTCTCATTACCAAACTGTGCTTCTGGTAACACCTTCAGAGTGACACTCTTATCATGCATTCTGAGAGTTAATTCTCCTTCCTCTATGTCTATGATAGCTCTAGCAGTGGCCAAGAATGGCCTTCCCAGAATAATAGAGTCACCATCATCCCCTTCTGAATCTAGAACCACAAAATCTGCAGGGTATATGAAATTGTCCACCTTGACCAGCAGGTTTTCAATCAAACCCCTGGGGTATACTGTTGACTTATCTACTAGCTCTAGAGATATCTGTACTGGTTTAACTTCCTCTATATGCAGCTTTTTTACCAAGGAGGATGGTATTAAGTTGATACTTGCTCCTAGATCGCACATTGCTTTAGTGATGGTTAATTCCCCAATGGTGCAAGGTAGCAAAAAGCTCCCTGGATCTTCAAGCTTAGGGGGAAACCCTTTTTGAATCAAAGCCCTGCATTCCTCAGTGAGTAGTATGGTTTCCTTCTCATGCCAACTTCTTTTCTTGTTGATAAGCTCCTTAAAAAACTTGGCATACAGAGGCATTTGCTCAAGTGCTTCAGCCAAGGGAATATTGATTTCCAGCTTTTTGAAAGTCTCAAGGAACTTATGAAATTGTTGGTCCTTGGTTTCTTTGTTGAACCTCTGGGGATATGGCAGTGGAGGTACAAAGGTTTTCTCTGCTTGTTGCTTTTGATTCTTGGTTGGCTTTTCAACTGCTTCATTCCCTTTTTTTGGAATTTTTGATTGTTCCTCCTTTGCTTGAGTTTGCTTTGAAGCTTCCTTGCTTTCCATTGCATCATCATCATCGGCTTCCTCTGTGTGTGTTGGCTGTTCCTCTTCTATTGGTCTTTTGCTGCTCTCTACTTTCTTCTTAGTAGTGTCATTGTTGCTCATCAATGTTCTCCCACTCCTTAATTGTATTGCCTTGCATTCTTCCTTAGGATTTGGGATTGTGTCGCTCGGCAGTGAGCTTGAAGGTCTCTCAATAGAAATCTGTTTGGAGATTTACCCCATCTGTCTCTCTAGGCTCTTTAGGGAGGCTTCATGATTCTTGGTTGTCATTTCCTGGTGTTTCAACATTTTGTCTATCACGGCCTCCAAGTTAGTGATTCTCTGGGCTTCAGGTGATACTTGAGGTGGGTTATGAGATGTGGGTGGTGGATGGTAGGCATTTTGGTTGGTGGGTTGGTTATTGGATTGGTACTGGTTGGGGTTAGGGTAGTTGTTTTGAGTTTTTCTGTAGGGGTTCTGGTTAGTTTGCTGCTGGTTGTGGTTTTGGTTGCTTCTTGGGTTGTTTTGGTTTGAGTTTCTCTGCCATGGTTGTTGGTTTTGGTGTGATTATCTCCCCATCTGAGGTTTGGGTGGTTCTTCCAGGATGGATTGTATGTATCACCATACACTTCATTTGGTCCTTGGTTGTGCATATACTGTACTTGCTCTTGTTGTTGTTCTTCTTGAGTTTCTTCATTCTGTCCCCATGTGGTTGATGCTTGGCTAGTGTTAACTGCTGCAACTTGGAGACTATCAATCCTCTTGGCCATTTGTTCAAATTGTTGTTGAATTTGCTGCTGCATCATCTTGTTTTGAGCCAAGATTGAGTCCACTCCTTCTAGCTCCATTACTCCTCTTCTTTGTGATGGTTGGCGGTTTCTTTGATGAGCAAAGAAATATTGGTTGTTAGCCACCATATCAATGAGATTTTGAGCTTCCTCTGCAGTTTTCATGAGTTGCAAGGAACCTCCAGCTGAATGATCCAAAGCTTCTTAAGATTTCAATGTTAAGCCCTCATAGAAATTCTGCAGCTTATCCCACTCAGTGAACATTTCAGGAGGACATTTCCTGATTAGAGCCTTGTATCTCTCCCATGCCTCATGGATGGGTTCAGCCTCCATTTGTGTAAATGTTTGTACCTCAGTCTTCAACCTTATGATCCTTTGAGGTGGGTAAAATTTGGCAAGAAACTTGGTTACCAAATCATCCCAATTGTTGATGCTGTCTCTTGGAAAGGATTCCAACCATTGAGTGGCCTTGTCTCTGAGAGAAAATGGGAATAGCAATAGCTTGTAGCTGTCAGGAGGCACACCATTAGTTTTAACAGTGTTACAAATCCTCAAGAAGGTGGATAGGTGTTGGTTCGGATCTTCAAGTGGTCCTCCACCAAAAGAGCAATTGTTTTGAACCAAAGTGATGAGTTGTGGCTTTAGTTCAAAATTGTTTGCATTGACATTTGGAGTTAAGATTCTACTTCCACAATGTCTAGGATTTGCAAAAGTATAGGAAGCTAAAACTCTCCTCTGGGGTGGATTGTTATTGTTGTTGTCTGCTCCACCTGGTGGATTAGTTGAATGTTCCTCCATATCTTGGAATTCTTCTTCTGATTCCTCTTCTCCAACAATATTTTTCCCTCTTTCAGCTCTTCTTAACCTTCTAAGAGTTCTTTCATCTTGTTCATGAAAGATGGGTGTATTTCTTCTTGTACCTGACATACAAGCAGAACATAAGAAACACACAAACCAGTGACACTTCAATCTATTGCTAGAATGAAGTTTTAGTTAGCTTAAGCAAAAATTCAAACAGTTAGTGGGTTAATTGAAAATTAAAGGAACAGAAAATAAAAATGCTAGATCTAGATCACCACCTCACTTAATCATTGTCAATCTAATCAATCCCCAGCAACGGTGCCAAAAACTTGATGGGATATTTTCGCGGAAAAACGAATTTCTCCAAAACACCCAAACTTAACCGGCAAGTGCACCGGGTCGCATCAAGTAATAATAACTCACGGGAGTGAGGTCGATCCCACAGGGATTGAAGGATTGAGCAATTTTAGTTTAGTGGTTGATTTAGTCAAGCGAATCAAGATTTGGTTGAGAGATTTGTGATTTGCAGAATTTAAATTGCATAGAAAGTAAAGGGAATGGGTAATTGGCATGAAATTAAAGAGAACAGGAATTAAAGTGCTGAATCTTAAAGAACAAGAAATTAAATGGCAGAAACTTAGAACGCAAGAAATGTAAATTGCAAAATCTTAAAGTGCAAGAAATGTAAATGGCTTGAATTGTAAAGGGAATGGGGAGTTGGATTTGCAGAAATTAAACAAGGAAATGTAAAATTGCAACAAGCAGATGAATAGAAGAACACTTGGATTGAATCAGATCTAGAAACAGAATTGTAAATGAGCATGAAAACAGTAAACAGGGAATGGGAAATGGAAAATCCGGATCTCAGGACCCAAGAGACTAGAAAACCAAGTCTAGATCTCAATGCCCTCCTAGATCCAACAAGAACAATTGCAAAGGAAATTGTAAATTGCAAAGAAAGTAGATGAAGAACAATTAACCGAAACTGAAATTTAATTAAGCAGAAAATTAAACAAGATTCCAAGGTGAGATTGAAACAGAATTTCTTCAATTCTCCACCCAAAATCCAAGACAAGAAAAGTAAAGAGTGCTGGGCAAGAACAAGGAAGAAGAGAGATCAATTTTCCTCCCAAATTCTCTTGAATTAAAATAACAATGCTAAGAATTGTAAAAGTGAGCTCTCAATCAAACCAGAAAAGAAAACTCTCCGAAAACTCAAAGGGCAGCCCCCTTAAAACTTAAATTCTAATCTATTTATACACTTTCTTCAAATGGTCTTCAAGCCTTCAATTGGGCCTTTGCTCTTGGTGGAATTGGGTTGAGAGAGGCCTTGGTTGATTGCTCTTGGAGTTTGGAGAAGAACCGAATTGAACCGGGTTGGAATCATGAAAGCTTGACTAAAAGTTGGAGTAAAAGTTAGGGTCTAACTTTTGCTCCAACTTTTCACATCAGCACCCTTGTTTTGCTGATACCAACGTTGGGGCAAAAGTTAGGGGTCTAACTTTTGCTCCAACGTTGGCCTCCCCTTAGTTATTCATGGCGCCAACGTTAGCCAGAAAGTTAGGGGCTAACGTTGGCGCAAACTTTTGCTAGCCCAAGGAGTTTTTCAAGCGCCAACGTTAGCCAAAAAGTTAGGGGCTAACGTTGGCGCAAACTTTTGGTGCATCCTGGGAGTGTTTTTCATGCCAAAAGTTAGCCAAAAAGTTAGGGGCTAACTTTTGCTCCAGCTTTTGCCCAAAAGTTAGCCAAAAAGTTAGGGGCTAACTTTTGCTCCAGCTTTTGCCCAAAAGTTAGCCAAAAATTTAGGGGCTAACTTTTGCTCCAGCTTTTGCCCAAAAGTTAGCCAAAAATTTAGGGGCTAACTTTTGCTCCAGCTTTTGCTTCCTGGTTCATAATTAATTCAAGACTCAAGTCATTTCTCCTAGCCATTCCTTCTTGCATCAACCCTCCAAGCTTTCTTCACCTATCATTAATCAACCAAACACATCAAAGCTATGCTCAAAATCATGAGATATTCATTCTTTCATAATATATGACAATTATAGCATAAAACCTCATGAAATAGCATGAATTGATACATGGTTGATTAAATCAAAGGAAACATAAAAATCTACCCAATTGGCTTGCTTTTGGCTCAAGAAAGTGCATAATTCAATTGAAAACAAAAGAAAAAGGCTAGTGAAACTAGGCTAAGATGACTTGTCATCAATAGCTAATTATTTAGTTAGTCACACTTTCCCTCCTAATTTTACTAAGCATCAAAGGGACAAGCTAAAAAGCGAGTCCAAATATTATATATGGGATGACCCATATTTATGGAGGTATGGTGCTGACTAGATAATTAGAAGGTGTGTGCCTCAATCAGAATTTCAGTCCATTTTAGAGGCCTGCCACTCCTTTGAGAGTGGTGGACATTTTGGCCCTCAAAGAGCAGCTAGAAAAATTCTAGACTGTGGATTCTGGTGGCCCACTCTTTTTAAAGATGCTATTGCCTTCTGTAAATCTTGTTCCCAATGCCAAAGGTTTGGTAATATATCCAAGAGGGATAAGATGCCCCAACAGCTTATGCTATTCTGTGAAATTTTTTATGTTTGGGGCATTGACTTCATGGGTCCATTCCCAAACTCTAGTGGTTTCTTATATATACTGTTAGCTGTAGATTATATTTCTAAATGGGTGGAAGCAATTTCTACCCGTACTGATGATGCTACCACTGTTGTCTTTTTTGTTAGAAACCATATTATTTGTCGCTTTGGGTCACCATGAGCAATCATGAGTGATCAAGGCACTCACTTTTGTAACAGGAGATTAGCAGGTCTACTGAAGAAGCATGGGATTGTTCACAAAGTAGCAACAACCTACCATCCCCAGACCAATGGGTAAGCTGAGGTGTCTAACAGAGAGATAAAGTGCATACTGGAGAAGATAGTCAAGCCTCATAGGAAGGACTAGAGCACTAGACTTGTTGATGCGCTTTGGGCTTATCGGACAGCATACAAGACACCCATTGGGATGAGTCCCTTCTGCTTAGTGTACGGAAAGGCTTGTCACCTCCCAGTGGAGGTGGAACACAAGGCTTTCTGGCCTGTAAGGGAATGCAACATGGGATTTGAGAAAGCTGGTGCTGAAAGGAAGCTGCAACTAGCAGAACTGGAGACCCTTCGACTCGAAGCTTATGACTACTCCAGATTATACAAAGAGAAGGTGAAGGCTATGCATGACAAGCATATCAAGAGACGAGAGTTCAAACCTGGGGAGCTAGTTCTCCTTTATAACTCAAGGCTGAGACTCATGCCAGGAAAGCTGAGATCCTGATGGGAAGGCCCCTACAGAGTAGAGAAAGCAGAGCCATATGGAGTCTTCCACTGGAGTCATCTTTCAAGTTCCAAATTCATCAAGGTCAATGGACATCGCTTAAAGCTTTATCATGGTGAGAAGATGAAGGAAAATAAAGAGCTGGAGGTCTTCCTCTTGGAGGACCCACCAACAGAAGCAGACTGAGCTTATGGACCGTCCAACTTAAGGACGTAAAAGCAAAGTGCTAGGAGGGAGACAACCCACCATGGTATGATCATTTCTTCTCATTCTAAGTCTATTTTATTTTAACTTTCACAGTAGTCATTCATAATTTTTGCATATTCATCTGCATGCTGCATTTTGCATTCTGCATAAAAAAAAGCACACGACGCGCAAGCATCGCTGACGCATACGCGTCATATGAGTGTGCGTGAAAAATAAAAATTGAACAGAGACTTGGGCAGGAGTGGCGCTGGGGGCGTGCTTGGCGCACAATCAAGTCCACGCGTACGAGTCCCTCACGCATATGCGTCGCTTGCGTTTTCACCAGTCCACACGTACGCGTCCCCATGCATACGCATGACCCTGCAAATCGGTGTAAATAGGTGTATGGCCAGAGAGTTATGATAGTGTGGGGCTGTGATGCGCGGAAAACTTGTCTCTCAATAAATCTCCCTTCGGCAAGTGTACCGAATTTGTCGTCAAGTAAAAACTCACAATAGAGTGAGGTCGAATCCCACAGGGATTGATTGATCAAGCAACTTTAATTAGAAGAATGTTCTAGTTGAGCGAATCCAGAATTTGGGTTGAGAGTTGCAGGAAATAAAATGGCGGGAATGTAAATAACAGAAAAGTAAATGCTAGAATTAAAGGACTGGAAGTAAATGACTGAAAATAAATTGCAGAATTGTAAATGGGAATGGGGGATTTGCTCATAAAAGTAAATGGCAGAAATTAAAGAGAATGGGTAAGATCAGAGATGGGGAGTTCATTGGGCTTAGGAGATGTTGCAATTCTCCGGATCAAGTTCATTTTCATCTCCTCCTCAATCAATGCACTCATTGATCTCCTTGGCAATCTTAAGTGATTGAATTACAATTTCTTGCAATTCAATCTCTAAAATCTTGATCAATAGCCAATTCCTTGGTCAATTGCTCATGAGAAGAGATGAAGTATGGTCACTGATTATACCACATGCATTTCCTAAATCAAGTATTGAGAGGGTTATAGTCACATACCCATCCAAACCCAATTTGGTCCAGCATGAGAAAGCATTTCTAGCTTGATCTCTTCATTCCTCTTTCAAGCTTCAAAAGAGATCCAAGTTTGAGTAGCTTCTCTTCTAGATAACTACTCAATTGGATGAAGATCGAAAGCTTTCAAGTAAAATCAAGAGGAAAGATAGAAGAAGAATAATGAAAATTAGTATTGATCCATCAAATTACAACAGAGCTCCCTAACTCAATGAAAGGGGTTTAGTTGTTCATAGCTCTTGAAAATGAAAACAAAGATGGAGAATACATCATAAAACTAGAAATTGCAAAGAAAGTAAAATACAGAGAGTAGTTCTCTTTTTTCCAGCCTCCAGAACTTCTTCTCAATTCAAAGCTACTCCTATATATACTACTCTTCTCAGCTTCTAGTGTGATTCTTCAAGTCTTGGGCCTTTGGATCTTGAGTTTGAAGCAGTTCCTTTCTTTATTTGGGCCAATTGCATTCAATCTCTTTCCCAAGATAATTGAACACTAAGCATTAAGAACGAAATTCCTTCTAGCAAATCAAAAAGAAGATGAAGAGAAGAAAAATTTCACTATTATCAATCCATCAAGTACAACAGAGCTCCCTCTCTCAATAAGAGGGAAGTTAGCCACTCATAGCTCAAAAAGTACTCAAAAGTGATGTGTAAAAGTGGATCTAAAACTAACTGCTTAACCCCCTCTTCTTCAGTACTCCTTGGGGGAATTTATACTACTCCTAGTAAAATAAAAGAATTACAAAAGTGAAAAAGAAAAATTACATTTTGGAGGGAAAAGAAAACACTCAATAAGCATGACTTCTCAGCTGGCGTGTGGCTGGCGCTTTTCTGGTGTGTCACGTGCCCTTCATCTCCAGCTTGGCGTGCCACGCCCAATCCTTCAAGTGGTATGCTCGTCCCTCTAACAACCTTGGCATGCCACGCCTTCGAACTCAAGTGGCACGCCCCTTGCCTTTCTTACTTCTCTCTGCCTCTGGAAACTTGAACTGGCGTGCCACGCCCAAGGTCTGGCGTGCCACGCCCTTGCTCTATGCTTGGTTAGGCTTCTCTGGAAAGTTGAACTAGCGTGGCATGCCCAGGGTCTGGCGTGCCACGCCCCTTTTGTGATTGAGTGATTCCTCTGTTTGGCGTGCCACGCCACAAACTCAACTGGCATGCCCCAATGCTTCTCTCTGAATGACACTGGCGTGCCACTACTGGTTGCTCAAGTGGCACGCCTAAGTGAAGAATGGTGAATGGCATGCCATGCCTTCGATATCAAGTGGCACGCCCCATGTAATTGGCCTCCTTCATCCTCTCTGGAAACTTATACCAACGTGCCACGCCTAAAAGCTGGCGTGCCACGCCCATGATCTTGTCTTGGTTCCAGTAGTTGGCGTGCCACGCCTTCGATACCAAGTGGCATGCCCAGTCCTTGCTTTTGTTCCTTTGTGCATTGGCGTGCCACGCCAGGTTACTCAAGTGGCACGCCCAGTCTTCAATTGCCTTCAGCCCCTTCTCTGGATTATTGTACCAGCGTGCCACGCCATACTGCTCAACTGACATGCTCATGGATTTGTGAAGTCTCCAAACTTGGCGTGCCATGCCTGGGTTCTCAAGTGGCACGCCCAAGTGACTTCTTGAGGCTGGCTGGTGGACGAAATTGTGATCACATTAATGTAGTACTCTTTGTTATTGTATGGAATCATTATTATGGCTCTTTACTATGTGTGGACACAACTCCGTTCAACTAACCAGCAAGTGTACTGGGTCGTCCAAGTAATAAACCTTACGTGAGTAAGGGTCGATCCCACAGAGATTGTTGGCTTGAAGCAAGCTATGGTCACCTTGTAAATCTCAGTCAGGCGGATTTAAACATGATACTTTATTAGATTAAAATAAACAATAAAAAGGGATAGAGATACTTATGTAGATTCATTGGCAGGGATTTCAGATAAGCGAATAGAGATGCTTTTCGTTCCTCTGAACCTCTGCTTTCCTGCTATCTTCATCCAATCAGTCTTACTCCTTTCCATGGCTGGCTGTATGCAAGGGCATCACCGTTGTCAGTGGCTACATCCCCTCCTCTCAGTGAATCATATGCTCACGCACCCTGTCACAGCACGGTTATTCATCTGTCGGTTCTCGATCATGCTGGAATAGGATTCACCCTCCTTTTGCGTCTGTCACTAACGCCCAACAATCGCGAGTTTGAAGCTCGTCACAGTCATTCAATCATTGAATCCTACTCAGAATACCACAGACAAGGTTTAGACCTTCCGGATTCTCTTGAATGCCGCCATCATTCTAGCTTACACCACGAAGATTCTGGTTAGGAGATCTAAGAGATACTCATTCTAGCTTAATTCATGTAGAACAGAAGTGTTTGTCAGGCACGCGTTCATAGGGGAGAAGGATGATGAGCGTCACACATAATCATCACCTTCATCACGTTCTTGGGTGCGAATGGATATCTTAGAAGCGAAATAAGAAGAATTGAATAGAAAATAGTAGTACTTTGCATTGATCTTTGAGGAACAGCAGAGCTCCACACCTTAATCTATGGAGTGTAGAAACTCTACCGTTAAAAATACATAAGTGAAGGTCCAGGCATGGCCGTGTGGCCAGCCCCTATGGTCTAAGAACAATGCGTTCAAAGATGATCCTAAGATCCGAAGATGATCAAAAGATACCTGATACAATAGTAAAAGGTCCTATTTATAATAAACTAGCTACTAGGGTTTACATGAGTAAGTAATTGATGTACAAATCCACTTTCGGGGCCCACTTGGTGTGTGCTTGGGCTTGGGCTTGAGTGTTACACGTGCAGAGGCCATTTGTGGAGTTGAACGCCAGTTTCTGTGCCAGTTTGGGCGTTCAACTCTGGTTTTGGATCCTTTTCTGGCGCTGGACGCCAGATTTGGGCAGAAGGCTGGCGTTGAACGCCAGTTTACGTCGTCAATTCTTGGCCAAAGTATGGACTATTATATATTGCTGGAAAGCCCTGGATGTATACTTTCCAACGCAATTGAAAGCGCGCCATTTCGAGTTCTGTAGCTCCAGAAAATCCACTTTGAGTGCAGGGAGGTCAGAATCCAACAGCATCAGCAGTCCTTTTTCAACCTCTGAATCTGATTTTTGCTCAAGTCCCTCAATTTCAACCAGAAAATACCTGAAATCACAGAAAAACACACAAACTCATAGTAAAGTCCAGAAATGTGAATTTAACACAAAATCTATTAAAAACATCCCTAAAAGTAACTAGATCCTACTAAAAACATACTAAAAACAATGTCAAAAAGCGTATAAATTATCCGCTCATCACTGGCATGCCACGCCTTCGACACCAAGTGGCACGTCATAGTGAAGGTTCTTCTTGGAATGGTGAGTTGGCGTGCCACGCCCCTTTGCTCAAGTGGCACGCCCATAGTAGTTGATGGGTCAGGCGTGCCACGCCCAGCTTGGCGTGCCACGCCCCTTTTGTGTCCTCCATTTGGCTCTCTGGAATTTTGTATTAGCGTGCCACGCCCAGTCTCTGGCGTGCCACGCCCACATGCATGCTTGGACTTCTTCTCTGGACTTTTGTACTAGCGTGCCACGCCCAGCTCTTGGCGTGCAACGCCAGTGCATTTTTTTGGCGTTTGCTTCAAGTGGCACGCCAGTTTCACACGCCCAGCTTCTTGTTTGTTTTCTACCCAATTTTTGATGCTTTTCTCACCTGAAATTCAGCACAACTCATCTCAAAGTAGTGTACCATAATATTCATCAAATAATGCATGAATCGTACTGATCAAATAAGATTTATGCTCTTTTATGGTCTTCTTTATGTAAGAAAGAAGGGTAGATGATGCAAGTCATCACAACACCAAACTTAAGTTTTGCTTATCCCAAGTAAATCAATGTGAGTAAACCTTTATAACTTGAGGCCTTGGCTTTGAGTGATTGTAATACAACTAAGAGTAAGACTAAGTGTTCAACACATGTATGAATGTTTTAATGTCATGAAAAGCTCTTGGATCCTTGAGGGTTCTTTCAGGTATAGGCTTTAGGGGTCCTTTCTAATGATTGTCACCTTGAAGTAGTAAGGGTTGTTTTGCTTTCTTGACGACGACTCTAAGTGTTTTGTCTCAAGACAACCCTTTAATTAGGATTTCAATTAGCACTCCCAAACCAGTTGGTTTTAGGGTACTAGGTGTTGAGACACCCCCAAAGAATTTACTTGCCCAAGTCTCTTCTTGACACATCTTCACCACAAGCATCTACTAAGATCTTTAATTCTTTTTGAGCTTTTTAGTGTTTCTCTCCTTTTTTTTTCATTCCATCCCAGTAGTTGATGCTCAGAGCCTTGGGTCTTTATTGCTTACTACCTCTTGGTTCTATGGATATTCAAGGAACACCCCTTAACCTTCCCCTTGTTGTTCCTTCTAGGACTAGTTGCTCTTCCATGACTCATTTTCTTTTTAGTTCATCCAAGGTCTTACACTTGGTTACTTATTTCATAGTTTGTTTGATGATCTCTCTTGTCCTTGGTCTCTCTCATTGTTTTTGCACAACTCATAGTTACTCTTATGGGGACAAACTCTACTTTTATTTATGTTGAAATGAAGATTGAAATACATGGCATTTTCTTTCTTGAAAAAAAACTCATAAAGATTTCAAACAGGAATCAAAACTAAGCATAAAGCATAAAATATCCTAGCATGACTATTTATTCAAAAGTAAATAAAGCAAAAACTTAAACAAGATTTCATAATTAGAAAGTGTCAACCATGGGACTCAACAACCTTGAGCAGCTTCATCTTTAGTTCATTGGCCCCTTCCCTTTGTCCTTCTTCTTGGAGAGGGAGGAGCCACCTTCATCTGGCTTGGAAGAACCTTCTTGTGCTTTGGTGTCCTTGGGCTTCCAAAATCCTAGCCTCCTCATATAATTCCTTTCATCTTCTTTATGTTTGGCTAGGATTTCCTCTTGTCTTGTACTTAGCTCTTCCATTCCTTGCATGAAGGTTAGGTATCCTGGGTTTAGAGCGGCCATGGCGTTACACAAGTGATTCAGCTTCGCTTGTGTATTGATGTCATACTGCATCCTGGATATGGTCCTGGCATCATAGAGATGTCTGAATTCGGCCAAGTTCCTCTGTTGCCATTTGCCTTGCTCTGCTATTTTGTCTAGTGCACTTCGTACTTCTCCCCAGTCCAATTGTTCTTGCTGTTCCTTTCTCATATGCTCCCAATTCCCTTGGAGTTGTTGAATGTTTTGGTTGACTTGGCTCCATTTTTGTTGTTGGGTTTCCTTGAGTTGATTGACATCTTCCCTCAAGTGGTGTAGATCTCCCTTCATTTGATGTACATCTCCTTGCAATTGCTCCCAGTTGAATCCCTCTGGAAATTGATGATATTGGTATTGTGGTGGTGGTTGAAGTGCCAGGAATTGAGGTTGCTCTTTTGCCTCATCTTCTTCTTGTTGTTGTTGTGGTTCATGGGCATGAACTCTTCATTCTCTGGCCCTGTTGAGTGGGTGCACAACTACCACCTTGGCCATCTTTTTGGGAATTATGAACTTGTCTTGCTTCACAAGCACTTCATCAATGATCTTTTCAACTCTAGCCTCATCACATAGCCTTTGTATAATGCTGGGGAATGCCAATCTTGTGTTGTCACTGGTGCTTTTCAGCACTTTGTTGATGTTGTTGGCAATCATCTCCCCCACGTTGATATTCTCTCCTTTCATGATACTGTAGATGAGTACAGCTCTCTCCTTTGTCACCTCTGAAGTATTAGATGTGGGGATTAGGGACCTCCTCACAAATTCTAGCCACCCTCTAGCTTGGGGGCTCAAATCTCTTCTCCTCAATTGATTGGGTATCCCATCCTTATCATTGATCCAATGCACATGCATCACACAAATCTCGTTCAGGATCTCATCAAACCCAGGGTCTTGCTGCTTCATTCTTTCTTCATAGCTCTGAGTGGAGCTTGTCCTCTTCACCATTAGCATTCTTTCTATGCTAGAGAGACTGTAGTCAATGGACTTCCCCTTACATAGATAATGTAGCCATAGTGTTGCCCTGGTTGAGGCACTGCATTGGCAAAAAAATCCCTCACCAAGCTCTCTACCACTTTCCTTGGTGGGTTGCATAGAAGTGACCAACCTCTATTGTTGATCTCAATGTTGATTTCAATGTGCTCATTCCTCCCTAGTTGAAACCCAACTTCTGGAATGATCTTCCTCTCACTCACCCAACCATAGAATTAATTTTGGTTGAATGCGGAGAGGATCTTGTAGTCATTGAAGGAACTTGAGGATCCAGAGGTTGGTTCCTTGATTTTTCTTTTCTTTGAGGCTGAGCTTTTTGGTGGTGCCATGAGCTTGAGAGAGTGTGTTTGAGAGTGAAATGAGGACGCAAGAAAGAGCAAGCAAAACAAGGTTTTGCTCCAATACCAAACTTAGGACTTGATTGTCCCAATCAAGAAAAAAAAGAGAAAGAAAGTATGGAAAGAGATGGTAAAAGATGAACAGAGAAAGGAAGGTGAGGGTTGTATGCTCTTCGTGTGTGATTGGGGTTGTTGAAGTGGAATAGGAGATGGGGAAGTGAGGCTTTTATAATGGATGAATGTTGTGGTGGGAATTAAAAAAGGTTAAATGTTTTCCCACTTGGGGAGTGGCGCCTAGCGTGGGAAGAGGCGCCAACTCTTTTCTCACTGTGTCTTCTGCGTGTGTTGAGTTCCAAAGTGTAAGTACACTTTGACTTCCTTGCTTTGTGAGTTGATTACCATGTGGGCCCCATCTTCTCTCCTAAAATGAAACTGAACCCCTTTAGTAATGACAAAAGAACCCCTTCACATTCCTTCTCATAAAAAGTGAATTGGATTGCAATTGATGGGTGTCCCTTGGGACACCAAACTTAATTCTCTGGCATCTTAATAAATTGGTTTCATCATTGTGTATTTAATGTGTTCATAAGAGTGGAATAACATCAATCTTTTCATTTTCTTTTGATTCCAATTCCTCTGAACTCATTAAACCACGTTCATGTTCTTACCCAAAGCATTAAGTGCTTTCAAATTGGGTGACTTGGGCTACTAGATGATTCTTGGTGGTGGCCACACCAAACTTAATCTTTCGGCTTACTTTTCAAATCAATATATAAATTGTTTGTACGCCTAGATTAAGTTGGTGAGAGGCCACACCAAACTTAGCAATTTAGCTAGTCCTCAGCCCATTCACTCATCATGATCTATGCCTTCATCAAGTTGCAATTCCGGAATAGAAAAAAATGTAAAGAAAATCTAGCTACCAAAGCTAAAATCAAATGTCTAACCTATAATTGTAAACTAATCCTAAATTGATAATGTAAGATAAATGGGAGACTGAAAATTAAACTACCTAATGCAACAAATTTTTAAACTACTTCTAAGAAAAGTAACTAAATCAAAAAGGATAAAGTACTGGGGTGCCTCCCAACTAGCGCTTCTTTATTGTCATTAGCTTGACATTCCTTCATCTTCAGCTGAGGTTGTAGCTCACTCCGTGCTCCTCTAAGGAGCCTCCCAAGTAGTGTTTGAGCCTATGGCCATTGACAATAAAAGTTCTCTAAGTCTTGTCCTCCATGAGCTCCACATGACCATAAGGAAACACCTTGAGTATGGTGAAAGGTCCTGACCATCTAGACTTCAATTTTCCAGGGAAGAACTTGAGTCTTGAGTTATAGAGTAACACCTTCTATCCTTCGGTGAACTCCCTTCTTGCTATCTTTTGGTCATGCCACCTTTTTGTGTTCTCTTTGTAGATTTTTGCATTCTCATATGCTTGATTCCTAAACTCTTCCATCTCATTGAGTTGCATTAATCTCTTTTCTCCAGCAGCTTGCTCATCATAGTTTAACATCTTTAGAGCCCATAATGCTCTATGCTCAAGTTCAACTGGCAAGTGAGAAGCCTTGTTATATACCAGTTGGTATGGAGACATCCCAATGGGAGTCTTATAGGCTGTCCTGTAGGCCCATAATGCATCATCCAGCTTCTTAGACCAATCCTTTCTTGAGCTTCCAACAGTTTTTTCAAGGATTCGTTTCAGCTCTCTGTTGGAGATTTTAGCTTGCCCGTTAGTCTGTGGGTGGTATGGAGTTGCCACTTTGTGCTTTACTCCATATCTGAGAAGGAGTGTCTCGAGTTGTTTGTTGCAGAAGTGTGTCCCTCCATCACTAATGAGAGCTCTGGGAACTCCAAATCTACTAAAAATGTTCCTTCTCAAGAAGCTTATCACAACCTTGTTGTCATTTGTTACAGTGGCTATGGCTTCTACCCACCTTGAGACATAATCAACAGCCACCAATATGTAGCTATTAGAGTAGAAGGTTGGGAAGGGTCCCATGAAATCAATCTCCCATACATCAAATAGCTCCAACTCTAGTATGAATTGCTGTGGCATCTCATTTCTCTTAGTTTGATTACCGGCACTTTGGCATTCATCACACCTTGACACCATTTCGTTGGCATCCTTAAACATTGTTGGCCAGTAAAATCCGGATTGAAGCACTTTTGCTGCTGTCCTTTCTCCACTGAAGTGACCTCCATATGCAGATCCATGGCACTGCCATAATACTTCCTGCCCTTCCTCATGGGGTATACACCTTCTTAGGATTCCATCAGCACACTTCTTGAACAAATAAGGATCGTCACAGAAGTAGTGTTTGGCATCCTTAATTAGCTTCCTCCTCATGTGCCTATTGATGTTAGTTGGCAGTTTCCCAATAGCCTTGAAGTTAGCTATGTCTGCAAACCAAGGGGTTACTCGAATCATCATCAATTGTTCATCAGGAAAGCTTTCATTGACTGCTACTTGCTACATCTCTTATTCTTGTGGGATCCTTGAGAGGTTGTCAGCTACCTTGTTCTCTGCTCCGCTCCTATCTTTAATCTCAATATCAAATTCTTGGAGCAGCAAGATCCACCTTATTAGTCTGGGCTTAGATTCTTGTTTGATAAGCAAGTATTTGAGTGCTGCATGATCAGTGAACACAATTACTTTTGAGCCAATAACATATGATCTAAACTTGTCAAAAGTAAAAACTATGGCTAAAAGTTCTTTCTCCGTAGTGGTATAGTTCCTTTGATCCTCATTAAGAACCTTTCTAGCATAGTAAATAACATGTACTAGCTTGTCTTTCCTCTGTCCTAGAACAGCACCAACAGCAAAATCAGATGCATCACACATTAGTTCAAAGGGAAGATCCCAGCTTGGTGGTGCTATAATAGGTGTAGAGGAGAGTTTCTTCTTAAGTTCATCAAAGGCTACCATGCACTCTCTATCAAAAACAAAGGGAGTATTTGAGACAAGTAGGTTGCTAAGGGGTTTCGCAATCTTTGAAAAATCTTTGATAAACCTCCTATAGAACCCAGCGTGTCCTAAAAAACTTCTGATTACTTTGACATTGCAAGGTGGAGGTAATTTTTCAATTACTTCCACTTTTTCCTTGTCCACTTCTATGCCATCTTTTGAAATCTTGTGACCAAGAACCACCCCTTCAGTCACCATAAAATGGCACTTCTCCCATTTTAAAACTAGGTTGGTTTCTTGACACCTTTTTAGTACAAGAGCAAGATCATATAGGCAATCAGAATATGAGTTCCCAAATACAGAGAAGTCATCCACGAATACTTCTATGAACTTCTCAATCATGTTTGAAAAAATGGAGAGCATGCACCTTTGGAATGTTGCAAGTGCATTGCACAATCCAAAGGGCATTCTCCTATAAGCAAAGACACCATATGGACAAGTAAATAAAGTTTTTTCCTGATCCTTGGGGTCTACAACAATTTGATTGTAGCCCGAATACCCATCTAGGAAGCAATAGTACTCATGTCCTGCCAATCTTTCAAGCATCTGGTCCATGAAAGGTAAGGGAAAGTGGTCCTTCCGGGTGGCTTCATTGAGTTTCCGATAGTCAATGCACATACGCCATCCGGTCACTGTCCTTGTGGGTATCAATTCATTCTTCTCATTTTCCACAACAGTGATCCCTCCTTTCTTAGGGACTACTTGCACCGGGCTTACCCAAGGGCTGTCTGAGATGGGGTAGATCACCCCTGCTTGCCACAATTTCAACACTTCTTTATGAACCACTTTATTCATAGTTGGGTTCAACCTCCTTTGTTGTTGTCTTGAAGGTTTGGCATCTTCTTCAAGTAAGATCTTATGCATACACATTGAAGGACTGATCCCTTTTAAATCTGTAAGTGTCCAGCCTATGGCATCCTTGTGTTGTCTCAACACTTGGATGAGCTCCTCTTCTTGTTCCTTACTCAGACTTGAATTTATGATCACTGGTTGGGTATTGTCAGCACCCAGATATGCATATTTCAAGCTGGGTGGTAATGCTTTCAACTCTAGTTTTGGTTACTCTGTATCTTTATTTTTTGTAGTGGTTGGCATGATTGAGTTTCCCATGGTTGCTTGTGGTGATTCTCCATTCGGTGCTTGTTCCAGCTTAATGGTTCCTCCACATTGTTCTTCTTCCAAGACTTCTTGAACTATTTGATCCATGGTGTCTACCAGCATGCATTCTCCTATGGATTCCTTGGGGTAACTCATTGCTTTGAAGACATTGAAGGCCATTTTCTCTTCATGCAACCTCAAGACTAGTTCCCCTTTTTGCACATCGATTATGGCTCCAGCAGTAGCTAGGAATGGTCTTCCTAGGATAATTGACGTGTTGGCCTCTTCTTCCATATCCAGCACAACAAAATCAGCAGGAAAGATGAACTCTCCTACTTTCACTAGCAAGTCTTCCACCATCCCATGTGGAAACTTAAATGGTTTGTCAGCCAATTGGAGTGCCATTCTTGTTGGCTTGGCTTCCTCAATCTTCATCCTTCTCATCGTGGTCAAGGACATAAGATTTATGCTAGCTCCCAAATCACACAAAGCCTTCTCAATGGTGATGTCTCCTATGATGCAGGGAATTTGGAAACTCCCTGGGTGATGACAAGTCATCTTAGCCTAGTTTTACTAGCCTTTTTCTTTGTTTTTATTTGGTTTTATGCACTTTCTTGCATTCTAAGTAAGTAATTTGGAATGGAAATGCATAACTTCTTTGAATCAAACAACCACCATTTAATTGATGCTAAATCATGAGGTTTGAGCTAAATTTAATTGATTTTTATTTATTTATAAACCTTGTGAATTTGGCGATACTTTGATTGGTTGTTTTGATTACTTGTAGGTGAAGAAAAGAAAAAAATAAGAAAAGCGTAACCTAAGGAGCATGATCTAAGCAAAGAAAGAAAGCGTGGCACAAGAAAAGGGAGCGTGGCTTAAGGAAGGAAAAGCATAAGTGCATTCAAGAAACAAGGGCACAAAGCTCTTGCCAAGAGCTTTAAAGCTCTTGTGGAGAGCTTTCCTTCAAAGAATCAAGAGCCAAGCTCTTGGCAAAGAGCTTTGAAGCTCTTGCCAAAGAGCTTTTTCGTGCATGCCATGAAGAAGGAATCAAGAGCCAAGCTCTTGGCAAAGAGCTTTGAAGCTCTTGCCAAAGAGCTTTTTCGTGCATGCCATGAAGAAAATCAAGGAAGAAAAGCTCACTAATGCACTCACCAAGACTTGAACCCATGACCAAGAGGAGGGGTGCCAGCGCTACTTCACAAGGAAAACAAGCCAAAATTGGCTTGTTTTCACTCACCAAGGTTCGAACCAAGTCCCTCAAGGAAGCAAGGCCTTGTGCGCCACTTATTTTCCAAGGAAAATTAGCTTGTTTTCCTTCACCAAGGCTTGAACCAGGGACCTCAAAGAAGCAAGACTTTGGGGGCTTCTCTTGTGCCAAGAAAATTAGCTCCACAAGTGCTCCACCCAAGATTTGAACCAAGGACCTCAAGGACAAGTAAAGCTCTTGCCAAGAGCTTTCAAGCTCTTGCAAAGAGCTTTGTTCTCTTGTCACAAGGGACCGTGCGCAACACATTGAAAGGAAAGGGAACCAAAGCTCTTGGCCAAAGCTCTTGCCAAGAGCCGAACTCTTCCCTGGGAGGTGCACCATGGGCCAAAAATTCACTAAAAATTCAATTTAATTCATTTCTTCACCAAATCAAAAGCCCATCCAAATTCCAAAATCCAAGAATAGAAAGTGTATAAATAGGAGCTAGTTTAATGTAATTAGGACTTTTTTTTTTGAACTTTTGAACTTTTACCTTTTTCACACTTGGAGATTTTACTTTGAATTTTCATTTTGAGCTTTTATTTTGAATTTAGATCTTAGAGAATTGAAAAGGAGAATTGATCTCTCTTCTTCTTGGTTCTTGCTTGAGCACTCTTTAATTTTCTTGCTTTTGATCTTGGGTGGAGAATTGAAGAACTTCTATTTCAATCTCACCTTGAGATCTCTTGTTTAATTTTACTGCATAATTGAATTCCAATTCTGTTTACTGCATCTTCTTTTACTCTCTGCACTTTAATTCTACAATTTACTTTTCTTCATTTCTCTTGCAATTAATCTTGTTGGATCAAGGAAGGATTTGAGATCTAGACTTGTTATCTAGTCTCTTCCACCCCTGAGATCTTCAACCATCTTTTATTTTGATGCAAATTAAGCACCCTTTCTTTTAATTTCTCAAGCACTTTTACTTTTCTGTTTAGATCTATTTTACTGCAATTCACTTTCTACTCTTCTGTTTTGCTGCAATTTAATTCCTCTTGTTTAAATTCTGCAATCCTAACTCCCAATTCCTTTTAAAATTCAAGTCATTTACATTTCTTGCACTTTAAGATTCAGCCATTTACATTTCTTGTAATTTAAGTTTCTGCAATTTACATTACTTGTTCTTTAAGATTCAGCTTATTTACTTTCTTTGCTCTTTAATTTCCTGCAATTTACCCCTCTCCCTTTACATTTCAAGCAATTTAGTTTCTGTCAAATACAAACCACTCAACCAATACTTGATTCGCTTGACTAAATCAACCACTAAACTAAAATTGCTCAATCCTTCAATCCCTGTGGGATCAACCTCACTCATGTGAGTTATTATTACTTGATGCGACCCGGTCCACTTGCCGGTGAGTTTTGTGTTGGATCGTTTTCCACACTATCAAGTTTTTGGCGCCGTTGCTGGGGATTGATTAGATTGACAATGATTAAGTGAAGTGGAGATCTAGATCAAGCACTTTTTATTTTCTGTTTCTTTAATTTTGACTAACACACTAACTGTTTGAATTTTTGCTTAAGCCAATTAACATTTCACTTCAGCCATGGATTGAAGTGTTATTGCTTTCTGGTGTTGTGATTCCTATATTTTGGTTGTATGTCAGGTACAAGGAGAGTTATACCCACATTTTGTGAACAAGACGAAAGAACCCTCAGAAGATTAAGAAGAGTTGAAAGAGGGAAAAACATTAGTGGAGAAGAAGAGGATTCAGAAGAAGAATTCCAAGATATGGAGGAACACTTAACAAACCCACCAAATGGAGCTGAAGGAGCAGCCAATAACAACAATAATCCACCACAGAGAAGAGTTTTGGCTTCCTACATATGTGCAGATCCCAGACATTGTGGGAGTAGCATTCTTACCCCAAATGTTAATGCAAATAACTTTGAACTAAAGCCACAACTCATCACCTTGGTTCAAAACAATTGTTCTTATGGAGGAGGACCACTTGAAGACCCTAACCAACACTTGTCCACCTTCTTGAGGATTTGTGACACTGTCAAAACCAATGGTGTACACCCTGACAGTTACAAGCTACTGCTATTTCCATTTTCTCTCAGAGACAAAGCCACCCAATGGTTGGAATCCTTCCCAAGAGACAGCATCAACAATTGGGATGATCTAGTAACCAAGTTCCTTGCCAAGTTTTACCCACCTCAAAGAGTTATTAGATTGAAGACTGAAGTGCAAACATTTACACAAATGGATGCTGAACCCTTGTATGAGGCATGGGAACGATACAAAGCTCTAATCAGGAAGTGTCCACCAGGAATGTTCAGTGAGTGGGACAGATTGCAAAATTTCTATGAAGGCTTGACACTGAAATCTCAAGAGGCTTTGGATTATTCAGCAGGAGACTCTTTGCAATTAATGAAAACGGCAGAGGAAGCTCAAAATCTCATTGATATGGTGGCCAATAATCAATATTTCTTTGCTCACCAAAGGCAACGCCAACCATCATAAAGGAAAGGAGTGATGAAGTTGGAAGGAGTGGACTCAATCTTGGCTCAAAACAAGATGATGCAGCAGCAAATTCAATAACAATTTGAGCAAATGGCCAAGAGGATTGATAGCCTCCAAGTTGCAGCAGTTAACACAAGCCAACCATCATCCACATGGGGGCAGAATGAAGAAACTCAAGAGCAGCGCAGCATGAACAAGTCCAGTACATGCACAACCAAAATTCTGGGCCAAATGAAGTCTATGGTGATACTTACAACCCTTCTTGGAAGAACCACCCAAACCTTAGGTGGGGAGACAATCACAACCAGAATCAACAACCATGGCAGTGAAACTCAAATCAAAACACTTCAAGAAATAACCAAAACCACAACCAGCAGCAAACTAACCAAAACCCTTACAGAAAACCCCAAAACAACTACCCCAACTCCAACCATTACCCATCCAATAATCAAGCCTCAAATCAAAACACTTACCCTCAACCCTCTACACCCCACAATCAACCAATCTCACAAGAATCTCAAAGGATTAACAACTTGGAGCTCTTGATGGAAAAGATGATGAAAAATCAAGAGATGACATTGAGGAACCAGGAAGCCTCTATGAAAAATATGGAAAGATAAATTGGACAACTCTCTAAGCAGATTGCCATCGAAAGGCCATCAAGCTCACTACCAAGTGACACTATTCCTAATCCAAAAGAGGAGTGCAAGGCAATACAACTGAGGAGTGGGAAAATCCTAGTAAAAAATGAAGAAACAACCAAGAAGCCAAAGGAAAGTGACAAGAAACAAGCTGAAGAAGAGAAAGCCAACGATGAAGATGTAATAGCAAGCAAGCAGACCTCAGAAGAGCTCAAAGAAAAGGAAGATCAGCCACAAAAATCAAGGAAATAGAAGGAAGCAATGAAAGAGCCAACCAAGGAACAAAGGCAGGGAGTGAACTTCACACCACCTTTGCCATATCCTCAAAGGTTCAACAAAGAGACTAAGGACCAACACTTTCCAAAATTTCTTGAAATCTTCAAGAAGTTGGAGATCAATATTCCCTTAGCTGAAGCACTTGAGCAAATGCCCCTGTATGCAAAGTTCTTAAAAGAACTCATCAACAAGAAGAGGAGCTGGCAAGAGAAGGAAACAATACTTCTCACTGAAGAATGTAGTACTGTGATTCAAGGAGTTATCCCACCAAAGCTTAAAGATCCAGGGAGCTTTGTAGTTTCATGTACCATAGGCAAAATGACCTTAGACAAAGCTCTCTGTGACCTTGGTGCTAGAATCAATCTAATGCCATTATCAATGATGAGAAAGCTTGCCATAGAGGAACTCAAACCTACCAGGATGTCTTTAGTGATGGCTGACAGATCAATCAAGACACCCAATGGCATTGTGGAAAACCTGTTAGTGAAGGTTGGAGAGTTTATCTTCCCAGCAGACTTCGTGATTCTAGATACAGAGGAAGAAGAAACAACTCAATCATCTTGGGAAGGCCATTTTTAGCCACAGCCAGAGCCGTTATTGATGTAGAGAAGGGAGAGATGATTTTTAGAGTACATAATGAGCAAATGGTTATCAATGTCTTCAAATCAATGCAACACCCTCCTGAACAAGAAAATTACATGAAGGTGGACATGATAGAAAGTCTAGTGGAGGAAATGTTAGAAGCCACTTGTCATGAGCAACAGGAAGAAGAGGTGGTAGAAATCTCTAGTGAAGACAAGGAGAAAGAGAAGCTAAAACAGGAATTGAAACCTCTTCCCCCTCACCTCAAATATGTGTTCCTGGGAGAAGAAGAGACCCTACCAGTAATCATTAACTCCTCCTTGAATATGGAAGAAGAGACAAAGCTAATTGAAGTGTTGAAAGCTCACAAAGCAGCCTTGGGGTGGACAATTGACGATATCAAAGGTATTAGCCCAGCCATTTGTATGCATAAAATTTTGCTGGAAGAAGAATCAAAGCCTGTGGTCCAACCCCAAAGAAGGCTCAACCCAGCCATGAAGGAGGTAGTTCAAAAGGAAGTCATGAAGTTGTAGAATGCTGGAATAATCTTCCCAATCTCTGATAGCTCATGGGTAAGCCCGGTTCAAGTTGTACCAAAAAAGAGAGGAATGACGGTCATCACCAATGAGAAGAATGAGTTGATCCCAAATAGGACAGTGACTGGGTGGAGGATGTGCATAGACTATAGAAGATTGAATGATGCCACAAGGAAAGACCATTTCCCTCTCCCATTTATTGATCAGATGCTGGAAAGATTAGCTGGCCATGCCTATTATTGTTTCTTAGATGGTTATTCTGGTTACAATCAAATCGTGGTGGACCCTAAAGATCAAGAGAAAACTGCCTTCACATGTCCATTTGGAGTTTTTGCATACAGGAGGATGCCCTTTGGGCTGTGCAACGCCCCAGCCACATTTCAGAGGTGTATGCTTTCCATTTTCTCAGATATGGTTGAAAAATTTTTGGAAGTATTCATGGATGATTTTTCTATCTTTGGAAATTCATTTAACACCTGTTTGCATCATTTAACTCTTGTTTTGCAAAGATGCCAAGAAACTGACTTGATCTTAAACTGGGAAAAATGCCATTTCATGGTTCCTGAAGGGATAGTTCTTGGGCATAAGGTGTCATGCAAGGGTATAGAAGTTGATAAAGCCAAAATAGAAATTATTGAAAAACTTCCTATACCCGTTAATGTGAAAGCAGTAAGGAGTTTTCTTGGGCATGCTGGTTTCTACAGAAGGTTCATCAAAGATTTCTCAAAAATAGCAAAACCATTGAGCAATTTGCTAGTGATTGACAACCCTTTTATCTTTGATGACAACTGTAAGCATGCCTTTGAAACCTTAAAGAGAAAACTCATCACACCCCCTGATTGGAACTTACCTTTTGAACTTATGTGTGATGCAAGTGACCTTGCTATTGGTGCTGTGCTGGGACAAAAGAAAGACAAGTTGCACCATGTCATATATTATGCCAGCAAAGTGTTAAATAAAACACAGAAAAATTATACAACCACCGAGAAAGAACTTTTGGCAATTGTTTATGCATTTGATAAGTTTAGACAATACTTGATTGGCTCCAAAGTTATAGTGTACACTGACCATGCTACTCTCAAGTATTTAATGTCTAAACATGATTCAAAGCCAAGGCTTATTAGGTGGGTGCTGCTACTTCAAGAGTTTGATATTGAAGTCAGAGATAGGAAGGGAAGTGAAAATCAAGTGGCGGATCATTTATCAAGAGTACCACAAGAAGCATGTCAAGACAGACCACAACAAGTAAACGAGAACTTCCCTGATGAGCACCTGTTCCAAGTTCAACAAACACCCTGGTTTGTTGACATAGCAAATTATAAAGTGGGAAGGAAGATACCTCAAGAATGTTTTAAGCAACAAGTAAAGAAGCTGCTCAATGAAGCAAGGAAGTTCTTGTGGGATGAACCATTTTTATTCAAAAGGTGCTCTGATGGAATGATTAGGAGGTGTGTCCATGAAAATGAAATGAGGGACTGATGACAAGTCATCCTAGCCCATTTTAGCTAGTCTTTTTCTTTAGTTTTCATTAGAATTATGCACTTTCTTAAGCTACAAGCAAGCTAATTGAGTAGAATTTCATGTTTCCCTTGATTGAACCAACCATATGTGAATTCATGCCATTTCATGAGGTTTTAAGCTATAATTGTTGCATATTGTGGAAGATTGAATACCTCATGATTTTGAGCAAAACTTTGATTAGTTTGGTTGATCAATGATAGGTGAAGAAGGCTTGGAGAAAGGTTGAAGCAAAGAGGAATGGCTAGGAGTGAAGAGAGGACAATGGAATAAGTGAAAATTGAACCGGGTTGCATGAAGTTAGCCCCAACGTTAGCCCCCTAACTTGGAGGCTAACGTTGGGCATGTGAATCACTCTTTGGAAGTAGCCAACGTTAGCTCCAACGTTAGCCCCCTAACTTGGAGGCTAACGTTGGAACTTGAGAGTTTCTCCCTGGGCTACCAACGTTTGCGCCAACGTTAGCCCCCTAACTTGGAGGCTAACGTTGGCACTTAAATCACAAAGGGGGAAGGCCAACGTTTGCGCCAACGTTAGACCCCTAACTTGGAGGCTAACGTTGGCGCCACTCACACCAAGCATTGCCAACGTTAGGGTCAAAGTTAGACCCCTAACGTTGGCGCCAACGTCCATACCAGAAGGATGTGGTTTGCTGATATGAAAAGTTAGGGTCAAAGTTAGACCCCTAACTTTGACCCTAACGTTGAAGACCAACGTTGGCTAACTCCATTTCCGGTTCAATTGGTTCACTTCGGTTCTTCTTCAATCTTCAAAGAGCAATCAACCAAGGCCTCTTTCAACCCAATTCCACCAAGAACAAAGGCCCAACTCAAGGCTTGAAGATCATTTTTGGAAAGTGTATAAATAGAATAGAATTCAAGTTATTAGAGAGCTTTTCTGGAGAGTTTTCCTTTAGAGCTTTCCTTTTGGAATTTTCAGAATAGTTTTTGGGAAGCTTTTGTTACTGAGTGAACTTGAATTTCTTTGTTTCCTCTTACTTGCAATTTCATTTTACTTTTGTCTGGGATCTTGGATTTGAGAATTGAAGAAATTCTGTTTCAATCTCAATCTTGGATCTCTCTGTTTCTTTACTTTACTGTTAATTGAATTTCATTTCCGGTTACTTGATCTTCATCTCTTTTCTTTGCAATTTACAATTTCCTTGCTATTGTTCTTGTTGGATCTAGGAAGGCATTGAGATCTAGACTTGGTTTTCTAGTCTCTGGGTCCTGAGATCTGAATTTCTCATTTCAATTCCCTGTTTATTACTTTTTCTCTTCATCTACTTCACTGCTTCAAGATCCGGTTCAATCCCAATCCCCTTTTCCCCTTCTGTTTAATGCAATTCAACTTTTCTGTGTTTAAATTCTGCAAATCCACATCCCAATCCCCTTTACATTTCAAGCAATTTACATTTCTTGCACTTTAAGATTCTGCAATTTACATTTCTTGCACTTTAAGTTTCTGTTATTTAATTTCTTGTTCTTTAAGTTTCAGCAATTTACTTTCCCGCTCTCTTTGATTTCATGCAATTTACATTCTGCAAATCACAAATCACCCAACCAACACTTGATTCGCTTGACTAAATCAACCACTAAGCTAAAATTGCTCAATCCTTCAATCCCTGTGGGATCGACCTCACTCCCGTGAGTTTTTATTACTTGATACGACCCGGTACACTTGCCGGCTAGTTTTGGGTGTTTTGGGAGAGATTCGTTTCTCATCAAAATATCTCATCAAGTTATTGGCGCCGTTGCCGGGGATTGATTAGATTGACAATGATTAAGTGAGGTGGTGATCTAGATCAAGCACTTTTTCTTTAATTTTTGACTAACCTACTAACTGTTTGAAGTTTTGTCTCAACCGGCTACATCCAATTTTCAAGAGAATCACTGTGTTTTCTATTGATTGATTTATATGTCACAGGGAAGAAGAAGTTTCTGAGAAAGAAGAACATCACAACATGAAGCCACAACTCATTACACTAATAGAGAACAATTGTTCCTATGGTGGAAATCCCTTGGAGGACTCTAAACAGCACCTATCCATTTTTCTGAAAACATGTGGGGCTGTCAATCTCAATGGTGTAGACCATGATACCATTAAGCTCATGTTATTTCCCTTCTCACTGAAGGATGAAGCGGCACAATGGCTTGAAACCTTTCCTCAAGGAAGTATAACTAGTTGGGATGAATTGGTTGCCAAGTTTCTAGCCAAATTTTCCTCACCCCAACAAAACATCAAGATGAAAGAAGGAGTACATCCATTCATACAAAGAGAGGAAGAACCACTGTTCAAAGCATGGGAGAGATACAAGAAATCAAATGACAAGGTAGATTTTCGAGCATTCTATGAAGGATTAACCTCCGAAACAAGAAAAGCAGTAGATTACTTCTCAGATGGCCTACTCAAGGCAACAGCAACCATCCAAGGAACTGCAGAGTTCAGTGACAAAAGAGCCAATAACCAACACTCATTTGAGATGCCACGGAATGCAATTTCAGAAAAGGGAGTAATGAATCTTGAAGGAGTGAGAGCAATCATGGATCAAAACAAGCAGCTACACCAGCAAACACAGCAGCAATTGGAATCAATAGCCAGACAAATTGATTCTCTACATTCAGCCACAGTGAATACACAATTTCCACCATGGAAACCACATTCTTATTTAAGAATGAGGGAATCTCAGTATCAGGAACAAAGGGACTTCAACTATAATAACCCCAACTTCCCAAACCTGCAAAAACATCACCATACCAACAAAAATCACTACACACCATCCCAATATACACACCTCCAACCTTATCCTACCCCACCACCTGCCCAAAATGACTTCCATCAATCACCACAATTTACACAGTCACAACCAATCCTAAACCTTCAAAAACTCTATGTTCTAGAAATGATGATGGAAAGGTTTATGAAAATCCAAGAAATGACATTAATAGAGCAGGAGGACATAAGGAAAAACCAAGAGGCATATCTCAAGAGAATTGAAAGGTACATGGAACAAATGGTTCAAAACCCTGCTAAATTGGGTGAGAGAGAAGGAAATATATCCCTAAGAGCCACTGAAGATGACTCGAAGAACAATGAAAAAGCTGCTGAGTTGAAAGGGAAGACAGTTATGGAAAACAAGGAGAAGCCTACGGTAAGAGGAGGAAACCAAAGGCAACTGAGACTTCAACTTCCATGATCAGAGGATGAAGAATGTCAAGCTAGTGACAATAAAAGAGCGCTTGTTGGGAGGCAACCCAACCTGAGGTAGTTTTCTTTCCATAGTTATTTTAATAAAAAGGTTAATTAACTTCATCTATAATGCAAGAAGCTAAGTTTGGTGTTGCACACCAACACAATCTAAGGGAGAATGAAGGATTCTAAGTTTGGTGTTCCACCAAAGTCTTACTTAAAAGCACATTCTCACTTTCTGCATAATATAGGCTTCAAGCATACTGGATGAAATAGTTAGCCATTTTACTGCATTTCTTAGTTTCCAGTTCCATCACTTGTGAAAGAGAAAAAGAAATTATCACACATGGTTAACCATGGGCAAGGTACTAAGTTTGGTGTTCCCACACCAAAGTAAGTTCAAAAAGCCCGCAAATAAATCATGAAAATTAACCATTGTTTCCAAGTGCTTGGGGAACAAGCAACTTTCAATATCATTGCAGAGGCCCATACAAGCTGTTAGAAGGATTAAGCATCATCAACCAAAGAGACAAAAGATGAACTTAAAGGCCAGCAATGATGATGATGAGAAGAAGGAAATCAAGCAAACTTCAACAGGTTGTATTGTTAAGTCATTGTTTTACATCAAATATTGCTGTGATTGAAAGTTGGATTGTATCCTGATCTACCCTGCCTGCATACATAGTATAATTTCTCTCTTTATAATTCAATAAGCAAGATGTTTGATCATTCACAACATTCTTATCTTCAAAACTTGTTTGCACTCAATTTCCAAGAAATGCATCACATGAAAGTTCTTTGGAAAGAAGGATTAAGGAATTAAACAATTTTGAGGCAAGCAAAAGATTAGGAGAAGTGGTGGTTCTGGTTATATGATTTTGTACTGAGGTTGCATGCTTGTGAAAACTTGCATGGGAGCTCATAGGCGGGACAGGAAGTTCAAAGAAGTATTGTGGAGATTCTCAAAAATCTATTGATCCAAGAAGCAGCAAACAAAACAAAAGAAAGAAAAGAAAATACAAAAACAAAAGAACATGGTCCAAGGCTCTGAGCATCAATTACTAGGCAGAAAAGAAAGAAGAAACAATGACTCAAAGAGTTGTTAGCCTAGTAAAATGCTTGTGGTTGAAGTGTGTCAAGGAAAGAGGCTTGAGCAAGTAAATCCTTAGGGGTGCTTTAACACCTAATACCTTAAAACCAACTGGTTTAGGAGTATTGATTGAAAGCTTATCTAAAGAGCCGCTTTGAGACATGATACTTAGAGTCGAGACCAAGGCACAGAAACTATAAGCTGCTTCAAGGTGATTACACATAAAGAGACCTCCATGGTACCATTTGAATGAAAATCCTAAGACCTACGACTCCCAATATGTAAGGACTAGTGAGCACTGAAGCCCTTGCATGAGCATATGATTTAGAGTTCACCCCACTGATACTTGATCACTTCACTCACTGCACTTTACAAGTGTTCCTCAATCCATCTTAATTGAAAGAACCTTGGAGCATAAATCTATTTCTTGCTTGGGGACAAGCAAGCTTTAAGTTTGGTGTTGTGATGACAAGTCATCCTAGCCCATTTTAGCTAGTCTTTTTCTTTAGTTTTCATTAGAATTATGCACTTTCTTAAGCTACAAGCAAGCTAATTGAGTAGAATTTCATGTTTCCCTTGATTGAACCATCCATATGTGAATTCATGCCATTTCATGAGGTTTTAAGCTATAATTGTTGCATATTGTGGAAGATTGAATACCTCATGATTTTGAGCAAAACTTTGATTAGTTTGGTTGATCAATGATAGGTGAAGAAGGCTTGGAGAAAGGTTGAAGCAAAGAGGAATGGCTAGGAGTGAAGAGAGGACAATGGAATAAGTGAAAATTGAACCGGGTTGCATGAAGTTAGCCCCAACGTTAGCCCCCTAACTTGGAGGCTAACGTTGGGCATGTGAATCACTCTTTGGAAGTAGCCAACGTTAGCTCCAACGTTAGCCCCCTAACTTGGAGGCTAACGTTGGAACTTGAGAGTTTCTCCCTGGGCTACCAACGTTTGCGCCAACGTTAGCCCCCTAACTTGGAGGCTAACGTTGGCACTTAAATCACAAAGGGGGAAGGCCAACGTTTGCGCCAACGTTAGACCCCTAACTTGGAGGCTAACGTTGGCGCCACTCACACCAAGCATTGCCAACGTTAGGGTCAAAGTTAGACCCCTAACGTTGGCGCCAACGTCCATACCAGAAGGATGTGGTTTGCTGATATGAAAAGTTAGGGTCAAAGTTAGACCCCTAACTTTGACCCTAACGTTGAAGACCAACGTTGGCTAACTCCATTTCCGGTTCAATTGGTTCACTTCGGTTCTTCTTCAATCTTCAAAGAGCAATCAACCAAGGCCTCTTTCAACCCAATTCCACCAAGAACAAAGGCCCAACTCAAGGCTTGAAGATCATTTTTGGAAAGTGTATAAATAGAATAGAATTCAAGTTATTAGAGAGCTTTTCTGGAGAGTTTTCCTTTAGAGCTTTCCTTTTGGAATTTTCAGAATAGTTTTTGGGAAGCTTTTGTTACTGAGTGAACTTGAATTTCTTTGTTTCCTCTTACTTGCAATTTCATTTTACTTTTGTCTGGGATCTTGGATTTGAGAATTGAAGAAATTCTGTTTCAATCTCAATCTTGGATCTCTCTGTTTCTTTACTTTACTGTTAATTGAATTTCATTTCCGGTTACTTGATCTTCATCTCTTTTCTTTGCAATTTACAATTTCCTTGCTATTGTTCTTGTTGGATCTAGGAAGGCATTGAGATCTAGACTTGGTTTTCTAGTCTCTGGGTCCTGAGATCTGAATTTCTCATTTCAATTCCCTGTTTATTACTTTTTCTCTTCATCTACTTCACTGCTTCAAGATCCGGTTCAATCCCAATCCCCTTTTCCCCTTCTGTTTAATGCAATTCAACTTTTCTGTGTTTAAATTCTGCAAATCCACATCCCAATCCCCTTTACATTTCAAGCAATTTACATTTCTTGCACTTTAAGATTCTGCAATTTACATTTCTTGCACTTTAAGTTTCTGTTATTTAATTTCTTGTTCTTTAAGTTTCAGCAATTTACTTTCCCGCTCTCTTTGATTTCATGCAATTTACATTCTGCAAATCACAAATCACCCAACCAACACTTGATTCGCTTGACTAAATCAACCACTAAGCTAAAATTGCTCAATCCTTCAATCCCTGTGGGATCGACCTCACTCCCGTGAGTTTTTATTACTTGATACGACCCGGTACACTTGCCGGCTAGTTTTGGGTGTTTTGGGAGAGATTCGTTTCTCATCAAAATATCTCATCAAGTTATTGGCGCCGTTGCCGGGGATTGATTAGATTGACAATGATTAAGTGAGGTGGTGATCTAGATCAAGCACTTTTTCTTTAATTTTTGACTAACCTACTAACTGTTTGAAGTTTTGTCTCAACCGGCTACATCCAATTTTCAAGAGAATCACTGTGTTTTCTATTGATTGATTTATATGTCACAGGGAAGAAGAAGTTTCTGAGAAAGAAGAACATCACAACATGAAGCCACAACTCATTACACTAATAGAGAACAATTGTTCCTATGGTGGAAATCCCTTGGAGGACTCTAAACAGCACCTATCCATTTTTCTGAAAACATGTGGGGCTGTCAATCTCAATGGTGTAGACCATGATACCATTAAGCTCATGTTATTTCCCTTCTCACTGAAGGATGAAGCGGCACAATGGCTTGAAACCTTTCCTCAAGGAAGTATAACTAGTTGGGATGAATTGGTTGCCAAGTTTCTAGCCAAATTTTCCTCACCCCAACAAAACATCAAGATGAAAGAAGGAGTACATCCATTCATACAAAGAGAGGAAGAACCACTGTTCAAAGCATGGGAGAGATACAAGAAATCAAATGACAAGGTAGATTTTCGAGCATTCTATGAAGGATTAACCTCCGAAACAAGAAAAGCAGTAGATTACTTCTCAGATGGCCTACTCAAGGCAACAGCAACCATCCAAGGAACTGCAGAGTTCAGTGACAAAAGAGCCAATAACCAACACTCATTTGAGATGCCACGGAATGCAATTTCAGAAAAGGGAGTAATGAATCTTGAAGGAGTGAGAGCAATCATGGATCAAAACAAGCAGCTACACCAGCAAACACAGCAGCAATTGGAATCAATAGCCAGACAAATTGATTCTCTACATTCAGCCACAGTGAATACACAATTTCCACCATGGAAACCACATTCTTATTTAAGAATGAGGGAATCTCAGTATCAGGAACAAAGGGACTTCAACTATAATAACCCCAACTTCCCAAACCTGCAAAAACATCACCATACCAACAAAAATCACTACACACCATCCCAATATACACACCTCCAACCTTATCCTACCCCACCACCTGCCCAAAATGACTTCCATCAATCACCACAATTTACACAGTCACAACCAATCCTAAACCTTCAAAAACTCTATGTTCTAGAAATGATGATGGAAAGGTTTATGAAAATCCAAGAAATGACATTAATAGAGCAGGAGGACATAAGGAAAAACCAAGAGGCATATCTCAAGAGAATTGAAAGGTACATGGAACAAATGGTTCAAAACCCTGCTAAATTGGGTGAGAGAGAAGGAAATATATCCCTAAGAGCCACTGAAGATGACTCGAAGAACAATGAAAAAGCTGCTGAGTTGAAAGGGAAGACAGTTATGGAAAACAAGGAGAAGCCTACGGTAAGAGGAGGAAACCAAAGGCAACTGAGACTTCAACTTCCATGATCAGAGGATGAAGAATGTCAAGCTAGTGACAATAAAAGAGCGCTTGTTGGGAGGCAACCCAACCTGAGGTAGTTTTCTTTCCATAGTTATTTTAATAAAAAGGTTAATTAACTTCATCTATAATGCAAGAAGCTAAGTTTGGTGTTGCACACCAACACAATCTAAGGGAGAATGAAGGATTCTAAGTTTGGTGTTCCACCAAAGTCTTACTTAAAAGCACATTCTCACTTTCTGCATAATATAGGCTTCAAGCATACTGGATGAAATAGTTAGCCATTTTACTGCATTTCTTAGTTTCCAGTTCCATCACTTGTGAAAGAGAAAAAGAAATTATCACACATGGTTAACCATGGGCAAGGTACTAAGTTTGGTGTTCCCACACCAAAGTAAGTTCAAAAAGCCCGCAAATAAATCATGAAAATTAACCATTGTTTCCAAGTGCTTGGGGAACAAGCAACTTTCAATATCATTGCAGAGGCCCATACAAGCTGTTAGAAGGATTAAGCATCATCAACCAAAGAGACAAAAGATGAACTTAAAGGCCAGCAATGATGATGATGAGAAGAAGGAAATCAAGCAAACTTCAACAGGTTGTATTGTTAAGTCATTGTTTTACATCAAATATTGCTGTGATTGAAAGTTGGATTGTATCCTGATCTACCCTGCCTGCATACATAGTATAATTTCTCTCTTTATAATTCAATAAGCAAGATGTTTGATCATTCACAACATTCTTATCTTCAAAACTTGTTTGCACTCAATTTCCAAGAAATGCATCACATGAAAGTTCTTTGGAAAGAAGGATTAAGGAATTAAACAATTTTGAGGCAAGCAAAAGATTAGGAGAAGTGGTGGTTCTGGTTATATGATTTTGTACTGAGGTTGCATGCTTGTGAAAACTTGCATGGGAGCTCATAGGCGGGACAGGAAGTTCAAAGAAGTATTGTGGAGATTCTCAAAAATCTATTGATCCAAGAAGCAGCAAACAAAACAAAAGAAAGAAAAGAAAATACAAAAACAAAAGAACATGGTCCAAGGCTCTGAGCATCAATTACTAGGCAGAAAAGAAAGAAGAAACAATGACTCAAAGAGTTGTTAGCCTAGTAAAATGCTTGTGGTTGAAGTGTGTCAAGGAAAGAGGCTTGAGCAAGTAAATCCTTAGGGGTGCTTTAACACCTAATACCTTAAAACCAACTGGTTTAGGAGTATTGATTGAAAGCTTATCTAAAGAGCCGCTTTGAGACATGATACTTAGAGTCGAGACCAAGGCACAGAAACTATAAGCTGCTTCAAGGTGATTACACATAAAGAGACCTCCATGGTACCATTTGAATGAAAATCCTAAGACCTACGACTCCCAATATGTAAGGACTAGTGAGCACTGAAGCCCTTGCATGAGCATATGATTTAGAGTTCACCCCACTGATACTTGATCACTTCACTCACTGCACTTTACAAGTGTTCCTCAATCCATCTTAATTGAAAGAACCTTGGAGCATAAATCTATTTCTTGCTTGGGGACAAGCAAGCTTTAAGTTTGGTGTTGTGATGACAAGTCATCCTAGCCCATTTTAGCTAGTCTTTTTCTTTAGTTTTCATTAGAATTATGCACTTTCTTAAGCTACAAGCAAGCTAATTGAGTAGAATTTCATGTTTCCCTTGATTGAACCAACCATATGTGAATTCATGCCATTTCATGAGGTTTTAAGCTATAATTGTTGCATATTGTGGAAGATTGAATACCTCATGATTTTGAGCAAAACTTTGATTAGTTTGGTTGATCAATGATAGGTGAAGAAGGCTTGGAGAAAGGTTGAAGCAAAGAGGAATGGCTAGGAGTGAAGAGAGGACAATGGAATAAGTGAAAATTGAACCGGGTTGCATGAAGTTAGCCCCAACGTTAGCCCCCTAACTTGGAGGCTAACGTTGGGCATGTGAATCACTCTTTGGAAGTAGCCAACGTTAGCTCCAACGTTAGCCCCCTAACTTGGAGGCTAACGTTGGAACTTGAGAGTTTCTCCCTGGGCTACCAACGTTTGCGCCAACGTTAGCCCCCTAACTTGGAGGCTAACGTTGGCACTTAAATCACAAAGGGGGAAGGCCAACGTTTGCGCCAACGTTAGACCCCTAACTTGGAGGCTAACGTTGGCGCCACTCACACCAAGCATTGCCAACGTTAGGGTCAAAGTTAGACCCCTAACGTTGGCGCCAACGTCCATACCAGAAGGATGTGGTTTGCTGATATGAAAAGTTAGGGTCAAAGTTAGACCCCTAACTTTGACCCTAACGTTGAAGACCAACGTTGGCTAACTCCATTTCCGGTTCAATTGGTTCACTTCGGTTCTTCTTCAATCTTCAAAGAGCAATCAACCAAGGCCTCTTTCAACCCAATTCCACCAAGAACAAAGGCCCAACTCAAGGCTTGAAGATCATTTTTGGAAAGTGTATAAATAGAATAGAATTCAAGTTATTAGAGAGCTTTTCTGGAGAGTTTTCCTTTAGAGCTTTCCTTTTGGAATTTTCAGAATAGTTTTTGGGAAGCTTTTGTTACTGAGTGAACTTGAATTTCTTTGTTTCCTCTTACTTGCAATTTCATTTTACTTTTGTCTGGGATCTTGGATTTGAGAATTGAAGAAATTCTGTTTCAATCTCAATCTTGGATCTCTCTGTTTCTTTACTTTACTGTTAATTGAATTTCATTTCCGGTTACTTGATCTTCATCTCTTTTCTTTGCAATTTACAATTTCCTTGCTATTGTTCTTGTTGGATCTAGGAAGGCATTGAGATCTAGACTTGGTTTTCTAGTCTCTGGGTCCTGAGATCTGAATTTCTCATTTCAATTCCCTGTTTATTACTTTTTCTCTTCATCTACTTCACTGCTTCAAGATCCGGTTCAATCCCAATCCCCTTTTCCCCTTCTGTTTAATGCAATTCAACTTTTCTGTGTTTAAATTCTGCAAATCCACATCCCAATCCCCTTTACATTTCAAGCAATTTACATTTCTTGCACTTTAAGATTCTGCAACTTACATTTCTTGCACTTTAAGTTTCTGTTATTTAATTTCTTGTTCTTTAAGTTTCAGCAATTTACTTTCCCGCTCTCTTTGATTTCATGCAATTTACATTCTGCAAATCACAAATCACCCAACCAACACTTGATTCGCTTGACTAAATCAACCACTAAGCTAAAATTGCTCAATCCTTCAATCCCTGTGGGATCGACCTCACTCCCGTGAGTTTTTATTACTTGATACGACCCGGTACACTTGCCGGCTAGTTTTGGGTGTTTTGGGAGAGATTCGTTTCTCATCAAAATATCTCATCAGGGACATATTGTGGCATTGTCATGGTTCAGCATACGGTGGGCACTTTGGACCAGAGAGAACAGCTGCAAAGGTATTACAAAGCGGTTTTTATTGGCCAACTATCCTCAAGGATGCCAGAGAGTTTGTTCACCAATGCAATGAATGCCAAAGAGCTGGAGGATTGACAAAAATGAATGAGATGCCTCAGAATTTCATCTTGGAAGTTGAGCTATTTGACTTATGGGGCATTGATTTCATGGGACCTTTTCCCCCTTCTTATTCGTTCAGATACATCTTGGTAGTAGTGGAGTATGTCTCAAAATGGGTGGAAGCCATAGCCACAACCACTTGTGATGCACAAATTGTCCTTCAATTCCTTAAGAAGCATATCTTCACTAGATATGGAGTGGCCAAGGGTCTTGTCAGTGATGGTGGTGGTCATTTCTGCAACAAGCAAGTGGAGAAACTCCTCCACAAATATGGAGTAATCCATAAAGTAGCAACACCATACCATCCTCAGACTAATGGCCAGGCTGAATTAGCAAACAGAGAGTTGAAGGGAATTTTAGAAAAAACAGTGGGAAGCACAAGGAATGATTGGGCCAAGAAGTTAGAAGATGCACTCTGGGCATACAGGACAGCTTTCAAAACTCCCATTGGAAAGTCCCCATTTCAGCTATTACATGGAAAATCTTGTCACCTCCCTGTGGAGCTTGAACATAAAGCTTTTTGGGCCACTAAACTTCTCAACCTTGATTCTCAAGCAGCAAGAGAAAAGAGGCTGCAACAACTAAATGAATTGGATGAGTTTAGACTAGAAGCTTATGAGAATGCTAAGATATACAAGGAGAGAGCTAAGAGGTGGCATGACAAGAAGATCTCAAAGAAAGAGTTCAAGCCAGGACAGCAAGTGCTCCTGTATAACTCAAGGCTCAAGATCTTCCCTGGCAAGCTCAAGTCCAAATGGACAGGTCTGTATCTAGTAACAAAAATCTTTCCTTATGGAAGTCTTGAGCTGCTAGATGAAGCCACACAGAGCCACTTCACAGCAAATGGACATAGAGCAAAGCCTTATTTAGGAGGACAATGGGACAAGGAAAAGGAAGTTCAGTACCTGAATTGAACAAACACAGAGAATGTCAAGCTAATGACAATAAAAGAGCGCTTGTTGGGAGGCAACCCAACCTGAGGTAGTTTTCTTTTCATAGCTATTTAATAAAAAGGTTAATTAGCTTTATTTATACTGCAAGAAGCTAAGTTTGGTGTTGCACACCAAAACAATATAAGGGAGAATGAAGAATTCTAAGTTTGGTGTTCCACCAAAATCCCATTATAAAACACATTCTCACCCCCTACACAAAGCTAGCTTCATGCATTTAGATAAACTAGTTAACTATTTTGCTGTTTCCAATTCATTAGTTTATTTCTTTTGAAAAAGAAAAAGAGTTCACATATAAATTGTTGCATGAGAAATCTTGGCAAGGAACTAAGTTTGGTGTTCACACACCAAAGTAAGTTCAAGAGCCCACACATAAACTTTGCAAATTAACCGAACATCTTAAGGGCTTAAGAAGCAAGCCACTTTTTTAGGATTATGCAGAAAAATAGCCGACAAATTCAAAGAACACTTGCATTATGATTCAAAAGGAGCAAGCAGAAGGAAGAATGAGAAGCTGCAACCCACAGGTTGTATCTATACTTGATTCTTGTTGATATACAATTATTTAATTCAGAGACTCCTTTATATCTGGCTGGAATGATCATTTAGTTGCAAGTGGAAGTACATGCTGAAGAAAGCTATCTGCATAATTTTTGATCATCTGCATAATAATTGTCATCATTCATTGACTTGAATACTTTGTTTTGTTCCCCATGCTATCTGAATAAAAGAGAGATGCTTGATTTAGAAAAGTAGTTGTTCAATGTTGCAAAAGTTAGAATAAAAGTTAGTGGTGGTGTGTGTTTGATTCAATTGATAGCTCATAGAATAAATGCTGAAGAATGACGTGTTACTTGAAGCTTAAGCCAGTTTGCTGCTATGATCCTTTAATTAATGAAAGCCCCTTGAAAATAAACCAAAAACAGAAAGAAAAAGAAAGAAGAAAAGCCAAAAGTTGGCAAAGAAACAAACAATAAGGCTAGACACCAATAGCTTGGACCCTAGGACATATGCCTGTGGTGTTTGTGTACTAGGATATGCTTAGACAAGTAGGTTCTAAGGAGTATTTTAAAACTTGGTAACTTAGATCAACTGATTTGGGATTGCCAACTGAAAGTCCACAATAAAGAGCAACCTAGCTACAAAACATTTAGTGATCCAAAGAGATGCTGGGCATCAATGATCCTAGGAAGAAAAAATGAGCCATGTGTCTGTGGTGAAAAAAAAAATGTTTACTGAAAATAAGCCAAAGGCCACTGCAACATTTGCCACCAAGCCTTTAATAAGTAATAAGCTCTTTATGCAAAAGAAAGAAGAAAAGCTAACAAGGGAATTGATTAAAAAGTAAGGCATTATAGCAGCAACCTTGGTAAACCCTTGAGGGAGCATTGTTTGTTTTGACAGCAAGTAATAAATGAGCTATTCTTGATCTGCATAAAACCCCATAAGCCAAATTCAACTCTTTGCCTAATAAGGACATGCATACTTATCTATTTCATTCTATCTTATCTTATGTTTAAGTGCTGCTTGGGGACAAGCAAGTTTTAAGTTTGGTGTTGTGATGACAAGTCATCTTAGCCTAGTTTTACTAGCCTTTTTCTTTGTTTTTATTTGGTTTTATGCACTTTCTTGCATTCTAAGTAAGTAATTTGGAATGGAAATGCATAACTTCTTTGAATCAAACAACCACCATTTAATTGATGCTAAATCATGAGGTTTGAGCTAAATTTAATTGATTTTTATTGATTTATAAACCTTGCGAATTTGGTGATACTTTGATTGGTTGTTTTGATTACTTGTAGGTGAAGAAAAGAAAAAAATAAGAAAGGCGTAACCTAAGGAGCATGATCTAAGCAAAGAAAGAAAGCGTGGCACAAGAAAAGGGAGCGTGGCTTAAGGAAGGAAAAGCATAAGTGCATTCAAGAAACAAGGGCACAAGGCTCTTGCCAAGAGCTTTAAAGCTCTTGTGGAGAGCTTTCCTTCAAAGAATCAAGAGCCAAGCTCTTGGCAAAGAGCTTTGAAGCTCTTGCCAAAGAGCTTTTTCGTGCATGCCATGAAGAAGGAATCAAGAGCCAAGCTCTTGGCAAAGAGCTTTGAAGCTCTTGCCAAAGAGCTTTTTCGTGCATGCCATGAAGAAAATCAAGGAAGAAAAGCTCACTAATGCACTCACCAAGACTTGAACCCATGACCAAGAGGAGGGGTGCCAGCGCTACTTCACAAGGAAAACAAGCCAAAATTGGCTTGTTTTCACTCACCAAGGTTCGAACCAAGTCCCTCAAGGAAGCAAGGCCTTGTGCGCCACTTATTTACCAAGGAAAATTAGCTTGTTTTCCTTCACCAAGGCTTGAACCAGGGACCTCAAAGAAGCAAGACTTTGGGGGCTTCTCTTGTGCCAAGAAAATTAGCTCCACAAGTGCTCCACCCAAGATTTGAACCAAGGACCTCAAGGACAAGTAAAGCTCTTGCAAAGAGCTTTGTTCTCTTGTCACAAGGGACCGTGCGCAACACATTGAAAGGAAAGGGAACCAAAGCTCTTGGCCAAAGCTCTTGCCAAGAGCCGAACTCTTCCCTGGGAGGTGCACCATGGGCCAAAAATTCACTAAAAATTCAATTTAATTCATTTCTTCACCAAATCAAAAGCCCATCCAAATTCCAAAATCCAAGAATAGAAAGTGTATAAATAGGAGCTAGTTTAATGTAATTAGGACTTTTTTTTTTGAACTTTTGAACTTTTACCTTTTTCACACTTGGAGATTTTACTTTGAATTTTCATTTTGAGCTTTTATTTTGAATTTAGATCTTAGAGAATTGAGAAGGAGAATTGATCTCTCTTCTTCTTGGTTCTTGCTTGAGCACTCTTTAATTTTCTTGCTTTTGATCTTGGGTGGAGAATTGAAGAACTTCTGTTTCAATCTCACCTTGAGATCTCTTGTTTAATTTTACTGCATAATTGAATTCCAATTCTGTTTACTGCATCTTCTTTTACTCTCTGCACTTTAATTCTACAATTTACTTTTCTTCATTTCTCTTGCAATTAATCTTGTTGGATCAAGGAAGGATTTGAGATCTAGACTTGTTATCTAGTCTCTTCCACCCCTGAGATCTTCAACCATCTTTTATTTTGATGCAAATTAAGCACCCTTTCTTTTAATTTCTCAAGCACTTTTACTTTTCTGTTTAGATATATTTTACTGCAATTCACTTTCTACTCTTCTGTTTTGCTGCAATTTAATTCCTCTTGTTTAAATTCTGCAATCCCAACTCCCAATTCCTTTTAAAATTCAAGTCATTTACATTTTTTGCACTTTAAGATTCAGCCATTTACATTTCTTGTAATTTAAGTTTCTGCAATTTACATTACTTGTTCCTTAAGATTCAGCTTATTTACTTTCTTTGCTCTTTAATTTCCTGCAATTTACCCCTCTCCCTTTACATTTCAAGCAATTTAGTTTCTGTCAAATACAAACCACTCAACCAATACTTGATTCGCTTGACTAAATCAACCACTAAACTAAAATTGCTCAATCCTTCATTCCCTGTGGGATCGACCTCACTCATGTGAGTTATTATTACTTGATGCGACCCGGTCCACTTGCCGGTGAGTTTTGTGTTGGATCGTTTTCCACACTATCACTGGGTCTTTTAGCTTTTGAGGTAGCTTCTTCTGTATGATGGCGCTGCATTCTTCAGTCAAAATATGGTTTCTTTTGCTTCCCAGTTCCTCTTTTTGGTAATAAGCTCCTTCAAAAATTTAGCATAGAGTGGCATTTGTTCTAATGCCTCAGCAAATGGTATGTTGATTTGGAGCCTCTTGAAGATCTCTAGGAACTTAGAAAATTGGCCATCCTTCCCATCTTTTCCCAGTCTTTATGGATATGGTGCCTTTGGCACATAAGGCTTCAAGACTGGTTTTGGTGGAGGTGGAGCAGGAATCTCTTCTTCGCCCTTGTTCCCATGCTTTGCTGCAGCTTCTTCATGCTTGTCTTTGCTTGGGGTTCCTTCCTCTACAACCCTCCCACTTCTTAAAGTAATGGCCTTGCATTCCCTCTTGGGTTATCCATGGTATCACTAGGAAATGTGTGTGTGGGAAGTGGGATTTGCTTGGATAAAATCCCCACTTGTGCTTCCAACTTTGAGATTGCTGCGCCTTGATTTTTCATATTTGACCTGTATTCCTCTTTATTAGCATCTATCCTTCTTTCAGTTTGTGCTTGTCTGTCCATGAGGGTGGAGACTGCTCCTGTAATTTGTGAGGACAGTTGTGCTATTACAGCTTCCATCCTCTCAAAGTTGCTCTTAATTTCACATGGTTACATAGTTGAGGATGGTGCATCTTGATTGAGGTTGTTGTGTGTGGGTTGGTTACTATGGTATGATGTGTTTTGTGAGTTATGGTAGGGTCTATGGTTCCCTGTCTGAGGGTTGGGGTTGTGGTTGAAATGCTGATTTGATGAATAAGGCTTGTTGTGGTCCTGGTTGTGGTTTTGTTGATTTTCCCACCCAAAGTTTGGGTAGTTCTTCCAACCTGGGTTGTATGTCTTAGAGTGTGGGTCATATGGTGGTCTGGATGAATTGTTCACATAATTGGCTTGTTCCCAATCAGCTTCAGGTTCTGGTGCATTCCCTCTTTGTTGAGGAGTTTGGTCTTGAATGACTGAGGCTTGGTTGGCCTCCATCCTTTTGGTTAAAGCTGCTATTTGAGCTACAATTGCTTTGTTCTGAGCTAACAAACCATCTACCGAGTTGAGCTCTAGCATTCCCTTCTTCTGAGTCCTTTCTGAAGCATAGAAATACTCATTTTCAGCTACAGTCTCAATGACATCTATGGCCTCTTAAATGGTTTTCTTCTTGTTGAGTGAGCCTCCTGAAGAATGGTCCACAGCCTTCTTTGCTTCATAGGATAGCGCCTCATAAAAGATGTGTAGTTGTACCCATTCATTGAACATTTCTGGTGGGCATCTTCTTGTCAGATCTTTGAATCTCTCCCAGGCCTCATAAAGTGTTTCTCCATCTTGTTGTCTGAAACTTTGCACCTCAGCTCTCAGCCTATTGATTCTTTGTGGAGGGTAAAATCTTGTGAGGAATCTGTTCACAACCTCCCCCCATGTAGTTAGGCTATCCTTGGGAAATGATTCCAACCACTTTGCTGCCTTATCTCTGAGTGAGAAAGGGAACAAGAGTAGTTTGTAGATGTCGGGGTGTACCCCGTTGGACTTTACAGTATCACATATCCTCAAAAATGTGCTGAAATGTTGATTAGGGTCTTCTTGGATGCTTCCTCCATATGAGCAATTGTTCTGAACAAGTGTGATGAGCTAAGGTTTCAGCTCAAAATTATTAGCATGAATGGTTGGCTTTAGGATGCTGCTGCCACAATTTCCTGGGTTTGGGTTGATGTTGGAGCCTAAGACTCTTCTTTCTTGCCCCTCATGATTTACTGGGCCTTCTCTAGCATTGCGAGCTTCTTCTTCATGGTGGTTCTCCATGTTCTCCTCCATGTTTGTTTCAAAATACTCTTCCTCTTCCTCAGCACCAACGACTCATTTCCCTCTTGCTTCCCTCCTTAATCTAAGGAAGGTCCTCTCAGGTTTAGAATCAAAGGAAGTTGAAGCACCGCTTCTTCTACCTGTCATACAACCAACAAGGCAAAAAGCAAGAAAAAAATGAATGAAGGAATTACTCTTGTTAGAGTGGTTGTTAGTTTGAGTGGTGCAATTAATCAAACAGTTAGAGGAGTGGAAATATATATATAAAAAAATACTCAAAGAAGAAAGAAATAGAACTCAAAATAAAAGAAAATAAAAAAATGCTAAATAAAATAAAATAACAAGGAATTTAAATTGCTTAATCTAGCTCTTCAATTGATTTAATCACTGTAAAATTTAAGCCAATCCCCGGCAACGGTGCCATAAAACTTGATGACTGGAATTCACACCCCCATTATAAAATGAGTGAATTAGTTCTTTGGCAAGCGCACCAAAATTATCGTCAAGTAATAACCCACAGTGGAGTGGGATTGTATCCACAGAGATTGGCAAATTCGAGCAGTTTTAATCAATTGATGAATTAGTCAAGTGGATCAATAGGATTGTGAAGTGCAGAATTGTAAATGACATAAATGTAAATGGCTAGAATATAAAGAAAAGCAATAAAGTGCAGAAATATAAATGGCAGAATGTAAAGTGATGAATCATAGATGACTTGAATGTAAATAGGAATGGGGGATTGCTTAATGTAAAATTAAGTTGTAAAGAAATGGATAGATAAGAATGGGGAAATTCATTGAGATTGGGAGATGTTGTCTCTTTGGATCAAATTTAGTTTATATCCTCTTCAATCATGCAACTCATTGACCTCTTCGCAGTCATGATTGATTGAGCCCCAATTCCTTGGTGACTCAATCTCTCATATCTTGATCAATAGCCAATTTCTTGGTCTAATTGCTCGTGAAGAGAGATAAACTTGGTCCCTGATTATACCACACACCATTATAGGTCCAAGTAGAGGGAGGATTATATGTCACATATCCAAACACCAAAACCCAGATTCTACTCTAGTGTGAGAAGGGATTTCAAGCATGGTTTCATGTTTCCTTTCCCAAGGTTCCCATGAAACACAATTGCATTCAATCTCTTTCCCAAGATAATTGAACACTAAGCATTAAGAATGAAATTCCTTCTAGCAAATCAAAAAGAAGATGAAGAGAAGAAGAATATCACTATTATCAATCCATCAAGTACAATAGAGCTCCCTCTCTCAATGAGAGGGAAGTTAGCTACTCATAGCTCAAAAAGTACTCAAAAGTGAAGTGTAAAAGTAGATCTAAAACTAACTGCTTAACCCCCTATTCTTCAGTACTCCTTGGGGGTATTTATACTACTCCTAGTAAAATAAAAGAATTACAAAAGTGAAAAAGGAAAATTACATTTTGGAGGGAAAAGAAAACACTCAATCAGCATGACTTCTCAGCTGGCGTGTGGCTGGCGCTTTTCTGGCGTGTCACGTGCCCTTCATCTCCAGCTTGGCGTGCCACGCCCAATCCTTCAAGTGGCACGCTCGTCCCTCTAACAACCTTGGCGTGCCACGCCTTCGAACTCAAGTGGCACGCCATAGTGGAATCCTTGTGTTGGCGTGCCACCCCTTCTAACTCAAGTGGCACACCCCTTGCCTTTCTTACTTCTCTCTGCCTCTGGAAACTTGAACTGGCATGCCACGCCCAAAGTCTGGCGTGCCACGCCTTTGCTCTATGCTTGGCTAGGCTTCTCTGGAAAGTTGAACTAGCGTGGCACGCCCAGGGTCTGGCGTGCCATGCCCCTTTTGTGAGTGAGTGATTCCTCTGTTTGGCGTGCCACGCCACAAACTCAAGTGGCACGCCCCAATGCTTCTCTCTGAATGACACTGGCATGCCACGCCTGGTTGCTCAAGTGGCACACCTAAGTGAAGAATGGTGAATAGCGTGCCACGCCTTCGATATCAAGTGGCACGCCCCATATAATTGGCCTCCTTCATCCTCTCTGGAAACTTATACAAGCGTGCCACGCCTAAAGGCTGGCGTGCTACGTCCATGATCTTGTCTTGGTTCCAGTAGTTGGCATGCCATGCCTCAGTCTTCAAGTGGCACGCCATAGTGAAATGCTAAGGTTGGCGTGCCACGCCTTCGATACCAAGTGGCATGCCCAGTCCTTGCTTTTGTTCCTTTGTGCATTGGCGTGCCATGCCTGGTTACTCAAGTGGCACGCCCAGTCTTCAATTGCCTTCGGCCCCTTCTCTGGATTGTTGTACCAGCGTGCCACGCCATGCTACTCAAGTGGCATGCTCATGGATTTGTGAACTCTCCAAGCTTGGCGTGCCACGCCTGGGTTCTCAAGTGGCACGCCATAGTGAAGGTTCTTCTTGGAATGGTGAGTTGGCATGCCATGCCCCTTTGCTTAAGTGGCACGCCCATAGTAGTTGACGGGCCAGGCGTGCCATGCCCAGCTTGGCGTGCCACGCCCCTTTTGTGTCCTCCATTTGGCTCTCTGGAATTTTGTATTAGCGTGCCATGCCCAGTCTCTGGTGTGCCACGCCAACATGCATGCTTGGACTTCTTCTCTAGACTTTAGTACTGGCGTGCCACGCCCAGCTCCTGGCGTTCCACGCCAGTGCATTTTTGTGGCGTTTGATTCAAGTGGCACGCCAATTTCACACGCCCAGGTTCTTGTTTGTCTTCTACCCAATTTTTGATGCTTTTCTCACCTGAAATTCAGCACAACTCATCTCAAAGTAGTGTACCATAATATTCATCAAATAATGCATGAATTGTACTGATCAAATGAGATTTATGCTCTTTTATGGTCTTCTTTATGCAAGAAAGAAGGGTAGATGATACAAGTCATCAATTTTCATGATTGCATATGATTGAGGCCATCATTTGATTTTAGCTCACTTATCCCAAATAGCCTACCCTTTCAATTACCTTTCTTTGCCACTTTGAGCCTTTTAATCCCCTTTGTTCTATATTTTACCACATCACTAGCCTTAAAGCAGAAAAAAAATTAATTAACCTAATTGAATCTTTGGTTAGCTTAAGATCGAGATTGTGTGTCAATTAAGTGTGGGGAACTGTGGGAACTTGGGTTGATGAAAGTGTACAGTGTTTCATTGACAAAAAATTGGAAATTTGGGTATCTACTCACGTGAGACTAGAAAAATTAAAAAATCCACATCCATTGATATGTTATGTTTACTTTTATATTTTTAATCAAAAAAATTAATAAATAAATAAGGGAACAAAATTACCCCAATGTTAAGTTTAATAAAAGATCAACGCGTATATGAAAAAAATTAAAGAAAAGTTGGTACATGAGTATGTGATACAAAAGTGGGAATTATGCGTAGCTAGGTATGATTTTGGAATTACATAGAGTGTGTGTGTTGTTAGGTGAGAGCTTAAATTAGTCAAAGATTCATATTATAGCTCACTTGGCTATACATATATCCTCAACCATACCTTAACCCCATTACAACCTTGAAAAGACCTCATGATGTTTGAATTGGTATACTAAATATTTGTTGATTGGTTAGATGAAGAACAAAGTTTAGAAAGCATGACTAGAGAAGAGTAGAGTAAATTAACCCTAGACACTTGAGCGATTAGAGTGCATATACACTACCAGTGAGGGTTCAATGCTTGTCTCTATGTTCCCTGCTTTCATGAGCTGTCTTCCTTCAAGTTTACCTGTCTTTTACTGTATGATTTAAAATTGGTGGAATCTGATTTGTTTTTGTTTGAAGGAACTTATTTACTTTTAACCAAGTAGACAGAATCATCTCAGCATATAGTTGCATTCATAGGTTGCATCTCATGAGTCTTACTTTCCCCTATTCATCCTTTTGTCTCCTTGAGCTTAGCATGAGGACATGCTAATGTCAGGCACGCGCACGCGTCGCCATGCGAACTCCGGTTCACGCGCACGCGTGAGCCATGCGTGCGCGTCGCTCCTCGCTGGTTGTCTCCTTTATTTCTTGTGCTCCTTCCATTTTTGCAAGCTTCCTCTCCATCCTCTAAGCCATTCCTGTCCTATAAAGCCTGATAACACTTAACACATGGATCACGGCATCGAATGGTATAAAAGAGAGGATTAAACATAGCAATTTTAAGGCCAAAGAAGCATGTTTTCAATCATAGAGTAAAATTAGGAAGGAATTGTAAAATCATGCAAATTGTATGAATAAGTGTGCAAAGACTTTATAAAATCACTCAATTGAGCACAAGATGAACCATGAAATAGTGGTTCATCAATCTCCCCACACTTAAACATTAGCATGTTCTCATGCTAAGCTCAAGGAGACAAAAGGATGAATAGGGGAAAGTAAGACTCGTGAGATGCAACCTATGAATGCAACTATATGCTGAGATGATTCTGTCTACTTAGTTAAAAGTAAATAAATTCTCCAAGACAAACATAAGTCAGATTCCACTAATTCAAATCACAAAATAAAGGACAAGTAAACTTGTAAGAAGATAGCTCATGAAAGTAGGGAACATAGAATCAAGCATTGAACCCTCACTGGGGGTGTACATCACTCTAGTCACTCAAGTGTCTAGGGTTAATTCACTCTACTCTTCTCTAGTCATGCTTTCAAAACTTTGTTCTTCATCTAACCAATCAACAAAAATTTAGTACACCAATGCAAACATCATAAGGTCTTTTCAAGGTTATAATGGGGCTAAGGTAAGGGTAAGGATATATGTATGGCCAAGTGAGCTGTAATATGAATCATTGATTAACCTAAGCTCTTATCTAAAACACACACACACTCTATGTAACTCTAAAATCATGCCTAGCTTCCCATAATTCCCACTTTTGCATCACATACTCATATACCAAATTTTTCTTTAATTTCACCACATATGCATTGATCTTTTATTAAACTTAGCATTGGGGTAATTTTGTCCCCTTATTTATTTATTTACTTAATTATATGAATATTTTTAGTCTTTTTTGTTGAATCAGAAAAGCAAACATAACATATCAATGCACATGAGTTTTTAATTTTTTTCTGGTCTCCTATAAGTATGCACCCAAACTCCCAATATTTTATCAATAGAACACTGTACACTTTCATCAACCCAAGTTCCCACAGTTCCCCACACTTAAATGATACATAATCTCTAACTTAAGCTAACCAAAGTGGCAAAACAAAGGCAATTGAAAGGGTAGGCTATTTGGGATAAGTGAGCTAAAATCAAATGATGGCCTCAATCATATGCACGCATGTATATATACTAAATAATGGACATATAGAATGGAACAAAATATAGATTACAATCACATAGAAGGAAACACACAAGAATAAAATATTATGGTTAAATAATGTAACCAATGTAACTAAGCTCAAATCTCACAGGTTGTGTGTACTTTGCTATAATTCATGTTCCAAATTACAGTCTTCAAATAAGTTTAACACAAATTTTTCAATTTAAATTAGTGAAATTCTATGAAAAGGGTCTTGAAAAGAAACTCATTACTCTAACCAAGCAAAACATACATGCAAACAACTATTATCATGCAATCTATCCTATCTAACAAAAGCAAAAGTCAAATGTTGGTTTTAAGAGAGAAAAGTTACCTCTGAAAGTCAAGGACTGTCCTCCCACACTTAAGGCTTGGCACGGTCCTCCGTGCCATCAGTAAGGAGCAAGGGAGGGATGGAAGCGTCACCTCCAGTATCTGGTTCGCCTTGGCTGCCTATGCTGCTGGATGAAGGGGAGTCTAGGGTGTCCTTTGGTTCTGAAGGTGGGTGTGTACCAACTATGAGGTCCTTCAGGTAGTTGTATCGGCGCTTGTTACGGTGCTCCATTTGGTCCATTCGCCGGTCTTGCCAGTCGAACCTTTCAAGGATCTGAAGGAACATCTGATGGATGGATGATGCTTGTGGTGTGGCTGGTGGTGGAGTGGAAGAGGGAGGAGTATCCAAGGATGGACCTACAGGCCGGCTCGCAGAGGGAACTGGCGGCCTGATGTACTTCCCATTCGGGACATATTAGTCGGCCCTAGGAATCATGACCTTCGTGTCACCTGCTCGATAGGATGCACCCAGTGCAGAGACCAGTTATGAAACCATGGCGGGGAAAGGCAGGTTATCCACTATCTGTACGTGTCCCATGGCAGCCTGGATGTGTCGGGGCAGGTTGAGGGGTTACTCTGTCAAGATGCACCAGATAAGGACAGCCATGTCTGCTGTGAAGGTCGACTCATGAGTGTTCAAAAAGACATAATGGGTCATAATTTGTGCCCACACGCGAGCCTCCAGGGTGAGTGACTGGGCTGAGATGCTCTTGAGTTTTGAACGATGCTGCCCGTAGATCCACTTGCTTCCAGGTTGGGCTATAACTCCAAGTACGCTATCCCAGTCGAACTGATACATGTGACGCTTACGAGATGCTTCTTGATATGCATCCCATCCCTCAGGACTAGGTGGAAGGTCTAATGCTCTCTGTATGGCACTCTCGGAGACAGGGACTTGCTGCTAACGAACATAGACAGTCTGCAGAGGCGAGTAGAAGTTTGAGTAGAACTCAACTACCCAAGATAAGTTGGCCTCTCGCGGTTACTTCCTCAAAAATCTCCATTGTCTCCTCTCTATTTGGGGCTCCACAAAATCAACAAAGTGTGTTGGGACAATGAGTAGATGCTCATTGTTGTAGTTCCTCTCGGCAAGGATGGGGAACATATGTTCGCAATAACGGTTAGCAAACCGTGTGGAGTCCCAGGCGGGAAAGGCTTTCTCTGATTCATTAACTTTAATAATCCTTTTCACCCGCTTTGTTGGTGGCTTGACACTGGTAGATGGAAGTGCCTTCGCCAATGTTCTCTTGGTTCCTCTCCTAGCCGGTGGCTTGTCAGTGGCTTTCTCTTTTCCTTTCTTGGTACCCATGCCTAAGGAAGAAAAAAAAGGAAGAGTGTGAAATATAGATAACTAAAACTGGAAGGGAGAAAATTTCAAGTAATAATGAATTCCAAAGGAAAGATGTTAGCTCAAATACATGGTAGCTACAACATGTAGGTAAGACATCAATGAAGATCAAGAGGGCAATTCATAATTAAATAGATGCAAGAGGTGAAAGCATGCAAAGAATAGGCATGAGAGGCATGACTCAAGCATAAAAAATTAGATGTGCCAATAAAGAGAGTATATGTATAATAACAATTGTGCATGATAATCCCAAATACATGTGGAGTGCAAGGGTTGTGAAAAAGAGGCATTCAAGTAAAAGAGTAAAACAAAATAGAGTTCAAGATGCCATAAGGGCTTTTTCACAAACACTTGGTGAGCAAGATAGAATAGGAATGAAAATAATATAATCCAAATGTATATGAGAGCCAAATTAAAGTACTAATTGTCAAATCACTCCATATAATAACAACAAGCTTCAGGATAATAAGGTAATACGCAAATAAAACTCCAATACCAACATAAGAATGCATGAAAAAGAAAAGAAAAAGAAACCATAAATAAGTAAGATAAAAGAAAGATAGAGAAGAAAGAAACATAAATAAATAGAATAAGGAAAGAGTAGATGGGAGGAAGAAAAGAACCTTGATGAAGAAGATGAAGAAGGAAAGAAGAAAGTAGTAGAAAGTAAGAACGAATAAGGAAAAAGAAAGAAAGAAGGAAAAAATAATTAGGATTGAAAAGAATTAGGATTGGGGGAGAGGAGATTTGAAATCAGGCGCTGAAGTGGAAAAAATTGTGCGTCGCATGCGACGCATATGCGTGCATCACGCGTACGCGTCGATCGCGCTATTTTCAGGCGACGCGTACGCATGATTGGGCTTGTGCTCCCAGCACAGTTCCAACCCCACACTATTTACGCCGATTTTTTATGGTCACGCATTCGCGTCAGGGACACGTACGCATGATATGCTGAAATTGCAAGCGACAAGTACGCGTGAGGGACGCACGCATGGACTTGCTTGTGCGAAAGTCACGTGCCCAGCACCACTCCAGCCCAACTTTCTGCCCAATTCCTTTATGTCACGCACACACATTATGACGTGTACGCGTTAGCAACGCTCGCGGGTCCTGTGCCTCTTTTTTTTATATGCAAAATGCAGAATGCAGAATCCAGATGCTGATGCGGACTGGTGCACGAAATTGTGATCTCAATGGCGCCAAAAACTTGGTACGCACAATTGTAATCTCACTTCTTTTTCACAACTTCGCTCAACTAACCAGCAAGTGTGCTAGGTCGTCCAAGTAATAAACCTTACGTGAGTAAGGGTCGATCCCACGGAGATTGTCGGCTTAAAGCAAGCTATGGTCATCTTGTAAATCTCAGTCAGGTAGATTCAAATGGTTATGAGGTTTTGATAATTAAAATATAATTAAAATATACTTATGTAATTCATTAGTGGGATTTCAGATGAGCGTATGGAGATGCTTGTTGCTTCTGAATCTTTGCTTTCCTACTGTCTTCATTCAATCATTCATACTCCTTTCCATGGCAAGCTGTATGTTGGGGGATCACCGTTGTCAATGGCTACCGTCCGTCCTCTCAGTGAAAATGGTCCAAGTGTGCTGTCACCGCACGGATAATCATCTGTCAGTTCTTACTCATGTTGGAATAGGATCCATTAATCCTTTTGCGTCTGTCATTACGCCCAACACTCGCGAGTTTGAAGCTCGTCACAGTCATCCCTTCCCAGATCCTACTCGAAATACCACAGACAAGGTTTAGACTTTCCAGATCTCAGGAATGGCTGCCAATTGATTCTAGGTTATACAACGAAGACTCTGATTGTGAACCAGGAGACTAAGAGATATACATTCAAGCTTGTTTTCATGTAGAAGAGAAGTGTTTGTCAGGCACGCGTTCATAGGCGAGAATGGTGATGAGTGTCACATAATCATCACATTCATCATGTTCTTGGGTGCGAATGAATATCATAGAATAAGAAGAAGCTTGATTTGAATAGAAAAACAATAGTACTTTGCATTAAATCATGAGGAACAGCAGAGCTCCACACCTTAATCTATGGGGTGTAGAAACTCCACCGTTGAAAATACATAAGTAATGAAGATCCAGGCATGGCCAAATGGCAAGCCTCCAAACGTGTACTATATGATCTATGATAGCATAAAACTGATCAAGGATATAAAATAAATCTCTAAAAGTAGTTTATATACTACACTAGTAACCTAAGGTTACAAAAATGAGTAAATGATGCAGAAGTCCACTTCCGGGCCCACTTGGTGTGTGCTTGGGTTGAGCATTGATTTTTACACGTGTAGAGACTTCTCTTGGAGCTAAACTCCAGGTTGCAGCCTGTTTGTGGCGTTTAACTCTGGTTTGTAACCTGTTTCTGGCGTTTAACATCAGAATAGGGTAGGGAATTGGCGTTTGAACGCCAGTTTGTGTCGTCAAAACTCGAGCAAAGTATGGACTATTATATATTGCTGGAAAGCCCTGGATGTCTAATTTCCAACGCAATTGAGAGTGTGCCAATTGGGTTGCTGTTGCTCCAGAAAATCCATTTCGAGTGCAGGGAGGTCAGAATCCAACAACATCTACGTTCCTTTCAGCCTCTGAATCAGATTTTTGCTCAGGTCCCTCAATTTCAGCCAGAAAATATCTGAAATCACAAAAAAACACACAAACTCATAGTAAATTCCAGAAATGTGAATTTTTCTTAAAAACTAATAACAATTAACAAAAACATACTAAAAACTACCTAAAAATAATTCCAAAAAGCGTATAAATTATCCGCTCATCACAACACCAAACTTAAATTGTTGCTTGTCCCCAAGAAACTGAAAATCAAATAGGATAAAAAGAAGAGAATATACTATAAATTCCAAAATATCAATGAAACTCAGCTCCAATTAAATGAGCGGGACTAGTAGCTTTTTGCCTCTGAACAATTTTGGCATCTCACTTTATCCTTTGAAGTTCAGAATGATTTGAATCTATAGAAATTCAGAATTTAGATAGTGTTATTGATTTTCCTAGTTCAGTATGTTGATTCTTGAACACAGCTACTTTATGGTCGTGGCCCTAAGCACTTTGTTTTCCAGTATTACCACTGGATACATAAATGCCACAGACACATAACTGGGTGAACCTTTTTAGATTGTGACTTAGCTTTGCTAGAGTCCCCAATTAGCTGCTTAGGCCAGGATTTTATTTTTTTAGGCCCTCCTATCCATTAATGTTCAAAGCCTTGGATCCTTTTTATTTTTCCCTTCCCTTTTGGTTTAAAGGGTTACTGGATTTTTTTGCTTGCTTTTTCTTTTTCTTTCTTTTTTTTCTTTTATTTTTGCCATTTTTTTCTGCAAGCTTTTCACTGCTTTTTCTTGCTTCAAGAATCAATTATATGATTTTTCAGATTATCAAATAACATTTCTCCTTTTTCATCATTCTTTCAAAAGCCAACAATTTTAACATTCATAAACAACAAATTCAAAAAAAAATATGCACTGTTCAAGCATTCATTCAGAAAACAAAAAGTATTGTCACCACATCAAAATAATTAAACTAATTTCAAGGTAGAATTCGAAATCATGTACTTCTTATTTTTTTGTAATTAAAACATTTTTCATTTAAGAAAGGTGATGGATTCATAGGACATTCATAGCTTTAAGGTATACTAAGATACTAATGATCATGTAATAAATGAAAAACAGAAAAATAAAGAACAATGAAATCAAAGAATGGGTCCACCTTAGTGATGGCGGCTAGTTCTTCCTCTTGAAGATCTTATGGAGTGATTTAGCTCCTCAATGTCTCTTCCTTGCCTTTGTTGCTCCTCCCTCATAGCTCTTTGATCTTCTCTAATTTCATGGAGGAGGATGGAATGCTCATGGTTCTCCACCATTAGTTGTCCCATGTTGGAACTTAATTCTCCTAGGGAGGTGTTAATTTGCTCCCAATAGTTTTGTGGAGGAAGGTGCATTTCTTGAGGCATCTCAGGGATTTCATGATGAGGAATTTCCTCATGCTCTTGTTGAGGACCATGAGTGGACTCTCTTGTTTGCTCCATCCTCTTTTTTTAGTGATGGGCTTGTCCTCTTCAATGAAGATGTCTTCTTGGCCACAACTTCATAGAAATGGTCTTGATGGACCTTTCAGATGAATCTCTCCATTTCCCATGACTCAGAGGTAGAAGCAATTACCTTCCATTTCCTCTTTCTTGAGGTTTCTCTGGCCTTAGGTGCCATTAATGGTTATGGAAAAATAAAAAGCAATGCTTTTACCACACCAAACTTAACAGGTTTGCTCGTCCTCGAGCAAAAGAAGAAAGAAAATAGTAGAAGAAGAAGAAAATGGAAGAGATGGAGGGGGATATGTGGTTCAGCCTAGGGGTAGAAGTAGTGGTTGTAATGTATGAAAATAAAAGAGTGGTGAGGGGTTTATATAGGGGTGGGGGAGGGTTAAATTTCGTGTATTAGGGTTGGGTTTGGGAGGGAAAGGATTTTGAATTTGGAGGTAGGTGGGATTTTTGGAAAAGTGAATGTGGTGATTAGTGAAGGGTATTTGGGGAAGAGTATTATGAAAAGGTGTGAAGAAGAGAGAAGAGGTGGGGTAGGTAGGGATCCTGTGGGGTCCACAGATCCTGAGGAGTCAAGGACTTAGCATCCCTGCTCCATTGAGGCGCGTAAATGCCCTTAGAGTGCAATCCTGGCGTTTAACACCAAACTACTACTTCTTTCTGGCGTTAAACGCCAGTTTGATGCCTCTAAACGCCAGTAAGCTCTTCCTCCAAGGTGAGCTATTTTTAATGCTGTTTTTCATTCTATTTTTTATTTTTTTAGTTGTTTTTGTGACTTCACATGATCATCAACCTACAGAAAATATAAAATAACAATGGAAAATAAATAGATATAATTAAATAACATTGGGTTGCCTCCCAATAAGCACTTCTTTAATGTCAATAGCTTGACAGTGAGCTCTCATGGAGCCTCACAGATAATCAGAGCAGGGTTGGGGCCTCTCAACACTAAACTTAGAGTTTAGTTGTGGCCTCCCAACACCAAACTTAGAGTTTGGTTGTGGCCTCCCAACACCAAACTTAGAGTTTGAATGTGGGAGTTTTGTTTGACTCTGTATTGAGAGAAGCTTTTCATGCTTCCTCTCCATGGTTACAGAAGGAGAACCTTGAGTCTTAGATACAAGGTAGTCCTCATTCAACTTAAGGACCAACTTTCCTTTGTCAATATCAATCACAGCTTTTGTTGTGGCTAGGAAGGGTCTGCCAAGGATGATGGATTCATCCTCATCCTTCCCAATGTCTAGGATTATGAAGTCAGCAGGGATGTAAAGGCCTTCAACCTTCACTAGCACGTCCTCTACTAGTCCATAAGCCTGTTTCATTGATTTGTCTACCATCTCTAGTGAGATTCTTGCAGCTTGTACCTCAAAGATTCCCAGTTTCACCATTACAGAGAGGGGCATGAGGTTTATCCCTAACCCCAGGTCACACAGAGCCTTCTCAAAGGACATGTTGCCTATAGCACAAAGTATGAAGAATTTTCCGGGATCTGGTCTCTTCTGAGGTAATGTTTGCCTCATTAATGCATTCAGTTCATTGGTGAACAAGGGGGGTTCATCCTCCCAAGTCTCAGTACCAAATAACTTGGCATTCAGCTTCATGATTTCTCGTAGATATTTAGCAACTTGCTCTTCAGTGATGTCTTCATCCTCTTTAGAGGAAGAATATTCATCAGAGCTCATGAATGGCAGAAGGAAGTTCAATGGAATCTCTATTGTCTCTGTATGAGCCTCATATTCCTTTAGTTCCTCGAAGGGAAACTCCTTTTTGTCTAGAGGATGTCCCAGGAGGCTTTTCTCACTGGGACTCACGTCCTCCTCACTCTCTCCAGGTTCGGCCATGTTGGTCATGGTTATGGCCTTGCACTCTCTCTTGGGATTTTCTTCTGTATTGCTTGGGAGAGTACTGGGAGGAGTTTCAGTAATCTTCTTACTCAGCTGACCCACTTGTGCCTCCAAATTTCTAACGGAGGACCTTGTTTCATTCATAAAACTTAGCATGGTCTTGGATAGATCAGAGACTATGGTTGCCAGACCAGAATGGCTCTGTTCAGAATTCTCTGTCTGTTGCTGAGAAGATGATGGAAAAGGCTTGCTATTGCTAAACCTATTTCTTCCACCATTATTATTAAAGCCTTGTTGACGCTTCTGTTGGTCCTTCCATGAGAAATTTGGATGATTTCTCCATGAAGGATTATAGGTCTTTCCATAGGGTTCTCCCATGTAATTCACCTCTGCCATTGCAAGGTTCTCAGGATCATAAGCTTCTTCTTCAGAAGACGCTTCTTTAGTACTGTTGGATGCAGCTTGCAATCCATTCAGACTATGAGAAATCATATTGACTTGCTGAGTCAATATTTTATTCTGAGCCAATATGGCATTCAGAGTATCAATTTCAAGAACTCCCTTCTTCTGAGGCGTCCCATTGTTCACAGGACTCCTTTCAGAGGTGTACATGAACTGGTTATTTGTAACCATTTCAATGAGTTCCTGAGCTTTTGCAGGGGTTTTCAGATGAAGAGATCCTCCTGCAGAATGGTCCAATGACATTTTTGACAACTCAGACAGACCATCATAGAATATATTCATATGATGCTCCATTCTGGAAGCATGTCAGTAGGACACCTTTTGATCAATTGCTTATATCTTTCCCAAGCTTCATAGAGGGACTCACCTTCCTTCTGTCTGAAGGTCTGGATTTCCACTCTAAGCTTGCTCATCTTTTGAGGTGGAAAGAATTTGGCCAGGAAATCACTGACTAGCTTTTCCCAAGAGATCAGGCTTTTCTTAGGTTGTTAATCCAACCATGTTCTAACTCTGTCTCTTACAGCAAAAGGGAAAAGCATAAGCATGTAGACCTCGGGATCAACTCTATTGGTCTTGACAGTGTCACAGATTTGCAAAAATTTAGCTAAGAACTGATGAGAATCTTCCAATGGAAGTCCATGAAACTTGCAATTCTGTTGCATTTGAGAAGCTAATTGAGGCTTAAGCTCAAAGTTGTTTGCTCCAATGGCAGGAATTGAGATGCTTCTTCCATAGAAGTCAGAAGAGGGTGGAATGAAGTCACCAAGCATCTTCCTTGCATTGTTGGCATTGTTATTGGGTTCGGCCATGTCTCCTTCTTTTTCGAAAATTTCTGTCAGGTCCTCTCCAAAGGGTTGTGCTTTAGCTTCTCTTAGTTTCCTCTTAAGAGTCCTTTCGGGTTCAGGATCAGCTTCAATAAGAATGTCTTTATCCCTGGTCCTGCTCATATGAAAAAGAAGAGAACAGAAAAGAAGAGGAATCCTCTATGTCACAGTATAGAGATTCCTTTAAGTGAGTAGAAGAAGAGAATAATAAAAGAATGAGAGGAGAAAAATTCGAACACAGTGAAGAAGAGGGGGTTCGAATTTTGAGTGGAAGAGGAATGTTAGTAGATAAATAAATAAATAGAAAGAGATGAGAGATAGAGAATTTCGAATTTAAAAAGAATAAAAGGAAAATATTTTTGTTTTTATTTTAATTATTAGTTAGAATTCGAAAATTAAAAAGAGAAATAAAATTAAATTAAAATTTAAAATAATTAGTTAATTAAAAGGTATTTTGAAAAAGGGGGGAGTTTTCAAAAATTAGAGAGAGAAAATTGGTTAGGTGGTTTTGAAAAAGATATGAGTGAAATAGAAAACTTTTAAAATCAAACAAAAAGTCAAGTAGTTAATTGAAAAAGATTTGAAAATCAATTTTGAAAAGATAAGAAGTTAGAAAAGATTTTGAAATTGATTTTGAAAGATATATGATTGAAATTTAATTTGAAAAAGATTTGAAAAGGAAATTTAAAAAGATTTAATTTTGAAAATTAAAGTTGATTACTTGACTAACAAGAAACCAAAAGATATGATTCTAGAATTTAAAGTTTGAACCTTTCTTAATAGGCAAGTAACAACTTGAAAATTTTTGAATCAAATATTAAATGTTAGTGAGATTTTCGAAAATATGAAGTAAGAATAAGAAAAAGATTTTGAAAATAAAAAAAATTCGAAAATATGTTAAAATAAATGAAAAAGATATTATTTTTGAAAAAGATTTGGAAAGATAGAATTTTGAAATTGAAATTTATGAGTAAAACAAGGAAAGATATATTTCTTATTTTTAGATTTTTAGTAAAGAGAGAGAAAAATTCCAAATTGAAACAAAAAATAGAAATTATGAATCAAAACAACTAGTGCATGCAAGAACACTTTGAATGTCAAGATGAACACCAAGAACACTTTGAAAATCAAGATGAACATCAAGACTTATTTTTGAAAATTTTTAAGAAAATAAAAACTGTACAAGACACCAAACTTAGAAATTTTCAAACTTTAGACACTAACAAATTGAAAATGCATATGAAAAACAAGAAAAGACACAAAATATAAAAATGCAAAGATCAAACAAAGAAGATCATCAAGAACAACTTGAAGATCATGAAGAACATCATGCATGAGTTTTCGAAAATAAGAAAAATGTAATAGACACCAAACTTAAAAATTGACACTAGACTAAAGCAAGAAACACAAAATTTTTGGTTTTTATGATTTTAAAAATTTTTTTGTAATTTTTCGAAAATTATTGGGAAAAATAAAAATAAGGATTTCAAAATTTTTTATAAGAATTCCAGGAATCATGCAATGTTAGTCTAAAGCTTCAGTCTAAAAAGATTAGACATGGCTAGCCAAGCTTCAGCAGGACATTACATACAATAGCCAAATTGATGGGAATCAACTAGCTCCTGTGATGATAAAAGCATCATCTAAAACTCTAGAATTCATTCTTAAAAATTCTAAAGTCATAGAATAATTTATTTTTTTGAATTTTTTTTTAATTTTTCGAAAATAAAATGAACAAAAACGAAAAGCTTAAAATTAAAATAAAATTACCTAATTTGAGCAACAAGATGAACCATCAGTTGTCCAAACTCGAACAATCCCCGGCAACGGCGCCAAAAACTTGGTGCACGAAATGTGATCCCAATGGTGCCAAAAACTTGGTACGCACAATTGTAATCTCACTTCTTTTTCACAACTTCGCACAACTAACCAGCAAGTGCACTAGGTCGTCCAAGTAATAAACCTTACGTGAGTAAAGGTCGATCCCATGGAGATTGTCGGCTTGAAGCAAGCTATGGTCATCTTGTAAATCTCAATAAGGCAGATTCAAATGGTTATGAGGTTTTGATAATTAAAGTATAATTAAAATATAAAATAAGATAGAAATACTTATGTAATTCATTGGTGAGATTTCAGATGAGCGTATAGAGATGCTTGTTGCTTCTGAATCTCTACTTTCCTACTGTCTTCATTCAATCATTCATACTCCTTTCCATAGCAAGCTGTATGTTGGGGGATCACCGTTGTCAATGGCTACCGCCGTCCTCTCAGTGAAAATGGTCCAAGTGCGCTGTCACCGCACGGCTAATCATCTGTCGGTTCTCACTCATGTTGGAATAGGATCCATTGATCCTTTTGCGTCTGTCACTACGCTCAACACTCGCGAGTTTGAAGCTTGTCACAGTCATCCCTTCCCAAATCCTACTCGGAATACCACAGACAAGGTTTAGACTTTCCGGATCTCAGGAATGGCCACCAATTGATTCTAGCTTATACCACGAAGACTCTGGTCATGAACCAAGAGGCTAAGAGATATGCATTCAAGCTTGTTTTCATGTAGAACGGAAGTGTTTGTCAGGCACGCGTTCCTAGGCGAGAATGGTGATGAGTGTCACAAAATCATCACATTCATCATGTTCTTGGGTGCGAATGAATATCTTAGAATAAGAAAAAGCTTGATTTGAATAGAAAAACAATAGTACTTTGCATTAATTTTCAAGGAACAGCAGAGCTCTACACCTTAATCTATGGGGTGTAGAAACTCCACCGTTGAAAATACATAAGTAATGAAGGTCCAGGCATGGCCAAATGGCCAGTCTCCAAACGTGTACAATATGATCTATGATAGCATAAAACTGATCAAGGATATAAAATAAATCTCTAAAAGTAGTTTATATACTAGACTAGTAACCTAGGGTTACAGAAATGAGTAAATGATGTAGAAGTCCACTTCCGGGCCCACTTGGTGTGTGCTTGGGCTGAGCATTGAGCTTTACATGTGTAGAGACTTCTCTTGGAGTTAAACGCCAGGTTGCAGCCTGTTTGTGGCGTTTAACTCTGGTTTGTAACCTGTTTCTGGCATTTAACTTCAGAATAGGGTAGGGAGTTGGCGTTTGAACGCTAGTTTACGTCATCAAAACTCGAGCAAAGTATGAACTATTATATATTGCTGGATAGCCCTGGATGTATACTTTCAAAAGCAATTGAGAGCGCGCCAATTGGGTTTCTATAGCTCTGGAAAATCCATTTCGAGTGCAGGGAGGTCAGAATCTAACAGCATCTGCAGCCCTTTCAGCCTCTGAATAAGATTTTTGCTCAGGTCCCTCAATTTCAGCCAGAAAATACCTGAAATCACAGAAAAACATACAAACTCATAGTAAAGTCCAGAAATGTGAATTTTGCTTAAAAACTAATAAAAATATAATAAAAATTAACTAAAACATACTAAAAACTACCTAAAAACAATGCCAAAAAGCGTATAAATTATCCGCTCATCACAGACATTATGAATGAACACTAATAAAAACAGAATAAAATAAAACCAAGAATAAAACAAAATAAAATAAAACTGAAACTGAAAAAGAACGATCATACCATGGTGGGTTGTCTCCCACCTAGCACTTTTGGTTTAAGTCCTTAAGTTGGACATTTGGTGAGCTCCTTGTCATGGAGGCTTGTGCTTGAACTCATCAGGAATTTGGAGCATTCAATCGAGCTCTACCCCAATCCTTGTACTTCAATTTGGAGCATGCAACCATATTGAACCTTGCATGATAACTTTTACCACTGACCATCTCCCTCTTACTCTTATAGCCACAAAGAGCTCTAAGTTGCCCATCCGTCTCAAGTAAAGCATATTCAAGTGGGCTAATTAAGCTTAGAGATGAAAGATTTACCCACTTGAATGAAGGAATGGATGGTGATGGCTTCGGGAAAGAGGTCTCCAACAACTTTGGCAAGGTGATTTCCAGCTCCATTCCCTTGAGCTCTTCCTTGACAACTTCTACCTCTTTGCAAGCTTCTTCAATTTCAACCTCTTCCTCTTGGTAGCTTTCTGCCAATTCAATCTCTTCTTCATTACTTACCAAAGGCATGGGAGGTTGTACTTCTTCTTTTTTAATCTCCATGTCTAGTCCAATGGGAGAAGATTCAATTGTAGATAAGGCATCAATGGTTGAATCCATCTCTTGATCAACCTCTTCAAAGTCCTCAACCATGATATGCCTTGGAGGTTGTATATCCTCCTCAACATTAAATTCAAACGTCTTGGAAGGTGGTTCTATGACTTGACTTTTCCACGGAGGTTCCGCATCTCCTAAGTCTTCAACCACGTCTTCTTTTGTGATAATTTCGGCTTTCTCCAATTGCTCTAATACATAATCCAGCTCCTCCTTGTTGACTTCCACCTCTTGACAACTTCCTTGAAGGGTCTCTCCTACCTCCACCTTTAGGGCCTCCTCTAGCTTCTTGTGAAGTATAAATTTGCGAAACTGATCCATTCTCTCTTGTTACGGGTCAGTAGCATAATTGGGATCATGTTGCTCTTGGATTGATGGATGTGGGTATTCTAGCACGAAGGGTGGTGGTGCAGTAAAGCTTGAGAGTTGAATATTGGAGGTAGAGGGTTGGTCCCTGCGGGATTTAAGATTTTGGAGTGTAGAGGTGAGACCAATGATAGTAGAGATAAGAGTGTTGTTATCCAATGGAGGTTGGGGTGGATAGGAGGGTTCATTTTTTGGGAGAAAAGGCTCATAATACGGAGGTGGTTCTTCTTGATAAGGATATGGAGATGGTGTATATTGAGGTGGGGGTTCGAAGTATGGCTCATAAGGCTCTTGGTATGGTGGGTAAGAATTAGGGTCATATGGGGGTGTCTGGTGGTAAGGGGCTTGTGAGTATGGTGGTTCAAAGCTATGTTGAGGAGGGGGTTCATAGGCATATGGTGGGGCTTGTTGGTAACTACAAGGGGGTCCACCATATCCATCATCTTGGTACGCACCATCGTAGAACAGTTGTTGCCCATGGCACATTGGATGAGGTTGTTGTCGAGAGGGTTGATCAAATCCTTGTAGCTCCTTCCATCTTTGATTGTTCCAACCTTGATGCGTGTTCTCATTATAGCGTCCATTCCCTGCAACATAATTTGAACTAAACTCATAGCGAAAGGGGTGAGAATTCATAGTAGCAAGTAAAAACAAAAACTAATAAAAATTAATGAAAATAAACTCCTAAAACTAGAAACACTAATAAAGAAACGGAAAAAAACAAATATTTACAATAACTAATAATAAGGCACACGTTTGCAATTCCCCAGCAATGGCGCCATTTTTGACGAACGGATTTTTGCTAGTAAAGAATTTCACAATTGAAACCTCGTTGTAAGTATAGTTTCTAAACCAACAAAGAATCCTTTCGTACAAAAACTTGTTTGTCACTAGAGCAAACCCAATAAAACTAATAACTAAAGTATTTAAACCTCGGGTCGTCTCTCAAGGAATTGCAGGGAGGTATGATTTATTATTGGTTATGGAAAAGTATATTTTTGGGGTTTTTGAATATTGAACAAGGAATGTAAATGATAATAATTAAGTGAACTCTTGGCAAAGTATGAGAATCAGACGTCCTATCCTAGTTATCCTTATCAATTGTGATGAGAATTGTTCATTGCTCCCACTTAGTTAACCCTTACTAAATAAAGGAAAGTCAAGTGGACTAATAAATTTGATTCCTCAAGTGCTAGTCAACTCCTAATGAAAGACTAGCTTTAGAGGGATCCAAATCAACCAGCAAATTTCAATTAACAATCAACAAAGGAGTTTGATAACTCCAGCGTCTCCAATTACTCAACCAAAGCTAAGAATGTAAAAAGCTAAATTAAAATCATAAATATGAAATACCTCAAATTGCATTAAATAAAGAAATCAAATCTAACATGGAGTTCATAAACCAAATTGTCAACATAAAGTAATCAACAAGGAAAAGAAATAAACTAGAATGCTAGAACAATTAAAAGTAGAAGAGAAACTAAATTAAAAGAATATTGAACCTGGAATTGAGAAGAAATAAACCTAAAACTAAGAGAAATCCTAAATTATGTGAATGACTGAATTCTCTCTGTTTTTGTATTTTTCTCAGTGTTCCCCCCATTATGTAGCTCTTATTCTATGTTTTTCGGGCTTGGAATTGGGTCCAAACTTGGCCCAAAATCGCCCCCAGCATTTTCTGCGATTTCTGTAGGTAGCGCATATCACAAGTACACGTCAGTCACGCGTGCGCATCGTTTGGTGATTTTCCTTGTCATGCGTACGCGTCAGGCACGCGCACGTGTCACCGTGTGAACTCCGATTCATGGGCACGCATGAGCCATACGTGCGCATCGCTCCTTGCTGGTTGTCTCCTTTATTTCTTGTGCTCCTTCCATTTTTGCAAGCTTCCTCTCCATCCTCTAAGCCATTCCTATCCTATAAAGCCTGATAACACTTAACACACGGATCACGGCATCGAATAGTATAAAAGAGAGGATTAAACATAGCAATTTTAAGGCCGAAGAAGCATGTTTTCAATCATAGAGTAAAATTGGGAAGGAATTTTAAAATCATGCAAATTGTATGAATAAGTGTGTGAAGACTTTATAAAATCACTCAATTGAGCACAAGATGAACCATGAAATAGTGGTTCATCACTCACTCCCAGTATTTTCATTCTAATTTCATGACAACTCTTTCTAAATTGATAAGCGGATTTTTGTTGGTTAAGAACTGTACTTGCAACGGTATTCTTATCAAAAACTTCTTAATTGGCTAATTTCCACCTCATCAGATTCCATATCCACAGAGGCTACTTGAGGTGACAGAGGAACATGAAAACTCACACCCAAAGGACTCAATGGAACATCATGTAGGAGAAGGGGTGGAAGTCAATCAAGGAAGTCCACACTCAATTGATGAAGAGAGTTGTATAGAGGATGGGTTCATTTTACCACAAATTCAAGAAGCTGTTGATGAAAAGGACACTCCAACCATCACATAACACTCAAGCCTTGATATCCAAGAAGTGAAGGCAACCAACAAGAGCACCGAAGAGAGGATTGTGACCAATCTACAATTAACCATATTCATGAAGAAGAAAAGGTCAATCACAAGCAATCCAAGCCCTGACCCAACAAGCAAGTTCAATCAAGAAAATAACAAAAGGAAGCTTGCTGGAAAGAGGCCAAGACAAGGGGCACTGACTTGCTCTTCTTTCCCTCTGAGGTCATTCCTCTTAACAAACTAGAAGAAGAGAAAGAAAGTGATGAACAGCATGTCAAGCTAATGACATTAAAAGACCGCTTTTTGGGAGGCAATCCAACCAGAGGTAAATCTCTCTTTTCTAAGTTGTTTCAATAAAAGAGTTACGTAGATTTCTCTATATTGCAAGGAGCTAGGTTTGGTGTTGCACACCAAAACAATTTTAAGGGTGAATGTGTAATTCTAAGTTTGGTATTCCTCCACAGATTTCATTAAGAACACACTGCAACCCTTCAATGACAAGTCACTGACTCCAAACAATCAGAGAAACTACTTAACATGTGTTTAGTTTCTAGTTCATAGTTTGTTTTCTAGTTCACAGTTTGTTTTCTTAATAAAAGCACATGATATTTTCTGCATATATTCAATTTGCTGCAAAAGGCAAGGAACTAAGTTTGGTGTTCACACACCAATCTAAGTTCAGAAGCCTACAAACATACATGCATGCTAACCATTTCTCAAGTGCTTGAGGAGCAAGCAACTTTCAATAACTTTGTAGAAAGTCATTCAATTTCTTGGAGGGAAGGATGCATCATCATGTGGAAGGACAAAGGAAGAACATGAAAGCCAACAATGATGATGACAAGGAGGAAACAAATGGACACCAAGAGGTTGTGTTGTTTCTTGACTGTCTCTACCTTAAATATGTTAATTGAAAGTGCAAATTGTGCCCCTGTTGATCAGTGTTCTATTTTCATGATTCATTTGCATTAGGATGATTTTATGTTTATTTTTGGCTTTCTAGTTTAAGTGTGTAGATCATGACATCTTGCTTAAGTTGTATGCTTTGTTTCCCATGCTTGAATAAAAGAAAAGGTTGTGAAATGGAGAAAAAGTAAAGGTTTGTTCTAATAGAAGATAAAAATAAGGTTATGTGGTGGTATGAGCTGGTTCAATAGTTGATTCATGACTAAGGCTAGAGGTTAGCATAACTTTGAGATATGAACTTGAGTTACATTCCATGAGACTTGACAAGTGAAAGAGGTTCATAATAAAAGAAAGAAAATGCAAGAGAAAGAAACAAAAAGAAATAAACAAGGCTGGGCACCAATGGCTTGAGATTTAGATATATGCCTGTGATGCTCTTGTACAAAGATAAGTGGTGCACGAAATTGTGATCCCTGGTAATGGCTCCAAAAACTTGGTGCTCTAATCTTAATTCATAATTTGTCACAACTTCGATACAACTAACCAGCAAGTGCACTGGGTCGTCCAAGTAATAAAACCTTACGTGAGTAAGGGTCGATCCCACAGAGATTGTTGGTATGAAGCAATCTAGGGTCATCTTGTAAATCTCAGTCAGGTGGATATCAAATGGTTATGGAGTTTTCGAATAATAATAATAAATAAACAGAAAATAAAGATAGAAATACTTATGTAAATCATTGGTGAGAATTTCAGATAAGCGTATAGAGATGCTTTCGTTCCTCTGAACCTCTGCTTTCCTGCTGTCATCATCCAACCAGTCCTACTCCTTTCCATGGTAAGCTTTATATAGGGCATCACCGTTGTCAATGGCTACATCCCATCCTCTCTGTGAAAAAGGTCCAAATGCTCTGTCACGGTACGGTTAATCATATGGATGTTCCCGATCATACTGGAATAGGAGTCACCCTCCTTTTGCGTCTGTCACTACGCCCAGCATTCGCGAGTTTGAAGCTCGTCACAGCCATCCCTTCCCAGATCCTACTCGGAATACCACAAACAAGATTTAGACTTTTCGGATCTCAGAAATGGTCATCCATGGGTTCTAACTTATACCACGAAGACACTAATAACTCAGACTCGGTCCCCTGTATTAGATATCCAAGAGATATTCATTTTTGCTTGTTTGCATGTAGAATGGAAGTGTTTGTCAGGCACGTGTTCATAAGTGAGAATGATGATGAGTGTCACAAAATCATCACATTCATCATGTTCTTGGGTGCGAATGGATATCTTAGAAGTAGAATAAGTTGAATTGAATAGAAAACAATAGTACTTTGCATTAAATCATGAGGAATAGCAGAGCTCCACACCTTAATCTATGGAGTGCAGAAACTCTATCGTTGTAAATACATAAGTAATAAAGGTTCAGGCATGGCCGAATGGCCAGCCCCCAAATGTGATCAATAGATGAAACTAAAGATGATGTAAATACAATAGTAAAAAGTTCTATTTATACTAAACTAGCTACTAGGGTTTACAGAAGTAAGTAATTGATGCATAAATCTACTTCTGGGGACCACTTCATGTGTGCTTGGTCTGAGCTTGAAGTTTACACGTGCAGAGCCTTCTTTTGGAGTTGAACGCCAAGTTGTAACGTGTTTTTGGCGTTCAACTCTGGTTCGTGACGTGTTTCTGGCGTTTAACTCTAGACTGCAGTGTAGAACTGGCGTTCAACGCCCTTTTGTGTCATCTAAAATCAGACAAAGTATGGACTATTATATATTGCTGGAAAGCCCTGGATGTGTAAATTCCAACGCAATTGGAAGCGTGCCATTTTGAGTTCTGTAGCTCCAGAAATTTCACTTTGAGTATAGGGAGGTCAGAATCCAATAGCATCAGCAGTCCTTCTTCAACTTCTGAATCTGATTTTTGCTCAAGTCCCTCAATTTCAGCCAGAAATTACCTGAAATCACAGAAAAACACACAAACTAATAGTAAAGTCTAGAAATGTGAATTTAACATAAAAACTAATAAAAACATCCCTAAAAGTAACTAGATCCTACTAAAAACATACTAAAAACAATGCCAAAAAGCGTGTAAATTATCCGCTCATCACAACACCAAACTTAAATTGTTGCTTGTCCCCAAGCAACTGAAAATCAAATAGGATAAAAAAAAGAGAATATACTATAAATTCCAAACTATCAATGAAACATAGCTCCAATCAGATGAGCGGGACTTGTAGCTTTTTGCCTCTTGAATAGTTTTGGCATCTCACTTTATCCATTGAAGTTCAGAATGATTGGCATCTATAGGAACTCAGAGTTCAGATAGTGTTATTGATTCTCCTAGTTCAGTATGTTGATTCTTGAACACAACTACTTTATGAGTCTTGGCCGTGGCCCTAAGCACTTTGTTTTCCAGTATTACCACCGGATACATAAATGCCACAGACACATAACTGGGTGAACCTTTTCAGATTGTGACTCAGCTTTGCTAAAGTCCGCAATTAGAGGTGTCGAGGGTTCTTAAGCACACTCTTTTTTTGCTTTGGACCTTGACTTTAACCGTTCAGTCTCAAGTTTTCACTTGACACCTTCACGCCACAAGCACATGGTTAGGGACAGCTTGGTTTAGCCGCTTAGGCCAGGATTTATTCCTTTAGGCCTTCCTATCCACTGATGCTCAAAGCCTTGGATCCTTTTTATTTACCCTTGCCTTTTGGTTTTAAGGGCTATTGGCTTTTTGCTCTTGCCTTTTGGTTTTAAGAGGTTTTGGCTTTTTCTGCTTGCTTTTTCTCTCTCTCTTTTTTTTTCGCCATTTTTCTCTCTCTTTTTTTTCGCCATTTTTCTCTCTTTTTTTTTCACAAGCTTTCTGTATTCACTGCTTTTTCTTGCTTCAAGAATCAATTTTATGATTTTTCAGATTATCAAATAACATTTCTCCTTATCATCATTCTTTCAAGAGCCAACATATTTAACATTCTTAAACAACAACTTCAAAAGACATATGCACTGTTCAAGCATTCATTCAGAAAACAAAAAGTATTGTCACCACATCAAAATAATTAAACTAGTTTCAAGGATGAATTCGAAATCATGTACTTCTTATTCTTTTGTTTTTAAAACATTTTTCATTTAAGAGAGGTGATGGATTCATATTCACTACTTTAAGGCATAAACACTTAGATACTAATGATCATGTAATAAGACACAAACATAATTAAACATAAAGCTCAAAAATCGAAAAATAGTAAATTTAAGAACAAGGAATGAGTCCACCTTAGTGATGGTGGCGTTTTCTTCTTGAGGAACCAATGATGTCCTTGAGCTGTTCTATGTCTCTTCCTTGTCTTTGTTGCTCCTCCCTCATTGCTCTTTGATCTTTTCTAATTTCATGAAGGATGATGGAGTGCTCTTGATGTTCCATCCTTAGTTGTCCCATGTTGGAACTCAGTTCTCCTAGGAAGGTGTTGATTTGCTCCCAAAAATTCTGTGGAGGAAAGTGCATCCCCTAAGGTATCTCAGGGATCTCTTGATTTGCAGTCAAATGTTCTACCACTGAGCTATAGACCCTTGAGATGAATCTCTCCATCTCCTATGACTCGGAGGTGGAAGCTTTTGTCTTCCCTTTCCTCTTTCTAGAGGTTTCTCTGGCCTTAGGTGCCATCAATGGTTATGGAAAAACAAAAAAAAGCTATGCTTTTACCACACCAAACTTAGAATGTTGCTCGCCCTCGAGCAAAAGAAGAAAGAATAAAAGAAGAAGAAGAAGATATGGAGGAGATGGAGGGATGTATGTATTCGGCTATATTGGTGGGATTGGGTGGGAAAGAGATTTTGAATTTTGAAGGCAGATGGGGTGTATGGATGTAAGTGGTGAATGGAAAACAGAATGGATGAGAGATTGAGGTGATTGGTGAAAGGTTCTTGGGAAAGGGTGATATGGGATTATGAGGAGGTAAGGTGAGTGGAGGTATGTGGGGATCCTGTGGTGTCCGCAGATCCTGAGGTGTCAAGGATTTACATCCCTGCACCAATTAGGCATGTAAAACGCCTTTGCATGCAATTCTAGCGTTTAAATGCCGAAGTAATGCTTATTCTGGGCGTTCAACGCCCAGATGCAGCATGTTTCTGGCGTTGAACGCCAGTTCTATTCTTGTTTCTGGCGTCAGCGCCAGCTCTATGCTCTGTTCTGGCGTTGAACGCCAGCCAGATGCTCCTTACTGGCGTTTAAACGCCAGTAAGCCCTTCCTCCAGGGTGTGATTTTTCTTCTGCTATTTTTGATTCTGTTTTTTATTTTTCTATTTATTTTGTGACTCCACATGATCATGAACCTAGTAAAACATGAAAGAACAATAAGAATGAAAATAAAATTAGATAAATAAAAATTAGGTTGCCTCCCAACAAGCATTTTCTTTAATGTCAATAGCTTGACAGTGGGCTCTCATGGCTCCACACAAATGATCAGGTCAATTTTATAGACTCCCAACACCAAACATAGAGTTTGGATATGGGAGTTCAACACCAAACTTAGAGTTTGGCTGAGGCCTCCCAACACCAAACTTAGAGTTTGACTGTGGGGGCTTTAGTTGACTCTGTACTGAGAGAAGCTTTTCATGCTTCCTCTCTATTGTTAAAGAAGGAGATTCTTGAGTTTTAAACACAAGGTTGTCCTTAATCAGTTGAAGGATCAATTCTCCTCTGTCTACATCAATCACAGCTCTTGCTATGGCTAGGAAGGGTCTTCCAAGGATGATGGATTCATCCTCATACTTCCCAGTATCTAGGATTATGAAATCAGCAGGGATGTAAAGGCCTTCAACCTTTACTAACATGTCCTCTACTTGTCCATATGCCGATTTTCTAGAATTGTCTGCCATCTCTAAAGAGATTCTAGCAGTTTGTACCTCAAAGATTCCCAGTTTCTCCATTACAGAGAGTGGCATGAGGTTTATTCCTGACCCCAGGTCACATAGAGCCTTCTCAAAGGTCATGGTGCCTATGGTACAAGGTATTAGGAATTTTCCAGGATCCTGTTTCTTCTGAGGCAATCTCAGTTGATCCAATGCATTTAGTTCATTGGTGAACAGGGGAGGTTCATCTCCCCAAGTTTCATTACCAAATAAATTGGCATTCAGCTTCATGATTGCACCAAGGAACTTGGCAACTTGCTCTTCAGTAACATCCTCATTCTCTTCTGAAGAGGAATACTCATCAGAGCTCATGAAGGGCGTAAGGAGGTTTAATGGAATCTCTATGGTCTCTAGATGAGTCTCAGATTCCTTTGGTTCCTTAGAGGGGAACTTCTTATTGATCACTGGACGTCCCAGGAGGTCTTCCTCCTTGGGATTCATGTCCTCCCCTTCCTCCTTGGATTCGGCCATGATGGTTATATCAATGGCCTTGCACTCTCCTTTTGGATTTTCTTCTGTATTGTTTGGGAGAGTACTAGGAGGGATTTCAGTGATCCTTTTACTCAGCTGGCCCACTTGTGCCTCCAAATTTCTAATGGAGGACCTTGTTTCATTCATGAAACTCAGAGTGGCCTTAGATAAATCAGAGACTAAATTTGCTAAGCTAGATGGATTCTGCTCAGAATTCTCTGTCTGTTGCTGAGTGGATGATGGAAAAGGTTTACTATTGTTAAACCTGTTTCTTCCACCATTATTAAAGCCTTGTTGAGGCTTTTGTTGATCCTTCCATGAGAAATTTGGGTGATTTCTCCATGAGGGGTTATAGGTGTTTCCATAAGGTTCACCCATATAATTTACCTCTGCTATTGCAGGGTTCTCAGGATCATAAGCTTCTTCTTCAGAAGATGCCTCTTGAGTACTGTTGGATGCAGCTTGCATTCCATTCAGACTCTGAGAAATCATATTGACTTGCTGAATTTTGTTCTGAGCCAATATGGCATTCAGAGTATCAATTTCAAGAACTCCCTTCTTCTGAGGCGTCCCATTACTCACAGGATTCCTCTCAGAAGTGTACATGAACTGGTTATTAGCAACCATGTCAATGAGTTCTTGAGCTTCTGTAGGCGTTTTCTTTAGGTGAATGGATCCACCTGCAGAAGTATCCACTGACATCTTAGCTAATTCAGACAGACCATCATAGAATATATCCAGGATGGTCCATTCTGAAAGCATGTCAGAAGGACACTTTTTGGTCAGTTCCTTGTATCTTTCCCAAGCTTCATAGAGGGATTCACCTTCCTTCTGTCTGAAGGTTTGAACATCCACTCTAAGCTTACTGAGCTTTTGACGAGGAAAGAACTTGGCTAAGAAAGCCTTGACCAGCTTATCCCAAGAGTTCAGGCTATCCTTAGGTTGAGAGTCCAACCATATTCTAGCTCTGTCTCTTACAGTAAATGGAAAAAGCATAAGCCTGTAGACCTCGGGATCAACCCCATTAGTCTTAACAGTATCACAGATCTGCAAGAATTCAGTTAAGAACTGAAAGGGATCTTTAGATGGAAGTCCATGAAACTTGCAGTTTTGTTGCATCAGAGAAACTAATTGAGGTTTAAGCTCAAAATTGTTTGCTCCAATGGTAGGGATGGAGATGCTTCTTCCATGTAAATTGGAATTAGGTGCAGTAAAGTCACCAAGCATCCTTCTTGCATTATTATTATTTTCGGCTGCCATCTCCTCTTCTTGTTCGAAAATTCCTGTAAGGTTGTCTCTGGATTGTTGTATTTTAACTTCTCTTAGGTTTCTTTTCAGAGTCCTTTCAGGTTTAGGATCTGCTTCAACAAGAATGTTCTTGTCCTTGCTCCTTCTCATATGACAAAGAAGGGAATAACAAAGAAAATATGGAATCCTCTATGTCACAGTATAGAGATTCCTTTGTGTGAGTAGAAGAAGAAAAGAATGTAATGTAAAGAAGGAAAGAGGGAAAACTCGAACACAGAGAGGGAGGTGGTGTTCGAATTTTTGGATGGGAGAGAAGTGTTAGTAGATGAATAAATAAATAGAACGAGATGAGAGAGAGAATTTCGAAAATTAAATTTTGAAAAAGAGTTGATAATTTTTGAAAATTAAAGGAGAATTAAAATTAAAATTAAAATTTAAACAATTAATTAACTAAAAAGATTTTTTTTTTTGAAAAAGAGGGAGATATTTTCGAAAATTAGAGAGGGATAGTTAGTTAGGTAGTTTTGAAAGAGATAAGAAACAAACAAAAAGTTAATTAGTTAGTTGAAACAAATTTTGAAAATCAATTTTTTTAAAACATAAGAAGTTAGAAGAGATATTTTAAAATCAAATTTTTGAAAAAGATAAGATTTAAAAAGATATGATAGAAATTTATTTTGAAAATTGATTAACAAGATATGATTGAAAAGATATTAAGAAGATTTGAAAATTAAATTTGAAAAGATAAGAAGTTAGAAAAAGATTTTGAAATCAAAGTTTGAAAAGATATGATTGAAAGAGATTTGTTTGAAAAAGATTTGAAATTTTAAAATCAAAATTAATGACTTAACTCACAAGTAATCACAAGATATGATTCTAGAACTTAAAGTTTGAATCTTTCTTAACAAGTAAGTAACAAACTTGAAATTTTTGAATCAAAACATTAATTGTTGATAATATTTTCGAAAATTATTAGATAAAATTAAGAAAAAGAATTTTGAAAAATATTTTTAAAATTTTCGAAAATAAATAAGAAAAATGAAAAAGATTTAATTTTTGAAAAAGATTTTGAAAAAGATAGGATTTTCAATTTGAAAATTTGATTTGACTCATAAGAAACAACTAGATTTTAAAAATTTTGAAAAAGTCAACTCAAATTTTCAAAAATTTATGAGAGAAAAAGGGAAAGATATATTTTTTGATTTTTGAATTTTTAATGATGAAAGAGAAAAACATAAAAAAGACTCAATGCATTAGAATTTTTAGATCAAAACAATGAATGTCAAGATGAACACCAAGAACACTTTGAAGATCATGATGAACATGTGTTTGAAAAATTTTTAATGCAAAGAAAATATGCAAGACACCAAACTTAGAAATTTTCAATAATTAGACACTATGAATGCAAAGATGCACATGAAAAACAACAAAAGACACAAAATAAGAAAACATCAAGATCAAACAAGAAGACTTACCAAGAACAACTTGAAGATCATGAAGAACACTATGAATGCATGAATTTTCGAAAAATGCATAATTTTTTTTTAGAAAAATGCAATTGACACCAAACAAAAATTTGACTCAAGACTGAAACAAGAAACACAAAATATTTTTGATTTTTATGATTTTATTATTTTTTTTTTGGATTTTTGTATATTTTTTTCGAAAAACATATAGGAAAAAGAAATTAAGAGATTCAAAAATTTTTAATAAGAATTCCAGGAATCTTTCAATGTTAGCCTAAAGCTCCAATCCAATGGTTAGACATGGCTTAATAGCCAGCCAGCTTTAGGATATAAATCAGGCATGCAACAGCTGATACTTCATCCAACACCATATACATGCCTTTTATGTTGACAAGTGGAAGCCTCAATCCAAAAGAATTTGGATATGGCTTTACAGCCAGCCAAGCTTCAACATGTTACCATGAAACTCTATAATTCATTCTTAAAAATTTTGAATAATTTACGAAAACAAAAGGAAAAAAATATTTTTTTTTGAAAGATTTTGAAAACAAATTTTTTTGAAAATAAAACAAAATGAAAATTAACTAATCTGAGCAACAAGATGAACCGTCAGTTGTCCAAACTCGAACAATCCCCGGCAACGGCGCCAAAAACTTGGTGCACGAAATTGTGATCCCTGGTAATGGCTCCAAAAACTTGGTGCTCTAATCTTAATTCATAATTTGTCACAACTTCGATACAACTAACCAGCAAGTGCACTGGGTCGTCCAAGTAATAAAACCTTACGTGAGTAAGGGTCGATCCCACGGAGATTGTTGGTATGAAGCAAGCTATGGTCATCTTGTAAATCTTAGTCAGGCGGATATCAAATGGTTATGGAGTTTTCGAATAATAATAATAAATAAACAGAAAATAAAGATAGAAATACTTATGTAAATCATTGGTGAGAATTTCAGATAAGCGTATAGAGATGCTTTCGTTCCTCTGAACCTCTGCTTTCCTGCTGTCTTCATCCAACCAGTCCTACTCCTTTCCATGGCAAGCTTTATATAGGGCATCACCGTTGTCAATGGCTACATTCCATCCTCTCTGTGAAAAAGGTCCAAATGCTCTGTCACGGCACGGCTAATCATCTGAAGGTTCCCAATCATACTGGAATAGGAGTCACCCTCCTTTTGCATCTGTCAATACGCCCAGCACTCGCGATTTTGAAGCTCGTCACAGCCATCCCTTCCCAGATCCTACTCGGAATACCACAGACAAGGTTTAGACTTTCCGGATCTTAGGAATGGCCATCCATGGGTTCTAACTTATACCACGAAGACACTAATAACTCGGACTCGGTCCCCTGTATTAGATATCCAGGAGATATTCATTCTAGCTTGTTTGCATGTAGAACGGAAGTGCTTGTCAGGCACGCGTTCATAAGTGAGAATGATGATGAGCGTCACATAATCATCACATTCATCATGTTCTTGGGTGCGAATGGATATCTTAGAAGCGGAATAAGTTGAATTGAATAGAAAACAATAGTACTTTGCATTAAATCATGAGGAACAGCAGAGCTCCACACCTTAATCTATGGAGTGCAGAAACTCTACCGTTTTAAATACATAAGTAATGAAGGTTCAGGCATGGCTGAATGGCCAGCCCCCAAACGTGATCAATAGATGAAACTAAAGATGATGTAAATACAATAGTAAAAAGTTCTATTTATACTAAACTAGCTACTAGGGTTTACAAAAGTAAGTAATTGATGCATAAATCCACTTCCGGGGCCCACTTCATTTGTGCTTGGGCTGAGCTTGAAGTTTACACGTGCAGAGGCTTCTTTTGGAGTTGAATGCCAAGTTGTAACGTGTTTTTGGCGTTCAACTCTGGTTCGTGACGTGTTTCTGGCGTTTAACGCCCTTTTGCGTCATCTAAACTTAAGCAAAGTATGAACTATTATATATTGCTGGAAAGCCCTGGATGTCTACTTTCCAACGCAATTAGAATCGCGCCATTTAGAGTTCTGTAGGTCCAGAAATTCTACTTTGAGTACAGGGAGGTCAGAATCCAACAGCATCAGCAGTCCTTCTTTAACCTCTGAATCTGATTTTTGCTCAAGTCCCTCAATTTTAGCCAGAAATTACCTGAAATCACAGAAAAACACACAAACTCATAGTAAAGTCCAGAAATGTGAATTTAACATAAAAACTAATAAAAGCATCCCTAAAAGTAACTAGATCCTACTAAAAACATACTAAAAACAATGCCAAAAAGCGTATAAATTATCCGCTCATCAATAAGTTTGGACAACTAGGTTCTCAGGGGTGCTTCATCACCTATGAACTTGGATTAACTAACCCGGGATTTCCAACCGAAAGTCCACCATCAAGAGATAGTTTGAGACAAAGCATTTAGTGACCCAAAGAGGTGCTCGGCATTAGTGCACGAAATTGTGATCTCAACTGCGCCAACAACTTGGTACGCACGATCGTAATCTCAACTCTTTTTCACAACTCCGCACAACTAACCAAGAAGTGCACTGGGTCATCCAAGTAATAAACCTTACGTGAGTAAGGGTCGATCCTACAGAGATTGTCGGCTTGAAGCAAGCTATGGTCATCCTTGTAAATCTCAGTTAGGCAGATTCAATTGGTTAGGAGGTTTTGATAATTAAAATATAAATCAAATATAAAATAGGATAGAGATACTTATGTAATTCATTGATGGGAATTACAGATAAGCGTCTGGAGATGCTTTGTTACTTCTGAACTTCTGCTTTCCTACTACCTTCCTCCAACCATGCATTACCTCTTCCATGGAAACAAATCAATATGCGCTGTCACCGCACGGCTAATCATCTGTCAGTTCCAACTAGCGTCGGAATAGGACCATTGTCCTTTTTTACACTGTCACTTGTGCCACACATTCACAGTCATTCCTTCCCGGATCCTACTCGGAATACCACAGACAAGGTTTAGACTTTTCGGATCCCAGGAATGGCTGCCAATAATTCTAGCCTATACCACGAAGGTTCTAATATTGGATTAGAAAACCAAGAGAATATACTCCAGCTGTCATCCAGTGACTACGTTGAACATCATGTAGATCGCTTTGTGGTTGTCAGGCACGTGACCTTTTCTAAGTGAGTAACGAAGATTGGGTGATTGTCACGGGTCACCCGTTCATTCTGACTTAACTGAATTAAGTACGAGAGTATATCTTGGAGAAGAAGTATGCATGAATTGAACAGAAAATAGTAGTAATTGCATTAATTCATGAAGAACAGCAGAGCTCCACACCTTAATCTAAGGGGTGTAGAAACTCCACCGTAGAAAATACATAAGTGAAAATAGGGTAGGCATGGCCGAGTGGCCAGCCTCCCATAGAGGTCTTAAAGTGTAAAAGTTATATTAGATAAAAGACGAACAAAAGGAGAGACATCAAATAAATCTCTAAAAGTAGTTTTTATACTAAAATAGTAACTAGGGTTTACAGAAAATGAGTAACTAAGTGCAGATAGTGCAGAAATCCACTTCTGGGGCCCACTTGGTGTGTACTTGGGCTGAGCATTGAAGCTTTTTCATGCTTAGGCTATTCCTGGAGTTAAACACTAGCTTTGGTGGCAGTTTGGGCGTTTAACTCCAATTCTGGTGCCAGTTTGGGCATTTTACGCCAAGATGTTTTAGGCTGGTTTTGGATGCTAGTTTGGGCCATCAAAGCTCGCGCAAAGTATGAACTATTATATATTGCTGGAAATCCCAGGATGTCTACTTTCCAACGTAATTGAGTGCGCGCCAATCGGGCTTCTTTATCTCCAGAAAATTCACTTCGAGTGCAGGGAGGTCAGAATCCAACAGCATGAGCAGTCCTTTTTCAGCCTCTAAATCAGATTTTTGCTCAGGTCCCTCAATTTCAGCCAGTAAATACCTGAAATCATAGAAAAACACACAAATTCATAGTAAAGTCCAGAAATGTGATTTTTGAATAAAAACTAATAAAAATATAATAAAAAGTAACTAAAACATACTAAAAACTATGTAAAAACAATGCCAAAAATGGTATAAATTATCCGCTTATCACAACACCAAACTTAAATTGTTGCTTGTCCCCAAGCAACTAAAAATAAAATAGGATAAAAAGAAGAGAATATACAATGAATCCCAAACTTATCAATGAATATTAGCTTCAATTAGATGAGCGGGACTTGTAGCCTTTTTGCTTCTGAACAGTTTTGGCATCTCACTTTATTCTTTGACATTCAGAATGATTGGCATCTATAGGAACTCAGAATTCAGATAGTGTTATTGATTCTCTTAGTTCAGTATGTTGATTCTTAAACACAGCTACTCTATGAGTCTTGGCCGTTACCCTAAGCATTTTGTTTTCCAGTTTTACCACCGGATACATAAATGCCACAGACACATAACTGGGTGAACCTTTTCAGATTGTGACTTAGCTTTGCTAGAGTCCCCAATTAGTGGTGTCCAGAGCTCTTAAGCACATTCTTTTTGCTTTGGACCACGACTTTAACCGCTCAGTCTCAAGCTTCTCACATGACACCTTCACTCCACAAGCACATGGTTAGGGACAACTTGGTTTAGCCGCTTAGGCCAGGATTTTATTCCTTTGGGACCTCCTATCCATTAATGCTCAAAGCCTTGGATCCTTTTTCTACCCTTGCCTTTTGGTTTAAAGGGCTATTGGCTTTTTCTGCTTGCTTTTTCTTTTTCTTTCTTTTTTTCTTCCTTTTTTTTGCAAGCTTTGTATTCACTGCTTTTTCTTGCTTCAAGAATCAATTTTATGATTTTTCAGATTATCAATAACATTTCTCTTTTTTCATCATTCTTTCAAGAGCCAATAATTTTAACATTCATAAACAACAAATTCAAAAATATGCATTGTTCAAGCATTCATTCAGAAAATAAAAGGTATTACCACCACATCAAAATAATTAAACTAATTTCAAGATAGAATTCGAAATCATGCACTTCTTGTTCTTTTGCAATTAAAAACATTTTTCATTTAAGAACGGTGATGTATTCATAGGACATTCATAGCTTTAAGGCATAGACACTAGACACTAATGATCATGTAATAAAAACACAAACATATATAAAACATAAAGCATAGGGAACGAAAAATAGAAAATTAAGGAAAAAGGAAATTAAAGAACGGGTCCACCTTAGTGATGGCGGCTAGTTCTTCCTCTTGAAGATCTTATGGAGTGCTTTAGCTCCTCTATGTCTCTTCCTTGCCTTTGTTGCTCCTCCCTTATAGCTCTTTGGTCTTCTCTAATTTCATGGAGGAGGATGGAATGCTCTTGGTGCTCCATCCTTAGTTGTCCCATGTTGGAACTCAGTTCTCCTAGGGAGGTGTTGATTTTCTCCCAATAGTTTTGTGGAGGAAAGTGCATCCGTTGAGGCATCTCAGGGATTTCATGATGAGGAACTTCCTCATGCTCTTGTTGAGGTCCATGAGTGGGCTCTCTTGTTTGCTCCATCCTTCTCTTAGTGATGGGCTTGTCCTCTTCAATGAGGATGTCTTCCTCTATAACAATTGCAGCTGAATTGCATAGGTGACAAATGAGATGAGGGAAGGCCAACCTTGCAAAAGTGGAGGGCTTGTCCGCCACCTTGTAGAGTTCTAAGGATATGATCTCATGAACTTCTACTTCCTCTCTATTCATGATACTATGGATCATGATAGCCCGGTCTATTGTAACTTCAGACCGGTTGCAAGTAGGAATGATTGAGCGTTGGATGAACTCTAACCATCCCCTAGCCACGGGTTTGAGGTCAAGCCTTCTTAGTTGAACCGGCTTGCCTCTTGAATCTCTCTTCCATTGAGTGCCTTCCACACAAATGTCCCTAAGGACTTGGTCCAACCTTTGATCAAAGTTGACCCTTCTAGTGAAAGGGTGAGGATCTTCTTGCATCATTGGTAAGTTGAATGCCAACCTCACATTTTCCGAACTAAAATCCAAGTAGTTCCCCCGAACCATTGTGAGCCAATTCCTTGAGATCGGGTTCACACTTTGGTCATGGTTTTTAGTGATCCATGCATTGGCATAGAACTCTTGAACAATTAAGATCCCAACTTGTTGAATGGGGTTGGTGAGAATTTCCCAACCTCTCCTTCGAATTTCATGTCGGATCTCCGGATATTCACTCTTTTTGAGTTTAAAGGGGACCTCGGGGATCACCTTTTTCTTGGCCACAACTTCATAGAAGTGGTCTTGATGGATCTTTGAGATGAATCTCTCCATCTTCCATGACTCGAAGGTGGAAGCAATTACCTTTCCTTTCCTCTTTTTAGAGGTTTCTCCGGCTTTAGGTGCCATTAGTGGTTATGGAAAAATAAAAAATTTAAGCTTTTCCCACACCAAACTTAGAAAATTTGCTCGTCCTCGAGCAAAAGAAGAAAGAAAAGAGTAGAAGAAGAAGAAATGGAGGAGATGGAGTGTTGGTGTACGTTCGGCCAAGGTGGGTTGTAGTGTGTATTTTAAGTGAAATTGAAGGTAGTGAGGAGGGGTATTTATAGGGTAAGAGAGGAGGGTTCGGTCATGAAGAGGAGGGTTTGGGAGGGAAATGGTTTGAATTTGAATGGTGAGGTAGGTGGGGTTTTATGATGGATGGATGTGAGTGGTGAAGATAGTATGGAGAAGAGGGTAAGATTTGATAGGTGAATGGTGTTTGGGGAAGAGGTATTGAGGTGATTGGTCAATGGTGTATGGGGAAGAGTGTTATGGAAAGGTGTGAAGAGGAGAGAAGAAGAAGTGGGGTAGGTGGGGATCCTGTGGGGTCCACAGATCCTCAGGTGTCAAGGAATTTGAGTCCCTACACTATCCTGGCATTTAAACGCCCATTTTGTGCCAAAGCTGGCATTTAACGCCAGCTCTGCTACCTTTCTTGGCATTAAACACCACTCTGCTGCCCATTTCTGGAGTTAAACGCCAGCCAGATGCCCATTTTTGGCATTTAACGCCAGCCTGTGCCAGACAGCCCTTTCTGGCGTTAAATGCCCAGAGTGCTGCCCATTCTGGCGTTTAACGCTTAGAATGCTACCAGGCTGGGCGTTAAACGCCCATTCTGCTATCCTTACTGGCATTTAAACGCCAGTAAGCCTGTCCTCCAGGGTGTGCTATTTTTAATGCTATTTTTCATTCTGTTTTTTATTTTTCAGTTGTTTTTGTGACTTCACATGATCATCAACCTAAAGAAAACATAAAATAACAATGGAAAATAAATAAATATAATTAAATAACATTGGGTTGCCTCCCAATAAGTGCTTCTTTAATGTTTGTAGCTTGACAGTGAAGCTCTTAGAGAGCTTCACAGAGACTCAGAGCTTGATGTTGGCCTCTCAACACCAAACTTAGAAGTTGAGTGTGGGGGCTCTGTTTGACTCTGTATTGAGAGAAGCTTCTCATGCTTCCTCTCCATGGTTACAGAAGAAGATCCTTGAGCCTTAAACACAAGGTAGTCCTCATTCACTTGAACGACTAACTCTCCTCTGTCCACATCAATCACAGCTCTTGCTGTGGCTAGGAAGGGTCTCCCAAGGATGATGGATTCATCATCTTCCTTCCCAGTGTCTAGGATTATGAAATCAGCAGGGATGTATAGGCCTTCAACCTTCACCAAGACATCCTCTATGAGTCCATAAGCCTGTTTCCTTGAATTATCTGCCATCTCTAGTGAGATTCTTGTAGCTTGCTCCTTAAAGATCCCTAGTTTCTCCATTACAGAGAGGGGCACGAGGTTTATCCCTGACCCCGGGTCACACAGAGCCTTCTCAAAGGTCATGGTGCCTATGGTACAAGGTATTAAGAACTTTCCAGGATCCTGTTTCTTCTGAGGTAATTTCAGTTAAACCAGATCATTTAGTTCATTGATGAGCAATGGGGGTTCATCCTCCCAAGTCACATTACCAAATAACTTGGCATTCAGCTTCAAGATTGCTCCTAGATATTGAGCAACTTACTCTTCAATAATATCTGCATCCTTTTCAGAGGAAGAATACTCATCAGAGCTCATGAATGGCAACAGTAAGTTCAGTGGAATCTCTATGGTCTCTATATGAGCCTCAGATTCCTTTGGTTCCTCATTAGGGAACTCCTTGGAGGCCAGTGGACGTCTATTGGGGTCTTCCTCATTAGAAATCACTGCCTTTCCCTCCTCTACAGGTTTGGGCGATATTGGTTATATTTATGGCCTTGCACTCTCTTTTTGGATTCTCTTCTGTATTACTTGGGAGAGTACTAGGAGGGAGTTCAGTAACTTTCTTACTCAGCTGACCCAGTTGTGCCTCCAAATTTCTAATGGAGAACTTTGCTTCACTCATGAAACTGAGAGTGGTCTTAGGTAGATCAAAGACTATAGTTGCTAAGTTAGAGTGGGTCTGCTTAGAATTCTCTATTTGTTGCTGAGAAGATGATGGAAAAGGTTTGCTATTGCCAAACCTGTTTCTTCCACCATTATTATTATTGAAGACTTGATTAGGCTTCTGTTGATCCTTCCATGAGAGATTAGATGATTCTTCCATGAAGGATTATAGGTGTTTCGATTGGATTCTCCCATGTAATTCACCTCTTCCATTCCAGGATTCTCAGGGTCATAGGCTTCTTCTTCAGAAGAAGCTTCCTTAGTACTGCCTGATGCAGCTTGCATTCCATACAGACTCTGAGAAATCATATTGACTTGTTGAGTCAATATTTTGTTCTGAGCCAATATTGCATTCATAGTATCAATCTCAAGAACTCCTTTCTTCTGAGTTATCCCATTATTCACAGGATTCTTTTCAAAAGTGCACATGAACTGGTTATTTACAACCATTTCAATGAGTTCCTGGGTTTCTGCAGTCGTCTTCTTCAGATGAAGAGATCCTCCAGTAGAGTGGTCCAATGACATCTTGGACAATTCAGACAGACCATCATAGAATATACATATGATGCTCCATTCTAAAAACATGTTAGAAGGATACATTCTGATCAATTGCTTGTATCTTTTCCAACCTTCATAGAGGGATTCACCTTTCTTCTGTCTAAAGGTTTGGACTTCCACTCTAAGCTTGCTCAATATTTGAGATGGAAATAATTTGCCCAAGAAAGCATTGACCAGCTTTTCCCAAGAGTTTAGGCTATCTTTAGGTTGTGAGTCCAACCATGTCCTAGCTCTGTCTCTTACAGCAAAAGGAAAAAGCATAAGTCTGTAGATCTCAAGATTGACCCCATTGGTCTTAACAGTGTCACAGATTTACAAGAATTCAGCTAAGAACTGATGAGGATCTTCCAATGGAAGTCCATGAAACTTGCAATTCTGCTGCATCAGAGAAACTAATTGAGGGTTAAGCTCAAAGTTGTTTGCTCCAATTGCAGGAATTGAGATGCTCCTTCTACAGAAGTCAGAAGAGGGTGCAATAAAGTCACCATGCATCTTCCTTGTATTTCCACTATTGTTGTTGGGTTCGGCCATCTCTTCTTCTTTTTCGAAAGATTCAGTCAAGTCCTCTCCAGAGTGTTGTGCTTTTGCTTCTCATAGCTTCCTCTTTAGAGTCTTTTCAGGTTCCGGATCAGCTTCAACAAGAATGTTCTTATCCTTGCTCCTGCTCATATGAAAAAGAAGAGAACAGAAAAGAATAGGAATTCTCTATGTCACAGTATAGAGATTTCTTTATGTGAGTAGAAGAACAGAAAAGTATAATGAAGAAGATATAAGATAAAGAATTCGAACACAGAGAGGGAGAGAGGGTTCGAATTATAAGAGGAAGAGAAGTGTTAGTAGATGAATAAATAAATAGAAAAAGATGAGAGAGAGAGAGAGAATTCGAATTTCAAATTAAAATAAAAGGAAAATATTTTTGTTTTTGTTTTAATTATTGGTTAGTATTCGAAATTTAAGGGAATAAATAAAGTAAAATTTGAAAACTAAATAAATTAATTAATTAAAAAGATTTTTGAAAAAGTGGTTAGTGATTTTCGAAAATTGGAGAGAGAAAAGTAGTTAGGTGGTTTTGAAAAAGATATGATTGAAATAGAAAACTTTTAAAATCAAACAAAAAGTCAATTAGTTAATTGAAAAAGATTTGAAAATCCATTTTGAAAAGATAAGAAGTTAGAAAAGGATTTTGAAATTGATTTTGAAAAAGATATGATTGAAAATCATTTTGAAAAAGATTAGAAAAGGAAATTAGAAAGATTTGATTTTTGAAATTAAAGTTGATTACTTGACTAACAAGAAAATAAAAGATATGATTCTTAGAGTTTATAGATTAAATCTTTCTTAATAGGCAAGTAACAACTTGAAATTTTTGAATCAAAACATTAAATGCTATCATTAATTTCGAAAATATGGAATAAAAGTAAGAAAAAGATTTTGAAAATCAATTTTTAAAATTTTAAAAAATTTTAAAAAATGAAAAAGATTTGATTTTTGAAAAAGTTTTGAAAAGATAGGATTTTTAAATTGAAATTTTGACTTGACTCATAAGGAACAACTAAATTTTAAAACTTTTTTACTAAATCAATTCAAAATTTTCAAAATTTATGAAAAGAATAAGGGAAAGATATTTTTTTGATTTTTTAATTTTAATGAGGAAAGAGAAAAACATAAAAATGATGCAAAACATAAAAATTTAAAATCAAAGCAAAAAATGCATGCAAGACATTTTGAATGTCAAGATGAACACCAAGAACACTTTGAAGATCATGATGAACATCAAGAACATGTTTTTGAAAATTTTTAAGAAAAGAAAAACATGCAAGATACCAAACTTAAAAATTTTTATTCTATAGACACTAATAATTCAAGAATGTATATGAAAAACAAGAAAAAACATAAAACAAGAAAATGTAAGGATCAAATAAGGAAAATCATCAAGAACAACTTGAAGATCACGAAGAACACCATGCATAGATTTTCGAAAATAAGAAAAATGCAATTGACACCAAACTTAAGAATTGACACTAGACTCAAACAAGAAACACAAAATTTTTGGTTTTTATGATTTTATGAATTTTTTTGTGTATTTTTCAAAAATCATATGAAAAAAGAAAATAAATAAATTCAAAATTTTTAATAGGAATTCCATGAATCATGCAATGTTAGTCTAAAGCTTCGGTCCAAAAATTTAGACATGGCTAAATAGCCAGGCAAGCTTTATGTGAAAGCTTTGGTCCAAAAGATTAGACATGGCCAGATGGCCAGCCAAGCTTTAGCAGAGCATTACATACAACAGCCAAGTAGATGGGAATCCAAAGGCTCTTGCATTGATAAGTGGAAGCCTCAGTCCAAAAAAAAAATTAGACAAGGCTTAACAGCCAGCCAGGCTTCAACATATCATCTGAAACTCTAGAATTCATTCTTAAAAATTATGAAGAACATAGAATAATTTATTTTATTTTATTTTTGAAATTTTTCGAAAATAAATAAAAATAAAAAAGCTTAAACATAAAATAAAAGTACCTAATCTGAGCAACAAGATGAACCGTCAGTTGTCCAAACTCGAACAATCCCCGGAAACGGTGCTAAAAACTTGGTGCATGAAATTGTGATCTCAACTGCGCCAACAACTTGGTACGCACGATCGTAATCTCAACTCTTTTTCACAACTCCACACAACTAACCAGCAAGTGCGCTGGGTCGTCCAAGTAATAAACCTTACGTAAGTAAGGGTCGATCCCACGGAGATTGTCGGCTTGAAGCAAGCTATGGTCATCCTTGTAAATCTCAGTCAGGCAGATTCAAATGGTTATGAGGTTTTGATAATTAAAATATAAATAAAATATAAAATAGGATAGAGATACTTATGTAATTCATTGATGGGAATTTCAGATAAGCGTCTGGAGATGCTTTATTACTTCTGAACTTCTGCTTTCCTACTACCTTCCTCCAACCATGCGTTACCTCCTTCCGTGGCAAGCTGTATGATCCTCTCAGATGAAAACAAATCTATATGCGCTGTCACCGCACGGCTAATCATCTGTCGGTTCCCGCTAGCGTCGGAATAGGACCACTGTCCTTTTGAACACTGTCACTTGTGCCCCACATTCACAGGTTTGAAACTCGTCACAGTCATTCCTTCCCAGATCCTACTCAGAATACCACAGACAAGGTTTAGACTTTCCGGATCCCGGATCCTACACGGAATATCACAAACAAGGTTTAGACTTTTCGGATCCCAGGAATGGCTGCCAATAATTCTAGCCTATACCATGAAGGTTCTAATCTTAGATTAGAAACCCAAGAGAATATACTCCAGCTGTCGTCCAATGACTACGTTGAACATTATGTAGATCGCTTTGTTGTTGTCAGGCATGCGACTTTGGCTAAGCGAGTAACAAAGATTGGGTGATTGTCATGGGTCACCCCTTCATTCTGACTTAACTGAATTAAGTACGAGAGTATATCTTGGAGAAGAAGTAGGCGTGAATTGAATAGAAAACATTAGTAATTACATTAATTCATGAAGAACAGCATAGCTCCACACCTTAATCTAAGGGGTGTAGAAACTCCACCGTAGAAAATACATAAGTGAAAATAGGGTAGGCATGGCCAAGTGGCCAGCCTCTGATGGAGGTCTCAAAGTGTAAAAGCTACATTAGATAAAAGATGAACAAAAGGAGAGACATCAAATAAATCTCTAAAAGTAGTTTTTATACTAAACTAGTAACTAGGGTTTACAGAAAATGAGTAACTAAGTACAGATAGTGCAGAAATCCACTTTCGGGGCCCACATGGTGTGTGCTTGGGCTGAGCATTGAAGCTTTTTCGTGCTTAGGCTGTTCCTGGAGTTAAATGCCAGCTTTGGTGCCAATTTGGGCGTTTAACTCCAATTCTGGTGCCAGTTTGGGCGTTTTACGCCAAGATGTTTTAGGCTGGCTTTGGACGCCAGTTTGGGCCCTCAAATCTCGGGCAAAGTATAAACTATTATATATTGCTGGAAAGCCCAAGATGTCTACTTTTTAACGCAATTGAGAACACACCAATTGGGATTCTATAGCTCCAGAAAATCCACTTCGATTGCAGGGAGGTCAGAATCCAACAGCATATGCAGTCCTTTTTCAACCTCAGAATTAGATTTTTGCTCAGGTCCCTCAATTTCAGTCGGAAAATACCTAAAATCACAAAAAAAACACACAAACTCATAGTAAAGTCCAGAAATGTGATTTTTGAATAAAAACTAATAAAAATATAATAAAAGTAACTAAAACATACTAAAAACTATTTAAAAACAATGCCAAAAATGGTATAAATTATCCGCTCATCAGGCATTAATATCCAAAGAACAAAACAAGCTAAGTGCCTATGATATGTGTGTGCTAAGGAGAGGCTTGAGCAAGTAAGCCGGACGTGGTGGAAATTGGCGAATTAAGAATTGTTATGAGATATGCGTTGCAAGTATAGTTCTTAACCAACCAGAAATCGGCTTATCAATTTAGAAGGGTTGTCACAAAAATCAAAATTAAAATACTGGGAGTATGAATCCCAGGTCGTCTCCCAACGAGTTGCAGAAAGGTGTGCTATTTTTTTAATCAGATGTTTTCAAAAAGGGTTTGAGTTGAATAAACAGGAAATTAAATTGGAGAAATTATGTAAGTTAAATAAAAGCCTTGATTGGGAGTAGATTAGTTGGAAGCCCTATTCTTGTTGAAGTACTCTCAAGATTAATTGATAATTGAAGGTTGTTCTATTTAGTTATCCCTTACTAGGTAAGGGAAAGTCAAACAAGTTGGAATACTGTTTCTATTCACAAGTTCCAATCCGCTCAATTGAAAAGGATTAGTGTCAGTGACTAGAGAGCATTCCAACAATAAACCCAATTACAATTTTTCTTTTAAGCATCCCAACTCAAGGGTTCCTTTCAATCAACTCCCCATCAAGTTAGGGAACTACTCGCTCATTGTGAACGTAGAACTCATAACATAGGAAAGGGAATTAAAGAAAGACATGATAAATAAAACTCAAAGGAATCAATTAAAAATAAAAGTAATTCTTGTATTAATAAATTCTAAAATAATCCAATAGTAAAATTGAGTAAATTAAAGGACATGGAAGAGTAAAGCCAAGTAAAGAAAACGAACTAGAATGATGAAGTCTTGATGAGGTAATAACTCTTCTTAATATCCCAATGCAAAGAGCAATAGAAATAAAAATCCTAAGAACTATGAATGTTTAGAGAGAAAACCTAGAGGAGGAGTAAGACTAGATCTAAAAACTAAAAATTGTGTAGAATGAATGTTGTTCCTGGTTTCTGCATGTTCTCTGGCTCTAGTCTGCTTTTCTGGGCCGAAAACTGAGTCAAAACAGGGCCCAAAATTGCCCCCAGCAAATTCTGCAGATTATGCAGATCGCGCACGTCACGCGATCGCGTCATTCATGCGGACGCGTCATTCGGCGTTTTGCTTGGCACGCGGGCGCGTCGTCCACGCCTCTGCGTCACTTGTGCTATTTCAATCCGTGCGGTTGCATGAGCCATGCGGCCGCGTCACTGCGATTTCCTCTCTTTCACGCGGTCGCGTGAGCCATGCGGCCGCGTCACTTTTCGCTGGTCATCTCCTTAATTTCCTGTGTTCCTTCCAATTTTGCAAGCTCCATTTCCAATCTCCAACTCATTCATGCCCTATAAATCCTGAAACACTTAACACACAGACCACGGCATCAAATGGAATAAAGGAGAATTAAAATACATAATTAAAAGTCTCTAGGAAGCAAGTTTTCAATCATGTAATAATTTTAGGAACGAAGTATAAATGCATGCTAATCATATGAATAAGTGGGTAAAGATCATGATAAAACCACACAATTAAACACATTATAAACCATAAAATAGTGGTTTATCAACCTCCCCACACTTAAACATTAGCATGTCCTCATGCTTAGCTAAAGGAGATAAAATAAATGAGTAGGAACATGTAAAACTCATGCAATGCAATGCAACCTATATATGTGAATGCAACTATATGATTCTTGTCCACTTGATCAATAGTAAATAAGCTCTTCAAAATGATTACAAATCAAATTCCACTAATTCAATTCTTATACAGTAAGAACAGATAAAAATGCAAGAAGGTAGCTCATGAAAGCAGGGAACATAGAATTTTAAGCATTGAACCCTCACTGATGATGTATGTACACTCTGATCTCTCTAGTGTATAGGGCAATCACTCTATCCTTCTCTAATCGTGCTTTTTAATTTTTTGTTCTTCTCCTAACCAATCAACAACATTTAATATACCAATGCAAACATCATGAGGTCTTTTCAAGGTTGTAATGGGGCTAAGGTAATGGTAGGGATACATATATGGCTAAGTAAGCTTATAAACTGAATCTTTAATTAACTCAAGCTTTAACATAACATATATATATTCTATATAACTTTAGAATTCACATATAGCTACCCAGAATTTCCCTTTCACATTCTACACTCATGTATCAACTTTTTATCTTAATTTTATTATACATGCATTGATTTTTGAATTCTTAACTTAACATTGGGGTAATTTTGTCCCCTTATTTATTTATTGAATATTTTTGGTTTTTTTTAACATAAACATAAAAATAAACATAGCTTATCAATGCACATAGATTTTTAATTCTTATAGTTTCACATGAGTAGGTGTCCAAATTCCCATTATATTATCATGACACATTCCCTTATTATCTTTTGTTTCCACAACTTCCCATTATATTAGCACACATAATTCTATCTTAAGCTAACCAAAGATTCAGTTTGGGATATATAATTGTTTTTCCGCTTAAGGCTAGTAATGTGGTAAAATATAGAACAAATGGGATTTAAAGGCTCAAAGTGGCTAACAAAGGTAATTGAAATGGTAGGCTTAATTTGGATAAGTGAGCTAAACAATTAATGGCCTCAATCATATGCAAACATATAAATATAATAAACATTGGACATATAGGATGAAACAAAATATAGATTACAATTATAGAGAAGTAAACACACAAGAATAAAATAATTATGGTTAAATAGTGTAACCATGCATAAAGGCTCGAATCTCATAGGTTGTGTGTTCTTTAGCTCAAAAATCATGTTCCAAATACAACTTCAAGCAAATTTAAGATAAAAGTTTTAATTAAAATTAGTGAAATTTTGTTCCAAAACTAGAGTCTTAGAAGAAACTTATTGTCTTTTCGATCAAGTAGAACATGCATGCAACTAATCTATTACTATGCAATTTATCCTATTCTACAAAAGAAAAACTAACTAAATATCCTAATTTATTTGTGTTTAGGGAAGAGAAATTACCTCCGAAAGTCAGGTACTGATCGACCTCCCCACACTTAAGGGTTTGCACTGTCCTCGGTGCCATCTGTCATAAACAAAGGTGGGCTGGTAAAGGACGTGGAGTCCGGGGTGTCTGAGTCCTTGAATTTTCCCATAATCAGCTCCTTCAGGTATGTGAATCGGCGCTTGTTACGGTGCTTTCTCATCTTAGCTTTGTGTTCCTGCCGATCCAACCTCTCGAGTATCTGATGGAGCAGTTGGTCTGTAGTAGGTGCTTGTGGTGTTGAAGAAGGAATATCTTCAACCGGTTCAGTAGGATGGCTTGTGGCGGCTGGTGGAGGTCTGATGTATTTCCCGTTAGGGACATACTGATCATCCCGTGGAAGCATGGCTTCGGTGTCCCCAGCTCTGTAGGAGACTCTGGCTGCTGAGACATGATCTGAGACCAAGACAGGAAAAGGTAAGTTGCCCGCAATTTGTACGTGTCCCATGGCATTCCGGATGTGTCTTGGTAGGTTCAGAGGTTGGTCTGTAAGGATGCAGCATAGTAGAACGGCCATGTCCGCAGTGAAGGAGGACTCGTGAGTGCTCGGAAAGACGTAATGGGACATGATCTGTGCCCATACGTGAGCCTCCAAGGTAAGTGCTGAAGCCGATATTCCCTTAGAGCGGGTACGATGGAATCCGTAAATCCAACGGCTGTCAGGTAGTGCGATAACTCTGAGAACGGCGTCCCAGTCAAATTAGTACATCTGGCGCTTGAGTGCGGCTTCTTGAAAGGTGTCCAATCCTTTTGGAGTAGGGGGAAGATCTAGAGCTCTTTGAATGGCCTCTTCTATAATGGGGACTTGCTTCTGAGGGACAAAGACAGACTGCAGGGTTGGCAGGTGGAAGTTGGAGTAGAACTCGACTACCCAAGAAAGATTGACCTGCCTCGGCTGTCTCTGTAGGAAATCCCATTGTCTTTGTGCAATTTGCAGCTCAACAAAGGTAGCAATATGGTTTGGGAGGAGAAGAAGGTATTCGTTGTTGTAACTCCTTTCTGCCAAGATGGGGAACATCTGCTCACAGTAGCGATTGGGAAATCGCACAGTGTCCTTTGCTGGGAAGGCTTTTTCTTTATTATCAACCTTTATAATCCTCTTAGTTCTTTTTGTTGAGGGTTTAACCGCAGTTGAAGAGGGCTCTGCCACTAATGCTCTTTTTTTCCTCTTCTTGCTGGTGGTTTGGGAGTAGCTTTCTCTTTTCCTTTCTTAGTGGCCATCCTGAAAGGGAGAAAAGAGGAAGTATGTCAAAATGTCAAGGGGTAAAGCAAGGAATATGATGGTATGGGTGGCAATCAATGCACATTAAAGATGAATGAAGTGAACACATGGTCATGACTACATGTGAAAAATTCATCAAAGGGAATAAAGTAAGTGCATGTTTGGGTAATTAGATGCAAGATGTTTATTGGCATGCCGGCAAAGGCATGAGTAGCATAGGTCAAGCATCACTCGTAACAAACCATCACGTTTGTATTGACAATTATTTTCAACGAATAAAATATGAAAGGGGTTTTGTGAAAAACAAGCATTTATTAGTAGAATAGAATAACGTAGGAAATGCATAACGCTATATTGGCCTTTTCACAAACACATAGCGTGCATGGTAAATAAGGTATAGAAAGTATTAAAGTGAACATGCAAGCAACCCTTTAAAAAGGTAATATATAATTGCCGAACAATTTTACAACGATCCACAAGTATATAATGAGAAATAATGGCTCAATTAAATTTCCAACACCAAGTAAAAAGGAAAAAGAAAGAAAAAAGAAAATATGGATAATGAAAGTAAAAAGAAAAGAAAAGAAGGTGACATATAAAAATAAGAAGAATAATAGAAAAGTAAGGGGGGAAGAAGAAAAGAAAACCTTGTTAATGGGAATGAGAGAGAGAGAGAGAGTAGAAAGGGAGAAAGAAGGAAGAAGGGAGAAAGAAGAAATAAGAGGGGAAAAAGAGAAAATAGGATTTGGGGAAAAGAAAGATAAGATAATTGGCAAATCAGGGAAGCTGTGCGGCGCAAGCGATGCGGCCGCGTGGGGCACGCGGTCGCGTGAATTGAGCTTATAATAATTGACGCAATCACGTCGGTCACGCGGTCGCGTGACCCGTTTTATGCTACTGGCACGAGGGCAGCCTTGCCCTTACACAACTCTCTGTTCGAAATTTTATTTATTGCCAAATCTGGGGTGACGCGATCGCGTGGGTCATGCGATTGCGTGAGTGGCCATGAGAAGGATATGACGCGGTTGTGTCGGTCACGCGGCCGCGTGGGAAGAATTGTGCGTTCAGCACCAATCCAGCACCACTCTAGCACAATTTTCGGTCGTGCACCCTCTTTACGTCGAATTCCAGGGCACGCAGCCGCGTGAGTGATGCGCTCGCGTGGGAGGCCAATGTTCCCATTTGACGCGGACGCTCGGCGACGCGGTCGCCTGGGGCGATTTGTGCCACTGGCACGCCTCCAGCCACGCTCTTGCGGGACTCTCTGTTCGTTTAATTATTTCCTCCCATCTCGTGCGACGCGGACGCGTTAATGAGGCGGTCGTGTCGCGTAAAATTTTTTTTTTTTAAATATGTAAATGCAGATGTGCAAAATATACCGATAAAGAAAAGAGTTATTGAATAAGGAAAACTAAAAATAAAGAAAAGAACGATCATACCATGGTGGGTTGTCTCCCACCTAGCACTTTGCTTTAACGTCCGTAAGTTGGACGCTCCACTAGCTCAGGCTTTGGCTATGTGGGGATCTTCCAAGAGGAAGATCTTGAGCTCCTTGTTTTTCTTTCGCTTCTCGCCATGGTACAGCTTTAAACGATGTCCATTAACTTGGATAAGTTCAGAGCTTGAAGGATGGCTTAGGTGATAAACTCCGTACGGTTCGGCCTTCTCTACTCTGTATGGACCTTCCCATCTTGATCTCAACTTGCCTGGCATGAGCCTCAGTCGAGATTTGTAAAGGAGGACCAAATCCTCAGGTTGGAACTCTTTTCTCTTGATGTGCTGATCATGTACAGCCTTCATCTTCTCCATGTAAAGCCTTGAGTTCTCATAAGCTTCTAGGAAAAGGCTTTCCAGTTCTTGCAGTTGCAACTTCCTTTCAGCTCCGGCTTTCTCAATTCCCATGTTGCACTCCTTTACTGCCCAAAAGGCTTTGTGCTCTATTTCAACAGGGAGATGACAAGCTTTGCCATAAACTAAGCGGAAAGGACTCATCCCAATGGGTGTTTTGTATGCTGTTCTATATGCCCAGAGTGCATCTTGTACCCTGGTGCTCCAGTTTCTTCTATGAGGTTTGACTATCTTCTGCAAGATACGCTTTATCTCTCTGTTTGACACCTCGGCCTCCCCATTAGTTTGAGGATGGTAGGCTATTGCAACCTTATGAATTATCTCATGCTTCTTCATTAATCCTGTTAGTCTCCTGTTACAAAAATGGGTGCCTTGATCGCTCACGATTGCTCGTGGTGATCCAAAGCGACAAATAACGTGGTTTCTCACAAAGGAAACAACAGTGTTAGCATCATCAGTGCGGATAGGAATTGCTTCCACCCATTTGGAAACGTAATCTACAGCTAACAATATATAAAAATAACCATTAGAATTTCGAAATGGACCTATGAAGTCAATGCCCCAAACATAAAAAATTTCACAGAAAAGCATAATTTGTTGAGGCATCTCATCCCTCTTGGATATATTACCAAATTTTTGGCATGGGAAACAAGATCTACAAAATTCAGCAGCGTCTCTAAAAAGTGTAGGCCACCAGAATCCACAGTCTAAGATTTTTCTAGCTGTTCTTTGAGGGCCAAAATGTCCTCCACTCTTAGACGAGTGACATGCCTCTAAGTTGGACTGGAATTCTGATTGAGGCACACACCGTCTAATTACCTGGTCAGCGCCACATCTCCATAAATATGGGTCATCCCATATATAATATTTATACTCACTTTTTAGCTTGTCTCTTTGATGCTTAGAAAAGTTTGGAGGAAAGGTGCGGCTAACTAGATAATTAGCTACAGGTGCATACCAAGGGACTACCTCAGATACCGCTTGCAGGTTATCAAATGGGAAATTATCAGCTATAGGAGTGGGGTCATCTATAATGTGCTCAAGGCGACTCAAATGGTCTGCCACTAAATTCTGGTTACCACTCCTATCCTTAATTTCTAAATCAAATTCTTATAATAGCAGTATCCAACGTATAAGCCTTGGTTTGGACTCTTTTTTAGCAAATAGATACTTTGGAGCTGCGTGGTCTGAGTACACTACTACCTTCGTACCAAGTAAATAGGCTCTGAATTTATCCAGAGCAAAAACAATAGCAAGAAGCTCTTTCTCAGTAGTAATATAATTGGACTGAGCGGCATCTAAAGTTTTAGACGCATAAGCAATAACAAAGGGGTCCTTACCTTCACGCTGAGCCAGTGCTGCTCCTACTATATGGTTGGAGGCGTCACACATTATTTCAAATGGCTGGCTCCAGTCTGGTCCTCTCACAATTGGAGCTTGAGTCAGGGTAGTCTTCAGCTTATCAAATGCTTGTTTGCAATCCTCACTAAACTCGAACACAATATCCTTCTACAGTAGTCTGGATAAGGGAAGTGCTACCTTACTGAAGTCCTTAATGAATCTCCTGTAAAAACCTGCATGGCCAAGGAACGAATGAACTTCCCTCACAGAAGAGGGGTAAGGTAAATTAGAAATAACATCCACCTTTGCTGGATCTACAGAAATGCCAGTATTAGACACAACATGTCCTAGTACAATACCTTGTTTTACCATAAAGTGATATTTTTCAAAATTTAATACAAGGTTTGTACTGACACATCTATCTAATACTCTAGATAATCCATCTAAGCAAAGGCTAAAATAATCACCATATACACTAAAATCATCCATAAAAACTTCCATACAGTCCTCAATAAGATCAGAGAAAAAATTCATCATGCACCTTTAGAAGGTAGCTGGTGCATTGCACAAGCCAAAGGGCATTTTCTTGTAAGCATAAGTCCCAAAAGGACATGTAAAAGTGGTCTTTTCCTGATCCTCAAGAGCTATATGAATCTGGAAATAACCTATGTAATCATCTAAAAAACAATAATGTGATTTACCTGACAGGCGATCCAGCATTTGATCAATGAATGGAAGAGGATAGTGATCCTTACGAGTGGCCTGGTTGAGGCGTCTGTAGTCAATGCAGACCCTCCAGGCGTTCTGAAATCTGGTTGCAATGAGATCTACATGCTCATTCTTCACTGTAATGACTCCAGACTTCTTGGGCACCACTTGTACTGGGCTTACCCATTCACTGTCTGAGATGGGATAGATGATATCTGCCTCCAGTAGTCTGGTCACTTCCTTTTTGACAACCTCTAAGATAGTGGGGTTTAGTCTTCTCTGTGGTTGACGAACAGGTCTTGCTCTCCCTTCTAAAAATATTCTATGCTCACAGACTTGAGGGTTGATGCCTACTATGTCTGCCAAACTCCAACCAATTGCCTTCATGTGCCTCCTCAGCACACTAAGTAACTGCTCTTCCTGTTGATAAGTGAGTTCCCTTGCAATGATAACTGGAAACTGCTCGTCCTCAAGGTAAGCATATTTGAGATGTGGAGGAAGGGGTTTTAATTCTAACTTCTGATCATGGTCAGGCTCTGGGTTGTCTGGAGCTGGTGACAAAGGTAAAGCACTGTCATTGTCCTCTGAGAATGTCCCCACACTTGGACCTTGTCCTATGTACTTCTCTTCAAATTCCTTCTGGTGAACTTCAGCCACGGTTTCATCTATGATGTCACACTGGAGGATAGAATGATCCTCCGGAGGATGCTTCATAACTCCATTCAGATTGAAGATTACTACTCGGCCATCTATTTCAAAAGAGTATGTTCCTGAAATAGCATATAATTTTAACTTCGAGGTCTGCAGGAATGGTCTTCCGAGTAGGATTGATGACGGCTTCTCTGAGTCATTTTGGGGCATCTCTAGGATATAAAATCAATGGGAAATGTGAGCCCCTTAATGCCCACTAATACATCTTCAGCAATTCCAGCCACTGTAATAATGCTTTTATCTGCTAACACAAAACGAGCTACCGACCTTTTTAAGGGAGGGAGCCTCAAAATATCATATATAGACAAAGGTATTATACTCACACATGCTCCTAAATCACACATGTAGTCAGCAAATACCACACCACCAATAGTATAATTAACCATACATGGACCTGGGTCACTACACTTTTCAGCTAAACCTACCATTAAAGTAGATATGGAACTACCTAAAGGAATAGTTTCTAATTCATTAATTTTGTCTTTATGTATACATAAATCTTTTAGAAACTTGGCATATTTAGGTACCTGTTGAATAACATCAAAAAGAGGAACAGTTACCTCAACCTTTTTGAATATCTCTACCATTTTGGGATCAGGTTCCAGCTGCTTCCTGGGCTTCCTTGTAAGTTGTGGAAATGGAATGGGAATGGTGTCTTCTGCAGTGTCTGCGCCCTTTGGTGCTTCCTCCTGTGGTTGAACTTCTTCTTTTTCATCTATGTCCTGTATGTCCTCTTCCTCTTCAACATCTTCTATTTCCACTACCTCTTTAGCTGAGGCGTATTCTGGTGGGCTTGGCTCCTCCTGATTCCTCTCCTGCAGTGTGGTTCCGGACCTTAGGGTGATGGCATTAATGCCACCCTTTGGATTGGGTAATGGTTGAGAGGGAATTCCACTGGAGCTCAAAGGCTGGTTATTGGAGTTATTCATTGATCTAATCTGTGAGACAAGAGCTTGCAGGGTAGAGTTCAGACCATTTAGTGTAGCATAAAGGTTATTTTCCATGGTTTTTTGTCTCTGATCAACAGATTGTAGTAAGTCATCATTAGCAGATGAAGAAGGATAAGTAATTTGAGAGGTCTGCTGTTGGGTATTCTGTGGTCCTTGGGATTGCCTTAGGTGAGGTGCTCTGTAAGGCTGGTTCTGGTTCTGCTGCCTGTTATTGTTGTTAATCCACCTCTGATTTCCCTAATTGTGTATGCCTCCTCTGTTGTTTTTGTCCCTCCAATTCTGGTTAGAATTGTCCTGCCATCCATGGCTATAATTTCCACCTTGATTGTACCCATGGTTGGGGCGGTCATAGAAGTTATGAGCGGCTGCCATGGTCTTGTCTTCTTGCTGGAGCTGCAGACATTCGTCAGTATAATGGCTATAATCAGCACAGATTCTGCAAACTCTCTGTGGGACTAACTGTTGGTTTTTCTGTGGTGGAGAAGGTTGAGCTTGCTGAACTTGTTGTTGATTCAATTGCATCTGCTTCAACAAGTTGGTCATTTTACAGATACTCTGAGTTAGAGCAGCAGTCTCTCTGCTAGAGGATACTTCTGCAACGACTTTTGAACGGCCTTGTTTCTGCCTGTGATTCCGAGTGGATTCAGCTAAGCCACTAATCAATTTCCATGCCTCATCAGTGGTCTTGTACTTTTTCATAGACCCATTACTAGCACTTTTCAATGTGGTCTTATCTTGGGGCCTCATGCCCTGTCTGACGTAACCGAGCAACACTATCTTGTCAATCATATGGTGGGGGCATGCTTTCAGAAGATTATTGAAGTGCTCCCAGTATTCATAGAGATTCTCAGATTCGTCTTGAACAATCATGGAAATGTCTTTCCTCAGTTTATCAGTAACTTCAGCTGGAAAGAACTTTTCCAAAAATTCTCTTCTAAGTGTATCCCAGTTGGATACAGTTGCTGCGGGTTGAATGTAGTACCACTCTCTTGCCTTTCCCTCAAGAGAAAATGGGAAATCTTTCAACAAAATTGAAGTTTCATCTGCACCATCATGCTTGACAGTAGAACAGGCTGCTTAAAAATCTCTCAGGTGCTTGATAGGCTCTTGAGCAGGTAAGCCATGAAACTTGGGCATCAAATTGAGAAGTGCAGTCTTTATTTCAAAGTCTGTAGCCACCGCTGGGTGATGCACTTGAAACGGTTGCATTGTAAAATCAGGGGCTCCAGCCTCCTGGATAGTAACTCTCCTAGGTTCTGCCATGTCACCTACACGTAAATCAATCGAATCAGTAGAACGCGGGCTAATTTCTTCCTCAAATGACGTTTCAGATCCGCCCTCAGAGAGGACTAACCGACGCCGAGCTTGCCTTATTCGTGAAATAGTTCTTTCAATCTCAAGATCGAATACTGGCAAGCTTGGATCAGGAAGTGAACGCGTCATCTAGCGAAAGAAACAAGCAGCTCATAGTAGCAAGATAAAATAAAATGCAAATAAATAAATTCCCATTAATAACTTTAGCACTCTATTGCAACTCCCCGGCAACGGCGCCAAAAATTGACGTGGCGGAAATTGGCGAATTAAGAATTGTTATGAGATATGCGTTGCAAGTATAGTTCTTAACCAACCAGAAATCCGCTTATCAATTTAGAAGGGTTGTCACAAAAATCAAAATTAAAATACTGGGAGTATGAATCCCAGGTCGTCTCCTAACGAGTTGCAGAAAGGTGTGCTATTTTATTAATCAGATGTTTTCAAAAAGGGTTTGAGTTGAATAAATAGGAAATCAAATTGCAGAAATTAAGTAAGTTAAATAAAAGCCTTGACTAGGAGTAGATTAGTTGGAAGCCCTATTCTTGTTGAAGTACTCTCAAGATTAATTGATAATTGAAGGTTGTTTTATTTAGTTATCCCTTACTAGGTAAGGAAAAGTCAAACAAGTTGGAATATTGTTTCTATTCACAAGTTCCAATCCGCTCAATTGAAAAGGATTAGTGTCAGTGAGTAGAGAGCATTCCAACAATAAACCCAATTACAATTTTTCTTTTAAGCATCCCAACTCAAGGGTTCCTTTCAATCAACTCCCCATCAAGTTAGGGAACTACTCGCTCATTGTGAACGTAGAACTCATAACATAGGAAAGGGAATTAAAGAAAGACATGATAAATAAAACTCAAAGGAATCAACTAAAAATAAAAGTAATTCTTGTATTAATAAATTCTAAAATAATCCAATAGTAAAATTGAGTAAATTAAAGGACATGGAAGAGTAAAGCCAAGTAAAGAAAACGAACTAGAATGACGAAGTCTTGACGAGGTAATAACTCTTCTCAATATCCCAATGCAAAGAGCAATAGAAATAAAAATCCTAAGAACTATGAATGTGTAGAGAGAAAACCTAGAGGAGGAGTAAGACTAGATCTAAAAACTAAAATTGTGTAGAATGAATGTTGTTCTTGGTTTCTGCATGTTCTCTGGCTCTTGTATGCTTTTCTGGGCCAAAAACTGGGTCAAAACAGGGCCCAAAATCACTCCCAGCGAATTCTGCAGATTATGCAGATCACGCACGTCACGCAATCGCGTCATTCATGCCGACGCGTCATTCGGCGTTTTGCTTGCCACGCGGGCGCGTCGTCCACACCTCTGCGTCACTTGTGCTATTCCAATCCACGCGGTTGCATAAGCCATGCGGCCGCGTCACTGCGATTTCCTCTATTTCGCGCGGTCGCGTGAGCCATGCGACCGCGTCACTTTTCGCTAGTCATCTCCTTAATTTCCTGTGTTCCTTCCAATTTTGCAAGCTCTCTTTCCAATCTCCAACGCATTCATGCCCTATAAAGCCTGAAACACTTAACACACAGATCACGGCATCGAATGGAATAAAAGAGAATTAAAATACATAATTAAAAGTCTCTACGAAGCAAGTTTTCAATCATGTAATAATTTTAGGAACGAAGTATAAATGCATGCTAATCATATGAATAAGTGGGTAAAGATCATGATAAAACCACACAATTAAACACATTATAAACCATAAAATAGTGGTTTATCAACCTCCCCGCACTTAAACATTAGCATGTCCTCATGCTTAGCTAAAGGAGATAAAATAAATGAGTAGGAACATGTAAAACTCATGCAATGCAATGCAACCTATATATGTGAATGCAACTATATGATTCTTGTCCAAAGCCCTTAGGGTGTCTCAACACCTAGCATCTTGAACCATCTGGGGCGGGAATGCTAGTTGAAAGCTTACTTTAAAGAGCTGCCTTAACACATAGCATTTAGTCTTAGCAAGCAATAAGTCTCAATCAAAAGAAAGAAAGCAAGAAAAGCTCAAACTAAGGACCAAACAATAACAAGTCTCATTTTTTTTATGTAATTCAAGTAAGGATCCAAAGGAGTGTCAATACTTCAGCCACAGAGAAAAATCACTAAAATACCATGCATGAAAACCCCATTAACTAGAATTGAATGTCTTCCAATAAGGACTCATATTTCTCTCTCTTTTCATTCATTCTTCTTGTGTTTTATGATGAAGAGAAAATTGGTCGGTATAGAATTTCACAAATAAATTCTCATTGCAAGTATAGTTTCTAAACCAACAAACAATCCTCAATAAAAAATTTGTTTGTCACAAGTACAAACCCCAATAAAAAAACCGAAGTATTCAAACCTCGGGTCGTCTCTCAAGGAATTGCAGGGAAGTGTTCTTGCTATTGGTTATGGGACAAGTATTTTTGGGGTTTTGAATAAAGGACATAAAAGATAAATTGCAAGAAAGTAAATGGAAACTCAAATGATAAAAAAGTCTTGGCAAGGGTTGATGGTTAAGGATCTTTATCCATGATATTAACCACAACATGATAATTGTAAGGATCAATCTCATTAAGTCATCCTCTAACAAGTGAAGGAAAGTCAAATGAGCTACACCAATGCTAATCCATAAGTCCTAGCCACCTCACTAATTAACTTAGTGGAAGCTAGAGTCAATGGACACCAATTATCAAGACTTGGACATTAGCAACTCAATTTCACCTAAGTTACCATCCCAAGCCAAGAACACAAAAATCTGCTCTAACATCCTTCCAAGCATTTAATCAAACACTTGGAAGACATAAAAGGAAAGCAAGATAAAATTGCAAGAAATATAAATCTACAACTACCAATTGCAAGGAAATTAACAACAAAAACTCACATCAACAATAAAAGAAATCAAACATAAATTGCATTAAAGAGAAAATAAAAGAAACAAGAGTGCATCAATAACAAAGTAAACAAATACAGAGAGTAAAACACTAAACAAGGAAAGCAAAGGTAAGGGAACAAGAAATTAAAAAGGAAAAGTAAATCAAAGCATGAATTAAACCTAGATCTAAGAAATCCTAATCTACATCTAACCTAATTTTAGAGAGAAGAGAGAGCTTCTCTCTCTAGAAACTAACTAAAGCATGATCAAAACTAAAACTATGTGCTCCCCCCTTGACTCCTCTTCAATTTTGCATGTAAGAGGCTCAGAAATGAGTTGGATCTGGGCCTGGGAAGCTCAGAAATCGCCCATAGCATTTTCACTTTAATGAGGTCACGTGCGAGCTGCGACGCGTACGCATCGGTCACACGTACGCGTCGATTGGCATTTTTACTTCCCATGCGTACGCATCATGTCATGCGTACGCGTCGCCATGCGACTTCATATTCACGCGTGCGCATCGATGATTGCACTCCAAATCCTTGATTTTCTATGAGTTCTCCACTTTGCATGCTTTTCTCTTCGCTCCTTTGATCCATTCCTAGCCTTTTCAACCTGAATTCACTAACAAACACATCAAGGCATCTAGTGGAATCAAAGGTGAATTAAAACTAGCAAATTAAAGGCCTAAAAAGCATGTTTTCACACTTAAGCACAAATTAAGGGAGAATTACAAAACCATGCTATTTCATTGAATAAATATGAGAAAAGGTGATAAAATCCCCTCAATTCAGCATAAAATGCACCATGAAATAGTGGTGCATCAAATCTCCCCACACGTAAACAATAGCATGTCCTCATGCTAAACCAAGAAGGAGACAAAGGGTATCACCATTTATTAAAATTTAAACTAACTAAATGCAGTCTACCTACATGCAACTATCTAAATGAATGCAATTGCTTGGTCAAAATAAATCAACTTCCAAGAAAGCATATATAAGCATAAGGGCTAAAGGTATTAACAACCAAGCCAAACCACAATTGAATTGAGTTATTAAAGGTTTTACAAACTTGCAAGAAAAGTGATGATTCTAGATGAAAACATGTAATTGAGCAATCGAACCCTCACCGGATGTGTATCCGCTCTAGTAACTCAAGTGTATAGGGTTGATTCACTCAATTCTCCCTTAATCATGCTTTCCAAGATTTATTTTTTATCTAACAATCAACAATTATTTCATGCATGCATACAAATATCGTGAGGTCTTTTCCATGGGTTGCAATGGGGCTAGGGTCAAGGTAAGGATGCATATGGTCAAGTGGACTTGAAATTTGAATCTTTGATTAACTTAAACTTCCCATCTAACCTATATAACAACCTATACAATTCTAAACAAACCTAACTACCCATAATTTTCAGTTTTTCACATACTCATGCGTTCTCTTTTCACTTCACATATGCATTGATATTATTGGACTTCGCTTTGGGGCATTTTATCCCCTTTTTATTGCTTTTCTTTTTCTTTCTTTTTCTATTTTTTTATTTTTCTTTTCATATATATTTTTTCTTTATTTTGTATGTATATATATATATATATATATATATATATATATATATATATTTCTTTCTTTTTTGCAATAAAGTATATACAAAAGTATCAATGCATATGGTTTTACATTTAATTAACACATGACTATGTACCCAATTGCCATGATTTTCAATAGAAATACAAACTACCTTTTTACCTCAACCAATGTCCCAAGTTTCCCCACACTTGAATGATACGCACTCACTAGCCTAAGCTAATCAAAGATCCAAATAAAGGACATTTATTGTTTTTTCGCTTTAAGGCTTGTAATGTGTTAAATTAAGAACAAGTGGGTTAATCGTAGGTTCAAAGTTGGCTAACAATGGAAGATAAAAGGTAAGGCTATTTGTGTAAGTGAACTAATTGAAACAATGGCCTCAATTATATAAGTGCATGTATACAAAAAATAATGGACATAAAGAATCAAACAAATCAAAGATTACAATCATAGAAAGAGAATAATCACACAAGAATGAAAATAAGTGGTTATAAGATGTAACCACACAATTAGGCTCAAATCTCACATGCTTGTGTTCTTAGCTCAAAACATGTTCCACAATGTATAATTCAAGAAAGTTAAATGAAAAATTTTTTACTCAAATCAATTAGGGTGCCTATAGGTAAATTTCTTGAAAAATTTCATTATTTTGACTAAGCTTATTATGTATATATATGCAAGAACAAGAAAATGCGACTAAAAATCCTAAAAGACCTAAAAATGGAATGCAAAAGTGTTGGGATTAGAAATTTGTCACCCAAAAGCGCCGACCGGTCGGATGACCTTCCCACACTTAAAAGTTTGCACCGTCCTCGGTGTATTCAAATATGAGCCGGTGACTACACAGGTTGGCACCTTCAGCTGGTGGGTCAACCGGTTGCTGCATGTTCTTTCTCCCACTTCTGTTTTAGCTTATGATGACTCATCCTGAAAATAGAAGGCAGTATAGTGAGAAAAGTAAATGCAAAAGCAAGGAAGCATAAATTGTTGGAATGAGGTAAATCACTAGAATGGAGTGAGTGACCCAATGTGTGACATGGATAAAAGTAAGTGTGCATTCTAAGTTGCGCGCGGTTTAGAATACACACGCTAACATAAAAGGCTATGTCACAATTACACAAAAAGGAACATGTACTTCACTCATTCTAATGTGCCTGAGATGCTCTAAACTCGTGGGGTAAGACAACCAAACAAGCAATAAAGAAGCATGAAAGCATTCAAGCTTGACATCTACCTCTTGTTCTACTTTACCCATGTCTTTAACCACTTCTTCCTCTTCTCTAACAATCATAGCTTCCTCCAATTGTTCCAATGCAAAGCAACATTCCTCAATTTCCACCGGAGTTTTCAATCTCTCCCTTATGCTATGCTCTTCAACCGATTCGCCACATGTGGCCATGGGAGTTCCTTGAGTGCTCAAGCATTGGGTGGCTAATCGGTTTACCATCTCATTCAAGGTGGCTATGGATTCTTGTGCCTCCCTTTGTATTTCTCTTTGTCCTTGAAGTAGCAAAGTGAGAGAATGATCAATTAGGGCTTGGGGTGGATAGAAGGGTTCATTATTTTGGAGAAAGGATTCATAATAGGAAGGTGGTTCTTCTTGGTAGGGTTGTTGTGGCCTAGCACTCTCCACTTTTTCCACCTGTTGCACAACACGCTCCATGGTTGCTTGAAGTTGATCCAATGCTTCCTTGAGACGATCCCTTGACTCCTGTTCCGCTTAGATAACATGATTTGGATCATATGGCTCTTGGATCGATGGACATGAATACTCTTCCATGGGAGGTTGTGGTGGAAAGTATGATTCATCTTGAGGTTGAAAATTTGCACACATTGGAGGTGGTTCATTGATGAGCGGATAATGTATACGCTTTTTGGCATTGTTTTTAGTATGTTTTTAGTATATTTTAATTAGTTTTTATTATATTTTTATTAGTTTTTATTTAAAATTCACTTTTCTGGACTTTACTATAAGTTTGTGTATTTTTCTGTGATTTCAGGTATTTTCTGGCTGAAATTGAGGGACCTGAGCAAAAATCTGATTCAGAGGCTGAAAAAGGACTACAGATGCTGTTGGATTCTGACCTCCCTGCACTCAAAGTGGATTTTCTGGAGCTACAAAAGCCCAATTGGTGCGCTCTTAATTGTGTTGGAAAGTAGACATCCTGGACTTTCCATCAATATATAATAGTCCATACTTTGCTCAAGATTTGATGGCCCAAATAGGTGTTCTAAGTCAGCTCAAGAATTCTGGCATTTAACGCCGGAACTGGCATAAAAACTGGAGTTAAACGCCCAAACTGGCACAAAAGCTGGCGTTTAACTCCAAGAAAAGTCTCTACATATGAAAGCTTCAATGCTCAGCCCAGGCACACACCAAGTGGTCCCCGGAAGTGGATTTTTACACTAAACACCCTAGCTTACTCATTTTCTGTAACCCTAGGTCACCAGTTTACTATAAAAACTACTTTTAGTGATTCATCTTGTACCTCATGACATTTTACACGTTTCATATTGTATCTTCTATGGCATGAGTCTCTAAACCCCATTGTTGGGGGTGAGGAGCTCTACTGTTCTTCATGAATTAATGCAATTACTACTGTTTTCCATTCTATCACGCTTGCTTCCATTCTAAGATATTCATTCGCACTTCAACCTGATGAATGTTATGATCCGTGACAATCATCATCATTCTCACCTATGAACGTGTGCCTGACAACCACCTCCGTTCTACATGTAATCAAGCTTGAATGTGTATCTCTTGGGTTTCTAATCTAAGATTGGAACCTTCGTGGTATAGGCTAGAATTATTGGCGGCCATTCCTGAGATCTGGAACGTCTAAACCTTGTTTGTGGTATTCTGAGTAGGATATGGGAAGGGATGACTGTGAGGAGCTTCAAACTCACGAGTGTTGGGCGTGTGACAGACGCAAAAGCATCAATGGATCCTATTCCGACATGATCGAGAACCGACAGATGATTAGCCGTGCGATGACAGCGCATTTGGAACATTTTCACTGAGAGGACGGGAAGTAGCCATTGACAACGGTGATATCCAACATAAAGCTTGTCATGGAAGGAGCCTTGTGTGCATGAAGAAGAAGATAGTAGGAAAGCAGAGATTCAGAAGACAAAGCATCTCCAAAGCCTCAACCTGTTCTTCATTAGTGCATAACAAGTATTTATTTCATGTTCTTTTACTTTTTACAATTGAATCTGAGAATTATTGATATCCTGACTAAGAGTTACAAGATAACCATAGCTTGCTTCAAGCCGACAATCTCCGTGGGATCGGCCCTTACTCACGTAAGGTATTACTTGGACGACCCAGTGCACTTGCTGGTTAGTTGTGCGGAGTTGCAAAAGTGTGATTGTAATTTCGTGCACCAAGTTTTTGGCACCGTTGCTGGGGATTGTTCAAGTTTGTACAACTGACGGTTCATCTTGTTGCTTAGATTAGGAATAATTTATTTTTGTTGGTTTAGAGTCTTTTATTTAAGATTAGTTTCATATTTTAAGTTTGGTGTCAATTGCATGCTTTTATTTTCTTTTAATTTTTCGAAATTGCATGTCCTCAGTTCTTTCTTGATTTTTAAAAATTCCAAGTTTTGGTGTCTTCTTTGTGTTTTCCTTTAATTTTTCGAAAATTTTTGTTTGATTCTCTAAAAATTTTAAGTTTGGTGTGTTTTTGTGCTTTTATTTACTTAAAAATTTTTCAAAAATTTGTTCTTGGTGTTCATCTCGATCTTCAAAGTGTTCTTGGCACTACAAAAAAATAGCTCTATTGCCACGCTTTTAAAGCGTGGCGAAAAGCTGAAAAAAGCGTGGCGATAGCTTTTCGCCACGCTTTTTGAGCTACCACCACGCTTTTGAAAGGGTGGCCTATCAAAGGGTGGCGGTTACTCTATCGCCACGCTTTTGGTGACCTATCGCCATGCTATCAAAGGGTGGCCATATGTGAGAGATACGGCCACGCTTTTAAAGCGTTGCCATAGAGAGATACGGCCACGCTTTTAAAGCATGACGATAGCAGGAGTTACGGCCACGCTTTTAAAGTGTGACGATAGCGGGAGATACGACCACGCTTTTAAAGCGTGGCGATAGCGGGAGATACGGCCACGCTTAAAAGCGTGGCGATAGAGAGAAACAGCAACGCTTTAAAGGCGTGGCGATAGCCTTGTCAAATTTTTAAAAAAAATCTTTTTTTTTATTTTCAATCCTTTTGTATTACCAAACCTATAAATATAGTATGCAATTTTTACTACAAGATAAATTAAACAGTAATTAGTGACAATTTTTGGTATAATTGTTTTATACATTAATCCTTATACAAAACTTTCCAGGTTTTTTCAGTAACAAAAAACCCTTCAACCTCCTATCCAGCCGAAATTCACTAAGCAAAACGCTTGTATAATTACAAAAGCAATGGAAAATTAATAGCAGGTCTGGGGTCTCAAGATCACGTCAGGGTCCCTCATTTTGTGTATTTTATATTTTTCTTACAACCTTGTGCCCAACAAGTACATAACCAAGCTCAATATCCCCCTATCAGAATGATTCCCAGCAATATTTGGTGGAGATGAAAAAAATAACACCAACATCAACAAAATGATTTCATTTCCTTTTCACAGAACATAATAATGAAAATGCTGACAATCACAGACCAAAGACATAACAATGAAGAAACAAGGAATAACCCCATTGGCAAGCAAGCTCAGTGCTTTTTTTTCTTTTGCAAAAAAGAAACAAAAAAAAAAAGGCAAAAGAAACCATTGAATTACCATGCAAAAGGGAGAAAGGAATCTAACCAATTGGCAATGCAGGATGCAATGCAAGTAGGTAGAGATCAAATTTCAGGAAACAATTTAAGCAGAAATTAGGTATACTCGTCATGTTAATATGAGAAGGTTCCAAAACTCGACAGACAGAATCAGAATTACCTCTTGAATGGTTTTCTTTAGATCAAAAGCATCTTTCACTCGAGCATCCAAGAAGGCCCATGTATCATGGAAGTCTAACAATAAACAAACGAAAGATGTATTAAGAAAGGTCTTCACTTGTTACAACACCACATCAGAGCCACAAACAGCTTATTATCCATCTAAATATAAGATACTATATTGATGGAGTAAGGTGGGGTGGGGCATAAAAGAATAAATTCCATTGTTTTCCCCTTGATTACATACTTTATCAAGATACTACTCAAATTCATTGCCATGAAAAAATTGGCTACTATGCCAGGCTCAGTTCAAGAAAATAAGGAGAGTTTGAGAGAATAGACAATTGAACCCAGTTAATATTTTCTGGCTATTCACATACTGAAAAAGAGAGGAGGAGCGAAGGGGGAATCAAATGGAACTGAATGATCGATGAAAGATATCACAATCGACAGAGTGATTACCATAAAAAGAAAAGCACAAAAAAACACAATAATGGATGGAAAGCTTAAATCAACCAAAAAATACGAGAAAATTTGTATGCTCAGAAAGAAGGGGCAGAAAAACAAACCAGGAGATGTATCTGTCAGCATATAAATCTCGGTTGTTGAGTATATTCCTGCCAGGACAGTGCGCTTGGCATACCAATCAATATCATAAGCATTGTCACCTGCAGCATGCCAAATCTCATCCACCAGCATTGCCCTCTACTTAAAACTAGTTGGAACATTCACTGGTTGAGCCTGTAATGCAAGATATATATATATATATATATATATATATATATATATATATATATATATATATATATATATATATATATATATATTAAAAAAAAACTCAAAAGCTGCATGCAAGATTTGGCATTTGTGTTGCAGGAACATCTAGATAGCTTTGGCTCTCCAAACTAGCTTCCATGGTCTTTTAAAAAAGAATAATCATTAGGAAACCTTAAATCTATGATAAACAAATTTGAATTTTCTTCAAGTATACCTATCATAATGTAAAATCCTGAAAATTTTATAAGGTTTAGCCACTTCAATATCAGAAGATATGAATTTAAGTCCAAACCTTAGCAAATTTGTCTCGAGTTTGAGTCACTATAAACCAAATCTTCAATTTTTTTATTAAAAATATTGGTTTTCTAACATTTTCGTTTAAATAAAAAGATAAAAGAGCAAGAATGAAAACAGAACCGTACCTCGTCAAAGACACCGGCGGGACTGTCCTCATAGCTAGCTAGAAAAAAGCCACCCAAAGTGTTTCTGTATCAAGTAATAATTAATGCAGCCTCTGTTTAATTTCAAAGTTTAACATAATTTACAAGTCCTATCAAAATTCAAATGATTTTAGAATGATTTTACCAGTCTTGAAAATTAACCAAACAAAAATATCCCTGAGTTCACGTCAGCAACAGTTAGTCTTCTAAACTGACGACATTTCTTGGATTCAATATATACAAATTGCCTAAAGACTTAAACCCATAAAACAATTGCTGCATTTATAATCTAAAGAGAGAAATTACAATATTGGACCTACCCAAAAGCTTCAGCCAATTTGAATTCTCTTGGAATGTATCTTCTAGCTTTCTCTGCCTTCACAAGATGGAGTTAATACAAGGCACTGATAAACAAAGAAACAGAACAGTTAATGAAAGAAACAATTCCCAATTCCCACAAATTAAAGTTGAACATACATAAACAACACTTAGAGAAAGATTCATTGACTAAAACCATGATAAATTTGACAAAATCGAAAGTAAAAACAAATACTTAGAAATGGGAAAATTGGATAAAAAGGAAAACATACCACATTCAACAGAGAATACTTTGATGATGGGTATACTTTGATGTGAATAAAAAAGTGTTCTCAATATAGATTCAATTATGGCCTTCTGAACATTTTTGCGCCTGGCATAACCGACAAGAATACTTTCTGGAACCGGCTTTCTGTGGAAGAAGCAGCCACCGAAGAAGAAGAAGAAGCTGAAACAATAGAGGGAGAAAAACTACCATTATGATGGTGAAAGAGAAAGGGTTATTATTGGAAGAGGTGAAGAACATGATGATTATGATAATGAGATGATGAGTAATAGAAGAAGACTCAATTTTCATGAGAAAGTGAAACCTGATAAGATAGATCCCTAATAATTCTAGAATCATTCCCTAAACCAAGAACAAAAGTTGTATCTATCATCACAGAATAACCAAATATTTAATCATTGAGTAAACACTCAGAATTCCCAGGGTTGAAGAAAGTTGGTAGGTCCAATGATCCATTCATAAACTAAATGGTCAAAGGATCATTGCTCAATTAAAAAAAATAACAATTAAAAAATCAAATACCCAATAAATTTTTCGGTGTATAAGAAGGACAATAACAGAAGGAAAAAAAGAAAAAAGAACAAATGGGGAAGAAAAACACATTGAACAAACAGAATGACAATTTAGGAGCAACCAGGTTTTCCAAAAGTTTGAAACTTGCAGCTGTTCATTGTTGGGGGTTGCTTACTGGTTGGGTTAGCCATGGAAATGGCCCTTGAAGTCAAGTCCACTCTTTCTTTTATGAGTCTTATTCCTTCGCCGAATGAACATATATACATATGAACCAAATAATTGGTCAGAACTTTTCTCAACCACATGGCAGAGTCATTCAAATGAAAGCGTAAATATTGGACTCATCCACGAATATTCCACGCACAAATGAATAATAGTTTCGTAAATCTCAAAACATTTTTCCAATGCTGAAAGTAATGTATTAAAGTGCAAATTAAACTGGGAAATATATCTTGTAATTAGTGTCAGTAATTGGCTTTACTATCAGTATTGGGAATAAGATATTTATTATGAAACTATATAAGACTTGTTAGAAAAATATCTCTACATAATCAAATTATCAATGGTAAGGATGAACATGCACAAAAAATGAACCACATGGGGTGAACTCCAAATAAGATTTCACTAGCTACTAATTAAGTTTTAATTGCTATTCTACTGGTTGCAAGGGTTAATGCATCCATTTGACTCGTTGAGTATATCTACCTGAAATCCATATCCCGCACAGATTTGTGTGCTCTTGGTTCATCCAAAATGTTGTTCATGCTAGGCCACTCCATAATTCTGATATGCCCGTCCTGTACTTGTTCCAGACAGAATTCAAACATACAAGATCAAACTCTAGAAACGAATGCTAGAAATGCCACACAACAAAGAAACACAATTGAATCGAATGGATTTCAAAGCGATACTTACTGAACCACCGGTGGCAAATTTAGATCCATCAACACTAAAAATAATGCAGTTTTAAGAACCGATATTCTGCAAAGGGGCCAGTTCTTTGGCCAACAGCTTCATTTTTGTTTCATTACCATACAGCTCAAACAATCTGCATGAGCACATAGAATTACGTCGACTTATATTTTATTTCTCAGTTAAGTACAAGTGAAATATAAGCTAATCATGCTTAAGAAGCAACTATGGCTATTGTCAAGCATTCCCCTACTCCAAGGAAACTAGAACAAGAAACCATCAAAATAGTATGGTAAATTGATATAAGGTATCGGAATTCTGATTGTGAGATTATTGAAAGTGACAGTAACTGCAACTATGAAATGCAAAATTGAGATAAATCATTAAAGAACTTTTCAACCGATAAATTTAGATAATAGGTTCAATCTCGAAGCTCATAAGTAAAGACACTTACTTGCAGCTACCATTGCTGAGAGAGCACACAAAATCGTCCTTTTTTAATATTAATAATGGAAAACATTCAGATCGGAAATCGTTTCTGAAAACCCTAGAAAGATGCGGAAACCAGCTAAGCTATTGCAAGTATGATATGAGGGACTGTGACGGATTGCAGTTACAATTAAAGACGAGAATTCACATGGAAATGCGTCGAAGAGGAAGAAGAAGCGTTGCCTGAGAGAAATTGAAAAGAGAAACAAGGTTGAAGAGTGAGGAGCTACCGCCACACACACACTGAAGCACCGTCCTTCTCTTCGCTTTCTTCCATTACCGTTTTCATTCTGTCCAAACATGAACGACAAGGAAGGCAATGGTGGCCAGAGCAGGAAGATGGCAGTAGAGCGGCAAAACGACGATGCTGGCGTGTAAACGACAAGGAGACGACGAGGAGACAGTGAGAGGCTAATGACGCTGACGCTGTTGGATGCTAGGGCAGAGGCGACAAGAGACAAGGCGGAGGGGAGGCTAACGGCGCAGCGAGGGCGGTGCTGGTGACGGCGGAGATCTAAGCTCTTCCAGGGCTGCCATTGATGAGAGTGACGGTGAGAGTTGAGAGTGGGAGAGTCCCGATCAAAGCTTTTGTCCATGTTTGAGGGAGATTAGGAGGATTCAGGAGTTACTGGGTTGGGGGCCGGGTTATTAGGGTTTTCTTTTAAAAACCTTTTGGCCACGCTTTTAAAGCATGCCAAAAGAGTACCAGGATATGGCCACATTTTGTAAGCGTGGCCGTAATGAAACCCTATCGCCACGCTTTTAAAACGTCCTTCTTTCTCTCTATGGCCACGCTTTTGAAGCGTGGCAGAAAAAAACGTGGCCGTTTCTCTAATCAATTGCCACCCTTCAAAAAGCGTGGCCGTTGACCCTTTTCGCCACGTTTTTGAAGCGTGGCGAGAAAAATATGGCCAAATCTCTATTCAATCGCCACCCTCACAAAAGCGTGGCCATTGACCACTTTTGGCCACGCTTTTAAAGCGTGGCGAAAAAAAAAGCATGGCCATAAGCCTTTTTTCTGCCAAGCGGAACAGGATAAACAATTTGCCCGCTTTGCAGACTATCTCAAGACTCTTGAAATAAAGATCCCGTTTGCAGAGGCACTTGAGCAAATACCCTCTTATGCTAAGTTCATGAAAGAGATCTTGAGTCATAAGAAGGATTGGAGAGAAACTGAAAGAGTGTTTCTCACTGAAGAATGCAGTGCAGTCATTCTAAAAAGCTTACCAGAAAAGCTTCAAGACCCAGGAAGCTTTATGATACCATGCACATTAGAGGGTGCTTGCACCAAGACAGCTCTATGTGACCTTGGAGCAAGTATCAACCTAATACCTACATCCACTATCAGAAAGCTTGGATTGACTGAAGAAGTCAAACCAACTCGGATATGTCTTCAACTTGCTGATGGTTCCATTAAATATCCATCAGGCAGCATTGAGGACATGATTGTCAAGGTTGGGCCATTTGCCTTTCCCACTGACTTTGTAGTGCTGGAAATGGAGGAGCACAAGAGTGCAACTCTCATTCTAGGAAGACCTTTCCTAGCAACTGGACGAACTCTTATTGATGTACAAAAAGGGGAAGTGACCCTGAGAGTCAATAAGAATGAGTTCAAGTTAAATGCTGTCAAAGCTATGCAGCATCCAGACACAGCAAATGACTGCATGAGCACTGATATTATTGACTCTTTGGTGGAAGAGATCAATATGACTGAGAGTCTTGAATCAGAGCTAGAGGACATCTTTAAAGATGTTCAGCCTGATTTGGAGGAACCAGAGGAAATAAAAGAACCTCTAAAAATCCCTTAGGAAGAGGAGAAACCTCCTAAACCAGAGCTCAAACCACTACCACCATCCCTGAAATATGCATTTCTGGGAGAGGGTGAGACTTTTCCAGTGATCATAAGCTCTGCTTTAAATCCACAGGAAGAGAAAGCACTAATTCAAGTGCTAAGAACACACAAGACAGCTCTTGGGTGGTCCATAAGTGACCTTAAGGGCATTAGCCCAGCAAGATGCATGCACAAAATCCTATTGGAGGATGATGCCAAGCCAGTGGTTCAACCACAGAGGCGGCTAAATCCAGCCATGAAGGAAGTGGTGCAGAAAGAGGTCACTAAGTTACTAGAGGCTGGGATTATTTATCCTATTTCTGATAGCCCCTGGGTGAGCCCTGTCCAAGTTGTCCCCAAGAAGGGAGGCATGACAGTGGTTCATAATGAAAAGAATGAACTGGTTCCCACAAGAATAGTTACAGGGTGGCGTATGTGTATTGACTACAGAAGGCTCAATACAGCCACCAGAAAGGATTATTTTCCTTTATCATTCATAGACCAGATGCTAGAGAGACTAGCAGGCCATGAATATTACTGCTTTTTGGATGGCTATTCAGGCTACAACCAAATTGTAGTTGATCCTCAAGACCAAGAGAAAACAGCATTCACATGTCCATCTGGAGTATTTGCTTACAGAAGAATGCCTTTTGGTCTGTGCAATGCACCTGCAACCTTTCAGAGGTGCATGCTCTCTATCTTCTCTGATATGTAGAGAAGTTCCTGGAAGTCTTCATGGATGACTTCTCAGTATTTGGAGACTCATTCAGCTCATGTCTTGACCATCTAGCACTTGTCCTGAAAAGGTGCCAAGAGACTAACCTGGTCTTAAACTGGGAAAAATGTCACTTTATGGTGACTGAAGGAATTATCCTTGGGCACAAAATTTCAAGCAAGAGGATAGAGGTGGATTAAGCAAAGGTAGAGGTAATTGAGAAATTACCCCCACCTGCCAATGTTAAGGCAATCAGAAGCTTTCTGGGGCATGCAGGATTCTATAGGAGGTTCATAAAGGATTTTTCAAAAAATGCAAAAACTCTAAGCAACCTGCTAGTTGCTGACACGCCATTTGTGTTTGACACAGAGTGTCTGCAGGCGTTTGAGACCCTGAAAGCCAAGCTGGTCACAGCACCAGTCATCTCTGCACCTGACTGGACATTACCATTCGAATTAATGTGTGATGCCAGTGACCATGCCATTGGTGCAGTGTTGGGACAAAGGCATAACAAGCTTCTGCACGTCATTTACTATGCCAGACGTGTTCTAAATGATGCACAGAAGAATTACACAACCACAGAAAAAGAGTTACTTGCAGTGGTTTATGCCATTAACAAGTTTAGATCCTATTTAGTAGGTTCAAAAGTGATTGTGTATACTGACCATGCTGCTCTTAAATATCTACTCACAAAGCAGGATTCAAAACCCAGGCTCATAAGATGGGTGTTGCTTCTGCAAGAGTTTGATATAGAAATAAGAGACAGAAAAGGGACAGAGAACCAGGTAGCTGATCACCTGTCCCGGATAGAACCAGTAGCAGGGGCGTCCCTCCCTCTTACTGAGATCTCTGAGACCTTTCCGGATGAGCAACTGTTTGCCATTCAGGAAGAACCATGGTTTGCAGACATTGCAAATTATAAAGCTGTGAGGTTCATACCTAGGAGTACAGCAGGATGCAAAAGAAAAAACAAATTTCTGATGCAAAGTACTACTTATGGGATGAACCATATCTCTTTAAGAGATGCGCAGACGGAATGATCTGCAGATGCATCCCTAGAGAGGAGGCACAAAAGATCCTGTGGCATTGCCATGGATCACAGTATGGAGGACATTTCTGAAGTGAGCGAACAGCCACTAAAGTCCTCCAATGTGGCTTCTATTGGCCTACTCTCTATAGAGATGCCCGAGAGTTTGTGCGTAACTGTGAAAGTTGCCAAAGAGCTGGTAACTTGCCTCATGGTTATGCCATGCCTCAACAAGGGATCTTAGAGATTGAGTTGTTTGATGTATGGGGTATTGACTTCATGGGTCTTTTACCACTATCATACTCAAACACTTACATTCTGGTGACAGTAGACTACGTATCTAAATGGGTGGAAGCAATTGCCACACCCACTAATGATACCAAGACTGTGCTAAAGTTCCTCCAGAAATATATTTTCAGCAGATTTGGTGTTCCCAAAGTACTAATCAGTGATGGGGGCACCCATTTCTGCAATAAACAGCTTTACTCTGCTATGGTTCGATATGGAATTAGCCACAAAGTAGCAACTCCGTATCATCCACAGATAAATGGGCAGGCTGAAGTCTCTAACAGAGAATTAAAGAGAATCCTGGAACAGACTGTAATTACCCGTAGAAAGGATTAGGCAAAGAGCTTGGATGATTGATGAGAGAACTTTTGCGTGGTCTAGAAATTTACGGATAAATCCTCGTTGCAAGTATAGTTTCTAAACCTTCAAAAGTCCTTTCATACAAACGTTTTGGTTGTCACAAGTAACAAACCCCTTTTAAAATTGATAACCAAGTATTTAAATCTCGGGTCGTCTTCTCAAGGAATTGCAGGGAGGTGTTCTTATTATTGATTATGAAAAAGTGTGTTTTCGGGAAATGTTGAGTTTGGGCAATGGGCACAGATATATTTAAATGACAAGTAAAATAAAATAATAATAATAAAATCTCTTGGCAAGGTATAAGAATTGGAATTCCTATCCTAGTTATCCTTATCAAGTGTGAAGAGAATTGGGTTTTAATCCCACTTGGTCAGCCTTTATTAAACAAAGGAAGGTTAAGTGGACTGATTAGCTTGATTCTCAAGTCCTAGTCAACTCCTGTGGAGATACTAGTGTTAGAGCAATCCTAGCTAAAGTAAAATCTGCCAATTTCAATCATTTGCTGAGTTTGATAACTCAAGTACTACCAATCACTTGACCAAAACCAAAAGGGAGAAAAATATCTAAATTAAATTAAAAGCATCAATATAAGCAAAGAAATCTTAATTCTGAAAATACCTCGAATTGCATTAACAAAAGAAATTAAATCTGGCATAGATGTTCATAAATTAAATTGAGAAAATAAATAAAAATAAAGAACCTGGGATTGAGAGTCACTCCTAAAACTAAGAGAAATCCTAAATCCTAATCCTAAGAGAGAGGAGAGAACCTCTCTCTCTAAAAACTACATCTACTCCTAAAATTATGAATGTGAGAGCCCCCTCAAGAATGGATGCGTTCCCCCACTTTATAGCCTCTAATCTGTGTGTTCTGGGCTGAAAACTGGGTCAAAAGCAGCCCAGAAATCGCCCCCTACGATTTCTGTTACGTTCAGGTCGCGGAAAGGTGACGCGGCCGCGTCGTCCATGCAGCCGCGCGGGTTGCATTCCTGCCAGGTCACGCGTCAGCGTGACCCACGCGTTCGCGTCGCCTGGCGTCAGAGCAGCTATGGCAAATTATAAATCAAATCGAAGCCCCGGACGTTAGCTTTCCAACGCAACTGGAACCGTGTCGTTTGGACCTCTGTAGCTAAAGTTATAGCCGTTTAAGTGCGAAGAGGTCAGGCTAGACAGCTTAGCAATTTTTCCAACTTCTTGTATTCCTTCCATTTTTGCATGCTTCTTTTCCATTCTCCAAGCCATTCCTGCCCTATAATCTCTGAAAGCACGTAACACACATATCAAGGCATCTAACGGTAATAAGAGAGGATTAATAATAAGCAAATATAAGATCAAAGAAGCATGTTTTCAATCATTGCACATAATTAGGAAGGCAAATGTAAAACCATGCAAATAGTATGAATAAGTGGGTAAAGAGTAGATAAAAACCACTCAATTGAGCACAAGATAAACCATAAAATAGTGGTTTATCAACCTCCCCACACTTAAACACTAGCATGTCCTCATGCTAAGCTCAAGAGAAGCTATAAAGATGAAGAGGAATGGTAGAAAGTATGAAATGCAACCTATCTATATGAATGCAACTACATGCAAAATGTTTCTACCTACTTGGTTAAAAATAAATAAATTCTCCAAGACAAATATAAATCAGATTTCACTAATTCAAATCATACAAAATAAGGCACAAGTAAACTTGTAAGAAGATAGCTCATGAAAGCAGGGAACATAGAATTTAGCACTGAACCCTTACTGGTAGTGTATATCACTCTAACTCTCAAGTGTATAGGGTAATTCACTCTACTCTTCTCTAATCATGCTTTCTAAACTTTGTTCTACATCTAACCAATCAACAAATATTTAGTATACCAATGCAAACATCATGAGGTCTTTTTCAAGGTTGTAATGGGGCTAAGGTAAGGGTAAAGATATATATATGGTTAAGTGAGGTATGAATTGAATCTTTAATTAACCTAAACTTTCACCTAACATACATATACTCTATATAATTCTAATTCATGCCTAGCTACCCATAATTCCCACTTTTATATGATTCCCATACTCATGTACCAAATTTTTTTTTTCTTTTTAATTTATCATATGTGCATTGATTTTTCATTAACTTATATTGGGGTAATTTTGTCCCCTTATTTATTTATTCATATTATATATATATTTTTTTCCTTTTTTTTTAAATCTGAAATATAAAAGCAAACATAACTTATCAATGCACATGGATTCTCCATTATTTTTCTATTTTGATTTTTCATGAGTAGGTTCCCAAATTCCCAATATTCAAATAAGTTATAAACATGACACATTCCCTTATTAACCCAAGTTCCCACAATTTCCCCACACTTAGTTGATGCACAATCCCTATCTTAAGCTAACCAAAGATTCAATTGGGATATTTAATTGTTTTTCTGCTTTAAGACTAGTGATGTGGTAAAATACAGAACAAGAGGGTATTAAAAGGCTCAAAGTGGCTGACAAGGGTGATTTAAAGGGTAGGCTTATTTGGGATAAGTGAGCTTAAAACAAGTAATGGCCTCAATCATATGCAAGCATGTAAATACACTAAATATTGGACATATAGACTGAACAAAGCAAAGATTGAAATTATGGAGAAGAAAACACACAAGAATAAAAATTTGTGGTTAAATAATGTAACCATGTAAATAAGCTCAAATCTCACAGGTTGTGTGTTCTTTGGCTCAAAAATCATGTTCCACATACAACTTCCAAACAAGTTTAACACAAGAAATTTTAGATTAGTTTATTTATTTAAATTAGTGAAAATTTTCAAAAATAGGATCTTAAGAAGAAACTTATTATTTTAACCAAGCAGTAACTAAATGTAAAAATTTCATGCAATTAAACATGCAAATGCAACAACTAATTTAATAAAGAAAATTTAAACATTGGTGTTGAAACAGAAAGGTACTAACCCATGGAGATCAGTATCGACCTCCCCACACTTAAAGATTGCACCGTCCTCGGTGCATGCTAAGATGTACAAGTGGACGGGTTGCTAGCTATAACTGCTGCTCTTTCTCTAAAGATTGTGCAGACGGACTTGTTTGTCTTCCCATTACGAAGCTTTTCCTCTCCCTTCGTGGTAGCCATCCTGAAAGAAGAGGGAAAAGAAAGAGTAACCCAAAAATAAAGATAGAAAATAAATAAAATATAATTGGGTTAATGCCAAATGATAAGCGTCTCATTTACATGGTAGCTACAACATGCAAGTGAGAAAATAGTGTAAGTACATGGCAAATCAATGGTGCAAAATTTGCAACAATGGGAAAGAGAGTGGGGAAGGAGAGATAATATAAATTTATGTCAATGCAACAGTAGTACAGGTATAAAAGATTGGCATTGATATAAATAATATTACCTATCTAGAATAAAACAAGTCACTAAGCGCCAAGAAAATACCAGAAAAGATGAAACAGTTGAATAAGAAAATTTGAACACCAATGGTAAAATAATAATTTTAGAAAAATAAAAATAAAAAAATGCAATGAATGAAAGTATGCAATTAAATAAAATAGAAGAATGAGAAGGGAAATAAATAAAGTGAGAAATAAGGAAGAAAGAAAAAAATAAGGATTTGGAAAAGAAAAATATAAGATATTTTGGCAGAGTTGGATGAGCTATGCGGCGCAAGCGACGCGGTCGCGTGGGGCACGCGTTCGCGTGAGTGCGCTTCAAGTGTGGTGACGCAATCGAGTTGATCACGCGGTCGCGTGACCCATGTTATGCTTCTAGCGCGAGTGCAGCCTCGCGCCAGCACAACTCTCTGTTCAAATTAATTTAATTGCAAAGATTGGGATGACGCGATCGCGTGGGTCACGCGATCGCGTGAGTAGGCGTCAGCAAATGGATGACGCGGCCGCATGGGGGACGCGGTCGTGTGATAAGGATTGTGCGTCCAGCACCAATCTAGCACCACTCTCGCACAATATTTCATTGTGCACCTTTTTACGTCGAAAACTCAGGGCACGCGCCCGCGTGGGGCACGCGGTCGCGTGGGAGGCCGTGGTTCCCATGCGACGCGAATGCGTCGGCGACGCGGTCGCGTGGGTTGAATTGTGCCATTGGCACGCCTCCAGCCACGCTCCAGCGTGACTCTTTGTTCATTTATTTTTTTCGATCGCGTCGCGTAGCGAAAAATATTTTTTTTTTTTATAATCTGAAAAATGCAGAATGCAGTGTTAATATGAATGTGATGCAAAACTCCAGGTTCAATATAACAAAATAAAATAAAATTCAAAGACAAACAAAACTAAATAAAATTAAAATTGAGAAAGGAATGATTATACCATGGTGGGTTGTCTCCCACCTAGCACTTTTAGTTAAAGTCCTTAAGTTGGACATTTGGTGAGCTCCCTGTTATGGTGGCTTGTGCTTGAACTCATCCAGGAATCTCCACCAATGTTTGTAATTCCAATGGCCTCCGGGATCCCAAACTAGGCACAGAAAGCCTTCAAGTAAGTTAAAGCAATTGACCAGGCCCCAAGAGTGGTGATTGATAGAATGGATTCCTGGGTCCCAGACCTTGCCTTTGCACCCGTCTTTTGGTTGAGCAATATTGTTCCATCCGGGTGGCAAGCAGTCTGAATTCTCACGTAAGTGGCCAAACAACTTCCTAGACCCATTCAGTTGAGCTTTACACCAACTTTTGCATTTAAACTTTGAGCACACAACCATGTTGAACCTTGCTTGACAATTCTTATCACTGGCCATCTTCCTCTTACTCTTAATGCCACAAAGAGCTCTAAGTTGACCATCCGTCTCCAGTAGCCCATATTCAAGTGGGATTAGAAAGCTATGGGATATGAATTCTACCCACTTGAATGTTTTGAAGGATGATGGCAACTTAGGGGGAGGTATTTTTAATGAAATTGCAAGCTCCACTCCCTTGTGCTCTTTTCTGATAACTACCACCTCTTTGCAAGCTTCTTCAATTTCAACCTCTTCCTCTTGGTAGCTCTCTTTCAATTCAATCTCCTCTTCATTGCTTTCCAAGGGCATGTGAGGTTGTGCTTCCTCTTCTTGAATCTCCATCTCTTGATCATCCTCTTCCAAGTCTTCAACTATGATATTCTTTGGAGGTTGTACACCCTCCTCAGCATCAATTTCAACCATCTTGGAAGGAGGCTCTATGACTGGACTTTTCCATGGAGGTTCTGCATCTCCTAAGTCTTCAACCACTTCTTCTTCTTCAATAATTCCGGCTTCCTCTACTTGTTCCAGTACAAAGTCATGCTCCGTACTGTTCACTGGAGTTTCTAGTATCTCCTTCATACTACATTCTTCATTAGATTGTCCACATGAAGCCATTGGGGTTCTTTGAGTGTCCGAACATCGGGAAGCTAATTGACTTATTATTGCTTGCCCCAATTGATGAATGGTTGCCTGAAATCGATCCACTATTTCTTTTAGGCGAACCTCTGCTTCTCGGGTTGCCGGATTTGGACAGGACACATAGAGAAGTAGTGGTGGTTGGGAGTGAGTGGATTGGAATTGGGGTGGTTCTATATATGGTTCATATGGCTCATAAGGTGGTTGGTATGGTGGTTGAGGGTTAGGGTCATATGGAGGTGAATGGTGGTAGTTGGCTTGTGAGTGTGGTAGTTCAAAGTTGTGTTGAGGAAAGGGTTCATAGGCATATGGTGGTGGTTGTTGATAGTCCATTGGAGGTGGTTGTTGCCATGAGGGTTGATCAAATCCTTGTGGCTCCTCCCATCTTTGATTGTTCCAACCTTGATGCCTGTTCTCATTGTAATTTCTTCTTCCTGCAACATAATTGTAACCAGACTCAAAGCCAAAGGGGTGAGAGTTTATAGTAAATAGAAATTAAAAATAAAAACAAATTGAAATTAAAAGGTTATTTAAATTTTTAATTTGAAAATTAAAATTTTTTGAAAATTTTTAAATTTGAATTTTGAAATTTGATTTTTTTGAAATAAGATAAGATAAGATAAAAAATTTTAAAATAAAAACCAATAACCTTTTAATTTACGAAAAAGCAGAAAAAATAAAAACAAAAATAAAAACAAATCAAAAAAGAAAAATATTTACAATAACCAATAATAAGTCACACGTTTGCAATTCCCCGGCAATGGCGCCATTTTGATGAGAGAACTTTTGCGTGGTCTAGAAATTTGCGGATAAATCCTCATTGCAAGTATAATTTCTAAACCTTCAAAAGTCCTTTCATACAAATGTTTTGGTTGTCACAAGTAACAAACCCCTTTTAAAATTGATAACCGAGTATTTAAACCTCGGGTCGTCTTCTCAAGGAATTGCAGGGAGGTGTTCTTATTATTGATTATGAAAAAGTGTGTTTTTGGGGAATGTTGAGTTTGGGCAATGGGCACAGATATATTTAAATGACAAGTAAAATAAAATAATAATAATAAAATCTCTTGACAAGGTATAAGAATTGGAATTCCTATCCTAGTTATCCTTATCAAGTGTGAAGAGAATTGGGTTTTAATCCCACTTGGTCAGCCTTTATTAAACAAAGGAAGGTTAAGTAGACTGATTAGCTTGATTCTCAAGTCCTAGTCAACTCCTGTGGAGAGACTAGTGTTAGAGCAATCCTAGCTAAAGCAAAATCTACCAATTTCAATCACTTGCTGAGTTTGATAACTCAAGTACTACCAATCACTTGACCAAAACCAAAAGGGAGAAAAATATCTAAACTAAATAAAAAGCATCAATATAAGCAAAGCAATCTTAAATCTGAAAATACCTCGAATTGCATTAACAAAAGAAATTAAATCTGGCATAGATGTTCATAAATTAAATTGAGAAAATAAATAAAAATAAAGAACCTGGGATTGAGAGTCACTCCTAAAACTAAGAGAAATCCTAAATCCTAATCCTGAGAGAGAGGAGAGAACCTCTCTCTCTAAAAACTACATCTACTCCTAAAATTATGAATGTGAGAGCCCCCTCAAGAATGGATGCATTCCCCCACTTTATAGCCTCTAATCTGTGTGTTCTGGGCTGAAAACTGGGTCAAAAGCAGCCCAGAAATCGCCCCCTGCAATTTCTGTTACGTTCAGGTCGCGAAAAGGTGACGTGGCCGCACGGGTTGCATTCCTGCCAGGTCACGGACGTTAGCTTTCAAACGCAACTGAAACTGTGTCGTTTGGACCTCTGTAGCTAAAGTTATAGCCATTTAAGTGCGAAAAGGTCAGGCTGGACAGCTTAGCAATTTTTCCAACTTCTTGTATTCCTTCCATTTTTGCATGCTTCTTTTCCATCCTCCAAGCCATTCCTGCCCTATAATCTCTAAAAGCACTTAACATACATATCAAGGCATCTAATGGTAATAAGAGAGGATTAATAATAAGCAAATATAAGATCAAAGAAGCATGTTTTCAATCATAGCACATAATTAGGAAGGCAAATGTAAAACCATGCAAATAGTATGAATAAGTGGGTAAAGAGTAGATAAAAACCACTCAATTGAGCACAAGATAAACCATAAAATAGTGGTTTATCAATGATGCTCTGTGGGGATACAGAACAGCATTCAAGACTCCTATAGGAACCTCCCCATACTAGCTTGTGTATGGCAAGGCCTGTCATCTGCCCATGGAACTGGAACATAAAGCCTACTGGGCAACCAGATTCCTAAACATGGATGCTAAGTTAGCTGGTGAGAAAAGATTGCTCCAGCTAAATGAGCTAGAGGAGTTTAGACTCAATGCTTTTGAAAATGCAAAAATTTATAAGGAAAAAGCAAAAAAGTGGCATGACAAGAAATTGTCATCCAGAGTCTTTGAGCCAGGACAAAAAGTTCTGCTGTTCAACTCTAGGCTCAGATTATTCCCCGGGAAATTAAAATCCCGGTGGAGGGGACCATATGTGATCACAAGAGTGTCACCATATAGTTATGTTGAGCTTCAAGATATTGATTCTGACAAAAACTTCATTGTTAATGGACAGAGAATCAAACATTATCTTGAAAGCAATTTTGAGCAAGAATGCTCAGAACTGAGGCTTGAATGAAGCTCAGTAAAGGTCCAGCTAAAGACAATAAAGAAGCGCTTGCTGGGAGGCAACCCAGCCATTAGCAAGTTATTTGTCTTAATTAATACTTGTAGAAGTTTGATATACATTTTTCTTCAAAGGTTAATCATCAAAATTGAAGGGATTCACAGAGTTACAGAAGGATTCAGTGCAAAAAGCAGAGAAAAGGAGCTTGCTGGCAAGAAAATGCGAGTAAAAGGCATTTTGGGCATTAAACGCCAGAATGGGTACCAATGTACCATTCTGGGCGTTTAACGCCAGAATTGCAGCATCCTGGGCGTTCAGAAAAATGCCCAGTGATAAAGGGGTTTCTGGTGTTTAACGCCAGCCAGGGTACCTGGCTGGGTGTTAAACGCCCATAATGGCCAACAATTGGGCGTTAAACGCCAGAATGGATACCATTCTGGGCGTTTAACACCACAAAGGCAGGGGGAGGAGATTTTGTTTCCAACTTCAAATTTTTTCAAATTTTCATGTTTTGATTCATACTTTTCTGCATAAACATGTTTCAAACTTTCATCATTCACCCTCAATTTTCAAAAATTCAAACATTTTCTAAATCTCTTTTCAATTTTCTTTCAAATCCTTCCCAAATCTTCTTCAAAAACTCAATTATCTTCTTAATTTTTTTCCAAATCTTTTTCAACTCATCATATCATCTTTTAATTCTTAGATGCGTAACCAAATTTTCAGATTTAACATCTTTATATCTTTTTCAATTACAAATCTCATCTTTTTCATATCATGATTTTATCAATCAAATCTCTATGTCATATCTCTTTCAAATTTTTCGAAATCCCTCCTCTCCTCCTATAAATATACATTCGGGCATCCCCTCCTTTACAGCATTCGAATTTGCCTCTTCTCCTCTCTCTCCCCTTTCCTTTCTTTTGCTTAAGGGCAAGCAAACCTCTAAGTTTGGTGTATTTTTCCGTGATCACTGAGCTAAGACTCATCAAGATCATGGCACCTAAGGGAAAACAAACCAAATCAAGAGGCAAGAAAGAGAATACTCCAAAGAGTCTTTTGAATCAAGATAGGTTCTTAACCAAAGAACATGCAGACTATTACCACAAAATAATGGGTCTGAGGTCAGTGATCCCGGAAGTTAAATTCAATCTGAAAGAGGATGAATATCCGGAGATCCAAGAGCAAATTCGAAACAGAAGATGGGAAATTCTAGCCAATCCTGAGACAAAGATTGGAAGAAACATGGTTCAGGAATTCTACTCAAATCTGTGGCTGACAGATAAGTAGAGAATAACTGGAACCGCCTTTCATACCTACCGAACCATGGTCAGAGGGAGGCTTATTTACTTCTATCTGGACAAAATAAGAGAGATCTTCAAATTGCCTCTACTACAAGATGATCCAGAATTCTTTAATAGGAGAATGGTGAGAGTAGATAAGGGGTTGGATCAAGTTCTAGGGGACATATGCCTCCCTGGAACTAAGTGGATAACCAATTCAAAAGGTGTCCCAAATCAACTCAAGAGGGGAGATCTCAAACCAGTTGCAAGAGGCTGGCTGGACTTCATTGGGCGTTCTATATTGCCCACTAGCAACCGCTCTGAGGTCACTGTCAAAAGAGCAGTGATGATCCATTGTATTATGCTTGGAAAAGAAGTGGAGATTCATCATCTGATTTCTTGTGAGATTTACATAATTGCAAACAAGAACTCCACTGAATCCAAATTGGCCTACCCAAGCTTAATTTCTCTGTTATGTAAAGATGATGGGGTAAGGATGGGAGTAGATGAATTCATCCCAATCAAACACCCAATCACCAAGAAGTCAATGGAAGGACAAGTTCAAGACAACTCCATAAAAAGAGGGCGCAGGAGTTCCTCCAAGAAATTCCTAAAATTAACTACTGGACCTGCCTAGAAGCATCTGTTACCAAGCTGCAAGAATCTATGGAACAACTTAAGGAAGAACAGTAGAATCAAAACTGCATGCTCTGCAAACTGCTGAAGGAACAGAAGAAGCAGGGGCGTGAGCTAAAGGAGCTGAAGCGCCAGAAGCTCTCCCTTAAAGCACCAAGCACCCCACAGATTGAGGGAGCATCCACTTCTCAAAATCAAGGTTGTTGAGTCCTAACTCTGTGATGACCTTTATTATTAAGAGTCTATTTTAAGAGTCATTTATTTTTCTTTTTTTTATTTTTGTCTTCTATTATTATTGGTTTGCTCTTATATTTATTTTTGAGTCTTATTGTCATTCCATGATTAATAAAATTTAAAGTTTAGGTCTTAAGGCTATGAATGTCCCATGAATCCATCACCTTTCTTAAATAAAAAGTGTTTTTAATTGAAAAAGAAAAAGAAGTACATGAATTTCAAATTTTAAAACAGTTTAATTATTTTGATGTGGTGGCAATACTCTTGTTTTTCTGAATGAATGCTTGAACAGTGCATATTTTTGAATTTGATTGTTTATGAATGTTAAAATTGTTGGCTCTTGAAAGAATGATGGGAAAAGGAGAAATGTTATCTGATGATCTGAAAAATCATAAAATTGATTCTTGAAGCAAGAAAAAGCAGTGAAAAGCTTGCAGAAGAAAAAAAGAAGAGGCGAAAAAAAAAAGAGAGAAAAGAAAAAGAAAGAAAAAGAAAAGCAAGCAGAAAAAGCCAATACCCATTTAGACCAAAAGGCAAGGGTGATAAAAAGGATCCAAGGCTTTGAGCATCAATGGATAGGAGGGCCCACAGGAATAAAATCCTGGCCTAAGCGGCTAAACCAAGCTGTCCCTAACCATGAGCTTATGGCGTGAAGGTGTCAAGTGAAAACTTGAGACTGAGCGGTTAAAGTCGAGGTCCAAAGCAAAAAGAAGAGTGTGCTTAAGAACCCTGGACACCTCTAATTGGGGACTCTAGCAAAGCCGAGTCACAATCTGAAAAGGTTCACCAAGTTATGTGTCTGTGGCATTTATGTATCCGGTGGTAATACTGGAAAACAAAGTGCTTAGAGCCACAGCCAAGACTCATAAAGTAGCTGTGTTCAAGAATCAACATACTTAAGTAGGAGAATCAATAACACTATCTGGATTCTGAGTTCCTATAGATGCCAATCATTCTGAACTTCAAGGAATAAAGTGAGATGACAAAACTGTTCCGAAGCAAAAAGCTAAAAGCCCCGCTCATCTAATTAATACTGATCTTCATAGATGTTTTTGGAATTCATTGTATATTCTCTTCTTTTTATCCTAATTGATTTTCAGTTGCTTGGGGACAAGCAACAATTTAAGTTTGGTGTTGTGATGAGCGGATAATGTATACGCTTTTTGGCATTGTTTTTCGTATGTTTTTAGTATATTTTAATTAGTTTTTAATATATTTTTATTAGTTTTTATTTAAAATTCACTTTTCTGGACTTTACTATGAGTTTTTGTGTTTTTCTGTGATTTCAGGTATTTTCTGGCTGAAATTGAGGGACCTGAGCAAAAATCTGATTCAGAGGCTGAAAAAGGACTACAGATGCTATTGGATTCTGACCTCCCAGCACTCAAAGTGGATTTTCTGGAGCTACAGCAACCTAATTGGCGCGCTCTCAATTGCGTTGGAAAGTAGAAATCTTGGGCTTTCTAGAAATATATAATAGTCCATACTTTGCCCAAGATTTGATGGCCCAAACGGGCGTTCCAAGTCAGCTCAAGAATTCTGGCGTTTAATGCCGGAACTGGCATAAAAACTGGAGTTAAACGCCCAAACTGGCACAAAAGCTGGCGTTTAACTCCAAGAAAAGTCTCTACACATGAAAGCTTTAATGCTCATTCCTAGCCTTTCCAATCTGAATTCACTAACAAATATATCAAGGCATCTAGTGGAATCAAAATTAGCAATTAAGAGCCTAAAAAGCATGTTTTCACACTTAAGCACAAATTAGGAGACAATATTGAAACCATGCTATCTCATTGAATAAATGTGGGTAAAAGGTCATAAAATCCCCTAAATTAAGCACAAGATAAACCCTAAAAATGGGGTTTATCAAGGTCACGTGCGAGCTGCGACGCGAACGCATGGTCATGCGTACGCGTCGCCATGCGACTTCATACTCACGCGTGCGCGTCGTTCCACGCGTGCGCATCAATGATTGCACTCCAAATCCTTGATTTTCCATGAGTTCTCCACTTTGCATGCTTTTCTCTTCGCTCCTTTGATCCATTCCTAGCCTTTTCAACCTGAATTCACTAACAAACACATCAAGGCATCTAGTGGAATCAAAGGTGGATTAAAACTAGAAAATTAAAGGCCTAAAAAGCATCTTTTCACACTTAAGGACAAATTTAGGGAGAATTACAAAACCATGCTATTTCATTGAATAAATGTGAGAAAAACTGATAAAATCCCCTCAATTCAACATAAAATGCACCACGAAATAGTGGTGCATCATTTTACTACTTGTGATGCCTAGGCATTTTAGGCTAGTTTCACAAGCATTTTTTATTGGTTTTCATGCACTTTCTTGAGCAATAAGTAAGTAGTTGGATGAGAATTTCATGCATATCTTGATTCAATCAAACATGGTGAAATATGTGCATTTTTATGAGATTTATGCAAGAATTCACTTGATGTTATGAATGGTGAAAAATCTTGTGATAATGGCAAGGCTTTGATGCATTTGTTCGGTTGATGATAAGTGAAAAGAAGCAAAGGAAGAGTAAGGAAAAGGAGAAGGAAGCAACGTTGGTGGCCAAAGTTGGCTCACCAACGTTGATGGAGGAGGAAAGTGCAAAGTTGATGGCCATTTGGCTCACCAACGTTGCTGGCAACATTATGTAAAAAACGGTGTCAATGTTAGAGGGAAAGTTGGTGAACCAACATTACCCCCAACGTCTTCGATAAATCTCATTTTTTAAGTTGGAAAAATTTGCTGCGACGCACACACATGGGCGATGCGTACGCGTGAGCGTGGGAAAATAAAAATACACGCGTCCGCGTGGGTGACGCACACCCGTGACCAAGCAAATGTTACCTCAAACGTTGCTCACCAACATCTGTGATAAAAGAGCTGCAAATTTTTGATATGACGCATACGTGTGAAAATGGAAAAATGGCAAGTCACGCGCCCGCTTGGGTAAAGCGCACGCATGAAATGGCAAAAAAACAGCATTCACGCGTACGCGTGGGCCACGTGCACGCATGACTAAGCAAAGGTTAGTGCACCAACATTGAGTCAAACGTTGCTGGCAATGCCCAGAATAGTTTTTTTATGCAACGTTTGAGCCAACATTTTTACACAAACGTTGGTCACCAACGTTAAGCCAATTGTAATTCCAAATAGCACCCATGCAAGTATGAACGTTGGTGAGTTAACGGCCAATGTCAATGTCATCAAGAGTCATTCCTAACTGCTTCAATCAAGATCAAGGCCCAGATCCAAGTACATGAAGACCCAATAGAAGATGGAAAGAAGAGTATAAATAGAAGAGTTTTTGAAGATTGAAAGAAGGCTCAGGTAGAAGGCTCTCGTAGGACTAGAGGCTGGAGGATTAGAGACTCCAGAGCTCTCTTGGAGGATTAGGGACTCCAGGGAGCTCAGCTTAGGATTTTGGTTTGATACACTTTTCTTTTCTGCACTTTTACATTTCAGTTGTATTGAATTTAGTTTAGTTTATGCAGTTTCAATTTCTTACACTTCTCTTCTGCAATTTTCCTTTCTGCAAATTTTACGATTAAGTTTACATTGAGTTTGATCTACTTTCATGCAATTTAGATTTCCTGTAATTGTTCTTAGAGCTATGATCCACTGAACCCAACTCATTAGAGGGAAGAGCTTTATTGTAATCCTAATGGATTGATGAAATTCTTCTTCTTCTGAATCCACTTGGGTAGCTATAGGATACTTTCTATTTTGATTATGAATCATTCACTCCGAAAAGGGGTTTGATTCAACTGAATGCTTGTGTGAGCCTCGGAAGGGGAATCATGAGCATTAGAGTTGGAGCTCTATCCTTCACAATTATCTTGACCAACACTATTCGGGAGGAATTGAGGTCTTGAGATTAGTGTGGCTTATAGATGAGAGACATGTACTTAACTTCTTCTCATGACAATTGGATCAAGGAATTGGTAAGATTGATTGTGATTAGAGAGATTGGATTGCCAAGGAATTGAGATTCAATCAATTACAATGCACTATAGATCTACTCATATGATTGAGAAGGAAGTTGAGACCCATTTATTCATGATGGATTGTGATATCTTCAATCCCTAATGAATCTTGTTCTCTGTTATTCTTCACTTTCCTTACTTTGAATTTACTTTGATTGCTCTAATTTACTACTTTCTCTAATTTTCTTGCACCCAAAGCCCCTTTATATTTGATGCAATTTACATCCTGTTGTTATTTACATTCAACTCTTTTAGTTTCTTCCTCTTTAAGATTCAGCCCTTTACTTTTCTTGTCATTTAAGTTTCTGTCATTTTTTTAGAACTTTAAATTCCTTGCCATTCACATTCTGGTAACAAATTTCACCAAATCCTTTCAATATTCGCTTGAATGGACTTATCACCTCACTAAAGTTGCTTGATCCATCAATCCCTGTGGGATCGACGTCACTCTGGTGAGTTTTACTACTTGACGCGACTCGGTATACTTGCTGGTTAGTTTATGCGGATACAATTTTTCCGTATCAATAACTTGTCCAAATATAATCTTCATTTAGATAGATTAATATTCACGTAAGTGACATACATAATAATCTTTATTTTTATAAAAGGCTAAAAAGACCGTATCAAGAAAATATAAAAAACAAAAAAAAAAGAACGCCGATTAATTTCATATGCCATATATTATCGGCAACTTATTATCAGTTGTTTTCTCCTTAAAAAAAACAGATCCATGAAACAAATAATGAAAAGGTACCTATGTGTGCATGATTATTATCTATACATATATATTATGCCATCATGTGTCAAAGGTGCAGTTCATTCACATATACAAAATACTTTATTTTATGAACAAATATATAAAGAAAACACTTCAACTTACAGAGTCTATTGATGAGTGGATAATTTATACCCTTTTTGGCATTATTTTTACATAGTTTTTAGTATGTTTTGGTTACTTTTTATTATATTTTTATTAGTTTTTATGCAAAAATCACATTTCTGGACTTTACTATGAGTTTGTGTGTTTTTCTGTAATTTCAGGTATTTTCTGGCTGAAATTGAGGGACCAGAGCAAAAATCTGATTTAGAGGCTGAAAAAGCACTGCAGATGCTGTTGGATTCTGGCGCGCTCTCAATTGTGTTGAAAAGTAGATATCTTGGGCTTTCCAGCAATGTATAATAGTCCATACTTTGCCCGAGATTTGATGGCCTAAACTGGCATTCAAACGCCCACTAAAGACCCTTTTCTGGAGTAAAACGCCAGAACTGGCACCAGAACTGGAGTTAAATGCCCAAACTGGCACCTAAGCTGGCGTTTAACTCCAAGAATGGCCTATGCATATGAAAGCTTCAATTTTCAGCCCAAGCACACACCAAGTGGGCCCCGAAAGTGGATTTCTGCACTATCTGCACTTAGTTATTCATTTTCTGTAATCCCTAGTAATTAGTTTAGCATAAATAGCACTTTTTACTATTGTATTAGAGGATTATAATATTATCATCCGTGGACTTGGAGGCTGGCCACACGGCCATGCTTAGACTATTTTCTCTTATGTATTTTCTACGATTGAGTTTTTACACCTCAGAGATTAAGGTGTGGAGCTCTGTTGTTCTTCATGAATTAATGCAAGTACTATTGTTTCTCTTTCAATTCACGACTACTTCTTCTCTAAGATATACTCTCGTACTTAATTCAGTTAAGTCAGAATGAAGGGATGACCCGTGCCAATCACCCAATATCTTCGTTACTCGCTTAGCCAAGATCCGCGTCCCTGACAACCACAAGTGGTCTACATGATGTTCAACGTAGTCATTGGACGACAGCCAGAGTATATTCTCTTGGGTCTCTGATCAGCGATTCGCATCATCTCTCCTGACAACAGAGCATTCGAACTTGAGATTAGAACCTTCGTGGTATAGGCTAGAACCAATTGGCAGCATTCCTGAGATCCGAAAAGTCTAAACCTTGTCTGTGGTATTCCGAGTAGGATCTGGGAAGGGTTGACTGTGACGAGCTTCAAACTTGCGAATGTTGGGCGCAATGACAGTGTGCAAAAGGATAGAGAGATCCTATTTCGACGCTAGTGAGAACCGACAGATGATTAGTCGTGCGATAGCTGTGCCTGGTATTTTTCATCCGAGACGAGAAATTCGACAATTGATTAGCCGTGTAGAGATCGTACCTGGTATTTTTCATCCGAGAGGATCATACAGCTTGCCATGGAAGGGAGCACGCATGATTGGAAGAAGACAATAGGAAAGCAGAGGTTCAGAAGCAACAAAGCATCTCCAAACGCTTATCTGAAATTTCCACCAATATCTTTATTTTATTTTATGTTTTATTTATCTTCTAATTATCAAAACTCATAACCAATTGAATCCGCCTGACTGAGATTTACAAAAGATGACCATAGCTTGCTTCAAGCCGACAATCTCCGTGGGATCGACCCTTACTCACGTAAGGTATTACTTGGATGACCCAGTGCACTTGCTGGTTAGTTGTGCGGAGTTGTGAAAAGTGTGAATCACAATTTCATGCACCATGTTTTTGGCGCCGTTTCCGGGGATTGTTTGAGTTTGGACAACTGACGGTTCATCTTGTTGCTTAGATTAGGTAATTTTATTTTATGTTTAAGTTTTTTTTATCTTTTATTTTCGAAAAAAATAGAAAAAAAATTATTTTAGTTTTCGAAAAATTCATACAAATTTTTAAGAATGAATTCTAGAGTTTCATGAGATATGTTGAAGCCTGGGTGGCTGTTAAGCCATGTCTAATCTCTTGGACTGAGGTTTCCACTTATCATTGCAGGAGCCTTTGGATTCCTATCTATTTGGCTGTTGTATGTAATGCTCTGCTAAAGCTTGGCTGGCCATTTGGCCATGTCTAATTCTTTTGGACCGAAGCTTTAGACAAACATTGCACGAATCCTGGAATTCTTATTAAAAATTTTAAATTTTTTTATTTTCTTTTTTCCAAAATAATTTCAAAATATACAAAAAAAATAATAAAATCATAAAACCAAAAATTTTGTGTTTCTTGTTTGAGTCTAGTGTCAAATTTTAAGTTTGGTGTCAATTGCATGTTTTAATTTTTCTTAAATTTTCGAAAATATATGCATTGTGTTCTTCTTTGATCTTCAAGTTGTTCTTGATGATTTTCTTTGTTTAATCTTGTGATTCTCTTGTTTTGTGTTTTTTGTTGTTTTTCATATGCATTTTCGAATTATTAGTGTTTAAACATTAAAAATTTCTAAGTTTGGTGTCTTGCATGTGTCTCTTTTCTTAAAAATTTTCAAAAATATGTTCTTTTTGTTCATCATGATCTTCAAAGTGTTCTTAGTGTTCATCTTGAAATTTAAAGTGTTCTTGCATGCATTGTTTGTTTTGATCTTAAATTTTTATGTCTTGTGTCATTTTGTTATTTTTCTCTTTCTTTATTAATTCAAAAAAATAAAAAATAATATCTTTCCCTTATTTGCTCATAAATTTCGAAATTTTGGATTGAATTAGTCAAAAATTTTTAAAATTAGTTGTTTCCTATTAGTCAAGTCAAAATTTCAATTTAAAAGTTCTATCTTTTCAATTTTTTTTTTTCAAAATCAAATTTTTTTTCCTTTCATGTTTTTCGAAAATTCTTCAAAATTAGTTTTCAAAATCTTTTTCTTAATTTTATTTCACATTTTCAAAAACTTTACTAACAATTAATGTTTTGATTCAAAAAATTTCAAGTTTGTTACTTGCCTGTTAAGAAAGGTTCAATCTTTAAATTCTAGAATCATATCTTTTAGTTTCTTGTTAGTCAAGTCATCAACTTTAATTTTCAAAATTAAATCTTTTTAAATTTCTTTTTCAAATCTTTTCAAAGTAAATTTCAATTATATCTTTTTCAAAAGTTAATTTCAAAATCTTTTTCCAACTTCTTATCTTTTCAAATTTTATTTTCAATTCTTTTTCAATTAACTACTTGAATTTTTATTTGATTTTAAAACTTTACTATTTCTTATCTTTTTCGAAAACCACTAACCACTTTTTCAAAATTCCTTTTAATTAACTAATTATTTTAAATTCTAATTTTACTTTATTTCTTTTAATAATTTCAAATTCTAACTAATATTTAAAATAAAAACAAAAATATTTTTCTTTTATTTTAATTAATATTCGAATACTCTCTCTCTCTCATCTCTTTCTATTTATTTTATTTAATTACTAACACTTCTCTTCATCTAATAATTCGAACCCTCTCTCTCTTTGTGTTCGAATTTCTTCTTCTTCCTTCTTCATTCTATTCTTCCATTTCTACTCACATAAAGGAATCTCTATACTGTGACATAGAGGATTCCTCTTCTCTCTTTGTTCTCTTCTTTTTCATATGAGCAGGAACAAGGATAAGAATATTCTTGTTAAACCTGATCCTGAACCTAAAAGGACTCTGAAGAGGAAGCTAAGAGGACCTTACAGAAATTTTTGAAAAAGAAGAAGACATGGCAGCTAAAAATGACAACAATGGTGGAGATGCAAGGAAGGTGCTTGGTGACTTTACTGCACCAACTTCTGACTTCTACGGAAGAAGCATCTCAATTTTTGCAATTGGAGCAAACAACTTTGAGCTTAAGCCTCAATTAGTTTCTCTAATGCAGCAGAATTGCAAGTTTCATGGACTTCCATTGGAAGATCCTCATCAGTTCTTAGCTGAATTCTTGCAAATCTGTGACACTGTTAAGACCAATGGGGTTAATCTCGAGGTCTACAGACTTATGCTTTTCCCCTTTGCTGTAAGAGACAGAGCTAGGATATGGTTGGACACACAACCTAAAGAAAGCCTGAACTCTTGGGAAAATTTAGTCAATGCTTTCTTGGCCAAATTCTTTCCACCTCAAAAGTTGAGCAAGCTTAGAGTGAAAGTCCAAACCATTAGGCAGAAGGAAGGTGAATCCCTCTATGAAGCTTGGGAAAGATACAAGCAATTGATCAGAAGGTGTCCATCTGACATGCTTTCAGAATGGAGCATCTTATGTATATTCTATGATGGTCTGTCTGAATTGTCCAAGATGTCATTAGACCACTCTGCTGGTGGATCTCTTCATCTGAAGAAAATGCCTATAGAAGCCTAGGAACTCATTTAAATTATTGCAAATAATTAGTTCATGTATACTTCTGAAAGAAATCCGGTGAATAATGGGATGGCTCAGAAGAAAGGAGTTCTTGAGATTGATACTCTGAATGCCATATTGGCTTAGAATAAAATATTAACTCAGCAAGTCAATATGATTTATCAGAATCTGACTGGATTGTACGCTGCATCCGGCAGTGCTAAAGAAGCCTCCTCTGAAGGAGAAGCTTATGACCTTGAGAATTTTGCAATAGAAGAGGTGAATTACATGGGAGAATCCTATGGAAACACCTATAATCCTTCATGGAGAAATCATCCAAATTTCTCATGGAAGGATCAACAGAAGCCTCAACAAGGCTTCAATAATAATAATGGTAGAAGAAATAGGTTTGCCAATAGCAAGCCTTTTCCATCATCTTCTGAGCAATAGACGGAGAATTCTAAGCAGAGCCTCTCTGACTTAGCAACCATAATCTCTGATCTATCTAAAACCACTCTCAGTTTCATGACTGAAACATGGTCCTCCATCAGAAATTTGGAGGCACAAGTGGGTCAGCTAAGTAAAAGAGTTACTGAAATCCCTCATAGTACTCTCCCAAGCAATACAGAAGAGAATCCAAAAAGAGAGTTCAAGGCCATAATTATAGCCAAAGTGGCCGAACCTATAGAGGAGGAAGAGGCAGTGATTTCCAGTGAGGAAGACCTCCATGGACGTCCACTGACCATTAAGAAGTTCCTTTGAGGAACCAAAGGAATCTGAGGCTCATACAGAGACTATAGAGGTTCCACTGAACTTACTGTTACCATTCATGAGCTCTGATGAGTATTCTTCCTCTGAAGAAGATGAAGATATTATTGAAGAGAAATTTGCTCAGTATCTAGGAGCAATCATGAAGTTGAATGCCAAGTTATTTGGTAATGAGACTTGGGAGGATGAACCTCCATTGCTCATCAATGAACTGAATACCTTAGTTTAACTAAAATTACTTCAGAAGAAACCGGATCCCGAAAAGTTCTTAATTCCTTGCACCATAAGCACCATGACCTTTGAGAAGGCTCTGTGTGATGTTGGTTCAAGTATAAACCTCATGCCACTCTCTGTAATGGAGAAATTAGGAATCTTTGAGGTACAAGCTACAAAAATCTCACTGGAGATGGCAGACAAATCAATGAAACAGGCTTATAGACTTGTAGAGGATGTCTTAGTGAAGGTTGAAGGCCTGTACATCCATGCTGACTTCATAATCCTAGACACTGGGAAGGATGAGGATGTATCAATTATCCTTGGAAGACCCTTCCTAGCCACAGCAAGAGCTGTGATTCATGTGGACAGAAGAGAGTTAGTCCTTCAATTGAATGAGGACTACCTTGTGTTTAAGGCTCAACGATCTTCTTCTGTAACCATGGAGAGAAAGCATGAAAAGCTTCCCTCAATACAGAGTCAAACAGAGCCCCCACACTCAACTTCTAAGTTTGGTGTTGGGAGGCCGCCATTAAGCTCTAAGTCTCTGTGAAGCTCTCTAAGAGCTCACTGTCAAGCTATTGACATTAAAGAAATGTTTATTGGGAGGCAACCCAATGTTATTTAATTATGTGTAATTTCATAGACATTTGTTTTCCATTGTTATTTTATGTTTTCTTTAGGTAGATGATCATGTGAAGTCACAAAAATAGCTGCAGAATTAAAGCAAAATCAAAAATAGCATCAAAAATAGCACACCATAGAGGACAGGCTTACTGGCATTTAAACGCCAGTAAGGATAGCAGAATGGGCGTTTAACGCCCAGTCTAGTAGTATTCTGGGCGTTAAATGCCAGAATTGGCAGGCAGACTGGCGTGTAACGCCAGAAAAGGGTGTCTGGTGTCTGGCTGGCGATAAACGCCAAAATTGGCAGATAGACTGGCATTTAACGCCAGAAAAGGGTGTCTGGTGGGCGTTAAACACCAGAAATGGGCATCAGCCTGGTGTTTAATGCCAGAAAAGGTAGCAGAGTTGGCGTTAAACGCCAGATGGTACAAGGAGCAGAATTCTTTGACACCTCAGGATCTGTGGACCCCACAGAATCCCCACCTACCCCAATTCACTCTCTCTCCTCTTCACACCTCTCCATAACACTCTTCCCCAAATACCCTTGACCTATCACATCAATACCTCTTCCCCAAATACCATTCACCTATCAAGTCCTACCCTCTTCCCTATATTCTCTTCACCACTCACATCCATCCATCATAAAACCCCACCTACCTTACCATTCAAATTCAAAACATTTCCCTTCCTACCCAACCCCCTCTTACACGAATTTCCTCTCTCTCTTACCCTATAAATACCCCTCTAATGAGTAGATAATTTATACGTTTTTTGGCATTGTTTTTAGTATGTTTTTAGTATATTTTTGTTAGTTTTTATTATATTTTTATTAGTTTTTAAATAAAAATCACTCTTCTGGACTTTACTATGAATTTGTGAGTTTTTCTGTGATTTCAGGTATTTTTCTGGCTGAAATTGAGGGACCTGAGCAAAAATCTGATTTAGAGGCTGAAAAAGGACTGCAGATGCTGTTGGATTCTGACCTCCCTGCACTCAAAGTGGATTTTCTGGAGCTACAGAAACCCAATTGGCAATCTCATAATTGCGTTGGAAAGTAGACATCCTGGGCTTTCCATCAATATATAATAGTCCATACTTTGCCCGAGATTTGATGGCCCAAACAGGCGTTCCAAGTCAGCACAAGAATTCTGGCGTTTAACTCCAAAACTGGCACAAAAGCTGGAGTTAAACGCCCAAACTGGCACAAAAGCTGGCGTTTAACTCCAAGAAAAGTCTCTACACATGGAAGCTTTAATGCTCAGCCCAAGCACACACCAAGTGGGCCCGAAAGAAGATTTCTGCATTAATTACTGATTTCTCTAAACCCTAGGCTACTAGTTTTCTATAAATAGGACCTTTTGCCATTGTATTTTCAGACCATCTATCTTTTACTCATACTTTGATAGACCTTTTCACGTTTGGGGGCTGGCCTCTCGGCCATGCCTAGACCTTGTTCTTATGTATTTTCAACGGTGGAGTTTCTACACACCATAGATTAAGGTGTGGAGCTCTGCTGTTCTTCGTGAATTAATACAATTACTATTGTTTTTCTATTCAACTCAAGTCTATTTCTTCTCCAAGATATTCATTCGTTCTTCAACTTGATGAATGTGATGATCCGTGACACTCATCATCATTCTCACCTATGAATGCGTGACTGACAACCACTTCCGTTCTACATTCAAACAAGCTTGAATGCGTATCTCTTGGGTTTCTAATCTAAGATTGGAACCTTCGTGGTATAGGCTAGAATTATTGGCGGCCATTCCTGAGATCCGGAAAGTCTAAACCTTGTCTATGGTATTCTGAGTAGGATCTGGGAAGGGATGACTGCGACGAGCTTCAAACTCGCGATTGTGGGGCGTGTGACAGACGCAAAAAGATAAATGGATCCTATTCCGACATGATCGAGAACCGACAGCTGATTAGCCGATGTTGTGACAGAGCATCAGGACCATTTTCACTGAGAGGACGGGATGTAGCCATTGACAACGGTGATGTGCAACATAAAGCTTTCCATGGAAAGGAGTATGAATGATTGGAAGAAGGCAATAGGAAAGCAGAGGTTCAAGGGGAACAAAGCATCTTCATACGCTTATCTGAAATCCACCAATGAATTACATAAGTATCTCTATCTTTATTTTATGTTTATTTTCATCACCTTAAACTTCATAACCATTTGAATCCGCCTGACAAAGATTTACAAGATGACCATAGCTTGCTTCAAGCCGACAATCTCCGTGGGATCGACCCTTACTCATGTAAGGTATTACTTGGACGACCCAGTGCACTTGCTGGTTAGTTGTGCGGAATTGTGACAAAGTGTGATTCACGTTTGAGAGCTCCAAGTCTTTGGCGCCATTGTTGATGATCACAATTTCGTGCACCAAGTTTTTGGCGCCATTGCCGGGGATTGTTCGAGTTTGGACAACTGACGGTTCATCTTGTTGCTTAGATTAGGTACTTTTCAGAATTTTTAAGAATGAATTCTAGAGTTTCAAGGTGATGGTATTATCATCACAAAAGCTTATTGATTCTCATCAATTTAGCTACTGAATGTAATGTCCTGCTGAAGCTTGGCCAAACATGTCTAATCTTTTTAGACTGAAGCTTTAGACTAACATTGCATGATTCCTGGAATTCTTATTGAAAGTTTTGAATCCTTTTATTTTCTTTTCCGTATAAGTTTCAAAAATCACAAAAAAAAATTTATAAAACCATAAAAACCAAAAATATTTTATGTTTCTTGTTTGAGTCTAGTATCAATTTTTATGTTTGGTGTCAATTGCATGTCTTTATCCTTCTAATTTTTGAAATTTTATGCATTATGTTCTACATTGATCTTCAAGTTGTTCTTGATGATTTCATTGCTCTGATCTATAAATTCTCTTGTTTTGTATGTTTTGTTGTTTCTTACATGCATTTTTACATTGTTATAGTCCTTAGTATACAAACTTTTAAGTTTGGTGTCCTGTATGCATTGTTTAATTGATCATAGTTGCATTTTTATTAATTCCCATCACTGAAAAATTCAAAAAAATTCTCAAAACTATGTCTTTTCAAGTCAATAATACAGAGAATTGAAGATTCAGAACATTCAGCAGAGGAATCAAACAGAAAAAGCTGGGCATTCAAAACGCCCAGTGAAGAAGGAAAACTGGCGTTTAAACGCCAGCCAGGGCACCTGGCTGGGCGTTTACCGCCCAAAAAGGTAGAGTTTTGGGCGTTAAACGCCAGAATGGGCACCATTCTGGGCGTTTAACGCCAGGATGACACTAGAGGGAAGATTTTGTTTTTAATTCACATTTTTTTCAAGTTTTCATAATTTTTCAAAATCAAATCTTTTTCAAATCATATCTTTTCAATCATATCTCTTTCAAAATCAATTTCTTTCCATTTTATATTTATTTTCACTATTTTCAAAAATCCTTGCTTCAATTCAAGATTTACTTCAAAAATTTTCAAGTTGTTACTTGCCTATTAAGAAAGGATCAAACTTTAAATTTTGAAATCATATCTTTTAATTTCTTGATAGTCAAGTAATCAACTTTAATTTTAAAAATTTTCTTTTTCAAAATTGATTTTCAATCATATCTTTTCAAACATATCTTTTCAATCACATCTTTTTCAAAATTAATTTTTTTTCAATCATATCTTTTTCTAATTTCAAAATCTTTTTCAAAAATCACTTTATTTCTTTCCCAATCTTAGTTTTTGAAAATCTCAATCAAATTTTCAAATTTCTTTTTAATTATTTCAAAATCTTTTTAAATTATTTTCGAAAATTCTTCCCCTCTTTTCACATCCTTCTATTTAAAGGACTAAGACTCCTCATCAAGGTGCAATTCGAACTCTGTCCCTCTTGACAGGTTCGAATTCCCTCTTCTCCACCTCCTCCTTCTATTCTTCTTTTCCTCTGACACCTCAAGGAATCTCTATACTGTGACATAGAGGATTCTCTACTTTCTTGTTCTCTTCTCTTTCATATGAGCAGAAACAAAGATAAAGGCATACTTGTTCAAGCTGATCCTGAACCTGAAAGGACCTTTAAGAGAAAGCTAAGAGAAGCTAAAGAACAATTCTCTTTAGAGGGCCTAACCGAACTCTTCAAAGAAGAAGAAACCATGGCAGCCAAAAACAACAACAATGCCAACAATACAAGGAAGGTGCTTGGTGACTTTACTGCACCTACTCCTGATTTCTATGGGAGAAGCATCTCAATCCCTGCCATTGGAGCAAACAACTTTAAGCTTAAGCCTCAATTGGTTTCTCTAATGCAACAGAATTGCAAGTTTCATGGACTTCCATTGGAAGATCCTCATCAGTTCTTAGCTGAATTCCTGCAAATCTGTGACACTGTCAAGACCAATGGGGTTGACCTTGAAGTCTACAGACTTATGCTCTTTCCTTTTGCTATAAGAGACAGAGCTAGAACATGGTTGGATTCACAACCTAAGGAAAGCCTGAACTCTTGGAAAAAGCTAGTCAATGCCTTCTTGGCAAAGTTCTTTCCACCTCAAAAATTGAGTAAGCTTAGAGTGGAAGTCTAAACCTTTAGACAGAAGGATGGTGAGTCCCTCTATTAAGCTTGGAGAGATACAAGCAATTGATTAGAAGGTGCCCTTCTAACATGCTTTCAGAATGGAGCCCCATAGGTATTTTCTATGATGGTCTGTCTGAACTATCCAAGATGTCATTGGATAGCTCTGCTGGAGGATCTCTTCATCTGAAGAAGACGCCTGCAGAAGCTCAGGAACTCATTGAAATGGTTGCAAATAACCAATTCATGTACACTTCTGAAAGGAACCCTGTGAATAATGGGACAACTCAAAAGAAAGGAGTTCTTGAGATTGATACTCTGAATGCCATATTGGCTCAGAATAAAATATTGACCCAACAAGTCAATATGATTTCTCAGAGTCTGTCTGGAATGCAAGCAGCAACAGGCAGTACTAAGGAAGCTTCCTCTGAAGAAGAAGCTTATGACCCTGAGAACCCTGCAATGGAAGAGGTGAATTACATGGGAGAACCCTATGGAAACACCTATAATCCTTCATGGAGAAATCACCCAAATCTCTAATGGAAGGACCAACAGAGGCCTCAACAAGGCTTCAACAACAACAATGGTGGAAGAAACAAGTTTAGCAATGGCAAGCCTTTTCCATCATCTTCTCAGCAACAGACAGAGAATTCTAAGCAGAGCCCCTCTGACTTAGCAACCATTGTCTCTGATCTAATCAAGACCACTCAAAGTTTCATGACTGAAACAAGATCCTCCATTAGAAACTTGGAGGCACAAGTAGGTCAGCTGAGTAAGAAAATTACTGAACTCCCTCCTAGTACTCTTCCAAGCAATACAGAAGAGAATCCAAAAAGAGAGTGCAAGGTCATAACCACATCTCACATGGCCGAACATGGAGAGGAGGAAGAGGTAGTGATTCCCACTGAGGAAGACCTCAGTGGACGCCCACTGACCTCCATGGAGTTCCCTAATGAGGAACCATGGGAATCTGAGGCTCACACTGAGACCATAGAGATTCCATTAAATTTACTTTTGCCATTCATGAGCTCTGATGAGTATTCTTCCTCTGAAGAGGATGAAGATGTTACTGAAGAGCAAGTTTCTAAGTACCTTGGAGCAATCATGAAGCTAAATGCCAAGTTGTTTGGTAATGAGACTTGGGAAGATGAACCTCCATTGCTCATCAAAGAACTAGATGACTTGACTAGGCAGAGATTACCTCAAAAGAGACAGGACCCTGGAAAGTTCTCAATCCCTTGTACCATAGGCACCATGACCTTTGAGAAGGCTCTATGTGACCTAGGGTCAAGCATAAACCTTATGCCTCTCTCTGTAATGGAGAAGCTAGGGATCATTGAGGTACAAGCTGCAAGAATCACACTAGAGATGGCAGACAATTCAAAGAAGCAGGCTTATGGACTTGTAGAGGATGTCTTGGTAAAAGTTGAAGACCATTACATCCCTGCTGATTTCATAATCCTAGAAACTGGGAAGTGTATGGATGAATCCATCATCCTTGGCAGACCCTTCCTAGCCATGATGACAAGTCATCTTAGCCTAGTTTCACTAGCCTTTTTCTTTTGTTTTCAATTGAATTATGCACTTTCTTGAGCCATAAGCAAGCCAATTGGGTAGATTTTCATGCTTCCTTTGATTTAATCAACCATAGATGAATTAATGTAATTTCATGAGGTTTTATGCTATAATTGTCACATATTATGAAAGAATGAATATCTCATGATTTTGAGCATAGCTTTGATGTGTTTGGTTGATTAATGATAGGTGAAGAAAGCTTGAGAAAGGTTGAAGCAAGAAGGAATGGCTAGGAGGAAGAGAGGACAAAAAGTTTGAGCAAAAGTTTGCCTAAAACATTAGCTCAAACTTTTGGAATAAGTGAAAATGAACCAGGGAGCAAAAAGCTGGACCAAAAGTTTGCCTCAAACTTTTGTGCAAACTTTTGGGCAAAAAGCTGGACCAAAAGTTTGCCTCAAACTTTTTGGCAAACTTTTGGCATCACAAATCAACACCCTGGAGAGCAAAAGTTTGCGCCAACGTTTGCCTCAAACTTTTTGGCAAACGTTGGCGCATGAACAACACACCCTCGAGAGCAAAAGTTTGCGCCAATGTTTGCCTCTAACTTTTTGGCAAACGTTGGCGCCATGAGTGTGCAAGGGGAGGCCAACGTTGGAGCAAAAGTTTGACCCCTAACTTTTTCCCCAACGTTGGTATCAGCACTCTTTACTTTCCTTGTCTTGGATCTTGGGTTGGAGAATTGAAGGAAATCTGTTTCAATCTCATCCTGAGATCTCTCTGTTTAATTTTACTGCATAATTGAATTTCCATTTTGGTTAATTGCTTCTGCCTTCTACTTTCTCTGCAATTTACAATTTACAATTCCTTTGCAATTGTTCTTGTTGGATCTAGGAAGGCATTGAGATCTAGACTTGGTTATCTAGTCTCTTGGGTCCTGAGATCTGAATTCCAATTTTACTTCCTCTGTTTAATGCTTTTCAATCTCATTTACATTTCTGTTTTTAGATCTGATTCAATCCAAGTTATCTTCTACTTCTCTGTTCGTTGCAATTCACTTTTCCTTGTTTAATTTCTGCAAATCCAACTCCCAATTCCCTTTACAATTCAAGCCATTTACATTTCTTGCAATTTAAGATTCTGCAATTTACATTTCTTGCGTTCTAAGTTTCGGCCATTTAAATTTTAGTTCTCTTTACTTTCATGCAATTTACCCACTCCCTTTACTTTCTCTGCAATTTAAATTCTGCAAATCACAAATCTCTCAACCAAATCTTGATTCGCTTGACTAAATCAACCACTAAGCTAAAATTGCTCAATCCTTCAATCCCTGTGGGATCGACCTCACTCCTGTGAGTTATTATTACTTGATGCGACCCGGTGCACTTGCCGGTTAGTTTTGGGTGTTTTGGAGAAATTCGTTTTTCCACAAAAAATACCCATCAAGTTTTTGGCGCCGTTGCCGGGGATTGATTAGATTGACAATGATTAAGTAAGGTGGTGGTTTAGATTAAGCACTTTTTCTTTATTTTTGTTAATTTCTAACTTGCACACTAACTGTTTGAGACTTTGTCTCTACTAACTCTCACTGCACTCAAACTACAGAGTGCTCTGTGTATCTTTGCTGTTTTGGTTGTATGACATGAACCAGGAGAGAGTTCTCCACCTCTGGAATTTCTGAAGAAGGACATCAAAAAAAAAAATAGTGGAAACCGGAAGGAAGTCCATGGTGAGAGGAGAAAATCAAAGGCAACAAGATTTTCAACCTCCATGATCAAAGAATGGAGGATGTCAAGCTAATGACAAAAAAAGAGCGCTTGTTGGGAGGTAACCCAACCTGAGGTAGTTTTCTTTTCATAGCTATTTTAATAAAAAGGTTAATTAGTTTTATCTATATTGCAAGAAGCTAAGTTTGGTGTTGCACACCAAAACAATATAAGGGAGAATGAAGGATTCTAAGTTTGGTGTTCCACCAAAATCTCATTTAAAACATATTATCACCTTCTGCATAATGCTAGCTTCAAGCAGCTAGATAAACTAGTTAACTATTTTGCTATTCTTTAGTTTTCAGTCTTGTCACTTTTGAAAAAGAAAAAAAGTTTTACACATGGTTAATCTGATGCACAAGAACCATTGGCAAGGTACTAAGTTTGGTGTTCCCACACCAAAGTAAGTACAAAGGCCCACAAATAAATCATGCAGACTTACCATTGTTTCTAAGTGCTTTGGGAACAAGCAACTTTCAATATCACTGCAGAATACCATACAAATTTTTGGAAGGATTAAGCATCATCAACCAAAGAGATGAAAGAGGAATGTGTGGATCAGTGATGATGATGATGAGGAGTAGAGCAAGTAAACTCCAAAAGGTTGTATTGTTAAGTGATTATCTTACATCAAACACTGCTATGATTGAGAGTGGTTTTGTTTCCCTGATTATCTGTCTGCATAGCATAGTTTTTCTGTAATTCAATAAGCAAGATGCTTGATTATTCACAACATTTTTCTCTTCAAAACTTGTTTGTACTCAATGATTCAAGAATTGCATCACATGAAAGTTCTTTGAAAAGAAGGATTGAGGAATTAAACAATTTTGAGGAAAGCAAAAGATTAGGAGAAGTGGTGGTTCTAGTTGTATGATTGTGTATTGAGGTTGCATGCTTGTGAAAACTTGCATGGGAGCTCATAGGCAGGACATGAAGTTCAAAGAAGTATTGTGGAGATTCTCAAAAATCAATTGATCCAAGAAGCAGCAAACAAAACAAAAGAAAAAAAGAACATGGCCCAAGGCTCTGAGCATCAATTACTAGGCAGAAAAAGAAAGAAGAAACAAAACTCAAAGAGTTGTTAGCCTAGTAAATGCTTGTGGTTGAGTTGTGTCAAAGAAAGAGGCTTGAGCAAGTAAATCCTTAGGGGTGCTTTAACACCTAATACCTTAAAACCAACTGGTTTAGGAGTATTGATTGAAAGCTTATCTAAAGAGCCGCTTTGAGACATGACACTTAGAGTCGAGGCCAAAGCAAACTATAAGCTGCTTCAAGGTGATTACATACAAAGAGATCTCCATGATACCATTTGGATGAAATTCCTAGGACCTAAGACTCCCAATATGTGAGGACTAGTGAGCACTGAAGCCCTTGCATGAGCATATGATTTAGAGTTTACCCCACTGTCACTTAATCACTTCACTCACAGGACTTTACAAGTTGTTCTTCAATCCGTCTTAATTGAAAGAACCTATGAGCATAATTCATTTCTTGCTTGGGGACAAGCAAGCTTTAAGTTTGGTGTTGTGATGACAAGTCATCTTAGCCTAGTTTCACTAGCCTTTTTCTTTTGTTTTCAATTGAATTATGCACTTTCTTGAGCCATAAGCAAGCCAATTGGGTAGATTTTCATGCTTCCTTTGATTTAATCAACCATAGATGAATTAATGCAATTTCATGAGGTTTTATGCTATAATTGTCACATATTATGAAAGAATGAATATCTCATGATTTTGAGCATAGCTTTGATGTGTTTGGTTGATTAATGATAGGTGAAGAAAGCTTGAGAAAGGTTGAAGCAAGAAGGAATGGCTAGGAGGAAGAGAGGACAAAAAGTTTGAGCAAAAGTTTGCCTCAAACTTTAGCTCAAAGTTTTGGAATAAGTGAAAATGAACCAGGGAGCAAAAAGCTGGACCAAAAGTTTGCCTCAAACTTTTGTGCAAACTTTTGGGCAAAAAGCTGGACCAAAAGTTTGCCTCAAACTTTTTGGCAAACTTTTGGCATCACAAATCAACACCCTGGAGAGCAAAAGTTTGCGCCAACGTTTGCCTCAAACTTTTTGGCAAACGTTGGCGCATGAACAACACACCCTGGAGAGCAAAAGTTTGCGCCAACGTTTGCCTCTAACTTTTTGGCAAACGTTGGCGCCATGAGTGTGCAAGGGGAGGCCAAAGTTGGAGCAAAAGTTTGACCCCTAACTTTTTCCCTAACGTTGGTATCAGCAAAAGAGGGTGGCTGATGTGAAAAGTTGGAGTAAAAGTTTGCCTCAAACTTTTACTCAAACTTTTACTCAAGCTTTCATGATTCCAAACCCGGTTCAATTCGGTTCTTCTCCAAACTCCAAGAGCAATCAACCAAGGCCTCTATCAACCCAATTCCATCAAGAGAAAAGGCCCAATTGAAGGCTTGAAGACCATTTGAAGAAAGTGTATAAATAGCATAGGATTTAAGTTTTCGGAGAGCTTTCTTTTCGGTTTTGATTAGTGCACTTAGTAGAGAGCTCATTTTACATTTCTTGGCATTGTTGTTTTAATTCAAGAGAATTTGGGAGGAGAATTGATCTCTCTTCTTCCTTGTTCTTGCCCAGCACTCTTTACTTTCCTTGTCTTGGATCTTGGGTTGGAGAATTGAAGGAAATCTATTTCAATCTCATCCTGAGATCTCTCTGTTTAATTTTACTGCATAATTGAATTTCCATTTTGGTTAATTGCTTCTGCCTTCTACTTTCTCTGCAATTTACAATTTACAATTCCTTTGCAATTGTTCTTGTTGGATCTAGGAAGGCATTGAGATCTAGACTTGGTTATCTAGTCTCTTGGGTCCTGAGATCTGAATTCCAATTTTACTTCCTCTGTTTAATGCTTTTCAATCTCATTTACATTTCTGTTTTTAGATCTGATTCAATCCAAGTTATCTTCTACTTCTCTGTTCGTTGCAATTCACTTTTCCTTGTTTAAATTCTGCAAATCCAATTCCCAATTCCCTTTACAATTCAAGCCATTTACATTTCTTGCAATTTAAGATTCTGCAATTTACATTTCTTACGTTCTAAGTTTCTGCCATTTAATTTCTTGTTTTTTAAGATTCAACACTTTAAATTTCAGTTCTCTTTACTTTCATGCAATTTACCCACTCCCTTTACTTTCTCTGCAATTTAAATTCTGCAAATCACAAATCTCTCAACCAAATCTTGATTCGCTTGACTAAATCAACCACTAAGCTAAAATTGCTCAATCCTTCAATCCCTGTGGGATCGACCTCACTCCTGTGAGTTATTATTATTTGATGCGACCCGGTGCACTTGCTGGTTAGTTTTGGGTGTTTTGGAGAAATTCGTATTTCCACAAAAAATACCCACCAAGTTTTTGGCGCCGTTGCCGGGGATTAATTAGATTGACAATGATTAAGTAAGGTGGTGGTTTAGATTAAGCACTTTTTCTTTATTTTTGTTAATTTCTAACTTGCACACTAACTATTTGAGACTTTGTCTCTACTAACTCTCACTGCACTCAAACTACAGAGTGCTCTGTGTATCTTTGCTGTTTTGGTTGTATGACATGAACCAGGAAAGAGTTCTCCACCTCTGGAATTTCTGAAGAAGGACATCAAAAAAAAATGGAGGAGACCGGAAGGAAGTCCATGGTGAGAGGAGAAAATCAAAGGCAACAAGATTTTCAACCTCCATGATCAAAGAATGGAGGATGTCAAGCTAATGACAATAAAAGAGCACTTGTTGGGAGGCAACCCAACCCGAGGTAGTTTTCTTTTCATAGCTATTTTAATAAAAAGGTTAATTAGTTTTATCTATATTGCAAGAAGCTAAGTTTGGTGTTGCACACCAAAACAATATAAGGGAGAATGAAGGATTCTAAGTTTGGTGTTCCACCAAAATCTCATTTAAAACATATTCTCACCTTCTGCATAATGCTAGCTTCAAGTAGCTAGATAAACTAGTTAACTATTTTGCTATTCTTTAGTTTTCAGTCTTGTCACTTTTGAAAAAGAAAAAGAGTTTTACACATGGTTAATCTGATGCACAAGAACCATTGGCAAGGTACTAAGTTTGGTGTTCCCACACCAAAGTAAGTACAAAGGCCCACAAATAAATCATGCAGACTAACCATTGTTTCTAAGTGCTTGGGGAACAAGCAACTTTCAATATCACTGCAGAATACCATACAAATTTTTGGAAGGATTAAGCATCATCAACCAAAGAGATGAAAGAGGAATGTGTGGATCAGTGATGATGATGATGAGGAGTAGAGCAGGTAAACTCCAAAAGGTTGTATTGTTAAGTGATTATCTTACATCAAACACTGCTATGATTGAGAGTGGTTTTGTTTCCCTGATTATCTGTCTGCATAGCATAGTTTTTCTGTAATTCAATAAGCAAGATGCTTGATTATTCACAACATTTTTCTCTTCAAAACTTGTTTGTACTCAATGATTCAAGAATTGCATCACATGAAAGTTCTTTGAAAAGAAGGATTGAGGAATTAAACAATTTTGAGGAAAGCAAAAGATTAGGAAAAGTGGTGGTTCTAGTTGTATGATTGTGTATTGAGGTTGCATGCTTGTGAAAACTTGCATGGGAGCTCATAGGCAGGACATGAAGTTCAAAGAAGTATTGTGGAGATTCTCAAAAATCAATTGATCCAAGAAGCAGCAAACAAAACCAAAGAAAAAAAGAACATGGCCCAAGGCTCTGAGCATCAATTACTAGGCAGAAAAAGAAAGAAGAAACAAAACTCAAAGAGTTGTTAGCCTAGTAAATGCTTGTGGTTGAGTTGTGTCAAAGAAAGAGGCTTGAGCAAGTAAATCCTTAGGGGTGCTTTAACACCTAATACCTTAAAACCAACTGGTTTAGGAGTATTGATTGAAAGCTTATCTAAAGAGCCGCTTTGAGACATGACACTTAGAGTCGAGGCCAAAGCAAAGAAACTATAAGCTGCTTCAAGGTGATTACATACAAAGAGATCTCCATGATACCATTTGGATGAAAATCCTAGGACCTAAGACTCCCAATATGTGAGGACTAGTGAGCACTGAAGCCCTTGCATGAGCATATGATTTAGAGTTTACCCCACTGTCACTTAATCACTTCACTCACAGGACTTTACAAGTTGTTCTTCAATCCGTCTTAATTGAAAGAACCTATGAGCATAATTCATTTCTTACTTGGGGACAAGCAAGCTTTAAGTTTGGTGTTGTGATGACAAGTCATCTTAGCCTAGTTTCACTAGCCTTTTTCTTTTGTTTTCAATTGAATTATGCACTTTCTTGAGCCATAAGCAAGCCAATTGGGTAGATTTTCATGCTTCCTTTGATTTAATCAACCATAGATGAATTAATGCAATTTCATGAGGTTTTATGCTATAATTGTCACATATTATGAAAGAATGAATATCTCATGATTTTGAGCATAGCTTTGATGTGTTTGGTTGATTAATGATAGGTGAAGAAAGCTTGAGAAAGGTTGAAGCAAGAAGGAATGGCTAGGAGGAAGAGAGGACAAAAAGTTTGAGCAAAAGTTTGCCTCAAACTTTAGCTCAAACTTTTGGAATAAGTGAAAATGAACCAGGGAGCAAAAAGCTGGACCAAAAGTTTGCCTCAAACTTTTGTGCAAACTTTTGGGCAAAAAGCTGGACCAAAAGTTTGCCTCAAAATTTTTGGAATCACAAATCAACACCCTGGAGAGCAAAAGTTTGCGCCAACGTTTGCCTCAAACTTTTTGGCAAACGTTGGCGCATGAACAACACACCCTGGAGAGCAAAAGTTTGCGCCAACGTTTGCCTCTAACTTTTTGGCAAACGTTGGCGCCATGAGTGTGCAAGGGGAGGCCAACGTTGGAGCAAAAGTTTGACCCCTAACTTTTTCCCCAACGTTGGTATCAGCAAAAGAGGGTGGCTGATGTGAAAAGTTGGAGTAAAAGTTTGCCTCAAACTTTTACTCAAACTTTTACTCAAGCTTTCATGATTCCAAACCCGGTTCAATTCGGTTCTTCTCCAAACTCCAAGAGCAATCAACCAAGGCCTCTATCAACCCAATTCCATCAAGAGCAAAGGCCCAATTGAAGGCTTGAAGACCATTTGAAGAAAGTGTATAAATAGCATAGGATTTAAGTTTTCGGAGAGCTTTCTTTTCGGTTTTGATTAGTGCACTTAGTAGAGAGCTCATTTTACATTTCTTGGCATTGTTGTTTTAATTCAAAAGAATTTGGGAGGAGAATTGATCTCTCTTCTTCCTTGTTCTTTCCCAGCACTCTTTACTTTCCTTGTCTTGGATCTTGGGTTGGAGAATTGAAGGAAATCTGTTTCAATCTCATCCTGAGATCTCTCTGTTTAATTTTACTGCATAATTGAATTTCCATTTTGGTTAATTGCTTCTGCCTTCTACTTTCTCTGCAATTTACAATTTACAATTCCTTTGCAATTGTTCTTGTTGGATCTAGGAAGGCATTGAGATCTAGACTTGGTTATCTAGTCTCTTGGGTCCTGAGATCTGGATTCCAATTTTACTTCCTCTGTTTAATGCTTTTCAATCTCATTTACATTTCTGTTTTTAGATCTGATTCAATCCAAGTTATCTTCTACTTCTCTGTTCGTTGCAATTCACTTTTCCTTGTTTAAATTCTGCAAATCCAATTCCCAATTCCCTTTACAATTCAAGCCATTTACATTTCTTGCAATTTAAGATTCTGCAATTTACATTTCTTGCGTTCTAAGTTTCTGCCATTTAATTTCTTGTTCTTTAAGATTCAGCACTTTAAATTTCAGTTTTCTTTACTTTCATGCAATTTACCCACTCCCTTTACTTTCTCTGCAATTTAAATTCTGCAAATCACAAATCTCTCAACCAAATCTTGATTCGCTTGACTAAATCAACCACTAAGCTAAAATTGCTCAATCCTTCAATCCCTGTGGGATCGACCTCACTCCCGTGAGTTATTATTACTTGATGCGACCCGGTGCACTTGCCGGTTAGTTTTGGGTGTTTTGGAGAAATTCGTTTTTCCACAAAAAATACCCATCAAGCCACAGCAAAAGCTGTGGTTGATGTTGACAGAGGAGAATTGATCATTCAAGTGAATGAAGACTCCCTTGTGTTTAAAGCTCAAGGATATCCCTCTGTAACCATGGAGAGGAAGCATGAAGAGCTTCTCTCAATACAGAGTCAAGCAGAGCCCCCACAGTCAAACTCTAAGTTTGGTGTTGGGAGGCCACAACCAAACTCTAAGTTTGGTGTTGAACCCTCACATTCAAACAATAAGTTTGGTGTTGGGATGTTCCAACATTGCTCTGAACATCTGTGAGGCTCCATGAGAGTCCACTGTCAAGCTATTGACATTAAAGAAGCGCTTGTTGGGAGGCAACCCAATCTTTAATTATCTATGTTAAATTTCTATTTTCTTTTGTTATTTTATGTTTTCTGTAGGTTGATGATCATGTGAAGTCACAAAAACAATTGAAAAAGCAAAAACAAAGTGAAAAACAGAATGAAAAACAGAACACCCTGGAGGAGATAGTTACTGGCGTTTAAACGCCAGTAAAGGTAGCAGAATGGGCGTTAAACTCCCAATCTGGCACCATTTTGGGCGTTTAATGCCAGAAAAGGGCACCAGACTGGCGTTTAACGCCAGGAATGGGCAAGAAGCTGGCGTTAAACACCAGAAATGGGCAGCAGCCTAGTGTTTAATGCCAGGATTGGCAGAAAGGGGCGTTTTGCACGCCACTTGGTGCAGGGATGAGATATCCTTGACACCTCAGGATCTGTGGACCCCACAGGATCCCCACCTACCCCACCACTCTCTCTCTTCTTCACCATTCACCAATCACCTCAATACCTCTTCCCCAAAAACTCCTCACCTATCAAATACCACCATTCTCTTCACCACTCACATCCATCCTTCATAAAACCCCACCTACCTCACCATTCAAACTCAAACCACTTTCCCTCCCAAACCCACCCATAATGACCGAACCATACACACCCCTCTCACTCCTATATAAACCCATCTTCACTCTCTCATTTTCACACAACCTAAACACCACTTCTCCCCCTTGGCCGAAACATAAGGCCCACTCCATCTCCTCTATTTCTTCTTTTTCTACTCTCTTCTTTCTTCTTTTGCTCGAGGACGAGCAACCTTCTAAGTTTGGTGTGGTAAAAGCTAAAGGTTTTTGTTTTTCCATAACCATTTATGGCACCAAAGGCCGGAGAAACCTCTAGAAAGAGAAAAGGGAAGGGAAAAGCCTCCACCTCCGAGTCATGGGAGATGGAGAGAATCCTCTCAAGGGTGCATCAAGACCACTTCTATGAAATTGTGGCCAAGAAGAAAGTGATCCCCGAGGTCCCTTTTAAGCTCAAAAAGGGCGAATATCCAGAGATCTGACATGAGATATGAAGAAGAGGTTAGGAAGTTCTCACCAACCCCATTCAACAAGTCGGAATCTTAATGGTTCAAGAGTTCTATGCCAATGCATGGATCACCAAGAACCATGATCAAAGTGTGAACCCGGACCCTAAGAATTGGCTTACAATGTTTCCAGGGAATTACTTAGATTTTAGTCCGGAAAATGTAAGGTTGGCATTCAACTTGCCTATGATGCAAGGAGATGCACACCCATACACAAGAAGGGTCAACTTTGATCAAAGGTTGGACCAAGTCCTCATGGACGTCTGTGAAGAGGGCGCTCAATGGAAGAGAGATTCAAGAGGGAAGCTGGTTCAAGTAAGAAGGCATGACCTCAAGCCCATGGCTAGGGGATGGTTAGAGTTCATCCAATGCTCAATCATTCTCACTAGCAACCGGTCCGAAGCTACTATAGACCGGGCTATCATGATACATAGCATCATGATTGGAGAGGAAGCGGAAGTTCATGAGGTTATATCCCAATAACTCTGCAAGGTGGCGGACAAGTCTTCTCCTTTGGCAAGGTTAGCCTTCCCTCATCTCATCTGTCACTGATGAGCGGATATTTTATACGCTTTTTGGGGTTAATTTAATATAGTTTTTAGTATGTTTTAGTTAGTTTTTAGTTTATTTTCATTAGTTTCTAGGTAAAATTCATATTTATGGACTTTACTATGAGTTTGTGTGTTTTTCTATAATTTCAAGTATTTTCTGGCTGAAATTGAGGGAGCTGAGCAAAAATCTGATTCAGGCTGAAAAAGGACTGCTGATGCTGTTGGATCCTGACCTCTCTGCACTCGGAATGGAATTTTCGGAGTTGCAGGAGTCCAATTGACGCGCTTCCAATTGCGTTGAAAAGTAGACATCCAGTGCTTTCCAGCAATATATAATAGTTCATACTTTGCTCAAGGATAGATGACGTAAACTGGCGTTCAACGCCAGTTCCATGTTGCAGTCTGGCGTCGAGCGCCAGAAACACGTTACAAGTTGGAGTTCAACGCCAGAAACAGGTTACAGCCTGGCATTGAACGCCCAAAACAGCCCAGGCACGTGAGAAGCTTTAGTCTCAGCCCCAGCACACACCAAGTGGGCCCCAAAAGTGGATTTCTGCACTATCTATCATAGTTTACTCATTTTCTGTAAACCTAGGTTACTAGTTTAGTATTTAAACAACTTTTAGAGATTTATTTTGTATCTCATGACATTCTTAGATCTGAACTTTGTAATCTCTGACGGCATGAGTCTCTAAACTCCATTATTGGGGGTGAGGAGCTCTGCTGTGTTTTGATGAATTAATGCAAATATTTCTGTTTTCCATTCAAACATCCGTGTTCCTATCTAAGATATTCATTTGCGCTTAATTATAGAGAAGGTGATGATCCGTGACACTCATCACCTTCCTCAATCCATGAACGTGTGTCTGACAACCACCTCCGTTCTACATCAGATTGAATGAGTATCTCTTAGATTCCTTAATCAGAATCTCCGTGGTATAAGCTAGAATCCATTGGCAGCATCCTTGAGAATCCGGAAAGTCTAAACCTTGTCTGTGGTATTCCGAGTAGGATTCTGGGATTGGATGACTGTGACGAGCTTCAAACTCACGAGTGTTGGGCGTAGTGACAAACGAAAAAGGATAGTAAATCCTATTCCGGTATGATCGAGAACCTACAGTTGATTAGCCGTGCGGTGACAGCGCACCTGGACCATTTTCACTGAGAGGAAGGATGGTAGCCATTGACAACGGTGACCCACCAACACACAGCTTGCCATAGGAGGGACGTGCATGCGTGAAGACGAAGATAGGGAGAAAGCAGAGATTCAAAAGACAAAGCATCTCCAAAACTCCAACATATTCTCATTTACTGCATAACAAGTAACCTTTAATTCATACTCTCTTGTTCATTTGCAAGTCAATTAATAACCACAAATTAATATCCTAACTAAGAGTTGGAAGATAACCATAGCTTGCTTCAAACCAACAATCTCCGTGGGATCGACCCTTACTCACGTAAGGTATTACTTGGACGACCCAGTGCACTTGCTGGTTAGTTGTGCGGAATTACATAGTGTGAAGTAATTTTCGTGCACTAGTCACCTCTGCAATTCAGTTGGAATTGACATAGATGGAGACATTCTCATTGATGAGGACAAACCCACTCATGGACAAAAGCATGAGGAAATTCCTCATCATGAAATCCATGAGATGCCTCAAGGGATGCATCTTCCTCCACAAAACTATTGGGAGCAAATCAACACCTCCCTAGGAGAATTAAGTTCCAACATGGGACAACTAAGGGTGGAGCACCAAGAGCATTCCATCCTCCTCCATGAAATTAGAGAAGATCAAAAAACCATGAGAGAGGAGCAACAAAGGCAAGGAAGAGACATTGAGGAGCTCAAGCACTCCATAAGATCTTCAAGAGGAAGAACAAGCCGCCATCACAAAGGTGGACCCGTTCTTTAATTTCCTTGTTCTTTATTTTCTATTTTTCGAAAATTGTGCTTTATGTTTATTTATGTTTGTGTGTTTATTACATGATCATTAGTGTCTAAGTGTCTATGCCTCAAAGCTATGAAAATGAATCCATCACCTTTCTTAAATGAAAAATGTTTTTAATTGAAAAAGAAAAAGAAGTGCATGAATTTCAAATTTTAAAACAGTTTAATTATTTTGATGTGGAGGCAATACTATTGTTTTTCTAAATGAATGCTTGGACAGTGCATATTTTTTAATTTGATTGTTTATGAATGTTAAAATTGTTGGCTCTTGAAAGAATGAAAGGAAAAAGAGAAATGTTATCTGATGATCTGAAAAATCATAAAATTGATTCTTGAAGCAAGAAAAAGCAGTGAAAAGCTTGCAGAAAAAAAAAAGAAAAGCAAGCAAAAAAAGCCAATACCCCTTTAAACCAAAAGGCAATGGTGATAAAAAGGATCCAAGGCTTTGAGCATCAGTGGATAGGAGGGCCCACAGGAATAAAATCCTGGCCTAAGCGGCTAAACCAAGCTGTCCCTAACCATGTGCTTGTGGCGTGAAGGTGTCAAGTGAAAACTTGAGACTGAGTGGTTAAAGTCGAGGTCCAAAGAAAAATGAAGAGTGTGCTTAAGAACCCTAGACACCTCTAATTGGGGACTCTAGCAAAGCCGAGTCACAATCTGAAAAGGTTCACCCAGTTATGTGTCTGTAGCATTTATGTATCCGGTGGTAATACTGTTAAACAAACTGCTTAGGGCCACGACCAAGACTCATAAAGTAGTTGTGTTCAAAAATCAACATACTTAACTAGGAGAGTCAATAACACTATCTGGATTCTGAGTTCCTATAGATGCCAATCATTCTGAACTTCAAGGGATAAAGTGAGATGCCAAAACTGTTCAGAAGCAAAAAGCTAAAAGCCCCGCTCATCTAATTAATACTGATCTTCATAGATGTTTTTGGAATTCATTGTATATTCTCTTCTTTTTATCCTATTTAATTTTTAGTTGCTTGGGGACAAGCAACAATTTAAGTTTGGTGTTGTGATGAGCGGATAATTTATACGCTTTTTGGCATTGTTTTTAGTATGTTTTTAGTATATTTTAGTTAGTTTTTATTATATTTTTATTAGTTTTTAAATAAAAATCACTCTTCTGGACTTTACTATGAATTTGTGTGTTTTTCTATGATTTCAGGTATTTTCTGGCTGAAATTGAGGGATCTAAGCAAAAATCTGATTCAGAGGCTGAAAAAGGACTGCAGATGCTGTTGGATTCTGACCTCCCTGCACTCAAAGTAGATTTTCTGGAGCTACAGAAGCCCAATTGGTGCGCTCTCAATTGCGTTGGAAAGTAGACATCCTGGGCTTTCCAGCAATATATAATAGTCCATACTTTTCCCGAGATTTGATGGCCCAAACAGGCGTTCCAAATCAGCTCAAGAATTCTGGCGTTTAACTCCAAAACTGGCACAAAAGCTTGAGTTAAACGCCCAAACTAGCACAAAAGCTGCCGTTTAACTCTAAGAAAAGTCTCTACACATGGAAGCTTCAATGCTCAGCCCAAGCACACACCAAGTGGGCCCGGAAGAAGATTTCTGCATTAATTACTGATTTCTGTAAACCCTAGGCTACTAGTTTTCTATAAATAGGACCTTTTGCCATTGTATTTTCAGACCATCTATCTTTTACTCATACTTTGATAGACCTTTTCACGTTTGGGGGCTGGCCATTCGGCCATGACTAGACCTTGTTCTTATGTATTTTCAACGGTGAAGTTTCTACACACCATAGATTAAGGTGTGGAGCTCTGCTGTTCTTCATGAATTAATACAATTACTATTATTTTTCTATTCAACTCAAGTCTATTTCTTCTCCAAGATATTCATTCATTCTTCAACTTGATGAATGTGATGATCCGTGACACTCATCATCATTCTCACCTATGAACGCGTGACTGACAACCACTTCCGTTCTACATGCAAACAAGCTTGAATGCGTATCTCTTGGGTTTCTAATCTAAGATTGGAACCTTCGTGGTATAGGCTAGAATTATTGGCAGCCATTCTTGAGATCCGGAAAGTCTAAACCTTGTCTGTGGTATTCCGAGTAGGATCTGGGAAGGGATGACTGTGACGAGCTTCAAACTCGCGATTGTGGGGCGTGTGACAGATGTAAAAGGATCAATGGATTCTATTCCGACATGATTGAGAACCGACAGCTGATTAGCCGATGTTGTGACAGAGCATCAGGACCATTTTCACTGAGAGGACAGGATGTAGCCATTGACAACGGTGATGCCCAACATAAAGCTTGCCATGGAAAGAAGTATGAATGATTGGAAGAAGGCAATAGGAAAGCAGAGGTTCAATGGGAACAAAGCATCTTCATACGCTTATCTGAAATCCACCAATGAATTACATAAGTATCTATATCTTTATTTTATGTTTATTTTCATCACCTTAAACTTCATAACCATTGAATCCACCTGACTGAGATTTACAAGATGACCATAGCTTGCTTCAAGCTGACAATCTCCGTGGGATCGACCGTTACTCACGTAAGGTATTACTTGGACGACCCAGTGCACTTGTTGGTTAGTTGTGCAGAATTGTGACAAAGTGTGATTCATGTTTGAGAGCTCCAAGTCTTTGGCGCCATTGTTGATGATCACAATTTTGTGCACCACCCTCCTTACCACCTTCCATTTCACACAACATAACCACTTAAAACCCCCTTGGCCGAATTTACTACTCCCCTCTATCTCCTCTATTTCTTCTTCTTCTACTCCTTTCTTTCTTCTTTTGCTCGAGGACGAGCAAACCTTTTAAGTTTGGTGTGGGAAAAAGCTCTGCTTTTTTGTTTTCCCATAAACATTAATGGCACCTAAGGCCAGAGAAACCTCTAGAAAGAGGAAAGGGAATGCAATTGCTTCCACCTCCGAGTCATGGGAGATGGAGAGATTCATCTCAAAGGTCCATCAAGACCACTTCTATGAAGTTATAGCCAAGAAAAGGGTGATTCCCGAAGTCCCCTTTATGCTAAAAATGGGTGAATATCCGGAGATCCGACGTTAGGTTCGGAGAAGAGGTTGGGAAGCTCTCACCAACCCCATCCAACAAGTCAAAATCTTAATGGTTCAAGAGTTCTATGCTAATGCATGGATCACTGAGAACCATTATCAAAGTGTGAACCCGAACCCAAAGAATTGGCTCACAATGGTTCGGGGGAATTACTTGGATTTCAGTCCAGAAAATGTGAGGTTGGCATTCAACTTGCCAATAATGCAAGGAGATCCTCACCCTTTCACTAGAAGGATCAACTTTGATCAAAGGTTGGACCAAGTCCTCATGGACATCTGTGTGGAAGGAGCTCAATGGAAGAGAGACTCCAAAGGCAAGCTGGTTCAACTGAGAAGGCTTGACCTCAAGCCCGTGGCTAGGGGATGGTTGGAGTTTATCCAACGCACTATCATTCCTACTAGTAACCGGTCTAAAGTTACAATAGACCGGGCTATCATGATCCATAGTATCATGAATAGAGAGGAAGTAGAAGTTCATGAGATCATACCTCCACTTTGGCAAGGTTAGCCTTTCCTCATCTCATCTATCACCTATGCAATTCAGCTGGAGTTGTCATAGAGGAAGACATCCTCATTGAAGAGGACAAACCCATCACTAAGAAGAAGATGGATCAAACAAGAAAGCCCACTCATGGACCTCAACAAGAGCATGAGGAAATTCCTCATCAAGAAATCCCCGAGATGCCTCAAGGGATGCATTTCCATCCACACAACTATTGGGAGCAACTCAACACTTCTTTAGGAGATTTGAGTTCTAACATGGAACAACTAAGGATGGAGCACCAAGAGCACTCCATTATCCTCCATAAAATCATAGAGGACCAAAAGGCCATGAGAGAGTAGCAACAAAGGCAAGGAAGAGACATAGAGGAGCTCAAGCACTCCATAGGATCTTCAAGAGGAAGAACTAGCCACCGTCACTAAGGTGGACCCGTTCTTTAATTTCCTTGTTCTTATTTATCTGTTTTTCGGTTTATATGCTTTATGTTTTGTCTATGTTTTTTGTCTTTATTACATGATCATTAGTGTTTAGTGTCAATGCCTTAAAGCTATTAATGTCCTATGAATCCTTCACCGTTCTTAAATGAAAAATGTTTTTTGAAAAAGAAAAAGACGTACATGAATTTCGAATTCTATCTTGAAAATAGTATAATTATTTTGATGTGGTGGCAATACTTTTTGTTTTCTGAATGAATGCTTGAACAGTGCATATTTTTTATAGTGAAGTTTATGAATGTTAAAATTGTTGGCTCTTGAAAGAATAATGAAAAAAGAGAAATGTTGTTGATAATCTAAAAAATCATAAAATTGATTCTTGAAACAAGAAAAAGCAGTGAAAAGCAAAAGCTTGCGGAAAAAAATGGCAAAAAATAAAGAAAAAAAGAAAGAAAAAGAAAAAGCAAGCAGAAAAAGCCAATAACCCTTTAAACCAAAAGGCAAGGGTAAAAAGGATCCAAGGCTTTGAGCATTAATGGATAGGAGGGCCCAAAGGAATAAAATCCTGGCCTAAGTGGCTAAATCAAGCTGTCCCTAACCATGTGCTTGTGGCGTGAAGGTGTCAAGTGAAAAGCTTGAGACTGAGCGGTTAAAGTCATAGTCCAAAGCAAAAAGAGTGTGCTTAAGAGCTCTGGGTACCTCTAACTGGGGACTCTAGTAAAGCTGAGTCAATCTGAAAAGGTTCACCCAGTTATGTGTCTGTGGCATTTATGTATCCAGTGCTAATACTGGAAAACAAAATGCTTAGGGTCACGGCCAAGACTCATAAAGTAGCTGTGTTCAAGAATCAACATACTAAACTAAGAGAATCAATAACATTATCTGAATTCTGAGTTCCTATGGATGCTAATCATTCTGAACTTCAAAGGATAAAGTGAGATGCCAAAACTGTTCAGAAGCAAAAAGCTACTAGCCCCACTCATCTGATTGAAACTAATCTTTATTGATATTTTTGGAATTTATTGTATTTACTCTTCTTTTTATCCTATTTTATTTTTAGTTGCTTGGGGACAAGCAACAATTTAAATTTGGTGTTGTGATGAGCGGATAATTTATACCCTTTTTGGCATTGTTTTTACATAGTTTTTAGTATGTTTTAGTTACTTTTTATTATATTTTTATTAGTTTTTATGAAAAAATCACATTTTTGGACTTTACTATGAGTTTGTGTATTTTTCTGTAATTTCAGGTATTTTTTGGCTGAAATTGAGGGACCTGAGCAAAAATCTGATTCAGAGGCTGAAAAAGGACTGCAGATGCTGTTGGATTCTGAGCCTCCTGCACTCGAAGTGGCTTTTCTGGAGCTACATAAGCCCAATTGGCGGTCTCTCAATTGCTTTGAAAAGTAGACATCTTGGGCTTTCTAGCAATGTATAATAGCCCATAGTTTGCCCGAGATTTGAAGGCCCAAACTCACGTTCAAACGCCCACCAAAGACCCTTTTCTGGAGTAAAACGCCAGAACTGGAACCAGAACTGGAGCTCTGCTGTTCTTCATGAATTAATGCAAGTACTATTATTTCTCTTTCAATTCATGCCTACTTCTTCTCCAAGATATACTCTCGTACTTAATTCAGTTAAGTCAGAATGAAGGGGTGAACCGTGACAATCACCCAATATCTTCGTTACTCGCTTAGCCAAGATCCGCGTGCCTGACAACCACAAGCGGTCTACATGATGATCAATGTAGTCATTGGATGACATCCAGAGTATATTCTCTTAGGTCTCTGATCCACGATTTGCATCGTCTCTCCTGACAACAGAGCATCCAAATCTGAGATTAGAACCTTCGTGGTATAGGCTAGAACCAATTGGTAGCATTCTTGAGATACCAAAAGTCTAAACCTTTTCTGTGGTATTCCGAGTAGGATATGGGAAGGGATGACTGTGATGAGCTTCAAACTTGCGAATGTTGGGCGCAGTGACAGTGTGCAAAAGGATAGAGAGATCCTATTCCGACGCTAGTGAGAACCGACAGATGATTAGCCGTGCGGTAGCTGTGCCTGGTATTTTTGATCCGAGACGAGAAATCCGACAGTTGATTAGCCATGCAGAGATCGTACCTGGTATTTTTCATCCGAGAGGATCATACAGCTTGCCATGGAAGGTAGCACGCATGATTGGAAGAAGACAATAGGAAAGCAGAGGTTCAGAAGCAACAAAGCATCTCCAAACGCTTATCTGAAATTCCCACCAATGAATTACATAAGTATCTTGATTTTATTTTATGTTTTATTTATCTTCTAATTATCAAAACTCATAACCAATTAAATCTGCCTGACTGAGATTTACAACATGACCATAGCTTGCTTCAAGCCGACAACCTCCGTGTCATGTAAGGTATTACTTGGACGACCCAGTGCACTTGCTGGTTAGTTGTGCGGAGTTGTGAAAAGTGTGAATCAGAATTTTGTGCACCATCTATATATGCACATAGAAATAAATAATAAATTCACTGGATCCGTAAAATTAAATTCGATCTAGAGAGCAACAACGCAAACATATTTTGATCCATTAAAATAAAAACTTCATATTTTCAATGACTCAATTATGGATGGCTCTTATATCACTCGTTAGAATAAATTATTTTATTAATTTAAGTCATCCATATTGAATCTCCAAAAATGTATATATCATAGTGCGAAAACATACTTTTACTAATAGAAAATAGAAATTAGAAATTAATGAAAGAGTTGTCTTAGTCTTCCTCAACCAAAACCTGCTGTATTCTTAATAGGATGACTGAATTGCAACTTCTCTAATAAGGAAAGAGTTGTTGAGGCGGCTTTGGTATGTTAGAGACTAAAACTCTGAAGTCACTATTTATATTTGAGTATGGCACCCATTAAATCCTAAATCTAAAATCCAAAAGATAATATCTGATTTTATTCTCGTTTAATTCCAAGTTAAAAGTAATTATGACTTATTCAATTTAATATTTATAACAATAAATGATATCACTGTTATATAGGTCATTTAATTTAAAATAGCATAATTTGTGATTATAATCAATATATATATTTTTCCCAAACAAATTACGAAATTAAACCATTTTATGCTGGCCGTTTGAGTATACATTTACCACTAAAGTGACCTAAATTCACTAAGATCAAAGACTTTAATTGAGTAACACTATTTTGTGGATACAAACTCATCCACATTAGTCTCTCACATGTAAATGTTACTATATCAAGAGTATTGTCATTAATTTGGCATTTTGATATATGGTGGTGCACGATTGGAATTAGCTACTCATTTTCCCATACATTTTGTAATTAATCATTGCGAATTTTATATCACACAAAACTTGCTCCCAACTATTTCGCTATGCCTCAATGCAAAATCAACCAAGAAAAGGAATGGTGGAAATCTCATCCCCTGTAAGGAATTTTGCAAAAATAAATAAATAAATTGAAATCGCTATCCTCTATCCTCTATCGCCAAATATGACTAGAAAATAAATTCCATGCATTTTGCCAAAATCTCTTGCAAAATGTTTCAATTTACCTAACGCAATATATTGTTGCATAATATACTAAGAAACTCATGCGTATTTACATAAAAAATATAATTTTGCAAATATTTCAGAATTAATTATGTATTTTTTATTTATATAAAAAATCTAAAAATTATTTTAATTTAAACACGTCATTGATAAGAAAATCTTGTATGCTAGTTTGACCCACGTATTAATTATTGACAGGGAATGAATGATTGAATTAGTTTTGTAAAACAACCTTACATTTCTAAATGCTAACCACACATAATTTTTATTGTAAATATTATATTTGGGGACTCATCCATAAGAGACAATCACTTTGGGTGCAAATTATGAGGGCAAAGTATGGTTGCAGAGAGCATATTATCCCGAAGGTTCATATCAAAGCAAATAATTCAAATGCTTGGAGTGGAATTATTAAAATCTGGAAGAATTTCAGTAAGAATATCATCTAGAGGATCGATAATGATCATAGGGTCTTGTTTTGGAAAGATCATTGGGTATCAGAAATAAGTAAGTTGGAAGACCTAACTATACCACACCCAGATGGGAAAGACTTAATGAGAATGTTGCTGCCTATCTCACGGAGCACGGAACCTGGGATTGAGACACTATTCAACAATATCTTCCTGAAAAAATTATTGACCATTTGCGTATTCTTAAAACGCCGAATGCCTGCATTGGGAAAGACAAAGTTGGGTGGCTGCCTACCCCAAGTGGGGAGTTTACTATTAAGTCAGCCTATGAGACATACTTTAACAGAGGTGGAGAAACTAACTATATTCACAAACAGGTATGGAAGATTAAAATTTCTTAGAGACTAAAAGCTTTCACCTGGCTTTTAAGTCATGAAGCTCTCCTAACAAATTCTAATAGAAGGAGAAGAGGGCTTACAGATGACGATAGATGTCCGAGGTACAATGAGGGGGAGGAAACCATGCTCCATGTTTTGCGGGATTGCCCTTACGCTTGCAATACCTAGACCAGCATGGTAACTAAAACCAATTAGACTAGATTTTCTAATCAGCTTTACCAAGAATGGTTAAAGAATAACTTGTACAATAGCTCTCACCACGAAAATGGTCAGTCTTGGACCATTATTTCATAACAGCTTGTAACACCCTTTGGAGGTGTAGAAATAATTTGATTTTCAACAACCTAAATCTGCAGTACAACCAGGTTCCATTCTTAGTTAATAGACTTGCAGAAAACTACAGTTCAACTTTTTCAATTATTGAAAGGAGTAGCAGGGTTTTGAGACATACCAGAGATGAGCAAGTGGGTTGGGAAATGCCAGAGGAGAATTGGGTGAAGCTCAGTGTCGATGGCTCGGTTATTCAACCGGGTAGTCAAGGTTCTTGTGGCAGCATCTTGAGGAACATTGAAGGAGACCACATTGCAGGGTTTAGCATGAACATTGGATGGTGTAGCATAACAATGGCAGAATTTTGGGGCATATATGTGGGGGTTAAGCTTGCTGTGGATTTGGAGACCACCAATCTGATGGTAGAATCAGACTCTACGTGTGCATGAACCTCATAGGAAAGCCCTCAATTGATTACCATGATAGCTCTTCACTTATTAGATCAATTAAGGAGATTCTCACAAGGTTGGACAAATTTAAAATTAAGCATATCTTCAAAAAAAGAAATTTTTGTGCAGATACTCTTGCAAAGATGGGTCATGAGAAACAACCAGGAATCACGGGTTATGTTCATCCCCCTTCCTGGTTGGAACAACATCTTTTGGCTGACATTAGAAGAATGAATTTCACGAGGATAGTGACTGTTTAGTGTTTTTTTTATTTCTTTATTTTAAAAAAGAAATATCAACTTGGCTATTAATTACCAAGTTAATTTTACCTTTTTGTCATGTGGCAGACTATTATACTATACATATTGAAAAAATAATTTACATTTTGATTTTATGAACTACATGTATCAAATGTATTATCACCATTACCATTTGAATTTTTCCATTATGTGGTTATCAAAATAATATGTGCTCTTATACAATTCGATGCTACACCTATATTGGGCTTTGCTTATTATATGTATTACGTGTGAAATGACTATTACGATTTGAATGTATTTTAATTTACTAAATTCTCTCTATTTTAAAAGCTAAATTATCTTTGTTATATGTCATAGTATTATTGATTAAAATTGTAACACCTCGTTATCCTAGGCTTTACCTCTAGCCGTAAAGCAAAGAATAACAAAGTGTTACAACAGTTATAAAGCTTATAACATAATAAATATCCAAGAATTTATATAACCAGAAGCCTGATGAAGGAATAAAACTCAAACTCGCATAAAGCGGAATTACAATACGCGAAAAATTCACACACGATACTAAACACGTAGGCACGGATAGAACAAGACATAATATATATAAAACCTTGTAGATAGCTCCAGGATACACAAGGTAATAATTAAAGTAAATAAGATATATATATATATATATATATATATATATATATATATAAGTATGATATACAAAAGAGGACTAGTCACAGCCTGCGGAGTTTAGGCTGGCTAGTCAAGCTGAATACACCAGAGTTTCGAAGTTTAAAATAGCAACAACCTATCTCTCAAAGTTTTCAGAAATAAATCCTCTAAGGCAACAACGTTAAATACACAAAAGGTGAGAGAATACTACAACAAAAGTATAGTGAAATAAAACATGAGAAAGATCATCATCTGCTTTGTCACCATATCTGCAAACTCACCGTGGTGGGTTACGACCTGCATCTGAAAAACAACATCAATATATGGTATGAGAACCGGGGGTTCTCAGTATGGTAACAATGCCCAATATGTAAGCTATAAGGTTTCGGAATGCCAAAGGCAATCCTAGAACTTCACATCGATACAGATATTCAAGCTTAACATAATTAAATAACTTAAACCATAACCATAAACAGGGTTATCTAACTTAGGAGATTTCTAACTAATACCAAATTACACCGCTGTCCCACAACCTTCACCAACCTACCCTCCATACGATCCCATCGCCACCGTCTACCTAACCTCCTCAACACCAGAAAATCACAGATAATGCAAGCAAGTAATACACAGGTAATATTCATATATAGCAAGTAATTCAAGAAGGAAGTAGGCATATTATACATTTAGGCAAACTGCAAGTAATAAAAGCAAACAAGCACATAAGTGATGCATGTGATGAATGCATGTCCTATTGGCTCCTGATATCACTTGTCGGTCCATGAATGCCAACCCGACATATCCTTTTGATGTCGCCTTTCTGCCACGTCCGAGGATATAGCGCTTGGCACGCTTTTGTATCGTTTCGAGGATATAGTGTCTGGCACAATTGCATGCTCCAAGGATATAATGTCTGGCACACTCTTGTGGTAGAGAAGGAAAACAACAATAACATATGGTTCATCATAAATCGTTCCAGGTATATAGTGCCCGACACACTATCATTCCAAGGATATAGTGCCTGGCACATTTTTAACATCCACCAAGTCCATCAATCTCAAATCATCGCCACTCACCACCATTTTCTCCTCTCAATCCATTATCAACTCACAAGTCTCAATATTCAGGGATATAGTGTCCAGCACACTATTGTTCCAAGGATATAGTGCCTGGCACACTACCTTGCAATATCCATCAAGCTCATCATAACCATCATCAGTTTTTAACTTTATAAGTTACCATCCACTCACAAATTCTCAAGCCATTGCCAATAAAACTCTTCGCTAGTTCAGCCACAACTTCAGAAACCTAAGTCTCCGTCTTCTAAACTCATATAGAAAATTACCAATTTTGGCTCACTAACCCATCTCTATTAGTATCAAGGTTTAATTAATAGTTAGCAATCTTAAACAATAGATAAATAAGCTTGGAAAGTTAGAGAACCCTTGCAAAGTGAAAAAAACTATTTTTCAACAAAATAGGGAGTGTGCGTACGCACACCCCTACCATGCGTACGCATAGGATTAAAAAAGTACGTCCGCATACGCTTACAAGAAAATTGGACCATTTCGCGTATGCATACCATAAGTTTGCATACGTATGTGTGCTGGACAGAGGGCACCATCCACGTATGGGGGTGCCCGCGTACGCATACACCTCAGGTTGCAGAAAAATGTCAAGTTGCAGAATTTTCAATTATAAATACCAAAGTTTAAATGTTCATAAATTCCTCTACAAAAATCCAATTTCATCAAACTTCATATCAATTTAAATATCTTTAAATCATCTTTAATTTAAAACAATTTTCAACCAATTTCAAGAAAACCGAAGATCAGGTTATGATCCGCCAAAGTTCACCAAAAACAGATATTTACCAAAAGTGACAATTCTCTAGTTTTCCAAAACTTCCAAAACTAAAACAACTCAAAACATACCCAAACATCATAAAACACTACCTCCTACATCCATTCACCATTTAATAGCATTTCCATTAATTTCAACACGTATTCCACTCATTCTCTTCCAACTCATCCCACCACAAATCTAACACAATTCACAACTTCCAAATCAAAATATCAATATTAACTAATTTGCACAATTCAACTATCCATAAACCTCATCCCTTCTGTGACATCTTTAATCCTCATAAGTTATATCATTCGACACCAATATCATTCTTTAACATCATTCATTAACAATAACATCATAATATCATCAAAATCATCACATTTATCAAAATCATCATACATCATCAATCCACAATTTTCAACAACCAATTCAATCCTATCCTAAGGTCCACTAGCCTAAGAGTCCAAAAACATTACATATTACATAAAGAAAACTGAAACCATACCTTGGCCGATTCTCACGCAACTCAAAACACCAATCTCAAACTCAAAGCTCCAAAACCATCAAGCCCACTCCAACAAACACCAAACCTCAATCTAACATCATATAACATACAAAACATCACTAGGGCTAACCCAAAACATCAAACCACAAAATATAAAAGAGACTTACCTTACCCAATGAGATTAGGGACAAAACCCAACAATATTTCAATGCTAGATCACCCCTAAACAACAAAAACACAAAGAAACTCAAAAATCCAAAGCCATTTTCGAGTTTTGGACTAGGGCGGAAAACTGGAGTTAGAGAAAGAGTTTGTTACCAACAAAACTTAGAGAGAAACAAAGAACTCGACAAGAGCTTCACGTGGCTGCAAATGGCTCATCAATTGAAACACTGTAGCTCAAGTTATGGCTAGAACAAAGAGAAGGTGAATATTGTCATCCCTCTTCTCTTCTCTTTACCATTAGCACCCCCTCCCACCCTCCCTCCACTCTCTCTTTAGGTCAAAATGAGCTCAATTCTCATTAAATGGCCTTATATATGTTGGGCCTTGGGCCCGGTCTAACCCGTTAGCGTTTTTGGACCGTTTGGCCCACTTTGGGCCAAAGCCTTTAAGATTAGCGCCTGGTTTTACATTCTAAATTATTTTTGTCCTTTCAAAATAATAAATCAAATTTCAAAATCTTATTTTTCTCAAAACACGGTACTCGATAGACTAGAGTCGGTACTGTTGGCTTAAGCACCGGTACATGATGAGCGGATATTTTATACGCTTTTTGACATCATTTTTATATAGTTTTTAGTATGTTTTGTTTATGTTTTATTATGTTTTCGTAGGTTTTAGTGTAAAATTCACATTTTTAGATTCTACTATGAGTTTTTGTGTTTTATGGTGATTTCAGGTATTTTCTGGCTGAAATCTGAGAGTTTTGACAAAGTCTGATTCAGAAGCAAGGAAAGCATAGCAAATGCTGTCAGGATCTGACCTCCGTACATTCAAATAAGCATTTCTGGAGCTACGGATATCCAAATGGAGCATTCTTAACGGATATGGAAAGCTAACATCTAGGGCTTCCCAGCAATATATTATAGTCCATACTTATTTTTGGAGATGAAGGCCCAAAACTGGTGTTCAACACCAGCCATCTACCCCCTTTCTGGCGTTAGATGCCCAAAAGGGAGCAGCAGGCGTTCAACTCCCATGGAGCCTACTAGCACATGGGGACACCCTTAGCTCAACCCAAACACTCAACAAGTGGGCCCAGAAGTGGATTTTTGCACTACAAGCCTAAGCCTATTGATGAGCGGATATTTTCTACGCTTTTTGACATCATTTTCATATAGTTTTTAGTAGTTTTTGTTTAGTTTTTATTGAGTTTTTATAGGTTTTAGTTTTAAAATCACATTTTTGGATTCTACTATGAGTTTTTTGTATTTTTAGGCAATTTCAGGTATTTTCTGGCTGAAATTAATGAGCTGGAGCAGAAGTCTGATTCAAAGACAGAAAGTATTGCAGATGCTGACCTACTTGCATTCGAAAGAGCTTTTCTAGAGCTACAGAAGTCCAAACGGAGCGCCCTTTACGGCTATGGAAAGCTGACTTCTAGAGATTTCCAGCAATATATAATAGTTCATACTTTGCTTCGGATTAGTAGGACAAAAACTGGCATCCAACGCCAGCTTCCTGTCCCCTTCGAGGCGTCCAAAGAGTAGAGCCCAACATCCAAGGAGCCCCTAGCTAGCATTCCATGCCCAAGGAGCCTCATAGCACGTAGACCTCATTAAAGATCAGCCCAAACACTCACCAAGTGGGCCTCAGAAGTGGATTTTAGCACTAAATAGACTATTTTACCCTTACTAGTCATCTGTTTAGTATTTAAGGGATTTTATTTATGTAATTCGGGCACACTTGGAGACTTTAGAACCTTTTACACCGCCCGCTGAGGGAAGTCTGCCATATTCATGTTTCTCCATTGTTTTTACCTTTAGTATGAGTTTCTAAACCTCCTAGGTTGAGGGGAGGAGCCCTGTTGGGTCCTATGAATTAATAAAAGTACTATTGTTTCTTCTTCGATCCGTGTTTGATCTATCTCTAAGATGTATATTCCGATCATCATCGTGGTGAGCAGGATGATCTGACAAATTAGCTCTATTCATCACATTAAAACAAATGTGCCTGAAAAACACCCATGTCTACTTGGGTTCGTGTGAGTATCTGAAAGAAAAGCACGAGCCAACAGCTATGTTTATACATCTCTCAGACGGTTAATCCACGACTTCGTTGGGGACTTCTCGAGACACTAGTTCATCCAATTTCCGGGGAGATTATGGTCTTCGTAGTATAGGCTAGAATCCTAAGAAGCAGCGTTCTCTGATCTGGAAGATTCGACCTTGTCTGTGGCATTTTGAGTAAGATCATCAAGAGAATGCATTGTTATGCGGTTCTCCCTTCGTCAGATTGAGTAACCACGGCCAATGGCCATGGCTGTGTTCAACTTGTAGCAGAGGAGATCAATGACCACGGGCAATGGCTTTGATCACTTACAGCCTGCCATAGAAGAAGATCACTCACAAGAAAGGAAGACCGTAGTACTAGAGTTACTTCAGAAAGACAAAGCAACTCCGATTCTCAACTCTATTCCTATCCCTAAAAACACTTGTTTATCAAATACAAATTTTGAATAGTTTGCTCTAATCCAAAGACCTTCTAATTCTGCCTGACTAAGACCTGCAAGACAACCACAGCTTGCTTCAAGCCACAATCCTCGTAGGATTGACCCTGACTCGCTCAGGTCTTACTTGGATGACCCAATGCACTTGCTGGTACTGCTGTTGTACGAAATAGTGTGGGTTTTGCGTACACGCGCACCAAGTTTTTGGTGTCATTGCCGGGGATTTTTGAGGTTGGACAAACTGCCAGATTGTCTTGTATAACGACCCAATTTTCAATATGTCTAGATCATACCAGAAACTGAGCACTACCAATTTGTCTTCCTAATTATTATCTATTATTTATCATGTGAGCCTGATTCGTTGTTAAAAACGTAGTTAATTTGCGGGGTATTTTTTTTTTGAAAACGTTTGGATTAATAGACGGAATCATTCATAATCAATTCAAAACTGATAACAGATAAAACAGTTATAAACAACCACACATAAATACATCACAAGCAGTTAATAACATTCCGTGATCCAGCTTTTATTTAAGTATAAGCTTTTAGTAAGAACACCCCTAGATATAACTAGATAATAACTATATACATATATATACATACAACATCCCAGGCCCTGACCTGTTCAAGAAGTCCCTAAGCTGGTGCCCAGCTGATGGGATATTTTCGTAGAGAAACGAATTTCTCCAAAACACCCAAATCTAACCGGCAAGTGCACCGGGTCGCATCAAGTAATAATAACTCACGGGGGTGAGGTCGATCCCACAGGGATTGAAGGATTGAGCAATTTTAGTTTAGTGGTTGATTTAGTCAAGCGAATCAAGATTTGGTTGAGAGATTTGTGATTTGCAGAATTTAAATTGCAAAGAAAGTAAAGGGAATGGGTAATTGGCATGAAATTAAAGAGAACAGGAATTAAAGTGCTGAATCTTAAAGAACAAGAAATTAAATGGCAGAAACTTAGAACGCAAGAAATATAAATTGCAAAATCTTAAAGTGCAAGAAATGTAAATGGCTTGAATTGTAAAGGGAATTGGGAGTTGGATTTGCAGAAATTAAACAAGGAAAAGTAAATTGCAACGAACAGAGAAGTAAAAGATGTCTTGAATCAAACCGGATCTTAAAACAGAAATGTAAATAAGCATGAAAACAGTAAACAGGGAATGGGAAATGGGAAATCAGGATCTCAGGACCCAAGAGACTAGAAAACCAAGTCTAGATCTCAATGCCTTCCTAGATCCAACAAGAACAATTGCAAAGGAAATTGTAGATTGCAAAGAAAGTAGATGAAGAAGCAAGTAATCGAAACTTAAATTCAATTAAGCAGAAAATTAAACAAGATCCCAAGGTGAGATTGAAACAGAATTTCTTCAACTCTCCACCCAAAATCCAAGACAAGAAAAATAAAGAGTGCTGGGCAAGAACAAGGAAGAAGAGAGATCAATTCTCCTCCCAAATTCTCTTGAATTAAAACAACAATGCTAAGAAAAATAAAAGTGAGCTCCAAGCAAAACCGAAAAGAAAGCTATTCTGCCAAACTAAAAAGGAAGCTCCCTTTAAAACTTAAATTCTAATCTATTTATACACTTTCTTCAAATGGTCTTCAAGCCTTCAATTGGGCTTTTGCTCTTGGTGGAATTGGGTTGAGAGAGGCCTTGGTTGATTGCTCTTGGAGTTTGGAGAAGAACCGAATTGAACCGGGTTGGAATCATGAAAGCTTGAGTAAAAGTTGGAGTAAAAGTTAGGGGTCTAACTTTTGCTCCAACTTTTCACATCAGCACCCTTGTTTTGCTGATACCAACGTTGGGGCAAAAGTTAAGGGTCTAACTTTTGCTCCAACGTTGGCCTCCCCTTGGTTATTCATGGCGCCAACGTTAGCCAAAAAGTTAGGGGCTAACGTTGGCGCAAACTTTTGCTAGTCCAGGGAGTATTTTTCATGCGCAAAAGTTAGCCAAAAAGTTAGGGGTCTAACTTTTGCTCCAGCTTTTGCCCAAAAGTTAGCCAAAAAGTTAGGGGCTAACTTTTGCTCCAGCTTTTGCCCAAAAGTTAGCCAAAAAGTTAGGGGCTAACTTTTGCTCCAGCTTTTGCCCAAAAGTTAGCCAAAAAGTTAGGGGCTAACTTTTGGTCTAGCTTTTGCTTCCTGGTTCATTTTCAATTAATCCAAAAGTTTGAGCTAAAGTTTGAGGCAAACTTTTGCTCAAACTTTTTGTTCTCTCTTCCTCCTAGCCATTCCTTCTTGCATCAACCTTTCTCCAAGCTTTCTTCACCTATCATTAATCAACTAAACACATCAAAGCTATGCTCTAAATCATGAGATATTCATTCTTTCATAATATGTGACAATTATAGCATAAAACCTCATGAAATAGCATGAATTCATACATGGTTGATTAAATCAAAGGAAACATGAAAATCTACCCAATTGGCTTGCTTATGGCTCAAGAAAGTGCATAATTCAATTGAAAACAAAAGAAAAAGGCTAGTGAAACTAGGCTAAGATGACTTGTCATCACAACACCAAACTTAAATCTTGCTTGTCCCCAAGCAAGCAGTAAAACATAAGAAAAATTACTAGAAGCAGAGAAGTGTATAAGCCTTTTATTGGAAGACATTGAATACTGGTAAATGGAGTTTTTATGCATGGTATCTTAGGGATTTTTATTCTGGGGCTGAGACATCAACATTCCTTTGGATCCTTACTTGAATTACAAAAAAAAATGAGACTTGTTATTAGCTTGGTCCTTAGCTTTTCTTGTTCTTTTCTTGGCTGAGGCTTAATGCTATATGGTAAGGCAACTTTTTAGAGTAAGCTTTCAGCCAGCATTCCCGCCCCAGTTGGTTCAAGATGCTAGGTGTTGAAACACCCCTATGGACTTACTTGCTCAAGCCTCTCCTTAGCACACACACATCACAGGCATTTAGCTTGTTTTGTTCATCTCTGTTAGTTCTTTGGAAATTGATACCCAGCACCTCTTTGGGTTACTAAATGCTTTGTCTCAAAGTAGCTCTTGATGGTGGACTTTCGGTTGGCAATCCCGGGTTAGTTAACCCAAGTTGCCGGGTGATGAAGCACCCCTTAGAACCTAGTTATCCAAGCTTATCTTTGTACAAAAAGCATCACAGGCATATATCCAAATCTCAAGCTATTGATGCCCAGCCTTGTTTATTTCTTTTTGCTTCTTTTTCTTGCATTTTCTTTCTTTTATTTTGGACCTTTTTCTTTTGTCAAGTCTCATGAAATGTAACTCAAGTTCATATCACAAAGTCATGCTAACATTCAGCCTTATTTCATAAATCAACCAATGAACCAGCACATACCACCACATAACCTCATTTTGTCTCATATCATGCTAGACTTTTACTCTTTCTCTATTTCACAGTTATTTTTCTTTTATTCAAGCATGAGGAACAAAGCATATAATTCAAGTAAGATGAAAGTGAATCAAGCACTTAGACTAGTAAGCCATAATAGCATGAAACCAAACAAACTCGCAGACAGTAAATGAATCTAAGAAGACACTAATCAACAGGGGACATTTACACTTTCAATTAACATACTTGAACTAGAATCAGTCAGAGAACAATACAACCTCTTGGAGTCTATTTGTTTCCTCTGTGTCATTATCATTGTTGGGTTCTATATCCTTCCTCTGTCCATGATGATGTACTTTTTCCTCCAAGAGATTGAATGACTTCCTACAAAAGATATTGAAAGTTGCTTGTTCCCCAAGCACTTGAGAGGCAGTTAGCATGCATGTATGCTTGTGATTCTGTGAACCTAAGTTGGTGTGGGAACACCAAACTTAGTTCCTTGCCTACTTCTATATGTAGCAAAATAAATACATCCATGAAACATCAAGTACTTTTATTAAGGAAATAAACTATGAACTAAGAAACAAACTATGAACCAGAAAACAACCAAAAACTAAAAACATGACAATTGTTAAGCAGTTTCTCTGATGGTTTGGAGCCGATACTAATCATGCTGAGGGTGCAATGTGTTCTTAATGAAATTTTTGGTGGAACACCAAACTTAGCGTCCAACATTCACCCCTTAACTATTTTGGTGTGCAACACCAAACTTAGCTCTTTGCAATACAGAGAAATCTACTCAACTCTTTTATTAAATTAGCTATGAAGAGAAAATTACCTCAAGTTGGGTTGCCTCCCAACAAGCGCTTCTTTATTGTCACTAGCTTGACATGTTGTTCTTCACTTTCTTCCTCTTCTTCCAGTTGGTTAAGAGGAATGACCTCAAGGGGAGGAAAGTTTCAGCTGTTGTCCCCTTTCTTAGTCTCTTCTCAGCAAGCCTCCTTCTGTATACAGCTTGATTGAGCTTACTTGCTAGTTCAGGGGAAGGATTGTTTGCAGTTGACCTTCTCTTGAATGTTGTCCTTTGTAACCTGGTCACAATCCTCTTCTCGGTGTTTTTGTTAATTGCCTTCACTTTCTTGAATCCAAGTCTTGGTGGTTGTGTGATTGTTAGAGTCTTCTTTTCATCAAGAGCCTCTTGCAATGGTGGTTCTGTGAGCTCTTCCTCTGTGTACTTCTCTGCTTCACTTGAGTTTGGAATTCTTTGGTTGTCTTTCTCACTTTCTTGCTCTTCCACTTCCTCTTTTACACTCAACATTTGTTTTAATAGCTCTTTCATGGAGGAGGTTTGTTGATCCTCCCAACATTTCTTCATCTCCTCTTCATATCTTTCAATCATGGATCCAATTGTTGAGCCATTTTGTTTTTCATGTTCCCTTGTCATCTCAAGTGGCTTCTGTGAATATGCAAGGTCAGGTTCAAGTGTTTCCTCTACCTCATTTTTCATTGAAATTTCTCTTGACACAGAGGCTTCCTCATCTTTCTTTTCCATTCCTCACCCACAGATTTGTCTTCATCCTTACTGTTTGATGGTTCTAAGTTCCTCTTTGTTTGCTCTAAGGGCCCATTCATCTTCTTGAGGATGGTTTCTTTCCAAGATGGGGATTTTGTGTATCTTTCCACTAGTTTTCTCTGTATTTCAATGGCTTCAAGGTATTCCTCATCTATTAATTCAAGAGATGAAGGTTGAGTTTTTTTGGTAACGTGAATGTGTTGTGGTGAAGTTGTGTTGAGGGGTGTGGAATGAGTTGTGTGATTGATGGGATGACTGGTATGGATTTTGGAGGAAACTTTGTGTTGAGGCATAATCAAGTGATGAAGAACTTTTAAGTGAGAAACTGGGACGTGAGGGTGGATGCTCTTTCATTCTTTGGTGATACTCCCATCTACCATGAGGATAATAATTTGAATTATTTTGTAGTGGTGGTTGGTATCCCATATGATTCTCCTGCTCATCTTGTGTCTCTGAAGCAAATCTCCATGGATTGGAGTGCTTAGAATTCGTATTTTCTTGGTGATATTTCCAGCCACCATTAGAGATTGGTGATGGTGGGTAATATCCCATAAAATTTGTTTGATCATAAGATGAGTTGAACTCTATTTGAATTTTGCAAAGCACAACACCATTGAAAATTGAAATTACTCATATCAAAGATGAGAATTTCTTAGTGAGGCATAAACTCAAACACCTTGGTTTCAATCTAAAACAAAGAACAAAAATAAAGAAAATGCTTGATCTAGACCACCACCTCACTTAATCATTGTCAATCTAATCAATCCCCAGCAACGGCGCCAAAAACTTGATGGGATATTTTCGTAGAGAAACGAATTTCTCCAAAACACCCAAATCTAACCGGCAAGTGCACCGGGTCGCATCAAGTAATAATAACTCACGGGGGTGAGGTCGATCCCACAGGGATTGAAGGATTGAGCAATTTTAGTTTAGTGGTTGATTTAGTCAAGCGAATCAAGATTTGGTTGAGAGATTTGTGATTTGCAGAATTTAAATTGCATAGAAAGTAAAGGGAATGGGTAATTGGCATGAAATTAAAGAGAACAGGAATTAAAGTGCTGAATCTTAAAGAACAAGAAATTAAATGGCAGAAACTTAGAACGCAAGAAATGTAAATTGCAAAATCTTAAAGTGCAAGAAATGTAAATGGCTTGAATTGTAAAGGGAATTGGGAGTTGAATTTGCAGAAATTAAACAAGGAAAAGTAAATTGCAACGAACAGAGAAGTAAAGGATGTCTTAAATCAAACCGGATCTTAAAACAGAAATGTAAATAAGCATGAAAACAGTAAACAGGGAATGGGAAATGGGAAATCCGGATCTCAGGACCCAAGAGACTAGAAAACCAAGTCTAGATCTCAATGCCTTCCTAGATCCAACAAGAACAATTGCAAAGGAAATTGTAGATTGCAAAGAAAGTAGATGAAGAAGCAAGTAACCGAAACTGAAATTCAATTAAGCAGAAAATTAAACAAGATCCCAAGGTGAGATTGAAACAGAATTTCTTTAACTCTCCACCCAAAATCCAAGACAAGAAAAATAAAGAGTGCTGGGCAAGAACAAGGAAGAAGAGAGATCAATTCTCCTCCCAAATTCTCTTGAATTAAAACAACAATGCTAAGAAAAATAAAAGTGAGCTCCAAGCAAAACCGAAAAGAAAGCTATTCTGCCAAACTAAAAAGGAAGCTCCCTTTAAAACTTAAATTCTAATCTATTTATACACTTTCTTCAAATGGTCTTCAAGCCTTCAATTGGGCTTTTGCTCTTGGTGGAATTGGGTTGAGAGAGGCCTTGGTTGATTGCTCTTGGAGTTTGGAGAAGAACCGAATTGAACCGGGTTAGAATCATGAAAGCTTGAGTAAAAGTTGGAGTAAAAGTTAGGGGTCTAACTTTTGCTCCAACTTTTCACATCAGCACCCTTGTTTTGCTGATACCAACGTTGGGGCAAAAGTTAGGGGTCTAACTTTTGCTCCAACGTTGGCCTCCCCTTGGTTATTCATGGCGCCAACGTTAGCCAAAAAGTTAGGGGCTAACGTTGGCGCAAACTTTTGCTAGTCCAGGGAGTATTTTTCATGCGCAAAAGTTAGCCAAAAAGTTAGGGGTCTAACTTTTCCTCCAGATTTTGCCCAAAAGTTAGCCAAAAAGTTAGGGGCTAACTTTTGCTCCAGCTTTTGCCCAAAAGTTAGCCAAAAAGTTAGGGGCTAACTTTTGGTCCAGCTTTTGCTTCCTGGTTCATTTTCAATTAATCCAAAAGTTTGAGCTAAAGTTTGAGGCAAACTTTTGCTCAAACTTTTTGTTCTCTCTTCCTCCTAGCCATTCCTTCTTGCATCAACCTTTCTCCAAGCTTTCTTCACCTATCATTAATCAACCAAACACATTAAAGCTATGCTCAAAATCATGAGATATTCATTCTTTCATAATATGTGACAATTATAGCATAAAACCTCATGAAATAGCATGAATTCATACATGGTTGATTAAATCAAAGGAAACATGAAAATCTACCCAATTATTAAAGGGAGAGAGAAGGGGTAAGAACTGGGGAGTTCTTAGTAGGGCCGGGGTTATTAGTTACGTTCATTTATTTGGGGTCGATTAGTAATAACATAATATAGCGAAGCAGTAAACAGAAGATAAGGATAGAAAGAGAAAGTAGAGTGAACAGAAAGCATAACACAAACAAAAGAATACAAGAAAATAAAGCACAGAAATAGCATACGAGCAGACAAACATAAAGAAGTAGATCACACACAGAAAGGAATGCAATAGAGAATGATGCGCAGACAAGAATGATGCATGTCTAGCCCTAGCGCAGGCCATGAGCTCATGTGTCAGTTGGCTGCCCGCAATCCCGACATTTATCCGGTCACGAGTAATCCCGATTTCCCGAATACGATTTTCCATTCCTAAATAAATGCGCATATAATAATAGCCGCTCATTTGAGACAGCCTCTGCTTACTGCAGGAAAATATATATATATACTCTGCTCTGCTCTGGGGAAGCGGAAAATAGCTGTAGGTAACTTAGTTTCCCTACAGAAGCTCTGGGTTGCATTAAGCAACTAATATATATTAAATATAGCTCTGGGTTGCATCAAGCAACTAATATATATATAAATATAGCTCTGGGTTGCATCAAACAACTAATATATATATATATAAGTATAGCTCTGGGTTGCATCAAGCAACTAATATATATAAATATAGCTCTGGGTTGCATCAAGCAACTAATATATATATATATAAGTATAGCTCTGGGTTGCATCAAGAAACTAATATATATAAATATCTCTTTATTATATTACTCTTCTCTTTATATCTCTTTACTCTGTTCTGGTTTCTCTTTTCTCTGTATCTCTTTACTCTGTTTTAATTACTCTGTTCTCTGTATCTCTTTTCTCTTCTCTGATTACTCTTTTTATCTGTATCTATATTACTCTTTTTCTCTTTATCTCTTTACTTTGCTCTGGTTACTCAGTTTTCTGTGTTTCTCTACTCTGCTCTGATTTCTCTGCTTAACGTATGTATTTAAAGTTTATGTAAATTTCGGTATGAATAGTTCGCCTGTCCCAAGTATAGGTTCATTAAGTCTATACTGAAACAGTTTAACTTTCCATATAATACCTAACCCTGGTCGCAACTCAAGGACAAACTATGTTGCCCTAGTTCGTTCACTAATTTCTGTCTATTTTTCTGTTATTAAAACCTTACAGACTTTTCTTTAGTTTTTATCTTTTCTTCAACTTTTTATCTTTCTTTTATCTTTGCCTCACTAATATGTTAACCACTCCCTAAGTGTTTTATGAAGGTAATTATGAGATTCTGCGCTTAAAGTTGTCTTTCTAAAGCTTTTACAAAAAACTGCCTTTTCCGCATTATTTTATTATTTTTATTAAAATATTATTTTTAATTAAATATTATTATTTAATATTTTATTATTATTTATTATTTTATTATTAAATTTTCGAAAATTAACTTTACTTTAACCTTTAACCTTTAAAATTCACTTTTTACCACCCGTAACTTTTAATATTTCTACTTTTACCATCCTAACTTTTGGAAATTACAAATAACCCCCCAAACACCAAAATATTTACTTCCTTGCCCTTTTATGGATCAAAAAGGTGTTCTTCATTGTTCTTCACCACACTCAAAGTGTTCTTCGTGTTCTTCGTAAATTCTTCAGATTCTTTCTTTGTTTTTACCCGTTTTTCAGTCTTTGCAGCACCCGATTTTTACCATAATTCAAAATAAATTTCCAGCCACTAAAACCCCATCCTTTCTACATGATTTTAACACAAATTGAACCTCAATTTAAACTTATGGTTTCGTTTTCCAGCAGCCACAAGAACACACATTCATAGCTTGAATTTCATCAAATTTCATCAAATTTTCACCAAAATTTCAACAAGAATTACTCATACAAACAATCAATTTCAAGCACAGCCAAACCATATCATAATCACACAACTCAAACACAATCAATCAAGATTAAATTCATCAATCCCTACCTTGATTTGCTGCTCCAAATCCGGTTAAACTTTCAGGTGGTCCTTAAGCACTTTTTCCTCCTAAATCACATCAAGAACAACTTTAAATCCAAAAACTCTCAACTGACCAAATCTCACTCAGTATGTTAGGAAGAGATATCTCACCTTAGACTTGCTGGAAGTTCACGTTTCTTGGCCCTCAAGTCAAGTTAAGCATGATTCCTAAGGAAGAACATCAAGAAAACACATGTTTTGCATGGTTTTCCTTGAAAACCGAATTGAAATGGGAGGGAGACAGCCATATCACCTTATTTCCATCCTTGATAAGTTACATGGTTATGTAGAGGAAGAAGAGAGGATCATTTTGGTGAAATCGGAGTTTTGATTTGAGTTTTGGTTCAGAAGAAATCAAGTTTTGAAGATTAAGTGTTCATGAAGTTTTCTCTCTTTTCTCTCCTTTCAATTTCGGCCAAAGGGAGTAAATGACCAGCCTTGGAGTTTCTTGGGGGTGTAAGGTGAGTTGTGATTGGTTGGCTTGGAGGTGGGTTAAAATAATATTAAAATATCTCTGGTGTACAACTACTAAAACTAGGTGTATCGGAACACTCGTAAAAACATCTCTAAAAATTATTTTCTGAGCTACTAGGTGCTAAGCTAGGTAACCTTATAATATCATTCAAGAAGCTTCTAATACTAATATAATGATAATATTATACTATTATCTCTCTCCTCTCATGAATCGAGTCCGGTTCGTCAAACAGAGACTATTTACGAAAATCAGAATCAAAACTGCCAACCGATACGGTTCAAAAACTAGGTTCTTCGTGACCGCATTATCGAGCTTGCCTCAAAAAGTTCTAGCTTAAAGAAGACGTAACGACAATGAGGATCGAGATACTTGATGATATAGAAGTGGTTCTCCCCTTACTGATCTTCTGGAGAAATCAGTACTTTCAGAAAAGATCTCACGTACTCGAAAATCAGGGTTGTTACATATTGCTCCCTGATGAGCGGATAATTTATACACTTTTTGGCATTGTTTTTAGTATATTTTTAGTATATTTTAGTTAGTTTTTATTATGTTTTTATTAGTTTTTAAATAAAAATCACAATTCTGGAATTTACTATGAGTTTGTGTGTTTTTCTGTGTTTTCAGGTATTTTCTGGCCGAAATTGAGGGACCTGAGCAAAAATCTTATTCAGAGGCTGAAAAAGGACTGCAGATGCTGTTGGATTCTGACCTCTCTACACTCAAAGTAGATTTCCGGGAGCTGTAGAAGCCCAATTGGCACGCTCTCAATTGCATTGGAAATTAGACATCCTGGGCTTTCCAGCAATATATAATAGTCCATACTTTGCTCGAGATTTGGTGGCCCAACCAAGCGTTTTAAATCAGCTCAAGAATTCTGGCGTTTAACTCCAAAACTGGCACAAAAGCTGGAGTTAAACGCCCAAACTGGCACAAAAACTGGCGTTTAACTCCAAGAAAAGTCTCTACACATGGAAGCTTCAATGCTCAGCCCAAGCACACACCAAGTGGGCCCGAAAAAAGATTTCTGCATTAATTACTGATTTCTGTAAACCCTAGGCTACTAGTTCTCTATAAATAAGACCTTTTACTATTGTATTTTCATCTTTGGACGTTTAGTCCCTAGACCTTGGAGGCTAGCCATTCGGCCATGCTTACACCATTATCACTTTTGTATTTTCCACGGTGGAGTTTCTACACACCATAGATTAAGGTGTGGAGCTCTGCTGTTCTTCATGAATTAATACAAAGTACTATTGTTTTCCTATTCAACTCAAGTCTATTTCTTCTCCAAGATATTCATTCGTTCTTCAACTTGATGAATGTGATGATCCGTGACACTCATCATCATTCTCACCTATGAACATGTGCCTGACAACCACCTCTGTTCTACTAGCAATGGCTTGAATGCGTATCTCTTGGGTTTCTAATCTAAGATTGGAATCTTCGTGGTATAGGCTAGAATTATTGGCAGCCATTCCTGAGATCCGGAACGTCTAAACCTTGTCTGTGGTATTCTGAGTAGGATCTGGGAAGGGATGACTGTGACGAGCTTCAAACTCGCGATTGTGGGGTGTGTGACAGATGCAAAAGGATCAATGGATCCTATTCCGACATGATCGAGAACCGACAGCTGATTAGCCGTGCGGTGACAGCTGCATTTGGAACGTTTTCACTGAGAGAACAGAAAGTAGCCATTGACAACGGTGATGCCCAACATAAAGCTTGCCATGGAAAGGAGTATGGATGATTGGAAGAAGGTAATAGAAAAGCAGAGGTTCAGGGGGAACAAAGCATCTTCATACGCTTATCTGAAATTCCAACCAAAGAATTACATAAGTATCTCTATCTTTATTTTATGTTTTATTTATTTTTTAATTATCAATTCTCCATCACCATTTGAATTCGCCTGACTGAGATTTACAAGGTGACCATAGCTTGCTTCAAGCCGACAATCTCCGTGGGATCGACCCTTACTCACGTAAGGTATTACTTGGACGACCCAGTGCACTTGTTGGTTAGTTTTACGGAATTGTTGACAAAGTGTGATTCACGTTTGAGAGCTCCAAGTCTTTGGTGCCATTGTTGATGATCACAATTTCGTGCACCAAGTTTTTGGCGCCGTTGCCGGGGATTGTTCGAGTTTGGACAACTGACGGTTCATATTGTTTCTTAGATTAGGTACTTTTCAGAATTTTTAAGAATGGATTCTAGAGTTTCAAGGTGATGTTCTTATCATCACAAAAGCTGATTGATTCTCATCAATTTAGCTGCTGAATGTAACGTCCTGCTGAAGCTTGGCCAAACATGTCTAATCTTTTAAGACTGAAGCTTTAGACTAACATTGCATGATTCCTGGAATTCTTATTAAAAGTTTTGATTCTCTTTATTTTCTTTTCCATATAAGTTTTGAAAATCAAAAAAAAATTTATAAAACCATAAAAATCAAAAATATTTTATGTTTCTTGTTTGAGTCTAGTATCAATTTTTAAGTTTGGTGTTAATTGCATGTTTTTATTCTTCTTGCATTTTTCGAATATATGCATTATGTTCTTCATTGATCTTCAAGTTGTTCTTGATGATTTCAGTGCTCTGATCTTTAAATTCTCTTGTTTTGTGTATTTTGTTGTTTTTCTTATGCATTCTCAATTTGTTAAAGCCTCTAATACAAAATTTCTAAGTTTGGTGTCTTGCATGCATTGTTCATTTGATCTTAGTTGCATTTTTTGTTATTTCTCATCATTGAAAAATTCAAAAAATTTTCAAAATTGTGTCTTTTCAAGTCAATAATACAGAGAATTGAAGATTCAGAACATTCAGCAGAGGAATCAAACAGAAAAAGCTGGGTGTTCAAAACGCCCAGTGAAGAAGGAAAACTGGCGTTTAAACGCCAACCAGGGTACCTGGCTGGGCGTTTAACACCCAAAAAGGTAGCATTTTGGGCGTTAAACGCCAGAATGGATGCCATTCTGGGCGTTTAACGCCAGGATGACACTAGAGGGAAGATTTTGTTTTTAACTCAAATTTTTTTCAAATCTTCATAATTTTTCAAAATCAAATCTTTTTCAAATCATATCTTTTCAATCATATCTCTTCAAAATCAATTTCTTTCCATTTTTTTTACTATTTTCGAAAATCCTTGCTAAAATTAATGATTTACTTCAAAATTTTCAAATTGTTACTTGCCTATTAAGAAAGGATCAAATTTTAAATTTTAAGAATCATATCTTTTAATTTCTTGTTAGTCAAGTAATCAACTTTAATTTTAAAACTTTCTCTTTTTAATTTGATCTTCAATCATATCTTTTCAATCATATCTTTTCAATTACATCTTTTTCAAAATTAACTCTCAATCATATCTTTTTAATTTCTAATTTCAAAATCTTTTCAAAAAATCACTTAATTTCTTTCCTAATCTTAATTTTCGAAAATCTCAATCAAATTTTCAAATTTCTTTTTAATTATTTCAAAATCTTTTTAATTTATTTTCGAAAATTCTTCCCCTCTTCTCACATCCTTCTATTTAAAGGACTAACACTCTTCCTCAAGGTGCAATTCGAACTTCCTCCTTCTTTATATGTTCGAATTCTCTTCTATCTACCTCCTCCTTTTATTCTTCTTTTCCTCTGACACCTCAAGAAATCTTTATACTGTGACATAGAGGATTACCTACTTTCTTGTTCTCTTCTCTTTCATATGGCAGGAACAAAGATAAAGGCATACTTGTTCAAGCTGATCTTGAACCTGAAAGGACCTTGAAGAGAAAACTAAGAAGCTAAAGCACAATTCTCTTTAGAGGGCCTAACAGAGCTCTTCAAGGAAGAATAAACCATGGCAGCCGAAAACAACAATGCCAACAATGCAAGGAAGGTGCTTGGTGACTTTACTGCATCTACTCCCGACTTCTATGGGAGAAGCATCTCAATCCCTGCCATTGGAGAAAACAACTTTGAGCTTAAGCCTCAATTAGTTTCTCTAATACAACAGAATTGCAAGTTTCATGGACTTCCATTGGAAGATCCTCATCAGTTCTTAGCTGAATTCTTGCAAATCTGTGACACTGTCAAGACCAATGAGGTTGACCCTGAAGTTTACAGATTTATGCTTTTTCCTTTTGCTATAAGAGACAGAGTTAGAACATGGTTGGATTCACAACCTAAAGAAAGCCTGAACTCTTGGGAAAAGCTAGTTAATGCCTTCTTGGCAAAGTTCTTTCCACCTCAAAAATTGAGCAAGCTTAGAGTGGAAGTCCAAACCTTCAGACAAAAGGAAGGTGAATCCCTCTATGAAGCTTGGGAAAGATACAAGCAATTGATCAGAAGATGTCCTTCTGACATGCTTTCTAAATGGAGCATCATAGGTATTTTCTATGATGGTCTGCCTGAACTATCCAAGATGTCATTGGATAGCTCTGCTGGAGGATCTCTTCATCTGAAGAAGATGCCTGCAGAAGCTCAGGAACTCATTGAAATGGTTGCAAATAACCAATTCATGTACACTTCTGAAAGGAATCTTGTGAATAATGGGATAGCTCAGAATAAAGGAGTTATTGAGATTGATACTCTGAATGCCATATTGGCTCAGAATAAAATATTGAACCAACAAGTCAATATGATTTCTCAGAGTCTATCTGGAATGAAAGCAGTAAAAGGCAGTACTAAGGAAGCTTCCTCTGAAGAAGAAGCTTATGATCCTGAGAACCCAGCAATGGAAGAGGTGAATTACATGGGAGAACCCTATGGAAACACCTATAATCCTTCATGGAGAAATCATCCAAATCTCTCATGGAAGGATCAACAGAGACCTCAACAAGGTTTCAACAACAATAATGGTGGAAGAAACAGGTTTAGCAATAGCAAGCCTTTTCCATCATCTTCTCAGCAACAGACAGAGAATTCTAAGCAAAGCCACTCTAACTTAGCAACAATAGTCTCTGATCTAATCAAAACCACTCAAAGTTTCATGACTGAAACAAGGTCTTCCATTAGAAATTTGGAGGCACAAGTGGGTCAGCTAAGTAAGGAAATTACTGAACTCCCTCCTAGTACTCTCCCAAGCAATACAGAAGAGAATCCAAAGAGAGAGTGCAAGGCCATAAACACGTCTCACATGGCCGAACCTGGAGAGGAGGAAGAGGCAGTGATCCCCACTGAGGAAGACCTCAATGGACATCCACTGACCTCCATGGAGTTCCCTAATGAGGAACCATGGGAATCTGAGGCTCAGACTGAGACCATAGAGATTCCATTAAATTTACTTTTGCCATTCATGAGCTCTGATGAGTATTCTTCCTCTGAAGACGATGAAGATGTTACTGAAGAGCTAGTTGCTAAGTACCTTGGAGCAATCATGAAGCTAAATGCCAGGTTATTTGGTAATGAGACTTGGGAGGATGAACCTCCATTGCTCATCAAAGAACTGGATGACTTGACTAGGCAGAAATTACCTCTGAAGAGACAAGACCCTGGAAAATTCTCAATCCCTTGTACCATAGGCACCATGACCTTTGAGAAGGCTCTGTGTGACCTAGGGTCAAGCATAAACCTCATGCCTCTCTCTATAATGGAGAAGCTAGGGATCATTGAGGTACAAGCTACAAGAATCTCACTGAAGATGGCAGACAATTCAAAGATATAGGCTTATGGACATGTAGAGGATGTCTTGGTAAAAGTTAAAGGCCATTACATCCCTGCTGATTTCATAATCCTAGAGACTGGGAAGTGTATGGATGAATCCATCATCCTTGGCAGACCCTTCCTAGCCACAGCAAAAGCTATGATTGATGTTGATAGAGGAGAATTGATCATTCAAGTGAATGATGAATGAAGACTCCCTTATGTTTAAAGCTCAAGGATATCCCTCTGTCACCATGGAGAGGAAGCATGAAGAGCTTCTCTCAATACAGAGTCAAACAGAGCCCCCACAGTCAAACTATAAGTATGGTGTTGGGAGGCCACAACCAAACCTTAAGTTAGGTGTTGAACCCCCACATTCAAACTCTAAGTTTGGTGTTGGGAGGTTCCAACATTGCTCTAAATATCTGTAAAGCTCCATGAGAGCCACTGTCAAGCTATTGACATTAAAGAAGCGCTTGTTGGGAGGCAACCCAATTTTTACTTATCTATATTAAATTTCTATTTTCTTTTGTTATTTTATGTTTTCTATAGGTTGATGATCATGTGAAGTCACAAAAACAATTGAAAAAGTATAAACAGAAGGAAAAACAGAATGAAAAACAGAACACCCTGGTGGAAAAACTTACTGGCGTAGCAGAATGGGCGTTAAACGCCCAGTCTGGCATCATTTTGGGTGTTTAACGCCAGAAATGGGCACCAGACTGGCGTTTAATGCCAGTAATGGGCAAGAAGCTGGCGTTAAACGCCAGAAATAGGCAGCAACCTGGTGTTTAACGCCAGGATTGGCAACAATAGGTGTTTTACACGCCACATGGTGCAGGGATGAGAAATCCTTGACACCTCAGGATTGTGGACCCCACAGGATCCCCACCTACCCCACCTCTCTCTCTCTTCTTCACCCATTCACCAATCACCTCAATACCTCTTCCTCAAAAACCCTCACCTATCAAATCCCACCATTCTCTTCACCACTCACATCCATCCTTCATAAAACCCCACCTACCTCACCATTCAAATTCAAACCACTTTCCCACCCAAACCCACCCATAATGGCCGAACCATACCCCCCTCTCCATTCCTATATAAACCCATCTTCACTCCTTCATTTTCACACAACATACACACTACCTATCCTCCTTGGCCGAAACACAAAGCCCACTCCATCTCCTCTATTTCTTCTTCTTCTACTCTCTTTTTTCTTCTTTTGCTCGAAGACGAGCAAACCTTCTAAGTTTGGTGTGGTAAAAGCTAAAGCTTTTTGGTTTTCCATAACCATTTATGGCACCAAAGGCCGGAGAAACCTCTAGAAAGAGGAAAGGGAAGGCAAAAGCTTCCACTTTCGAGTCATGGGAGATGGAGAGATTCCTCTCAAGGGTGCATTAAGACCACTTCTATGAAGTTGTGGCCAAGAAGAAGGTGATCCCCGAGGTCCCTTTTAAGCTCAAAAAGGGCGAATATCCGGAGATCCGACATGAGATTCGAAGAAGAGGTTGGGAAGTTCTCACCAACCCCACTCAACAAGTCGAAATCTTAATGGTTCAAGAGTTCTATGCCAATGCATGGATCACCAAGAACCATGATCAAAGTCTGAACCCGAACCCTAAGAATTGGCTTACAATGGTCCGGGGGAAATACTTAGATTTTAGTCTGAAAAATGTAAGGTTGGCATTCAATTTGCCTATGATAAGGAGATGCACACCGATACACTAGAAGGGTCAACTTTGATCAAAGGTTGGACTAAGTTCTCATGGACATCTGTGAGGAGGGTGCTCAATGGAAGAGTGATTCAAGAGGAAAGCCGGTTCAACTAAGAAGGCATGACCTCAAGCCCGTGGCTAGGGGATGGTTAGAATTCATCCAACGCTTAATCATTCCTACTAGCAACTGACGATGCACAACCAAGGGATGTTATATTGGTAAGATTTTTCTCTTTAATATCACCTCGTTGTGAGTATAGCCTACCAACAACAATCCTCGGGGGTCAAATTTAGAAGAAGGATTTGGTTGTCACAAGTTTAACCCCAATAGAAATAACCGAAGTATTCAAACCTCGGGTCATCTCACGAAGAATGGGCAAACATGTGCTTCGACATTGGTTAGAAATCCGGGGTTGAGAGTTATGAGCATGAAAATAAATGGAAAACTCAACAAGCAGGTAATCTTAAATTGCAATAAACGAATTCAACTACATAAGCAAAAATTAAGCAATTCCAATGGACAAGCAATATTCTACTTAATTCTCCCTTAAGTTAAGCGAATAACTATGACTAAGACACTTGAAATTGGAAATCGGTTTTCAATTATGAATGGTAAAAAAAACTCTTGGCTAGACATGGGAATTGGGGTCACAATCCTTGTCCAACACTCCATCTTGACAATTATGAGGAACCAAGCTCATTAAGTCTACTCTCAAGTCTTAAGTACGTGATGTTTACTCCTAGACTTGGAGTACGTCAAATGGCCCTGGCCACATCAACCCATAAGTCCCAACCTACCTACTAATTAGATTAGTAGTGGGTTGGCATCAATGAGTATAAATTGACCACCTAGGGCTCTCAAATCATCAAATCCATTAGACCCAATGACTCAAGTTTACCCAATTCCCTTGACCTAGGCCAAGAGTGAGAAGGAACTACTCCATAATCAAAGTAAACAATTCATTAAACACTTGGTAAGCGCTAACAAAAGACATGTTCAAAATAGTAATTAAATTGAATTCTACAAATACCCACTAACAATGATCAACATACAATCAAACAATCAACAAGATTAAACATAGAAATCATCAATGTAACATCAACAAAACAAGATTCACAACATTCATGAAATGGGTAAAATAACAATTGACAAGAATCATAAAACTATCACTAGATGTAAGCAAGATTGTAGCAAGGAAATTAAATTGAACAATTAAAACTGTAATCAACAAAATCCAATTCACAAATCAACAAGGAAAAATCAAAATGGAAACTAGATCTAGAGAGGAACAAGGGTTTCTCTCTCTAGAATCACCAAAAAAACCTCAAAACTCTAAAATTATCTCCTAGTCTCCAAATGAGTCATCCCCCTTTTCCCCCTAAGCATCCTTGGGTGTTTTCCATGCAGAAACAGCTTGAAATTGGGCCTCCTTGGCCTCAGAAATTGCCAGGCACGATTTCTCTTAATGAGGTCACGTGCAGCTTCCCACGCGTGCGCGCCATGCGTGCGCGCGCGCCGATTACTTTTGTGATCCACGCGTGCGCGCCAGTTGCGCGTGTGCATCGATAGAAATCTTCCAATCTGCGCGGATGCGTCCATCCTTGCGCGCCGCTTCTATCCAGTCCCATCCACGCAAGCACGTGGAGTGCGCGGGCGTGCCGATGCTGCTGCTCGTAAGACTTCAATTCTTCATGTTCCTCCCTTTTTGTACATGCTTTCTCCCTCTCTTCTGAGTCATTCCTAACCTATAATTCCTGAAATTACTCAACACAGATATCACGGCATCGAATGACAATAGAATAGGATTGAAATATGGCAAATTTAAGGTAAAACAAGCATGTTCTTCATCATAGAGCAATATTGGGAAGTGAACACAAAACCATGCATTTCTTGTGAATAAGTGTGAGAAATATTGATAAAATCCCCCAAAATAAGCACAAGATAAACCACGAAATCGGGGTTTATCAGCAACCAATCTGAAGTTACTATAGACCGGGCTATCATGATTCATAGCATCATGATTAGAGAGGAAGTAGAAGTTCATGAGGTTATATCCCAAGAACTCTACAAGGTGGCGGACAAGTCCTCCACTGTGGCAAGGTTAGCCTTCCCTCATCTCATTTGTCACCTCTGTAATTCAGCTGGAATTGACATAGAGGAAGACATCCTCATTGATGAGGACAAGCCCATCACTAAAAAAAGGATGGAGCAAGTGAGAGAACCTCACCAAGAGCATGAGGAAACTCCTCATCATGAAATCCCTGAGATGCCTCAAGGGTTGCATTTTCCTCCACAAAACAATTGGGAGCAAATCAACACCTCCCTAGGAGAATTAAGTTCCAACATGAAATAAGAGGAGACCAAAGAACCATGAGAGAGGAGCAACAAAGACAAGGAAGAGACATTGAGGAGCTCAAGCACTCCATAAGATCTTCAAGAGGAAGAACAAGCCGCCATCACTAAGGTGGACCCGTTCTTTAATTTTTTATGCTTATGTTTATTTATGTTTGTGTCTTTATTACATGATAACTAGTGTCTAAGTGTCTATGCCTTAAAGCTATGAAAATGAATCCATCACCTTTCTTAAATGAAAAATGTTTTTAATTGAAAAAGAAAAAGAAGTGCATGCATTTCAAATTTTAAAACAGTTTAATTATTTTGATGTGGTAGCAATAATATTATTTTTCTGAATGAATGCTTGAACAGTGCATATTTTTTAATTTGATTGTTTATGAATGTTAAAATTGTTGGCTCTTGAAGGAATGATGGGAAAAGGAGAAATGTTATTTGATAATCTGAAAAATCATAAAATTGATTCTTGAAGCAAGAAAAAGCAGTGAAAAGCTTGCAGAAAAAGGATATATGCAAAAAAAAAAGAAGAAAGAAAAAGAAAAGGAAGCAGAAAAAGCCAATACCCCTTTAAACCAAAAGGCAGGGGTGACAAAAAGGATCCAAGGCTTTGAGCATCAGTGGATAGGAGGGCCCACAGGAATAAAATCCTGGCCTAAGCGGCTCAACCAAGCTGTCCCTAACCATGTGCTTGTGGCGTGAAGGTGTCAAGTGAAAACTTGAGACTGAGCGGTTAAAGTCGAGGTCCAAAGCAAAAAGAAGAGTGTGCTTAAGAACCCTAGACACCTCTAATTGGGGACTCTAGCAAAGCTGAGTCACAATCTGAAAAGGTTCACCCAGTTATGTGTCTGTGGCATTTATGTATCCGGTGGTAATACTGGAAAACAAAGTGCTTAGGGCCACGACCAAGACTCATAAAGTAGCTGTGTTCAAGAATCAACATACTTACTAGGAGAATCAATAACACTATCTGGATTCTGAGTTCCTATAGATGCCAATCATTTTGAACTTCAAGGAATAAAGTGAGATGCCAAAACTGTTCAGAAGAAAAAAGATAAAAGCCCCGCTCATCTAATTAATACTGATCTTCATAGATGTTTTTGGAAGTCATTGTATATTCTCTTCTTTTTATCCTATTTGATTTCAGTTACTTGGGGACAAGCAACAATTTAAGTTTGGTGTTGTGTTGAGCGGATAATTTATACGCTTTTTGGCATTATTTTTAGTATATTTTAGTTAGTTTTTATTATGTTTTTATTAGTTTTTAAATAAAAATCACAATTCTGGACTTTACTATGAGTTTGTGTGTTTTTCTGTGATTTCAGGTATTTTCTGGCCGAAATTGAGGGACCTGAGCAAATATCTGATTCAGAGGCTAAAAAAGGACTACAGATGCTGTTGGATTCTGACCTCCATGCACTCAAAGTGGATTTTCTGGAGCTACAGAAGCCCAATTGGCGCGCTCTCAATTGCTTTGGAAAGTAGACATCCTGGGATTTCCAGCAATATATAATAGTGCATAATTAATTTGCCCGCGATTTGGTGGCCCAAACAGGCGTTCCAAGTTAGCTCAAGAATTCTGGCGTTTAACTCCAAAACTGGCACAAAAGCTGGAGTTAAACGCCCAAACTGGCACAAAAGCTGGCGTTTAACTACAAGAAAAGTCTCTACACATGGAAGCTTCAATGCTCAGCCCAAGCACACACCAAGTGGGCCCGGAAGAAGATTTCTGCATTATTTTCTGATTTCTGTAAACCCTAGGCTACTAGTTCTCTATAAATTGGACCTTTTACTATTGTATTTTCATCTTTGGACGTTTAGTCCCTAGACCTTGGAGGATGGCCATTCTACCATGCTTACACCATTATCACTTTTGTATTTTCCACGGTGGAGTTTCTATACAGCATAGATTAAGGTGTGGAGCTCTGCTGTTCTTCATGAATTAATACAAAGTACTATTGTTTTTCTATTCAACTCAAGTCTATTTCTTCTCCAAGATATTCATTCGTTCTTCAACTTGATGAATGTGATGATCCATGACACTCATCATCATTCTCACCTATGAACATGTGTCTGACAACCACCTCTGTTCTACTAGCAATGGCTTGAATGCGTATCTCTTGGGTTTCTAATCTACGATTGGAACCTTCGTGGTATAGGCTAGAATTATTGGCGGCCATTCTTGAGATCCAGAACGTCTAAACCTTGTCTGTGGTATTCTGAGTAGGATCTGGGAAGGGATGACTGTGACGAGCTTCAAACTCGCGATTGTTTGGCGTGTGACAGACGCAAAAGGATCAATGGATCCTATTCCAACATGATCGAGAATCAACAGATAATTAGCCGTGCGGTGACAGCGCATTTGGAACGTTTTCACTGTAAGGACGGGAAGTAGCCGTTGACAACGGTGATGCCCAACATAAAGCTTGCCATGGAAAGGAGTATGAATGATTGAAAGAAGGCAATAGGTAAGCAGAGGTTCAGGGGGAACAAAGCATCTTCATACGCTTATCTGAAATTCCAACCAAAGAATTACATAAGAATCTCTATCTTTATTTTATGTTTTATTTATCTTTTAATTATCAATTCTCCATCACCATCTGAATTCTCCTGACTGAGATTTACAAGGTGACCATAGCTTACTTCAAGCCGACAGTCTCCGTGGGATCGACCCTTACTCACGTAAGGTATTACTTGGACGACCCAGTGCACTTGCTGGTTAGTTGTGCGGAATTGTGACAAAGTGTAATTCATGTTTGAGAGCTCCAAGTTTTTGGCGCCATTGTTGATGATCACAATTTCGTGCACCACTCCCCAGATCAGGTAAATTTTTATTTTTGTTAAGTCCATGATTTTGATTTTCTTCTTCTTCCTGATTTTCGAAAACTTTAAAAACTTTTTCAAAAATATTTTTCTTTTCTTTGTTTAATTTTTGTTCTTGCTATTGAGTCCTTCCTGTTCATGCTTTTCAATTTCAAAAATTTTTAAAGCTTTTTCAAAAACCTTTTTCATATAGTTTATTTTTGACATCCTCTGCATTCTGTTTGAGTCCTTGTGTCTATTTTCTTCTGAATAGTTGTTCCTTTGAGTCTTTCCTTCTAAAAATTTTTAAAAATAATTTTTCTTTGGTTTAATATTGTTTCAATTTTTAAGTTTGGTGTTTTCTTGATATTTTTCTTGTGATTTTCGAAAATTTTGTTTTGGTTTTCTAAAAATTTTAAGTTTATTGTTCTTTTTGTGTTCTTGTGTTCTTTGAGTCTTTAAATTTTTTTCTTCGTGTTCTTGTTCATCTTCAAAGTGTTCTTGAGTCTTGTGTGTGTCTTGATCTTAAAATTTTTCGGTTTGGTGTTCCCATATGTTTCCCTCCAAATTCTCGAAAATTTGGGTGCACTAGATCTAAAAATTTTAAGTCTTGTGTCTTTTTTTTGTGTTTGTCTCTTTCATCATAAAATTCAAAAAAAAAAATCTTTTCTAACTTAATTTCAACCATAATTTTCAAAAATCATAAATAAAATGCAGATTTTCAATTTCAAATTTTTATCTTATCATATCTTAGTTGTGAAGTTTTCAAAAGTTAAATTTTTCAAAATTAAAAATCATATCGTTTTCAAAAAATCTTATCTTTTTCAAAACTTATCATATCTTTTTCAAATTTTAAAAATCTTATCTTATCATTTTCAAATTTTTAAAAATTAAATCTTTTTCAAAATCAATTTTCAAAATCTTTTTAAATCATATATTTTTCAAACTCAAAATTCAAAATTTTATCTTTTTCTAATTTCAATTTTCAATTTTAAATCTTTTCTTATCTTATCTTTTATTTTTATCTTTTTTATTTTTATCTTTTCTTAATTAATATCTTATCTTCTCTCTCTTATTTTTCAAAATCACCTAACTAACTTTTCCCTCTCTCAATTTTCAAAAACCATATCCCCTTTTTCACTCTCTTCTTTTTCAAAACCTCCTAACTAACTCTTCTCTTTCTTAATTTTCGAAAATCATTTCTCTTTCTTCTCTCTCATCTTTTTCAAAACTAGCTAACTAACTCTCTCTTCTTAATTTTTGAAAACTACTTCTCTTTTTCTCTCTCTTCTTTTTCAAAACCTCCTAACTAACTCTTCTTTTCCTTAATTTTCAAAGATATCTCACTTCTTCTCTCTCATCTTTTTCAAAACCTCCTAACTAACTCTTCCCTCCTTAATTTCGAAAATAATATCTTCTTCTCTCTCTCTTCTTTTTCAAAACTACCTAACTAACTCTCTTCTCTCTTAAATTTTTTAAAATTTCTCTCTCTTTTCTCTCTTCTATTTTTCGAAATTTACATTTGAAATTTAAATTCTTTTTAAATTATTAATATAATTTTTGAAAACTTAAATTAATTAATTAATTAGATAAAAAAATAAAAATATTTTAATTCTTATTTACTTTTTCTATTTATGCCACTTCTCTTCTCATCTTTATTCATTCAACTCTACTTCCTTCGACTCTTTGCCTACAATTCTTTATCTTCTTTCCTTTTTTCTTCACATCTCACTTGGAGATTCTTGCAAATTGGCACAGAAAGCTCTCTTGTGATTTTCTTTCCATTTTCTTAACTTTCATCCTCTCTTATTTACTCTTATCTACTATATTCAAGGTATTTTTCCTTTACTTATTTTATTTATTTTTATTTTCTATCTTCTTCTTCTTTCTCTACTTTTGACTTTAAGGAGGAGCTTCTTGTCTATTGGCAGTCTCTTTCTTTTCTTTCTTTTTTTGGTTTCTAGTTTATGACCAGGAACAGGGATAAAGAACCCTTCTTGACTCTTGATCCTAAACCTGAAAAGACTCTGAGGAGGCATTTACAACAAGCTAAATCACAACACTCCGAAAGAAACCTTTCATGAAGTTTTGAACAAAAAAAGGAGGATATGGCCGAACCACAAGAGGAGCCCAGAAAGGTCCTTGGTGACTTCACCATGCCTACCTCTGACTTTTATGGCAGAAGCATTGTTGTACCTGCCATTGGAGATAACAATTTTAAGCTTAAGCCTCAGTTAGTCTCTCTTCTACAGTAGAACTGCAAATTTCATGGACTTCCACTAGAAGATCCACATCAGCTCTTGGCATAATTTTTATAGATCTGTGATACTGTAAAAACCAATGGAGTAAATCCTGAGGTTTATAAACTGATGCTCTTTCCCTTTGCCTTAAGGGATAGAGCTAAAAACTGGTTGGATGACCAGCCTAAAGAGAGTATTGACTCTTGGAAAAAGCTAGTTAATACTTTTCTGGCTAAGTTCTTTCCTCCTCAAAGGATGATAAGATTAGAGTGGAAGTTTAAACCTTTAGACAAAGAGAAGGTGAATCCCTCTATGAAGCTTGGGAAAGATACAAGCAGCTGATCAGGAGATGTCCTCCTGACATGCTATCAGAATGGTCCCTCAGAGGCATGTTCCATGATGGCTTATCTGAGATATCCAAGATTTCCTTGGGTAGATCTACAGGTGGATCCCTCCACTTGAAGAAAATACCTATAGAAGCAAGAAAACTCATTGAAATGGTTGCTAACAACCAGTTCATGTACACTTCTGAAAGAAATCCTGTAAACCATGGAACCTCTCAGAAGAAAAGAGTTCATGAAGTTGAGACTCTGAATGCCATCCTGGCTCAGAATAAGATCTTGACCCAACAGGTCAACATGATCTATCAACATCTCACCGGGATGCAAACTGCACTTGGCAGTAATCAGGAAGCTTCTCTTGAAGAAGAAGCTTATGATCCTGATCAACCCACCATGGAGGAGGTGAATTACATGGGAGAAGCCTATAGAAACACTTACAACCCCTGATGGAGGAATCATCCTAACCTCTTATGGAAGAATCAACAGAAACCTCAGCAAGGTTTCAATCAAGGTGGTAGGAACCAGAATAGGTTCAACAACAGACAACCATTCCCATCTTCTTAAGGGAATATGGAGACTTCTAAGCAGAGCCTTTCTGACTTAGCCATTCTAGTCTCCAGCCTCACTAAGAACACCCACAGTTTCATTAATGAAACAAGGTCCTCCATTAGAAACTTAGAGGTAAAAGTTGGTCAACTGATGTCAATCCTAGAGAAGAGTGCAAGGCCATAACCATGGAGGCAAAGGCCAAATTGGAGGAGATTGGGAAGGCATTGAACGCCAGTAAAGAAGCCTTCACCGAGTGTTCAACACCCACCAGCCCAGGGAAGCTGGCATTGAACGCAAGCAAGGACATCCCTTCTGGGCATTCAATGCCTAGAATACTAGAGGGACTGGCATTTAACGCTAGTCAGGATGGTCAGCAAGGGTGTTCAACTTCCAATAAGCTAACAGTGTTGGCATTGAACGCCAATCAAAGCACACCCTTTGAGTGCCTGCATCCCACTCAAGAACCCTCTAGCCCAGAACCAAATGAAACCACAAAGACAATTGAGGTTCCTTTGAATGCACTTCTGCAGTGCATAGGTTCTGATGACTATTCATCCTTAAGTGAGGATGAAGACACTAGGGAAGAGCAAGTTGCTCGTTTCCTAGGAGATCTAATAAAGCTGAACGCCAAACTATTTGGTACAAAGCCTCTAGAGGGAGAACCTCCACTGCTTACTAAAGAACTCCATACTTTGGTTCAGCAAGAGCTACCTCAGAAGATTCCTGACACTGGACACTTTCTGATTCTTTGCACCATAGGTACTATGACCTTTAAAAAGGCTTTGTGTGACCTAGGGTCAAGTATTAACCTCATGCCACTCTCAATAATGGAGAATTTGGGAATCCTTGAGGTACAAGCTGCACACGTCTCTTTTACAAGACCATGAAAAAGCTATATGGCTTAGTGGAGGATGTCTTGGTTAAAGTTGAAAACCATTACATCCCTGCAAACTTCATTGTCTTGGACAGAGGAGATGCTGGGGATGACTGTGTCATCCTTGGAAGACCTTTCCTAGCCACAGCTAATGCTATCATTGATGTGGCTAAGGGAGAACTAACCCTAAAGTTAGGGGAGGATCACATCTTATTCAAGATGCCTCATCCCAAGTCTCCCTCTAAAAGAGAGATAACAGTGCAACACCTAGTGTGCAAACCCTCTCTTTCTAAGCAGAGCTTTGCAGAGCCCCCAGACATCAATTTTAGGTTTGGTGTTGGACAGCCCTCAACAAGCTCTAAGCACAAAGGTACTAAAGAGAAAGTACCTAAAGGCTGGAAGGACAAGAAAGTCCCAACTGAAGGCCTCTCACCTGGCGTGAAAGATGTCTTCACTAAGAATCCAGTCCTACCACATACAGTAAGTCGTGTCCTATCTCTAGAGCATGTAGAGCTCATTCATGAGGGGATAGGAAGAAAATTTACTGTCGGGGGCAAAAATCTGAGCCCATACTCACCTCCGTAAGGAGCTAAAGGTCAAGCTAGTGACTTTAAAAGAACGCTTGTTGGGAGGCAACCCAACTTTACTCAACCATTTATTTTCTTTTTGATTTTTCCTTTAGTTGTCAGAGTCATGATCATGTGCATCAGTCCAGAGACAGATTTCATAGCAGTAAAAATAGAACACTCAAAGTGGAGTGTTAAAATTGAACACCAGCCAGGGAGCAGCCCCTGGGCGTTCAAACGCCAATGCAGAGAAGTAGGAAATCTGGAATTCCATAGCCTCTCAAGACCAAGAGGTCCCACAGAAGCTCCACCTACCCCACCTTCTTCTTCCCCATTGATCATATTTGATTGAGGATGAGCAAAACTCTTAAGTTTGGGGTTGCAAAAGCTTTGCTTTGTAATTTCTACCACTCTTAATTATAGAAAAGGATGGAGCAAACTAGATAGCATGCACATGAACCTGTGCAGCCGCCTCAACAAAGACAAAGGAGTGACATAGAAGAGATCAAGCACTACACGGGATCCTCAAGGAGGAGCACTGGCCACCATCATTCAGGTGGATTCGTTCTCTTTTACTCCTTTCCTATTATTTTTCTGTTTTCTGTCTGTTTATCTATTTTCTTGTCCTAGTTGCATGATCATTTGCATTGGTGTCTTAAAGTTGTAAAATGTTCCATATATCTCTCACCGTACTTAAATGAAAAAATTTTTTATTTGAAAAGAATTAAGAGTTGCATGAATTTCAAGTTTAAAATAAGATTATTTTAATTAGTTTGATGTGGTGTCATTTGCTTTTGTTTTCTGAATGTATGATTAAACAGTGCATATTTGAAGTTAAAATTTTAGAATGTTGGCTCTTGAAAGAATAAGGAAAAAGGAAAAGTACTATTGATAATCTGAAAAATTAATAAAATTGATTCTTGAAGCAAGAAAAAGCAGCAAAAAGAAAAAGCATGTTGCAAAAAAGAAAAAAAAGAAAAGTAAAAGCATGCAAAAAAAATGTGGTAAAAAGAAAAAAAAATAGAAACCAGAAAAATCCATTACTGCCTAAAAATGCAGGAAAATGAGGGCAGATTGAAAAATCCAGTAACCCTTTAAACCAAAAGGCAAGGGTAAAAGGACCCAAGGCTTTGAGCATCAGGGGTTAGGAGGGTCCAAAGGAATAAAATCCTGGGCTAAGCGGCTAAACCAAGTCGTCCCTAACCATGTGCTTGTGGCGTGAAGGTGTCAAGTGAAAAAGCCTAAGACTGAGCGGTTAAAGTCGTGGTCCAAAGCAAAAAGAGTGTGCTTAAGAACTCTGGACACCTCTATCTGGGGACTCTAACAAAGCTGAGTCACAATCTGAAAAGGTTCACCCAGTTAAAGTGTCTGTGGCATGAATGTATTTGGTGGTAATACTGGAAAACAGAGTGCTTAGGGTCACGGCCAAGACTCAGAAAGCTGTGTTCAAGAATCAAAATAAGCTTAACTAGGAGATTCAATAATATCATCTGGATTCTAAGTTCCTAAAGATGCCAACATCTCTGAGTTTCAATGGATAGTGAGATGCCAAAACTATTCAGAAGCAAAAAGCTACTAAGTCCCGCTCATTTGAGTTTAACTAAGCTTCATTTGAAACTTAAAAATTTATTGTATCTTAATTTTCTTTTTCATCCTACTGTGTTTTTAGTTTCTTGGGGACAAGCAACGGTTTAAGTTTGGTGTTGTGATGAGCGGATATTTTATACGCTTTTTTGACATCATTTTCATATAGTTTTTAGTAGTTTTTGTTTAATTTCTTTTGAGTTTTTATAGGTTTTAGTGTTAAAATCATATTTTTGGACTCTACTATGAGTTTTTGTGTTTTTGGGCAATTTCAGGTATTTTCTGATTGAAATTAAGGAGCTGGAGCAGAAGTCTGATTCAGAGACAGAGAAAGCATTGCAGATGCTGTCCAGATCTGACCTGCTTGCATTTGGAAGAGATTTTCTGGAGCTACAAAAGTCCAAATGGAGCGCCCTTAACGGATACGGAAAGTTGAGTTCTAGATCTTTCCAGCAATATATAATAGTTTATACTTTGCTTCGAATTAGAGAGCCCAAAACTGGTGTCCACTGCCAACTTCTTGCCCCCTTCCAAGCGTCCAAAGAGCAAAGCCCAGCGTCCAAAGGCCCAGAGAGGATTCTAACACTAAATAGACTATTTTACCCTTACTAGTCATCTGTTTAGTATTTAAGGGATTTTATTTATGTGATTCGGACACACTTGGGGACTTTAGAACCTTTTACACCTCCCGCTAAGGGAGGTCTACCATATTCATGTTTCTCCATTGTTTTTACCTTCAGTATGAGTTTCTAAACCTCCTAGGTTGAGGGGAGGAGTCTTACTGAATCCTATGAATTAATAAAAGTACTATTGTTTCTTCTTCGATCCGTGTTTGATCTATCTCTAAGAAGTATATTCCGATCGTCATCATGGTGAGCAGGATGATCTGACAAATTAGCTCTGTTCATCACACTAAGATGAACGTGCCTGACAAACACCCGCGTCTACTTGGGTTCGTGTGAGTACCTGGAAGAAAAGCACGAGCCAACAGCTATGTTTATACATCTCTCAGACGGTTAATCCACGGCTTCATTGGGGACTTCTCGAGACACCAGTTCAGCCGATTTTCGGGGAGATTTGGGTCTCCATGGTATATGCTAGAATCCTAAGAAGCAGTATTCTCTGATCTGAAAGATTCGACCCTGTCTGTGGCATTTTGAGTAGGATCGTCAAGAGAATGGACTGTTATGCGCTTCACCCTTCGTCAAATTGAGTAACCACGGCCAATTTCCACGGCCGTGTTCAACCTATAGCAGAGGAGATCAATGACCACAGGCAATGGCTTTGATCACTTATAGCCTGCCATAGAAGAAGATCACTCACAAGCAAGGAAGACAGTAGTACCAAAGTTACTTCAGAAAGACAAAGCAACTTCGACTCTCAACTCTATTCCTATCCCTGAAAACACTTGTTTTACAAATACAAATTATGAATAGTTTCCTCTAATCCAAAGACCTTCTGATTCCGCCTGACTAAGACCTGCAAGACAACCGTAGCTTGCTTCAAGCCACAATCCTCGTGGGATCGACCCTGGCTCGCTCAGGTATTCTTGGACGATCCAATGCACTTGCTGGTACTGCTGTTGTACGAAATAGTGTGGCTTTTGCGTACACGCGCACCACCTATCATATTTCTGTAGTCCTTAGTATATATAGGAGAAGATCACCCTTGTTTTAGGATCTTCTACCACCATAGAATGTTATTTCATATTTTTGAGTTTCATTGTACAGTGTGAGCCACTAAACCTTCTAGGTTAAGGTTAGGAGCTCTGTTGAGTTTTATCGATTAATAAAGCACTACTATTCTATTTCCATTCGTGTTTGATTCTATTCTAAGATCTATCTTCGTTCTTCAACCTTATGAATGAGTTGAACCGTCACAAGTTATCTCTATTTCTACATGGGTTCAGCAAGCCTCTTTCATCGGATATCAATGAACCACTAGCTTGAGGATACATCTCTTAGACGGCTGGGTGTTCAATGCCCAAAAGAAGCAGAAGATATGGCATTGAACGCCAGGAAGGAGGCCCCTCCTGGGCGTTCAACGCCCTAAGTGGAGCAGCAAGCTGGCATTGAACGCCAGCTATGGAGCATGAGCTGGGCGTTCAACACCCATAAGGGGGGCAGGAAATTTGAATTCCCTAGCCTCTCAGGACCAGTGGATCCCACAGCATCTTCACCTACCCCATCTTCTTCTCTCTTTTTTTCACACTTCCCCACACACTTTCCTATAAATCCACAACCAATCACATCCATACCTCTTTCCCAAACCATCATAACTCCCACCAATCCCCACTCACTAAAATTCAAATTTTCCCACCCATATTTCCCCACATTCATTCGAAACCCTAATCATTACCTCCCTATAAATACCCCCTCATACCACTTATCCCACACACTACTCATACAACTTTAGCCCTCACTTGGCCGATTACTCTTCTCCCTTCATCTCCATCTATTTTCTTTTTCTTCTACTCCATTCTTCTCTTTTGTTCATTGTAATTACTCGAGGATGAGCAAAGTTTTAAGTTTGGTGTGAAAAAGCTTTGCTTTTTGCTTTCCATTCCCACTTATTGCACCCAAGGTCGGAGAACCCTCTAGAAAGAGGAAACGAAAGGCCGTAGCCACTACCTCTGAATCTTGGGAGATGGAGAGATTCATCACGAAAGCCCACCAAGACCACTTCTATGAAGTAGTGGCAACGAAAAAGGTGATCCCTGAGGTCCCTTTTAAGCTTAGAAGAATGAGTAACCAGAGATCCGACATGAAATTCGGAGAAGAGGTTGAAAAGTCCTAACCAATCTCATACAAGATGTTGGGATCTCAATGGTGCAAGAATTCTATGCTAATGCATGGGTCACGAAAAATCATAATACAAGTGTGAACCCACATCCTAAAAATTGGAGCACCATAGTCCGAGGGAGAATCTTGTACTTTAGTCCAGAAAGTGTGAGGTTGGCGTTCAACTTGTCTTTGATGCAAGGAGACCCACATCCCTACACTAGAAGAGTCAATTTTGATCAAAGGCTGGATCAAGTGCTCTCATACATCTGTGTGGAAGGAGTACAATGAAAAAGAGATTCCCAACGCAAGCCTATCCATCTAAGAAGCCCTGACCTCAAGCCCATAGCTAGAGGATGGTTGGAATTTATCCAATGTTCTATCATTCCTACTAGCAACCGGTCCGAAGTGACCATAGACTGAGCCATCATTATCCATTGCATCATGCTTAGAACTGAAGTGGAAGTACATAAGGTGATACCTCAAGAGTTGTACAAAGTGGCGGACAAGCCCTCCACCCAAGCAGGGTTAGCTTTCCCTCATCTTATCTGTCACCTATGCAATTCAATTGGAATTGTCATTGAAGGTGACATCCCAATTGAGGAAGACAAGCCCATCACTAAAAGAAGGATGTAGCATACTAGAGAGCCGGCACATGAGATCCCTGAGATGCCTCAAGGGATGTATTTTCCTCCCCAAAGGTATTGGGATCAATGGCATACTTCTATGGGAGAATTAAGCTCTAACATGAATCAGCTCAGGATGGAGGATCAAGAGCATTCTACCACCCTCAATGAAAATAGAGAAGATCAAAGAGTTTTGAGGGACGAACAACAGAGACAATGGCATAACATTAAAGACATCAAGCACTCTATTGGATTCTCCAGAGGAAGTGGTAGCCGTCGTCACTAAGGTGGTCCCGTACCATCACCCCTTTCTTTTATGTCATTTTTCTGTTTTCCATTATATTTTGTTGTCTGTTCTCGTGTTCTTACTGCATGATCATTTCTATCTATGTCTTAATGTTATGAAATGTTCTATATATCTCTCACCTTATAGTGCACGGAATTGTGATCACACTTTTCACAACTCCGGTACAACTAACCAGCAAGTGCACTGGGTCGTCCAAGTAATAAAACCTTACGTGAGTAAGGGTCGATCCCATAGAGATTGTCGGCTTGAAGCAAGCTATGGTCATCTTGTAAATCTTAGTCAGGCGGATTCAATGGGTTATGAGTTTTGATAATTAAAAGATAAATAAAACATAAAATAAAATAAGATACTTATGTATTTCATTAGTGGGAATTTCAGATAAGCGTTTGGAGATGCTTTGTTGCTTCTGAACCTCTGCTTTCCTATTGTCTTCATCCAATCATGCGTGCTCCCTTCAATGGCAAGCTGTAGGATCCTCTCAGTGAAAATGGTCCAAGTACGGTTTCTGCACGGCTAATTGGTACGCGAAGTGTTTATTCCCCAATAACGGCGCCAAAAACTTGGTGTGCGTAACGTGATCTCAACACTTCTTCACAACTCCGCGTAACTAACCAGCAAGTGCACTGGGTTGTCCAAGTAATAAACCTTACGTGAGTAAGGGTCGATCCCACGGAGATTGTCGGCTTGAAGCAAGCTATGGTCATCCTTGTAAATCTCAGTCAGGTAGATTCAAATGGTTATGAGGTTTTAATAATTAAAATATAAATGAAATGTAAAATAAGATAGAGATATTTATGTAATTTATTGGTGGGAATTTCAGATAAGCGTCTGGAGATGCTTTGTTGCTTCTAAACCTCTGCTTTCCTACTGCCTTCTTCCAACCATGCGTTACCTCCTTCCGTGTCACCGCACGGCTAATCATCTGTCGGTTTCTGGTAGCGTCGGAATAGGACCATTGTCCTTTTGCACACTATCACTGTGCCCAACATTCGCAAGTTTAAAGCTCGTCACAGTCATCCCTTCCCAGATCCTACTCGGAATACCACAAACAAGGTTTTAGACTTTTCGGATCTCAGGAATGCTGCTAATGGTTCTATCCTATACAACGAAGGTTCTAATCTCAGATCCAGATGCTCTATTGTCAGGAGAGACGATGTGAATCGTTGATTAGAGACCCAAGAGAATATACTCCGGCTGTCGTCCAATGACTACGTTGAACATCATGTAGACCGCTTTGTGGTTGTCAGGCAAGCGATCTTGGCTAAGCGAGTAACGAAGATTGGGTGATTGTCACGGGTCACCCCTTCATTCTGACATAACTGAATTAAGTACGAGAGTATATCTTGGAGAATAAGTAGGCGTGAATTGAATAGAAAAATAGTAGTAATTGCATTAATTCATGAAGAACAGCAGAGCTCCACACCTTAATATATGGGGTGTAGAAACTCCACCGTAGAAAATACATAAGTGAAAAAGGTCTAGGCATGGCCATGAGGCCAGCCTCCAAAACATGTACAATGGTCTAAAGATATTCCAAAAGATAAAAAGCTTTAAATTAAATCTCTAAAATTAGTTTTTATACTAAACTAGCAACGTAGGTTTACAGAAAATGATTAACTAAGTGCAGATAGTGCAGAAATCCACTTCCAGGACCCACTTGGTGTGTGCTTGGGCTGAGCCTTGAGCTTTACACGTACATAGCCTGTTTCTGGAGTTAGAAGCTAGCTTTGGTGCCAGTTTGGGCGTTTAACTCCAATTCTGGTGCCAGTTTGGGCATTTTACGCCAAGATACTTTAGGCTGACTTTGAACGCCAGTTTGGGCCATCAAATCTCGGACAAAGTATGGAAAGCCCAGGAAAGCCCATGATGTCTACTTTCCAATGCAATTGAGAGCGTGCCAATTGGGCTTCTGTAGCTCCAGAAAATCCACTTCGAGTGCAGGAGGGTCTGAATCCAACAGCATATGCAGTCCTTTTTCAGCCTCTGAATTAGATTTTTGCTCAAGTACCTTAATTTCAGCTAGAAAATACCTGAAATCACAGAAAAACACATAAACTCATAGTAAAGTCCAGAAATGTGATTTTTGCATAAAAACTAATAAAAATATAATAAAAAGTAGCTAAAACATACTAAGAACTATGTTAAAAATAATGCCAAAAAGGGTATAAATTATCCACTCATCACAACACCAAACTTAAATTGTTGCTTGTCCCCAAGCAACTGAAAATAAAATAGGATAAAAAAAGAGAATATACAATGAATTCCAAACTTATCAATGAACATAGCTCCAATTAGATGAGCGGGGCTTGTAGCCTTTTTGCTTCTGAACAGTTTTGGCATCTCACTTTATTCTTTGAAGTTCAGAATGATTGGCATCTATTGGAACTTAGAATTCGGATAGTGTTATTGATTCTCTTAGTTCAGTATGTTGATTCTTGAACACAGCTACTTTATGAGTCTTGGCCGGGACCCTAAGCATTTTTTTTCCAGTATTACCACCAGATACATAAATGCCACAGACACATAACTGGGTGAACCTTTTCAGATTGTGACTCAGCTTTGCTAGAGTCCCCAGTTAGAGTTGCCCAGAGCTCTTAAGCACACTCTTTTTGCTTTGGACCACGACTTTAACCGCTCAGTCTCAAGCTTTTCACTTGACACCTTCACGCCACAAGCACATGGTTAGGGACAGCTTGGTTTAGCCGCTTAGGTTAGTATTTTATTCCTTTGGGCCCTCCTATCCATTAATGCTTAAAGCCTTGGATCCTTTTTACCATTGCCTTTTGGTTTAAAGGGCTATTGGCTTTTTCTACTTGCTTTTTCTTTTTCTTTCTTTTTTTCTTTATTTTTTTCTTTATTTTTTTCTTTTTTTCTCTTTTTTTTTCGTAAGCTTTGTCTATTCACTGCTTTTTCTTACTTCAAGAATCAATTTTATGATTTTTCATATTATCAATAACATTTTTCTTTTTCCACTATTCTTTCAAGAGCCAACAATTTTAACATTCATAAACAACAAATTCCAAAATATGCACTGTTCAAGCATTCATTTAGAAAACAAAAGGTATTGCCACCGCATCAAAATAATTAAACTAATTTCAAGATAGAATTCGAAATCATGCACTTCTTGTTCATTTGCAAATAAAAGCATTTTTCATTTAAGAAAGGTGAAGGATTCATAGGACATTCAAAGCTTTAAGATATAGACACTAGACACTAATGATCACGTAATAAAGACATAAACATAGATAAAACATAAAGTATATATTTCAGAAAACAGAAAAATAAGAACAAGGAAATTAAAGAACGGGTCCACCTTAGTGATGGTGGCTAGTTCTTCCTCTCGAAGATCTTATGGAGTGCTTGAGCTCCTCTATGTCTCTTCCTTTTCTTTGTTGCTCATTTCTCATGGCCCTTTGGTCTTCTCTAATTTCATGGAGGACGATAGAATGCTCTTGGTGCTCGATCCTTAGTTGTCCCATGTTGGAACTCAATTCTCCTAGGGAGGTGTTAATTCGCTCCCAATAGTTTTGTGGAGGAAAATGCATCCCTTGAGGCATCTCAGGGATTTCATGATGAGGAACTTCCTCATGCTCTTGTTGAGGTCCATGGGTGGGCTCTCTTGTTTGCTCCATCTTCTTCTTAGTGATGGGTTTGTCCTCTTCAATGAGGATGTCTTCCTCTATGACAATTCTGGCTAAATTGCATAAGTTACAGATGAAATGAATCTCTCTATCTCTCATGACTCAGACGTGGAAGCAATTGCCTTCCTTTTCCTCTTTCTAGAGGTTTCTCTGGTCTTAGGTGCCATTAATGGTTATGAAAAAAAAAACAATGCTTTTTCCACACCAAACTTAGAATGTTTGCTCGTCCTCGAGCAAAAGAAGGAAGAAATGAGTACAAGAAGAAAAAATGAAGGAGATGGAGGTGAGGAGAGGGTTCGACCAAGTGGGGTGTAATGTGTATGATGTGTGAAATTGAAGGTGGTAAGGAGGGTATTTATAGGGTAAGGGAGAGAGGGTAGCCGTGTATGAGGGGTTGGGTTTGGGAGAGAAATAGTTTGAATTTGAATGGTGAGGTAGGTGGGGTTTTATGATGGATGGAAGTGAGTGGTGAAGAGATTATGGAGAAGAGGGTAAGATTTGATAGGTGAGGGGTATTTAGGGAAGAGTTATTAATGGGATTTGTCAAGGGTGTTTGGGAAAGAGTGTTATGGAAAGGTGTAAAGAGGAGAGAAGAAGAGGTGGGGTAGGTGGGGATCCTGTGGGGTCCACAGATCCTGGGGTGTCAAGGAATTTGAGTCCCTGCACCATTCTGGCGTTCAAACGCCCATTTTGTGCCAAATTTTGCGTTTAACGCCAGCTCTGCTACCTTTCCTGGCGTTAAACGCCAGTCTGCTACCCATTTCTGGCATTAAACGCCAGCCAGATGCCCATTCTGGCGGTTAACGCCCAGAATGCTGCCAGGCTGGGCGTTAAACGCCCATTCTGCTATCCTTACTGGCGTTTAAACGCCAGTAAGCCTGTTGATGCCAGGGCATAATGGCCTGTTTTTCTGTGCTTTTTCAGTAGATTTTAATTCAGTTTTCATACAATTTCTGTTGATAAAGGAGCAAAAGCATGAAAAATCTCTGCATGAAACAAAATCTCAAGCATAGGTGAATTTTAGTTAATATACATGGTAAATATGATGAAATAGATCACACTAAGTGAAGTTTTGATTTTGAGTATTATTAGCATACTTAGTATATAAAGATCATCTTGTATGTTACCTTGATGCACTTTGTGTGTTTGATCTCAGGCCAAAAGAAGCAGAGAAGAGCCACGTTAGTGCCCACGTTAGTGTAGGAAGGAAAGTTGGAACGTTAGTGGGAACGTTAATGGCATCAACTTTGAAGAAGGAGCAGCGTTAGTGGAAAAAGTGAGTGCCAATAACGCTAGCGAAGGTGCAAGAAGACCCTCGTTAGTCTCCACGTTAGTTACATTAACGTGGGAACTAACGTGGAAGGAAAGGGAAACGCCAACGTTAGTGGAAAAAGTGAGTGTCACTAACGTTTGCGAAGCAAAAAGACCCACGTTTGCTTCCACGTTAACTACATTAACGTGGGAACTAACGTGGAAGGAAAGGGAGATGCCAACGTTAGTGGAAAAGGTGATCTCCACTAACATTTGCGAAGCAAAAAGACCCACGTTAGCTTCCACATTAACTACATTAACGTGGTAGTTAACGTGGCCAAAAGTCTCACCTGGCAGCCTGACCATGCCTTCTTCAAACAAGAATAACTTGAGCCACAAAAATTCAAATGAGGTGATTCCAGTGGCATTGGAAAGTAGGATTCCAGAGCTTTCCAAGCATATATGGCACTACATGGTAAACACTGAATTTGAGGGAGAAAACCTGCCTTGAAAGTGCAACGATGAACATGGTATCAACCTGTAGTAAGGCCAGCTGACCTCTTCACCTTCCAAGAAGTGTAACTCGAGCTGTAGAGCTCCAAATGATGCGCTTCTAAAGATGTTGGAAAGTAGACATCCAGGACTTTCCAACAATATATAATAGTATGGGGTGGACATTAAGTTTGAACTCCATAACCTGGCAATAATGAAGCCCTAATCGCTAGCGTTATTGTGACTCACTTTTTCCAGTAACGCTAGCGACTATGCCAGCGATCATGTCCACTTCAAAGGAGCATAACTTGAGTTATAGATGTCCAATTGAGGTGATTCCAGTTGCGTTAGAAAGCTGCCATTCATAGCTTTCTAACGATATATAATAGTCTATAGTGGGCATGAAATTAGAGCACAAACAAGAGGCATCTTTTAAGCCCCAAAAACACCAACTGGGTAGCAAGTGTAACGTTAGCCACAATAACTTCAGCACTAACGCCACACTTGTAGCATTAGTGTGGCTAAACACCTGGACCTCAACTTGACTCACTTCTCTCTCAAGTCCACTTCAAATCTCAAGCAAGCAAGCCCACAATTGTCAACCAATCAAGGCCACAAGAAGCATCTAGAGTAGGAATTTTTATTTAATTATAATTTACTTTTAATTTCATTTTGTAATTTAGGAGAGCCTACATAAAGGCCTTAGTTTTTACATTGAAAGCATTCTAGAAAGTGGGAAATTGAAGGAAGGGGGAGAGAGTGAAGACCAATTCGAACTTCTGTGAATTGGCACACTCCAAGGGGAGTGGGTCTTCGGACCCCTCCCCTCCTACACTTTTCTCCTTTTTTTTCTTTTCTTCCTTAGGAGTAGTTTCGTTTTAGTTGTAATTTTCATTTATGAACTTTGAAGTTTTATTTTCAGTTTTAATCTTTATCTTTATTTTTCTGCACTTTCTTTCTTTTCTATTTTGGTAGAGCAATGAACAACTAACTCTTTTCATTGGGTTAGAGAGCTCTATTGTGATTCAATGGATCAATTGTAGTTCACATTCTTCTTCTTCTTTCTTTTCTCTTGATTTTACTAGAGAGCTTTCGATCTTCATCCAATTGGGTAATTGTCTCGGAAGAGAAATTGCTCATACTTGGATTTCCTCTGAACCTTGGAAGAAGAATGAGGAAATTATGCTAGAATTGCTCTCTCACATTAGATTAGGTTGGGGGTTGGATGGATATTGTGACATTTAATCCTACCAATACTTTGATCTATGAATGTGTGTGGTATAATCAGTGACCAAACTTCATCTCTTCTCATGAGCAATTAGACCAAGGAATTGGCTATTGATCAAGTTTAGAGAGATTGAATTACCAAGGAATTGGGATCCAATCACTTAAGATTGCCAAGGAGATCAATGAATGCATTGATTGAGGAAGAGATGAGAATGAACTTGATCCGGAGGATTGCAATATCTCTTGATCCCAATGTTCATTTTATTTTTAGTTCTTACATTTACTTTTCTTTCCATTTTACTTTTATGCACTTTATTGCTTTCTTTACTTTTATGCCAATTACATTTCCTTTAATACTTATCACTCCAATATGATTTGTCTAACTAGGATAATTAATCAACTATTGATTGCTTAATCCGTTAATCTCTGTGGGATTCGACCTCACTCTTTTGTGAGTTATTACTTGACGACAATTAGGTATACTTGCCGAGGGAAATTGTTGAGAGACAAGTTTCTGTGCATCACCTGTCCTCTAGGGTGTGCTGTTTTTTATGCTGTTTTTTCATTCTATTTTTTATTTTTCATTTGTTTTTGTGATTTCACATGATCATCAACCTAAAGAAAACATAAAATAAAAATGGAAAATAAATAAATATAATTAAATAATATTGGGTTGCCTCCCAACAAGCGCTTCTTTCATATCAATAGCTTGAGAGTGAAGCTCTTAGAGAGCTTCACAGAGAGTCAGAGCTTAATGGTGGCCTCCCAACACCAAACTTAGAAGTTGAGTGTGGGGGCTTTGTTTGACTCTGTATTGAGAGAAGCTTTTCATGCTTCCTCTCCACGGTTGTAGAAGAAGATCCTTGAGCCTTAAACACAAGGTCGTCCTCATTCAATTGAAGGACTAGCTCTCCTCTGTCCACATCAATCACAGCTTTTGCTGTGACTAGGAACAGTCTTCCAACGATGATGGATTCATCTTCATCCTTCCCAGTGTCTAGGATTATGAAGTCACCAGGGATGTAATAGCCTTCGACCTTCACTACGACATCCTCTACAAGTCCATAAGCCTATTTCCTTGAATTGTCTGCCATCTCCAGTGAGATTTTAGCAGCTTGTACCTCAAAGATCCCTAGTTTCTCCATTACAGAGAGGGGCATGAGGTTTATCCCTGACCCCAGGTCACACAGAGCCTTCTCAAAGGTCATAGTGCCTATGGTACAAGGTATTAAGAAATTTCCAGGATCCTGTTTCTTCTGAGGTAATTTCAGTTGAACCAGATCATTTAGTTCATTGATGAGCAATGGGGGTTCATCCTCCCAAGTCTCGTTACCAAATAACTTGGCATTCAGCTTCATGATTTCTCCTAGATATTGAGCAACTTGCTCTTCAACAATATCTTCATCCTCTTCAGAGGAAGAATACTCATCAGAGATCATGAATGGCAACAGTAAGTTTAGTGGAATCTCTATCGTCTCTATATGAGCCTCAGATTCCTTTGGTTCCTCAATGGGGAACTCCTTATTGGCCAGTGGACGTCCCTTGAGGTCTTCCTCACTGGAAATCACTGCCTTTTCTTCCTCTCCAGGTTCGGCCATTTTGGTTATAGTTATGGCCTTGCACTCTCTTTTTGGATTCTCTTCTGTATTGCTTGGGAGAGTACTAGGAGGGATTTCAGCAACTCTTTTACTCAGTTGACCCACTTGTGCCTCCAAATTTCTAATGGAGGACCTTGTTTCAGTCATGAAACAGAGAGTGGTCTTAGATAGATCAGAGACTATAGTTGCTAAGTCAGAGTGGTTCTGCTTAGAATTCTCTGTCTGTTGCTGAGAAGATGATGGAAAAGGTTTGTTATTGCCAAACTGTGCTATTCCACTATTATTATTATTGAAGCCTTGATTAGGCTTCTGTTGATCCTTCCATGAGAGATTAGGATGATTCCTCCATGAAGGATTGTAGGTGTTTCCATAGGATTCTCCCATGTAATTCACCTCTTCCATTCCAGGATTCTCAGGATCATAAGCTTCTTCTTCAGAGGAAGCTTCTTTAGTACTGCAGGAAACAGCTTGTATTCCAGTCAGACTCTGAGAAATCATATTGATTTGCTGAGTCAATATTTTGTTCTGAGCCAATATGACATTCATAATATCAATCTCCAGAAATCCTTTCTTCTGAGTTGTCCTATTATTGAAGGGATTCCTTTTAGAAGTGTACATGAACTGGTTATTTGCAACTATTTCAATGAGTTCCTGGGCTTTTGCAGGCATCTTCTTCAGATGAAGAGATCCTTCAGCAGGGTGGTCCAATGACATCTTGGACAATTCAGACAGACCATCATAGAATATACATATAATGCTCCATTCTGAAAACATGCCAGAAGGACACCTTCTGATCAATTACTTGTATCTTTTCCAAGCTTCATAGAGGGATTCACCTTCCTTCTGTCTGAAGGTTTGGACTTCCACTCTAAGCTTACTCAACTTTTGAGGTGGAAAGAATTTGGCCAAGAAATCATTGACCAACTTCTCCCAAGAGTTCAGGCTATCTTTAGGTTGTGAGTCCAACCATGTCCTAGCTCTGTCTCTTACAGCAAAGGGGAAAAGCATAAGTCTGTAGACCTCAGGATTAACCCCATTGGTCTTAATAGTGTCACAAATTTGCAAGAATTCAGCTAAGAACTGATGAGGATCTTCCAATGGAAGTTCGTGAAACTTGCAGTTCTGTTGCATTAGAGAAACTAATTGAGGCTTAAGTCAAAGTTGTTTGCTCCAATTGCAGGGATTGAGATGCTCCTTCCACAGAAGTTAGAAGAGGGTGCAATAAAGTCACCAAGCATCTTCTTTGCATCTCCACCATTGTTATTAGGTTCGGCCATCTCTTCTTCTCTTTCGAAAAATTTTGTCAGGTCCTCTCCAGAGTGTTGTGCTTTAGCTTCTCTTAGCTTCCTCTTTAGAGTTCTTTCAGGTTCCGGATCAGTTTCAACAAGAATGTTCTTATCCTTGCTCCCGCTCATATGAAAAAGAAGAGAACAGAAAAGAAGAGGAATCCTCTTGAAGATCTTATGGAGTGCTTTAGCTCCTCTATGTCTCTTCCTTGCCTTTGTTGCTCCTCTCTCATGGCTCTTTGGTCTTCTCTAATTTCATGGAGGAGGATGGAATGCTCTTGGTGTTCCATCCTTAGTTGTCCCATGTTGGAACTCGATTCTCCTAAGGAGGTGTTGATTTGCTCCCAATAGTTTTGTGGAGGAAAATGCATCCCTTGAGGCATCTCAGGGATTTCATGATGAGGAATGTCCTCATACTCTTGTTGAGGTCCATGAGTGGGCTCTCTTGTTTGCTCCATCCTTTTCTTAGTGATGGGCTTTGATAAACCACTATTTTATGGTTTATCTTGAGCTCAATTGAGTGATTTTTATCAACTCTTTACCCACTTATTCATACTATTTGCATGGTTTTACGTTTTCCTTCCTAATTTTGTGCTATTATTGAAAACATGTTTCCTGGGCCTTTAAATTGCTAATATTAATCCTCTCTTATTATCATTAGATGCCTTGATATGTGTGTTAAGTGATTTCAGAGTTTATAGGGTAGGAATGGCTTGGAGGATGGAAAGGAAGCATGCAAAAGTGGAAGGAATACAAGAAGTTGAAGGAACTGCAAAGCTGTCCAACCTGACCTCTTCGCACTAAAACAGTCATAACTTGAGCTACAGAGGTCCAAGCGACGCAGTTTCAAATGCGTTGGAAAGCTAACGTCCGGGACTTCAATTTGATATATAATTTGTTATAGTTGCCCTGACGCTATATGATGCGAACGCGTGCTCTACGCGGACACGTCGCAGTGACGAAAATCAGCGTGGTAGATTTCTTCTCCAGCGATTTCTGGGCAGTTTTCGAACCTGTTTTCGGCCCAGAAAACACAGATTAGAGGCTATAAAGTGGGGGAGTCCATTCATTCATAATAATCGGCTCATAATTCATAATTTTTAGTTTTAGATGTAATTTTTAGAGAGAGAGGTTCTTTCCTCTCTCTTAGGATTTAGGATTAGGATTCCTCTTAAAGGATTTAGGATTTCAACTTCTTCTCAGGTTCACGGTTCCTTTTATTTATTTTCCCAATTTACTTTATGAACTTTTCCATGTTAGATTTGAATTTATGTTTAAACGTAATTTGATGTGTTTCAGATTTATGATTGCTTTATTCTATTTATGATGTCTTCAATTTAATTTAGAATTTTCCCTTTTGGCTTTGGTTAAATAATTGGTGACGCTTGAGTTATCAAACTTGAGGTGTTGACTGAAAATTGGAATTCTTCAAGAATTAATTCGAGTTCTAATAACTCTATCCTTTCCCAAGGAAAGACTAGGACTTGAGGATTCAAATTAATTCATCCATTTAACTAACCTTCATAGTTAGAGGTTAACAAAGTGGGAGAATAATCCAATTCTCATCAAAATTGATAAGGATAACTAGGATAGGACTTCCAGTTCTTATACTTTGCCAAGAGTTTTATTATTTATTTAAATTAATTCCTTACAATTTACTTTCTTGCCATTTACTATTCTTGCTTTCTATCTTATACATTAAAAACCCAAAAATATATCTTTTTCCATAACCAATAATAAATCATACCTCCCTGCAATTCTTTAAGAAGACAACCCGAGGTTTAAATACTTCGGTTATTACTTTTTATTGGGTTTTGTTACTTGTGACAACCAAAACGTTTGTAAGAAAGGATGATTGCTTGGTTTAGAAACTATACTTGTAACGGAAATTTATTCTGAATTCTAAACCGTCAATCATCCGTTCTTCAGGCTTGTCTTCATCAATGAAGGTGTCTTCCTCTATGACAATTCCAGCTGAATTGCAGAGGTGACAAATGAGATGAGGGAAGGCTAACCTTGCCAAAGTAGAGGACTTGTCCACCACCTTGTAGAGTTCAAAGGATATGATCTCATGAACTTCTACTTCCTCTCCATTCATGATGCTATGGATCATGATAGCCCGGTCTCTTGTAACTTCAGAGACCGGTTGCTAGTAGGAATGATAGAGCGTTGGATGAACTCCAACCATCCCCTAGCCACGGGTTTGAGGTTAAGCCTTCTCAGTTGAACCGGCTTGCCTCTTGAATCTCTCTTCCATTGAGGGTCTTCCACACAAATGTCCCTAAGGACTTGGTCCAACCTTTGATCAAAGTTGACCCTTCTAGTGAAAGGGTAAGGGTCTCCTTGCATCACTGGCAAGTTGAATGCTAACCTCACATTTTTCGGACTGAAATCTAAGTAATCCCCATAACCATTGTGAGCCAATTCTTTGAGTTCGGGTTCACACCTTGGTCATGGTTCTTAGTGATCCATGCATTAGCATAGAACTCTTGAACCATTAAGATCCCGAATTGTTGAATGGGGTTGGTGAGGATTTTCCAATCTCTTCTTTGAACTTCATGTAGGATCTCCGAATATTCACTCTTTTTGAGCTTAAAGGGTACCACGGGGATCACCTTTTTCTTGGCCACAACTTCATAGAAGTGGTCTTGATGGACCTTTGAGATGAATCTCTCCATCTCCCATGAGTCGGAGGTGGAAGCAATTGTCTTCCCTTTCCTCTTTCTAGAGGTTTCTCCGGCCTTAAGTGCCATTAGTGGTTATGGAAAAACAAAAAGCTTTAGCTTTTTCCACACCAAACTTAGAATATTTGCTCGTCCTCGAGCAAAAGAAGAAAGAAAGGAGTAGAAGAAGAAGAAATGGAGAAGATGCAGGGTAGTGAAGGGTTCGGCCAAGGAGGAGAGAATTGTGTATGTTGTGTGAAAATGAAGGTGGTGAGGAGGGGTATTTATAGGGTAAGAGAGAGGGGGTTTTCGGCCATGTGTGGTGGGTTTGGGAGGGACATGGTTTGAATTTGAATGGTGAGATAGGTGGGGTTTAATGATGGATGGATGTGAGTGGTGAATAGGATATGGAAAAGAGGGTAGGATTTGATAGGTGAATGGTGTTTGGGGAAGAGGTATTGAGGTGATTGGTCAAGGGTGTATGGGGAAGAGTGTTATGGAAAGGTGTGAAGAGGAGAAAAGAAGAAGTGGGGTAGGTGGGGATCCTGTGGGGTCCACAGATCCTAAGGTGTCAAGGAATTTAAGTGCTTGCACCGTTCTGGCATTCAAACGCTCATTCTATGCCAAATCTGGCATTTAAAGCCAGCTCTGCTACCTTTCCTGGCGTTAAATGCCAGTCTCCTGCCCATTTCTGGCGTTAAACGCCAGCCAGATGTCCATTTCTGGCGTTTAATGCCAGCCAGATGCCAGACAGCCCTTTCTGGCGTTAAACGCCCAGAGTGCTGCCTATTCTGGCGTTTAACGCCCAGAATGCTGCCAGGCTGGGCATTAAACGCCCATTCTGCTATCCTTACTGGCGTTTGAACGCCAGTATGCCTGTCCTCCAGGGTGTGCTATTTTTAATGCTATTTTTCATTATATTTTTTATTTTTTTGTTGTTTTTGTGACTTCACATGATCATCAACCTAAAGAAAACATAAAATAGCAATGGAAAATAAATAAATATAATTAAATAACATTGGGTTTTCTCCCAATAAGTGCTTCTTTAATGTCAATAGCTTGACAGTGAGCTCTTAGAGAGCTTCACAGAGAATCAGAGCTTGATGTTGGCCTCCCAACACTAAACTTATAAGTTGAGTGTGGGGGCTCTGTTTGACTCTGTATTGAGAGAAGCTTTTCATGCTTCCTCTCCATGGTTACAGAAGAAGATCCTTGAGCCTTAAACACAAGGTAGTCCCCATTCAATTGAAGGACTAACTCTCCTCTGTCCACATCAATCACAGCTCTTGCTGTGGCTAGGAAGGGTCTTCCAAGGATGATGGATTCATCCTCTTCCTTCCCAGTATATAGGATTATGAAATCAGCAGGGATGTACAAGCCTTCAACCTTCACCAAGATATCCTCTACAAGTCCATAAGCCTGTTTCCTTGAATTGTCTACCATCTCTAGTGAGATTCTTGCATCTTGCACCTCAAAGATCCCTAGTTTCTCCTTTACAGAAAGGGGCATGATGTTTATACTTGACCCAAGGTCACACAGAGCCTTCTCAAAGGTCATGGTGCCTATGGTACAAGGAATCAAGAACTTTCCAGGATCCTGTTTCTTCTGAGGTAATTTTAGTTGAACCAGATCATTCAGTTCATTAACGAGCAATGGGGGTTCATCCTCCCAAGTCTCATTACCATATAACTTGGCATTCAGCTTCATGATTGCTCCCAGATATTGAGCAACTTGCTCTTCAGCGATATCTTCATCATCTTCAGAGGAAGAATACTCATCAGAGCTCATGAACGGCAACAGTAAGTTCAATGGAATCTCTATGGTCTCTGTATGAGCCTCAGATTCCTTTGGTTCCTCAATGGGGAACTCCTTAGTGGCCAGTGGACGTCCATTGAGGTCTTCCTCATTAGAAATCACTGCCTTTTCTTTCTCTCTAGGTTCGGCCATGTTGGTTATAGTTATGGCCTTGCACTCTCTTTTTGGATTCTCTTCTGTATTGCTTGGGAGAGTACTAGGAGGGAGTTCAGTAACTCTTCTACTCAGCTGACCCACTTGTGCCTCCAAATTTCTAACGGAGGACCTTGCTTCAGTCATAAAATTGAGAGTGGTCTTAGATAGATCAGAGACTACAGTTGCTAAGTCAGAGTGGCTCTTCTTAGAATTCTCTGTCTGTTGCTGAGAAGATGATGGAAAAGGTTTGCTATTGCCAAACCGACTCTCCCACTATTATTATTATTAAAGCCATGATTAGGCTTCTGTTGATCCTTCCATGAGAGATTAGGATGATTCCTCTATGAAGGATTGTAGGTGTTTCCATAGGATTCTCCCATGTAATTCACCTCTTCCATTCTAGGATTCTCAGGATCATAAGCTTCTTCTTCAGAGGAAGCTTCTTTAGTACTGCAGGAAGCAGCTTGCATTCCAGTCAGACTCTGAGAAATCATATTGACTTGTTGACTCAATATTTTGTTCTAAGCCAATATGGCATTCAGAGTATCAATCTCCAGAACTCCTTTCTTCTGAGTTGTCCCATTATTCATAGGATTCCTTTCAGAAGTGTATATGAACTGGTTATTTGCAACCATTTCAATGAGTTCCTGGACTTCTGCAGGGGTCTTTTTCAGATGAAGAGATCCTCCAGCAGAGTGGTCCAACGACATCTTGGACAATTCAGACAGACCATCATAGAATATACATATGATGCTCCATTATGAAAACATGTCAGAAGGACACCTTCTGATCAATTGCTTGTATCTTTCCCAAGCTCATAGAGGGATTCACCTTTCTTCTGTCTGAAGGTTTGGACTTCTACTCTAAGCTTGCTCAACTTTTGAGGTGGAAAGAATTTGGCCAAGAAAGCGTTGACCAACTTTTCCAAAGAGTTCAGGCTATCCTTAGGTTGTGAGTCCAACCATGTCCTAGCTCTGTCTCTTACAGCAAAAGGAAAAAAGTATAAGTCTGTAGACCTCAGGATTAACCCCATTGGTCTTAACAGTGTCACAGATTTGCAAGAATTCAGCTAAAAACTTATGAGGATCTTCCAATGGAAGTCCATGAAACTTGCAATTCTACTGCATCAGAGAAACTAATTGAGGCTTAAGCTCAAAGTTGTTTTCTCCAATTGCAGGAATTGAGATGCTCCTTCCACAGAAGTCAGAAGAGGGTGCAATAAAGTCACCAAGCATCTTCCTTGCATCTCCACCATTGTTGTTGGGTTCGGCTATCTCTTCTTCTTTTTCGAAAAATTCTGTCAGGTCTTCTCCAGAGTGTTGTGCTTTAGCTTTTCTTAGCTTCCTCTTTAGAGTCCTTTCAGGTTCCGAATCAGCTTCAACAAGAATGTTCTTATCCTTGCTCCTGCTCATATGAAAAAGAAGAGAACAGAAAAGAATATGAATCCTTTATATCACAGTATAGAGATTCCTTTATGTGAGTAGAAGAAGAGAAGAGTAGAAGAATGAGAAGAGAGAAATTCGAACACAGAGAGGGAGAGAGGGTTCGAATTATAAGAAGAAGAGAAGTGTTAGTAAATAAATAAATAAATAGAAAGAGATGAGAGAGAGAGAGAGAGAATTCGAATTTTAAATTAAAATAAAAGGAAAATATTTTTGTTTTTATTTTAATTATTGGTTAGTATTCGAAAATTAAGGGAAGAAATAAAATAAATTTTGAAAAAAGATAAGAAATAGTAATTAATTTATTTAGTTTTCAAATTTTTAGAGAAAAGATATGATTGAAATAGAAAACTTTTTAAAATCAAACAAAAAGTCAAGTAGTTAATTGAAAAAGATTTGAAAATCAATTTTCGAAAAGATAAGAGGTTAGAAAAAGATTTTGAAATTAATTTTGAAAAAAAAAAGATATGATTGAAATCTATTTTAAAAAATTTTTGAAAAGGAAATTAAAAAGATTTGATTTTTGAAATTAAAGTTGATTACTTGACTAACAAGAAACTAAAAGATATGATTTTAGAATTTAAAGATTGATCCTTTCTTAATAGGCAAGTAACAACTTGAAATTTTTTGAATCAAAACATTAAATGTTAGCATTAATTTCGAAAATATAAAATAAAAATAAGAAAAAGATTTTTGAAAATCATTTTTAAAATTTTCGAAAATAATGAAAAAAAATGAAAAAGATTTAATTTTTGAAAAAGATTTGAAAAAGATAGAAATTTTAAATTGAAATTTTGACTTGACTAACAAAATACAACTAAATTTTAAAACTGTTTGACTAAATCAATTCAAAATTCCAAAAATTATGAGCAAAACGAGGAAAAGATATTTTTTTGATTTTTTAATTTTAATGAGGAAAGAGAAAAACATAAAAATGACTCAAAACATAAAAATTTAAGATAAAAAATAATAATGCATGCAAGAACACTTTGAATGTCAAGATGAATACCAAGAACACTTTGAAGATCATGATGAACATCAAGAACATATTTTTGAAAATTTTTTAAGAAAAGAAAGGCATGCCAGACACCAAACTTAAAAATTTTTATTCTATAGACATTAATAATCCAAGAATGCATATGAAAAACAAGAAAAGACACTAAACAAGAAAAATTTAAAGATCAAACAAGGAAATTCATCAAGAATAACTTGAAGATCATGAAGAACATATGCATGGATTTTCGAAAATTTTTAAGATAAATTAAAAAAAATGCAATTGACACCAAACTTAAAACTTGACACAAGACTCAAACAAGAATCACAAAAATTTTGGTTTTTATGATTTTATGAATTTTTTTGTATTTTTCAAAAATTCATTTGAAAAAGAAAATAAAGAAATTCAAAATTTTTAATACGAATTCCAAGAATCATGCAATGTTAGTCTAAAGCTTCAGTCTAAAAATATTAAACATGGCTAGCCAAGCTTTAGCAGGACATGACATACAACAGCCAAATTGATGGGAATCAACTAGCTCCTGTGATGATAAAAGTATCATCTGAAACTCTAGAATTAATTCTTAAAAATTCTGAAGAACAAAATAATTTTTTTTTGTTTTTGTATATTTATTTTTTTTTTGAAAGTTTTTTCGAAAATAAAAAGAATAAAAACAAAAAGCTTAAAATTAAAATAAAATTACCTAATCTGAGCAACAAGATGAACCGTCAGTTGTCCAAACTCGAACAATCCCCGGCAACCGTGCCAAAAATTTGGTGCACGAAATTGTGATCTCAACTGCGACAACGACCTGGTATGCACGATCGTATTGTTGCTTCTGAACCTCTGCTTTCCTATTGTCTTCTTCCAACCATGCGTTACCTCCTTCCATGGCAAGCTGTATGATCCTCTCGGATGAAAACAAATCCATATGTGCTGTCACCGCACGGCTAATCATCTGTTGGTTCCCGCTAGCGTCAGAATAAGACCATTGTCTTTTTGCACACTGTCACTTGTGCCCCACATTCGCAGGTTTGAAGCTCGTCACAGTTATCCCTGCCCAGATCCTACTCGGAATACCACAGACAAGGTTTAGACTTTCCGGATCCTGGATCCTACTCAGAATACCACAGACAAGGTTTAGACTTTCCGGATTCCAGGAATGCTGCCAATGGTTCTAGCCTATACCACGAAGGTTTCTAATCTTAGATTTAAAATCCAAGAGAATATGCTCCAGCTGTCGTCCAATGACTACGTTGAACATCGTGTAGATCGCTTTGTGGTTGTCAGGCACGCGACCTTGGCTAAGCGAGTAACAAAGATTGGGTGATCGTCATGGGTCACCCCTTTCATTCTGACTTAACTGAATTAAGTACGAGAGTATATCTTGGAGAAGAAGTAAGCCTGAATTGAATAGAAAACAGTAGTAATTGGATTAATTCATGAAGAATAGTAGAGCTCCACACCTTAATCTATGGGGTGTAGAAACTCCACCGTTGAAAATACATAAGTGAAAGGTCTAGGCATGGCCGTGAGGCCAGCCTCCAAACATGTACAATGATCTATAATAGCATAAGATCAACCAAAGACTGGTAAAAAGACGAGCTAAAAGTAGTTTTTATACTAAACTAGTAGCCTAGGGTTACAAAAAATGAGTAACTAAGTGCAGATATTGCTGAAATACACTTTCGGGGCTCACTTGGTGTGTGCTTGGGCTGAGCGTTGAAGCTTTTTCATGCTTAGGCTATTCCTGGAGTTAAACGCCAGCTTTGGTGCCAGTTTGGGCATTTAACTCCAATTCTGTTGCCAGTTTGGGCGTTTTACACAAGAATTTTTAGGCTGACTTTGAACGACAGTTTGGGCCATCAAATCTCGAGTAAAGTATGGACTATTATATATTGCTGGAAAGCCCAGAATGTCTACCTTTCAACGCAATTTAGTGCATGCCAATTGGGCTTCTGTAGCGCCAGAAAATCCACTTCGAGTGCAGGGAGGTCAGAATCCAACAGCATCTGCAGTCCTTTTTCAGCCTCTGAATCAGATATGTGCTCAGGTCCCTCAATTTCAGCCAGAAAATACCTGAAATCACAGAAAAATACACAAACTCATAGTAAAGTCTAGAAATGTGATTTTTGAATAAAAACTAATGAGAATATAATAAAAAGTAATTAAAATATACTAAAAATTATGTAAAAACAATGCTAAAAAGGGTATAAATTATCTGCTCATCAGACGACATGCTCCAGAGTCAGTCAAATTCATGGTCTATAAATTAATAGAAATTTAGAAGAAGTTTGGGACTTCAATCAGGAATACTAAATCATCACACAAACTCATAAAATTTCCAGTCTCCGTGATGCAACGAAAGAACATGTAGTGCAAGTGCATGTGAGTGTCAGAAGTTGATCTTTAATTTATTTTCTTTTTCTTTTTATTGCATTTATTGTTATTTTCTTATTTTTGTTTTGTTATCATTTTGTTTTAATCAAATTTTTATGCTTTCATCTTCTTGTTTATTTTACTTTTTTGACATTGTCATAAGGTTACTATTAGCAGTATCAAGATACACTGTCTCAACACCAATTAAGTCACAACTAGAAAATGGATTAATACAGATAGATTTACAGACAGATTTAGTCTTTATTATAGACGGATTTTTGGTTACCGACTAGTGCACGAATTGTAAATCACACTTTTTACAACTCGTACCACTAACCAGCAAGTGCACTGGGTCGTCCAAGTAATACCTTACGTGAGTAAGGGTCGATCCCACGGAGATTGTTGGCTTGAAGCAATCTATGGTTATCTTGTAACTCTTAGTCAGGAAAACAATAAAATAATTCACTTATCAAATTTGATTGCAAGGAAAAAAAGGGCAGAACACAAATTATACTTGTATGCAATGATGGAGAATATGTTTGAGTTTTGGAGATGCTTTGTCTTCTGAAATTCTGCTTTCCTCTGTTTTCTGATTCACGCACGCACGTCCTCCTATGGCAAGCTGTGTGTTGGTGGATCACCGTTGTCAATGGCTACCATCCATCCTTCCAGTGAAAAGGGTCCAGATGCGCTGTCACCGCACGGCTAATCATCTGCAGGTTCTCAATCGTACCGGAATAGGATTTACTATCCTTTTACGTCTGTCACTACGCCCAGCACTCGCGAGTTTGAAGTTCGTCACAGTCATTCAATCCCTGAATCCTACTCGGAATACCACAGACAAGGTTTAGACTTTCCGGATTCTCTTGAATGCTGCCATCAATCTAGCTTATACCACGAAGATTCTGATTAAGAGATCTAAGAGATATTCATTCATTCTACGGTGGAACGTAAGTGGTTGTCAAGCACGCGTTCGTGGAGGAATGATGATGATTGTCACGTTCATCACATTCATATTGAAGTGCGAATGGATATCTTAGATAGGAACACGCATGTTTGAATGGAAAACAGAAATACTTGCATTAATTCATCGAGACACAGCAGAGCTCCTCACCCCCAACAATGGAGTTTAGAGACTCATGCCGTCAAAAGGTACAAAGTTCAGATCTAAAATGTCATGAGATACAAAACAAGTCTCTAAAAGTTGTTTAAATACTAGACTAGTAAACTTGGTTTACAGAAAATGAGTAAACTAAGATGGATAGTGCAGAAATCCACTTCTGGGGCCCACTTGGTGTGTGCTGGGGCTGAGACTTAAGCTAATCACGTGCATAGGGCTGTTTTGGGCGTTCAACGCCAGCTTTGGATCCTTTTCTGGCGTTGAACTCCAACTTGCAACTTGTTTCTGACGCTGGACGCCAGACAGCAACATAGAACTGGCGTTGAACGCCAATTTACGTTGTCTATACTTGAGCAAAGTATGGACTATTATGTATTGCTGGAAATCCTTGGATGTCTACTTTCCAACGCAATTGGAAGCGCGCCATTTGGAGTTCTGTAGCTCCAGAAAATCCACTTTGAGTGCAGGGAGGTCAGAATCCAACAGCATCAGCAGTCCTTTTTCAGCCTGAATCAAATTTTTGCTCAGCTCCCTCAATTTCAGCCAGAAAATACCTGAAATCACAGAAAAACACACAAACTCATAGTAAAGTCCAGAAATATGAATTTTGCCTAGAAACTAATGAAAATAAACTAAAAACTAACTAAAACACACTAGAAACTATATGAAATTAACCCCAAAAAGCGTATAAAATATCCGCTCATCACAACACCAAACTTAAACTGTTGCTTGTCCTCAAGCAACTAGATAAATAAAATAGAATACAAATAATTTAAGAAGCAATAATATCTCAGAGTTTTTGAGTGAAACTCAGATTCTAATTAGATGAGCGGGACTAGTAGCTTTTTGCTTCTGAACAGTTTTGGCATCTCACTTTATCCATTGAAGCTCAGAGTGATTGGCATCTATAGGAACTCAGAATTCAGATAGTGATATTGATTCTCCTAGTTCAGTATGTTGATTCTTGAACACAGCTACTTTATGAGTCTTGGCCGTAGCCCTAAGCACTTTGTTTTCCAGTATTACCACCGGATACATAAATGCCACAGACACATAATTGGGTGAACCTTTTCAGATTGTGACTCAGCTTTGCTAAAGTCCCCAATTAGAGGTGTCCAGGGTTCTTAAGCACACTCTTCTTTTTGCTTTGGACCTTGACTTTAACCGCTCAGTCTCAAGTTTTCACTCGACACCTTCACGCCACAAGCACATGGTTAGGGACAGCTTGGTTTAGCCGCTTTGGCCAAGATTTTATTCCTTTAGGCCCTCCTATCCACTGATGCTCAAAGCCTTGGGGTCCTTTTTATTACCCTTGCCTTTTGGTTTTAAGGGCTATTGGCTTTTTGCTCTTGCCTTTTGGTTTTAAGAGCTTTGGCTTTTTCTGCTTGCTTTTTCTTTTTCTTTCTCTATTTTTTTTTCTGCAAGCTTTTGTATTCACTGCTTTTTCTTGCTTCAAGAATCATTTTTATGATTTTTCAGATTATCAATAACATGTCTCATGTTCATCATTCTTTCAAGAGCCAACATATTTAACAGTCTTAAACATCAAATTCAAAAGACATATGCACTGTTCAAGCATTCATTCAGAAGACAGAAAGTATTGCCACCACATATAAATAATTAGAATTTATCTTGTTAAAAACTCGAAAAAAATATTGCCTCTTATTCTAAAGAAATTCTTCTATTTTATTCATGTTTAATGATGATGATAAAATTAAATTATAGCTTAATTGGGGATAAAATAAAAAATATAGATACTAATTACTACTATATGACTCCTAAGGTAAAACTAAAATAAAAACAGTTATCACAGAGTTAAGGCTAAGATTGGAATTTAACAACCTTTGTTCTGGGAAGTGGATGTTCCTCTAATCTGCGGGGTGCTTGGTCCTTCAAGAGATGATTTCTGGCGCTTCAATTCCCTTAAGTCACGCCCTTGCTCCTCCTGTTCTTTAAGCAAATAGCAAAGAATGCTACTTTGTTCCTTCTGTTCTTTCTGTATTTGTTCCATAGCTTCTTGCATCTTGGTAATAGATGTTTCAAGATACTCCCAGTATTCAGATTGAGGGATTTCTGGGAGAATTTCCTGTGTTCTCTTCTTAATGGGGTCATCCTGTGATTGTTGTTTTTCCATTGATGCTTTGGTGATTGGCCGCTCAACTGAGATATACTCAGTTATTCCCATCCTTACTCCAGCGTCCTTGCAGAGCATAGAAATAAAGCTTGGATAAGCCAACCTGGCATCTTTGGAATTTTTGTTTGCAATTTTGTAGAATTCAGTTGAAATCAGTTGATGAACTTCCACTTCTTTTCCCATCATGATGCAATGGATCATCACTGCTTTTCTAATAGTGACTTCAGAACGGTTGCTAGTGGGTAGCAGAGAATGCCCAATGAAGTCCAGCCATCCTCTGGCGACTGGTTTGAGATCTTCTCTTTTGAGTTGATTTGGGACACCCTTCGTGCTGGTGGTCCACCTGGCTCCAGGGATGCATATATCCTCTAGAATCTTATCCAGGCCCTTATCTGTTCTCATCATTCTCCTATTGAAGGAGTCTGGATCATCTTTTAGCTGAGGTAGCTTTAAGATCTCCCTGATCTTGTCAGTGTGGGTATGAACAATCTTTCCTCTGACCAAGGTCCGATAGTCATGGATAGCAGAACCAGATAGTCTTTGCTTGTCTGTATGCCACATATTAGCATAGAACTCCTGGACCATATTCCTTCCCACTTTCGTTTCAGGATTGGCTAGGATCTCCCAGTTCCTGATTCGGATTTGCTCCTGGATCTCCGGATATTCATCTTCTTTCAGATCGAATCTAACTTCCGGGATCACTGATCCTAGACCCATTATTTTGTAATAATGGTCTGAATGTTCTTTAGTTAAGAACTTCCCTTGATTCCAAAGTGGTTTTGGAACACTCTCTTTCTTGCTTCTTGGAGTGGGTTGTTTTCCTTTAGGAGCCATGATCTTAGTGGGTATGGTTTAGTGATCACGGATAAACACACCAAACTTAGAGGTTTGCTTGTCCTCAAGCAAAAGAAAAGAAAGGAGAGGGATAGAAGGAGAGCTATGTGCAATTGTGGATGGGAGGGGAGGGAGGCCAAACCCATATTTAAAGGGAGAGGGGGGGTGGGTTTTTCGAAAATACAAAGCAAGATAAGATAGAAGATATGTTTTGATATTGAAAAGATATGAAAGATATTTCAAAAAGATAGATTTGGATTTTTGAAAAAGATAGTATGGATATTTGAAAAAGATATTGATTAGTTGAAAAGATTTTTGAATGAAAGGAGATAGATTTGTTTTGAAAATTTTGAAAAAGGGTTGAATTGGAAAAAAAAGGATTTGTGCTTATGGATTAAGATACATTTGATATTTTTTTTAAAAAAAATTAGGGATTTTAGAAATCAGGGTTCTTAACATGTTTATGCAAGAAGTCATGAATTGAAACATGAAAATTAAATTTAGAATGAAAAATATGAAGTAAAAACGAATTCACCTCCTCCCCACCATCCTGGCGTCTGAACGCCCAAACGCTGCATGTTTTGGGCGTTCAACGCCCAAATGCTGCCTCTCCTAGGCGTTCAACGCTCAGCTGTTGCTTCTTTCTGGAGTTGAACGCCAGGAACTCCTTTGTCACTGGGCGTTTTTCTGAACGCCCAGGACGCTGTAAATCTGGCATTAAACGCCCAGAAGGAGCTTCTTTCTGGCGTTCAACGCCCAGAAGATGCTTCTGTCTGGCGTTTAACGCCCAGATGGCTATCCTTACTGGCATTCAACGCCCAAAACAGACTCTTACTGGCGTTTTCTTGCCAGTGAGCTCTTTTTCTCTGTTTTGTGTGCAGAATCCTTCTGTAACCCTATGAACTTATACAATTGATTCTTTACCTTAGTATCAGTGAACATTATATAAACAAATAAAATCAAGAATAGGGCAAAATGCTTAGAGGAAGTGATGCCCCATGGCTGGGTTGCCTCCCAGCAAGCGCTTCTTTATTGTCTTTAGCTGGACCTTACTGAGCTTTTAATCTAGCTTCAGCCTTGAGCACTCTTGCTCAACATTGCCTTCAAGATAGTGCTTGATTCTCTATCCATTAACTATGAACTTCTTGTTAGAATCAATATCTTGAAGCTCCACATAACCATATGGTGATACACTTGTAATCACATATGGTCCCCTCCACCGGGACTTCAGTTTCCCGGGGAATAGCCTGAGCCTAGAGTTAAACAACAGAACCTTTTGTCCTGGTTCAAAGATTCTAGATGACAGCTTTCTGTCATGCCACTTTTTTTATTTTTCTTTATAAAGCTTGGCATTTTCGAAAGCAGTGAATCTGAATTCCTCTAGCTCATTTAGCTGGAGCAATCTTTTTTCTCCCGCTAATTTGGCATCAAAGTTTAGGAATCTGGTTGCCCAGTAGGCTTTATGTTCCAGTTCCACGGGCAGGTGGCATGCCTTACCATACACAAGTTGGTATGGAGAGGTCCCTATAGGAGTCTTGAATGCTGTTCTGTAAGCCCATAGAGCATCATCCAAGCTTCGTGCCCAATCCTTTCTACGGGTACTTACAGTCCATTCCAGGATTCCTTTTAGTTCTCTGTTAGAGACTTCTGCTTGCCCATTTGTCTGTGGATGATATGGAGTCGCCACCTTATGGCGAATCCCATACCGGACCATGGCAGAGTAAAGCTGTTTGTTGCAGAAGTGAGTGCCCCCATCACTGATTAGTACCCTGGGAACACCAAACCTGCTGAATATATGTTTCTGGAGGAACTTCAGCACTGTTTTAGTATCATTGGTGGTTGTGGCAATGGCCTCAACCCATTTTGATACATAGTCAACTGCCACCAGAATATAAGTGTTTGAGTATGATGGTGGGAAAGGCCCCATGAAATCAATACCCCATACATCAAACAACTCAATCTCCAAGATTCCTTGTTGAGGCATGGCGTAACTGTGAGGCAAATTACCAGCTCTCTGGCAACTGTCACAGTTACGTACAAACTCTCGGGAATCTCTGTAGAGTGTAGGCCAGTAGAAGCCACATTGGAGGACCTTGGTGGCTGTTCGCTCACCTCCGAAATGACCTCCATACTGTGACCCATGGAAATGCCATAAGATCCTTTGTGCTTCTTCTTTAGGAACACACCTACGGATTATGCCATCTGCACATCTCTTAAAGAGATAGGGTTCATCCCACAAGTAGTACTTTGCATCAGTAATTAATTTTTTCTTTTGTTGCCTGCTGTACTCCTTGGGAATGAACCTTGCAGCTTTGTAGTTTGCAATGTCTACAAACCATGGTGTTTCCTGAATGGCAAATAAATGCTCATCAGGAAAGGTCTCAGAGATTTCAAGAGAGGGGAATGACGTCCCTTCTATTGGCTCTATCCAGGATAGATGGTCAGCCACTTGGTTCTCTGTCCCTTTTCTGTCTCTTATTTCTATATCAAACTCTTGCAGAAGTAACACCCATCTTATGAGTCTGGGTTTTGAATCCTGCTTTGTGAGTAGATATTTAAGAGCAGCATGATCTGTGTACACAATCACTTTTGATCCTACTAAGTATGATCTAAACTTGTCAATGGCATAAACCACTGCAAGCAATTCTGTTTCTGTGGTTGTGTAATTTTTCTGGGCATCATTCAAAACATGGCTAGCATAATAAATGACATGCAGAAGCTTGTCATGCCTCTACCCCAGTACTGCACCAATGGTGTGATCACTGGCATCACACATTAGCTCAAATGATAATGTCAAGTCTGGTGCAGAAATAACTGGTGCTGTGACCAACTTGGCTTTCAGTGTTTCAAACGCCTGCAGACACTCTGTGTCAAACACAAATGGCGTGTCAGCAGCTAGCAGATTGCTCAGAGGTTTTGCAATTTTTGAAAAATCATTTATAAACCTCCTATAGAATCCTGCATGCCCCAGAAAGCTTCTAATTGCCTTAACATTGGCAGGTGGTGGTAATTTTTCAATTACCTCCATTTTTGCTTGATCCACCTCTATTCCCTTGTTTGAAATTTTATGCCCAAGGACAATCCCTTCAGTCACCATAAAGTGACATTTTTCCCAGTTTAAAACCAGGTTGGTCTCTTGGCATCTTTTCAGAACTAGTTTCAGGTGATCAAGACAGGAGCTGAATGAGTCTCCATATACTGAGAAGTCATGCATGAAGACTTCCAAAAATTTTTCCACCATATCAGAGAAAATAGAGAGCATGCATCTCTGGAAGGTTGCAGGCGCATTACACAGCCCAAATGGCATCCTTCTATAAGCAAACACTCCAGATGAACATGTGAATACTGTTTTCTCTTGATCCTGGGGATCTACTGCAATCTGGTTATAGCCTGAGTAGCCATCCAAAAAGCAGTAATAATCATGACCTGCCAATCTTTCTAGCATCTGGTCTATGAATGGTAAAGGAAAATGATCCTTTCTGGTGGCTGTATTGAGCCTTCTGTAGTCAATACACATGCGCCACCTTGTAACTGTTCTTGTAGGAACCAGTTCATTCTTTTCATTATGAACCACGGTCATGCCTCCCTTTTTGGGGACAACTTGAACAGGGCTCACCCAGGGGCTGTCAGAAATAGGATAAATAATCCCAGCCTCCAGTAATTTGGTAACCTCTTTCTGCACCACTTCCTTCATGGCTGGATTTAGCCGCCTCTGTGGTTGAACCACTGGTTTAGCATTATCCTCCAATAAGATTTTGTGCACGCATCTAGCTGGGCTTTTGCCCTTAAGGTCACCTATGGACCACCCAAGAGCTGTCTTGTGTGTCCTTAGCACTTGAATAAGTGCTTCCTCTTCCTGTGGATTTAAGGCAGAGCTTATGATCACTGGAAAAGTGTCACTTCTCCCAAAAATGCATATTTCAGGGATGGTGGTAATGGTTTGAGCTCGGGTTTAGGAGGTTTTTCCTCTTCCAGAGGAAATTTTCAGAGGCTCTTTCATTTCCTCTGAATCCTCCAAATCAGGCTGAACATCTTTAAAGATGCCTTCCAACTCTGATTCGAGACTCGCAGCCATGTTGATCTCTTCTACCAAGGAGTCAATAAGATCAACTTTCATGCAGTCTTTTGATATGTCTAGATGCTGCATGGCTTTGACAGCATTCAACTTAAACTCATCATCATTGACTCTCAGGGTTATTTCCCCCTGTTGGACATCAATGAGAGTTCGTCCAGTTGTTAGGAAGGGTCTTCCTAGAATGAGAGTAGCACTCTTGTGCTCCTCTATTTCCAGCACTACAAAGTCAGTGGGAAAGGCGAATGGCCCAACTCTAACAATCATGTCTTCAATCACGCCTGATGGGTATTTAATGGAGCCATCAGCAAGTTGGCGACATATCCGGGTTGGTTTAACTTCTTCAGTTAAACCAAGCTTTCTGATAGTGGATGCAGGTATTAGGTTGATGCTTGCCCCAAGATCACATAAAGCTGTCTTGGTGCAATTACCTTCTAATGTGCATGGTATCAGAAAACTCCCAGGGTCTTTAAGCTTTTCAGGAAAGCTTTTCAGAATGACTGCACTGCATTCTTCAGTGAGGAGAACTCTTTCAGTTTCTCTCCAATCCTTCTTATGACTCAAGATCTCTTTCATGAACTTGGCATAAGAAGGTATTTGCTCAAGTGCCTCTGCAAATGGAATCTTTATTTCAAGAGTCCTGAGATAATCTGCAAAGCGAGCAAATTGCTTATCCTGCTCCTCTTGGCGGAGTTTTTGAGGATAAGGTATCTTGGCTTTATATTCCTCAACCTTAGTTGCTGTAAGTTTATTTCCTACAGAAGTGGTTGAAGAAGCCTTTTTAGATGGGTTGTTATCAGCACTTGTGTGTGTCTGATCCCTCACTGGCAATTGAGTGCCAGAGTTAGAAGCTGGAGTGACGTAAGACGCCAGCTCCTCATCTGTTCCTGGCGTCTGAACGACAGAACTGTGCTTCTTTTGGGCGTTCAACGCCAGATTCTTGCTTGTTTCTGGCGTTGAACGCCAGTCCTGAGCATGGTCTGGGCGTTTAGCGCCAGCCTTCCACCCAATTTCTGGCGTTTTAGCGCCAGAATTATTTTTCCCTGGGCTCTTACTGTCCTCAGGTGGATTTTGGGTGGTTTGCTCATTTCTTGGCTTCTTGCTGCGTTGAGGTGGGGTATTTAATGTCTTCCCACTTCTTAATTGAACTGCTTGGCATTCTTCTATTATTTGTTTTGACAGCTGCTGCTTTGTTTGCTTTAATTGTGCTTCCATGTTTATATTAGCCATCCTTGTCTCTTGTAGTTTATCCTTGAATTCAGCTAACTGCTTTGTTAGAAAATCTAATTGCTGATTGAATTCAGCAGCTTGCTCTGTAGGACTGAGTTCAGCAGTTACTATTTTAGCCTCTTCTTTCATGGAAGAGTCACTGCTTAGGTACAGATGCTGATTTCTAGCAACTGTATCAATGAGCTCTTGAGCTTCTTCAATTGTCTTTCTCATGTGGATAGATCCACCAGCTGAGCAATCTAAAGAGATCTAAGCTCTTTCTGTAAGCCCATAATAGAAGATGTCTAACTGAACCCACTCTGAAAACATTTCAGAGGGACATTTTCGTAGCATCTCTCTGTATCTCTCCTAGGCATCATAAAGAGATTCATTATCTCCTTGTTTAAAGCCTTGGATGTCCAGCCTTAGCTGTGTCATCCGTTTTGGAAGAAAGTATTGATTTAGGAATTTTTCTGTCAGCTGTTTCCATGTCCTTATGCTAGCCTTAGGTTGGTTATTTAACCACCTCTTGGCTTGGTCTTTTACAGCAAATGGAAACAGTAATAATCTGTAGACATCCTAATCTACTTCCTTATCATGTACTGTGTCAGCAATTTGTAAAAACTGTGCCAAAAACTCTGTAGGTTCTTCCTGTGGAAGACCGGAATACTGGCAGCTTTGCTGCACCATGATAATGAGCTGAGGATTCAACTCAAAGCTACTGACTCCAATGGAGGGTATGCAGATACTACTCCCATATGAAGTAGTAGAGGGGTAAGCATATGACCCCAGAGTCCTCCTGGACTGTTCATTTCCACTAAGATCCATGATGGAGAAAGGGAGATGATGTAAAATAAAATAATTTATTTTTATTTATTTATTTATTTATTTAATTATTTCAAAAATAAATTAAAATAAAATAAATAAAAATAGGTGAAGATTTTCAAAAAAAAAATGAGGAGAGAGAAAGTGGTCAGGATATTTTGAAAAAGATATGAATTGAAAAAGATTTTAAATTTTGAAAATAAATTTCAAAAATTTGTTTTAAAAATAGAGAGAAAATATATTTTTAATTTAAATAGGAAAGAGAGAAACAATAAGATGGCCCAAGATTTAAAATTTTTTAGATCTAATGTGATGTGTATTTTTGGAAAACAAATTCCAAACACACAAATCTAACCGGCAAGTGCACCGGGTCGCATCAAGTAATAATAACTCACGTGAGTGAGGTCGATCCCACAGGGATTGAAGGATTGAGCAATTTTAGTTTAGTGGTTGATTTAGTCAAGCGAATCAAGTATTGGTTGGGTGATTTGTGATTGCAGAAACTAATTGCTTGAAATGTAAAGGGAGAGGGGTAGATTGCAGAAAATTTAAGAGCAAACAAAGTAAATAAGCTGAATCTTAAAGAACAAGTAATGTAAATTGCAGAAACTTAGATTGCAAGAAATGTAAATGGCTGAATCTTAAAGTGCAAGAAATGTAAATTACTTGAATTATAAAGGGAGTTGGGAAGTGGATTTGCAGAAATTAAACAAGGAAAAGTAAAATTCAACAAACAAAAAAGTAAAGGATGGATTCAATTAAACCGGATCGTAAATGAAAATGAAAATAAGCTTGGTGTAGCAATGAAACAAGGAAATTGAAATTGAAAGATGCAGATCTCAGGACTCAAGAGACTAGATAACCAAGTCTAGATCTCAATGCCTTCCTAGATCCAAATTTAAAATTCAATTGCAAGAAAAGTAAAGATCAAGCAGTAGGAGAAAAGAAGTGAAATTGCAAATTCTCAATGATGCAGTAAATCAAAACAGAGAGAGATCTCAAGATGAGATTGAGACAGAATTTCCTCAATTCTTCAACCCAAGATTCAAGACAAGTGTAAATGAAATTGAAAACAAGAAAACTAAGAGGAAGAGAATTCAATTCTCCTTCCCCAAGACTCAGAATCTCAAAATAACTTCTAACCAAAAGCTCTCCCAAAATCACTTTGTAAAAACTAAAACAGAAAAAGCTCCCTAAAAACTTAAATTCTAAGCTATTTATACACTCTCTTCAAAAGATCTTCAAGCCTTGAATTGGGCCTTTGCTCTTGATGGAATTGGGTTGACAAAAGCCTCTGTTGATTGCTCTTGGAGTTGGAGAGAAACCCATTTGTGAACCGGGCCATGAACCAGAAAAGCTTGAGTAAATGTTTGAGGTCAAACTTTTACTCAAACTTTTCATATCAGCTAGCCTTCCTTGCTGCCATCCACGTTTGAGCCAAAGTTTAAGGTCAAACTTTGAGCCAAATGTGGATCCCTCTTGCATGCCTCTTGGGGTACTACTTTGCCCTCTTGTCAAGTTGCCAATTTTATGTCCACTATAGACTATTATATATGGTTGGAAAGCACTGAACGTCAGCTTTCTAACCCAATTGGAATCACCTCAATCGGACATCTACAACTCAAGTTATTCTTGTTGGAAGTATACCCCTTCAGGCTGATGTGGCGCCAACGTTTGCCTAAAAGCTTGAGGTCAAACGTTGGTGCAAGCTTTTGCTCTCCTAGGTGTTTTGTTGCGGTGCCAACATTTGCCTAAAAGCTTGAGGTCAAACGTTGGCGCAAGCTTTTGCTCTTCTCCAGGGTGTGTTTGTTGTGGCGCCAACGTTTGCCTAAAAGCTTGAGGTCAAACGTTGGTGCAAGCTTTTGCTCTTCTCCAGGGTGAATTCAACTCTTACAAAACTTTGAGCTAAAGTTTGAGGCAAACTTTTGCTCAAGCTTTTTGTTCTCTCTTGCTCCTTGCCATTTCTTCTTTCTTCAACCTTCTTCAAAGCTCTTTTCACCTATCATTAATCAACCAAGCACATCAAAGCTATGCTCAAAATCATGAGATTGTTATTCTTTCATAATATATGACAATTATAGCACAAAATCTCATGAAATTGCATTAATTTATCCATGGTTGATTGAATCAAAGGAAACATAAAATTCTACCCAATTGGCTTACTTATGGCTCAAGAAAGTGCATAAAATCAATTGAAAACAAAAGAAAAAAGCTAGTGAAACTAGGCTAAGATGACTTGTCATCACAACACCAAACTTAAAGCTTGCTTGTCCCCAAGCAAGAAAAGAATTATTGAGAAAAAAGAATGAAATGGAAGAAGATGTTCATGCTAGTAGAGTATTATTGGTAGCTCATGGGGTTTCATGTAGATATGTAAACACTCACTTCTTATTGATATTTAGGTCTAGAAAGTTTCCTCCAAGCATCAAGCAACACACTGCTATGACCCTTCATTATTCCTTTGTCCTTGACTATTAATTTTTTTCTATAAGCTTTAGTTCAGTGTCAAGTGTAACAAGCTCTTTTCTTTCTTTATGCTTGACACATTATTCACTATAGACACTTGGCTCACATTCCTTCTTAGAACATTGATGCCTAGCACCTCTTTGGGTTACTAAATGCCTTGTAGTTAGGTTGCTCTTGATAGTGGACTTTCAGTTGATGATCCCGGGTTAGTTAACCCAAGTCACCAAGTGTTGATGCACTCCAAAGAACTTAATAATCCAAGCAGATCCTAGTACAAAGACACCACATGCATATATTCTACGGTTCAAGCTATTGGTGTCTAGCTTTGTTTCTTTTTATTTTTCTTTTGTTCTGTTGCCACTCTTTGGCTATTTCTTTTCTCTTTTTGTTTTTCTTTTTAACCTAGGACTTTTATTCTATTGAGATTCATAGATAGTGAGCTACCTTCTATTTAAAAGGAGACAGTTGATGACAAGTCATCCTAGCCTATTTTAGCTAGTCTTTCTCTCTTGTTTTCATTAGAATTATGCACTTTCTTGAGCTACAAGCAAGCTAATTGAGTAGATTTTCATGTTTTCCCATGATTGAACCAACCATATATGAATTCATGCCATTTCATGAGGTTTTATGCTATATTTGTTGCATATTATGAAAAAATGAATATCTCATGATTTTGAGCATAGCTTTGATGAGTTTGGTTGATTAATGATAGGTGAAGAAAGCTTGGAGAAAGGTTGAAGCAAGAAGGAATGGCTAGGAGTGAAGAGAGGACAATGGAATAAGTGAAATTGAACCAGGAAGCAAAAAGCTGGACCTAAAGTTAGCATCAAACTTTTGCACAAACTTTTGGTTGAAAAGTTAGCCCCAACGTTAGCCCCCTAACTTGGAGGCTAACGTTGGAACTTGAAAATTCTCCCCTGGGCTTCAAAAGTTTGCGCCCACGTTAGCCCCCTAACTTTGAGGCTAACGTTGGCACATGAATTTCTCCCCTGGGCACCAAAAGTTTGCGCCAACGTTAGCCCCCTAACTTGGAGGCTAACGTTGGAACATGAATTTCTCCCCTGGGCACCAAAAGTTTGCGCCAACGTTAGCCCCCTAACTTGGAGGCTAACGTTGGCACATGAATTACAAGGGAGAGGAGCAAAAGTTTGCGCCAACGTTAGACCCCTAACTTGGAGGCTAACGTTGGCGCCACTAGCACACAAGGCAAGGCCAACGTTAGGGTCAAAGTTAGACCCCTAACGTTGGCACCAACGTTGATATCAGCAAAATGTGCTAGCTGATATGAAAAGTTGGAGCCAAAGTTAGGTCCCTAACTTTGGCTCAAACATTTGGTCCAACTTTTGCTAACCTCAAAACCAGTTCAATTGGTTCACTTCGGTTCTACTCCAAACTTCAAGAGCAATCAACCAAGGCCTCTTTCAACCCAATTCCACCAAGAGCAAAGGCCCAACTCAAGGCTTGAAGATCAATTGAAGAAAGTGTATAAATAGGATAGAATTCAAGTTCTTCGAGAGCTTTCCTTTTGGAATTTTCATAATAGTTTTCGGAGAGCTTTTGTTATTGAGTGAACTTTAATTTCTTTGTTTTCATTGCTTTCAATTTCATTTACACTTGTCTTGGATCTTGGATTGGAGAATTGAAGAAATTTTGTTTCAATCTCAATCTTGGATCTCTCTGTTTCTTTACTGTTAATTGAATTTTATTTCCGGTTAATTGCTCTTCATCTATTCTCTTTGCAATTTACAATTCCCTTGCAATTGTTCTTATTGGATCTAGGAAGGCATTGAGATCTAGACTTAGTTTTCTAGTCTCTGGGTCCTGAGATCCAAATCTCCAATTTACATTCTGTTTCTTGCTTTCCATGTTTATTTACTTTTCTGCTATAAGATCCGATCCAATCCCAATTTCCTTTTACTCTTCTGTTTGATGCAATTTAATTTTTCCTTGTTTAATTTCTGCAAACCCACGTCCCAATCCCCTTTACATTTCAAGCAATTTACATTTCTTGCACTCTAAGTTTCTGCCATTTAATTTCTTGTTCCTTAAGATTCAGCAATTTAATTTCCTGCTCTCTTTACTTTCATGCAATTTACATTCTTCAAATCACAAATCACCCAACCAACACTAAATTCGCTTGACTAAATCAACCACTAAACTAAAATTGCTCAATCCTTCAATCCCTGTGGGATCGACCTCACTCCCGTGAGTTTTTATTACTTGATGCGACCCGGTACACTTGCCGGTTAGATTTGTGTGTTTTGGGAGAAATTTATTTTTCACCAAAATACTCATCAAGTTTAATGGTTTGAAGCTTTTCCACAAGGAAGCATTATCGGATGGGAAGAACTGATGAATGGACTCCTAGTCAAATTTAACCCATCACAAAGAGTTGTCAAGCAAGAGGCAGAAGTGCATCCATTAGATAAAGAAATTGAAGGTGCTCGTGCAGTAATAAGCCAAAACAAGCAGATGCATCAGCAGACTCTACAACAGTTAGATATGATGGCTAGAAAAATCATTGAGTTGAGACATGCTGTATTACATACATACAACCTGACTCAAAGCTCATATGGGTGTAATCAAGCTGAACAAAGCTTTGGGGCCATTAACCATGAGCAACAAAGCTATGAGCAACTACAAGCTCCAAGCAATCACTCTAGCATGCTCCAGAACAGGCCTCAGAATGATGTGTACAATCCACCTTGGAAAACTCATTCTAATGGGAGGGGGGTTGAGAACCAAAACCAAAGACCAAGGGACTTCAACTGCAACAATCCCAACTTCAAAAATCAACTTAAAACACACCCCCACAACAACAATCACACACACTTCCAACCTCGTCCTACCTCACCATTCGCTCAAAATGACCTTCATCAACCACCACAATTGCCACAACCACTTCCAACCTTTCAAAGGATCTATATTCTAGAAATGCTGATGGAAAGGTCCATCAAAATTCAAGAAATGATGGCAATAGAGCGGGAAGAAACAAAGAAACATCAAGAGATGATAAGCAAGAACCAGGAGGCTTCACTCAGAAGACTTGAAAGGCAGATGGAACAACTTGTTCAAAACCTTGCTGAATTGAGTGAGAAGGAGAGGACTCTGAACCCAAAGAGCCATGAAAAAGATGCTGTGTTGAAAGAGAAGGGAGTCATGGAGGAAAGTAAGAAGGCTATGGAAAGAGAAACAGAGGGAAGGAAGCCCATAGTGAGAGGAGGAAACCTAAGGCAACAGAAGCCTCAATTTCCATGAGCACAGAGTGAAAGATGTCAAGCTAGTGACAATAAAAGAGCGCTTGTTGGGAGGCAACCCAACCCGAGGTAGTTTTTTTTGTTCATAACTATTTTAATAAAAAGGTTAATTAGTTTTATCTATAATGCAAGAAGCTAAGTTTGGTGTTGCACACCAAAACAATCTAAGGGAGAATGAAGGATTCTAAGTTTGGTGTCCACCAAAACCCCATTAAAACACACATTCTCACCTTCTGCATAATGTAGGCTTCAAGCATACTGGATGAACTAGTTAGCCATTTTACTGTTGTTCTTAGTTTCCAGTTCTATCACTTTTGAAAAAGAAAAAAAAAAATTTTTCACACATGGTTAACCATTGGCAAGGTACTAAGTTTGGTGTTCCCACACCAAAGTAAGTTCAAAAAGCCCGCAAATAAATCATGAAAATTAACCATTGTTTCCAAGTGCTTGGGGAACAAGCAACTTTCAATACCATTGCAGAATGACATACAAGCTTTTGTAGGTTTGAACATCATCAAAAAAAATTGAGAAAGATGAACATGAAAGTCAGCAACAATGATGGTGAGAAGAAGGAAAGCAAGTAAACTTCAACAGGTTGTATTGTTAAGTCATTGTTTTGCATCAAATATTACTGTAATTGAAAGTTGGATTGTATCCTTATCTGCCCTGTTTGTCTGCATAGCATAGTCTTTCTTTATAATTCAATAAGCACGAGGCTTGATCATTCACAACATTCTCATCTTCAAAACTTGTTTGCACCCAATTTCCAAGAAATGCATCACATGAAAGTTCTTTGAAAAGAAGGATTGAGGAATTAAACAATTTTGAGGCAAGCAAAAGATTAGGAGAAGTGGTGGTTCTAGTTTTACGATAATGTATTGAGGTTGCATGCTTGTGAAAACTTGCATGGGAGCTCATAGGCGGGACATGAAGTTCAAAGAAGTATTGTGGAGATTCTCAAAAACTTATTGATCCAAGAAGCAGCAAACAAAACAAAAGGAAATAAAGAAAATACAAAAGCAAAAAAAGAACATGGCCCAAGGCTCTGAGCATCAATTACTAGGCAGAAAAAGAAAGAAAGAAACAAAAACTCAAAGAGTTGTTATCCTAGTAAATGCTTGTGGTTGAAGTGTGTCAAAGAAAGAGGCTTGAGCAAGTAAATCCTTAGGGGTGCTTTAACACCTAATACCTTAAAACCAACTGGTTTAGGAGTATTGATTGAAAGCTTATCTAAAGAGCCGCTTTGAGACATGATACTTAGAGTCGAGGCCAAAGCACAGAAACTATAAGCTGCTTCAAGGTGATTACATATAAAGAGACCTCCATGATACCATTTGGATGAAAATCCTAAGACCTATGACTCCCAATATGTAAGGACTAGTGAGCACTGAAGCCCTTGCATGAGCATATGATTTAGAGTTCACCCCACTGATACTTGATCACTTCACTCACTGCACTTTACAATTGTTCCTCAATCCATCTTAATTGAAAGAACCTTGGAGCATAAATCTTTTCTTGCTTGGGGACAAGCAAGCTTTAAGTTTGGTGTTGTGATGACAAGTCATCCTAGCCTATTTTAGCTAGTCTTTTTCTCTTGTTTTCATTAGAATTATGCACTTTCTTGAGCTACAAGCAAGCTAATTGAGTAGATTTTCATGTTTTCCCTTGATTGAACCAACCATATATGAATTCATGCCATTTCATGAGGTTTTATGCTATATTTGTTGCATATTATGAAAAAATGAATATCTCATGATTTTGAGCATAGCTTTGATGAGTTTGGTTGATTAATGATAGGTGAAGAAAGCTTGGAGAAAGGTTGAAGCAAGAAGGAATGGCTAGGAGTGAAGAGAGGACAATGGAATAAGTGAAATTGAACCAGGAAGCAAAAAGCTGGACCTAAAGTTAGCATCAAACTTTTGCACAAACTTTTGGTTGAAAAGTTAGCCCCAACGTTAGCCCCCTAACTTGGAGGCTAACGTTGGAACTTGAAAATTCTCCCCTGGGCTTCAAAAGTTTGCGCCAACGTTAGCCCCCTAACTTTGAGGCTAACATTGGCACATGAATTTCTCCCCTGGGCACCAAAAGTTTGCGCCAACGTTAGCCCCCTAACTTGGAGGCTAACGTTGGCACATGAATTTCTCCCCTGGGCACCAAAAGTTTGCGCCAACGTTAGCCCCCTAACTTGGAGGCTAACGTTGGCACATGAATTACAAGGGAGAGGAGCAAAAGTTTGCGCCAACGTTAGACCCCTAACTTGGAGGCTAACGTTGGCGCCACTAGCACACAAGGCAAGGCCAACGTTAGGGTCAAAGTTAGACCCCTAACGTTGGCACCAACGTTGATATCAGCAAAATGTGCTAGCTGATATGAAAAGTTGGAGCCAAAGTTAGACCCCTAACTTTGGCTCAAACTTTTGGTCCAACTTTTGCTAAACGCAAAACCGGTTCAATTGGTTCACTTCGGTTCTTCTCCAAACTTCAAGAGCAATCAACCAAGGCCTCTTTCAACCCAATTCCACCAAGAGAAAAGGCCCAACTCAAGGCTTGAAGATCATTTGAAGAAAGTGTATAAATAGGATAGAATTCAAGTTCTTCGAGAGCTTTCCTTTTGGAATTTTCATAATAGTTTTCGGAGAGCTTTTGTTATTGAGTGAACTTTAATTTCTTTGTTTTCATTGCTTTCAATTTCATTTACACTTGTCTTGGATCTTGGATTGGAGAATTGAAGAAATTCTGTTTCAATCTCAATCTTGGATCTCTCTGTTTCTTTACTGTTAATTGAATTTTATTTCCGGTTAATTACTCTTCATCTATTCTCTTTGCAATTTACAATTCCCTTGCAATTGTTCTTATTGGATCTAGGAAGGCATTGAGATCTAGACTTAGTTTTCTAGTCTCTGGGTCCTGAGATCCAAATCTCCAATTTACATTCTGTTTCTTGCTTTCCATGTTTATTTACTTTTCTGCTATAAGATCCGATCCAATCCCAATTTCCTTTTACTCTTCTGTTTGATGCAATTTAATTTTTCCTTGTTTAATTTCTGCAAACCCACGTCCCAATCCCCTTTACATTTCAAGCAATTTACATTTCTTGCACTCTAAGTTTCTGCCATTTAATTTCTTGTTCCTTAAGATTCAGCAATTTAATTTCCTGCTCTCTTTACTTTCATGCAATTTACATTCTGCAAATCACAAATCACCCAACCAACACTAAATTCGCTTGACTAAATCAACCACTAAACTAAAATTGCTCAATCCTTCAATCCCTGTGGGATCGACCTCACTCCCGTGAGTTTTTATTACTTGATACGACCCGGTACACTTGCCGGTTAGATTTGTGTGTTTTGGGAGAAATTTATTTTTCACCAAAATACTCATCAACAGTCTAGTTCTTTTATTCACTAAAAGTGAGCTATCATACAATCACACATACATACCACCACTTACTATTATTGTACTTCCAGCTAACAAAGAACTATCTTACTTCACATTCCAAACATTTCTTTTATTGAATTAAGGATGCAGGGGACAAAGCATGCATTTAGTTAAGTGAAAGTAAACACACAAGCACACACTTAGACTAGCTTATTTATTGCAAAAAAAATGATTCTACTTGTACTAGATGAACACTTTAGCAAGACATAAATCAAAGCATTTCTCAACAGCAGAAGTTAAGTGTAGATACAACCTATTGGTTTGCAGTTCTTTTGTCCTTCCTTCTGTTGTGCCCCTTTTGAGTTATGATGCATAATGTCCTCAAATGGTGGTTAGTTCCCTGCACAATTCTCAAAAGTTGCTTGCTTCTCAAGCCCTTAGGTGACTGGTTAGTATGCATGAATTGAGTGTGGCTTTTGGATTTAATTTGGTGTGGTAATACCAAACTTAATTCCTTGCCACTGTCTCTAATGCAACAGGTTGTACATTTATGAATTCTTTTGGCCTTGCTAAAGGTTATGGAACCAAAACAAAAAAGAGTAATTAACTGGTTGAATAATTTGTCTGATTGCTTGGAGCTAGCATTATGCAGGAGGTGAGAGTATGCTTTTAAATGAGATTTTGGTGGAACACCAAACTTAGAATCCTTCATTCTCCCTTAAATTGTTTTGGTGTGCAACACCAAACTTAGCTCCTTGCAATACATACTTAATTATTCAACATTTTTATTGAAAAAGCTATGAAAAGAAAACTACCTCAGGTTGGGTTGCCTCCCAACAAGCGCTTCTTTATTGTCATTAGCTTGACATTGATCCCCTTAGGGTGGTTGATGACTGAAATGTCGAAGCTTATCCCTCCTCACTGTAAGCCTTCTTTGTGTGCCTTGATGCTCAATTTCAATGTGCTCAAGAGAGAGTACTTGGTTAACAGTGTAGTGATCCTCAGTTCCCAGCTGTTGGTATATTAATTGCACCTTGTCGCCTTTAGAGAATCCTTCAGTTGGGATTTTTTTATTCTTCCACCCTTTGTGAGCCTTCTTCTTGTTTTTCTTCCTTTTTCTTGTTAATCTTTCTTCCTTGACAGCAGCTTTGGTTGTGGTACCTTCCTTCTTGTTAATCATCCTAATTTCTTTTTGAATTCCTTCTCCTCCTTGTACATGCTCATTCTTTTGTTCCCCTGTGTTGGTGGTTGCTTGCCCTGGAAAATAGTCGCTGACTACCTTGCTTCTTTCTTCACTAAATTGTGGTTCTGGAAACACTTTCAGGATAATGCTTTCCTCATGCATCCTGAGAGTTAGTTCTCCCTGCTCTACATCTATGATGGCTCTAGCAGTGGCCAAAAATGGCCTTCCCAAGATGATTGAATTGTTTTCTTCTTCTTCAGTGTCCAAGATTACAAAGTCCGCAGGAAAAATGAACTTGTCAACCTTAACTAAAAGGTTTTCAATCACTGCTTTGGGATGTACTACTGACTGGTTCACTAATTCCAAGGACATCTGTATTGGTTTCACCTTCCCCCTGCCAAGCTTTTTCACTAAAGATGATGGAATTAGATTTATGCTTGCTCCTAAGTCACACATCCCCTTGTTGATAAATAGGTGCAAGGTAGGAAGAAACTTCCAGGATCTTCCAGCTTGGGAGGGAGTCCTTTTCTGATGAGCGCACTACATTCTTCAGTGAGAAGCACAGTTTCCTTCTCCAGCCAACTTCTTTTCTTGTTGATGATTTCCTTTAAGAACTTGGCATATAAGGGCATCTGTTCCAATGCCTCAGCCAAGGGAATGTTGATTTCTAGCTTCTTGAAAGTTTCCAGGAAATTGCAGAAATGTTGATCTTTGGTTTCTTTGTTGAACCTCTGGGGATATGGCAGTGGAGGTGTAATGCTCTTCTCCACTTGCTGCTGTCCTTGAACTTCTTCCTTTGAACTGTGTGGCTGGTTGTTCTTCTCTTTGAGTTTCTCAGTGCTCTTGTTTGGCATCACATTTTGATCATTGGCTTCCTCTGCGTGTGTGGGCTTTTCCTCCTCTATGGGTCTTTTGCTGCTCTCCACTTGCTTCTTTGTGGTGTCATTGTTGCTCATCAATGTTCTCCCACTTCTTAACTGTATCGCTTTGCACTCTTCCTTAGGATTTGGAATTGTGTCACTTGGCAGGGAACTTGATGGTCTCTCTATTGTAAGGTGTTTAGATAGCTGACTAATTTGCCTCTGCATATTCTTTATGGAGGCTTCTTGGTTCTTGGCTGTCATTTCTTGGTGTTTCCACATTTTGTCTATCAAAGTTTCTAGGTTAGTGATTCTTTGGGATTCTGGTGATGTTTGTGGTTGGTTGTGAGGTGTGGATGGTGGATGGTAGGCATTTTGGTTGGTGGGTTGGTTATTGGATTGATAATGGTTGGAGTTGGGGTAGTTGTTTTGGGATTTTCTGTAAGGGTTTTGGTTAGTTTGCTGCTGGTTGTGGTTTTGGTTGTTTCTTGAAGTGTTTTGATTTGAGTTCCTCTGCCATGGTTGTTGGTTCTGGTTGTGATTATCCCCCCATCTGAGGTTTGGGTGATTTTTCCAGGATGGATTGTAGGTGTCACCATACACCTCATTTGATCCTTGGTTGTGCATATACTGCACTTGCTCTTGTTGTTGTTCTTCTTGGTTCTCCTCATTCTGCCCCCAAGGGGTTGTTGGTTAGCTTGTGGCACTCACTGATGCTACTTGTAGGCCATCAATTCCTTTGGCCATTTGCTCAAATTGTTGTTGAATTTGCTGCTGCATCATTTTGTTTTGAGCCAGGATTGAATCTACACTTTCCAACTCCATCACTCCTTTCCTCTGTGATGGTTGGCATTGCCTTTGGTGAGCAAAGAAATACTGGTTGTTGGCCACCATATCAATGAGATTTTGGGCTTCTTCTGCCATTTTCATTAGTTGTAGAGAGCCTCCTGCTGAATAATCCAAAGCCTCTTGAGATTTCAATGTCAAGCCTTCATAGAAATTCTGCAATCTGTCCCACTCACTAAACATTCCCAGTGGACATTTCCTGATTAGAGCTTTGTATCGTTCCCATGCCTCATACAAGGGTTCAGCATCCATTTGAGTGAATTTTTGCACTTCAGTCTTCAATCTAATAACTCTTTGAGGTGGGTAGAACTTGGCAAGGAACTTGGTTACTAAATCATCCCAATTGTTGATGCTATCTCTCGGGAAGGATTCCAACCATTGAGTGGCTTTGTCTCTGAGAGAAAATGTAAATAGCAGTAGCTTGTAACTGTCAGGGTGCACACCATTGGTTTTGACAGTGTCACAAATCCTTAAGAAAGTGGACAAGTGTTGGTTAGGGTCTTCAAGTGGCCCTCCTCCATAGGAACAATTGTTTTGAACCAAGGTGATGAGTTGTGGCTTTAGTTCAAAGTTATTTCCATTAACATGTGTAGGAAGCCAAAACTCTCCTCTGTGGTGGATTATTGTTGTTATTGGCTGCTCCTTCAACTTCATTTGGTGGATTTGTTAGATGTTCTTCCATATCCTGGAACTCTTCTTCTGATTCCTCTTCTCCAACAATGTTTTTCCCTCTTTCAGCTCTTCTTAATCTTCTGAGGGTTCTTTCGTCTTGTTCACAAAAGGTGGGTGTAACTCTCCTTGTACCTGACATACAACCAAAGCATAAGGCTCACAAAATACCAGAAAAGCAATAATACTTCAATCCATGGCTGAAGTGAAATATTAGTTAGCTTAAGCAAAAATTCAAACAGTTAGCGGGTTAGCAACGAAAATAAAGAAACAGAAAAGAAAAAATGCTTGATCTATATTTCCACTTCACTTAATCATTGTCAATCTAATCAATCCCTGGCAACGGCACCAAAAACTTGATGTGTATTTTCAGAAAACAAATTCCAAACACACAAATCTAACCGGAAAGTGCACCGGGTCGCATCAAGTAATAATAACTCACGTGAGTGAGGTCGATCCCACAGGGATTGAAGGATTGAGCAATTTTAGTTTAGTGGTTGATTTAGTCAAGCGAATCAAGTATTGGTTGGGTGATTTGTGATTGCAGAAACTAAATTGCTTGAAATATAAAGGGAGAGGGGTAGATTGCAGAAAATTTAAGAGAAAAGAAAGTAAATAAGCTGAATCTTAAAGAACAAGTAATGTAAATTACAGAAACTTAGATTGCAAGAAATGTAAATGGCTGAATCTTAAAGTGCAAGAAATGTAAATTACTTGAATTATAAAGGGAGTTGGGAAGTGGATTTGCAGAAATTAAACAAGGAAAAGTAAAATTCAACAAACAGAAAAGTAAAGGATGGATTCAATTAAACCGGATCGTAAATGAAAATGAAAATAAGCTTGGTATAGCAATGAAACAAGGAAATTGAAATTGAAAGATGCAGATCTCAGGACTCAAGAGACTAGATAACCAAGTCTAGATCTCAATGCCTTCCTAGATCCAAATTTAAAATTCAATTGCAAGAAAAGTAAAGATCTAGCAATAGGAGAAAAGAAGTGAAATCGCAAATTCTCAATGATGCAGTAAATCAAAACAGAGAGAGATCTCAAGATGAGATTGAGACAGAATTTCCTCAATTCTTCAACCCAAAATTCAAGACAAGTGTAAATGAAATTGAAAACAAGAAAACTAAGAGGAAGAGAATTCAATTCTCCTTCCCCAAGACTCAGAATCTCAAAATAACTTCTAACCAAAAGCTCTCCCAAAATCACTTCGTAAAAACTAAAATGGAAAAAGCTCCCTAAAAACTTAAATTCTAAGCTATTTATACACTCTCTTCAAATGATCTTCAAGCCTTGAATTGGGCCTTTGCTCTTGATGGAATTGGGTTGACAAAAGCCTCTGTTGATTGCTCTTGGAGTTGGAGAGAAACCTATTTGTGAACTGGGCCATGAACCAGAAAAGCTTGAGTAAAAGTTTGAGGTCAAACTTTTACTCAAACTTTTCATATCAGCTAGCCTTCCTTGCTGCCATCCACGTTTGAGCCAAAGTTTGAGGTCAAACTTTGAGCCAAACGTGGATCCCTCTTGCATGCCTCTTGGGGTACTACTTTGCCATCTCGTCAAGTTGCCAATTTTATGTCCACTATAGACTATTATATATGGCTGGAAGGCTCTGAACATCAGCTTTCTAACCCAATTGGAATCATCTCAATTGGACATCTACAACTCAAGTTATTCTTGTTGGAAGTATACCCCTTCAGGCTGATGTGGCACCAACGTTTGCCTAAAAGCTTGAGGTCAAACGTTGGCGCAAGCTTTTGCTCTCCTGGGTGTTTTGTTGTGGTGCCAACGTTTGCCTAAAAGCTTGAGGTCAAACGTTGGCGCAAGCTTTTGCTCTCCTGGGTGTATTTGTTGTGGCGCCAACGTTTGCCTAAAAGCTTGAGGTCAAACGTTGGCGCAAGCTTTTGCTCTTCTCCAGGGTGAGTTTGTTGTGGCGCCAACGTTTGCCTAAAAGCTTGAGGTCAAACGTTGGCGCAAGCTTTTGCTCTTCTCCAGGGTGAATTCAAATCTTCCCAAAGTTTGAGCTAAAGTTTGAGGCAAGCTTTTGCTCAAGCTTTTTGTTCTCTCTTGCTCCTTGCCATTTCTTCTTTCTTCAACCTTCTTCAAAGCTCTTTTCACCTATCATTAATCAACCAAGCACATTAAAGCTATGCTCAAAATCATGAGATTGTTATTCTTTCATAATATATGACAATTATAGCACAAAATCTCATGAAATTTCATTAATTTATCCATGGTTGATTGAATCAAAGGAAACATGAAATTCTACCCAATTGGCTTACTTATGGCTCAAGAAAGTGCATAAAATCAATTGAAAACAAAAGAAAAAAGCTAGTGAAACTAGGCTAAGATGACTTGTCATCATAATGCTCCTTGTTTTCGAAAATTCTGGAGGGAAAACACCAAGGAACACCAAACTTAAAAATTTTAAGATCAAGACGCAAGGAAAACTCAAGAACACTTTGAAGACTCACAAGAACACAAGAACATGAAGAAAGAACACCAAACTTAAAATTTTTAGAAAACCAAAATAAAATTTTCGAAAAACAAAGGAAAATCAACAAGAAAACACCAAACTTAAAGTTTGGCACGAGATTTAATAGAAAAATTATTTTTGAAAAATTTTTGAAAAGAAAATCAAAGACTCTGACCCAAAAGACAAAAATTTCCTAATCTAAGCAACAAGAGTCACCGTCAGTTGTTCAAACTCAAACAATCCCCGGCAACGGCGCCAAAAACTTGTTGCACGAATTGTAAATCACACTTTTTACAACTCGTACCACTAACCAGCAAGTGCACTGGGTCGTCCAAGTAATACCTTACCTGAGTAAGGGTCGATCCCACGGAGATTGTTGGCTTGAAGCAATCTATGGTTATCTTGTAACTCTTAGTCAGGAAAACAATAAAATAATTCACTTATCAAATTTGATTGCAAGGAATAAAAGGGCAGAACACAAATTATACTTGTATGCAATGATGGAGAATATGTTGGAGTTTTGGAGATGCTTTGGCTTCTGAAATTCTGCTTTCCTCTGTTTTCTGATTCACGCACGCACGTCCTCCTATGGCAAGCTGTGTGTTGGTGGATCACCGTTGTCAATGGCTACCATCCATCCTTCCAATGAAAAGGGTCCAGATGCATTGTCACCGCACGGCTAATCATCTGCAGGTTCTCAATCGTACCGGAATAGGATTTACTATCCTTTTGCGTTTGTCACTACGCCCAGCACTTGCGAGTTTGAAGTTCGTCACAGTCATTCAATCCCTGAATCCTACTCAGAATACCACAGACAAGGTTTAGACTTTCCGGATTCTCTTGAATGCTGCCTGATGAGCGGATATTTTATACGCTTTCTGGGGATAATTTCATATAGTTTAGAGTATGTTTTAGTTAGTTTTTAGTCTATTTCTAGTAGCTTTTAGGAAAAATTCATATTTCTGGACTTCACTATGAGTTGTGTGTTTTTCTGTAATTTCAGGTATTTTTCTGGCTGAAATTGAAGGAGCTGAGCAAAAATCTGATTCAGGCTGAAAAAGGACTGCTAATGCTGTTGGATTCTGACCTCCCTGCACTCAAATTGGATTTTCTGGAGCTACAGAACTTGAAATGGCATGCTTCCAATTGCGTTGGAAAGTAGACATCCAGGGATTTCCAGCAATATATAATAGTCCATACTTTGCACAAGGATAGATGACATAAACTGGCGTTCAACGCCAGTTCTCTGCCCAATTCTGGCGTCCAGCGCCAGAAAAGGATCAAAAACTGGAGTTGAACGCCCAAACTGGCATAAAAACTGGCGTTCAACTCCACAAATGACCTCCGCACGTGAATTGCTTAAAGTCTCAGCCCCAGCACACACCAAGTGGGCCCCAGCACACCAAGTGGGCCCCATAAGTGGATCTCTGCATCATCCATCATAGTCCACTCATATTTTGTAACCCTAGGCTACTAGTTTAGTATTTAAACAACTTTTAGAGACTTATTTTGTATCTCATGACATTTCAGATCTAAACTTTGTATTCTCTGACGGCATGAGTCTCTAAACCCCATTGTTGGGGGTGAGGAGCTCTGCTGTGTCTCGATGAATTAATGCAAGTATTTCTGTTTTCTATTCAAACACGCTTGTTCCTATTTAAGATGTTCATTCGCGCTTAACTGTGATGAAGGTGATGATCAGTGACATTCATCACCTTCCTCAAACCACGAACGTGTGCCTGACAACCACCTCCGTTCTATATACGATTGAATGAGTATCTCTCAGATTCCTTAATCAGAATCTCCGTGGTATAAGCAAGAACTGATGGCAGCATTCATGAGAATCCGGAAAGTCTAAACCTTGTCTGTGGTATTCCGAGTAGGATTCAAGGATTGAATGACTGTGACGAGCTTCAAACTCTTGAAGGCTGGGCGTTAGTGACAGACGCAAAAGGATAGTAAATCCTATTCCAACCGGATCGAGAACCAACCGGTGATTAGCCGTGCTGTGACAGAGCGCGTGAGCGTAGTTTTTACTGGAAGGACAGAAGGTAGCCATTGACAACGGTGATCCACCAACACACAGCTTGCCATAGGGGGACGTGCATGCGTGAACAAGAAGACAGAGGAAAGCAGAGATTCAGAAGACAAAGCACCTCCAAAACTCCAACATATTCTCCATTACTGCACAACAAGTAACTTTTAATTTATGCTCTACTGGTTACTCACAATTCAATTGACAAACATAATTGACTTCCTGACTAAGATTTACAAGATAACCGTAGATTGCTTCAAACCAACAATCTCCGTGGGATTCGACCCTTACTCACGTAAGGTATTACTTGGACGACCCAGTGCACTTGCTGGTTAGTGGTACGCGTTGTGAAAAGTGTAATTCACAATTCGTGCACCAAGTTTTTGGCGCCGTTGCCGGGGATTGTTCGTGTTTGAACAACTGACGGATTATTTTGTTGCTTAGATTAGGAAAAATCTTTCCTTTTTTTGGTTTAGAGTCTTTTATTATTTATCCCTTATTAAAATACTTTAAACTTATAGCTCAGTTATTTAGAACGTGGTGTTTATGTTCATGATAATTGGCTATCATATTTTTTTTAAAACCTTCTTCAAAAATAATTTTTCTATTAAATCCTGTGCCAAACTTTAAGTTTGGTGTTTTCAAAAATAATCTTTCTTAAAATTTTTTGAAGGTCCCATAACTCATTTGGCTAGAGCGTTAATCTGTGTTCTTGGTAATTGGGTTAGAATCTTTTATACTCTTTTCAAAACCTTCTTTTTCAAAAATATTTTTTCTATTAAATCTTGTGCCAAACTTTAAGTTTGGTGTTTTCTTGTTGATTTCCCTTTTATTTTCGAAAATTTTGGTTTGGTTTTCTAAAAATTTTAAGTTTGGTGTTCTTCCTTCATGTTCTTGTGTTCTTGTGAGTCTTCAAAGTGTTCTTGAGTTTCCTTGTGTCTTGATCTTAAAATTTTTAAGTTTGGTGTTCCTTGGTGTTTTCCCTCCAAATTTTTCGAAAACAAGGAGCATTAGATCTAAAAATTTTAAATCTTGTACTATCTTATTGTTTTTCTCTCTCCTCACTAAATTTAAAAAAAAAAAATATATTTTCAAAATATCTCTTCTAACTTCCTAACTTCTTATCTTTTCAAAATTTATTTCAACTAACTAACTAACTTTTTGTTTGTTTCTTAACTTTTTCAAAACTACCTAACTAACTCTCCCTCTCTCTAATTTTCGAAAATATCTTTCCTCTTTTTCAAAAATTTCTTTTTTTTTATTAACTAATTAATTTTTTTTATAAACGAAAAAAAAATATTTATTTTCAAAATTCAAATTCTTTTTAGTTATTTTATTTTATTTAAGTATTTACTTCTTATAAAATAAAATAAATAAAAAGATAAATCAGTCCAAGTTATATCCATACATCCATCATGGACATAAGTGGAAATGAACAGTCCAGGAGGACTCTGGGGTCATATTCTAACCCCTCTACTGCTTCATATGGAAGTAGCATCTGCATACCCTCCATTGGAGTCAGTAGCTTTGAGTTGAATCCTCAGCTCATTATCATGGTGCAGCAAAGTTGCCAGTATTCCGGTCTTCCACAGGAAGAACCTACAGAGTTTCTGGCACAATTTTTACAAATTGCTGACACAGTACATGATAAGGAAATAGATCAGGATGTCTACAGACTATTACTGTTTCCATTTGCTGTAAAAGATCAAGCCAAGAGGTTGTTAAATAACCAACCTAAGGCCAGCATAAGAACATGGAAACAGCTGACAGAAAAATTCCTGAATCAATATTTCCCTCCAAAAAGGATGACACAGCTAAGACTGGACATCCAAGGCTTTAAACAAGGAGATAATGAATCTCTTTATGATGCCTGGGAGAGATACAGAGAGATGCTACGAAAATGCTCCTCTGAAATGTTTTCAGAGTGGGTTCAGTTAGACATCTTCTACTATGGGCTTGCAGAAGGAGCTCAGATGTCTTTAGATTACTCAGCTGGTGGATCTATCCATATGAGAAAGACAATTGAAGAAGCTCAAGAGCTCATTGATACAGTTGCCAGGAATCAGCATCTGTATCTAAGCAGCAACCCTTCCATGAATGAAGAGGTTAAAACAGTAACTGCTGAATTCAGTACTGTAAAACAAGCTGCTGAATTCAATCAGCTATTAGATTTTCTAACAAAGCAGCTAGCTGAATTCAAAGACAGGTTACAGGAGACAAGGATAGCTAATATACATATGGAAGAACAGTTTAAGCAAACAAAGCAGCAGCTATCAAAGCAAATAGCAGAAGAATGCCAAGCAGTTCAATTAAGAAGTGGGAAAACATTAAATACCCCACCTCAAGGCATCAAAAATTCAAGAAATGAGCAACCCACCAAAGATTCCCCTGAGGACAGTAAGAGCCCAGGGAAAAATAATTCTGGCACTAAAACGCCAGAAAATGGGTGGAAGGCTGGCGTTGAACGCCCAGACCATGCCCAAAACTGGCGTTCAGCGCCAGAAACAAGGCAGGATTGGCGTTCAACGCCAGAAATGGGCAAGAATCTGGCGTTGAACGCCCAAATGGGGCAGAATCCAGCGCTGAACGCCCAACAGGGGCACATTTCTGGCGTTCAGGCGCCAGGAACAGACAGTGAGCTGGCGTCTAACGTCACTCCAGCTTCTGACTCTGGCATTCAATTGCCAGTGAGGGATCAGACACACACAAGTGCTGACAACAACCCCTCTAAAAAGGCTTCTTTAACCACTAAGGTTGAGGAATATAAAGCCAAGATACCTTATCCTCAAAAACTCCGGAAAGAGGAGCAGGATAAGCAATTTGCTCGCTTTGCAGATTATCTAAGGACTCTTGAAATAAAGATTCCATTTGCAGAGGCACTTGAGCAAATACCTTCTTATGCCAAGTTCATGAAAGAGATCTTGAGTCATAAAAAGGAGTGGAGAGAAACAGAAAGAGTTCTCCTCACTGAAGAATGCAGTGCAGTCATTCTGAAAAGCTTTCCTGAAAAGCTTAAAGACCCTGGGAGTTTTCTGATACCATGCATATTAGAAGGTGATTGCACCAAGACAGCTTTATGCGATCTTGGGGCAAGCATCAACCTAATACCTGCATCCACTATCAGGAAGCTTGGCTTAACTGAAGAAGTTAAACCAACCCGGATATGTCTCCAACTTGCTGATGGTTCCACTAAATACCCATCAGGCATGATTGAGGACATGATTGTCAGAGTTGGGCCATTCGCCTTTCCCACTGACTTTGTTGTGCTGGAAATGGAGGAGCACAAAAGTGCTACTCTCATTCTAGGAAGACCCTTCCTAGCAACTGGACGATCCCTCATTGACGTCCAATAGGGGGAAATAACCCTGAGAGTCAACGATGACGAGTTCAAGTTGAACGCTGTCAAAGCCATGCAGCATCCAGACACATCAACAGACTGCATGAAAGTTGACCTTATTGACTCTTTGGTAGAAGAGATCAACATGGCTGAGAGTCTCGAATCAGAGCTGGAAAACATCTTTAAAGATGTTCAGCCTGATTTGGAGGATTCAGGGGACATGAAAGAGCCTCTGAACTTTCTTCTGAAAGAGGAAAAACCTCCTAAACCAGAGCTCAAGCCACTGCCACCATCCTTAAAATATGCATTTCTAGGAGAAGGTGACACTTTTCCAGTGATCATAAGCTCTGCTTTAAATTCACAGGAAGAGGAAGCACTTATTCAAGTGCTAAGGACACACAAGACAGCTCTTGGGTGGTCCATAGGTGACCTTAAGGGCATAAGCCCAGCTAGATGCATGCACAAAATCCTACTGGAGGATAATGCCAAACCAGTGGTTCAACCACAGAGGCGGCTAAATCCAGCCATGAAGGAAGTGGTGCAGAAAGAGGTCACCAAATTACTAGAGGCTGGGATTATTTATCCCATTTCTGATAGCCCCTGGGTGAGCCCTGTTCAAGTCGTCCCAAAAAAGGGAGGCATGACAGTGATTCATAATGAAAAAAATGAACTGGTTCCTACAAGAACAGTTACAGGGTGGCGCATGTGTATTGACTACAGAAGGCTCAATACAGCCACCAGAAAGGATCATTTTCCTTTACCATTCATAGACCAGATGCTAGAGAGACTAGCAGGTCATGATTATTACTGCTTTTTGGATGGCTACTCAGGCTATAACCAGATTACAGTAGATCCCCAAGATCAAGAGAAAACAGCATTCACATGTCCATCCGGAGTGTTTGCTTATAGAAGGATGCCCTTTGGGCTATGCAATGCACCTGCAACCTTCCAGAGATGCATGCTCTCTATTTTCTCTGATATGGTGGAAAAATTTCTGGAAGCCTTCATGGATGACTTCTCAGTATATGGAGACTCATTCAGCTCCTGTCTTGATCACCTGAAACTTGTTCTGAAAAGATGCCAAGAAACCAACCTAGTTTTAAACTGGGAAAAGTGTCACTTCATGGTGACTGAAGGAATTGTTCTTGGGCATAAAATCTCAAACAAGGGAATAGAGGTGGATCAAGCAAAAATAGAGGTAATTGAAAAATTACCACCACCTGCCAATGTTAAGGCAATCAGAAGCTTTCTGGGGCATGCAGGATTCTATAGGAGGTTTATAAAGGATTTTTCAAAAATCGCAAAACCTCTAAGCAATCTGCTAGCTGCTGACACGCCATTTGTGTTTGACACAGCATGCCTGCAGGTGTTTGAAACGCTGAAAGCTAAGCTGGTCACAACACCAGTCATTTCTGCACCAGACTGGACATTGCCATTTGAGTTAATGTGTGATGCCAGTGATCATGCCATTGGTGCAGTATTGGGACAGAGGCATGACAAGCTTCTGCATGTCATTTATTATGCCAGTCGCGTTCTAAATGATGCCCAGAAAAATTACACAACCACAGAAAAAGAACTACTTGCAGTGGTTTACGCCATCGACAAGTTCAGATCATACTTAGTAGGATCAAAAGTGATTGTGTATACTGACCATGCTGCTCTTAAATATCTACTCACAAAGCAGGATTCAAAACCCAGGCTCATCAGATGGGTATTGCTTCTGCAAGAGTTTGATATAGAAATAAGAGACAGAAAAGGGACAGAGAACCAAGTAGCTGATCATCTGTCCCGGATAGAGCCAGTAGAAGGGACGTCCCTCCCCTTCCTTGAGATCTCTGAGACGTTCCCTGATGAGCATCTATTTGCCATTCAGGAAGCACCATGGTTTGTCGATATTGCAAACTATAAAGCTGCAAGGTTCATACCCAAGGAGTACAATAGAATACAAAAAAAGAAACTAATTACTGATGCAAAGTACTACTTGTGGGATGAGCCCTATCTCTTTAAGAGATGTGCAGACGGAATTATCCGTAGGTGTGTCCTCAGAGAGGAAGCACAGAGAATCCTATGGCATTGCCATGGATCTCAATATGGAGGCCATTTCGGAGGTGAGCGAACAGCCACCAAGGTTCTCCAATGTGGCTTCTATTGGCCCACACTCTATAAAGATTCCCGAGAGTTTGTACGTAATTGTGACACTTGCCAAAGAGCTGGTAATCTGCCTCATGGTTACGCCATGTCTCAACAAGGAATCTTGGAAATAGAGTTGTTTGATGTATGGGGAATTGACTTCATGGGACCTTTCCCACCATCATACTCAAACACTTATATTCTGGTGGCAGTTGACTATGTATCAAAATGGGTTGAGGCTATTGCCACACCCACCAATGATACTAAAACAGTGCTGAAGTTCCTCCAGAAACATATCTTCAGCAGGTTTGGTGTCCCTAGAGTGTTAATCAGTGATGGGGGCACTCACTTCTGCAATAAACAGCTTTACTCTGCCATGGTTCGGTATGGAATTCGCCACAAAGTGGCCACTCCATATCATCCACAAACCAACGGGCAAGCTGAAGTCTCTAACAGAGAATTAAAGAGAATCCTGGAATGGACAGTAAATACCCGTAGAAAGGATTGGGCAAGGAGCTTGGATGATGCTCTGTGGGCTTACAGAACAGCATTCAAGACCCCTATAGGGACCTCTCCATACCAACTCGTGTATGGTAAGGCATGCCACTTGCCCGTGGAACTGGAACATAAGGCCTACTGGGCAACCAGATTCCTAAACTTAGACGCCAAATTAGCAGGAGAAAAACGATTGCTCCAGCTAAATGAGCTAGAGGAATTCAGATTCACAGCTTTCGAAAATGCCAAGCTTTATAAAGAAAAATAAAAAAAATGGCATGACAGAAAGCTGTCATCTAGAATCTTTGAACCAGGATAGAAGGTCCTGTTGTTTAACTCTAGACTCAGGCTATTCCCCGGGAAACTGAAATCCCGGTGGAGGGGACCATACGTGATTACAAGTGTGTCACCATATGGTTATGTGGAGCTTCAAGATATTGATTCTGATAAGAAGTTCATTGTCAATGGACAGAGAATCAAGCATTATCTTGAAGGCAACACTGAGCAAGAATGCTCAAGGCTGAAGCTAGATTAAAAGCTCAGCAAGGTCCAGCTAAAGACAATAAAGAAGCGCTTGCTGGGAGGCAACCCAGCCATGGGGCAACAATCCTCTGAGCATTTTTGCCCTATTTTTATTTTTATTTGTTTATATAAAGTTCACTGACACTAAGGTACAAAATCATTTGTATAAGTTTACAGGGTTACAGAAGGAATCAGCACACAAAACAGAGTAAAAGAGCTCAATGGCAAGAAAACGCCAGTAAAGGGGCATTTTGGGCGTTCAGCGCCCAAAATGGGCATCCACTGGGCGCTGAACGCCTGTAATGGCAGCATTTGGGCGTTCAACGCCAGAAATGGCCACCCACTGGGCGTTGAACACCAGGAATGGCAGCAACTGCGCGCTGAACGCCCAGGAGATCAGCATTTGGGCGCTGAACGCCCAAAACAGGCAGTGTTTGGGCGTTCAAACGCCAGGAGGACAGGGAGGAGCCAAATCCAGTAATCCCACACGTATTTCCATTCTAATTTATAATTTTATGATTCAATACATGATTTTATTTACATAAACATGTCAAGAACCCTGATTTCTAAAAATCCTACCCTCAAAATATCAAATGTATCTTAATTCATAAGCACACACCCTCTTTGCAAAATCAATCCAACTCTTTTCAAATCTTTTCCAAAAACAAATCTATCTTTTTCACCCCAAAAATCTTTTCAATATCTTTTTCATATTATCTTTTTCAAAAACCCAGATTTATCTTTTTCAAAAATCTATCCTATCGTTTCAAAATCAAACCATATCTTCTATCTTATCTTTTTCACTCTAACATCTTTTCAATATCTTTTTCATATTATCTTTTTCAAAAACCCAGATTTATCTTTTTCAAAAATCTATCCTATCTTTTCAAAATCAAACTATATCTTCTATCTTATCTTTTTCAACTCAATCTTTTTATCTTATCTCTTCCACTTTTTCGAAAATCCACCCCCCCCACCCCTTTAAATTGGGTTCGGCCTCCCCTTCCTCCATCAACAAGTGCACCTCGATCTCCTTCTATCCCTCTCTTTTCTTTTCTTTTGCTTGAGGACAAGCAAACCTCTAAGTTTGGTGTGTTTATCCGAGATCACTAAGATCATGGCTCCCAAAGGAAAACAATCCACTCCAAGAGGCAAGAAAGAGAGCGTTCCAAAACCACTTTGGAATCAAGGGAAGTTCTTATCTAACGAACATTCAGACCATTATCTTAAAGTAATGGGTCTGAGATCAGTGATCCCGGAAGTGAGATTCGATCTGAAAGAAGATGAATATCCGGAGATCCAGGAGCAAATTCGAATCAGGAACTGGGAAGTCCTAGCTAATCCTGAAACGAAAGTAGGAATGAACATGGTCCAGGAGTTCTATGCTAATATGTGGCATACTGACAAGCAAAGACTATCTGGAATAGCCTGCTACGAATTTCGGACCATGGTCAGGGGAAAGATTGTTCATACCACCCCTGACAAGATCAGAGAGATACTAAAGCTACCTCAGCTAAAGGATGATCCAGACTCCTTCAACAGGAGGATGATGAGAGCAGACATTGGCCTGGATAAGATTCTAGAGGACATCTGTATCCCTGGAGCCAGGTGGACCACTAACACAAAGGGCGTCCCAAATCAAATCAAGAGGGAGGATCTCAAACCAGTTGCCAGAGGATGGCTAGACTTCATTGGGCGTTCTCTGTTGCCCACCAGCAACCGTTCTGAAGTCACAGTTAAAAGAGCAGTGATGATTCATTGCATCATGATGGGAAAGGAGGTGGAGGTTCATCAGCTGATTTCAACAGAGCTCTATAAGATCGCTAACAAAAATTCAAGAGAGGCCAGGTTGGCTTATCCAAGTGTGATTTCTCTGCTCTGCAAGGACGCTGGAGTCAAGATGGGAATAACTGAATATATCCTAATTGAAAAGTCAATCACCAAAGCATCAATGGAGAGACAACAAGCACAGGAGGATCATATCAAGAAGAGAGCACAGGAATTCCTCCCAGAGATTCCTCAAGCAGAATATTGGGAACATCTTGAGACGTCTGTCACCAAGATACAGGAAGCTATGGAGCAAATAATAAAACAACAGAAGGAACAAAGTCAAATGCTGACCCATATGCTTAAAGAACAAGAGGAGCAGGGACGTGACTTAAGGGAACTGAAGCGCCAAAAGTCTTCTGTGATACCAAGCCTCCCAAGGATCAGAGGAACCCCCATACCCCCAGAATAAAGGTTGTTAATTTCCAATTTCTGCTTTAACTCTGTGACAGTGTCCTTATAAAAAGTACCTTAGAAGTCATATAGTAGTAATTAGTATCTATTTTGATTCTATCTCCAATTAAGCTATAGTTTATTTTTCTCATCATCATTAAACATGAATAAAGAAGTAGATCTTTTGAATAAGAAGCAATAAAATTTCGAGTTTAAATAAAACAAATTCTAATTGGTTAAATGTGGTGGCAATGCTTTCTGTCTTCTGAATGAATGCTTGAACAGTGCATATGTCTTTTGAATTTGTTGTTTAAGACTGTTAAATATGTTGGCTCTTGAAAGAATGATGAACATGAGACATGTTATTGATAATCTGAAAAATCATAAAAATGATTCTTGAAGCAAGAAAAAGCAGCAAAGAACAAAGCTTGCAGGAAAAAAAAAAAAAAAAGAGAGAGCAAGCAGAAAAAGCCAATAACCCTTAAAACCAAAAGGCAAGGGCAAATAAAAAGGATCCCAAGGCTTTGAGCATCAGTGGATAGGAGGACCTAAAGGACTAAAATCCTGGTCTAAGCGGCTAAACCAAGCTGTCCCTAACCATGTGCTTGTGGCGTGCAGGTGTCAAGTGAAAACTTGAGACTGAGCGGTTAAAGTCAAGGTCCAAAGCAAAAAGAAGAGTGTGCTTAAGAACTCTGGACACCTCTAATTGGGGACTTTAGCAAAGCTGAGTCACAATCTGAAAAGGTTCACCCAGTTATGTGTCTGTGGCATTTATGTATCCGGTAGTAATACTGGAAAACAAAGTGCTTAGGGCCACGGCCAAGACTCGTAAAGAAGCTGTGTTCAAGAATCATCACACTGAACTAAGAGAATCAATAACACTATCTGAATTCTGAGTTCCTATAGATGCCAATCACTCTGAGCTTCAATGGATAAAGTGAGATGCCAAAACTGTTCAGAAGCAAAAAGCTACTAGTCCCGCTCATCTAATTAGGATCTGAGCTTCAATCAAAAACTCTGAGATATTATTGCTTCTCAACCTATTAGTCTTCTATTTTATTTGTCTAGTTGCTTGAGGACAAGCAACAGTTTAAGTTTGGTGTTGTGATGAGCGGATATTTTATATGCTTTCTGGGGATAATTTCATATAGTTTAGAGTATGTTTTAGTTAGTTTTTAGTCTATTTCTAGCAGCTTTTAGGAAAAATTCATATTTCTGGACTTCACTATGAGTTGTGTGTTTTTCTGTAATTTCAGGTATTTTTCTGGCTGAAATTGAAGGAGCTGAGCAAAAATCTGATTCAGGCTGAAAAAGGACTGCTAATGCTGTTGGATTCTGACCTCCCTGCACTCAAATTCGATTTTCTGGAGCTACAGAACTCGAAATGGCATGCTTTCAATTGCGTTGGAAAGTACACATCCAGGGCTTTCCAGCAATATATAATAGTCCATACTTTGCACAAGGATAGATGACGTAAACTGGCGTTCAACGCCAGTTCTCTGCCCAATTCTGGCGTCCAGCGCCAGAAAAGGATCAAAAACTGGAGTTGAACGCCCAAACTGGCATAAAAACTGGCGTTCAACTCCACAAATGGCCTCCGCACGTGAATTGCTTAAAGTCTCAGCCCCAGCACACACCAAGTGGGCCCCAGCACACCAAGTGGGCCCCATAAGTGGATCTCTGCATCATCCATCATAGTCCACTCATATTTTGTAACCCTAGGCTACTAGTTTAGTATTTAAACAACTTTTAGAGACTTATTTTGTATCTCATGACATTTCAGATCTAAACTTTGTATTCTCTGACGGCCTGAGTCTCTAAACCCCATTGTTGGGGGTGAGGAGCTCTGCTGTGTCTCGATGAATTAATGCAAGTATTTTTGTTTTCTATTCAAACACGCTTGTTCCTATCTAAGATGTTCATTCGCGCTTAACTGTGATGAAGGTGATGATCAGTGACATTCATCACCTTCCTCAAACCACGAACGTGTGCCTGACAACCACCTCCGTTCTATATACGATTAAATGAGTATCTCTCAGATTCCTTAATCAGAATCTCCGTGGTATAAGCTAGAACTGATGGCAGCATTCATGAGAATCCGGAAAGTCTAAACCTTGTCTGTGGTATTCCGAGTAGGATTCAAGGATTGAATGACTGTGACGAGCTTCAAACTCTTGAAGGCTGGGCGTTAGTGACAGACGCAAAAGGATAGTAAATCCTATTCCAACCGGATCGAGAACCAACCGGTGATTAGCCGTGCTGTGACAGAGCGCGTGAGCGTAGTTTTCACTGGAAGGACGGAAGGTAGCCATTGACAATGGTGATCCACCAACACACAGCTTGCCATAGGGGGACGTGCATGCGTGAACAAGAAGACAGAGGAAAGCAGAGATTCAGAAGACAAAGCACCTCCAAAACTCCAACATATTCTCCATTACTGCACAACAAGTAACTTTTAATTTATGCTCTACTGGTTACTCATAATTCAATTGACAAACATAATTGACTTCCTGACTAAGATTTACAAGATAACCGTAGATTGCTTCAAACCAACAATCTCCGTGGGATTCGACCCTTACTCACGTAAGGTATTACTTGGACGACCCAGTGCACTTGCTGGTTAGTGGTACGCGTTGTGAAAAGTGTAATTCACAATTCGTGCACCACTGCCATCAATCTAGCTTATACCACGAAGATTCTGATTAAGAGATCTAAGAGATATTCATTCATTCTACGGTGGAACGTAAGTGGTTGTCAAGCACGCGTTTGTGGAGGAATGATGATGATTGTCACGTTCATCACATTCATATTGAAGTGCGAATGGATATCTTAGATAGGAACACGCATGTTTGAATGGAAAACAGAAATACTTGCATTAATTCATCGAGACACAGCAGAGCTCCTCACCCCCAACAATGGAGTTTAGAGACTCATTCCATCAAAAGGTACAAAGTTCAAATCTAAAATATCATGAGATATAAAACAAGTCTCTAAAAGTTGTTTAAATACTAGACTAGTAAACTAGGTTTACAGAAAATGAGTAAACTAAGATGGATAGTGCAGAAATCCACTTCTGGGGCCCACTTGGTGTGTGCTGGGGCTAAGACTTAAGCTAATCATGTGCATAGGGCTGTTTTGGGTGTTCAACGCTAGCTTTGGATCCTTTTCTGGCGTTGAACTCCAACTTGCAACTTGTTTCTGGCGCTGGACGCCAGACAACAACATGGAAGTGGCGTTGAACGCCAGTTTACATTATTTTATATTTCTGGAAAGCCCTGGATGTCTACTTTTCAACGCAATTGGAAGCGCGCCATTTTGAGTCATGTAGCTCCAGAAAATCCACTTTGAGTGCAGGGAGGTCAGAATCCAACAGCATTAGCAGTCCTTTTTCATCCTGAATCAGATTTTTGCTCAGCTCCCTCAATTTCAGCTAGAAAATACCTAAAATCACAGAAAAACACACAAACTCATAGTAAAGTCCAGAAATATGAATTTTGCCTAGAAACTAATGAAAATAAACTAAAAACTAACAAAAACACACTAGAAACTATATGAAATTAACCCCAAAAAGCGTATAAAATATCCGCTCATCACCGACGAAATTACCGACGGATTTTGTCCCTCTGTGAAAGCCCCGTCGAAAATTATTTACCGACGGATTTTTTTCCGTCGAAAAATTACAGACAGATTTTTACCAGTTACCGATGGATTTTCCCTCTGTAAATTTTCTATCCATTTCCCAAAGGCGACAAACTGTCTGACAGATTTTCCGTCTTTAATTACAGACGGATTTTTCGACAGATTTTCCGTCTGTAATTTGAACTTTGGAAAATCATCCCACGTTCTGATTACAGACAGAAAATCCGTCTGTAAATCCGTCAGTAAGGTAAAATAGAATTTTTTTTTATTTTTTTAATTGCAAAATAAACTTGTTTACATACAAAATAAATATAAAAAAACTCAACTCAACTCATATAAATTATATATTATTTTTTTCTTCTTTGAGATATATGAAAAATAGATTATCTATATAATATTTCTTTGCATATAACTCTACTTATTCAATAATATACAGTTATACATCCATATGGAGTGAAAATTACATCCATGGCTCAAACATTAGTAGAGTAGTATCCTTAGAATTTTCTAAAATTTCTTGAATAATGCAAGCTAAGCTAGAGACCACTCATATGGTAAGTGTAGAACTTTATGGCAGCTATGTACACTTTCTTATGGCTGCTATGTACACTCTATTGATTCTACAATGTACACTCTATTGAAGCTACAATGGCCACAACGGCATCAGCTATGCTTGCCACGAATACTGCAGCATGCAACTGAGCATTATGTGTCCTAATTTCCTGCTTTTTTCCTCTCCTTTTGATCCTTCAGCCATCTTCCCATTGTCCTTCCTCTTAGAAAACTCCTGTAAAGCTAGTATGCAAAGGTTTACAAGAAGAATAACAAAGAAAAAGAGTAATGAATGATTGAGCTTTTATTTTTAGTATATAATCATGAGGTTGAGTGTAATGTACCCTATTTCTAAACAAGTTTTGACTGATTAAAATGTTCCAACAGTGTCATTAACCTGATTAAAATAACACAAAATTAAGGTTTTTGAATTAAGACAAATGAAATGAAACAAAAAGAACTTACATTTGATAGCACACTGACGTGTTGATTAGGAACGTGAGATCAACTCACGGTTAGAAATAGAAGCATAATGTGTGCATCTATTGATTGTAAAGTTGATAAAGTTAGGTCCTAGTTTTTTCAAAGCAATAGAAGGCTTTCAGTTTGCTTATACTTCATACAAAATAAAAACTAAACTATTATTGTCTTTCCAAGTAAGCAGACAACAATACATATAGTCTTTATAACTAGTTTCTTGCATTTTTTTATCCACTGGAAAATTAGCTCCTATCAGGTCATGGATATCTAGATCAGCAATTAATTAAGCATTGTATATCTAGTGATTACATAATTGACCAGTCAATGAGTCGAGTAAATCTGTATTATCATATTAGATTAGTGAGTACGGAAAGCATAGAACTAAGTACACATTTCCACAGGATCAAAAAGAAGCACAACATCTGATTAATTATCATGAAATAATATGCAAGTATTTCCATTAAAATCTGAGCTACCTTGAAACAACACATTTTTATATAGCACATCTTTAAAGACAGGCTCCAGAAAGCAACTCCTCCCAATTTCCACAAATTTCCTGCATCTAGCTAGTGTCCTCTTCATGAAAGCCAAAGCAACTAGCTTTGCAACCTTAGTAAGGCCATTTCTTGCGGCACTACTTCCACGGGTGGCCTATCAACAATACCGAGGGTCATTTCATAGTGTAATTCAGTTAACTCTTTCATAAACAAATTGTTATTGCATATTCACATCATAATAGTTAAAAGAAGAATCTAGAGCAATGGCAATGCTTTTAACTCATCCCTTTCTAAGTTGACACAGAAGGAAGGGAAAGACAAAGTCAAGCACAAAACTTGCAAGTAAATTTTTGTAATAAAACAAGCCAACAGTGAGGAATTAACATCATCCTACGTAAGTACCATATTAAAACTTTTCAGTTAAATAAGAAAATAAATAGCATTATTTAAAAAAAAAGAAAAACACGTTAAGAAAATGAATAGCATGTTTCAAATAACCTGTAGAACAGATCAATAAATAAATAGAAGTTAAATTACCAGCTTCTTCTTATAAGCCAACTCAACAAGTTTTTCCATAGCAACTTGCTCAAGGGCTCTGTCAGTTGAGGAAAAAACATTCAGTGATTAGTGAGGGTCCAGATAGAACTAAACATACACATTATTTCCATGAGTTTATCAAATCAAAACTCATAAGTATTAAAACCTAATCATACCGTTGTTCTATTTCCCTGCCCTCTTCTACTGCTGGAATGAGTTTCATTAAGCCCTTTCCTTTTTCAGTGACCTGCATAATTGGGCAAGGACAATCAAGGTGTAAAAAAATACCTCATGCAGATTTTCTGTCAAAACTGTTATAACTTTCACATAATGCAGCATATATACATATAAAAAGTAAAACAAAAGAAAAGAAATCCAAAAATAAATAAATAATCAATAAATAAAACAAAAGTATTAAAACCTGTTGGTGAAGTTCCTTCTGTAATTGAAGAATATCTTGATCAATAGCTTCGCAATCTCCATCAGCAAGACCAGGCTTTTATCAGACAACAAGAGATGTGCTAAAAGTTATAACAAGAGATGTGCTAAAATGTCTTTAAAGATGTGCTATTAGGGATAAGAATTATTATAGGTCTGCCAAAAGTAGAGCTAAAAAAATTAACTCTTCCACTCTGTAAAACCATAATAATTATTGGTCATGAAGTAGTACGTACAAGTAGTACTCATCAATTATATTAGGCACAAAACAGTGGTTTAATAATAACTAACAACTTCAAGCAAGGAAAAATACTACCAATCACAAATGCAAAACATGAGAAAACTTACACCCAATTTCATAAGCAATCCAAGAGGAAAAGTACCTAAATCTTGTGAATTGGGAAAAGGAAACACAGAAAACAAGTTCCGCTCTTTTTCATCTCTCTCAGGAAATTCATCAAACACATGGCAAGCATAAAAATACTGAAGCGAGACAATCTCTCAAGCATGTTCCTCCAATAACAATAACAACACAATTAACAGGGAAATTAAAATTGATACCTTGAGAAGCTCATTGGCTTCAAGTGTCTCAATGAAAGAGGTTGCAACATTGGGGGTAACGTGATTTGGTGGAGCATCCTACATGCACAATCCATATATGCAAGTGAAACGTTTCTTCCATGTATAGTATTTCCAATAACAAGTTAATTATGTGCAATAGAAATTATTAAGTGTTTCAATAACAAGTCCATATATGCAGAAGCTTAATAAAAGCCACCATAGAGATGAGTATTTCAATGTTATTGTCTAATGAAAATTTAAAATAAGCACATATATAAGAGAGTTGAAGATATTGTACCTGGTGTGATGGTTACAATCTCACACCTTCAAATCCGACCGTCACTTCAAGGTAATTTCAAAGACAGCATCAAGTCCTCTAAGCTCCCTTGGTTTTTCCTTAAAATTTTGACCAGTCTTACATACAGCACCAGAAGTTTCTGAAAACAGATTCCCCATTATTAAGAAACAATATCAATAATAAGAATGATAAAACAAACAGTTCAAAGAATCATTAAAACTAAACAGATTTGGTTATTCATTGTTAATTTCGTCTATTAAAAACATACAACATATAAGAGAAGAATATCTTCAGCCGATAATATTTATAGAGTAAAATCTGGAAGGTGATATACACTACAATACCATAAAGAGGAATGGAAGATAAACAAGCCTTCTCAATGATCAACAATGCTAACCATTCCGGGCATAACTCTGGCATCTCTATGTTGTTGTCAATCTGGAATCTCTTTCTTCGCTGATAGTAAAATAATTGATAAACCTACAACAAGCTCAATCAGCATCAACAGCAACAAGAAGATAGAAACTGCGAAGAAAAATTGATAAACCTAAAATTGGTATAGAAAAATTGAGCCCTAAGCACCAAAATCACAAAATCAGATTATACCTGAAATTCACTAAGGTAGCAAACGCGATAAGAGCGGTGGCGGAGAGAGCTCTGTGACGACGGCAATGAAGGGAGCAGACGCGACGAGAGCGGCAGAGGGAGCTCTGCAACAACGGCGACCAAGGGAGCAGACGCGACGAGAGCGGCGGCGGAAGGAGCTCGTGCGACGCAAGGGATGACAGAGAAATCGTGTGATGCGAACGGCGGCCACGGCAGAGGAAGCTCGTGCGACCAGAAAAGAAGCAGAGCTCGTGAGGAAGAAGCTCGTGTGTGAAGTGTGAATGAACGTGTGTAAATTGTGACTGAAGCTCGAGAGATTAGGGTTAAGGTAGGTTTATATCAATATTTTTCGACGGAAAATTTTAAATTACAGACGGATTTTTTGTCTGTAATAATTTAATAAAACGCAACATTTTATTTATTTAATTAAGATGGATTTTCTGTCTGTAATTATTTTCCATGGAAAAAATTAATTTTACCGACAAAATTATCGACGGATTCTGCTTTCCGTCTATAATTTATGCTAATGCATTTTTTTTGTTTTTCGACAAAAAATCCCTCTAAAATTCCGTCTGTATTTCCATGGGATAAAATCCGTCGGAAATATGCGTCTGTAATAACTAGTTTTCTAGTAGTGAGTAATTTCCTAGTCAATCTCACTCTTTTTCAGAGAAGTCGTATCTACTCCCCGATACTTGAGATCTTGATACAAGCTCGTTTCGATATCACCTATCAAAGTCGACCAAAAAATGAGTAAAACACCTTCAAATTCAATGTTGCTTTAAATTAATTCCATATTTCCTTAACTATTTGTTTGCATTGAGAGAGACTCTTCTTTTCTTGTCTTCTCTAAACTTAAATAAGCATTCTAGTTAGGTTTGTCCAATAGAGAATTAACGGTTAATTAGAAATCGAATTGGATATATTTTCATATAAAAACTTTAGCTTGTATAATATAAGATATTAATAATATAATGGCTTGATTACGAATTTAAAGAGCAATGGCCAACTGTTGAAATATCCCATAGCAAATCTTGGTCTTATATGTATGGATAAAGTTAACTATATAATTAGCTAATCAATTGAAAGTTCTCCAAACACCTTCTTCCATTGTTGATATAAGATGTCTCCTAGCTATAGCTAACTCGAGAAATAAGTTATACGTATTTGAAAATTAACAACTAAACACTTTCAAATTCAAAACAAACACAAAATAGAACAACAAAATATAACAACAATAAAATTCCATATTATAATATAAAGTTTGAATGTATAAAAAGATAAAAAAAAAACATGCATGCCTAACCAGAACCCTTTCTGTTCTTGTGAAGCTTGAAGTTAGGGTCTTCATCTTGTGGACACAAGCTTCAATGCATTCATAATAGGAATTAAAAACATATATACAATTTCGTTATCCCCAACCAACCAAATTGTAACTGTTTCATTAAAAATAAACCAACTCAAATTAAACAACTATAATAATAATTATATCATATGATTTGAATATGATCATCGTAACCAAAAGAGAAAAGAGGTTTTCTCAACTATTTTTTTATCTACACTTTGTAATTTCATACCTACTCTATATTTGCATACCTATTTTACTGTTTTGCAGGAGAAGAGAAAGGATGAGTTTTAAAACGAAAAGATAACAAAAAAAGAACCTCTATAGCAGGTAGAACCTATGATTGATAAGATAACTTATACCGAATCCCAAACCTAATAAAAAGAACCTATATAGCAGGAAGAACCTATGATTTTAGGGTAAGCTATGATTTTAAGGTTAGCTATAGAAGCAAATAATCAAAATTTAGGAAAATGTTATTTTTGAGAAAACTCAAAAGTCTAAGATGACATATATCATCTCTAAACAAGTAGGAAGAAGGAAAAAAACTATGGAATTCATATTATTTTGAGAGATATAATTAGAATTCAGAACAATTATAATAATAAATAGGGTGATGGAAATCACAAAATTATACTGGCACACATTATTTTAATTCGCTGATAAGGTACTTATTGAGTTCATTACAAGTTAGGTCGATGTTCCGAGAACGTTAAAGAATTCGACGCAAAACTGAAAGAGAACGATGCCGAAATTAGAGGTGGTGGTTCCAAGGGAATGTTCAAGGCACTGGCTATTGCGGATGATAAGGACAAGGCTAAGGAGCTGCAAAAGGAGATTGAAGCCGAAGCCAAAGAAAAATAAGGTGATGACAAAGACAGAAATAACAATTGAATAGAGAATACATTGGTTGCTTTGATTTGTTTAGGAATGGTAATGAGAATCAAAGATTTGTGAAATTTAAGAATAAGAATGATTTTCTTGTTGATGGTGTTTTGGATTTGGAAACTAGTAATGGAGGGGTTAGAATTGGTTTTGAAATTCGTGGTGGTTTTGGAACATTTGCAGCTAGAATAGTTGAGAGGAGTGTTACGGTGATTATTAACACTCTTAATGTTAATGCACCATTTAGTGAGCAGTAAGAGGGATTTTTGCTCTTTTGGTGACAAAGCTAGCAACTAAGACAAACGGCGTCATTTTGAAGTAAGGGGGCTTATCTACATCAAACTTTTTTGTTAGGTCTGACAAACCCATATGAACGGAGGGATTCCTATTTCTAACTTTTAAAGTGGTCAGAAATTTAAAAGTATTTTTAAATGGTCAGGAACAGAAATGTCTATGGGACAAAATGTCAAGAACCTATTTGTCCTTTTCTCAAGATTTTATTCAATGAAAAAGGTCTTTTTTAATTTTTTATCATATTTGACAAATTCCTAGCAGTAAAAATAAAATGATTAGAAAAGTAAAAAATATTTTTTACATAATAAATAAATATGAAAATACTTTTATATTGTTCTATCTAAACATAATTGATAGATAAAAAAATATTTTTATATGAAATATTTAAATATAAAATTATTTCTACTTTTTTATAAAATCTTAAAAAAATAATTCAACAAAAAATATTTTTTTTTAAAATTCATCCAAATAACTCTTTTTTTTTGGACTTGGCATATCCGGCCCACATAACCAGAACCGAACCCAACCCACATCTTTACCCCCAAAATAACCCGCCAACCCACCTAAATGGCCAAATCCCAAATCTTCTCCTCCAACGCTTACTATCTCTGAAGAAATCAAAGCTACCAAAGCTTTTCCTCATGATTCAATAAGATTGTTGCATGGAGCTAAGACCCAATTCCTCCACTCTCGCCTATGGTCTAACCCCAAGTTCAATGAAACAGCCTATATAAGTCTACCGTTGTCGCCGATCGCAACTGCCGCTCTCCCCCAATTTGAGTCCCCTGTTTTTCATTCTACATGGATGCCCCTTGTGATTCCTCGAATTGAATCCGACCAGTCGCCCATTTGTATGTGGTTGTATTATTATTGGACTGCATTAGCCGATGCAGTGAAGAAGATCCTGCTCGAGAGTTGTGACAGCCCCAATCCTCACGGTTGGTTTTCGGCATGCGCTGAAGCTCTCGGTGACCACCACCATAGCCCCTCCTCTCTTCCTTTTTTGGCTCCTCACTGTTCACAATTATACTCCCCTGCGCTGCTGATGGGTAATCCTGTGTCTCAACTCTGGCTTTATCTCTATCCCCTGTTTCCGCTTCCCTTCTTATCGGTAAAATCTCTTATTTTTAATATCTTTGTTGGCTAGTGGAAATTGACCCCCAATTGATATGTTTCTGTATATTATGACTTTGCTAAATTGATGCAAACCCTGCTTCTGTTTTGATTGTTTTCATAATTTGAATCAGTGGATTGACTATCCACTGCCTCTGTATTTCATTCTCCACTGCCATCGTTTCCAGTAGGTGAGCTAAATTGTTGCCATCTCTTGGAGTCCAGGTAGCTCCCACATCCAGAGCCTCATCCAGCAATTGGAGAATGTCTCTGATAATTGCATCTGCTTCTGCCACTGGTACCTTTGCTTTAATTGCTTGAATTAGAGGTAAGCAATCTAATTCAATTATGCATTTCATTAATTGAAGATTTTTAAAGGGAATGAGAGCCTCTCTGTATGCTTGAGCATCTGTTGCTAATGCTGACACTGTCTTGAATATTGTTGTTGACCCAGTCATAATTTTTCCTTGCCAATCTCTGACTACCACTGCTGCAACTGCTGTGCCTATTTCCTTTTGGAAAGATACATTTGTATTCATGATGGGTGAAAATCAAATTCCACACCAAAACTCACCGGCAAGTGTATCGGGTCGCATAAAGTAGTAATAACTCACAAGAGTAAGGTCGATCCCACAGGGATTGATGGATCAAGCAATTTTAGTGGTTGATTAGTTTAGTCATGCTAAAATTGGTGAATTGAGTGAGAATGTAACCAACAGAAAGGAAATTGCTAGGAATTTAAAGATGTAGAAAGTAAATTGCAGTGAAAGTAAAGAGCAGAATGTAAATTAGATGAAGCTTAAATGACAAGAAAAGTAAAATTATAGCAGATCTCACTTACAGGAAGTAAATTGACAGAACCTTAAAGAACAAGAAATGTAAATTGCATCAAGTGTAAATCAGCAGAATGTAGATTGGACAAAAGCTTACAGAGCAAGAAAAGTAAATTGCAGCAAAATGTAAAGGGGGATGGGTGCTAGAATTTAAATGAAGCAGTAGATTGATGAGCGGATAATTTATACGCTTTTTGACACTGTTTTTAGTATGTTTTTAGTAGAATCTAGTTACTTTTAGGGATGTTTTCATTAGTTTTTATGATAAATTCACATTTCTGGACTTTACTATGAGTTTGTGTGTTTTTCTGTGATTTCAGGTATTTTCTGGCTGAAATTGAGGGACTTGAGCAAAAATCAGATTCAGAGGTTGAAAAAGGACTGCTGATGCTGTTGGATTCTGACCTCCCTGCACTCAAAGTAGATTTTCTAGAGCTACAGAACTCGAAATGGCGCGTTTCCAATTGCGTTGGAAAGTAGACATCCAGGGCTTTCCAGCAATATATAATAGTCCATACTTTGGACAAGAATTGATGACGTAAACTGGCGTTCAACGCCAGCCTTCTGCCAAATCTGGCGTCCAGCGCCAGAAAAGGATCCAAAACCAGAGTTGAACGCCCAAACTGACACAGAAACTGGCGTTCAACTCCACAAATGGCCTCTGCACGTGCAACACTCAGGCTCAGCCCAAACACACACCAAGTGGGCCCAGGAAGTGGATTTATGCATCAATTACTTACTCATGTAAACCCTAGTAGCTAGTTTATTATAAATAGGACCTCTTACTATTGTATTTGACATCTTTGGATTACCTTATGATCCTTTGATCACGTTTTAGACGGCTGGCCATCTCGGCCATGCCTGGACCTCCACTTATGTATTTTCATACGGTAGAGTTTCTACACTCCATAGATTAAGGTGTGGAGCTCTGCTGTTCCTCAAAGATTAATGCAAAGTACTACTATCTTCTATTCAATTCTTCTTATTTCGTTTCTAAGATATCCATTCGCACCCAAGAACGTGATGAAGGTGATGATTATGTGTGACGCTCATCACCATCTCCCCTATGAACGCGTGCCTGACAAACACTTCTGTTCTACATGAATTAAGCTAGAATGAGTATCTCTTAGATCTCCTAACCAGAATCTTCGTGGCGTAAGCTAGAATGATGGCGGCATTCAAGAGAATCCGGAAGGTCTAAACCTTGTCTGTGGTATTCTGAGTAGGATTCAATGATTGAATGACTGTGACGAGCTCCTAACTCGCGATTGCAGGGCGTTAGTGACAGACGCAAAAGGATAGTAAATCCTATTCCAGCATGATCGAGAACCGACAGATGAATAGCCGTGCCGTGACAGGGTGCGTGAGCATATTATTCACTGAGAGGATAAGATGAAGCCATTGGCAAGGGTGATGCCTCCAGACGATTAGCCGTGCCGTGACAGGGCATTGGATCATTTTCCCGTGATATGACCGAAAGTAGCCGTTGACAGTGGTGATGTATCACATAAAGCCAGCCATGGGAAGGAGTAAGACTGATTGGATGAAGATAGCAGGAAAGCAGAGGTTCAGAGGAACGAAAAGTATCTCCATTCGCTTATCTGAAAGTTCTACCAATGATTTACATAAGTATCTCTATCCCTTTTATTGTTTATTTGAATCTAATAAAATATCATGTTTAAATCCGCCTGACTGAGATTTACAAGGTGACCATAGCTTGCTTCATACCAACAATCTCCGTGGGATTCGACCCTTACTCACGTAAGGTATTACTTGGACGACCCAGTGCACTTGCTGGTTAGTTGTATCGAAGTTGTGACAATTATGAATTAAGATCAAAGCACCAAGCTTTGGAGCCATTACCAGGATTTGTTCGAGCCTGGAGATCACAATTTCGTGCACCAAGTTTTTGGCGCCGTTGCCGGGGATTGTTCGAGTTTGGACAACTGACGGTTCATCTTGTTACTCAGATTAGGTAATTTTCTTTTTGTTTTATTTTCAAAAATTTTTCAAAAAAAATTTCTAAAATTTTCTCATCTGTTTTCGAAAAAAAAAATAAAAATGTTTTCAAAAATAAATTATTCTATGGCTTCGAAATTTTTAAGAATGAATTCTAGTGTTTCATGAAATATGTTGAATCATATCTGGCTGTAAAGCCATACCCAAACTACTTTGGGATTGGTATTCAACTAATCACCCCAGCCCATGTAATTATATGTTGCAGCCTGGCTGGCTGTAAAGCCATGTCTAAATTCATTTGGACTGAGGCAGCAATTTGTTATCAAGAGCAAGCTAGTTGGAGTTAATCCACCTGCTACTGTTTCTGATCACCTGCTGAAGCTTGGCTGGCCATTGGCCATGTCTAGTGTTTTGGACTGGAGCTTTCTTTGAAAGCTTGGCTGGCTAGTGAGCCATGTCTAATTCCTGGACTGAAGCTTTAGACTAACATGGCAAGATTCCTGGAATTCATATTAAAAATTTTGGAATCCTTATTTTTTCTTTTTTTCATATAATTTTCGAAAAAATCCAAAAAAATTAGAAAATCATAAAAATCAAAAAATATTTTTTTCTTGTGTGAGTCTTGAGTCATATCATAAGTTTGGTGTCACTTGCATATGCATCTTGTATTTTTCAAAAAAAAAATTTCATGCATTCATAGTGTTCTTCATGATCTTCAAGTTGTTCTTGGTAAGTCTTCTTGTTTGATCTTGATGAATTTTTGTTTTGTGTCTTTTCATGTTTATCATATGCATTCTTGAATTCTTAGTGCGTAAGCATTAAAGAATTCTAAGTTTGGTGTCTTGCATGTTTTCTTTGCATTAAAAATTTTTCAAAAAATATGTTCTTGATGTTCATCATGACATTCAAAGTGTTCTTGGTGTTCATCTTGACATTCATAGCATTCTTGCATGCATCACATGTTTTGATCTAAAAATTTCATGCATTGCATCTTTTTAGTGTTTTTCTCTTGCATCATAAAAATTCAAAAATCAAAAAAAAAAAAAAATAGCTTTCCTATTTTCTCTCATCAAATTCGAAAATTTGGAGTTGACTTTTTCAAAAATTTTTAAAATCAAGTTGTTTCTCATGAGTCAAATCAAATTTTCAATTTGAAAATCTTATCTTTTTCAAAATCTTTTTCAAAAATCAAATCTTTTTCAAAATTCTTAGTTATTTTCGAAAATTTCAAAAATATTTTTGAAAAATCTTTTTCTTATTTTTATACCAAATTTTCGAAAATAACTTAATCAATTAATGTTTTGATTCAAAAATTTGAAGTTTGTTACTTGCTTGTTAAGAAAGATCCAAACTTTAAGTTCTAGAATCATATCTTGTGATTTCTTATGAATCAAGTCATTAATTGAGATTTTAAAAATCAAATCCTTTTCAAAAACTAATTTCTATCATATCTTTTCAAAAAAATATCTTCTCATCTTATCTTTTTCAAAAATAACTTTTCAAAATATCTTTTCTAACTTCCTAACTTCTTATCTTTTCAAAATTTGTTTCAACTAACTAACTAACTTTTTGTTTGTTTCTTAACTTTTTCAAAACTACCTAACTAACTCTCTCTCTCTAATTTTCGAAAATATCTCCCCCTTTTTCAAAAATTTCTTTTTAATTAACTAATAATTTTTATTTCAAAAATTTTCGAAAAAAAAAATTACTAACAATTTTCAAAAACCAATTTTCAAAAAATCACTAACCCTTTTTCAAAATAATTTTCGAAAATTATACCTCCCCCATCCTATTCTATTTATTCATTCATATCCTAACATCTCATCTCACATCTCTTCCATTCGTACAGTTGCATTTCTTCCTTTACATCACATTCTTTGTCTCCCCCTTCTCTTCCACTCACAAAGGGATCCCTATACTGTGGTATAGAGGATCTCTATTATTATTATCATTTTTCTGGCCATTCTTCCTTGTCATATGAGCGGGAGCAAGGATAAGAACATTCTTGTGGAAGCAGATCCAGAACCTGAAAGGACTCTGAAGAGAAAATTAAGAGAAGCTAAAATACAACAATCCAGAGATAACCTTTCAGAAATTTTCGAACAGGCAGAGGAGATGGCAGCCGAAAATAATAATAATGTAAGGAAGATGCTTGGTGACTTCACTGCACCTAATTCCAATCTACATGGAAGAAGCATCTCCATTCCTGCCATTGGAGCAAACAACTTTGAGCTGAAACCTCAATTAGTTTCTCTGATGCAGCAGAACTGCAAGTTTCATGGACTTCCATCTGAAGATCCTTTTCAGTTCTTAACTGAATTCTTGCAGATATGTGATACTGTTAAGACTAATGGAATAGATCCTGAAGTCTACAGGCTCATGCTTTTCCCTTTTGCTGTAAGAGACAGAGCTAGATTATGGTTGGATTCTCAACCTAAAGACAGCCTGAACTCTTGGGATAAGCTGGTCATGGCTTTCTTAGCCAAGTACTTTCCTCCTCAAAAGCTGAGCAAGCTTAGAGCTGATGTTCAAACCTTCAGACAGAAAGAAGGTGAATCTCTCTATGAAGCTTGGGAAAGATACAAACAGTTGACCAAAAAGTGTCCTTCTGACATGCTTTCAGAATGGACCATCCTAGATATATTCTATGATGGTCTGTCTGAGTTATCTAAGATGTCATTGGATACTTCTGCAGGTGGATCCATTCACCTAAAGAAAACACCTGCAGAAGCTCAAGAACTCATTGACATGGTTGCTAATAACCAGTTCATGTACACTTCTGAAAGGAATCCTGTGAACAATGGGACGCCTATGAAGAAGGGAGTTCTTGAGGTTGATACTCTGAATGCCATATTGGCTCAGAACAAAATATTGACTCAGCAAGTCAATATGATCTCTCAGAGTCTGCATGGAATGCAAGCTGCATCCAACAGTACTCAAGAGGCATCTTCTGAAGAGGAAGCCTATGATCCTGAGAACCCTGCAATAGCAGAGGTAAATTATTTAGGTGAAACTTATGGAAACACCTATAACTCAACATGGAGAAATCATCCAAATTTCTCATGGAAGGATCAGAAGCCTCAACAAGGCTTTAACAATGGTGGAAGAAACAGGTTTAGCAATAGCAAACCTTTTCCATCATCAACTCAGCAACAGACAGAGAACTCTGAACAAAATGCTTCTAATTTAGCAAATCTAGTCTCTGATCTATCTAAGGCCACTGTAAGTTTCATGAATGAAACAAGGTCTTCCATTAGAAATCTGGAAGCACAAGTGGGCCAGCTGAGTAAAAGGATCACTGAAATCCCTCCTAGTACTCTCCCAAGCAATACAGAAGAGAACCCAAAAGGAGAGTGCAAGGCCATTGACATAAGTGCCATGGCCGAACCTGTGAGGAGAGGAGAGGACGTGAATCCCAAGGAGGAAGACCTCCTGGGACGTCCAGTGATCAATAAGGAGCTTCCCTCTGAGGAACCAAAGGAATCTGAGGCTCATCTAGAGACCATAGAGATTCCATTGAACCTCCTTATGCCCTTCATGAGCTCTGACAAGTATTCCTCTTCAGAAGAGAATGAGGATGTTACTGAAGAGCAAACTGCCAAGTTTCTTGGTGCAATCATGAAGCTGAATGCCAAATTATTTGGCATTGATACTTGGGAAGTTGAACCTCCCTTGTTCATCAATGAACTAAGTGATCTGGATCAACTGACATTGCCTCAGAAGAGACAGGATCCTGGAAAGTTCATAATACCCTGCACCATAGGCACCATGATCTTTAAGGCTCTGTGTGACCTTGGTTCAGGAATAAACCTCATGCCCCTCTCTGTAATAGAGAAACTGGGAATCTATGGGGTGCAAGCTGCTAAAATCTCACTAGAGATGGCAGACAGCTCAAGAAAACAGGCTTATGGACAAGTAGAGGATGTGTTAGTAAAGGTTGAAGGCCTTTACATCCCTGCTGATTTCATAATCCTGGATACTGGAAAGGAAGAGGATGAATCCATCATCTTAGGAAGACCTTTCTTGGCCACAGCAAGAGCTGTGATTGATGTTGACAGAGGTGAAATAGTCCTTCAATGGAATGAGAACTCCCTTGTATTCAAAACTCAAGGATCTCCCTCTGCAACCATGGAGAGGAAGCAGGAAAAGCTTCTCTACAAGCAGAGTCAACCAAAGCCCCCACAGTCAAACTCTAAGTTTGGTGTTGGGAGGCCACAACCAAACTCTAAGTTTGGTGTTGAACTCCCATATCCAAACTCTAATTTTGGTGTTGGAGAGTCTCAACAAAGCTCTGCACATCTGTGAGGCTCTATGAGAGCCCACTGTCAAGCTATTGACATTAAAGAAGCGCTTGTTGGGAGGCAACCCAATGTTTATCTAATTCTTATTTTTATTGTTTTTCATGTTTTCTTAGGTGCATGATCATGTGGAGTCACAAAATAAATATAAAAATTGAAAACGGAATCAAAAACAGCAGAAGAAAAATCACACCCTGGAGGAGCATCTGTCTGGCGTTCAGCGCCAGAACAGAGCATGGTTCTGGCGCTGAACGCCCAAAATGGGCATCTTCTGGGCGCTGAACACCAGAACAGGCATGGTTCTGGCGTTCAACGCCAGAAATGGCACACAGATGGGCGTTGAACGCCCAAAATGGCCACCAACCTGGCGCTGAACACCCAGAGTTGGGTACAAAGGCATTTTTACATGCCTAATGGGTGCAGGGATGTAAATGCCTTGACACCTCAGGATCTGTGGACCCCACAGGATCCACTCAGGATCTGTGGACCCCACAGGATCATCTCAGGATCTGTGGACCCCACAGGATCATCTCAGGATCTGTGGACCCCACAGGATCCCCACCTACCTCCACTCACCTCTTCTCACCACTCTCTTTCACACAACCCCATAAACACTCTTCCCAAAAACCCTTCACCTATCACCTCAATCTCTCTTCCCCATCACCTCTTCACCACTCACATCCATCCACTCTTCCCCATAAACCTACCTCATAAACTCCACCTACCTTCAAAATTCAAAACCAATTTCCCACCCAAACCCACCCATATGGCCAAACCAATACCCCCCTCCCTTCCCTATATAAAGACCTCCATTCTTCATCAAATTCACACAACACACCCCTCTACACTCTCCTTGGCCGAAACCACCTCTCCCTCTCCCTCTCCATATTTCTTCTTCTTCTTCTTCTATTCTTTTGTTTATTGCTCGAGGGCGAGCAATATTCTAAGTTTGGTGTGGTAAAAGCATAGCTTTTTTGTTTTTCCATTACCATTGATGGCACCTAAGACCGGAGAATCCTCTAGAAGAGGCAAAGGGAAGATAATAGCTTCCACTTCCGAGTCATGGGAGATGGAAAGGTTCATCTCCAAAGCCCATCAAGACCACTTCTATGATGTTGTGGCCAAGAAAAAGGTGATCCCTGAGGTCCCTTTTGAACTCAAAAGAAATGAGTATCCGGAGATCCGACATGAAATTCAAAGAAGAGGTTGGAAAGTTCTAACAAACCCCATCCAACAAGTCGGCATCTTAATGGTTCAAGAGTTCTATGCCAATGCATGGATCACCAAGAACCATGATCAAAGTAAGAACCCGGATCCAAAGAACTATGTTACAATGGTTCGGGGGAAATACTTGGATTTTAGTCCGGAAAATGTGCGGTTGGCGTTCAACTTACCATACATGGAAGAGAACGCACGCCCCTACACAAGGAGAGTCAACTTTGATCAAAGGTTGGACCATGTCCTTATGGACATATGTGTAGAAGGAGCTCAATGGAAGATTGACTCCAAAGGCAAGCCGGTTCAACTAAGAAGATTGGACCTCAAGCCTGTAGCTAGAGGATGGTTGGAGTTCATTCAATGCTCAATCATCCCCACTAGCAACCGGTCTGAAGTTACTATAGACCGGGCCATCATGATCCATAGCATCATGACTGGAGAAGAGGTGGAAGTTCATGAGATTATACCTCAAGAACTCTACAAGGTGGCTGACAAGTCCTCCACCATGGCAAGGTTAGCCTTTCCTCACCTCATTTGCCACCTATGCAATTCAGCTGGGATTGACATAGAGGGAGATATCCTCATCAAAGAGGACAAGCCCATCACTAAGAAAAAGATGGAGCAAGCAAGAGAGCCCAGTCATGGAGCTCAAGAGGCGCAAGAAGCTCACTTCCATGAGATTCCGGAAATGCCTCAAATGCACTTTCCTCCACAAAACTATTGGGAGCACATCAACACCTCCCTAGAAGAATTGAGTTCCAATATGGGACAACTAAGGGTGGAACATCAAGAGCACTCCATCATGCTTCATGAAATAAGAGAAGATCAAAAAGCAATGAGGGAGGAGCAACAAAGACAAGGAAGAGACATAGAAGAGCTCAAGGACATCATTGGTTTCTCAAGAAGGAAACGCCACCATCACTAAGGTGGATTCATTCCTTGTTCTTCTTCCTTCTGTTTTTCGTTTTCTATGTTATGTGCTTATCTATGTTTGTGTCTTCATTACATGATCATTAGTAGTTAGTAACTTTGTCTTAAAGATATAAATGTCCTATGAATCCATCACCTCTCTTAAATAAAAACTGTTTTAATTCAAAAGAACAAGAAGTACATGAGTTTCAAATTTATCCTTGAACTTAGTTTAATTATATTGATGTGGTGACAATGCTTCTTGTTTTCTGAATGTATGCTTGAACAGTGCATATGTCTTTTGAAGTTGTTGTTTAAGAATGTTAAATATGTTGGCTCTTGAAAGAATGATGACTAGGAGACATGTTATTTGATAATCTGAAAAATCATAAAAATGATTCTTGAAGCAAGAAAAAGCAGCAAAGAACAAAGCTTGCAGAAAAAAAAAAAAAGGGGCGAAAAAAAATAGAAAAAAAAATAATATAGAAAGAAAAAGAAAAAGCAAGCAGAAAAAGCCAATAACCCTTAAAACCAAAAGGCAAGGGCAAAATAAAAAGGATCCCAAGGCTTTGAGCATCAGTGGATAGGAGGGCCTAAAGGAATAAAATCCTGGTCTAAGCGGCCAAAACAAGCTGTCCCTAACCATGTGCTTGTGGCGTGTAGGTGTCAAGTGAAAACTTGAGACTGAGCGGTTAAAGTCAAGGTCCAAAGCAAAAAAAAAGGAGTGTGCTTAAGAACCCTGGACACCTCTAATTGGGGACTCTAGCAAAGCTGAGTCACAATCTGAAAAGGTTCACCCAATTATGTGTATGTGGCATTTATGTATCCGGTGGTAATACTGGAAAACAAAGTGCTTAGGGCCACGGACAAGACTCATAAAGAAGCTGTGTTCAAGAATCATCATACTGAACTAGGAGAATCAATAACACTATCTGAACTCTGAGTTCCTATAGATGCCAATCATTCTGAACCTCAATGGATAAAGTGAGATGCCAAAACTATTCAAGAGGCAAAAAGCTATAAGTCCCGCTCATTTGATTGGAGCTATGTTTCATTGATAGTTTGGAATTTATAGTATATTCTCTTCTTTTTATCCTATTTGATTTTCAGTTGCTTGGGGACAAGCAACAATTTAAGTTTGGTGTTGTGATGAGCGGATAATTTATACGCTTTTTGACACTGTTTTTAGTATGTTTTTAGTAGAATCTAGTTACTTTTAGGGATGTTTTCATTAGTTTTTATGATAAATTCACATTTCTGGACTTTACTATGAGTTTGTGTGTTTTTCTGTGATTTCAGGTATTTTCTGGCTGAAATTGAGGGACTTGAGCAAAAATCAGATTCAGAGGTTGAAAAAGGACTGCTGATGTTGTTGGATTCTGACCTCCCTGCACTCAAAGTGGATTTTCTAGAGCTACAGAACTCGAAATGGCGCGCTTCCAATTGCGTTGGAAAGTAGACATCCAGGGCTTTCCAGCAATATATAATAGTCCATACTTTGGCCAAGAATTGACGACGTAAACTGGCGTTCAACGCCAGCCTTCTGCCCAAATCTGGCGTCCAGCGCCAGAAAAGGATCCAAAGCCAGAGTTGAACGCCCAAACTGGCACAGAAACTGGCGTTCAACTCCACAAATGGCCTCTGCACGTGCAACACTCAGGCTCAGCCCAAACACACACCAAGTGGGCCCAGGAAGTGGATTTATGCATCAATTACTTACTCATGTAAACCCTAGTAGCTAGTTTATTATAAATAGGACCTCTTACTATTGTATTTGACATCTTTGGATTACCTTATGATCCTTTGATCACGTTTTAGGGGGCTGGCCATCTCGGCCATGCCTGGACCTCCACTTATGTATTTTCATACGGTAGAGTTTCTACACTCCATAGATTAAGGTGTGGAGCTCTGCTGTTCCTCAAAGATTAATGCAAAGTACTACTATCTTCTATTCAATTCTTCTTATTTCGTTTCTAAGATATCCATTCGCACCCAAGAACGTGATGAAGGTGATGATTATGTGTGACGCTCATCACCATCTCCCCTATGAACGCGTGCCTGACAAACACTTCTGTTCTACATGAATTAAGCTAGAATGAGTATCTCTTAGATCTCCTAACCAGAATCTTCGTGGCGTAAGCTAGAATGATGGCGGCATTCAAGAGAATCCGGAAGGTCTAAACCTTGTCTGTGGTATTCTGAGTAGGATTCAATGATTGAATGACTGTGACGAGCTCCTAACTCGCGATTGCAGGGCGTTAGTGACAGACGCAAAAGGATAGTAAATCCTATTCCAGCATGATCGAGAACCGACAGATGAATAGCCGTGCTGTGACAGGGTGCGTGAGCATATTATTCACTGAGAGGATAAGATGAAGCCATTGGCAAGGGTGATGCCTCCAGACGATTAGCCGTGCCGTGACAGGGCATTGGATCATTTTCCCGTGAGATGACCGAAAGTAGCCGTTGACAGTGGTGATGTATCACATAAAGCCAGCCATGGGAAGGAGTAAGACTGATTGGATGAAGATAGCAGGAAAGCAGAGGTTCAGAGGAACGAAAAGTATCTCCATTCGCTTATCTGAAAGTTCTACCAATGATTTACATAAGTATCTCTATCCCTTTTATTGTTTATTTGAATCTAATAAAATATCATGTTTAAATCCGCCTGACTGAGATTTACAAGGTGACCATAGCTTGCTTCATACCAACAATCTCCGTGGGATTCGACCCTTACTCACGTAAGGTATTACTTGGACGACCCAGTGCACTTGCTGGTTAGTTGTATCGAAGTTGTGACAATTATGAATTAAGATCAAAGCACCAAGCTTTGGAGCCATTACCAGGATTTGTTCGAGCCTGGAGATCACAATTTCGTGCACCATAGATCTTGGAACAATTGCAGAGGAATTAAATTGCAGGAAAGTAAATTGAGAGCAATGAGAACAGAAAGCAATGAGAACAGAAGATTAAAATCAAGCTCATGTATATTGAATTGTAAAATTACGGAAAGGGAAATTTGTAGTAGAGAAGGAATTTGAATCTTGCATAAGCCAATTTGAATTCAAGATTGAAAAGTAAAAGTGCAGAAGAATTAAAAGTGTTTCAAAGAGGACTTTCTATTCTACCCTACTCCTAATGCTCTCTAGCAGAGCCCGCCTACTTTAATGAAATGGAAATGATGCCTTTATATAGGCTTTACAAAATGAAAATAAAATTGAAATTGAAAATAAATTACAATTTAAATGAAATTCCTATCTAGCTTGTTCTTGTGCCTTTGAGTGATGGTATGGGCTTTGCTTGCTTTGGATTTGAATGAGAGTGGATCCGGATGCATTTGGTGACTTGGGTCAAGTGGCATAGGTTAGGAGTGGCTTTGGTTCAAGTGGCATGGGTTGGAGTTGCTTTGGTTCAAGTGGCATGGGTTGGAGGCATGTGTGAACCTTCTAGGGGAGCGCTCTGCTTGAATTCTTGAGCGCTACTCCTACTTGTGTGCCTTGTCCGTGTCAAGGCACGCACCTAGCGCTCACATTTTGAGCGCTCCGCTCACTCTTTGAGCACTACACTTTATTGCTTCCCTGGGCCAGCTTTGAACCCAACTATCTTGGCCAAGAGAGCACAAAAAGTTGAGGAAAGGGAGCGTAGCACTTGAATTTTCCAACGCTTCCTCTTGGTGAGTCGTGCTTTGTGTATGCTTGGCTTTCATTGGTTCCCAAAAGGGCACGAAAAAGGTAGCTAATGGGAGCGTTGTGCTTGTGTTTTTGAGCGCTACTCTTCATTTGCTTGGTTCCCCTCTTCGAGCCTTGGTGAGAGCACTTGCTTGGTTGGTTTTTGGGCCTTAAAGATGCCTATCAATTGGAGAGCTCTGAATGTCAGCTTTCCAACGCAACTAGAATGGAATCAATTGGACATCTGTAGCCCAAGTTATGGCCCTTTGAAAGAGGCATGGTCATACTGTCACAAGGCTTAAGAAAAGCCCAAAAAAGTGAAAAAATTTGAGCGTAGTGCTCTCTTTAATGAGCGCTAGGCTTTGTTTCTTTCATTCCTTGGCTTCATGGTCATGGGCCTTGCTTTCAAAAGCGTGGCCTAAGGTTCCAAAGCATGCTCAAACTTCAAAAGTGTGCCAAAAATTCCTTTTTCCACCATTTCTTTACCTACAAGCAACCAAACAACTAATCAAGGCTCCACCAAAATCACTAGATCTTTGCATCATTTAATTAATCAATTAATTATAGCATAAAACCTATGATTTTGTATAAAATGAATGATGTTTGATTGATTCAAGATAATCATGAAAATCCATTCAAACTACTTACTTTTTGTTCAAGAATGCATGAAAACCAAGTGAAAACTAATGAAATAGGCTTGTGAAACTAGCCTAAGATGACTTGTCATCATAACACCAAAGTTAAATCTTGCTTGTCCCCAAGCAAGGAAAGAATCATGCAATAAAGATTGACAATCCAAGGTAAGAAGAATAGCATCTCAATGTTCATGGTTTGGCTAGTTTTCTATGCATGCCACAGTCACAAAAGAAAAGTAAATGATTGATGCTTCTATCTAGCTCAATTTATGAAATCTTTTCTTTATATTTCTTCCTTGAAACAAGCTTTTGATTTTCTTATTAGCGTCTCCTTTTGGGTGCTTTGCTCCATGAGTTGATAACAAAGCTACGACTCTAAATGCTTTGTTTTCAAGTATTACCACTTGATACATAAGCACCACAAGCATTTAATTAGAGGTTCTTTTTTAGCTAATTTGTTTCTTTTCTTGACTCTCTAATCATTGATGCTCAGAACCTTGAGCTTTGAGGGAATGCTTTTGCACTTGAGCCTAGCCTTGACTTCTAAGTGTTTTGTTTTCAAGCTTTTTGCTTGATACATAAACACCACAAGTACTTAACAATGAAATTGTCATTGGTACTTAGAGCCTTCAGCTTTCTCATTCTTTCCCTTTTTCTTTTCTTGCCTTAATTTGCAATTGCTTCTTCAAGGTTTTCATGATTTCAAAAAAATTTCATAAAATGTCATAGATAAAAACTTCAATTAAATAAAATCCAATGCAATTGAGCAACAATTAATCATACTAGCCTTCCAATACTTGTATGCACATGCTAAATGCTTCTTTAATGACCCTGTTTGTTTAAGATCATGATACTTTATTGCTTTTGAATTCACAAAACTCAAGTTGGTAGTCATAATGTCACAACATGTTACAAATCAAGATTCAGGCTATGCTTATTCATACCACACATGTATACAGAGAAGATAAAGACACTCATGCAATTTACAGTGCTAGAAGTAATTAGGAGGAGAAAGGAGCGTTACCACCTTATGGTCTATCTTTCTTGTTGTTGTCCTTTTCCTCTTATTCTTCCCTTTCCCTTGCCAACTCAGAATGCTTGCTCATCCTCAAGAAATAACTAGAACAATGGCTATGGGGCTAAGATGGATCATGAATGTCTTACACAATGAAATGTTAGCAGTACATGTGTTTTAAGCAAGCAAGATTAAGGATAACAATCAAGGCACAAGAGACAGAGACATTATGATTGCAAAAATAAGAAGGTGTGCATGATACATTGCATAAGGAAGAGTGGCACACCAAACTTAGTGTGACACTTTCACTTGGACTTGATGCAAGTATCCAGTAAAGATTGGAAGCAAATTTTGTTGCATAGCAACACCAAACTTAGAATGCAACCATATGTCAATTTATTTGAACTAAAACAAAGCAAATGAAACTGTTATATGCTAAGTACAATCACCAAGCCAAGAATTTGTCATGAATAAGGATCTCTTGGTGATGTATTAACAAAAATAGTCAATAGAAGAAAGTATTAAAAATAAGGAAATGACTGAAACAAAGAGAAAACTAAAATTGTCTAACTAAAAGAAAGATAACACTGCGAAGGGCATTATGATTATGTAGACAAGTGGTGTTGCTTAATGAATTGCATAGAAAATTAAGTGGCACACCAAACTTAGAATCTTAGTGTGACACTTTCATTTTTTATGCAATCCTCTAGGAAGATTGAATACAAATTGTTGCAGGGCAACACCAAACTTAGAATGTAATCATATGCCACTTTATTGAAATTTAAACAAAACAGACAGAGAAAATGAACAAAGCAAAGAAATGAAATATTACCTAAGGTTGGGTTGCCTCCCAACAAGCGCTCTTTTAGTGTCATTAGCTCGACATGTTGTTCTTCACTTTCTTCCTCTTCTTCCAGTTTGTTAAGACGAATGACTTCAAGGGGAGAGATGAACCAGCTAGTGTCCCCTGTCTTGGCCTCTCCTCAGTAAGCTTTCTTTTGTTAATGGCTTGATTGAGCTTGCTTGCTGGATCAGGGGTGGGATTGGTGCTCTTATTAGTTGCCTTCACTTCTTGGTTATCAGTGCTTAGTGGTTGTGTGATTATTGGAGCTTTATCTTCATCAAGAGCCTTTTGAATTGGTAGTTCCATGAGCTCTTCCTCTATGTACTTCTCTGCTTCACTTGAGTGTGAATTCTCTTGATTGACTTCTTCACTTTCTTGTTCTTCCACTTCCTCTTTTGCACCCAACATTTGACTTAATAGCACTTTCATGGAGGTGGTTTGTTGTTCTTCCCAAGATTTCTTCATCTCCTCTTCATATCTTTTAATCATGGATTCAGGTGCTGAGACATTTTGGTTCAGGGAAGTTTGTGAGGGTTGTGAGTTTTCATGTTCCCTTGTCATCTCAAGTGGCTTTTGTAGATATGTCTTTTCAGGTTCAAACACCTCTACCACCTCATTCTGCATTGAAATTTTGCTTGACACAGATGCCTCTTCTTCTTGCTCTTCCACTTCCTCCTTCACATCCACCAATTGGTCTTCATCTTCCTTGCTCAGCAGCTCTAAGTTTCTTCTCATTTGCTCCAAGTGCCCATCCATTTTCTTGGAGAGGAATTCTTGCTCTGTCCAGAATTTTTTTTGTTCTTCAAGGAGTTGTTCTTGTCTTTCCAATAACTCTCTGGACTTTTGAAGGGGATCTTCAGCTACTAGCTCAATAGATGAAGGTTGAGGGAAATCTTGTGGATATGGATGTATTGTGGTGAGATTGTTTTGAGTGGTATGGAATGAATCTTGTGGATTGTGGAATAAGTTTTATGGTTGGTGGAGGCTTTGTGTTGAGGCATAATCTTGGAGGAGGCTTTGTGTTGAGGCATAATCAAATGTTGAAGAATTTTCAAGTGAAGAAATGAGAGGTGAGGTTGGACAATTTTGCATAAATGAATTGAAGGTATGCTCAGGTGATGATGGCTCTTGATATGTGGAGTATGAATTGTCAAATGCTCTCTGATTTTGGTCCTCCCAAGCACAACTAGAAGAATTGTTGAATTCATCACAGTATGGATCTTCTTGTGGTATTGGTGGACAATTTTGCATGAATTTATTGAAAGCACACTCCAGTGATGATGTTTCTTGATGAACAAAGTATGGATCATCAAGATCCCTTTGATTCTGCCCCTCCCAGTCACAATATGAGTGGTTGTTATAGCAGTACGAGTCATCTTATGGCTCTGAGAGGTGTTCATGCTCTTTCATTCCTTGGTGATACTCCCAGCCACCATTAGCATAATAATATGAATTATTTTATGGTGTTGGGTGGTATTCCATGGAATTGTCTTGATTAGCATATCCCCATTGGTTGGATTGCTCATAATCTGTTGATTCTTGGTGATATTCCCAGCCACCATTAGAGTAATGACTTGAATCAAGCTGTGGTGGTGGGAAATATCCCATATGATTATCTTGCTCATCTTGTGTCTCTGAAGCATATCTCCATTGATTGGAGTGCTCAGAATTTGTATTTTCTTGGTGATATTCCCAGCCATCATTAGAAATTGGTGATGGTGGGTAATATCCATAAAATTTGTTTGATCATAAGATGAGTTGAGCTCCATTTGAATTTTGTAAAACACAACACTAATGAAAATTGAAATTCATATCTCAGAGAAGAATTTCTTAGTGAGGCAACAACTCAAACACCTTGGTGTCAGTTTAAAACAGAGAACAAAAACAAAGAAAATGCTTAATCTAGACTTCTCACCAACTTAATCATTGTTGATCTAAATCAATTCCCAGCAACGGCACTAAAAACTTGATGGGTGAAAATCAGATTCCACACCAAAACTCACCGGCAAGTGTACCGAGTCGCATCAAGTAGTAATAACTCACAAGAGTGAGGTCAATCCCACAGGGATTGATGGATCAAGCAATTTTAGTGGGTGATTAGTTTAGTCAAGCTAATATTGGTGAATTGAGTGAAAATGTAACCAACAGAAAGGAAATTGCTAGGAATTTAAAGATGCAGAAAGTAAATTTCAGTGAAAGTAAAGAGCAGAATGTAAATTAGATGAAGCTTAAATGACAAGGAAAGTAAAATTACAGCAGATCTCACTTGCAGGAAGTAAATTGACAGAACCTTAAAGAACAAGAAATGTAAATTACATCAAGTGTAAATCAGCAGAATGTAGATTGGACCAAAGCTTAAAGAGCAAGAAAAGTAAATTGCAGCAAAATGTAAAGGGGGCTGGGTGCTAGAATTTAAATGAAGTATTAGATCTTGGAACAATTGCAGAGGAATTAAATTGCAGGAAATTAAATTGAGAGCAATGAGAACAGAAAGCAGTGAGAACAGAAGATTAAAATCAAGCTCATGTAAATTGAATTGTAAAATTGTAGAAAGGGAAATTTGTATCAGAGAAGGAATTTGAAACTTGCATAAGCCAATTTGAATTCAAGATTGAAATGTAAAAGTGCAGAAGAATTAAAAGTGTTTCAAAGAGGACTTTCTATTCTGCCCTACTCCTAATGCTCTCTAGCAGAGCCCGCCTACTTTAATGAAATGGAAATGATGCCTTTATATAGGCTTTACAAAATGAAAATAAAATTTAAATTGAAAATAAATTACAATTTAAATGAAATTCCTATCTAGCTTGTACTTGTGCCTTTGAGTGATGGTATGGGCTTTGCTTGCTTTGGATTTGAATGAGAGTGGATCCGGATACATTTGGTGACTTAGGTCAAGTTGCATGGGTCAGGAGTGGCTTTGGTTCAAGTGGCATGGGTTGGAGTTGCTTTGGTTCAAGTGGCATGGGTTGGAGGCATGTGTGAACCTTCCAGGGGAGCGCTCCGCTTGAATTCTTGAGCGCTACTCCTACTTGTGTGCCTTGTCCGTGTCATGGCATGCACCTAGCGCTCACTTCTTGAGCGCTCCGCTCACTCTTTGAGCGCTACATTTTATTGCTTCCTTGGGCCAGCTTTGAACCCAGCTATCTTGGCCAAGAGAGCACGAAAAAATTGAGGAAAGGGAGCGTAGCGCTTGAATTTTCCAACGCTTCCTCTTGGTGAGTCTTGCTTTGTGCATGCTTGGCTTTCATTGGTTCCCAAAAGAGCATGAAAAAGGTAGCTAATGGGAGCACTGCGCTTGAGTTTTTGAGCGGTACTCTTCATTTGCTTGGTTCCCCACTTCGAGCCTTGGTGAGAGCACTTGCTTGGTTGGTTTTTGTGCCTTAAAGATGCCTATCACTCGTACTTCAATTTCATGCCAAATATGAATTATAATATATCATTGGAGAGCTGTGAATGTTAGTTTTCCAACGCAGCTGAAATTGCATTAATTGGACATCTATAGCTCGGGTTATGGCCCTTTGAAGGAGGCATGGTCATGTTGTCACAAGGCTTAAGAAAATCCCGAAAAAGTGAAAAAATTTGAGCGTAGTTGATGACAAGTCATCCTAGCCTGTTTTAGCTAGTCTTTTTCTCTTGTTTTCCTTAGAATTATGCACTTTCTTGAGCTACAAGCAAGCTAATTGAGTAGATTTTCATGTTTCCCTTGATTGAACCAACCATATATGAATTCATGCCATTTCATGAGGTTTTATGCTATATTTGTTGCATATTGTGAAAGAATGAATATCTCATGATTTTGAGCATAGCTTTGATGTGTTTGGTTGATTAATTATAGGTGAAGAAAGCTTGGAGAAAGGTTGAAGCAAGAAGGAATAGCTAGGAGTAAAGAGAAGACAATGGAATAAGTGAAATTGAACCAGGAAGCAAGAAGCTGGACCTAAAGTTAGCATCAAACTTTTGCACAAACTTTTGGTTGAAAAGTTAGCCCCAACGTTAGCCCCCTAACTTGGAGGCTAACGTTGGAACTTGAAAATTCTCCCCTGGGCTCCAAAAGTTTGCGCCAACGTTAGCCCCCTAACTTTGAGGCTAACGTTGGCACATGAATTTCTCCCCTGGGCACCAAAAGTTTGCGCCAACGTTAGCCCCCTAACTTTGAGGCTAACGTTGGCACATGAATTTCTCCCCTGGGCACCAACGTTTGCGCCAACGTTAGACCCCTAACTTGGAGGCTAACGTTGGCACATGAATTACAAGGGAGAGGAGCAAAAGTTTGCGCCAACGTTAGACCCCTAACTTGGAGGCTAACGTTGGCGCCACTAGCACACAAGGCAAGGCCAACGTTAGGGTCAAAGTTAGACCCCTAACGTTGGCACCAACGTTCATACCAGCAAGTTTTGTGGGCTGCTATGAAAAGTTGGAGCCAAAGTTAGACCCCTAACTTTAGCTCCAACTTTTGGTCCAACTTTTGCTAACCTCAAAACCGGTTCAATTGGTTCACTTCGGTTCTTCTCCAAACTTCAAGAGCAATCAACCAAGGCCTCTTTCAACCCAATTCCACCAAGAGCAAAGGCCCAACTCAAGGCTTGAAGATCAATTGAAGAAAGTGTATAAATAGGATAGAATTCAAGTTCTTCGGAGAGCTTTCTTTTGGAATTTTCATAATAGTTTTCGGAGAGCTTTGGATATTGAGTGAATTTTAATTTCTTTGTCTTGGGGAAGGAGAATTCATTTATCTTCCTCTTAGTTTTATTGCTTTCAATTTCAATTACAATTGTCTTGGATCTTGGGTTGGAGAATTGAAGAAATTCTGTTTCAATCTCATCCTTGGATCTCTCTGTTTATTTACTGCAATTGAATTTCCGTTTCTGTTACTTGATTCTCATCTACTTTTCTTTGCAATTTACATTTTCTTTGCAATTGTTCTTGTTGGATCTAGGAAGGCATTGAGATCTAGACTTGGTTTTCTAGTCTCTGGGCCCTGAGATCTCAATTTTATATTCTCTGTTTCTTGCTTTTAATGTTCATTTACTTTACTGCTTCAAGATCCGTTTCAATCCCAATTCCCTTTCCCTCTTCTGTTTAATGCAATTCAATTTTTCCTTGTTTAAATTCTGCAAATCCATTCCCCAATTCCCTTTACAATTCCAGCTGTTTACATTTCTTGCACTTTAAGATTCCGCAATTTACATTTCTTGCATTCTAAGTTTCTGTTATTTAATTTCTTGTTCTTTAAGATTCAGCAATTTATTTCATGTTCTCTTTAATTCCATGCACTTTAATTTCTGCAAAATCACAAAACACTCAACCAACACTCAATTCGCTTGACTAAATTAACCACTAAGCTAAAATTGCTCAATCCTTCAATCCCTGTGGGATCGACCTCACTCCCGTGAGTTTTTATTACTTGATGCGACCCGGTGCACTTGCCGGTTAGATTTGTGTGTTTTGGGAGAAAATTATTTTTCCTCCAAAATACTCATCAAGTTTTTGGCGCCGTTGCCGGGGATTGATTAGATTGACAATGATTAAGTGAGGTGGTAATTTAGATCAAGCACTTTTTCTTTAATTTTTGACTAACCCACTAACTGTTTGAAGTTTTGTCTCAACCGGCTACATCCAATTTTCAAGGGAATCACTGTGTTTTCTATTGATTGATTTATATGTCACAGGGAAGAAGAAGTTTCTGAGAAAGAAGTACATCACAACATGAAGCCACAACTCATTACACTAATAGAGAACAACTGTTCCTATGGTGGAAATCCCTTGGAGGACTCTAAACAGCACCTATCCATTTTTCTGAAAACTTGTGGGGCTGTCAATCTCAATGGTGTAGACCATGATACCATTAAGCTCTTGTTATTTCCCTTCTCACTGAAGGATGAAGCGGCACAATGGCTTGAAACCTTTCCCCAAGGAAGTATAACTAGTTGGGATGAATTGGTTGCCAAGTTTCTAGCCAAATTCTCCTCACCCCAACAACACATCAAAATGAAAGAAGGAGTACTTCCATTCATACAAAGAGAGGAAGAACCACTATTCAAAGCATGGGAGAGATACAAGAAAGCAAATGACAAGGTGGATTTTCGAGCGTTCTATGAAGGATTAACCTCCGAAACAAGAAAAGCAGTAGATTACTTCTCAGATGGCCTACTCAAGGCAACAACAACCATCCAAGGAACTGCAGAGTTCAGTGACAAAAGAGCCAATAACCAACACTCATTTGAGACGCCACGGAATGCAATTTTAGAAAAGGAAGTAATGAATCTTGAAGGAGTGAGAGCAATCATGAATCAAAACAAGCAGCTACACCAGCAAACTCAGCAGCAATTGGAATCAATAGCTAGGCAAATTGATTCTCTACATTCTGCCACAGTGAATGCACAATTTCCACCATGGAAACCACATTCTTATTTAAGAATGAGGGAATCTCAGCATCAGGAACAAAGGGACCTCAACTATAATAACCCCAACTTCCCAAACCTGCAAAAACACCATCATACCAACAAAAATCACTACATACCACCCCAATATACACACCTCCAACCTTATCCTACCCCACCACCCGCCCAAAATGACTTACATCAATCACCACAATTAACACAGTCACAACCAATCCTAAACTTCCAAAAACTCTATGTTTTAGAAATGATGATGGAAAGGTTTATGAAAATTCAAGAAATGACATTAATAGAGCAGGAGGACATAAGGAAAAACCAAGAGGCATATCTCAAGAGAATTGAAAGGTACATGGAACAAATGGTTCAAAACCCTGCTAAACTGGGTGAGAGAGAGGGAAATATATCCCTAAAAGCCACTGAAGATGACTTGAAGAACAATGAAAAAGCTGCTGAGTTGAAAGGGAAAGCAGTTATGGAAAACAAGGAGAAGCCTACGGTGAGAGGAGGAAACCAAAGGCAACAAAGACCTCAACTTCCATGATCAGAGGATGAAGGATGTCAAGCTAGTGACAATAAAAGAGCGCTTGTTGGGAGGCAACCCAACCCGAGGTAGTTTTCTGTTCATAACTATTTTAATAAAAAGGTTAACTAGTTTTATCTATAATGCAAGAAGCTAAGTTTGGTGTTGCACACCAAAACAATCTAAGGGAGAATGAAGGATTCTAAGTTTGGTGTTCCACCAAAATCTCATCATAAAACACACTCTCACCTTCTGCATAATGCTGGCCTCAAGCATGTTGGATAAACTACTTAACTACTCTGCTGTTTCCTAGTTTTCAGTTTTATTGCTTTTGAAAAAGAAGAAAAAGAGTTTCACACATGGTTAATCTAATGCATTGGCAAGGTACTAAGTTTGGTGTTCCCACACCAAAGTAAGTACAAAGGCCCACAAATAAATCATGCAAGCTAACCAATTTTCAAGTGCTTGGGGAACAAGCAACTTTTAATATCATTGCAGAGGTCCATATAAGCTGTTGGAAGGATTAAGCATCATCAACCAAAGAAACAAAAGATGAACCTAAAGGCCAGCAATGATGATGATGAGAAGAAGGAAAGCAAGTAAACTTCAACAGGTTGTATTGTTAAGTCATTGTTTTGCATCAAATATTGCTGTAATTGAAAGTTGGATTGTATCCTTAATTGCCCTGCCTGTCTGCATAGTATAGTTTTCTTTCTATATACCCCTGCCTGCATGCATAGTATAATTTCTTTCTTTATAATTCAATAAGCAAGATGTTTGATCATTCACAACATTCTCATCTTCAAAACTTGTTTGCACTCAATTTCCAAGAAATGCATCACATGAAAGTTCTTTGAAAAGAAGGATTGAGGAATTAAACAATTTTGAGGCAAGCAAAAGATTGGGAGAAGTGGTGGTTCTAGTTGTATGATTACGTATTGAGGTTGCATGCTTGTGAAAACTTGCATGGGAGCTCATAGGCGGGACATGAAGTTCAAAGAAGTATTGTGGAGATTCTCAAAAATTTATTGATCCAAGAAGCAGCAAACAAAACAAAAGAAAGAAAAGAAAATACAAAAACAAAAGGAATATGGCCCAAGGCTCTGAGCATCAATTACTAGGCAGAAAAAGAAAGAAAGAAACAAAAACTCAAAGAGTTGTTATCCTAGTAAATGCTTGTGGTTGAGATGTGTCAAGGAAAGAGGCTTGAGCAAGTAAATCCTTAGGGGTGCTTCAACACCTAATACCTTAAAACCAACTGGTTTAGGAGTATTGATTGAAAGCTTATCTAAAGAGCCGCTTTGAGATATGATACTTAGAGTCGAGGCCAAAGCACAGAAACTATAAGCTGCTTCAAGGTGATTGCATATAAAGAGATCTCCATGATACCATTTGGATGAAAATCCTAAGACCTACGACTCCCAATATGTAAGGACTAGTGAGCACTGAAGCCCTTGCATGAGCATATGATTTAGAGCTCACCCCACTGATACTTGATCACTTCACTCACTGTACTTTACAAGTGTTCCTCAATCCATCTTAATTGAAAGAATCTCTGAGCATAATTCATTTCTTGCTTGAGGACAAGCAAGCTTTAAGTTTGGTGTTGTGATGACAAGTCATCCTAGCCTGTTTTAGCTAGTCTTTTTCTCTTGTTTTCATTAGAATTATGCACTTTCTTGAGCTACAAGCAAGCTAATTGAGTAGATTTTCATGTTTCCCTTGATTGAACCAACCATATATGAATTCATGCCATTTCATGAGGTTTTATGCTATATTTGTTGCATATTGTGAAAGAATGAATATCTCATGATTTTGAGCATAGCTTTGATGTGTTTGGTTGATTAATTATAGGTGAAGAAAGCTTGGAGAAAGGTTGAAGCAAGAAGGAATAGCTAGGAGTAAAGAGAAGACAATGGAATAAGTGAAATTGAACCAGGAAGCAAGAAGCTGGACCTAAAGTTAGCATCAAACTTTTGCACAAACTTTTGGTTGAAAAGTTAGCCCCAACATTAGCCCCCTAACTTGGAGGCTAACGTTGGAACTTGAAAATTCTCCCCTGGGCTCCAAAAGTTTGCGCCAACGTTAGCCCCCTAACTTTGAGGCTAACGTTGGCACATGAATTTCTCCCCTGGGCACCAAAAGTTTGCGCCAACGTTAGCCCCCTAACTTTGAGGCTAACGTTGGCACATGAATTTCTCCCCTGGGCACCAACGTTTGCGCCAACGTTAGACCCATAACTTGGAGGCTAACGTTGGCACATGAATTACAAGGGAGAGGAGCAAAAGTTTGCGCCAACGTTAGACCCCTAACTTGGAGGCTAACGTTGGCGCCACTAGCACACAAGGCAAGGCCAACGTTAGGGTCAAAGTTAGACCCCTAACGTTGGCACCAACGTTCATACCAGCAAGTTTTGTGGGCTGCTATGAAAAGTTGGAGCCAAAGTTAGACCCCTAACTTTAGCTCCAACTTTTGGTCCAACTTTTGCTAACCTCAAAACCGGTTCAATTGGTTCACTTCGGTTCTTCTCCAAACTTCAAGAGCAATCAACCAAGGCCTCTTTCAACCCAATTCCACCAAGAGCAAAGGCCCAACTCAAGGCTTGAAGATCAATTGAAGAAAGTGTATAAATAGGATAGAATTCAAGTTCTTCGGAGAGCTTTCTTTTGGAATTTTCATAATAGTTTTCGGAGAGCTTTGGATATTGAGTGAATTTTAATTTCTTTGTCTTGGGGAAGGAGAATTCATTTATCTTCCTCTTAGTTTTATTGCTTTCAATTTCAATTACAATTGTCTTGGATCTTGGGTTGGAGAATTGAAGAAATTCTGTTTCAATCTCATCCTTGGATCTCTCTGTTTATTTACTGCAATTGAATTTCCGTTTCTGTTACTTGATTCTCATCTACTTTTCTTTGCAATTTACATTTTCTTTGCAATTGTTCTTGTTGGATCTAGGAAGGCATTGAGATCTAGACTTGGTTTTCTAGTCTCTGGTCCCTGAGATCTCAATTTTATATTCTCTGTTTCTTGCTTTTAATGTTCATTTACTTTACTGCTTCAAGATCCGTTTCAATCCCAATTCCCTTTCCCTCTTCTGTTTAATGCAATTCAATTTTTCCTTGTTTAAATTCTGCAAATCCATTCCCCAATTCCCTTTACAATTCCAGCTGTTTACATTTCTTGCACTTTAAGATTCCGCAATTTACATTTCTTGCATTCTAAGTTTCTGTTATTTAATTTCTTGTTCTTTAAGATTCAGCAATTTATTTCATGTTCTCTTTAATTCCATGCACTTTAATTTCTGCAAAATCACAAAACACTCAACCAACACTCAATTTGCTTGACTAAATTAACCACTAAGCTAAAATTGCTCAATCCTTCAATCCCTGTGGGATCGACCTCACTCCCATGAGTTTTTATTACTTGATGCGACCCGGTGCACTTGCCGGTTAGATTTGTGTGTTTTGGGAGAAAATTATTTTTCCTCCAAAATACTCATCAGTAGTGCTCTCTTTAATGAGCGCTAGCCTTTGTTTCTTTCATTCCTTGGCTTCATGGTCATGGGCCATGCTTTCAAAAGCGTGGCCTATGGTTCAAAAGTGTGCTCAAACTTCAAAAGTGTGCCAAAAATTCCTCTTTCCACCATTTCTTCACCTACAAGCAACCAAACAACTAATCAAAGCTCCACCAAAATCACTAGATCTTTGCATCATTTAATTAATCAATTAATTCTAGCATAAAACCTATGATTTTGTATAAAATGAATCATGTTTGGTTGATTCAAGATTGTCATAAAAATTCATTCAAATTACTTACTTTTGGTTCAAGAATGCATGAAAACCAAGTGAAAACTAATGAAATAGGCTTGTGAAACTAGCCTAAGATGACTTGTCATCAATTTACCTTCAACCACTCCTTAGGCAGAGGCCTCCAGGTAACTCTCTTCCTTTCTCTACTCCTAACTGATCCAAATCTATTATCATTAGAACTGTCATCTGTTGCATTATAGAATTCTGCTACTAGGCACTCTGAATTGACTATTAATTTTTATGGTATGATGTTTGATTGCTGAAATAAGTGTTGATTCCTTTCTTTCCATATGCACTGATGAGCGCATATTTTTTACGCTTTTTTATGTTATTTTCTTAGTGTTTTCAGTATCTTTTGTTAAATTTTATTATGTTTTTAGTAGGTTTTATTGCAAAATTCACTTTTTGGATGCTACTTTATGATTTTGTATTTTTCTTATAATATTAGGTGAATTTAGATGAATTTGGCAAGTTTTGGCAAAGTCTAATTCAGAGGCAAGGAAAGCATAGTAGATGCTGTCAGAAATCTGACCTATGTTTATTCAAACGAGAATTTCTGGCGCTACCGAGGTCCAAAGGATGCATACTTAACAGTATTGGAAAGTTAACTTCTAGAGCTTTCTAGCAATATTTAATGGTCTATGCTTTTCTTCAGATTGGACTGCCCAAAACGGGCGATGAACGCCCAAACTACCCCTTGTGGGGCATTCAACACCCCAAGAAGACCAACGCTGGCGTTCAACACCCAAACCTGGTGTCCATCGCCACAAGGGGAGCAAGGAAGCAGGGTGGACACTTCTTAGAGGGCACTTAATGCCTACTCCCTCAAGCTAGAAGCCAAGCTCAGCGCAAACACTCACCAAATGGGCCCAGAAGTGGATTTTTGAATCATTTTACTTTGTTTACTTCATTTTTTTATAATTCTTAATTATTAGTTTAGTTTAAATAGAAGAAAGATCACCCTTGTTTAGGGCTTCTTCGACCTTCTTTTAGAATATTGGACTTTTAGCTTTTGGAACGTATGAACTTTCTGTACAGTATGAGCAACTAAACGTCCTAGGTTAAGGTTAGGAACTCTGCTAATTGCTATGGATTAATACAAGTACTTTTCTATTTCAATAAGTTTCTGATTCTATTCTATGATACATTGTCGTTCTTCATTCTTATGAATCTCGATTCTATATGAGTTCTTTACGAGTCTTGACTCGAATAGTATTGAGCTACAACTTGAGGATGCATCACCGGTTCCAACAGAATTATCTGGATTAATCGAGGTATGTGACATATAACCTCGTTAGTCAGGGACAATTGAGGTTCATGTGGCTTTAAAGGCTAGAACCATAAGAGCAGCAATCTCTGATCCGGAAGATCTGACCTTGTCTGTGGTGTTTTGAGTAGGATCAATAAAGGGATTGACTTACACGCACTTCACCCTCTCCCAGATTGATCTAGTCCGTTTGGATGTTTAGTCTGGATCTGAGGAGATTAATGGCCAGGACCCATGGCTTAATCACTTACAGCCCTGCCATTGAAGGACTCATTCATCATTGAAGTAGAGTGTGAGACGTGTTAACTCAGAAGAAGAAGCATCTCCGAAGCCTTAACTACTGCTAATTACCATCTCTACGTTCGATTGTTATTGATTGTTTATGCGCCTACAACAAATAACAACTATTCTTCTATTTACCTTAATAAGATCTGCAGGATAACCACAGCTTGCTCAATCCGGCAATCCTTGTGGGATTCGAGCCTCACTCACCTGAGGTATTATTTGAAAAAAGCCTTGTTCTTTGGAAGATCTATTTCGTGTCTGGTGCTGCATGGTTCCACCCTGCAAGAACTCTAAATAATTCTCTTGAAGCTCATCCTCTTCCTCATAAATGATCCACTTGCCCCGAAATGACCTGGCTCAATAGGGAAGTCCCAATTCATTGGGCCTTTCGATACAATTAAATAGAAAGCTCCAAGGGCACCATATTCTAGGAGCCCAAACTATGTGATTGAATAAATCCTCCTCCATCTGTTGCGGGTCGAGGACTCCTTCCCCTTCTTCAAACTTTGATTCATATTTTCCATAGGGATATCTCTTATCAACGATAAAATAAGATCCTTTTTGAATCATATCTAAGGGATTCCTTGGTTCGGACCGAAGAAGCAATGTCACTCGATCATTATCAAACTGACTGCAACCTTTTTCTGTCCATGCGTTCAACGCCCCTCAGGGAGTAAGGTCCTGGCATTAAACGCCAGAAAGGGACCAGTCTGGGCATTTAACACCTCACAGGGACAAGGAGCTGGCGTTGAACGCCAGGAAGGGAGCATCCTGGGTGTTCAACACCCCAAATGGATAGAAGCCTGGGTGTTTAATGCCCTACATGGGGCTTCCAGCCCCAACCCTTTCCCCCTTCTGGGCATTCAACGCCCATTCCTGGCATTGAAGGCCAGGTAGGGGACAGACAACATCAGTTCTGCAACTTTCTCAGCTAAGTGGGTGCCACAGAATCTCCACCTACCCCCACCTTCTTCTCTCTCATACTTTCCATCTTCCCCATACACACCTTTCCTCATACACCCTTGATAAATCCCAATTTTATGATTTATATTGTGTAGAATTTGGGGGTTTTGTCAATATTTTTCACACTTATTCACAAGAATTGCATGGTTTTGTGTTCTCTTCCTAATGTTGCTTCATGATGAAAAACATGCTTCTTTTGCCTTAAAATTGCCATATTTTGATCCTCTTTTATTACCATTCGATGCTGTGAAATGTTTGTTGAGTGATTTCAGAGTTTTTAGGGCAAGAATGGCCTAAAAAAGAGAAAGAAAGCATGCATAAGTGGAAGGAACATGAAGAATTGGATTTTGGGAAATCAGCTGAGATGCGCACGCACACCTTACGCGCACGCACACCTTACGCGCACGCATGGGTAAAGGAAGCTGGGCATGGCGCACGAAGAGTGGCACATCCACGTGGATTGGCAAAATCTCCATCAACGCACACGCGTGCTTGCCGCATACGCGTGGATCGCAAAATTCAGACGAGGCGCACGCGTGCATGACGTGTACGTGTGACGAGCTGCACGTGACCTCGTTAAAGAAATCATGCCTGGCGATTTCTGAGGCTGAACAGCCCCAAATTCAAGCTGGTTCTGCATGAAAAAGACCCAGGAACTCTAGGGGGAAAGGGGGGGATCATCCATTACACACTTAGACACAAATTTTTGTTAGTTTTTGGTTTTTATTCTTCTAGAGAGAGAAACCCTTATTCCTCTCTAGATCTAGTTTGATTTGTTCTTCCCTTGATGAATTCTGAATTGGGTTTTATTGATTTCTAGTTTTTATTACTTAATTTGAATTCCCTAGTATAATTTGTTGAGATCTTGTGTTAGATTTATGTTTCCTTGTTATTTTCCATTTTCTATTCATCTTGTGAACCTTGTGGATCTTGAATTGTTAATGCTACATTGATGTTTTCCATGATTAATAGTGTTAATTGAGTAGTTTTATATTAATAATTGTTAGTGGGTACTTTCAATTTCCAATTTAATTTCAATATGAATATGTCTTTTGTTAATGTACCCCATGTGTTTGATGAAATTTTTCCTTTGTTTATGGAGTAGTTCTTTTTACTCTTGGCTTAAGCTATGAGGATTGGGTGACCTTGAGTCATTGGGTCTTATTGGATTGTTGATCGGAGAACCCTTGTGGTCAAGTTGACACCTATTGACACTAACCCACTACTAACCTAATTAGTAGATTGGTTAGGACTTATGGGTTGAGATTGACCAAGCCACTTGACGTACCTCAAGCTTAGGAGTAGATATTACGTACTTAAGGCTCTTGGAGGTAGACTTAGTGAGTTTGGTTCCTCATAATTGGAAATTTTTATAGTTGTAGAAAAGGATGCTGACCCCAATTCCTATGCTTAGCCAAGAGTTCCTTTTATTATTCACATTTGAAAAACAAAAATCTCATTTGTTTAGTTCTCGTTTTAGATAATTGCTTAATTCTAGAGTAGAAGTAGATCATATGTTCTCTTGATTTAGTTACTTGATTTAGTTTCTTGCACTTTAAGATTTCTTGCTTGTCAAGTATATTAGTTTAATTCCCTTATCATGACTTCCAACCCCGGAAATCTAACCAATGTTGATGCACATGTTTACCCATTCCTTGTGAGATGACCTGAGGTTTGAATACTTTGGTTACTTCTATTGGGGTTGAACTTTGTGACAACCAATTCCTTAAAATTTGATTCGAGGATTATTTGTCGGTTGAGAGCTATACTTGCAATGTGAATATTTTGTGAAATTCTTACCGATGGTAGTCAACCTATCAAATTTTTGGCGTCGTTGCCGGGGAATGGTTGCAACGTATGCCTTGACATTGGTTATGTGAATATGTGAATAATGTAGATAGTTTACTTGCTTTTAATACCTAGTTATAGTTTTGATTTCTTTTATTCATGTGCAATGACTCCCAAGTTTGATGACTCAGTCTCAACCAAACTCTAGCTTAGCCGAGCTTGACCTTGAGATTGAAAGAACCTTATTGCACACTCGGTATGCTAGACGGCGGTTGGACTATACGGCTAGTACGTCGGCCTCTCTTGAGAAGTATACCGAATCACTAGACAGTACCGAGAGTGACTTGGAGTCCGCTACTTCTTATTCTTTTGTTGGTACCACTAATACATCTTTGCATCCCACAGGTGAACCATACATGGTGGAGCCACACTGAATCACATTGCATGAACAAGGGGCTCCGGACATCATACTTCAACCCTTGCAAGCAAGGTATCCCAATCTCGACCCAAACTTTGAGTTAAAGAATAGCTTGATAAATCTAATCCCCAAGTATCATGGGCTTCCGGATCAAGACCCCATCCGCCATCTAAGAGATTTTCAAGTTGCTTGTTCTACGGCTTGAAGGCATAGAGCCGATGAGGTGGCTATTATGGTTTTTGCTTTCTCCTTCTCTCTTGAGGGGCAAGCAAAAATGTGGTTTTATTCGCAACCGGATGAGATTACGACCAATTGGGATTTCTTAAGAAGAGAGTTCCTAGACAAGTTCTTTCCGCCGGAAAAGACTGACTATATCCGGAAGGAAATCTCGGGTATAATGCAAAAGGACCAAGAGAGTTTGTATGAGTATTGGACTAGGTTCAAGAGGCTATTGGAATCTTATCCACACCATGGATTGGACACTCATTTTCTCATCAGTTATTTTACCGGAGGTCTTTGTGCGGAAGATAGAAGATTGCTCACCGCCGCTAGTGGTGGTTCTCTTTCCAAAAACAAGACGGCGGGAGTAGCTTGGAGCTTGATAAATGATGTTGCTGAGGCTACACAACATATAAGAGTAAGGAGCAACCCTCTCAAGGGTGTGGCGGAAGCATCCCCTTCTGAAATAAGCTTAACCAAGGCGCTTGGGGATATGACCACTATCCTTACGGCGATGCAAAAAAGAACAAAAGGCATTCTACTCCATCCAAGCCATCCAAGCCCCACCCCAAGTTCCCCAACTTGAAGGTCCTCCTAGAATTTGTGGTTTATGCTCTAGCACCACACATTACACCAGTCAATGCCACCAAATTCAAGAGGAGTATGCCCTTGCCGTGGCCAATGTGAATTATAACAACCGTCCACCCTATCCCTCTCAAGGCCAAAACAACTACTCTCATGGCAATAATCAAAATCAAGGGTGGAGGGATAATGCACAAGGGAGCAATCAAAATCAAAGATGGAACAACTCTTCTTCTCACTACAACAACAACCAATCTTCATCCCAATACCACCATAACAACGACAACCACCAAGCCAACCAAAATCACCACAACCAAGCATCCCATCAAAACCAAAACAACTACACCAAGTACCAAGCACTACATCAAAGACAACAATCCAACCAATTATCTTCCTCTTCCACCAACCAAGTTGATGAACTTAGAGCTACTATGGAAAAAAAGGATGAGAATAACAAGGCTCAATTTAATACCTTGAGTGCACAATATGGTGGCATGAGTGCTCAATTAGCCAATCTCACCGACATGATTTCAAAGTTGGCCATGTCCTCCTCAAACAACAACACCAACCAACCCTCAAGCTCTTCTAATCTTCCATCCCAACCCCTTCCAAATCCAAAGGGCGGTCTCAACGCCATCACTCTACGGTCAGGAACTACATTGGAGGAGATACCTACTAGGTTCTTGGAAGACATTCATGAGGAAGAAGTGGTTGTTGAAGTTCCACATGAAGAAAAAGAGGTAGACACAAGGCATGAGGAAGGAGAAGTAAGCCTTAAGGAACCTAAGAGGAAGGCTGTAGTAGATGAGTCTATTCCTATCGCATTCCATTCCATGGTAAAGAAGGCCAAGAAGACTCTGGAGTTTGATTTAAACATGCTTCAAGTATTCAAGAAAGTTGAGGTAACCATTCCACTTCTTGATGGTATTCAATAAATTCCGAAGTATGCAAAATTTTTAAAAGACATGTGACACACAAGGATAAAATAGGTGAGTTGGAGACATTGTCATTGGGTAGTTCCATTTCTTTATTGATGAAGCCTATTCCGGAAAAGTGTGGTGACCCTGGACCATGTTTGGTGTCTTGTCGTATTGGTGGAGTTGCTTTTCATGACTGTATATGCGATCTAAGGGCTTGCATGAGTATCATGCCACTTTCTATTTTTGCGCGGTTGAATTTAGCTCCATTAAAGAGGTCGGTGGCCAAATTTGCCTTATCCGACAAGAGTGTGATTACCGGTGTAGGAATAGCGGAAGATGTACTTGTAGCGATCAATGGTGCTTCCAGTTGACTTCTATATCCTTGAAATGCCTCCAACAAATAATAGAAGCTCTTCCTCTGTTTAGCTTGGTAGATCTTTCTTGAAGACCTCTAAGTTCAAATTAAATGCCTTTACTGGCACATACTCTTTTGAGTTAGGAGACAAGACTATCAAGTTCAATTTGGAAGAAGCCATGAGACACCCACCCGAGGAGCATTCTGTTCTCCGATGTGATGTAATCGATGAGGTAGTAGCAAAAGTAGGAAGAGAGGATAACAACAAGTTGTGCTATCCTATTGTTGAGGAGACAGATGACCAAAAGGGTGAACAAGAGAGAGTTGTCGAGAGTGAACTCCAGGAGCTTGATGAAAAGGAACCTCAACTTGAGGCAAAAAGTGAATTGAAACCTCTTCCATCTCATTTGAAGTATGCATTCCTTGAGGACAACCAAAAGTTTTCGGTCATTATTGCTAGTGAGCTTTCGAGTCAAGAGGAAGAGAAGCTCCTAGAGGTCCTAAGGAAACACAAGAAAGTAATCGGTTGAAGCTTGGCTGACATTTTGGGGATTGACCCCCGCACATGTATGCATCGTATTTTTCTCCAAAAGGAGCTCGGCCGGTGAGACAACCCCAAAGAAGGCTCAACCCGACTATCCTAGATGTGGTGAAAAAGGAAGTCACAAGGCTACTTGATGCAGGTATCATATATCCGATTTCTGACAGTGAATGGGTGAGCCCGGTCCAAGTCGTTCCAAAGAAATCAGGAATCGCTGCAGTTAAGAAGGATGATGGTGAAGTGGTCACCAAAAGAGTGCAAAATGCTTGGCGGGTGTGCATCGATTATAGAAGGTTGAATGCCGCTACGAGGAAGGACCACTACCCTTTGCCCTTCATTGACCAGATGTTGGACTGTCTGGCAGGAAAATCCCATTATTGCTTTCTTGATGGATTCACTAGCTACTTCCAGATACATATTGCTCCTGAAGATCAGGAAAAGACCACATTTACTTGTCCCTTTGGCACCTTTGCTTATAAAAGGATGCCATTTGGGCTATGCAATGCACCCGCCACTTTTCAGTAGTGCATGACGAGTGTCTTTTCCGATCTTATGGAAACTTGTCTGGAAGTCTTTATGGATGATTTTAGCATATATGGTACCTCTTTTGATAGTTGTTTGGAGAACTTGGCCAAAGTCTTAGCTAGGTTTGTTGACACTAACCTTGTCCTAAATTTCGAAAAATGTCATTTCATGGTGAGACAAGGTATAGTGTTTGGACACGTAGTCTCTAAGGAAGGCATTTCTATAGACCCGGCCAAGGTTGATGTTATCACCAGTTTACCTCACCCCTCTTCTGTGAGGGAGTTCTGTTCCTTTTTGGGACATGCATGATTCTATAGGCGCTTTATCAAGAATTTCAGCAAGATTGCATTGCCATTGTCGTGCCTACTCCAAAAGGACATGGACTTTGCGTTTGATAGTGCTTGTGCAGATGCATTTGAGGAGTTAAGGAGAGCTCTTACCACGGCACCAATTGTTAGGGGTCCTAACTGGACGCAGCCATTCGAGATAATGTGCGACGCATCAAATCATGCTGTAGGTGCCGCGCTTGCACAGCTCGATGGTAAACTCCCTTATATCATTGCTTATTCCTCAAAAACATTGGATGCGGCACAATCCAACTATACCACTACAGAAAAAGAACTCCTAGCTATTGTCCATGCATTAGATAAATTTATATCTTATTTTCTAGGGTCCAAAATAGTGGTATACACGAATCATGCAGCTTTAAAGTATTTGTTGACAAAGAATGAGTCGAAACCTAGGCTCATACATTGGATATTGCTCTTGCAAGAGTTCGTCATTGAGATTAGGGATCGAAGTGGTCAAAAATTTGGTTGCGGATCATTTAAGCCACCTTGAAAATATTAAATATGACCCATTTCTGATTGATTACTCATTCCCTTTGGATAGTTTGCATGCTGTTTCGAATAGCTTTCCTTGGTTTGCACCAATGGCGAACTAGTTGGTTGCTAAGATCTTCCCTCCTAACTTTTCTAAACACCAAAGGGACAAGTTGAGGAGTGATTCCAAATATTACATTTGGGATGACCCTCACTTGTGGAAGAGGAGAGTAGACCAAGTAATTTGAAGATGTGTCTCGGAATCCGAAATCTAACCCATTCTTGAAGCATGCCATTCATCCAAGTGTGGCGGCTACTTTAGCCTACAACGGACGGCTAAAAAGGTTTTGGATTGTGGATTCTGGTGGCCAACCTTATTCAAGGATGCTAACAAATTCTGTGTGTCGCGTCACTAATGTCAGAAGTCAGGAAATGCATCCCAAAAGGATGAGATGCCTCAACAACCTATGTTATTTTGTGAAATCTTTGATGTATAGGGCATAGACTTTATGGGGCCATTTCCTAACTCAAGTGGGTATCTATATATTCTGTTGGTGGTTGACTACGTATCAAAGTGGGTGGAAACGATACCCACCCGCCTTGATGATGCTAATGCCGTAATTTCTTTCATTAGAAATAATATTATGTGCCGCTGTGGGTCGCCACGAGCAATCGTGAGCGACCAAGGTTTCCACTTTTGCAACAGGAAAGTAGAGGCACTACTCAAGCGCTATGGGGTATTGCACAAGGTTGCAACTGCTTATCACCCTCAAACCAACGGATAAGCAGAAGTGTCCATCGGGAGATTACGCGAATTCTGGAGAAAGCGGTAAGTCCACAAAGGAAGGACTGGAGCTCTCGGTTGGCAGATGCACTATGGGCATATAGGACAGCCTATCAGACCCCGTTAGGGATGAGTCCCTTCCGGATCGTTTATGGCAAGGCATGCCACCTTTCGGTGGAAATTGAGCACAAGGCCTATTGGGCAGTAAAGCAGTGTAACATGGACATCACCAAGGCTGGTGTGGCCAAAAAATTGCAACTAGAAGAGCTTGAGTGTCTTAGGATGGAGGCATATGAGAATGCTCAAATCTACAAGGAAAAGACTAAGGCATTTTATGATCACCACATCCGAAAGAAGGATTTTCAAGAAGGTAATGAAGTTCTCCTCTACAACTCAAGGCTCAGATTCATACCTGGGAAGCTCCGTTCAAGGTGGGAAGGACCCTTGAAAGTAAAGGAGGTTAAGCCCTATGGGGTAGTAGAATTATTCGACCCTCAAAGTGATACAACTTTCAAGGTGAATGGACATAGAGTGAATAAGTACCATGGCTACAAATCACCAAGGGAAATGGAGGTGCTCCTACTTGAGGATGCACCAAAAGGAGAGGAAGCTTAAGCAAATGACTGTCCAACTTAAGGACGTTAAAGAAAAGTGCTTAGTGGGAGACACCCCACCATGGTAAGATCCTCCTTGTGTATACTTTCTTGCCTCTAGCTTTAGATTCTTGTTAATTTTGTGATTTCTTAGCGTTGTTGAGTTTCTTATGTATGATAGCTTTTGTTGATTTTGTTGAATTGTTATGATATTCATGTAGATTTCATTACTCTTGGTATGGATGAATTGATAAGGTTCAGGAAAATGCTTTATTTTGAGTGGTGCATGAATTTGTGAGTGTTTTCTTTACTATCTAGCTTGAATACCTGCCAGGAATGTGTTAAAATACCTTTCTCTATGTTGGGAAAAAAGGGGGGGTGCACGCGTAAGCGCACAGAACGCGTGCGCGTTGCCTGTATTTTCGCAAGTCTGGGCACTTTCTCCCGAGAGTTGCGCAAGCAATGCGCAAAATGCGTAACTCCTACTCACGCGTGTGCGCATAGCACGCTCACCCATCGTTTTGCCCCCTTGTTTGTCCACGCATGCGCGCACATGACGCGTACGCATCGGTCGCAATGTATGACAATCCGGGTACATTTTTCCCGAGAGTTGCGCAAGCAATGCGGAAAACACGCAACTCCTCCTCACGCATGCGCGCATAGCACCCTCACGCGTCGTTTTGCCATCTTGCCCACCCACGCCCGAGACTTGCACGAGTATTGTGCAAGCAATGCGTGAAACGGGCAGTTGCTTTCACCTGTGCGCACGCTATGACACGTATGCATCCCTTACTTGTTCCCTACCCATGTGTACGCATAGCTAGCGCCCGCGCGCCCCTCTTCTTTTTGTCATTCTATGCATACGCGTGGCGTGCGTGCGCGCGTCGATCCTCGGACGCAGGTAATACACCAGTGCACTGACGTGGCGGAAAATGGCCGATTAAGAAATTAATATAAGAAATACGTTGCAAGTACAGTTCTTAACTAGCAAAAATCCGCTAATCAATTTAGAAGGGTTGTCACAAATTCAGAATAAAAATATTAGGAGTAGGAATCCCAGGTCTTCTCCCAATGAGTTGACAAAAGAGTGCGATTTTATTAGTCAGGAATTTTCCACGAAATTTAAGAGTTGAATAACAGAAAAATAAAGGATTGAGAATTAAAGCAATTTAAATTAAAAAAGATTTGTGAATTCAGAATAAAAAGCCTCGACAGGGGGAATGATTAATTAGAAGTTCTATCCTTGTTGGATTTTCTCAAGGGTAGTATCAAAAGGTTGTTATTTTCACTTAGGTAACCGTTACTAAACAAAGGAAAGTCAAGTGATTGAGCTAACGCTTATTCGCAAGTCCTAATCCTCTCCCTTGGGAAGGATTAGCATTAGTAAATAGAGAATTAGCCAACAACTTTCAATTTAACTAATGACTTGAGCATTCCAACTCAAGGGTCTCCTTTTAATCAACCCCCAAGTTAAGTTGGGAGTCTACTCCATTGACATAAATATAACGCTCACAAAAATATAAGAAGGAGACATGATAGATTAAATAAAATAGGAACTTAAAATTAATTAAAGGTAAAAATAATTCTTAGCATTAATAAATCCCAAAATGCAATATACTTATCTGAACAGGGTTAATAAGTAATCAAAAGAGTAAAGGAATGAGAAAGCAAACTAGAATAATAGAAACTTCAATGGAGGTAATGACTCTTCTCAATATCCAAAGCAAAAGCATAAAACTAGAAATCTATGAATGTAAAGAAAACCTAGAGGAAGTAGTAATTTATCTCTAAGATTCAACACTAAACTAAAACTATGCGAATGAGAATGTGTGTTGAGTCTCTGCTTGTCCCCTGGCTCTAGTCTGTGTTTCTGGGCCGAAAACTGGGTCCAAACTTGGCCCAAAATCGCCTCCAGTGTTTTCTGCAATTTTTGCAGCTCGCGCATGTCACGCGTACGCGTCGGTCACGCATACGCGTCGTTTGGCGATTTTCCTTGTCACGCATATGCGTCAGGCACGCGCACGCATCGCTGTGCAAACTTGGTTTTCGCGCGTACGCGTCAGGTGCGCGCACGTGTCGATCCTCACTGGTCAGCTCCTTAGTTTCTTGTGTTCCTTCCATTTTTGCAAGCTTCCTTTTCATCCTCTAAGCCATTCCTGCCCTATAAGGCCTGAAAACACTTAACGCATAGATCACGGCATCGAATGTTATAGAGGGGAATTAAAATACACAATTTAATGGCTTAGGAAGCAAGTTTTCCATTATGGAACAAAACTAGGAAGGAATCATAAAATCATGCAATTTGTATGAATAAGTGTGCAAAGACTTGATAAAAACCACTCAATTGAGCACAAGATAAACCATAAAATAGTGGTTTATCAATCTCCCCACACTTAAACATTAGCATGTCCTGATGCTAATCTCAAGGAGATAAAAGGAATGAATAGGGAAAAGTAAGACTCATGAAATGCAACTTATGAATGCAACTACATGCTAAGATGATTCTGTCTACTTGGTTAAAAGAAAAAAGTTTTCCAAGACAAACATAAATCAAATTCCACTAACTCAAATCATATAATAAAAGACAAGTAAACTTGTGAGAAGATAGCTCATAAAAGCAAGGAACATAGAATCAAGTATTGAACCCTCACTGGTAGTGTATATGCACTCTAATCACTCAAGTGTATAGGGTAATCCACTCTAGTCTTCTCTAGTCATGCTTTCTAAACTTTGTTCTTCACCTAACCAATCAACAAATATTTAATGTACCAATGCAAACATCATGAGGTCTTTTCAAGGTTGTAATGGGGCTAAGGTAAAGGTGAGGGTATATATATGGCTAAGTAAGCTATAAATTAAATCCTTGACTAACCTAAGCTCTCACCTAAACATACACACACTCTATATACTTCTAAAATCATGCCTAGCTACCCAAAATTCCCATTTTTGCATCTCATACTCATGCATCAACTTTTTTCTAATTTAATCACATATGCATTGATTTTTCATTAATTTAATATTGGGATAATTTTGTCCCCTTATTTATTTATTTATTTATTTATTTGAATATTTTTTTTAATATAAAAGTAAAAATAATTTATCAATGCACATGGATTTTTTAATTTTTCTAGTTTCACATGAGTAGGTACCCAAATTCCCAATATTTGTCATTCAAACATTATACACTTTTATTAACCCAAGTTCCCACAGTTTCCCCACACTTAGCTAACACACTATCTTAAGCTAACCAAAGATTCAAATCAGGTAATTACTTATTTTTCTACTTAAGGCTAGTGATGTGGTAAAATATAGAACAAAAGGGGATTAAAAGGCTCAAAGTGGCAAACAAAGGTAATTGAAAGGGTGGGCTATTTAGGGTAAGTGAGCTAATAACAAATGATGGCCTCAATCATATGCATGCATGTAAATACACTAAATAGTGGATTTATAGAATGGAACAAACTATAGATTACAATCATAGAGAAGAAAATCCACAAGAATAAAATATTATGGTTAAATAGTGTAACCATGTAATTAAGCTCAAATCTCACAGGTTGTGTATTCTTTTAGCTATAGTTCATGTTCCAATTTACAATCTTCAAGCAAGTTTAACACAATTTTTTTTTTCAATTTAAATTAGTGAAATATGATAAAATAGAGTCTTGAAAAGAAATTTATTACTTTAACCAAGCAAACATACATGCAAACAATTATTATCATACAATCTATTCTATCTAACAAAAGAAAAACTAAAATGTTGGTGTTAAGAGAGAGAGATTACCTTCGGAAGTTAGGTACTCACCGACCTCCCCACATTTAAATCATGGCACCGTCCTCGGTGCCATCAGTCAGGAACAAAGGGGGGTTGGTAACAGCATCTCCACAGTCGGGGGCGTCATAGCTCCCGGTGCTGGTAGGTGAGGTGGAGTTCGGAGTGTCTGGTTCTTCTTCAAGTGGGTGGTTGCCAACAATAAGCTCCTTGAGGTATGTAAATTGGCGCTTGTTACGGCGCTCCATTCGCTTTGCCTGCCGGTCAAGTCGGTCTAATTTCTGAAGTATCTGAAGGAGCAGTTGATTTGTTGAAGGTGCTTGTGATGTGGAAGGAGAAGGAATATTTCCAATTGGGTCTGCAGTCTGGCTGGTAGTGGCTGCTGGGAGTCTGATGTACTTCCCGTTGGGGACATACTGATCATCCCGCAGAATTATGGTCTTGGTGTCTCCAACTCTGTAGGAGACTCCAGTTGCTGAGACTAGATCTGAAACCAAGGCGGGAAAGGGTAGGTTGCCCGCAATCTGTACGTGTCCCATGGCGTGCCGGATGTGTCTTGGTAAGTTGAGAGGCTGGTTTGTAAGGATACACCAGATGAAAATAGCCATGTCTGCACTGAAGGAGGACTCGTGGGTGCTCGGAAAGACGTAGTGGGACATAATCTGTGCCCACACTCGAGCCTCCAAGGTAAGTGCTGAAGCCAATATGCCCTTAGGTCGGGATCGATGGTATCCATAGATCCATCTGCTGCCAGGTTGTGCTATAATTCTAAGGACGTCATCCTAGTCAAATTGGTGTGTCTGGCGCTTGACAGAGGCTTCTTGGTATGCGTCAATCCTTCTGGAGCAAGGGGGAGATCTAAGGCTCGCTGAATGGCCCCTTCGGTATAGGGACTTGCGTCTGACGGGCATAGACAGACTATAGGGCTGGCATGTGAAAATTGGAGTAGAATTCAACTACCCATGAGAGGTTGACCTGCCGTGGCTGCCTCTGCAAGAATCTCCATTGTCTGCGCTCAATGCGGGGCTCTACAAAATCAACAATGTGAGTAGGGAGGATAAGTAGGTGCTCATTGTTGTAGTTCTGCTATGCCAGGATGGGGAATATCTGCTCACAGTAGCGGTTAGTGAACCGCGCAGTGTCCCTTGCTGGAAAGGCTTTCTCAGTTTCATCGACCTTGATAATCCTTTTGACCCGCTTTATTGTTGGTTTGACTAATGTTGAGGATGGTTTCGCAGCTGGTGCTCTTTTTGTCCCCATCCTGATGCACGGAAACTTGTCTCTCAACAAATTTCCCTCGGCAAGTATACTGAGTTGTCGTCAAGTAAAAACTCACAATAGAGTGAGTCGAATCCCACAGGGATTGATTGGTCAAGCAACTTTAATCAAAGGAATGTTCTAGTTGAGCTAAGCAGAAATTTAGTTGAGATTTGTAGAAAAGTAAATGGCAGGAAAGTAAATAACAGAAAAGGTAATTGCTAGAAGTAAATGGCAGAATGTAAATGACGGAAAGTAAATTACAGAATCTTAAACGGGGGTTTGGGGAAATGAACATAAAAGTAAATGGCAGAAAGTAAAGAGAATGGGTAAGATCAGAAATGGGGGATTCATTGGGCTCAGGAGATGTTGTATTCTCCGGATCAAATTTATTCTCATCTCTTCCTCAATCAATGCATTCATTGATCTCCTTGGCAATCTTAAGTAATTGGATTCCAATTCCTTAGTAATTCAATCTCTCAAATCTTGATCAATAGCCAATTTCTTGGTCTAATTGCTCATGAGAAGAGATGAAGTATGGTCACTGATTATACCACATGTATTCCCAAATCAAAGTGTTGGTAGGATTATATGTCACTATATCCATCCAAACCCCAATTTGGTCCAACATGAGAAAGCATTTCTAGCATGATGTCTTCATTCCTCTTCCATGGTTCAGAAGAGATCCAAGTATGAATAGCTTCTTTTCTAAAACAACTACCCAATTGGATGAAGATTGAAAGCCTTCTAGTAAAATCAAGAGAAAGAAAGAAGAAGAATAATGAAAACTATTATTGATCCATCAAATTACAATAGAGCTCCCAAACCCAATGAAAAGGGGTTTAGTTGTTCATAACTCTAGAAATGGAAGAAGATAAAGAAGAATGCATTGTCAAATTAACTAGAAATTATAGAGAAAGTAAAGTATACAGAGTGTAGTTCTCCAAAATGCCCAGCTCCCTTACTAGTTCAAAACTACTCCTATATATACTACTCTTCTGATCTTCTAGTTGGCTATTCAAGTCTTGGATATAGGCCTTTGATCTTGAGTTGAAGCAGTTATAGTCTTCACTGAGCTCAGCTTTGCTTGCAGAAAAGGTGTGAGTTAGGCATGGACGTTAGTTAGGACGTTAGTGGTGTTAACGTTAAGTGAAAATGTGGGTTCGAGAACGTTAGTAACGATCACCTTTTTCACTAACGTTCCAAACCAAAATGATCCACGTTAACTTCAACGTTAGTGGCATTAACGTGACCACTAACGATGCCTCTTGGTCCTTCGCAAACGTTATTGGCATTCACCTTTTCCAATAACGTTGCTAATTGCCTCTTTTCCCCACGTTAAAGTTCACATTAGTATAACTAACGTGACCCTTAACGTGGGCATGCCTAAGCTTCGAGAGCGTTAGTGACACTTACCTTTGTCACTAACGCTCTAAATGCCCTTCCTTCCCACGTTAGAGTTCACGTTAATTAGATTAACGTGGCTACTTAACGTGGCTAAGTGTGCCATTTTGGGGCGTTAGTGGTATTCACTTTTACCACTAACGTTGGAGCTACCTTTTTCCTCCACGTTAGCTACCACGTTAATGTAATTAACGTGGCAACTAACGTGGGCTATGATAGCTTCGAAGGCGTTATTGGCGATCACTTTTCTCATTAACGCTACAAGCTTATGCCCATTCCACATTAGTGGTCACGTTAATTAGATTAGCGTGGCTACTTGATGAGCGGATATTTTATACGCTTTTTGGGGATAATTTCATATAGTTTAGAGTATGTTTTAGTTAGTTTTTAGTCTATTTTTAGTAGTTTTTAGGAAAAATTCATATTTCTGGACTTTACTATGAGTTGTGTGTTTTTCTGTAATTTCAGGTATTTTTCTGGCTGAAATTGAAGGAGCTGAGCAAAAATCTGATTCAGGCTGAAAAAGGACTACTGATGCTGTTGGATTCTGACCTCCCTGCACTCAAAGTGGATTTTCTGGAGCTACAGACCTCGAAATGGCATGCTTCCAATTGCGTTGGAAAGTAGACATCCAGAGCTTTCCAGAAATATATAATAGTCTATACTTTGCACAAGGATAGACGACGTAAACTGGCGTTCAACGCCAGTTTTCTGCCCAATTCTGGCGTCCAGCGCCAGAAAAGGATAAAAAACTGGCGTTCAACTCCACAAATGGCCTCTGCACGTGACTCACTTAAATCTCAGCCCCAACACACACCAAGTGGGCCCCAGAAGTGGATCTCTGCATCATCCATCATAGTCCACTCATATTTTGTAACCCTAGGCTACTAGTTTAGTATTTAAACAACTTTTAGAGACTTATTTTGTATCTCATGACATTTCAGATCTAAACTTTGTATTCTCTGACGGCATGAGTCTCTAAACCCTATTGTTGGGGGTGAGGAGCTCTGCTGTGTCTCGATGAATTAATGCAAGTATTTCTGTTTTCCATTCAAACACGCTTGTTCCTGTCTAAGATGTTCATTCGCGCTTAACTGTGATGAAGGTGATGATCCGTGACATTCATCACCTTCCTCAAACCATGAACGTGTGCCTGACAACCACCTCCGTTCTATATCCGATTGAATGAGTATCTCTGAGATCTCTTAATCAGAATCTCTGTGGTATAAGCTAGAACTGATGGCGGCATTCATGAGAATCCGGAAAGTCTAAACCTTGTCTGTGGTATTCCGAGTAGGATTCAAGGATTGAGTGACTGTGACGAGCTTAAAACTCCTGAAGGCTGGGCGTTAGTGACAGATGCAAAAGGATATTAAATCCTATTCCAACCGGATCGAGAACCAACCGGTGATTAGCCGTGCTGTGACAGAGCGCGTAAGCGTAGTTTTCACTGGAAGGATGGAAGGTAGCCATTGACAACGGTGATCCACCAACACACAGCTTGCCATAGGAGGACGTGCGTGCGTGAATCAGAAGACAGAGGAAAGCAGAGATTCAGAAGACAAAGCATCTCCAAAGCTCCAACATATTCTCCATTACTGCACAACAAGTAACCTTTAATTTATGCTCTCTTGGTTATTCACAATTCAACAGATAAACATAATTGACTTCCTGACTAAGATTTACAAGATAACCATAGATTGCTTCAAACCAACAATCTCCGTGGGATTCGACCCTTACTCACGTAAGGTATTACTTGGACGACCCAGTGCACTTGCTGGTTAGTGGTACGCGTTGTGAAAAGTGTGATTCACAATTCGTGCACCAAGTTTTTGGCGCCGTTGCCGGGGATTGTTCGTGTTTGAACAACTGACGGATTATTTTGTTGCTTAGATTAGGAAAAATCTTTCCTTTTTTGGTTTAGAGTCTTTCATTATTTATCCCTTGTTAAAATACTTTAAACTTATAGCTCAGTTATTTAGAACGTGGTGTTTATGTTCATGATAATTGGCTATCATATTTTTTTTATTTTAAAACCTTTTTCAAAAATAATTTTTCTATTAAATCCTGTGCCAAACTTTAAGTTTGGTGTTTTCAAAAATAATCTTTCTTAAAATTTTTGAAGGTCCCATAACTCATTTGGCTAGAGCGTTAATCTGTGTTCTTGGTAATTGGGTTAGAATCTTTTATACTCTTTTCAAAACCTTCTTTTTCAAAAATATTTTTTCTATTAAATCTTGTGCCAAACTTTAAGTTTGGTGTTTTCTTGTTGATTTCCCTTTGATTTTCGAAAATTTTGGTTTGGTTTTCTAAAAATTTTAAGTTTGGTGTTCTTCCTTCATGTTCTTGTGTTCTTGTGAGTCTTCAAAGTGTTCTTGAGTTTCCTCGTGTCTTGATCTTAAAATTTTTAAGTTTGGTGTTCCTTGGTGTTTTCCCTCCAAATTTTTCGAAAACAAGGAGCATTAGATCAAAAAAATTTTAAATCTTGTACTATCTTATTGTTTTTCTCTCTCCTCACTAAATTCAAAAAAATATCTTTTCAAAATATCTCTTCTAACTTCCTAACTTCTTATCTTTTCAAAATTTGTTTCAACTAACTAACTAACTTTTTGTTTGTTTCTTAACTTTTTCAAAACTACCTAACTAACTCTCCCTCTCTCTAATTTTCGAAAATATCTTCCCTCTTTTTCAAAAATTTCTTTTTTTTATTAACTAATTAATTTTTTTAAACGAAAAAAAAATTTATTTTCAAAATTCAAATTCTTTTTAGTTATTTTATTTTATTTAAGTGTTTACTTCTTATAAAATAAAATAAATAAAAAGATAAATCAGTCCAAGTTATATCCATACATCCATCATGGACATAAGTGGAACTGAACAGTCCAGGAGGACTCTGGGGTCATATTCTAACCCCTCTACTGCTTCATATGGAAGTAGCATCTGCATACCCTCCATTGGAGTCAGTAGCTTTTAGTTGAATCCTCAGCTCATTATCATGGTGCAGCAAAGTTGCCAGTATTCCGGTCTTCCACAGGAAGAACCTACAGAGTTTCTGGCACAATTTTTACAAATTGCTGACATAGTACATGATAAGGAAATAGATCAGGATGTCTACAGACTATTACTGTTTCCATTTGCTGTAAAAGATCAAGCCAAGAGGTGGTTAAATAACCAACCTAAGGCCAGCATAAGAACATGGAAACAGCTGACAGAAAAATTCCTGAATCAATATTTCCCTCCAAAAAGGATGACACAGCTAAGGCTGGACATCCAAGGCTTTAAACAAGGAGATAATGAATCTCTTTATGATGCCTGGGAGAGATATAGAGAGATGCTACGAAAATGCCCCTCTGAAATGTTTTCAGAGTGGGTTCAGTTAGACATCTTCTACTATGGGCTTGCAGAAGGAGCTCAGATGTCTTTAGATTACTCAGCTGGTGGATCTATCCATATGAGAAAGACAATTGAAGAAGCTCAAGAGCTCATTGATACAGTTGCCAGGAATCAGCATCTGTATCTAAGCAGCAACCCTTCCATGAATGAAGAGGTTAAAACAGTAACTGCTGAATTCAGTACTGTAAAACAAGCTGCTGAATTCAATCAGCAATTAAATTTTCTAACAAAACAGCTAGCTGAATTCAAAGACAGGTTACAGGAGACAAGGATAGCTAATATACATATGGACGAATAGTTTAAGCAAACAAAGCAGCAGCTATCAAAGCAAATAGCAGAAGAATGCCAAGCAGTTCAATTAAGAAGTGGGAAAACATTAAATACCCCACCTCAAGGCATCAAAAATTCAAGAAATGAGCGACCCACCAAAGATTCCCCTGAGGACAGTAAGAGCCCAGGGAAAAATAATTCTGGCACTAAAACGCCAGAAAATGGGTGGAAGGCTGGCGCTGAACGCCCAGACCATGCCCAAAACTGGCGTTCAGCGCCAGAAACAAGGCAGGATTGGCGTTCAACGCCAGAAATGGGCAAGAATCTGGCGTTGAACGCCCAACAGGGGCACATTTCTGGCGTTCAGGCGCCAGGAACAGACAGTGAGCTGGCGTCTAACGTCACTCCAGCTTCTGGCTCTGGCATTCAATTGCCAGTGAGGGATCAGACACACACAAGTGCTGACAACAACCCCTCTAAAAAGGCTTCTTTAACCACTAAGGTTGAGGAATATAAAGCCAAGATACCTTATCCTCAAAAACTCCGGAAAGAGGAGCAGGATAAGCAATTTGCTCGCTTTGCAGATTATCTAAGGACTCTTGAAATAAAGATTCCATTTGCAGAGGCACTTGAGCAAATACCTTCTTATGCCAAGTTCATGAAAGAGATCTTGAGTCATAAAAAGGAGTGGAGAGAAACAGAAAGAGTTCTCCTCACTGAAGAATGCAGTGCAGTCATTCTGAAAAGCTTTCCTGAAAAGCTTAAAGACCTTGGGAGTTTTCTGATACCATGCATATTAGAAGGTGATTGCACCAAGACAGCTTTATGCGATCTTGGGGCAAGCATCAACCTGATACCTGCATCCACTATCAGAAAGCTTGGCTTAACTGAAGAAGTTAAACCAACCCGGATATGTCTCCAACTTGCTGATGGTTCCACTAAATACCCATCAGGCGTGATTGAGGACATGATTGTCAGAGTTGGGCCATTCGCCTTTCCCACTGACTTTGTTGTGCTGGAAATGGAGGAGCACAAGAGTGCTACTCTCATTCTAGGAAGACCCTTCCTAGCAACTGGACGATCCCTCATTGACGTCCAACAGGGGGAAATAACCCTGAGAGTCAACGATGATGAGTTCAAGTTGAACGCTGTCAAAGCCATGCAGCATCCAGACACATCAACAGACTGCATGAAAGTTGATCTCATTGACTCTTTGGTAGAAGAGATCAACATGGCTGAGAGTCTCGAATCAGAGTTGGAAGACATCTTTAAAGATGTTCAGCCTGATTTGGAGGATTCAGGGGACATGAAAGAGCCTCTGAACTTTCTTCTGAAAGAGGAAAAACCTCCTAAACCAGAGCTCAAGCCACTGCCACCATCCTTGAAATATGCATTTCTAGGAGAAGGTGACACCTTTCCAGTGATCATAAGCTCTGCTTTAAATTCACAGGAAGAGGAAGCACTTATTCAAGTGCTAAGGACACACAAGACAGCTCTTGGGTGGTCCATAGGTGACCTTAAGGGCATAAGCCCAGCTAGATGCATGCACAAAATCCTACTGGAGGACAATGCCAAACCAGTGGTTCAACCACAGAGGCGGCTAAATCCAGCCATGAAGGAAGTGGTGCAGAAAGAGGTCACCAAATTACTAGAGGCTGGGATTATTTATCCCATTTCTGATAGCCCCTGGGTGAGCCCTGTTCAAGTCGTCCCAAAAAAGGGAGGCATGACAGTGATTCATAATGAAAAAAATGAACTGGTTCCTACAAGAACAGTTACAGGGTGGCGCATGTGTATTGACTACAGAAGGCTCAATACAGCCACCAGAAAGGATCATTTTCCTTTACCATTCATAGACCAGATGCTAGAGAGACTAGCAGGTCATGATTACTACTGCTTTTTGGATGGCTACTCAGGCTATAACCAGATTGCAGTAGATCCCCAGGATCAAGAGAAGACAGCATTCACATGTCCATCCGGAGTGTTTGCTTATAGAAGGATGCCCTTTGGGCTATGCAATGCACCTGCAACCTTCTAGAGATGCATGCTCTCTATTTTCTCTGATATGGTGGAAAAATTCCTGGAAGTCTTCATGGATGACTTCTCAGTATATGGAGACTCATTCAGCTCCTGTCTTGATCACCTGAAACTTGTTCTGAAAAGATGCCAAGAAACCAACCTAGTTTTAAACTGGGAAAAGTGTCACTTCATGGTGACTGAAGGAATTTTTCTTGGGCATAAAATCTCAAACAAGGGAATAGAGGTGGATCAAGCAAAAATAGAGGTAATTGAAAAATTACCACCACCTGCCAATGTTAAGGCAATCAGAAGCTTTCTGGTGCATGCAGGATTCTATAGGAGGTTTATAAAGGATTTTTCAAAAATCGCAAAACCTCTAAGCAATCTGCTAGCTGCTGACACGCCATTTGTGTTTGACACAGCATGCCTACAGGCGTTTGAAACGCTGAAAGCTAAGCTGGTCACAGCACCAGTCATTTCTGCACCAGACTGGACATTGCCATTTGAGTTAATGTGTGATGCCAGTGATCATGCCATTGGTGCAGTATTGGGACAGAGGCATGACAAGCTTCTACATGTCATTTATTATGCCAGTCGCGTTCTAAATAATGCCCAGAAAAATTACACAACCACAGAAAAAGAACTACTTGCAGTGGTTTACGCCATTGACAAGTTCAGATCATACTTAGTAGGATCAAAAGTGATTGTGTATACTGACCATGCTGCTCTTAAATATCTACTCACAAAGCAGGATTCAAAACCCAGGCTCATCAGATGGGTATTGCTTCTGCAAGAGTTTGATATAGAAATAAGAGACAGAAAAGGGACAGAGAACCAAGTAGCTGATCATCTGTCCCGGATAGAGCCAGTGGAAGGGACGTCCCTCCCCTTCCTTGAGATCTCTGAGACGTTCCCTGATGAGCATCTATTTGCCATTCAGGAAGCACCATAGTTTGCCGATATTGCAAACTATAAAGCTGCAAGGTTCATACCCAAGGAGTACAATAGAATACAAAAAAAGAAACTAATTACTGATGCAAAGTACTACTTGTGGGATGAGCCCTATCTCTTTAAGAGATGTGCAGACGGAATTATCCGTAGGTGTGTCCCCAGAGAGGAAGCACAGAGAATCCTATGGCATTGCCATGGATCTCAATATGGAGGCCATTTCGGAGGTGAGCGAACAGCCACCAAGGTTCTCCAAGGTGGCTTCTATTGGCCCACACTCTATAAAGATTCCCGAGAGTTTGTACGTAATTGTGACAGTTGCCAAAGAGCTGGTAATCTGCCTCATGGTTACGCCATGCCTCAACAAGGAATCTTGGAAATAGAGTTGTTTGATGTATGGGGAATTGACTTCATGGGACCTTTCCCACCATCATACTCAAACACTTATATTCTGGTGGCAGTTGACTATGTATCAAAATGGGTTGAGGCTATTGCCACACCCACCAATGATACTAAAACAGTGCTGAAGTTCCTCCAGAAACATATCTTTAGCAGGTTTGGTGTCCCTAGAGTGTTAATCAGTGATGGGGGCACTCACTTCTGCAATAAACAGCTTTACTCTGCCATGGTTCGGTATGGAATTCGCCACAAAGTGGCCACTCCATATCATCCACAAACCAACGGGCAAGCTGAAGTCTCTAACAGAGAATTAAAGAGAATCCTGGAACGGACAGTAAATACCCGTAGAAAGGATTGGGCAAGGAGCTTGGATGATGCTCTGTGGGCTTACAGAACAGCATTCAAGACCCCTATAGGGACCTCTCCATACCAACTCGTGTATGGTAAGGCATGCCACTTGCCCGTGGAACTGGAACATAAGGCCTACTGGGCAACCAGATTCCTAAACTTTGATGCCAAAATAGCAGGAGAAAAACGATTGCTCCAGCTAAATGAGCTAGAGGAATTCAGATTCACAGCTTTCGAAAATGCCAAGCTTTATAAAGAAAAATAAAAAAAATGGCATGACAGAAAGCTGTCATCTAGAATCTTTGAACCAGGACAGAAGGTTCTGTTGTTTAACTCTAGACTCAGGCTATTTCCCGGGAAACTGAAATCCCGGTGGAGGGGACCATACGTGATTACAAGTGTATCACCATATGGTTATGTGGAGCTTCAAGATATTGATTCTGATAAGAAGTTCATTGTCAATGGACAGAGAATCAAGCATTATCTTGAGGGCAACATTGAGCAAGAATGCTCAAGGCTGAAGCTAGATTAAAAGCTCAGCAAGGTCCAGCTAAAGACAATAAAGAAGCGCTTGCTGGGAGGCAACCCAGCCATGGGGCAACAATCCTCTAAGCATTTTGCCCTATTTTCATTTTTATTTGTTTATATAAAGTTCACTGACACTAAGGTAAAGAATCATTTGCATAAGTTTACAGGGTTACAGAAGGAATCTACACACAAAACAGAGATAGGGAGCTTACTGGCAAGAAAACGCCAGTGAAGGCCATTTTGGGCGTTCAGCGCCCAAAATGGGCATCCAGTGGGCGCTGAACGCCAGTAAGGATAGCTATCTGGCATTCAACGCCAGAAAAGGGCAACAACTGGGCGTTGAACGCCCAGGAGAGCAGCATTTGGGCGTTGAATGCCCAAAACAGGCAGTGTTTGGGCGTTCAAACGCCAGGATGGTGGGGAGGAGCTCTCCTTCTACCCATCTCCTTCTTTTTCTTTTGCTTGAGGACAAGCAAAGCTCTAAGTTTGGTGTGCTTATCCGTGATCACTAAGATCATGGCCCCTAAAGGAAAACAACCCACTCCAAGAGGAGCAAGGGCGTGATTTAAAGGAACTAAAGCGCCAGAAATTCTCTCTTGAAGGACCAAGCACCTCACAGACTAGAGGAACATCCACTTCCCAAACCTCAAGGTTGTTGAGTTCTAATCTTAGCCTTAACTCTGTGATAACTGTTCTTATTTTAATTTTACCTTAGGAGTCATATAGTAGTAATTAGTATCTATTTTGATTTTATCTCCAATTAAGCTATAGTTTATTTTTCTCATAATCATTAAACATGAATAAAGTAGTAGATCTTTTGAATAAGAAGCAATAAAATTTCGAGTTTTAATAAAAGAAATTCTAATTGGTTAAATGTGGTGGCAATGCTTTCTGTCTTCTGAATGAATGCTTGAACAGTGCATATGTCTTTTGAATTTGTAGTTTAAGACTGTTAAATATGTTGGCTCTTGAAAGAATGATGAACATGAGACATGTTATTGATAATCTGAAAATCATAAAAATGATTCTTGAAGCAAGAAAAAGCAGCAAAGAACAAAGCTTGCAGAAAAAAAAAAAAAAAGCAAGCAGAAAAAGCCAAAAGCTCTTAAAACCAAAAGGCAAGGGCAAATAAAAAGGATCCCAAGGCTTTGAGCATCAGTGGATAGGAGGGCCTAAAGGAATAAAATCCTGGTCTAAGCAGCTAAACCAAGCTGTCCCTAACCATGTGCTTGTGGCGTGAAGGTGTCAAGTGAAAACTTGAGACTGAGCGGTTAAAGTCAAGGTCCAAAGCAAAAAGAAGAGTGTGCTTAAGAACTCTGGACACCTCTAATTGGGGACATTAGCAAAGCTGAGTCACAATCTGAAAAGGTTCACCCAATTATGTGTCTGTGGCATTTATGTATCCGGTGGTAATACTGGAAAACAAAGTGCTTAGGGCCACGGCCAAGACTCATAAAGAAGCTGTGTTCAAGAATCATCACACTGAACTAAGAGAATCAATAACATTATCTGAATTCTAAGTTCCTATAGATGCCAATCACTCTGAGCTTCAATGGATAAAGTGAGATGCCAAAACTGTTCAGAAGCAAAAAGCTACTAGTCCCGCTCATCTAAGTAGAATCTGAGCTTCATTCAAAAACTCTGAGATATTATTGCCTCTCAACCTATTAGTCTTCTATTTTATTTGTCTAGTTTCTTGAGGACAAGAACAGGTTAAGTTTGGTGTTGTGATGAGCGGATATTTTATACGCTTTTTGGGGATAATTTCATATAGTTTAGAGTATGTTTTAGTTAGTTTTTAATCTATTTTTAGTAGTTTTTAGGAAAAATTCATATTTCTGGACTTTACTATGAGTTGTGTGTTTTTCTATAATTTCAGGTATTTTTCTGGCTGAAATTGAAGGAGCTGAGCAAAAATCTGATTCAGGCTGAAAAAGGACTGCTGATGCTGTTGGATTCTGACCTCCCTGCACTCAAAGTGGATTTTCTGGAGCTACAGAACTCGAAATGGCATGCTTCCAATTGCGTTGGAAAGTAGACATCCAGGGCTTTCCAGCAATATATAATAGTCCATACTTTGCACAAGGATAGATGACGTAAACTGGCGTTCAACGCCAGTTTTCTGCCCAATTCTGGCGTCCAGCGCCAAAAAAGGATCAAAAACTGGCGTTCAACTCCACAAATGGCCTCTGCACGTGACTCACTTAAATCTCAGCCCCAACACACACCAAGTGGGCCCCAGAAGTGGATCTCTGCATCATCCATCATAGTCCACTCATATTTTGTAACCCTAGGCTACTAGTTTAGTATTTAAACAACTTTTAGAGACTTATTTTGTATCTCATGACATTTCAGATCTAAACTTTGTATTCTCTGACGGCATGAGTCTCTAAACCCTATTGTTGGGGGTGAGGAGCTCTGCTGTGTCTCGATGAATTAATGCAAGTATTTCTGTTTTCCATTCAAACACGCTTGTTCCTGTCTAAGATGTTCATTCGCGCTTAACTGTGATGAAGGTGATGATCCGTGACATTCATCACCTTCCTCAAACCATGAACGTGTGCCTGACAACCACCTCCGTTCTATATCCGATTGAATGAGTATCTCTGAGATCTCTTAATCAGAATCTCCGTGGTATAAGCTAGAACTGATGGCGGCATTCATGAGAATCCGGAAAGTCTAAACCTTGTCTGTGGTATTCCGAGTAGGATTCAAGGATTGAGTGACTGTGACGAGCTTCAAACTCCTGAAGGCTGGGCGTTAGTGACAGATGCAAAAGGATATTAAATCCTATTCCAACCGGATCGAGAACCAACCGGTGATTAGCCGTGCTGTGACAGAGCGCGTAAGCGTAGTTTTCACTGGAAGGATGGAAGGTAGCCATTGACAACGGTGATCCACCAACACACAGCTTGCCATAGGAGGACGTGCGTGCGTGAATCAGAAGACAGAGGAAAGCAGAGATTCAGAAGACAAAGCATCTCCAAAGCTCCAACATATTCTCCATTACTGCACAACAAGTAACCTTTAATTTATGCTCTCTTGGTTATTCACAATTCAACAGATAAACATAATTGACTTCCTGACTAAGATTTACAAGATAACCATAGATTGCTTCAAACCAACAATCTCCGTGGGATTCGACCCTTACTCACGTAAGGTATTACTTGGACGACCCAGTGCACTTGCTGGTTAGTGGTACGCGTTGTGAAAAGTGTGATTCACAATTCGTGCACCACTACTAACATGGCTCTTCCTTGCTTCCTTTGTCTTGAAATCAAGTAAATAAAGTGCATCAAAGCTCTATTCCAAGTCATGAGATTATGCATTATCCAATTTGTCATTCAATTCATGCATAATTCTCATGAAATCATGTAAAGTTCACCATGTTTGCTTGAATCAAGATGTAAGTGTATTTCTACCCAAAACATGCTTATTTACTAAGAAAATACATGAAACTACCCTAAAACAGTAAAGAGAAGGTCAGTGAAACTGGCCAAAATGCCCTGGCATCACAACACCAAACTTAAAGCTTGTTTGTCCCTAAGCAAGTACTGAAACATCAGAATGATGAATGAAAGAACGAGAGAAACAAGTTCTTATTATAGAAGTAAAGCTCTTGGTTTATGGGGTTTCATGCATAGCAACTTAGGTTCATTCCTTTACCGGTTTCCAGGTCCTTATCATGCTCTTGAATACTTGCTTGATTGCATCCTATGAGATTTCTTATTTATTGATCCTCCCTTCTTTTCAGGGTTTATTGCATTTCTTAGGCTAAGTGCTCTGTGAGGGGGCAACTCTTTAAAGTAAGCTTTCAGCCAACACTCCCGAACCAGTTGGTTCAAGGTGCTAGGTGTTGAAACACCCCTAAGGACTTACTCCCTCAAGTATCTCTCCCCCATACATGCACACCACAGGCACATGGTTTGTTATTTTCTTTCCTTTAGGCCTTGGTGTCCAGCACCTCTTTGGGTTACCAAATGTTCTGTAGCAAGGCTGCTCTTGATAGTGGATTTTCAGTTGATAATCCTGGGTTAGTTAACCTAAGTTACCAAGTGATGAAGCACTCCTAAGAACTTATTCATCCAAGTAGATCCTTGGTGCAAGAACACCACAGACGCATCCCTCAAGATTTAAACCCTTGGTGCCTAGCCTTATTTCCTATTATTTTTCTTTCTTTTTCAAACTCTTATTGTTCTTTCTCTTTTTCTTATTAGGATCTTGTTGTTTGGCTAATCTCATAGAATGTGCTTCAAGCATGTACTTCAATACACATAAGTGCCCTCATACCTTATAGGTGATCCAACTTAGCTAATCTATTACAACCCACAAATTTTGAGGACTTACTTCACCATATGAACCCTACTATAGTTTCTTTCATAACATTCTCTTTCATTAAATTCAAAGGGCGAGCATACAAGTAAGTAGGATGAAAATGAAAACAGGTAACTTGGACCAGCACACATAGACTTAATAACTGAAAATGCTAAAGACAGAATTGAAAATTCCTAAGCTACTATGGAAGCATGTTCTATTTCATACATGATTTTCCTTATTTAGACTTGAAAAAGATAAAACGAAGAGGGAACTCCACCACCTTTTACTCATGGGGATGCCCATGCTCTCTCTCTTGTTTGTCCTCTTTGTGTCCACTTGTGTTTCCTTGTATCCGTGTCATTCTGGCTCTTTTCCAATCCTCAAGTGCTTTTCTTATTGATTCATGACTCATTTCGACTCTTTCTCTTTCTTCTCGCGCTAATTCATCCTTCACTTCATATCTTGTGATTTCCGGATGCAATATAGGAAGTTGTCCGACTAAGTATCCGAGCCTGGCTTGAGTGTTCACATGATGTCCAGTCTCACTCATGTAAACTCCTTCTGAGAATGCCCTGTATTCGTCGAAGAGTTCTGCCTGTTCTCTTTGTTTTCGATACATCTCATGTATGTGTGCACCTTGATGTGCTTGGATGTAGATTAGCTTTTGGATGGCTTCTTGTTGTTGATCTTGTTTTTGATTCATCCTTTGGAAAGATTCATCCCATTGTCTCCCTTGTTCCAGTTGCTGCTCCATCAATTGCTTTTACCACTCCTCCTGTTGATTCATCCATCTGGAGAATGATTCTTCTTGGCGGTCCATCATTTGTAGTTGAAGCTCTTTCTGTGCCCCTTGATTCTCCATGTATTGTCTAGATAAGCCATCAATGGCTTCCTGTAATTGGTGCATGTCCAAAGTGGCTGGGGCTTGCTCCTCTGGGTCTTGTCCTTCTACAACTTGATGGGCTGTCCTCTTTCTTAGCCTTCGTTGAGGTAGGGGAGATGTAACAGCATGCATCCATCGAACAGTAATTGGGATGCCAGCTTTTATCCATTCGGGGTTCTCATCTTCGAACACCACCCCATCCCTGTCACACAGACGAAAAATAGTGCTGGGGTAGCCTAACCTTCCCCCAGAATCGCTTTTCTCAACCATCTTCCTAATGCCTTGGGCTATGAGTTCATGAACCTTGATCTCTCCCCCTTTAAGTATACATTGCACCATTGTTGCTCTCTTAAGATTCACCTCTGAGTTGTTTTCCGGCGGGGAGGATGGATCTCCTTACAATTTCGAACCACCCCTTTGCTTCGGGAGTGAGGTCCCCTCTCTTGATGAACTTGGGCTTCCTCTGGGAATCTCCTACCCAATCAACTCCTTGTACGTAAATATCTTGCAAAATCTGGTCATAATTGGGACTGCTGTCTATTTTGGATTGATAGCTCTCTTCTACGAATGGTATGGTTTGTAGCTTGGTGCACGAATTGTGAATCACACTTTTCACAACTCGTACCACTAACCAGCAAGTGCACTGGGTCGTCCAAGTAATACCTTACGTGAGTAAGGGTCGAATCCCATAGAGATTGTTGGCTTGAAGAAATCTATGGTTATCTTGCAACTCTTAGTCAGGATATCAACTATATTTATTAGTTTGAATTGCGAAAAATAAAAGAGCATGAAATAAATACTTGTTCTGCAGTAATGGAGAATATGTTGGAGTTTTGGAGATGCTTTGTCTTCTGAATCTCTGCTTTCCCCCTGTCTTCTTCTTCACGTACGCAAGGTTCCTCCCATGGCAAGCTATATGTTGGTAGATCACCGTTGTCAATGGCTACCATCCGTCCTCTCAGTGAAAATGATCCAGGTACGCTGTCACCGCACGGCTAATCATATGTCGATTCTCACTCAAGCTGGAATAGGATCCATTGGTCCTTTTGCGTCTGTCACTACGCCCAACCCTTGTGAGTTTGAAGCTCGTCCCAGTCATTCAATCCCTGAATCCTACTCGGAATACCACAGACAAGGTTTAGACTTTCCGGATTCTCAAGAATGCTGCCAATAGATTCTAGCTTATACCACGAAGATTCTGATTAAGGAATCCAAGAGATATTCATTCAATCGAAGGTAGAACGGAGGTGGTTGTCAGGCATGCGTTCATAGGTTGAGGATGATGATGAGTGTCACGAATCATCACATCCATCATATTGAAGTGCGAATGAACATCTTAGATAGAAACAAGCGTGTTTGAATAGAAAACAGAAATAATTGCATTAATTCATCGAGACACAGCAGAGCTCCTCACCCCCAACAATGGAGTTTAGAGACTCATGCCATCAAAGAGTACAAAGTTTAGATCTAAAATGTCATGAGGTACAAAATAAATCTCTAAAAGTTGTTTAAATACTAAACTAGTAACCTAGGTTTATAGAAAATGAGTAAACTGAGATAGATAGTGCAGAAATCCACTTCTGGGGCCCACTTGGTGTGTGCTGGGGCTGAGACTTGAGCTTTACACGTGCCTAGGTTGTTTTCAGAGTTAAACGCCAGGTTGTAACCTGTTTCTGGCGTTTAACTCCAACTTGTAACCTGTTTCTGGCGTTTAACGCCAGAATGCAACATGGAACTGGCGTTGAACGCCAGTTTACGTCGTTTATCCTTGAGCAAAGTATGGACTATTATATATTGATGGAAAGCCCTGGATGTCTACTTTCCAACAAAATTGAGATCGCGCCATTTGAACTCTTGTAGCTCCATAAAATCCATTTCGAGTGCAGGGAGGTCAGAATCCAACAGCATCTGTAGTCCTTTTTCAGCCTGAATCAGATTTTTGCTCAGCTCCCTCAATTTCAGCCAGAAATTACCTAAAATCATAGAAAAATACACAAACTCATAGTAAAGTCCAGAAATGTGATTTTTATTTAAAAACTAATAAAAATATAATAAAAAGTGACTAAAACATATTAAAAACTACCTAAAAATAATGCCAAAAAGCGTATAAATTATCCGCTCATCACAACACCAAACTTAAATTGTTGCTTGTCCCCAAGCAACTAAAAACAAAGTAGGATAAAAAGAAAAGAATATACAATGAATTCCAAAAACATCTACGAAGATCAGTCTTAGTTAGATGAGCGGGGCTATTAGCTTTTTGCTTCTAAACAGTTTTGGCATCTCACTTTATTCTTTGAAGTTCAGAATGATTGGTATCTATAGGAACTCAGAATTCAGATAGTGTTATTGATTCTCCTAGTTCAGTATGTTGATTCTTGAACACAGCTACTTTATGAGTCTTGGTCGTGGCCCTAAGCACTCTGTTTTCCAGTATTACCACCGGATACATACATGGCACAGACACATAACTGGGTGAACCTTTTCAGATTGTGACTCAGCTTTGCTAAAGTCCCCAATTAGAGGTGTCCAAGGTTCTTAAGCACGCTCTGTTTTTGCTTTGGACCTCGACTTTAACCGCTCAGTCTCAAATTTTCACTTGACACCTTCACGCCACAAGCACATGGTTAGGGATAGCTTGGTTTAGCCGCTTAGGCCAGGATTTTATTCCTTTAGGCCCTCCTATCCACTGATGCTCAAAGCCTTGGATCCTTTTTATTACCCTTGCCTTTTGGTTTTAAGGGCTATTGGCTTTTTGCTCTTGCCTTTTGGTTTAAAGAGCTTTTGGCTTTTTCTTGCTCTCTTTTTTTTTTCTCATTTTTTTTCTGCAAGCTTTGTTCTTCACAGCTTCTTCTTGCTTCAAGAATAATTTTTATGATTTTTTAGATTATCAAATAACATTTCTCCTTTTTCATCATTCTTTCAAGACCCAACAATTTTAATATTCATAAACAACAATTTCAAAAGATATATGCTCTGTTCAAGCATTTATTCAAAAAACAAAAAGTATTGCCACCACATCAAAATAATTAAACTATTTTAAAATTCGAAATTCATGTACTTCTTTTTCTTTTTCAGAAAACAATTTTCATTTAAGAAAGGTGATGGATTCATAGGACATTCATATCTTTAAGACATAGACACTTAGATACTAGTGATCACATGGTAAAGACACAAGTAGTACTTTGCATTAGTGATTAATTTTTTCTTTTGTTGCCTGCTGTACTCCTTGGGTATGAACCTTGCAGCTTTATAGTTTGCAATGTCTGCAAACCATGGTGTTTCCTGAATGGCAAACAAATGCTCATCCGGAAAGGTTTCAGAGATTTCAATAGAGGGAAAGGATGCCCCTTCTACTGGCTCTATCCGGGACAGATGATCAGCCACTTGGTTTTCTGTCCCTTTTCTGTCTCTTATTTCTATATCAAACTCTTGCAGAAGCAACACCCATCTTATGAGACTGGGTTTTGAATCCTGATTTGTAAGTAGATATTTAAGAGCAGCATGGTCAGTGTACACAATCACTTTTGATCCTACTAAGTATGATCTAAACATGTCAATGGCATAAACCACTGCAAGCAATTCCTTTTATGTGGTTGTGTAATTTTTCTGGGCATTATTTAAAACACGGCTAGCATAATAAATGACATGCAGGAGCTTGTAGTGCCTCTGCCCCAATACTGCACCAATGGCATGGTCACTGGCGTCACACATTAATTCGAATGGTAATGTCCAGTCTAGTGCAAAAATAACTGGTGCTGTGACCAGCTTAGTTTTCAGGGTTTCAAACGCCTGCAGACACTCTGTGTCAAACACAAATGGCATGTCAGCAGCTAGTAGATTGCTCAGAGGTTTTGCGATTTTTGAAAAATCCTTTATAAACCTCCTATAGAATCCTGCATGCCCCAGAAAGCTTCTGATTGCCTTAACATTGGCAGGTGGTGGTAATTTTTCAATTACTTCTACCTTAGCTTGATCTACCTCTATTCCCTTGTTCGAAATCTTGTGCCCAAGGACAATCCCTTCAGTCACCATAAAGTGACATTTTTCCCAGTTTAAAACCAGGTTAGTCTCTTGGCATCTTTTCAGAACTAGTGTCAGGTGATCAAGACAGGAGATGAATGAGTCTCCATATACTGAGAAGTCATCCATGAAGACTTCCAGAAATTTTTCCACCATATCAGAGAAAATAGAGAGCATGCATCTCTGAAAGGTTGCAGGTGCATTACACAGCCCAAATGGCATCCTTCTGTAGGCAAATATTCCAGATGGACATGTAAATGCAGTTTTCTCTTGATCCTGGGGATCTACTGCAATTTGGTTGTAACCTGAATAGCCATCCAAAAAGTAGTAAAAATCATGACCTGCTAGTCTCTCTAGCATCTGGTCTATGAATGGTAAAGGAAAATGATCCTTTTTGGTGGCTATATTGAGCCTTCTGTAGTCAATACACATGCGCCACCCTATAACTGTTCTTGTAGGAACTAGTTCATTTTTTTCATTATGAACCACTGTCATGCCTCCCTTTTTGGGGACAACTTGAACAGGGCTCACCCAGGGGCTATCAGAAATAGGATAAATAATCCTAGCCTCCAGTAACTTGGTAACCTCTTTATGCACTACTTCCTTCATGGCTGGATTTAACCGCCTCTGTGGTTGAACCACTGGATTAGCATCATCCTCCAATAGGATCTTGTGCATGCATCTAGCTGGGCTTATGCCCTTAAGGTCACTTATGGACCACCCAAGAGCTGTCTTGTGTGTCTTTAGCACTTGAAGTAGTGCTTCCTCTTCCTGTGAATTCAAAGCAGAGTTATGATCACTGAAAAAGTGTCACCTTCTCCCAGAAATGCATATTTCAGGGACGGTGGTAATGGTTTGAGCTCAGGTTTAGGAGGTTTTTCCTCTTCCTGAGGAATTTCCAGAGGCTCTTTTAATTCCTCTGAATCTCCCAGATTATGCTGAACATCTTTAAAGATGTCTTCCAGCTCTGATTCGAGACTCACAGCCATGTTGATCTCCTCTACTAAAGAGTCAATAAGATCAACTTTTATGCAGTCTTTTGGTGTGTCTGGATGCTGCATGGCTTTGACAGCATTCAACTTAAACTCATCCTCATTGACTCTCAGGGTTACTTCCCCCTTTTGGACATCAATTAGAGTTCGTCCAGTTGCTAGGAAGGGTCTTCCTAGAATGAGAGTAGCACTCTTGTGCTCCTCCATTTCCAGCACTACAAAGTCAATGGGGAAGGCGAATGGTCAAACCCTGACAATCATGTCTTCAATCACGCCTGATGGGTATTTAATGGAGCCATTAGCAAGTTGGAGACATATCCGGGTTGGTTTGACTTCTTCAGTTAAACCAAGCTTTCTGATAGTGGATGCAGGTATTAGATTGATACTTGCTCCAAGATCACATAAAGCTGTCTTGGTGCAATTACCCTCTAATGTGCATGGTATCATGAAGCTCCCGGGATCTTTAAGCTTTTCTGGGAAGCTTTTCAGAATGACTGCACTGCATTCTTCAGTGAGGAGAACTTTTTCAGTTTCTCTCTAATCCTTCTTATGACTCAAGATCTCTTTCATGAACTTGGCATAAGAAGGTATTTGCTCAAGTGCCTCTGCAAACGGAATCTTTATTTCAAGAGTCCTGAGATAGTCTGCAAAGCGAGCAAATTGTTTATCCTGCTCCTCTTGGCGGAGTTTTTGAGGATAAGGCATGTTGGCTTTGTATTCCTCAACCTTGGTTGCTGCAGGTTTATTTCCTACAGAAGTGGTTGGGGAAGCCTTTTTAGAGGGGTTGTTATCAGCACTTGTGTGTGTCTGATCCCTCACTGGCGTTTGAATGCCAGGGTTGGAAGCTGGATTGGCGTTGGATGCCAACTCCTTACCTGTTCCTGGCATTTGAACGCCAGAACTGAGCTTCCTTTGGGCGTTTAATGCCAACTCCTTGCTTGTTTGTGGTGTTTGAACGCCAGAACTGAGCATGGGTTGGGCGTTTAACGCCAGCTCTCCATCCTTTTCTGGCGTTTGAGTGCCAGAATCATTCCTCTCTGGGCTCTTACTGTCCTCAGAGGGATTCTGGATGATATTCTGCTCATCCTCTGTCAGTTGTTCTTTCCTTGGCTTTCTACTGTTCTGAAGCGAAGTATTTAATGTTTTCCCACTTCTTAATTGAACTGCCTGGCACTCTTCTGTTATCTGCCTTGATAACTGCTGTTTTGTTTGATTCAATTGTGCCTCCATATTTTTATTAGCATTTTTAGTGTCTTGTAGCATCTACTTAAATTCTACTAGCTGTTTTATTAGAAAGCACAATTGTTGATTGAGTTCAGCAACTCGTTCTGGAGGACCAAGTTCAGTAGACACTGCTTTAGCCTCTTCTTTTATGGAAGATTCACCACTTAGGTACAGATGCTGATTTCTGGCAAATGTATCAATGAGCTCTTGAGCTTCTTCAATTGTCTTTCTCATATGTATAGATCCACCAGCTGAGTGGTCTAGAGAAATCTGAGCTTTCTCTGTAAGCCCATAATAGATGATGTCTAACTGCACCCATTCTGAAAACATTTCAGAGGGGCATTTTCTTAGCATCTCTTTGTATCTCTCCCAGGCATCATAAAGAGATTCATTATCTCCTTGTTTAAAGCCTTGGATGTCCAGCCTTAGCTGTGTCATCCGTTTTGGAGGGAAGCATTGATTCAGGAATTTTTCTGACAACTGTTTCCATGTCCTTATGCTAGCTTTAGGTTGGTTATTTAACTACCTCTTAGCTTGATCTTTTACAGCAAATGGAAACAGTAATAATCTGTAGACATCCTGATCTACTTCCTTATCATGTATTGTGTCAGCAATTTGTAAAAAACTATGCCAGAAACTCTGTAGGTTCTTCCTGTGGAAGACGGGAATACTGGCAACTTTGCTGCACTATGATAATGAGCTGAGGATTCAACTCAAAGCTACTGACTCCGACGAAGGGTATATAGATACTACTCCCATATGAAGCAGTAGTGGGGTTAGCATATGACCCCAGAGTCCTTCTAGACTGTTCATTTCCACTTAGGTCCATCATGGAGAAAAGGGAATTGATATGAATAGCAAATAGAATATATATATATATATATATATATATATATATTGAAAATCAAAATTAAAATAAAATAAAATAAAATAAAACAAAAGAAAAATGGACTATAATTTTGAAAATTTGAAGAAAAAGAAATAAAAGAAAATTAAAAACTAAATTAATAAATTAAAAAGATTTGAAAAGGATGTGGGTGAGGATTTTTGAAAAAAATGAAGAGAAAGAAATTGGTTAGGAAGTTTTGAAAAAGATATGTCTTAAAATAAAAGATACTTGTAAGAAAATAAAAATAAAAACAAAAATAAAATAAATAAAAAAAGAAAAGATATGAAAAAGATTTGATTTTAAGATTTGAGATTAGAAAAGATAAGATAAGCTAAGTAAGAGAAGATAAGGAATTTAAATTAAAAAATTATGAAATTTGAATTTTGAAATTTGAATTTTGAAATTTGAATTTTGAATTTTGGAAGTTGAAATTTGAAATTTGAAATAAGATAAGATAAGATTTTGAAAAGGATATGAATTTTTTTGAGAAAAGATTTGAATTTTGAAATTTTGAAACTAAGATAAGATAAAATAAAAAAATTTTAAAATAAAATCTGAATTTTTTTTAAAAGGAAAATTCGAAAAATTAATTAAAATAAAGGAGAAAGATATTTTTGAATTCATTGAGGAAAGAGAAAAACAATAAAAAGAAACAAGACTTAAAATTTTTAGATCTAATGCTCCTTATTTTCAAAAATTTTGGAGGAAAAACACCAAGGAACACCAAACTTAAAAATTTTAAGATCAAGACACAAGGAAAACTCAAGAACACCTTGAAGACTCACAAGAACAACAAGAACATGAAGAAAGAACACCAAACTTAAAATTTTTAGAAAATCACAATAAAATTTTCAAAACCTAAAGAAAAGCTAACAAGAAAGCACCAAAGTTAAAGTTTGGCACAAGATTTAATCAAAGAAAATTTATTTTTAGAAATGTTTTAAAAAAAAGATAGCCAATTACCAAGAACATAGGCACAACACTCTAGCCAATTGCGCTAAAAATTTAACGTGTTTTAATATTGTATTTAATAAATAAAATTTTCTTTGGAAACTGATATTTTGAAAAAGCACAAGAAAAATAAGAAAAGACACAGAACAAGAAAAACTAAAGATCAAACAAGGAAAATAAACAAGAACAACTTGAGAATTAAGAAAGAACTAAGAACATATAATTCAAAAATTTAAAGGAAAATAAAAACATGCAATTGACACCAAATTTAAAATATGAAACTAAACTCAAACAGAAAAACTCAATTATTAGTTTATAAAAATTTTTGAAAAAAATTAAAAAGAGAAAATAAGGATTTTTAAAATTTTAACCAAAAAACAATAATAGAAGACTCTAAACCAAAAAGAAAAAATTTTTCCTAATTTAAGCAAAAAAATAAACTGTCAGTTGTCCAAACTCGAACAATCCCCGGCAACAGCGCCAAAAACTTGGTGCACGAATTGTGAATCACACTTTTCACAATTCGTACCACTAACCAGCAAGTGCACTGGGTCGTCCAAGTAATACCTTACGTGAGTAAGGGTCGAATCCCACGGAGATTGTTGGATTGAAGCAGTCTATGGTTATCTTGTAACTCTTAGTCAGGATATCAACTATATTTATCAGTTTGAATTACGAAAAATAAAAGAGCATGAAATAAATACTTGTTCTGCAGTAATGGAGAATATGTTGGAGTTTTGGAGATGCTTTGTCTTCTGAATCTCTGCTTTCCCCCTGTCTTCTTCTTCACGCATGCAAGGTTCCTCCCATGGCAAGCTGTATGTTGGTGGATCACCGTTGTCAATAACTACCATCCGTCCTCCCAGTGAAAATGGTCCAGGTGTGCTATCACCGCACGGCTAATCATCTATCGGTTCTCACTCATGCTGGAATAGGATCCATTGGTCCTTTTGCGTCTGTCACTACGCCCAACCCTTGTGAGATTGAAGCTCATCACAGTCATTCAATCCCTGAATCCTACTCGGAATACCACAGACAAGGTTTAGACTTTCCGGATTCTCAAGAATACTGCCAATCGATTCTAGCTTATACCACGAAGATTCTGATTAAGGAATCCAATAGATATTCATTCAATCGAAGGTAGAACGGAGGTGGTTGTCAGGCACGCATTCATAGGTTGAGGATGATGATGAGTGTCACGAATCATCACATCCATCATATTGAAGTGCGAATGAACATCTTAGATAGAAACAAGCGTGTTTGAATAGAAAATAGAAATAATTGCATTAATTCATCGAGACACAGCAGAGCTCCTCACCCCCAACAATGGAGTTTAGAGACTCATGCCGTCAAAGAGTACAAAGTTCAGATCTAAAATGTCATGAGGTACAAAATAAATCTCTAAAAGTTGTTTAAATACTAAACTAGTAACCTAGGTTTACAGAAAATGAGTAAACTGAGATAGATAGTGCAAAAATCCACTTTTGGGGCCCACTTGGTGTGTGCTGGGGTTGAGACTTGAGCTTTACACGTCCTAGGCTGTTTCCAGAGTTAAACGCCAGGTTGTAACCTGTTTCTGGCATTTAACTCCAACTTGTAACCTGTTTCTGGCGTTTAACACCAGAATGCAACATGGAACTAGAGTTGAACGCCAGTTTACGTCGTTTATCTTTGAGCAAAGTATGAACTATTATATATTGCTGGAAAGCCCTGGATGTCTACTTTCCAACGCAATTGAGAGCGCGCCATTTGGACTCTTGTAGCTCCAAAAAATCCATTTCGAGTGCAGGGAGGTCAGAATCCAACAGCATCTGCAGTCCTTTTTCAGCCTGAATCAGATTTTTGCTCAGCTCCCTCAATTTCAGCCAGAAATTACCTGAAATCACAGAAAAATACACAAACTCATAGTAAAGTCCAAAAATGTGATTTTTATTTAAAAACTAATAAAAATATAATAAAAGTGACTAAAACATATTAAAAACTACCTAAAAACAATGCCAAAAAGCGTATAAGTTATCCGCTCATCATAGCTTTAGCACCCTCATGACGCTCATGGGACTAAAGTGCACTATTGCTCCTCTTACAAAGCTTATATAGAACTCATCTGCCCTATCATACCTGACTGCATTTGCATAAAATTCTCTCACAAGAGTTGCGTTTACTTTTGTGACTGGATCAGTAAGGAGCTCCCATCTTCTCTTTTCCACCTTCTCTGTGATTTTGGGGCACTCAGTTTTCTTGACTTGAAAGCCTAGCTAATATATGATCTCCTTATCAGCCATCCACCTGAATTTCAATGCATGGTAAAAGGTTCTAAATTTCTTCTCATCGAAAGGGCATTGCTCCATAAGCTCCTTCCCTTTTCTTCTTTTAGAGCTCGATGATGCCATGAGTGGCCTTTGATTTTGTATTTGTAAAAGTGTGGATGGTTGAAAGAGTGTAGCTAAGGGCGTGGGTGAGAGTGTTTTTGATGGAATAAGAGGTGTTGAAGCTATCAGCATTGGAATGTGAAAGGGTACGGACTAGGAACCACTTATATAGAAAAGTAATGAGTAAATGAATGGTGTGGATTGATGGTATAGTCTAATAATGAACGGATGAGGTTTAGCATGGGATGGGCACAAGGATCATCACTTTTATGATGGGGTTGGTTCGGTTTCCAAGTGTCTTATTCCTGCAATGTTGCATGGCAACATTTTCCATTATATTCCCTTTGAAGACATGTGTATAGTCCCCATTTTTGAAGTGGCTGAACCCTCCTTCTTCACTTGTCCCATCAATTTCTCTTTAATCCTTCCTTTAATTCCTATACAAGTCAAAGGAATAAAATTAATAACGTTGAAAGTTGGCGGCAAAATTAGAAAATGGGATAACTACTCTTTTAAAATTTTTGTTTTTAACTAACTAAGTCCTATTCATGAATGCAAACCAACTGACTATTTAACTGTCCATGTATGCAATATTGGTGACACCAAACTTAGTTTGTGGCCATGTGGTGTAAAAAGATTTGTTCATGGTTCTAAGAGTGACATGATATGAATTGAAATTATGTTCTCTTAGTGTGCCTTGAACACCAAACTTGTTCTTCACTATATGTTGCATACAAGGATTCATTTAAGTGTATGTCAAAGTTGATTTGGAATTCATGAACCTTGCATTATTAACTACTTTAAAAACATATAAAACATGGGTTGCCTTCCATGAAGCACTTCTTTAGCGTCTCTAGCTTGACGTTCTGCCTTTGTCAGGGTGGTTGGTAATGCTTTAAATCTTATCCTCTCGCAGTGAATCTATCTCCATTGGCTTCATTAAGGATCTCCACATGTTCTAAGGTGAGAATTCTGCTGATGGTGAAAACTTTAGGCAGCTGAGATGGGATGGTGGGGAGATGAGGTGGAATAGCTGAGAGATGAGCTGAGATCACTTTATCCCTGGAGAGAAATCCTCTGTAGGGATCTTCTTATTCCTCCATCCCCTTGGTGCCTTCTTCCTTGTTTCTTTTAACGCTACCCTGCTCTTTGTGGCCTCCTTTCTCAGGGAAATTTTGTTGCTGGTCTTATATGACTCTGGTGGATTTGGCTCCTCTTGGGTTTCCTTTAGCTGTTGCACCTTCTGACTGTTTTGTTTACCAACCAAAGGGATTTCAGGGTGTACTGTTTTTGCTTCGGTGCTTGTTTCTTTCACCAGTGCATCATTGTGATCTTCCCTTGGTTCCTTTTTTTCTTGATCTGCTTCTTGTGAGGGTTTGAAGACATTGAATGCGAGTTTTTCATCATGTATCCTCAGTATTAGCTCTCCTCACTCCACATCTATAAGCGCTCTGGCTATGGCTAGGAATGGTCATCCCAATATGATTGGATGGAGGTAACTCTCTTCCATTTCCAATATGACAAAGTCTGTGGGAAGGAAGTAGTTCCCAACCTTCACCAACACGTTTTCAACCACTCCTACTGCTTGTTTTTGAGTTTTGTCAGCCAGCCTGATGACTACGTCAGTGGGCATTAGCTTATTGATCTGCAGCTTCTTCATGAGGGATAGAGGCATTAAATTAATGCTTGCTCCCAGATCACAGAGTCCCTTATCAATTAGTGTTTCTCCTATGGCACAGGGGATGTGAAAAATCCCTAGATCCTTCCTTTTTGTAGGCAACTCTGGTTGAATGAGAACACTGCACTCCTTATTCATCACTATTGTTTGCCCTCCTTTGAGTGAGCTTTTCCTGGTCAGCAGCTCCTTCATACACTTAATGTATGAGGGCATTTGTTGGAGAGCCTTGATGAATGGTATGTTCACATGAAGGGATGCAAACATGTCGAGGAACTTTGAGTATATTCTCTTTTCTACACCACCCTTGAGTTTTTGGGGAAAAGGTGCATAGAGTTTCAGAATCTCCTTCTGTGTAGTTTTAGTTTCTTGGTGGCCCTCTTCTTGCTTCTCTGCTGAAGTATCTCCAGAGGATTCTAAGGGTTTGTTCAGCTCTTCCTCAGTCCCCTTATCACTTATAGTGACCATCTTGCATTCTTCCCATCTCACTTTCTTTGCTTTACCTCTCGGGTTTTTCTCTGTGTCACTTGGGAAACTGTCAGTAGGTTTGGGAATCTTCTCAGAGAGGTATCCCACTTGAAATTCCAGCCTCTTGATGGTGTCTCCCTAGTTTTTGATATTGGCTCGCACCTCCTCCTTGAACACCTTGTTATCGTGGATTTCGTTACATATGCCTTCAAGTAGAGTCTCGATTCTGGAGAGTCTATCTTCGAATGATGGTGAGTTGAGATTGGAGGTATGAGAAGGGCCATTTTGGTTTTGATATGGATGTTGAGAGGTATTGTTAGGTGGGTGCTAATATGATCTTTGTGTGGAATGTTGGTGAGCTGCATTGTTGTTGGGGTTGTGACGTCTCTGATCTTAGCCTTGATCTTGTTGATTTCCCCACCCAAAGTTCAGGTGGTTCCTCCAACCAGGATTATAAGTTTTGGAGTATGGATCATGGGTCTGCCTAGGTGAGTTCCCAATGTAGTTGGCTTGTTCCTGATCACCCTCTACCTCTGCGTTCACTCCTTCTTGAGCTGCTGATGAGGTGGTGACTGCTGCGACTTAGTTTCTTTCCATCTTCTTGGTAAGGTCAGCCAGCTGCTTGGTGATCATCTTGTTTTGAGCCAGCAGTGCATCCACATTGTTCAGCTCCATCACTCCTCCAGTATTGCCCCTTTCAGAAGCACAGAAGTAATCATTCTCAGCTACAGTCTCAATGACATCTATGGCTTCTTCAATGGTCTTCTTCTTGTTCAGAGATCCCTCGGATGAGTGGTCTACTACCTTCTTTGATTCATAAGAAAGACCCTCATAGAAAATATGTAACTGCACCCATTCATTGAACATGTCTGGTGGGCACCTTCTTGTCAAGTCCTTAAACCTCTCCCATGCTTCATAGAGAGTTTCACCATCTTGTTGCCTGAATGTTTGTACTTTAGCTCTCAACCTATTAATTATCTGAGGAGGGTAGAATCTCTCCAAGAATTTGTTCACCACATCTTCCTAGGTTGTTAAACTCTCCTTCGGGAAAGATTCCAGCCATTTAGATGCTTTGTCCTTGAGTGAAAAGGGGAATAAAAGCAATCTATAAGTGTCAGAATGAACACCATTAAACTTCACAGTATCACATATCCTTAGGAAGGTGGTGAGATGTTGATTGGGGTCTTCTTGGACACTTTCTCCGAATGAACAGTTGTTCTGAACAAGGGTGATGAGCTGGGGTTTTAGTTCAAAGTTATTGGCATGTATGGTTGGCTTTTGGATGCTACTTCCGCAATTTCTTGGGTTTGGATTGATGTAAGAGCCCAGTACTCTTCTCTCTTGCCCAGCATGATTTGCTGGTCCTTCTCTGACACGGTTGTGAGCCTCTTCTTTATGGTGGTTCTCCATATTCTCCTCCATGTTTGGTTCAAAATACTCCTCCTCTTCCTCAGCACCAACAACTCTCTTTCTTCTTGCTTCCCTCCTTAATCTAAGGAAGGTCCTCTCAGGTTTAGAATTAAATCACTCAAATGAAATTAAATCAAATAAAGAAAAATGCTCAATCTAGTTATCCACCAATTTAATAATTGTTGATACAAAATCAATCCCCGGCAACGGCGCCATAAACTTGATGCACGGAAACTTGTCTCTCAATAAATTTCCCTCGGCAAGTATACCGAATTGTCGTCAAGTAAAAACTCACAATAAAGTGAGGTCGAATCCCACAGGAATTGATTGGTCAAGCAACTTTAATCAGAAGAATGTTCTAGTTGAGCTAAGCAGAAATTTAGTTGAGATTTGCAGAAAATTAAATGGCGGGAAAGTAAATAACAGAAAAGGTAATTGCTGGAAGTAAATGGCAGAATGTAAATGATGGAAAGTAAATTGCAGAATCTTAAACGGGGGTTTGGGGAAATGAACATAAAAGTAAATGACAGAAAGTAAAGAGAATGGGTAAGATCAGAAATGGGGGATTCATTGGGCTCAGGAGATGTTGTATTCTCCGGATCAAATTTATTCTTATCTCTTCCTCAATCAGTGCATTCATTGATCTCCTTGGCAATCTTAAGTGATTGGATTCCAATTCCTTGGTAATTCAATCTCTCAAATCTTGATCAATAGCCAATTCCTTGGTCTAATTGCTCATGAGAAGAGATGAAGTATGGTCACTGATTATACCACATGTATTCCCAAATCAAAGTGTTGGTAGGATTATATGTCACTATATCCATCCAAACCCCAATTTGGTCCAACATGAGAAAGCATTTCTAGCATGATCTCTTCATTCCTCTTCCAAGGTTCCGAAGAGATCCAAGTATGAATAGCTTCTTTTCCAAGACAACTACCCAATTGGATGAAGATTGAAAGCCTTCTAGTAAAATCAAGAGAAAAGAAAGAAGAAGAATAATGAAAACTATTATTGATCCATCAAATTACAACAGAGCTCTCTAACCCAATGAAAAGGGGTTTAGTTGTTCATAGCTCTGGAAATGAAAGAAGAATGCATTGTCTAATTAACTAGAAATTACAGAGAAAGTAAAGTATACAGAGTGTAATTCTCCAAAATGCACAGCTCCCTTTCTAGTTCAAAACTATTCTTATATATACTATTCTTCTGATCTTCTAGTTGGCTCTTCAAGTCTTGGATATGGGCCTTTGATCTTGAGTTGAAGTAGTTATAGTCTTTAGTGGGCTCAGCTTTGCTTGCAGAAAAGTGTGAGTTAGGCATGGATGTTAGTTAGGATGTTAGTGGTGTTAACGTTAAGTTAAAATGTGGGTTCGAGAACGTTAGTGACGATCACCTTTTCCACTAACATTCCAAACCAAAATGATCCACGTTAACTTCAACGTTAGTGGCATTAACGTGACCACTAACGTTGCCTCTTGGTCCTTCGCAAACGTTATTGGCATTCACCTTTTCTAATAACGTTGCTAATTGCCTCTTTTTCCCACGTTAGAGTTCACGTTAGTATAACTAACGTGACCCTTAACATGGGCATGCCTAAGCTTCGAGAGCGTTAGTGACACTTACCTTTGTCACTAATGCTCCAAACGCCCCTCCTTCCCACGTTAGAGTTCACATTAATTAGATTAACGTTGCCACTTAACCTGGCTAAGTTTGCCATTTTGGGGCGTTAGTGGCATTCACTTTTACCACTAACGTTGGAGCTCCCTTTTTCCTCCACGTTAGCTACCACGTTAATGTAATTAACGTGGCAACTAACGTGGGCTATGATGGCTTCGAAGGCATTATTGGCGATCACTTTTCTCATTAACGCTACAAGCTTATGCCCATTCCATGTTAGTGGTCACGTTAATTAGATTAGCATGGCTACTAACGTGGCTCTTACTTGCTTCCTTTGTCCTGAAATCAAGCAAATAAAGTGCATCAAAGCTCTATTCCAAGTCATGAGATTATGCATTATCCAATTTGTCATTCAATTCATGCATAATTCTCATGAAATCATGTAAAGTTCACCATGTTTGCTTGAATCAAGATGTAAGTGTATTTCTACCCAAAACTTGCTTATTTACTAAGAAAATGCATGAAACTACCCTAAAATAGTAAAGAAAAGGTCAGTGAAACTAGCCAAAATGCCCTGGCATCACCTCCTCGTCGGTGGCTTGTTAGAGGCTTTCTCTTTACCCTTCGTGGTGGCCATCCTGAAAAGGTGGAAAAAAAAGGAACATGAAATCAAATAGCTAGAACTGGGAGGAGGAAATTACAAGTGATAATCAATGCCAAGGTAAAGAAGAATGTCGTAAATACATGGTCGCGATTCCATGTAATTAGGACATCAATGGAAATAAAGCATGATAAATTAAGACAATTAGATGCAAGATGTTTATTAGCATGCTGGCAAAGGCATGAGTAGCGTAGATCAAGCATTAAGAGCTTAATTTGATTATCTAATGTAACAAACTAATAATCACGTTTGTATTGACAATTATATTTAATCAATAAAAGATTTCAAGGGTTTTGTGAAAAATAAGTCGTCGAGTAGAAGAATAGAATAATTAATAATTCACAATGCCATAGGGGCTTTTCACAAACACTTGGTATGCATGTAAAAGATGTTAGGGAAAGTATGAAATCCAATATGCATGTAACCTAAAAATTAGTATTAATTGTCAAATCATAGAAGAAGAAAGAAAAAGAAAAAGAAACCATAGATAATGAAATTAAAAGAAAAATAAAGAAGAAGGAAACATATATTAAAGTAATAATGAAAGGGTAAAAGGGGAAGAAGAAAAGAACCTGGATGAAGAAGATGAAGAAGGGAAGAAGAAAGTAATAGAAAGTAAGAAAGAATAAGGAAGAAGAAAGAAAGAAGGAGGAAATAATAGGATTGATAAGAATTAGGATTGGGAGAGAATTAGGATTTGGGAGGGAGAAAGAAGGAAAACTGGCGGCGCTGGGATTTAGTGGTGCGGTGCAACCGACGCGCATGCGTACTACGTGCGTCAATGTGGGTTGCGTGAAAGGAGGGGGACGTGGATATTTTATACGCTTTTTGGGGGTATTTTCATATAGTTTTTAGTAGGATTTAGCTACTTTTTAGTATATTTTTATTAGCTTTTATGCAAAAATCACATTTTCAGACTTTACTATGAGTTTGTGTGTTTTTCTGTGATTTCAAGTATTTTCTGGCTGAAATTGAGGGACCCGAGCAAAAATCTGATTCAGAGGCTGAAAAAGGACTGCAGATGCTGTTGGATTCTGACCTTCCTGCACTCGAAATTGATTTTTTGGAGCTACAGAAACCCAATTGTCACGCTCTTAATTCCGTTGGAAAGTAGACATCCAGGGCTTTCCAGCAATATATAATAGTCCATACTTTGCCCGAGTTTTGACAACGCAAACTGGCGTTTAAACGCCAACTTCCTACCCTATTCTGAAGTTAAACGCCAGAAACAGGTTACAAACCAGAGTTAAACGCCACAAACAGGCTGCAACCTGGTGTTTAACTCCAAGAGAAGCCTCTATACGTGTAAAGCTCAATGCTCAGCCCAAGCACACACCAAGTGGGCCCCGGAAGTGGATTTCTGCACTATCTATCTTAGTTTACTCATTTTCTGTAAACCTAGGTCACTAGTTTAGTATAAAAACTACTTTTAGAGACTTACTATGGACCTCATGACCTTTTACATCAGAACTTGTATCTTCTACAGCATGAGTCTCGAAACCCCATGGTTGGGGGTGAGGAGCTCTACTGTGTTTCGATGGATTAATGCAATTACTACTGTTTCTCATTCAATCACGCTTGTTTCTATTCTAAGATATTCATTCGCACTTTAATATGATAAATGTGATGATCCGTGACACTCATCACCATTCTCAACCTATGAACACGTGCCTGACAACCGCTTCCGTTCTACCTTAGGTTGAATGTATATCTCTTGGATACCTGGTTCACGGGTTTGACTAACTCTCCTGACAATAGAACATTTAAATCTGTGAGATCAGAGTCTTCGTGGTATAAGCTAGAATCAATTGACAGCATTCCTGAGATCCGAAAAGTCTAAACCTTGTCTGTGGTATTCCGAGTAGGATCCAGGAAGGGATGACTGTGACGAGCTTCAAACTCATGAATGCTGGGCGCAGTGACAGTGTGCAAAAGGATCAATGGATCCTATTCCAACATTAGTGAGAACCAACAAATTATTAGCCATGTACATGGACCCTTTTCACTGAGAGGATGGCTGGTAGCCATTGACAACGGTGATCCACCAACATACAGCTTGCCATGGAAGGAGACCTGCGTGCGTGAAGAAGAAGACAGTGGGAAAGCAGAGATTCAAAAGACAGAGCATCTCCAAAACCTCAACCTCTTCTCCATTACTGCATAACAAGTATTATTTATTTTATGTTATTTACTCTTCAGAAACCCAACCACTTTTATTACTAATTTCCTGACTAAGAGTTACAAAATAACCATAGCTTGCTTCAAGTCGACAATCTCCGTGGGATCGACCCTTACTTACGTAAGGTATTACTTGGACGACCCAGTGCACTTGCTGGTTAGTTGTGCGGGATTGCAAAAGTGTGATTTCGTGCACCAAGTTTTTGGCGCCGTTGACGGGGATTGTTCGAGTTTGGGTAACTGACGGTTTATTTTGTTGCTTAGATTAGGAAAAATTTTCCTTTTTAGTTTAGAGTCATAAAAATTGCATCTTCTATTATTATTTTTTGGTTAAAGTTCTAAAATCCTTATTTTCTTTTCTAAAATTTTTTGAAAATTTTTATAAACTAATAATTGAGTTTTTCTGTTTGAGTTTAGTTTCATATTTTAAGTTTGGTGTCCCTTGTGTTTCTGTTTTCTTAAAAAAAAAATTTTCAAAAGTTCTTCTTAGCGTTCATCGTGATATTCAAAGTTTTTCTGTTTGTTTTCTTTGTTTTGATCTAAAAATTTTAAGTTTGGTGTCATTTTTACTGTTTTTCTATTTCTTCATTAAATTCAAAAATATCTTTTCTTTTTATTTTAATTAATTTTCAAATTTTTCTTTAAAAATTCAGATTTTTATTTTAAAACTTTTTATTCTATCTTATCTTTGTTTTGAAATTTCAAAATTCAAAATCTTTTTCAAAAATCATATCAAAAGTTTTTCAAATCTTCTCAATTAAGTAATTATTTTAGTTTTCAATTTTTTTTCTCTTCATTTTTGAAATTTATATTTTAATCTCTAATTATTTTATTTTATCTTATTATTTTTATTTATTATTAATTATTCGGTTTGTTTCTACTTAAATAAAATAAAAACAAAAATATATTTTATTTGCAATTCATATCAATTCCCTTTTACCCCATCATGGACCTAACTGGAAATGAACAGTCCAGAAGGACTCTGGGGTCATATGATAACCCCATTACTGCTGCATATGGGAGTAACATCTGTATACCACCCATCAAAGCAAGTAGTTTTGAGCTAAATCCTCAGCTCATTGTTATGGTGCAGTAAAATTGCCAGTTTTCCGGTCTTCCACAGGAAGAACCTACTGAGTTTCTATTTGCCGTAAAAGATCAAGCTAAGAAGTGGTTAAATAACCAACCTACAACAAGCATAAGAACATGGAAACAATTATCAAACAAATTTCTAAATCAATATTTCCCTCCAAAAAGGATGACACAGCTAAGGCTGGATATCCAAGGTTTTAAACAAGAGGATGATGAATCCCTTTATAACGCCTGAGAGAGGTACAGAGGGATGCTAAGGAAATGCCCCTCTGAATTATTTTCAGAGTGGGTGCAGTCAGACATCTTCTACTACGGGCTTACAGAAAAAGCTCAGATATCTCTAGACCACTCAGCTGGTGGATCTATACACATGAGAAAGAATATTGAAGAGGCTCAAGAGCTTATTGATACAGTTGCCAGAAATCAGCATCTGTACATAAGTAGTGAGTCCTCCATGAAAGAAGAAGCTAAGGCAGTATCAACTGACTTTAGTCCTCAGGAACAACTTGCTGAACTCAATCAACAATTATCTTCTATAACAAGGCAGTTAGCAGAATTTAAGGAGATGCTACAAGAAACCAAAAATGCTAACAAGGATATGGAATCACAATTGAATCAGACAAAACAGCAGTTATCAAAATAGATAACAGAAGAGTGCTAAGTAGTTCAATTAAGAAGTGGAAAAACATTGAATACCTCAACTCAAAGCAGCAGAAAGCCAAGAAAAGAACAGCTGACAGAAGATGAGCATCCTGCTACCCAAAATCCCTCTGAGGACAGTAAGAGCCCAGAGAGGAATGATTCTGGCATTTAAATGCCAGAAAAGGGTAAGAAAGTGGTGTTAAACGCCCAATCCATGTCCAGTTCTAGCGTTCAAACGCCAGAAAAGGGTAGGAATCTGGCGTTAAACGCCCATCCATCCCCCTATCCTGGCGTTCAAATGCCAATGAGGGATCAAACACCTGCAAGTGCTGATAATAACTCCATCAAGTAGGCTTCTCAACCTGCCTCTGTAGGGAATAAACCCACAGCAACTAAGGTTGAAGAATACAAAGCCAAAATGCCTTATCCTCAAAAACTCTGCCAAGCGGAACATGATAAACAATTTGCCCGCTTTACAGACTATCTCAGGACCCTTGAAATAAAGATTCCGTTTCTAGAGGCACTTGAGCAAATACCCTCTTATGCTAAGTTCATGAAAGAGATCTTAAGTCATAAGAAGGATTGGAGAGAAACTGAAAAAGTTTTTCTCACTGAAGAATGCAGTGCAGTCATTCTAACAAGCTTACCAGAGAAGCTTAAGGATCCTGGAAGCATTATGATACCTTGCACATTAGACTTGTACCAAGACAGCTCTATGTGACCTTGGGACAAGTATCAACCTAATCCCTGCATCCACTATGAGAAAGCTTGGCTTGACTGAAGAGGTCAAACCAACCCGGATATGTCTTCAACTTGCTGATGGCTCCATTAAATATCCATCAGGCATAATTGAGGACATGATTGTCAAGGTTGGGCCATTTGCCTTTCCCACTGACTTTGTAGTACTGGAAATGGAGGAGCAAAAGAGTGCAACTCTCATTCTAGGAAGACCGTTCCTAGCAACTGGATGAACTCTCATTGATGTCCAAAAAGGGGAAGGGACCCTGAGAGTCAATGAGAATGAGTTCAAGTTAAATGTTGTCAAAGCTATGCAGCATCCAGACACATCAAATGACTGCATGAGTGTTGATATTATTGACTCCCTGGTAGAGAAGATCAACATGGCTGAGAGTCTCGAATTAGAGCTAGAAGACATCTTTAAAGATGTTCAGCCTGATCTGGAGGAATCAGAGGAAATAAAAGAACTTCTGAAAATTCCTCAGGAAGAGGAGAAACCTCCTAAACCCGAGCTCAAACCACTACCACCATCCCTGAAATATGCATTTCTGGGAGAAAGTGACACTTTTCCGGTGATCATAAGCTCTGCTTTAAATCCACAGGAAGAGAAAGCACTACTTCAAGTGCTAACGACACACAAGACAACTCTTGGGTGGTCCATAAGTGATCTTAAGGGCATCAGCCCAGCAAGATGCATGCACAAGATCCTATTGGAGGACGATGCTAAGCCAGTGGTTCAACCACAGAGGTGGCTAAATCCAACCATGAAGGAGGTGGTGCAGAAAGAGGTCACCAAGTTACTGGAGGCTGGGATTATTTATCCTATTTCTAATAGCCCCTGGGTGAGCCCTGTCCAAGTTGTCCCCAAGAAGGGAGGCATGACAGTGGTTCATAATGAAAAGAATGAACTGGTTCCTACAAGAACAGTTACAGGGTGGCGTATGTGTATTGACTATAGAAGGCTCAATACAGCCACCGGGAAGGATCACTTTCCTTTACCATTCATAGACCAAATGCTAGAAAGACTAGCAGGTCATGAATATTGCTGCTTTTTGGATGGTTATTCAGGTTACAACCAAATTGCAGTAGATCCTCAGGACCAAGAGAAAATAGCATTCACATGTCCTTCTGGAGTATTTGCCTACAGAAGGATGCCTTTTGGTCTGAGCAATGCACCTGCAACCTTTCAGAGGTGCATACTCTCCATCTTCTCTGATATGGTAGAGAAATTTTCGGAAGTCTTCATGGATGACTTCTCAGTATTTGGAGACTCGTTTAGTTCCTGCCTTGACCATTTAGCACTTGTTCTGAAAAGATGCCAAGAGACCAATCTAGTTTTAAACTGGGAAAAATGTCACTTTATGGTGACTGAAGGAATTGTTCTTGGGCATAAAATTTCAAACAAGGGAATAGAGGTGGATCAAGCTAAAGTGGAGGTAATTGAAAAGTTACCACCACCTGCCAATGTGAAAGCAATCAGAAGCTTTCTAGGGCATGCATGATTTTATAGAAGGTTTATAAAGGATTTTTCAAAAATTGCAAAACCTCTGAGCAATCTGCTAGCTGCTGACACGCCATTTGTGTTTGACACAGAGTGTCTGCAGGCGTTTGAAACTCTGAAAGCTAAGCTGGTCACAGCACCAGTTATTTCTGCACCATACTGGACATTACCATTCGAACTAATGTGTGATGCCAGTGACCATGCCATTGGTGCAGTATTGGGACAACTGCATAACAAGCTTCTGCACGTCATTTACTATGCTAGCCATGTTCTGAATGACGCACAGAAGAATTACACAACCACAGAAAAAGAGTTGCTTGCAGTGGTGTATGCCATTGACAAGTTTAGATCTTATTTAGTAGGATCAAAAGTGATTGTGTACACTGACCATGCTGCTCTTAAATATCTACTCACAAAGCAGGATTCAAAACCCAGGCTCATAAGATGGGTGTTGCTTCTGCAAGAGTTTGATATAGCAATAAGAGACAGAAAAGGGACAGAGAACCAAGTGGCTGATCATCTGTCCCGGATAAAACCAGTAGAAGGGGCGTCCTCCCCCTCTATTGAGATCTCTGAAACATTTCTGGATGAGCAATTATTTGCCATTTGGGAAACACCATGGTTTGCAGACATTGCAAACTATAAAGCTGTAAGATTCATACCCAAAGAGTACAGCAGGCAGCAAATAAAGAAATTGATCTCTGATGCAAAGTACTACTTATGGGATGAACCGTATCTCTTTAAGAGATGTGCAGACAGAATAATCCGTAGATGTGTGCCCAAGGAAGAGGCACAGAAGATCTTGTGGCATTGCCATGGATCACAATATGGAGGCCATTTCGGAGGTGAGCGAACAGCCACCAAGGTTCTTCAATGTGGCTTCTATTGGCCTACTCTCTATAGAGACTCCCGAGAGTTTGTATGTAATTGTGACAGCTGCCAAAGAGCTGGTAATCTGCCTCATGGTTATGCCATGTCTCAACAAGGGATCTTAGAGATTGAGCTATTTGATGTATAAGGTATTGACTTCATGGGGCCTTTCCCACCATCATACTCAAACACGTATATTCTGGTGGTAGTAGATTATGTATCTAAATGGATAGAGGTAATTGTAACACCCACTAATGATACTAAGACAGTGCTGAAGTTCCTCCAGAAACATATCTTCAGCAGGTTTGGTGTCCCTAGAGTACTAATCAGTAATGGGGGCACTCATTTCTGCAATAAACAACTTTACTCTGCTATGGTCCGATATGGAATTAGCCACAAAGTGGCAACTCCATATCATCCACAGACAAACAGGCAGGCTAAAGTCTCTAATAGAGAACTAAAAATAATCCTGGAACGGACTGTAATTGCCCGTAGAAGGGATTGGGTAAAAAGCTTGGATGATGCTCTGTGGGCATACAGAATAGCGTTCAAGACTCCTATAGGAACCTCTCCATACCAGCTTGTGTATGGCAAGGCCTGTCATCTGCCCGTGGAACTGGAGCATAAGGCTTATTGGGCAACCAGATTCCTAAATCTAGATGCTAAGTTAGCTGGAGAGAAGAGATTACTCCAGTTAAATAAGCTAGAGGAATTCAGACTCAATGCTTTCGAAAATGCAAAAATTTACAAGGAGAAAGCAAAAAGGTGGCATGATAAGAAACTGTCATCCAGAGTCTTTGAACCAGGACAGAAGGTTCTGCTATTTAACTCTAGGCTCAGATTATTTCCCAGGAAATTAAAATCCCGGTAGAGGGGTCCATATGTGATTACAAGTGTGTCACCATATGGCTATGTGGAGCTTCAAGACATTAATTCTAATAAGAAGTTCATTGTTAATGGACAGAGAGTCAAGCATTATCTTGAAGGCAATGTTGAGCAAGAATGCTCAAGGTTGAGACTAGATTAAAAGCTCAGTAAGGTCCAGCTAAAGACAATAAAGAAGCGCTTGCTGGGAGGCAACCCAGCCACTAGCAAAGTTCATTTGTTATACAAATAATAATTATATGAGTTTTATATGATTATCTTCAAGGTTAATTAACAATTGCAGGAGTTCACAGAGTTACAGAAGAATTCAGAGCATAAAGCAGAGAAAAGGAGCTCACTGGCACAAAAATGCCAGTAAGGGATATTGTGGGCGTTAAATGCCAGAATGGGCACCATTCTGGGTGTTTAACGCCAGTAAAGATACCTTTTTGGGCGTTAAATGCCAGAATGGGTACCATTTTGGATGTTTAACGCCAGAATTGCAGCATCCTGGGCATTTAGAAAAATGCCCAGTGATAAAGGCTTTTTGGCGTTTAACGCCAGCCAAGTACCCTGGCTGGGCGTTAAACGCCCAAAAGAAGCAACAAATGGGTGTTAAACGCCAGAATGAGTGCCATTCTGGGAGTTTAACGCTAGGAATATGGAGGGGAGGAAGTTTTGTTTCCAACTCAAATTTTTTTCAAATTTTCATAGTTCCATTCAAAATTTCTTGCAAAAACATGTTACAAATTATCATCTTTCAATTTCAATTTCAGAAAAATAAAACAAATTAAAAATAAGTTTTTCTTTAATCCTAAAAAAAAAAATCTTTCTCAAATCTTTTTCAATTTCTTTTCAAATATTTTTCAAAACTCATCTATCTTTGTAATTTCTTCTCAAATCTTTTTCAAAATCATATTTATCTTTTACAAATCTCTCATATCTTTTCAATTTTAAAATTTCATATTTTTCATATCATATTTATCTTTTACAAATCATATCTTCTATCATAGCTTTTTCAAAATTTTCGATCCCACCCCCTCCCTTATAAATCCACATTCGGCCTCCCCCTCTCCTCTATAATTTGAATTTAACTATCCTTCTATTCCTTTCCTTTCCTTTCTTTTGCTTGAGGACAATCAAACCTCTAAGTTTGGTGTATTTTTTGTGATCACTGAGCTAAGCCTCACTAAGATCATCGCTCCTAAGGAAAAACAAACCACTTCAAGAGGCAAGAAAGAGAACACTCCAAAACCACTTTGGAATCAGGAGAGGTTCTTAACCAAAGAACATGCATACCATTACCACAAAATAATGGGTCTAAGGTCAGTGATCCAGGAAGTTAAATTCAATTTGAAAGAAGATGAATATCCCAAAATCCAAGAGCAGATTCAAAATAGGGGCTGAGAAATTCTAGATAATCCTGAGACAAAGGTGGGTAGAAACATGGTTCAGGAATTCTACTCAAATATGTGGCGAACAGATAAGCTGAGAATGACTGGAACCACCTTGTACACCTTTCGAAGCATGGTCAGAGGGAAGATTATTTACTTCTATCTGGACAAAATAAGAGAGGTCTTCAAGCTGCCTCAACTATAAGATGATCTAGAATCCTTGATTAGGAGAATGGTGAGATTTGATATGCGCTTGGACCAAGTTCTAGAGGACATATGCATCCCTGGAACCAAGTGGATAACCAACACAAAAGGTGTCCCAAATCAACTCAAGAGAGGAGATCTCAAACCAGTTGCTAGGGGCTGGCTGGACTTCATTGGGCGTTCTATACTGCCCACCAGCAACCGCTCTGAAGTCACTGTCAAAAGAGCAGTGACGATCCACTGCATTATGCTGGGAAACGAAGTGGAAATTCATTATATGATTTCTTGCGAGCTTTACACAATTGCAAACAAGAACTCTACTGACGCCAAATTGGCCTACCCAAGCTTAATCTCTCTGCTATATAAAGATACTAAGGTGAAGATGGGAGTGGATGAGTATATCTCAGTCGAACACCCAATCACCAAAAAGTCAATGGAAGGACAACAAGTGCAAGATAACTCCATCAAAAGGAGGGCACAGGAGTTCCTCCTAGAAATCCCTCAGATTGACTACTAGACCCGCCTAGAAGCATCTGTCACCAAGCTGTAAGAAACTATGGATCAACTAAAAGAAGAACAATAAGTTCAAAATAGCATGCTCTGCAAACTGCTGAAGGAACAAGAGAAGCAAGGGCGTGAGCTACAGGAGCTGAAGCGCTAGAAGCTGTCTCTTGAAGGGCCGGACCCCCCACAGATTGAAGGAGCATCCATCTCCCAAAATAAAGGTTGTTGAGTCCTAATCTTAACTTTGTGATAACTTTTTCTATTAGAGATCTACCGTAGGAGTCACATGAATAATAGTAATTAGTATCTTTATTTTTATTTTTATTTTTTTTATTATTATCTCCAAGTAAGATATAATTTATTTTTCTCATCATCATTAAACATGAATAAAATAGCAGATTTTTTGAGAATAAGGAGGCAGTTTTATTTTTGAGTTCTTAATAAGAAAATTTCTAATTATTTATATGTGGTGGCAATACTTTTTGTCTTCTGAATGAATGCTTGAACAGTGCATAATTTTTTATTGTGAAGTTTATGAATGTTAAATTTGTTGGCTCTTGAAAGAATAATGAAAAAGGAGAAATGTTATTGACAATCTGAAAAATCATAAAAATTGATTCTTGAAGCAAGAAAAAGCAGTGAATACAAAGCTTGCAAAAAAAAATTGCGAAAAATAAAAGAAAAAGAAAGAAAAATAAAAAACAAGCAGAAAAAGCCAATAGTGTAACAACCATGATTTTCGAGTACATGAGATCTTTTCTGAAAGTACGGATTTCTCCGGAAGATCAGTAAAGGGAACACCTCTACTGTATCATCAAGCATCTCAATCCTCATTGTCATTATGTCATCCTTAAGCTAGAACCTTTTCTGAGGCAAGCTCGATAATGCAGTCCCGAAGAACCTAGTTTTTGAACCGTATCGATTAGGAGTTTTGATTCTAGTTTTCGTAAATAGTCTCAGTTTGATGAACCGGACTCGATTCATGATAGAAGAGAGATAATAGTATAATATTAGTATTATATTAGTATTAGAAAAGGCTTGAATGACATTATAAGGTTACCTGGTCTGTTTTTGTTAAAAACAGAAAATCGGTTTAACCGGGTTTACGGTTTACTGGTGCAGCTTAGCACCAGCACTCTCTGATGAATTTAGCAATGCTAAAGCCTCATTATACATGTTCTATTCTCATAATAAATATGTTACTAGTGTCATTTATGCTAGCAGCTCAGAAAATAATTTTTAGAAATGTTTTTACGAGTGTTCCAATACACCTAGTTTTAGTAGTTGTACACCAGAGATATTTTAATATTATTTTAATCCACCTCCAAGCCAACCAATCACAACTCACCTCACAAATCACTAGCTGTCTCATTTTATCATTTTGGCCGAAAATAACAAGAGAGAAAAGAGAGAAACTTTCATGAACACTTAATCTTCAAAGCTTGATTTCTTCTGAACTAAAACTCAAATCAAAACTCAGATTTCACCAAAATGATCCTCTCTTCTTCCTCTACATAACCATGTAACTTATCAAGGATGGAAATAAGGTGAGATGGCTGTTCCTTTCCCATTTCCATTCGGTTTTCAAGGAAAACCATGCAAAACATGTGTTTTCTTGATGTTCTTCCTTAGGAATCATGCTTAACTTGACTTGAGGGCCAAGAAACGTGAATTTCCTGCAAGTCTAAGGTGAGATATCTCTTCCTAATGTGCTGAGGGAGATTTGGTCAGTTGAGAGTTTGTGGATTTAAAGTTGTTCTTGATGTGTTTTAGGAGGAAAAAGTGCTTTAAGAACACTTCAAAGAGTAACCGGATTTGGAGCAGCAAATCAAGGTAGGGATTGACAAATTTAATCTTGATTGATTGTGTTTGAGTTGTATGATTATGATATGGTTTGGCTGTGCTTGAAATTGATTGTTTGTATGAGTAATTCTTGTTGAAATTTTGGTGAAAATTTGATGAAATTTGATGAAATTCAAGCTATGAATGTGTGTTCTTGTGGCTGCTGGAAAATGAAACCCTAGAGCTTAAATTCAGGTTCAATTTGTGTTAAAATCATGTAGAAAAGATGGGGTTTTAGTGGCTGAAAATTTATTTTGAATCTTGGTAAAAATCGGTTGCTAAAAAGACTGAATAACGGGTAAAAACAGAGAAAGAATTTGAAGAATATACGAAGAACACGAAGGACACTTTGAGTGTGGTGAAGAACATTGAAGAGCACCTTTTAGATCTTATAAAGGGCAAGGAAGTAAAATTTTTGGTGTTTAAGGGGTTATATGGTAATTTCTGAAATTTAGGGTGGTAAAAGTAGAAATATTAAAAGTTACCGGTGGTAAAAAGTGAATTTTAAAGGTTAAAAGTAAAAAGTAAGTTAATTTTCGAAAATTAATGATAAAATAATAAATAATAATAAAATATTAAATAATAATATTTAATTAAAAATAATATTTTAATAAAAATAATAAAATAATGCGAAGAAGGCAATTCTCTGTAAAAGCTTTAGAAAGACAACTTTAAGCGCAGAATCTCATAATTACCTTCATAAAACACTTAGGGAGTGGTAATAACATGATAGTGAGGCAAAGATAAAGAAAAGATAAAAAGTTAAAGAAAAGATAAAAACCAAAGAAAATTCTGTAAAGTTTTAATGATAGAAAAACAGACAGAGACTAGTGAACAAACTAGGGCAACATAGTTAGTCCTTGAGTTGCGCCTAGGGTTAGGAATTATATGAAAAGTTAAACTGTTTCAGTATAGACTTAATGAACCTATACTTGGGACAGGCTAACTATTCATACCGAAATTTACATAAGCTTTAAATACATACGTTAAGCAGAGAAATCAGAGCAGAGTAAAGAAAACACAGAGAACAGAGTAACCAGAGAAAAGTAAAGAGATACAGAGAAAAGAGTAATCAAAGCAGAGTAAAAAGACAAATTGAAAAGAGTAATATGATAAAGAGAAATGGTTTGAGCCAAGATATTGTGAAATTGAAAGATGTAAATTTTGTATAGTATGATTGAATAGAGAAAGAAGGAAGTACTGCATAAGAATGTGAAAGTGATGATGAATAATGAGAATGATATTGAATGATGATAATGAGAAAAAAGTAATATAACAAAGAGAATAGAGGAGAAGAGTATAAAAATAAAGAGTTAAGCCTTGTGGCATGATATTCTATTATATGTTCATCTGATGCTTTTCTATTGGCCCTAGAGGTCCTGTAGGCCCAAGTTCACCTACAGTAAGTTGTTATTCCTGTAGGCCGAAGTTCACCTGCAGTGAATATCAATTGTGTATCTAAGGGTGTTGCTCCTGTAGGCCGAAGTTCACCTACAGAGAGTTGTGATACCTGTAAGCCGAAGTTCACTTACAGGGGCGCTATTTCTATAAGCCGAAGTTCACTTACAGAGGTGCTATTTCTGTAGGCCGAAGTTCACCTACAGAAAGTTGTTGTGATTAAACCATTTCTGTAAGCCGAAGTTCACTTACAGAGGTGTTATTTCTGTAGGCCAAAGTTCACCTACAGAAAGTTGTTGTGTTTTGTTTAGACTATTCCTGTAAGCCGAAGTTCACTTACGGGAGTGCTATTTCTGTAGGCCGAAGTTCACCTACAGAAAATAAGCCATATCTAGGACTAGTTCCTAGGTAATGTTGAGCTGCAGGGTGTAAACCGACACGTGAGCTCATGGCCTGCATAGGACAGACATGCATCATATTTAGTTGCGCATTTCCTCTGTTATGATTGTTGTTTGAATGTATGCCTTCTTTGTTTTCATTCTATTCTCTGTGTCTGTGTTTTGTTTTCTTGTATTCTTTTGTTTGTGTTTTGCTTTTTGTTTTCTCTATTTTCTCTATTTATCTGTTTCTTCTGTCTACTGCTTCTCGGTATTCTGCTATTTATCTGCTAAATAACACAGAATTAATGAACGTAACTAATAACCCCGACCCTACTAAGAACTCCCTAGTTCTTACCCCTTCTCTCTCCCTTCCCCCTTCAGATGGAAGCATGAGTACCCTTCCGTAGTTTGCTGACGACTGTTCTACAAAGAGGATTCCGCTCTAGGTAGTCTTCTGAGTCTAGAGTGAATTCCGTTACCTGTTTATATGTATATACTGTGAGGCCAGCCAACGTCTGCACCCTGCTTATCTAGAAACTTTAACCTAAGTCCTCCGTACGATGTTGTTGTTATGTGGCCACTCGATGAAGTACTTGAGAGACGCTCTTTGATGACATATGATCGTGCAGAGGATTAGTAGACGACCTTCCACCTTTTGATGACGATCCACCTGACTTGAGTTTTGAAGACCTAGAACGTACTTTCTCTCGCTTTAGTAGTTTAGAGGGACTAGGTGAGTATAGAGTCTATGCTAGCCTGGGCGCCAGCTTAGGGACTTCTTGCACAGGTCAGGACCTGGGATGTTGTATGTATATATATGTATATAGTTATTATCTAGCTATGTCTAGGGGTGTTCTAACTAAAAGTCTATACTCTAATAAAGGCTGGATCACCGAATATTGTCAACTGCTTATGATGTATTTATGTGTGATTGTTTATAACTGTTTTATCTGTTTTTATTTGTGAATTGATTACAAATGATTATGTTTATTAATCCAAATGTTTTCAGAAAAAAAAGTACCTCGTAAAATAACTACGCTTTTAACAACGAATCAGGCTCATATAATAAATAATAGATAATAATTAGGTAGACAAGTTGGTAGCGCTCATTTTCTAGTATGATCATGACGTACTAGAAATTGGGTCGTTACAAATAGCCCTTTAAACCAAAAGGCAAGGGTAAAAAGGATCCAAGGCTTTGAGCATTAATGGATAAGAGGTCCTAAAGGAATAAAATCCTTGCCTAAGCGGCTAAACCAAGCTGTCCCTAACCATGTGCTTGTGGCGTGAAGGTGTCAAGTGAAAAACTTGAGACTGAGCGGTTAAAGTCATGGTCCAAAGCAAGAAGAGTGCGCTTAAGAACTCTGGACACCTCTAACTGGGGACTTTAGCAAAGCTAAGTCACAATCTGAAAAGGTTCACCCAGTTATGTGTCTATGGCATTTATGTATCCAGTGGTAATACTGGAAAACAAAGTGCTTAGGGCCACGGCCAAGACTCATAAAGTAGCTGTGTTCAAGAATCAACATACTAAGCTAGGAGAATCAATAACACTATCTGAATTTTGAGTTTCTATAGATTCCAATCATTCTGAACTTCAAAGGATAAATTGAGGTGCCAATATTGTTCAGAAGCAAAAAGCTACTAGTCCCGCTCATCTAATGAGAATTTGAGCTTCATAAAAAAATCTGAGAAGCTATTGCCTCTTGATTTTCTTTCTATCCTGTTTTATTTATCTAGTTGCTTGAGGACAAGCAACAGTTTAAGTTTGGTGTTGTGATGAGCGGATATTTTATACGCTTTTGGGGGTATTTTCATATAGTTTTTAGTAGGATTTAGCTACTTTTTAGTATATTTTTATTAGTTTTTATGCAAAAATCATATTTCCGGACTTTACTATGAGTTTGTGTGTTTTTCTGTGATTTTAGATATTTTCTGGCTGAAATTGAGGGATCTGAGCAAAAATCTGATTCAGAGGCCGAAAAAGGACTGCAGATGCTGTTGGATTCTGACCTTCCTGCACTCGAAATGGATTTTTTGGAGCTACAGAAACCCACTTGGAACGCTCTCAATTGCGTTGGAAAGTAGACATCTAGGGCTTTACAGCAATATATAATAGTTCATACTTTGCCCGAGTTTTGACGACGTAAACTGGAATTTAAACGCCAACTTCCTGCCCTATTCTAAAGTTAAACGCCAGAAATAGGTTACAAACCAGAGTTAAACGCCACAAACAGGCTGCAACCTGGTGTTTAACTCCAAGAGAAGCCTCTACACTTGTAAAGCTCAATGCTCAATCCAAGCACACACCAAGTGGGCCCCGGAAGTGGATTTCTGCACTATCTATCTTAGTTTACTCATTTTCTGTAAACCTAGGTCACTAGTTTGGTATAAAAACTACTTTTAGAGACTTACTATGGACCTCATGACCTTTTACATCAGAACTTGTATCTTCTATAGCCTGAGTCTCTAAACCACATGGTTGGGGGTGAGGAGCTCTGCTGTGTTTCGATGGATTAATGCAATTACTACTGTTTCTCATTCAATCACGCTTGTTTCTATTCTAAGATATTCATTCACACTTTAATATGATGAATGTGATGATCTGTGACACTCATCACCATTCTCAACCTATGAACGCGTGCCTAACAACCACTTCTGTTCTACCTTAGATTGAATGTATATCTCTTGGATACCTGGTTCACGAGTTTGACTGCCTCTCCTGACAATAGAACATTCAAATCCGTGAGATCAGAGTCTTTGTGGTATAAGCTAAAATCAATTGACAGCATTCCTGAGATCCGAAAAGTCTAAACCTTGTCTGTGGTATTCCGAGTAGGATCCAGGAAGGGATGACTGTGACGAGCTTCAAACTCATGAATGCTAGGTGCAGTGACAGTGTGCAAAAGGATCGATGGATCCTATTCCAACATTAGTGAGAACCGACAAATGATTAGCCATGTACATGGACCCTTTTCACTGAGAGGACGGCTGGTAGCCATTGACAACGGTGATCCACCAACTTACAGCTTACCATGGAATGAGACCTGCGTGCGTGAAGAAGAAGACAGTGGAAAAGCAGAGATTCAGAAGACAGAGCATCTCCAAAACCTCAACCTCTTCTCCATTGCTGCATAACAAGTATTATTTATTTTATGTTATTTACTCTTCATAAACCCAACCATTTTTATTACTAATTTCCTGACTAAGAGTTACAAAATAACCATAGCTTGCTTCAAGCCGACAATCTCCGTGGGATCGACCCTTACTGACGTAAGGTATTACTTGGACGACCCAGTGCACTTGCTAGTTAGTTGTGCAGAATTGCAAAAGTGTGATTTCGTGCACCAAGTTTTTGGCGCCATTGCCGGGGATTGTTCATGTTTGGACAACTGACAGTTTATTTTGTTGCTTAGATTAGGAAAAATTTACCTTTTTAGTTTAGAGTCACAAAAATTGCATATTCTATTATTGTTTTTTGGTTAAAGTTCTAAAATCTTTATTTTCTTTTCTAAAATTTTTCAAAAATTTTTATAAACTAATAATTGAGTTTTTCTATTTGAGTTTAGTTTCATATTTTAAGTTTGGTGTCCCTTGTGTTTCTGTTTTCTTAAAAAAAATATTTTTCAAAAGTTCTTCTTAGCGTTCATCGTGATATTCAAAGTTTTTCTGTTTGTTTTCTTTGTTTTGATCTAAAAAATTTGAGTTTGGTGTCATTTTTCCTGTTTTTCTCTTTCTTCATTAAATTCAAAAATATATTTTCTCTTTATTTTAATTAATTTTCGAATTTTCCTTTAAAAATTCAGATTTTTATTTTAAAACTTTTTATTCTATCTTATCTTAGTTTTGAAATTTCAAAATTCAAAATCTTTTTCAAAAATCATATAAAAAGTTTTTCAAATCTTCTTAATTAAGTAATTATTTTAGTTTTCAAATTTATTTTTCTCTTAGTTTTCAAAATTTATATTTTAATATCTAATTATTTTATTTTATCTTATTATTTTTATTTATTATTAATTATTCGGTTTGTTTCTACTTAAATAAAATAAAAACAAAAATATATTTTATTTGCAATTCATATCAATTCCCTTTTACCCATCATGGACCTAAATGGAAATGAACAGTCCAGAAGGACTCTGGGGTCATATGCTAACGCCATTACTACTGCATATGGGAGTAGCATCTGAATACCTCCCATCAAAGCAAGCAGTTTTGAGCTAAATCCTCAGCTCATTGTGATGGTGCAGCAAAATTGCCAGTATTCCGGTCTTTCGCAGGAAGAACCTACTGAGTTTCTAGCACAGTTCTTGCAAATTGCTGACACATTACATGACAAGGAAGTAGATCAGGATGTCTACAGATTATTACTGTTTCCATTTGCTGTAAAAGATCAAGCTAAGAGGTGGTTAAATAACCAACCTACAGCAAGCATAAGAACATTGAAATAGTTATCAGACAAATTCCTGAATCAATATTTCCCTCCAAAAAGGATGACACAGCTAAGGCTGAACATCCAAGGCTTTAAACAAGAGGATGATGAATCCCTTTTTAATGCCTGGGAGAGGTACAGAGGGATGCTAAGGAAATGCCCCTCTGAAATGTTTTCAGAGTGGGTGTAGTTAGACATCTTCTACTACGGGCTTACAGAAAAAGCTCAGATATCTCTAGACCACTCAGCTAGTGGATATATGCACATGAGAAAGACTATTGAAGAGGCTCAAGAGCTTATTGATACAGTTGCCATAAATCAGCATCTATATATAAGTAGTGAGTCCTCCATGAAGGAAGAACCTAAGGCAGTATTAACTGACTTTAGTCCTTAGGAACAAGTTGCTGAACTCAATCAGCAACTATCTTCTATAACAAGGAAGTTAGCAGAATTTAAGGAGATGCTACAAGAAACCAAAAAAGCTAACAAGGATATGGAATCACAATTGAATCAGACAAAACAGCAGTTATCAAAACAGATAACAGAAGAGTGCCAAGCAGTTCAATTAAGAAGTGGAAAAACATTGAATACCTCAACTCAAAGCAGCAGAAAGCCAAGAAAAGAACAGCTGACAGAGGATGAGCAGCCGACAAAGGATGACAGAGGATGAGCAGTTCAATTGGACTTCTGTAGCTCCAAAAAATCCATTTCGAGTGCAAGGAGGTTAGAATCCAACAGCATCTGCAGTCCTTTCTCAGCCTCTGGATTAGATTTTTGCTCAGGTCCCTCAATTTTAGCCAGAAAATACCTGAAATTACAGAAAAACATACAAACTCATAGTAAATTCCAGAAATATGATTTTTGAATAAAAACTAATAACAATATAATAAAAAGCACTTAAAACATACTAAAAACTATATAAAAATACTGCCAAAAAGGGTATAAATTATCCGCTCATCAGTTGCCATGAGCTCTCCATGCTCATTCTTCACTGTTGTGACCCCAGACTTCTTGGGCACCACTTGTACTGGACTGACCCATTCACTATCTGAGATGGGGTAGATGATATATGCTTCAAGCAGCCTGGCCACTTCTTTCTTGACAACTTCTAAGATGGTGGGGTTCAACTGGCTCTGAGGTTGACGGACAGGCCTTGCTCCCTCTTCTAAGAATATTCTGTGCTCACAAACTTGAGGGCTGATGCCTACTATATCCACCAAGCTCCACCCAATTGCTTTCTTGTGTCTTCTCAGCACACTAAGCAGTTGCTCCTCTTGTTGGGAAGTGAGTTCCCTTGCAATGATAACTGGGAGCTTCTGATTATCCTCAAGGTAAGCATACTTGAGGTGGGGTGGAAGGGGCTTCAACTCCATTTTCTGCTCATGGCTAGGCACTGGATCATCTATAGCTAGTAATGATGGCAAAGTGTCCTCATTGTGTCCAGGGGGTGTCCCACACTTGCATCTTGCTCCATGTGCCGCTCTTCTACTTTCTCCTGGTGAACTGCAGCTACAGTCTCATCATTGATGTCACACTGGAAGATGGAATGATCTTTAGGGGGATGCTTCATAGCTTCATCCAAATTGAAGCTCACTATCCTGCCATCTATCTCAAAAGAGTAAGTTCCTGAGAAGGCATCCAGCTTGAACTTTGAAGTCTTCAGGAATGGCCTTCCAAGTAGGATGGATGATGGTCTTCCTGAGTCACTAGAGGGCATCTCCAAAATATAGAAATCAACGGGAAATATGATGAGCCCCTTAATACTCACCAGCACGTCCTCGGCAATTCCAACTATAAAGATAATGCTTTTATCTGCCAAAACAAAACGAGCTGCCGACCTTTTTAAGGGAGGGAGCCTCAAAGCATCATATACAGACAATGGCATTATACTAACACACGCTCCTAAATCACACATACAATCAGAAAATTGCACACCATCTATAGTAATAGTAACCATGCATGGACCTGGGTCACTACATTTTTCAGGTATATCACCCACTAAAGCAGAAATGGAACTACCTAAAGGAATAGTTTCTAAATCCTGTAATTTATCTTTATGCATGCATAAATCCTTTAGAAACTTAACATATTTAGGTACCTGCTGAATGGTATCAAAAAGTGGAATGGTTACCTCAACCTTTTTGAATATTTCTACCATTTTAGGGTCTAGTTCCATCTGCTTTCTGGGCTTCCTAGCAAGGTGTGGAAATGGAATATGAATGGCGCCACTTGCAGCTTCTGCATCTCTTGGTGCTCCATTCCTTTGTTGAGCTGCTTCTTCTTCAACCGAGTCTTGTACTACAATGAGCAGGACTTGTAGCCTTTTTGCTTCTGAACAGTTTTAGCATGTCATTTTATCCTTTGAAGTTCAGAATGATTGGCTTCCATAGGAACTCAGAATTCAGATAGTGTTATTGATTCTCCTATTTCAGTATGTTGATTCTTGAACACAGCTACTTTATGAGTCTTGGCCGTGACCCTAAGCACTTTGTTTTCCAGTATTACCACCGGAAACATAAATGCCACAGACACATAACTGGGTGAACCTTTTCAGATTATGACTTAACTTTGCTAGAGCCCCTAGTTAGAGGTGTCCAGAGCTCTTAAGCACACTCTTTTTGCATTGGACCACGACTTTAACAGCTCAGTCTCAAGTTTTTCACTTGACACCTTCACGCCACAAACACATGGTTAAGGACAGCTTGATTTAGCCGCTTAGGCCAGGATTTTATTCTTGTGGACCCTCCTATCCATTAAAGCTCAAAGCCTTGGATCCTTTTTACCCTTGCCTTTTGGTTTAAAGGGCTATTGGCTTTTTCTTCTTGCTTTTCTCTTTCTCTATCTTTTTTTTTCACTATTTTTTCTTGCTTCAAGAATCAATTTTATGATTTTTTAGATTATCAATAACATTTCTCCTTTTTCATTATTCTTTCAAGAGTCAACAATTTTTAACATTCATAAACAACAAATTCAAAAATATGCACTGTTCAAGCATTCATTCAGAAAACAATAGGTATTGTCACCACATCAAAATAATTAAACTAATTTCAAGATATAATTTGAAATCATGTACTTCTTGTTCTTTTGTAATTAAAACCATTTTTTCATTTAAGAAAGGTGAAGGATTCATAGGACATTCATAGCTTTAAGGCATAGACTCTAAATTTTATTAATCATAAAAGTAAGACTTAAAATAAACATAAAAGCAGACCGATAGAAGACAGAAACTTAAAAACATAACATAAATGACTCTTAAAATAGATCTCTAATAACAAAAGTTATCACAGAGTTAGGACTCAACAACCTGCATTTGGGGAGGCAAGTACTCCTTCAATTTGTGGGGCGCCTGGCGCTTCAAGGGAGAGCTTCTGGTGCTTCAGCTCCTGTAGCTCACGCCCTTGCTTCTCCTATTCCTTAAGCAGCTTGCAAAGCATGCTATTTTGATTTTGCTGTTCTTCCTTAAGTTGATCCATAGCTTCTTGCAGCTTGGTGACAGATGCTTCTAGATGGGTCCAGTAGTCAATCTGAGGGATTTCTGGGAGGAACTCCTGCGCCCTCCTTTTGATGCGGTTATCTTGCACTTGTTGTCATTCCATTGACTTCTTGGTGATTAGATGCTCGACTGGGATGAACTCATCCACTCCCATCTTTACCCCGATATCTTTATATAGAAGAGAGATTAAGCTTGGGTAAGCCAATTTGGCTTCAGTGGAGTTCTTATTTGCAATTGTGTAGATCCCACAAGAAATTAGATGATGAATCTCCACTTCGTTTCCCAGCATAATGTAATAAAACATCACTGCTCTTTTGACAGTGACCTCAGAGCGATTGCTAGTGGGCAGTATAGAATGCCTAATGAAGTCAAGCCAGCCCCTAGTGACTGGTTTGAGATCTCCTCTCTTGAGTTGGTTTAGGACACCTTTTGAGTTGGTTATCCACTTGGCTCTAGAGAGACATATGTCCTCTAGAACTTGGTCCAACTGTTTATCTATTCTCACCATTCTTCTATTTAAGGATTCTGGATCATCTTGCAGTTGAGGCAGCTTGAAGACCTCTCTTATTTTGTCAAGGTGAAAGTAAATAATCCTCCACCTGACCATAGTTCGAAAGGCATGGAAGGTAGTTCCAGTCATTCTCTGCTTATCTGTCAGCCACAGATTTGAGTAGAATTTCTGAACCATGTTTCTTCCCACCTTTGTCTCAGGATTAGCTAGAATTTCCCAGCCTCTATTTTGAATCTACTCTTGGATCTCCAAATATTCATCTTCTTTCATATCGAATTTAACTTCTGGGATCACTGACCTCAGACCCATTATTTTATGGTAATGGTCTGCATGTTCTTTGGTTAAGAACCTCTCTTGATTCAAAAGTGGCTTTGGAGTATTCTCTTTCTTGCCTCTTGCAGTGGTTTGTTTTCCCTTAGGAGCCATGATCTTAATGAGTCTTAGCTCGGTGATCATGGAAAAACACACCAAACTTAGAGGTTTGCTTGTCCTCAAGCAAAATAAAGGAAAGGAGAGGAATATGAGGAGAGCCAAATTCAAGTTGTGGAGGAAAGGGGGTGGCCAAACGTGTATTTAAAGGTGGAGGGGTGGGGTTTCGAAAATTTTGAAAAAGATCTGATAGAAAGATATGATTGGTAAAAAAAATGAATCATGATATGAAAAAGATGAGATTTTAAAATTCAAAAGATATGAGAAATATATAAAGAAGTTAAATCTAAAAATTTGTTGATGCATCTTAGAATTAAAAGAAGATATGATGAGTTGGAAAAGATTTGGAAAGAATTGGAAAGATAAATGAGTTTTTGAAAAAGATTTGGAAGGGATTCGAAAGAAAATTGAAAAAGGATTTAGAAGATTATTAAATTTTTGGAAATTGAATGTGAGTGATGAAAATTTGTAACATGTTTATTGATGGTTTGGAACCGAAATTCCAACACCTAAAACTAACCGGCAAGTATACCGGGTCGCATCAAGTAGTAAAACTCACTTAGAGTGAGGTCGATCCCACAAGGATTGATGGATCAAGAAACTTTAGTGGGTGATTAGTTTAGTCAAGCTAACTGATGACAAGTCATCTTAGCCCATTTTAGCTAGTCTTTTTCTTTTGTTTTCATTAGAATTATGCACTTTCTTAAGCTACAAGCAAGCTAATTGAGTAGAATTTCATGTTTCCCTTGATTGAACCAACCATATGTGAATTCATGCCATTTCATGAGGTTTTAAGCTATAATTGTTGCATATTGTGGAAGATTGAATACCTCATGATTTTGAGCAAAACTTTGATTAGTTTGGTTGATCAATGATAGGTGAAGAAGGCTTGGAGAAAGGTTGAAGCAAAGAGGAATGGCTAGGAGTGAAGAGAGGACAATGGAATAAGTGAAAATTGAACCGGGTTTCATGAAGTTAGCCCCAACGTTAGCCCCCTAACTTGGAGGCTAACGTTGGGCATGTGAATCACTCTTTGGAAGTAGCCAACGTTAGCTCCAACGTTAGCCCCCTAACTTGGAGGCTAACGTTGGAACTTGAGAGTTTCTCCCTGGGCTACCAACGTTTGCGCCAACGTTAGCCCCCTAACTTGGAGGCTAACGTTGGCACTTAAATCACAAAGGGGGAAGGCCAACGTTTGCGCCAACGTTAGACCCCTAACTTGGAGGCTAACGTTGGCGCCACTCACACCAAGCATTGCCAACGTTAGGGTCAAAGTTAGACCCCTAACGTTGGCGCCAACGTCCATACCAGAAGGATGTGGTTTGCTGATATGAAAAGTTAGGGTCAAAGTTAGACCCCTAACTTTGACCCTAACGTTGAAGACCAACGTTGGCTAACTCCATTTCCGGTTCAATTGGTTCACTTCGGTTCTTCTTCAATCTTCAAAGAGCAATCAACCAAAGCCTCTTTCAACCCAATTCCACCAAGAACAAAGGCCCAACTCAAGGCTTGAAGATCATTTTTGGAAAGTGTATAAATAGAATAGAATTCAAGTTATTAGGGAGCTTTTCTGGAGAGTTTTCCTTTAGAGCTTTCCTTTTGGAATTTTCAGAATAGTTTTTGGGAAGCTTTTGTTACTGAGTGAACTTGAATTTCTTTGTTTCCTCTTACTTGCAATTTCATTTTACTTTTGTCTTGGATCTTGGATTTGAGAATTGAAGAAATTCTGTTTCAATCTCAATCTTGGATCTCTCTGTTTCTTTACTTTACTGTTAATTGAATTTCATTTCCGGTTACTTGATCTTCATCTCTTTTCTTTGCAATTTACAATTTCCTTGCTATTGTTCTTGTTGGATCTAGGAAGGCATTGAGATCTAGACTTGGTTTTCTAGTCTCTGGGTCCTGAGATCTGAATTTCTCATTTCAATTCCCTGTTTATTACTTTTTCTCTTCATCTACTTCACTGCTTCAAGATCCGGTTCAATCCCAATCCCCTTTTCCTCTTCTGTTTAATGCAATTCAACTTTTCTGTGTTTAAATTCTGCAAATCCACATCCCAATCCCCTTTACATTTCAAGCAATTTACATTTCTTGCACTTTAAGATTCTGCAATTTACATTTCTTGCACTTTAAGTTTCTGTTATTTAATTTCTTGTTCTTTAAGTTTCAGCAATTTACTTTCCCGCTCTCTTTGATTTCATGCAATTTACATTCTGCAAATCACAAATCACCCAACCAACACTTGATTCGCTTGACTAAATCAACCACTAAGCTAAAATTGCTCAATCCTTCAATCCCTGTGGGATCGACCTCACTCCCGTGAGTTTTTATTACTTGATACGACCCGGTACACTTGCCGGCTAGTTTTGGGTGTTTTGGGAGAGATTCGTTTCTCATCAAAATATCTCATCAAGTTTTTGGCGCCGTTGCCGGGGATTGATTAGATTGACAATGATTAAGTGAGGTGGTGATCTAGATCGAGCACTTTTTCTTTATCTTTCTTTAACCTTTGATTAACCCACTAACTGTTTGAATTTTTGCTTAAGCTAACTAAAACTTCATTCTAGCAGTAGATTGAAGTATCACTGGTTTGTGTGCTCTTATGTTCTGCTTGTATGTCAGGTACACAAAGAGCCATACCCAATTTTCATGAACAAGACGAAAGAACTCTCAGGAGGTTAAGAAGAGCCGAAAGAGGGAAAAGTATTGTTGGAGAAGAAGAATCTGAGGAAGAATACCACGAGATGGAAGGAGATACATCTAATCCAGGAGAAGGAGTCAATAATCCACCACAACAGAGGAGAGTATTGGCTTCCTATACTTTTGCAAATGCTAGACATTGTGGAAGCAGCATTCTCACCCCTAATGTCAATGCAAATAACTTTGAACTGAAGCCACAACTCATCACATTGGTCCAAAACAACTGCTCATTTGGAGGAGGACCATTGGAGGATCCAAATCAACATCTATCTACCTTCTTGAGGATCTGTGACACTGTCAAATCCAATGGTGTGAATCCTGAAACTTACAAGCTTCTGCTGTTCCCGTTCTCATTAAGGGATAAGGCTGCACAATGGCTTGAAACTTTTCCCCAAGCAAGTATCACTAGTTGGGATGACTTGGTGACTAAATTTCTAGCCAAATTCTATCCACCCCAGAGAGTCATCAGGCTGAAAACTGAGGTGCAGACATTCACACAATTAGATGCTGAATCCTTGTATGAAGCATGGGAGAGGTACAAAGCCTTAATCAGAAAGTGCCCTCCAGAGATGTTCAATGAATGGGATGTGCTGCAAAATTTCTATGAAGGCCTGACATTGAAATCTCAGGAGGCATTAGATCATTCTGCTGGAGGTTCACTACAACTAATGAAAACTGCTGAGGAAGCTCAGAATCTTGTGGACATGGTGGCCAACAATCAATATTTCTTTGCTCATCAAAGAAGCCGCCAACCATCACAAAGAAGAGGAGTAATGGAACTAGACGGAGTGGACTCAATCCTAGCTCAAAACAAGATGATGCAACAGCAATTTCAACAACAATTTGAGCAAATGGCTAAGAGGATTGACAGTCTCCAAGTTGCAGCAGTCAACACTAGCCAACCATCAACCACATGGGGACAGAGTGAAGAGACTCAAGAGGAGCAACAGCAAGAACAAGTCCAGTACATGCACAACCAAAATTCTGGGCCAAATGAAGTATATGGTGACACTTACAACCCTTCTTGGAAGAACCACCCAAACCTTAGGTGGGGAGACAATCACAACCAAAATCAACAACCATGGCAGAGAAACTCAAACCAAAACACTTTAAGAAACAACCAAAACCACAACCAGCAGCAAACTAACCAAAACCCCTACAGAAAACCTCAAAACAATTACCCCAACCCCAACCACTACCAATCTAATAACCAACCCACCAACCAAAATGCTTACCATCCACCATCCATATCTAACAACCCACTACAAGCATCACCTGAATCTCAAAGACTCACCAACTTGGAAACCTTGATAGACAAAATGTGGAAACACCAAGAAATGACAACTAAGAACCATGAAGCCTCCATGAAGAGCCTAGAAAGGCAAATTGGGCAAATCTCCAAACAGATTTCTGTTGAGAGATCTTCAAGCTCACTGCCCAGTGACACAATCCCAAATCCTAAGGAAGAATGCAAGGCAATACAATTGAGGAGTGGAAAAGTCTTGGTGAAAAATGAAGAAGCAACCAAGAAGCCAAAGGAAAGTGACAAGAAACAAGCTGAAGAAGAGAAAGTCAATGACAAGAAGGAGGCAGCAAGCAAGCCAACTCAGAATCAAGTTCAAGAAAAAGAAGATCAGCCACAAAAATCAAGAAAGGGAAAGGAAGTAATTGAAGGGCCAACTAAGGACCAAAGGCAGGGAAATAACTTCACTCCTCCCTTGCCATACCCTCAGAGGTTCAACAAAGAGATTAATGACAAGCATTTTCACAAATTCCTTGAGATTTTTAAGAAGCTGGAAATCAACATTTCCTTGGCCGAAGCACTTGAGCAAATGCCTCTGTATTCCAAGTTTCTGAAGGATCTTATCAACAAGAAAAGAAGTTGGCTTGAAAGGGAAACCATATTACTCACAGAGGAATGCAGTGCTGTAATCCAACGGGGTATTCCACCAAAACTTAAGGATCCGGGAAGCTTTGTAGTCTCATGCACTATTGGCAAGATAATTCTCAACAAGGCCCTCTGTGACCTGGGTGCCAGCATCAACTTAATGCCTCTCTCAATGATGAGAAAACTTGCCATAGAAGAACTTAAACCCACCAGGATGTCGCTAGTCATGGCTGACAGATCAATCAAGACACCTAATGGAATTGTGGAGAATCTGTTAGTAAAGATTGGGGAGTTTATCTTCCCAGCAGATTTTGTAATTTTGGATACTGAAGAAGAAGGAAACGACTCAATCATTCTGGGAAGGCCATTTCTACACACAGCAAGGGCCATCATTGATGTTGAAAAAGGAGAAATGACCTTCAGGGTCCATAATGAACAAATGATTATAAATGTGTTCAAATCAATGCAAAACGCTCCTGAGCAAGAAGATTATGTGAGAGTGGATATGATAGATAGTTTGGTGGAAGAAACTTTGGAAGAAAATTTTCAAGAGCAAGAAGGAAATCAAGAAACAACAGAGGAACAAGTGGCTGAGACCTTTACTGAGCAATATGAAAGGCAAGATAAGAAAGAAGATGTACGAAGACAAGAATTGAAACCTTTACCCACCCATCTCAAATATGCATTCCTTGGCACATCGGAGAGCCTCCCAGTAATCATTAATTCATCCCTGTCAAAGAAGGAAGAAGGAGAACTTCTTGATGTACTCAAAGCTCACAAAGATGCTTTAGGATGGACCATTGATGATCTGAAGGGAATCAGCCCTGCAGTATGTATGCATAAGATCCTCTTGGAAGATAATTCCAAACCAGTGGTTCAACCACAAAGAAGGCTAAATCCTACAATGAAGGAAGTTGTCCAGAAGGAAGTAATGAAGTTGTGGAATGCAGGGATAATATTCCCAATATCTGACAGCCCATGGGTAAGCCCGGTTCAAGTTGTACCAAAGAAGGGAGGAATGACAGTCATCACTAATGAGAAGAATGAGTTGATCCCTACTAGAACAGTGACTGGGTGGAGAATGTGCATAGACTATAGAAGATTGAATGATGCCACCAGGAAGGATCATTTCCCTCTCCCATTCATTGATCAGATGCTGGAAAGGTTAGCCGGCCATGCCTATTACTGTTTCTTGGACGGATATTCTGGGTATAATCAAATCGTGGTAGACCCCAAGGACCAAGAGAAAACTGCCTTCACATGTCCATTTGGAGTTTTTGCGTATAGGCGGATGCCTTTTGGGCTCTGCAACGCCCCTGCCACATTTCAAAGGTGTATGCTCTCCATTTTTTCTGATATGGTCGAAAAATTTTTAGAAGTCTTCATGGATGACTTCTCTGTTTTTGGTGATAATTTCAATGCTTGCCTAAACCATTTAACTCTTGTCTTGAAACGGTGCCAAGAAACTAATTTGGTTTTAAACTGGGAGAAATGCCATTTTATGGTACCCGAAGGAATTGTTCTTGGCCATAAAGTCTCAAGAAAAGGGATAGAGGTTGATAAGGCAAAAGTTGAGATTATAGAAAAACTCCCTCCACCAATTAATGTGAAATCTGTTAGAAGTTTCTTGGGGCATGCCGGATTTTACAGAAGGTTTATCAAGGACTTTTCAAAAATAGCCAAACCTTTAAGTAATCTGTTAATGCTTGATAACCCTTTTGTTTTTGATGAAAACTGTCAGCATGCATTTGAAACTTTAAAAAATAAACTCACAACAGCACCAATAATCACACCCCCAGATTGGGGATTACCTTTTGAACTCATGTGTGATGCAAGTGACATTGCAATTGGTGCTGTACTTGGGCAAAAGAAGGGGAATTTGCATCATGTCATATATTACGCAAGTAAAGTGTTGAATGAGGCCCAAAGAAATTACACTACAACAGAAAAAGAGTTGCTAGCTGTAGTCTATGCATTTGATAAGTTTAGATCATATCTGATAGGATCGAAGGTTGTAGTTTACACTGATCATGCTGCACTTAAGTATTTGATGTCAAAACAGGATGCTAAACCAAGACTCATCAGGTGGATACTGCTCCTACAAGAATTTGACATTGAAATAAGAGATAGGAAGGGCACTGAAAATCAGGTCGCTGATCATCTGTCAAGACTACCACATGAAACAAATCAAAAAGCATCCCAGCCAATAAATGAAAGCTTCCCAGATGAGCACCTTCTGCAGATCCAGCAAGCACCTTGGTTTGCTGACATAGCAAATTACAAAGTGGGAAGGAAGATACCGCAAGAATTCTCTAAGCAACAAGTGAAGAAGTTGATTAAAGAAGCAAGGAAATTTTCATGGGATGAACCCTTCTTATTCAAGAGATGCTCTGATGGAGTGATCAGGAGGTGTATTCCTGAAAGTGAAGTGAGGGACATCTTGTGGCATTGTCATGGTTCAGCTTATGGTGGACACTTTGGCCCAGAAAAAACAGCCGCAAAAATACTACAGAGTGGCTTCTATTGGCCAACTATTTTCAAGGATGCCAGAGAATATGTACACCAATGTAATGAATGCCAGAAAGCAGGAGGATTAACAAGAAGGAATGAGATGCCTCAAAATTTTATCTTGGAATTAGAATTGTTCGATCTGTGGGGAATTGATTTCATGGGGCCTTTTCCTCCTTCCTATTCTTTTAGATACATCCTGGTAGCAGTGGAATATGTCTCAAAATGGGTAGAAGCTATAGCCACAACCACCTGTGATGCACAGATCGTCCTCCAATTCCTCAAAAAGCACATCTTCACTAGGTTTGGAGTGCCCAAAAGTCTTATTAGTGATGGTGGTAGTCACTTTTGCAACAAACAAATGGAGAAACTCCTTCACAAATATGGAGTAATTCACAAAGTAGCCACACCCTACCACCCTCAGACTAACGGCCAAGCTGAACTTGCAAATAGAGAATTAAAGAAGATCCTAGAGAAAACAGTGGGAATCACAAGAAAGGATTGGGCTAGAAAGCTAGAGGATGCACTGTGGGCATATAGGACAGCTTTTAAAACTCCTATTGGCAAGTCACCCTTTCAGCTATTGTATGGCAAATCCTGCCACCTCCCTGTAGAGCTTGAACACAGAGCTTTTTGGGCCACTAAACTCCTCAACCTTGACCCCCAAGCTGCAGGAGAAAAAAGGTTGTTACAACTAAATGAACTGGATGAATTCAGACTGGAAGCTTATGAAAATGCGAAGATATACAAGGAGAAAGCTAAGAAGTGGCATGACAAGAAGATCACAAAGAAGGAATTCAAGCCTGGACAACAAGTACTCCTGTATAATTCAAGGCTTAAAATCTTCCCTGGCAAACTGAAGTCTAAGTGGACTGGCCCATACTTGGTGACAAAGATTTTTCCCTATGGGAATATTGAACTGCTAGATGAGGCAACAAAGAATCAATTCACTGTGAATGGGCACAGAGCAAAGTTGTACTTAGGAGGACAATGGGTTAAGGAAAAAGAGGTTCAACACCTACAGCCCTCTTAAAAAGAATTGAAAGATGTCAAGCTAGTGACAATAAAAGAGCGCTTGTTGGGAGGCAACCCAACCGGAGGTACTTTTCTTTCATAGTTAGTTCAATAAAAAGGTTAAATGAGTAGTATGTATTGCAAGGAGCTAAGTTTGGTGTTTCACACCAAAACATATTAAGGGAGAATGAAGGATTCTAAGTTTGGTGTTCCACCAAAATCTTACTTAAAAGCACATTCTCACTTTCTATATAAAGAGTTACCAGCTCCAAGCAATCTGACAAATCATTTAAGCATTGTCTGTTTCTAGTTTTCAATTTTATTACCTTTAGCGAAGATTTAAGCCTTCACATATGGTTATGGATAAGAAACATGGCAAGAGACTGAGTTTGGTGTTCACACACCAAAGTAAGTTCAAACGCCTACAAGAAATTCTTGCACACTAACAAATCACATAAGGGCTTGAGAAACAAGCAACTTCCATTAACACTGCAGAAAATCAATCACTCTTATGGGAGGACTACTCACCATTAGCTGAGATGAAAGAAGAAGGAGCCACCAAGAGGTTGTATTGTCATTTAACTCCATCAGTATTGAATTGCTCTAATTTGGAAGTATGAATATGCCCATTTTAACAGAAACTGTTAGTGTAGTATGCATCAATTATGTTTTTGTAGGCTGGTTTTTATGTGTTGGCTTGTGTGTTCATTTTCACTTAACAAGAAGTATGTGTTGTCCCCTGCATCTTTAAATTTAATAAAAGAACAGTTTGAATGTGAAGAGAAATGGTCTCTGTTAGTTAGAAGTGGAATAAAAGTAAGTGGTGGTGTGTGTGTGATTGAATTATAACTCACTTTTAGTGAATAAAAAGCTAAGATATCTCCTTCTAAGTAGAGAGTGGCCTATTGTCTATGAATCTCAATTGAATAGAATTCCTTGGTTAGAAAGAAAAACAAAAAAAGAAAGAAAGAACAAAGAAAGCTAAAAGGTGGCAAAACAAAAGAAAAACAAAAAGAAACAAAGCTGGACACCAATAGCTTGAACTCTGAAATATATGCCTGTGATGTTTTTGTACTAGGATCTGCTTGGATTAGTAAGCTCTTAGGAGTGCCTCAACACTTGATGACTTGGGTTAACTAACCCGGGATCATCAGCTGAAAATCCACTATCAAGAGCAACCTAACTACAAAGCATTTAGTAGCCCAAAGAGGTGCTGGGCATCAATGTTTTAAGAAGGAATGTGAGCCAAGTGTCTATAGTGAATAATGTGTCAAGTAGAAAGAAAAGAAAATGAACTTGCTACACATGACACTCAAATAAAGCTTGAGAATAAAGTAAAAGCCAAGGATAAAGGAATAATGAGAGGTCATAGCAGTATGTCACTTGAAGCTTGAAGGAGACTTTCTAAGCCTAGGAGTCAATAAGAAGTGAGCATTTGCATATCCACATAAAACCCCATGAACTATCAATAACACTTTGCTAGCATGAACTTCCTCTTCCATTTCATTCTTTCTTCTTAATAAATTCATTTCTTGCTTGGGGACAAGCAAGCTTTAAGTTTGGTGTTGTGATGACAAGTCATCTTAGCCCATTTTAGCTAGTCTTTTTCTTTTGTTTTCATTAGAATTATGCACTTTCTTAAGCTACAAGCAAGCTAATTGAGTAGAATTTCATGTTTCCCTTGATTGAACCAACCATATGTGAATTCATGCCATTTCATGAGGTTTTAAGCTATAATTGTTGCATATTGTGGAAGATTGAATACCTCATGATTTTGAGCAAAACTTTGATTAGTTTGGTTGATCAATGATAGGTGAAGAAGGCTTGGAGAAAGGTTGAAGCAAAGAGGAATGGCTAGGAGTGAAGAGAGGACAATGGAATAAGTGAAAATTGAACCGGGTTGCATGAAGTTAGCCCCAACGTTAGCCCCCTAACTTGGAGGCTAACGTTGGGCATGTGAATCACTCTTTGGAAGTAGCCAACGTTAGCTCCAACGTTAGCCCCCTAACTTGGAGGCTAACGTTGGAACTTGAGAGTTTCTCCCTGGGCTACCAACGTTTGCGCCAACGTTAGCCCCCTAACTTGGAGGCTAACGTTGGCACTTAAATCACAAAGGGGGAAGGCCAACGTTTGCGCCAACGTTAGACCCCTAACTTGGAGGCTAACGTTGGCGCCACTCACACCAAGCATTGCCAACGTTAGGGTCAAAGTTAGACCCCTAACGTTGGCGCCAACGTCCATACCAGAAGGATGTGGTTTGCTGATATGAAAAGTTAGGGTCAAAGTTAGACCCCTAACTTTGACCCTAACGTTGAAGACCAACGTTGGCTAACTCCATTTCCGGTTCAATTGGTTCACTTCGGTTCTTCTTCAATCTTCAAAGAGCAATCAACCAAGGCCTCTTTCAACCCAATTCCACCAAGAACAAAGGCCCAACTCAAGGCTTGAAGATCATTTTTGGAAAGTGTATAAATAGAATAGAATTCAAGTTATTAGGGAGCTTTTCTGGAGAGTTTTCCTTTAGAGCTTTCCTTTTGGAATTTTCAGAATAGTTTTTGGGAAGCTTTTGTTACTGAGTGAACTTGAATTTCTTTGTTTCCTCTTACTTGCAATTTCATTTTACTTTTGTCTTGGATCTTGGATTTGAGAATTGAAGAAATTCTGTTTCAATCTCAATCTTGGATCTCTCTGTTTCTTTACTTTACTGTTAATTGAATTTCATTTCCGGTTACTTGATCTTCATCTCTTTTCTTTGCAATTTACAATTTCCTTGCTATTGTTCTTGTTGGATCTAGGAAGGCATTGAGATCTAGACTTGGTTTTCTAGTCTCTGGGTCCTGAGATCTGAATTTCTCATTTCAATTCCCTGTTTATTACTTTTTCTCTTCATCTACTTCACTGCTTCAAGATCCGGTTCAATCCCAATCCCCTTTTCCTCTTCTGTTTAATGCAATTCAACTTTTCTGTGTTTAAATTCTGCAAATCCACATCCCAATCCCCTTTACATTTCAAGCAATTTACATTTCTTGCACTTTAAGATTCTGCAATTTACATTTCTTGCACTTTAAGTTTCTGTTATTTAATTTCTTGTTCTTTAAGTTTCAGCAATTTACTTTCCCGCTCTCTTTGATTTCATGCAATTTACATTCTGCAAATCACAAATCACCCAACCAACACTTGATTCGCTTGACTAAATCAACCACTAAGCTAAAATTGCTCAATCCTTCAATCCCTGTGGGATCGACCTCACTCCCGTGAGTTTTTATTACTTGATACGACCCGGTACACTTGCCGGCTAGTTTTGGGTGTTTTGGGAGAGATTCGTTTCTCATCAAAATATCTCATCACTAACATTGAAGTGAAATAGGATGAAATGTAGCCAACAGAAAGTAAATGACAAGAAAATTTAAAGTGCAGAAAGTAAAATTGCAAGTAACTTAAAGAGCAAGAAATGTAAATTGCAGAAACTTAAATGGCAAGAAATGTAAATTGCATCAAATGCAAAGGGGATTAGGTGCAGGAAATTTAAAGGAAAGCACTAAGCAGCTGATGAGCGGATAATTTATACGCTTTTTGACATTGTTTTTAGTATGTTTTTAGTAGGATCTAGTTACTTTTAGGGATGTTTTTAATAGATTTTGTGTTAAATTCACATTTCTGGACTTCACTATGAGTTTGTGTGTTTTTCTGTGATTTCAGGTATTTTCTGGCTGAAATTGAGGGACTTGAGCAGAAATCAGATTCAGAGGTTGAGAAAGGACTGCTGATGCTGTTGGATTCTGACCTCCCTGCACTCAAAGTGGATTTTCTGGAGCTACAGAACTCGAAATGGCGCGCTTCTAATTGCGTTGGAAAGTAGACATCCAGGGCTTTCCAGCAATATATAATAGTCCATACTTTGGCCAAGAATTAATGACGTAAACTGGCGTTCAACGCCAGCCTTCTGCCCAAATCTGGCGTCCAGCGCCAGAAAAGGGTCCAAAACCAGAGTTGAACGCCCAAACTGGCACAGAAACTGGCGTTCAACTCTACAAATGGCCTCTGCACGTGCAACACTTAAAGCCCAGCCCAAGCACACACCAAGTGGGCCCCAGAAGTGGATTTATGCATCAATTACTTACTCATGTAAACCCTAGTGACTAGTTTATTATAAATAGGACCTCTTACTATTGTATTTGACATCTTTGGTCTCAGTTTTATTCCATTGTTCATCTTAGGAGACTATTGATCTCGTTTAGGGGGCTGGCCATCTCGGCCATGCCTGGACCTTCACTTATGTATTTTCAACGGTAGAGTTTCTACACTCCATAGATTAAGGTGTGGAGCTCTGCTGTTCCTCAAAGATTAATGCAAAGTACTACTATTTTCTATTCAATTCTTCTTATTTCGCTTCTAAGATATCCATTCGCACCCAAGAACGTGATGAAGGTGATGATTATGTGTGACGCTCATCACCATTCTCCCCTATGAACGCGTGCCTGACAAACACTTCCGTTCTACACGAATTAAGCTAGAATGAGTATCTCTTAGATCTCCTAACCAGAATCTTCGTGGCGTAAGCTAGAATGATGGCGGCATTCAAGAGAATCCGGAAGGTCTAAACCTTGTCTGTGGTATTCTGAGTAGGATTCAATGATTGAATGAATGTGACGAGCTTCAAACTCGCGATTGTTGGGCGTTAGTGACAGACGCAAAAGGAGGGTGAATCCTATTCCAACATGATCGAGAACTGACAGATGAATAGCCGTGCCGTGACAGGGTGCGTGAGCATATGATTCACTGAGAGGAGGGGATGTAGCCACTGACAACGGTGATGCCCTTGCATACAACTAGCCATGGAAAGGAGTAAGACTGATTGGATGAAGATAGCAGGAAAGCAGAGGTTCAGAGGAACGAAAAGCATCTCCATTCGCTTATCTAAAATCCCTGCCAATGAATCTACATAAGTATCTCTATCCCTTTTATTGTTTATTTGAATCTAATAAAATATCATGTTTAAATCCGCCTGACTGAGATTTGCAAGGTGACCATAGCTTGCTTCATACCAACAATCTCCGTGGGATTCGACCCTTACTCACGTAAGGTATTACTTGGACGACCCAGTGCACTTGCTGGTTAGTGGTACGCGTTGTGAAAAGTGTGATTCACAATTCGTGCACCAAGTTTTTGGCGCCGTTGCCGGGGATTGTTTGAGTCTTCGGCAAGCTTTTGGTCCGGTAACATCAGTGCCAGATTCCCTTTTGATCCGGCAACAGCACCAAGTTTTTGGCGCCGTTGCCGGGGATTGTTCGTGTTTGGACAACTAACGGTTCATCTTGTTGCTCAGATTAGGTAATTTTCTTTTTATTTTATTTTCAAAAACTTTTCAAAAATATTTCTAAAATTTTCTCATCTGTTTTCGAAAAAAATAAAAATGTTTTCAAAAAAAAATAAATTATTCTATGGCTTCAAAATTTTTAAGAATGAATTCTAGTGTTTCATGAAATATGTTGAATCATATCTGGCTGTAAAGCCATACCCAAACTACTTTGGGATTGGTATTCAACTAATCACTCCAGCCCATGTAATTATATGTTGCATCCTGGCTGGCTGTAAAGCCATGTCTAAATTAATTTGGACTGAGGCTTTAGACTAACATGGCAAGATTCCTGGAATTCATATTAAAAATTTTGGAATCCTTATTTTTTTCTTTTTTCATATAATTTTCGAAAAATATAACATAAAAATCCAAAAAAATTAGAAAATCATAAAAATAAAAAATATTTTGTGTTTCTTGTTTGAGTCTTGAGTCACATTATAAGTTTGATGTCACTTGCATATGCACCTTGCATTTTTTTCGAAAATATCATGCATTCATAGTGTTCTTCATGATCTTCAAGTTGTTCTTGGTAAGTCTTCTTGTTTGATCTTGATGAATTTTTGTTTTGTGTCTTTTCATGTTTATCATATGCATTCTTGAATTCTTAGTGTCTAAGCATTAAAGATTTCTAAGTTTGGTGTCTTGCATGTTTTCTTTGCATTAAAAATTTTTCAAAAATATGTTCTTGATGTTCATCTTAACATTCATAGTGTTCTTGGTGTTCATCTTGACATTCATAGCATTCTTGCATGCATCACATGTTTTGATCTAAAAATTTCATGCATTGCATAATTTTCATGTTTTCATAAAAATTTCAAAAATCAAAAAAATATCTTTCCCTTTTTCTCTCATCAAATTCGAAAATTTGAGTTGACTTTTTCAAAAAATTTTAAAATCAAATTGTTTCTCATGAGTCAAATCAAATTTTCAATTTGAAAATCTTATCTTTTTCAAACTCTTTTTCAAAAATCAAATCTTTTTCAAAATTCTTAGTTATTTTCGAAAATTCCAAAAATATTTTTCAAAAATATTTTTCTTATTTTTATATCAAATTTTCGAAAATAACATAATCAATTAATGTTTTGATTCAAAAATTTGAAGTTTGTTACTTGCTTGTTAAGAAAGATTCAAACTTTAAGTTCTAGAATCATATCTTATGATTTCTTGTGAATCAAGTCATTAATTGTGATTTTAAAAATCAAATCTTTTTCAAAACTAATTCCTATCATATCTTTTCAAAATATCTTCTTATCTTATCTTTTTCAAAAATATCTTTTCAAAATATCTTTTCTAACTTCCTAACTTCCTATCTTTTCAAAATTTGTTTCAACTAACTAACTAACTTTTTGTTTGTTTCTTAACTTTTTCAAAACCACCTAACTAACTCTCTCTCTCTCAATTTTCGAAAATATCTTCCCTCTTTTTCAAAAATTTCTTTTTAATTAACTAATTATTTTTATTTTTTATTTTTGAATTCAAAAAAAAAAATACTAACAACTTTCAAAAACCAATTTTCAAAAATCACTAACTCCTTTTCAAAAATAATTTTCGAAAATTCCCCCCCTCTCTCTCATCCTATTCTATTTATTCATTCATTAACTAACATTACTTCCTCACATCATCACCAAATTCGAACCCCCTACTCTATCTGTGTTCGAATTTCTTCTTCTTTTCTTCTACTAACAATAAGGATCCTCTTTACTGTGACATAGAGGATTCCTCTTCTTTTCTTTTGTTCTCCTCTTTCTTATGAGCAGGCACAGAGAAAAAGGCATTCTTGTTGAAGCTGATCCAGAACCTGAAAGGACTCTGAAGAGAAAATTAAGAGAAGCTAAATTACAACAATCCAGAGACAACTTGATTGAAAATTTCGAACAAGTAAAGGAGATGGCAGCCGAACCCAACAACAATGCAAGGAGAATGATTGGTGACTTTACTGCACCTAATTCCAATTTACATGGAAGAAGCATCTCCATTCCTGCCATTGGAGCAAACAATTTTGAGCTGAAACCTCAATTAGTTTCTCTAATGCAGCAGAACTGCAAGTTTCATGGACTTCCATCTGAAGATCCTTTTCTGTTCTTAACTGAATTCTTGCAGATATGTGATACTGTTAAGACTAATGGAATAGATCCTGAAGTCTACAGGCTAATGCTTTTCCCTTTTGCTGTAAGAGACAGAGCTAGATTATGGTTGGATTCTCAACCTAAAGACAGCCTGAACTCTTGGGATAAGCTGGTCACGGCTTTCTTAGCCAAGTACTTTCCTCCTCAAAAGCTGAGCAAGCTTAGAGCTGATGTTCAAACCTTCAGACAAAAAGAAGGTGAATCTCTCTATGAAGCTTGGGAAAGATACAAACAGTTGACCAAAAAGTGTCCTTCTGACATGCTTTCAGAATGGACCATCCTGGATATATTCTATGATGGTCTGTCTGAGTTATCTAAGATGTCATTGGACACTTCTGCAGGCGGATCCATTCACCTAAAGAAAACGCCTGCAGAAGCTCAAGAACTCATTAACATGGTTGCTAATAACCAGTTCATGTACACTTCTGAAAGGAATCCTGTGAATAATGGGACGCCTATGAAGAAGGGAGTTCTTGAGGTTGATACTCTGAATGCCATATTGGCTCAGAATAAAATATTGACTCAGCAAGTCAATATGATCTCTCAGAGTCTGCATGGAATGCAAGCTGCATCCAACAGTACTCAAGAAGCATCTTCTGAAGAAGAAGCTTATGATCCTGAGAACCCTGCAATAGCAGAGGTAAATTACTTAGGTGGACCTTATGGAAACACCTATAACTCAACATGGAGAAATCATCCAAATTTCTCATGGAAGGATCAGAAGCCTCAACAAGGCTTTAACAATGGTGGAAGAAACAGGTTTAGCAATAGCAAACCTTTTCCATCATTAACTCAGCAACAGACAGAGAACTCTGGACAAAACGCTTCTAATTTAGCAAATCTAGTCTCTGATCTATCTAAGGCCACTGTAAGTTTCATGAATGAAACAAGGTCTTCCATTAGAAATTTGGAAGCACAAGTGGGCCAGCTGAGTAAAAGGATCACTGATATCCCTCCTAGTACTCTCCCAAGCAATACAGAAGAGAACCCAAAAGGAGAGTGCAAGGCCATTGACATAAGCGCCATGGCCGAACCTGCAAAGGAAGGAGAGGACGTGAATCCCAAGGAGGAAGACCTCCTGGGACGTCCAGTGATCAATAAGGAGCTTCCCTCTGGGGAACCAAAGAACTCTGAGGCTCATCTAGAGACCATAGAGATTCCATTGAACCTCCTTATACCCTTCATGAGCTCTGATGAGTACTCCTCTTCTGAAGAGAACGAGGATGTTACTGAAGAGCAAACTGCCAAGTTTCTTGGTGCAATCATGAAGCTGAATGCCAAATTATTTGGCATTGATGCTTGGGAAGTTGAACCTCCCTTGTTCATCAATGAACTAAGTGATCTGGATCAACTGACATTGCCTCAGAAGAGACAGGATCCTGGAAAGTTCATAATACCCTGTACCATAGGCACCATGATCTTTAAGGCTCTATGTGACCTTGGTTCAGGAATAAACCTCATGCCCCTCTCTGTAATAGAGAGACTGGGAATCTATGGGGTGCAAGCTGCTAAAATCTCACTAGAGATGGCAGACAGCTCAAGAAAACAGGCTTATGGACAAGTAGAAGATGTATTAGTAAAGGTTGAGGGCCTTTACATACCTACTGATTTCATAGTCCTGGATACTGGAAAGGAAGAGGATGAATCCATCATCCTAGGAAGACCTTTCCTGGCCACAGCAAGAGCTGTGATTGATGTTGACAGAGGTGAAATAGTCCTTCAATGGAATGAGAACTCCCTTGTATTCAAAACTCAAGGATCTCCCTCTGCAACCATTGAGAGGAAGCAGGAAAAGCTTCTCTCCCAGCAGAGTCAACCAGAGCCCCCACAGTCAAACTCTAAGTTTGGTGTTGAACTCTCATATCCAAACTCTAAGTTTGGTGTTGGAGAGCCTCAACAAAGCTCTGCACATCTGTGAAGCTCCATGAGAACCCACTGTCAAGCTATTGACATTAAAGAAGCGCTTGTTGGGAGGCAACCCAATGTTTATCTAATTCTTATTTTTATTGTTTTTCATGTTTTCTTAGGTTAATGATCATGTGGAGTCACAAAATAAATATAAAAATTAGAAACGGAACCAAAAACAGCAGAAGAAAAATCACACCCTGGAGGAGCATCTGTTTGGCGTTCAAACGCCAGAACAGAGCATAGTTCTGGCGCTGAACGCCCAGAATGGGAGCATCCTGGCGCTGAACGCCCAGAACAAGCATGGTTCTGGCATTCAACGTCAGAAATGGCAGCAAAGGGGCGTTGAACGCCCAAAATAGGCACCAACCTGGCGCTGAACGCCCAGAGTTGTGTGCAAGGGCATTTTACATGCCTAAATTGGCGCAGGGATGTAAATGCCTTGACACCTCAGGATCTGTGGACCCCACAGGATCCCCACCTACCTTCACTCACTCTCTTCTCTCTTCTCAATCATCCTCTATTCCCAATAAACACTCATCCCTTCTGTCTTCCATTTACCACTCACACCCATACACCCACTTACCTTAAAAAATTCAACATCTCTTACCCACCCAATCCCACCCATATGGCCGAATACACACTCCCATCCATCTCCTCCATATCTTCTTCATTCTTTCTTCTTTTGCTCGAGGGCGAGCAACATTCTAAGTTTGGTATGGTAAAAGCATAGCTTTTTTGTTTTTTCCATAACCATTGATGGCACCTAAGACCAGAGAAACCTCTAGAAAGAAGAAAGGGAAGACAAAAGCTTCCATCAAGGTTCTATAGCTTAATGGTAGAACATTTGACTGCAAATCAAGAGATCCCTGAGATACCTCAGGGGATACATTTTCTTCCACACAATTATTGGAAGCAACTAAGGGTGGAACATCAAGAGCACTCCATCATCCTTCATGAAATCAGAGAAGATCTAAAAGCAATGAAGGAGGAGCAGCAAAGACAAGGAAGAGACATAGAAGAGCTCAAGGACATCACTAAGGTGGACTCATTCCTTGTTCTTACTTTCCCTGCTTTTCGTTTTCTATGTTATGTGCCTATCTATGTTTGTGTCTTCATTACATGATCATTAGTAGTAGTAACTATGTCTTAAAGTTATAAATGTCCTATGAATCCATCACCTCTCTTAAATAAAAAATGTTTTAATTCAAAAGAACAAGAAGTACATGAGTTTCGAATTTATCCTTGAACTTAGCTTAATTATATTGATGTGGTGACAATGCTTCGTGTTTTCTGAATGTATGCTTGAACAGTGCATATGTCTTTTGAAGTTGTTGTTTAAGAATGTTAAATATGTTGGCTCTTGAAAGAATGATGACTAGGAGACATGTTATTTGATAATCTGAAAAATCATAAAAATGATTCTTGAAGCAAGAAAAAGCAGCAAAAAAAACAAAGCTTGCAGAAAAAAAAAAAGAAAAAAAAATAGGCGAAAAAAAAAAATAAATAGAAAGAAAAAGAAAAAGCAAGCAGAAAAAGCCAATAACCCTTAAAACCAAAAGGCAAGGGCAAATAAAAAGGATCCCAAGGCTTTGAGCATCAGTGGATAGGAGGGCCTAAAGGAATAAAATCCTGGTCTAAGCGGCTAAACCAAGCTGTCCCTAACCATGTGCTTGTGGCGTGTAGGTGTCAAGTGAAAACTTGAGACTGAGCGGTTAAAGTCAAGGTCCAAAGCAAAAAAAAAAAAAAAAGAGTGTGCTTAAGAACCCTGGACACCTCTAATTGGGGACTTTAGCAAAGCTGAGTCACAATCTGAAAAGGTTCACCCAATTATGTGTCTGTGGCATTTATGTATCCGGTGGTAATACTGGAAAACAAAGTGCTTAGGGCCACGGCCAAGACTCATAAAGAAGCTGTGTTCAAGAATCATCATACTGAACTAGGAGAGTCAATAACACTATTCGAAATCTGAAGTTCCTATAGATGCCAATCATTCTAAACTTCAATGGATAAAGTGAGATGCCAAAACTATTCAAGAGGCAAAAAGCTATAAGTCCCGCTCATATGATTGAAGCTCTGTTTCATTGATAGTTTGGAATTTATAGTATATTCTATTCTTTTTATCCTATTTTGATTTTCAGTTGCTTGGGGACAAGCAACAATTTAAGTTTGGTGTTGTGATGAGCGGATAATTTATACGCTTTTTGACATTGTTTTTAGTATGTTTTTAGTAGGATCTAGTTACTTTTAGGGATGTTTTTAATAGATTTTGTGTTAAATTCACATTTCTGGACTTCACTATGAGTTTGTGTGTTTTTCTGTGATTTCAGGTATTTTCTGGCTGAAATTGAGGGACTTGAGCAGAAATCAGATTCAGAGGTTGAGAAAGGACTGTTGATGCTGTTGGATTCTGACCTCCCTGCACTCAAAGTGGATTTTCTGGAGCTACAGAACTCGAAATGGCGCGCTTCTAATTGCGTTGGAAATTAGACATCCAGGGCTTTCCAGCAATATATAATAGTCTATACTTTAGCCAAGAATTGACGACGTAAACTGGCGTTCAACGCCAGCCTTCTGCCCAAATCTGGCGTCCAGCGCCAGAAAAGGGTCCAAAACCAGAGTTGAACGCCCAAACTGGCACAGAAACTGGCGTTCAACTCTACAAATGGCCTCTGCACGTGCAACACTTAAAGCCCAGCCCAAGCACACACCAAGTGGGCCCCAGAAGTGGATTTATGCATCAATTACTTACTCATGTAAACCCTAGTGACTAGTTTATTATAAATAGGACCTCTTACTATTGTATTTGACATCTTTGGTCTCAGTTTTATTCCATTGTTCATCTTAGGAGACTATTGATCTTGTTTAGGGGGCTGGCCATCTCGGCCATGCCTGGACCTTCACTTATGTATTTTCAACGGTAGAGTTTCTACACTCCATAGATTAAGGTGTGGAGCTCTGCTGTTCCTCAAAGATTAATGCAAAGTACTACTATTTTCTATTCAATTCTTCTTATTTCGCTTCTAAGATATCCATTCGCACCCAAGAACGTGATGAAGGTGATGATTATGTGTGACGCTCATCACCATTCTCCCCTATGAACGCGTGCCTGACAAACACTTCCGTTCTACACGAATTAAGCTAGAATGAGTATCTCTTAGATCTCCTAACCAGAATCTTCGTGGCGTAAGCTAGAATGATGGCGGCATTCAAGAGAATCCGGAAGGTCTAAACCTTGTCTGTGGTATTCTGAGTAGGATTCAATGATTGAATGAATGTGACGAGCTTCAAACTCGCGATTGTTGGGCGTTAGTGACAGACGCAAAAGGAGGGTGAATCCTATTCCAGCATGATCGAGAACCGACAGATGAATAGCCGTGCCGTGACAGGGTGCGTGAGCATATGATTCACTGAGAGGAGGGGATGTAGCCACTGACAACGGTGATGCCCTTGCATACAGCCAGCCATGGAAAGGAGTAAGACTGATTGGATGAAGATAGCAGGAAAGCAGAGGTTCAGAGGAACGAAAAGCATCTCCATTCGCTTATCTGAAATCCCTGCCAATGAATCTACATAAGTATCTCTATCCCTTTTATTGTTTATTTGAATCTAATAAAATATCATGTTTAAATCCGCCTGACTGAGATTTGCAAGGTGACCATAGCTTGCTTCATACCAACAATCTCCGTGGGATTCGACCCTTACTCACGTAAGGTATTACTTGGACGACCCAGTGCACTTGCTGGTTAGTGGTACGCGTTGTGAAAAGTGTGATTCACAATTCGTGCACCAGCAGCACTTAGACAGAATAATTAAATTGCATGAAAAGTAAAAGGGATTGGGTGTTGGGAATTAAAACTTCAACAAGAAAATGTAAAGTGCAATCAAGCAGAGAAGTAAAAGATGAAGTAAGTGCAGCAGATTCAAACAGAAATGAAAAATTGCTTGAAGAACAAGACAGAAAGAAACTTAGCTCAATTGTAAAATCTAAAAGATAATTTGAGGATCTAAGAAGAGCAATGAACTCAGGAAGCAAATCTGGATCTCAATTCTCCTTTGCTCAGTCAGAAAATATATTGTAGAAGAAAATGAGGTTTAAAATGGCAGAGACGATTAAAACCCAATCCTTAGATCAATTGAGAGGAAGAGTGGAAGATGATTCTCAGAATTTGAATCAATGGAGCTCTTCAACCTCAATTCAAGATCCAAAATAGAAAAGCTAAAGTTGCAGAAGAAGAAGATTTAAAACAACAAATGAAATTTGAATTATGCAGTAAAAGAACAAGAGAGAATTCAAGGTGAGAATTGAAACAGAATTCTTTCAATTCTCCAATTCAAGTTAAGATGTAAAAGTGAGCTCTCTACTACTACTCTCTATTGGAGCCAGTCTCCTTACAAAGATAAAAATGATGCCTTATATAGGCTTTACAAAGTGAAAATCAAAAATAAAATTGAAATTAAAAACAAATTACAAGTTAAAAAAATTTTCTATTCTAACTTGTTCTTATGCCTTTGAGTGATGATGTGGGCTTTGCTTGCTTTGGATTTGAAGAGAGATGGGTCCAGTTGGCCTTGGTTCAATTGGTGAAGAATTGAATCCAATTTGATTTTTAATTGAATTTTGGACCATGGGTGCTACTCCCAGGGAACGGCTCAGTTGACTAAGTGAACCGAGCTCTCTATTTGCTTGTGGCGTGCCAATTTGTGCGCACCAAGCCTTCCTTGTTCCTGCCCCCTTTGATCCTTGCCCGTGTCACATTGTTGGAGTGCTTGGGGGAGTAGTGCTCGGTTAGGAAAGTGAACTGAGCTTTCCTTTGTGCGCATAGAAGGGTCCTCTCTTTGATCCTTAGTGGGAGCAATTCAGCTCCAATTTTCCTTGTGAAGAAAACAAAGGTAGAGCTCAGTTGGAAAAGTTAACTGAGCTCCCTTTATATTCCTTGTGTAGCGCTCCACCTTTGAGTGTGAGGCCTTGAGTTCGAACCTTTGTGAGTGCGTTTTGTGTATTTTTCCTTGCATAAGCACTTCTCTTGGTCCCTTCGGTGCTTGGTTCGAACCCTTGTTAAAGCCTTTCCAAATGTTGCACTTTGATTTTCTTTGAGGAGAGCCCGATAAAGTTAACTTAGTTAACTGAGCTCAATGCTTTTGTCTTGCTCTCTTGGGTGCTCAGTTAACTAAGTTAACTTAGCTCCATGCCTTGCTCCCTTGGCCCTTGATCTAGAGCCTTTGCTGCCTTGATGCCATACTTCCTTTTACTCCTTGGATGAGCATTGCTTTTCCTTGGCCTAAGTAGCGCTCGGTTATTAAAGCCAACGCAGCGCTATGGCCTTTTCTTTCATGAACGCTAGCTTTCATTTGTTTTATTAATAATGCCGTAGCATTCATTGCATAAATTCACTTGGCATTGGCATTAGCAATTAAATGAGTCATGCATGCATTGGCTTTATTTTAACTATACTATATCACTTAGTCATGCTAAGTAACGTAAAGCCTATTCATTTAATGAATGCATGAATAAATCAATGATGACATTAAGTATACTAGCATGAGTAAGCTAACGTAACATTCATTCATTTATAATTAATGCAAATGTTAATAATGCATGGTTCATGGTGGCATTAAATGCATGCATGCTTTAATTTATTAACTCATGATAATGCATGCATAAGGCATTAATGCTAATGCCAATGCTTCATGGTCATGGGCCACGCTTTTAAAAGTGTGGCCTAAAGTTCCAAATTGTGCTCAATCTTCAAAGCGTGCCCAAAATTCTTTTTTTCTCCTTTTTAGCTTATTTTGTGCTTTTTGCTTCTTTTTCTTCTTATTTCCTACAAAATTTATAAAATCAAAAGATCAAGAAAATATAACATTTAAGCACCAAAGAATGCAATATTTAAGCACTAATCACAAATTTCTTGTATGAAAAAGCATAGAAAAACATGACATGATGACATGTCATCACAAGACCAAACTTAAACCTTGCTTGTCCCCAAGCAAGAAAAGAATCATGCAATAGAGATTGACAATCCAAGGTAAGAAGAATAGCAACTCAATGTTCTTGGTAGGTGATGAGAGAACTTTTGCGTGGTCTAGAAATTGCGGATAAATCCTCGTTGCAAGTATAGTTTCTAAACCTTCAAAAGTCCTTTTATACAAACGTTTTGGTTGTCACAAGTAACAAACCCCTTAAAAATTGTTAACCGAGTATTCAAACCTCGGGTCGTCTTCTCAAGGAATTGCAGGGAAGTATGTTCTTATTACTGGTTATGAAGATTGTAAATTGGGAAAATTTGGAGTTTGGGCAATGGGCACAGGTATATTTTCAAAGCAATAAAAATAAATAAAAAACTGTAAAATAAACTCTTGGCAAGGTATGAGAACCGGAAGTCCTATCCTGGTTATCCTTATCAGTTGTAATGAGAATTGGATTTTTCTCCCACTTAGTTAAGTCAAGTGGACTAATTAGCTTGATCCTCAAGTCCTAGTCAACTCCTGTGGAGAGACTAGTGTTAGAGCAATCCTAGCTAAAGCAAAATCTGCCAATTTCAACCACTCTTGAGTTTGACAACTCAAGTGTTACCAATTACCTAACCAAAGCCAAAAGGGAGAAAGTAACTAATTTAAATTAAAAGCAATCTTAAACAGAGCATCAATATAAATAAAGCAAAGCAATCTTAAATCTGGAATACCTCAAATAATATCAATTAAGAAAATCATAACATGAATGTAGCATAAGCCAGATAGGCAACATAACTAATATAAGCATTAAAGTATCTGAACGTAAGAGATAAATATAAAGTAAAAGAACGTTGAACCTGGGATTGAGAGTCACTCCTAAAACTAAGAGAAATCCTAAATCCTAATCCTAAGAGAGAGGAGAGAACCTCTCTCTCTAAAAACTATATCTACTCCTAAAATTATGAATTATCAGAGCCTCCTATGAATGGATGTATTCCCCCACTTTATAGCCTCTAATCTGTGTTTTCTGGGTTGCAAACTAGGTCAAAAACAGTCCAGAATTCGCTGGTTTCGAATTTTGCCACGCTGGATTTCCGTCATTGCAATGCGGCCGCATGGATCACGCGGTCGCATCACCTAGCGTCAAAGAAACTATATCGTATTATAAATCAAATCGAAGCCCTAGACGTTAGCTTTCCAACACAACTAAAACCGCATCGTTTGGACCTCTGTAGCTAAAGTTATAGCCGTTTGAGTGCGAAGAGGTCAGGCTGGACAACTTAGCAATTTCTCCAACTTATTGTATTCCTTCCACTTTTGCATGCTTCCTTTCCATCCTCCAAGCCATTCCTGCCTATAATATCTGAAAACACTTAACACACATATCAAGGCATCTAATGGTAATAAGAGAGGATTAATAATAAGCAAATATAAGATCAAAGAAGCATGTTTTCAATCAAAGCACATAATTAGGAAGGCAAATGTAAAATCATGCAAATAATATGAATAAGTGGGTAAAGAGTTGATGAAATCCACTCAATTGAGCACAAGATAAACCAAAAAATAGTGGTTTATCAACCTCCCCACACTTAAACACTAGCATGTCCTCATGCTAAGCTCAAGAGAAGCTATAAAGATGAAGAGGAATGGTATGAAATGCAACCTATGAATGTAACTACATGCAAAAATGTTTCTACCTACTTGGTTAGAAGTAAATAAGCTCTTCAAGATAAACATAAACCAGATTTCACTAATTTAAATTATACAATAAAAGACAAGTAAACTTGAAAGAGATAGCTTATGAAAGCAGGGAACATAGAATCAAGCATTGAACCCTCACTGGTAGTGTATATCACTCTAGTCTCTCAAGTGTATAGGGTTATTCACTCTACTCTTCTCTAGTCATGCTTTCTAAACCTTGTTCTTCATCTAACCAATCAATAAAAATTTAATGTACCAATGCAAACATCATGAGGTCTTTTCAAGGTTGTAATGGGGCTAAGGTAAGGGTAAGGATATATATATATATAAGGCTAAGTGAGCTAACAAAGTGAATCCTTGATTATTCAATAATTTCCACTCTTTCCACTTGTTGCACAACACGCTCCATGGTTGCTTGAAGTTGATCCAATGTTTCCTTGAGATGATCCCTTGACTCTTGTTCCTCTTGGATAATATGATTAGGATCATATGGCTCTTGGATTGATAGACATGAATATTCTTCCATGGGAGGTTGTGGTGGAAAGTGGTATTCATCTTGTGGTTGAAAATTTTCATACATTTGTGGTTGAAAATTTTCATACAATTGAGGTGGTTCATCTTGGTAATAACATGGAGGGGGTGGCTCTTGGAAGTGGTGATGTTGAGATGGTGGTGGCTCTATATGTGGTTCATATGGCTCATACGGTTGTTGTAATGGTGGATATGGATGAGGGTCATATGAAGGTGGTTGGTGAAAAGTGGCTTTTGAGTATGGTTGAGGGTTATGTTGAGGGTATGGCTCATAGGCATATGGTGGTGGTTCTTGAAAGTCACAAGGGAGTTCACCATAGCCATTAGATTGATATGCATCAAAGAATGGCTCTTCTTCATAGTGTATTGGTGGAGGTTGTTGCCATGAAGATTGATCATGTGCATGTGGCTCTTCCCACCTTTGGTTATCCCATTCTTGATACACATCTTCATTGTAGCCCCCATTACCTACAACATAGTTGTAATCACACTCATAGCCAAAGTGAGAATTCATGATAGCAAGAGAAAATAAAAATAAAATCAAATAAGAAGCAAGAAAATTAAATCCTAAAAACTAGTAAGAACTAACAAAGAAGCAAAAGGCAAACATATTCACAATATTCACATATATATAATAACCAATAACATAACACCATTGCAATTCCCCGGCAACGGCGCCATTTTGACGATTGGATTTTTGATGGTATAGAATTTCACAAATGAATTCTCGTTGCAAGTATAGTTTCTAAACCAATCACTAATCCTTTCATACAAAAAGTTGTTTGTCACTAGTACAAACCCCTAAAATTTATAAACCGAAGTATTGGACCTCGGGTCGTTCTCCCTAGGAATTACAATAAAGTGTCTTGTTATTGGTTATGAGTTATTTTGGGGTTTTGGATAAGAAGCATGAAAAGTAAATGGCAATGAAAATAAACTAACAACTATAAAAGGCTCTTGGCAAGGTGTGAGAACTAGAAGTCCTATCCTAGTTATCCTTCTCAATTGTGATGAGAATTGTTCATTGCTACCACTTAGTTAACCCTTACTAATTAAAGGAAAGTCAAGTGGATGAATTGACTTGAGCCACAAGTCCTAGCCAACTCCCAAGGAAAGACTAGCTTTAGTGCACTCCAAACCAATTAGCAATCTCTCCAATTATCAATCAACAAAGGAATTAGATAACTCAAGTGTCACTAATTACTCTACCTAGGCCAAGAGGAACAAAATCTACACTAAAACTAAAAGAGACATTTCAACAAACACATAAAGTGCAAGAGGAGTAAACATTATTAAATGCAAGAATTAAAGGAATCTACAACTACAAAAATAAGAGATCAACAATAGAAAAGCAAAGAAGACACATTTATTATGAATTACCTCTTATTGAATTGGAAGAATGTAGAAGGAACAATACTAGATCTACAAAAAAGTATAAGAACAACATAAAGGAAATTACAACAAAGGAATAGAAGAAGATTGAATGTAGCAACAAAGAATTGAGAGATAGAAGTGGAAGAAAGCAAAGATTAAAACCTAGATCTAAAAACTAAACCTAATTCTAATCCTAATTCCAGAGAGAAGAGAGAGCTTCTCTCTCTAGAAACTAACTCTCACTACTAAACTAAGCTAAAACTAAACTAATGGTAACTAACTTCTAAAGTATGAAAAGTATGTTGATTCCCCTTCAATCCTTGGCTTAAATAGCATCAGAAATGAGTTGGATTGGGCCCACAAGGCTTCTAAAATCGCTGGCCACGTTTGCATTAAGTGGGTCATGTGCCACCATTGGCGCGTCCGCGTACCGTGCGCGTGCGCGCCAATATGCGCGATGCAACTATGGCAAATCTTATATCGTTTCGAAGCCCCGGATGTTAGCTTTCCAACCCAACTGGAACCGCATCAATTGGACCTCTGTAGCTCAAGTTATGGTCGTTTAAGTGCAAAGAGGTCGGCTTGACAGCTTTCCGGTTCTTTCATTTCTTCATGAGTTCTCCAACTTTTCATGCTTTCTTTCTTCATTCCCTTGATCCAATCTTTGCCTCCTAAACCTTAAATCACTTAACAAACATATCAAGGTATCTAATAGAATCAAGGTGAATTAAATTTAGCTATTTTGAGTCCTAAAAAGCATGTTTTCACATTCAAGCACAATTAAAGGAGAATATACAAAACCATGCTATTTCTTGAATAAATATGGGTAAAAGGTGATAAAATCCCCAAAAATCAATACAAGATAAACCCTACAAATGGGGTTTGTCAAGACCTCGGGATCAACTCCATTAGCCTTAACAGTATTACAGATCTGCAAGAATTTAGTTAAGAACTGAAAAGGATCTTCAGATGAAAGTCCATGAAATTTGCAGTTTTGTTGCATTAGAGAAACTAATTGAGGTTTCAGCTCAAAATTGTTTGCTCCAATGGTAGGGATGGAGATGCTTCTTCCATGTAAATTGGAATTAGGTGTAGTAAAGTCACCAAGCATCCTCCTTGCATTATTATTATTTTCGGCTGCCATCTCCTCTTCCTGTTCGAAAATTTCTGTAAGGTTATCTCTGGATTGTTGTATTTTAGCTTCTCTTAGTTTCCTCTTCAGAGTCCTTTCAGGTTCAGGCTCTGCTTCAACAAGAATGTTCCTGTCCTTACTCCTGCTCATATGAAAAAGAGGGAACAGAAAAATAATAATAGGGATCCTTTTTACCACAGTATAGAGGTTCCCTTGTGTGAGTAGAAGAAAAGAAGAATAAGAATGTAGAAGAGAAGAATTCGAACTCAGAGGAGAGGAAGGAGTTCGAATTTTGGGTGAAGAGAAGTGTTAGTAGATGAATAAATAAATAGAAGGAGACGGAAGAGAGGGAATTTCGAAAAAAATAAATTTTGAAAAGGAGTTAATGATTTTCGAAAATTAAGATAAAATTAAAATTAAAATTAAAAATTGAAACAATTAGTTAATTAAAAAGAATTTTTGAAAAAGAGGGAAGAGATTTTCGAAAATTAGAGAGGGAGAATTAGTTAAGTAGTTTTGAAAAAGATAAGAAACAAACAAAAAGTCAATTAGTTAGTTGAAAAAGATTTGAAAATCAATTTTGAAAAGATAAGAAGATAAGAAGTTAGAAAAGATATTTGAAAATCAAATTTTTGAAAAAGATAAGATTTAAAAAAAAAGATATGATAGGAAAATATGATTAGAATTAGTTTTGAAAAAGATTTGATTTTTAAAATCATAATTAATGACTTGACTCACAAGAAATCACAAGATATGATTCTAGAATCTAAAGTTTGAATCTTTCTTAACAAGTAAGTAACAAACTCGAAATTTTTGAATCAAAACATTAATTGATGATGTGATTTTCGAAAATATGATATAAAATTAAGAAAAATATTTTGAAAATATTTTGGAAAAGATTTTTGAAATTTTCAAAAATAAAAAAATGGAGAAGATATGATTTTTGAAAAAGATTTGAAAAAGATAAGATTTTTAAATTGAAAATTTCATTTGACTCATAAAAACAACTAGATTTTAAAAATTTTTGAAAAAGTCAATCCAAATTTTCGAAATTTATGAGTGAAAAAGGGAAAGATATATATATTTTTTTTTGAATTTTGAATTTTTAATGATGAAAGAGAAAAACATGAAAAAGACTCAATGCATGAAAATTTTGGATCAAAATAATGAATGCATGCAAGACTGCTATGAATATCATGATGAACATCAAGAACACTTTGAAGATCATGATGAACATCAAGAACATATTTTTTAAAATTTTTATATGCAAAGAAAATATATAAGACACCAAACTTAGAAATCTTTCATGTTCAGACACTATGAACGCAAAAATGCACATGAAAACAAGAAAAGGCACAAAACAAGAAAACATCAAGATCAAACAAGAAGATTTACCAAGAACAACTTGAAGATCATGAAGAACACCATGAATGCATGATTTTTTCGAAAAATGCAAGATGAACATGCAACTGACACCAAACTTAAAATCTGACTCAAGACTCAAACAAGAAACATGAAATATTTTTTATTTTTATGATTTTCTAAATTTTTTTTTAGATTTTTCGAAAATTAATGTGAAAAAGAAAAATAAGGATTCCAAAATTTTTAATAAGAATTCCAGGAATCTTGTGCTCTTTAGTCTAAAGCTCCAATCTGAGGGTTAGACATGGCTTAATAGCCAGCCAAGCTTTAGTATGCTATTACATGCATTGAAGTGATTAGTTGAATCCTCAATCCAAAGGAATTTGGACATGGCTTTACAGCCAGCCAGGATTCTACATGCTTCATGAAACTCTAGAATTCATTCTTAAAAATTCTGAAGAAAAAATATATATGTATTATTTTTTTTTTTTGAAAATATTTTTTGGGAAAAATGAAAAAGAGGAAAATTTTTTTGAAAATTTTTTTTTTGAAAACTTTTTAAAAATAAAATAAGAAAAAAATTACCCAATCTGAGCAACAAGATGAACCGTCAATTGTCCAAACTCGAACAATCTCCGGCAACGGCGCCAAAAACATGGTACATGCAAAATTGTTACTCTGAGGTTGTAAAATTTGTTGTTCGTTCTCTCCCTGGCAATGGCGCCAATAACTGGTGCACAATACCATGATCCAAACATAACTTCACAACTTCGCACAACTAACCAGCAAGTGCACTGGGTCGTCCAAGTAATAAAACCTTACGTGAGTAAGGGTCGATCCCACGGAGATTGTCGGTATGAAGCAAGCTATGGTCACCCTGTAAATCTCAGTCAGGCGGATATCAAATAGTTATGGAGTTTTCGAAAATAAATAATAAATAAACAGAAAATAAAGATAAAAATACTTATGTATATCATTGGTGAGAATTTCAGATAAGCGTATAGAGATGCTTGCGTTCCTCTGAATCTCTGCTTTCCCGCTGTCTTCATCCAATCAGTCTTACTCCTTTCTATGGCAAAGTTTATGTGAGGGCATCACCGTCATCAATGGCTACATCTCATCCTCTCTGTGAAAATGGTCCGATGCGTTGTCACTGCATGGCTAATCATCTGGAGGCATCACCGTTGTCAATGGCTACATCCCATCCTCTCTGTGAAAATGGTCCGATACGCTGTCACTGCATGGCTAATCATCTGGAGGTTCTCGATCATACCGGAATAGGATTTACTATCCTTTTGCGTCTGTCACTATGCCCAGCACTCGCAAGTTTGAAGTTCGTCATAGTCATTCAATCCCTGAATCCTACTCGGAATACCACAGACAAGGTTTAGACTTTCCGGATTCTCATGAATGCCGCCATCAATCTAGCTTATACCACGAAGATTCTGATTAAGAGATCCAAGAGATAATCATCCAATCTAAGGTGGAACGGAAGTGGTTGTCAGGCACGTGTTCGTATGAGAATGATGATGATTGTCACGTTCATCACATTCATATTGAATTGCGAATGAATATCTTAGAAGCGGAATAAGTTGAGTTGAATAGAGAAATAGTAGTACTTTGCATTAATTCGTGAGGAACAGCAGAGCTCCACACCTTAATCTATGGAGTGTAGAAACTCCACCGTTGAAAATACAAAAGTGAAAGGTCCAGGCATGGCCGAATGGCTAGGCCCCAAACGTGATCAATATGATCTAAAGATGAACTAAAAATCATAAGATGATCCGAAGATCTCAATACAATAGTAAAAAGTCCTATTTATACTAAACTAGTTACTAGGGTTTACAGAAGTAAGTAATTGAACCATAAATCCACTTACGGGGCCCACTTGGTGTGTGCTTGGGCTGAGCTTGAATGTTACACGTGCAGAGGCTCTTTCTAGAGTTGAACGCCAGGTTGTAACGTGTTTCTGGCGTTCAATTCTGGTTCGTGACGTGTTTCTGGCGTTTAACTCCAGACTGCAGCGTAGAACTGGCGTTCAACGCCCTTTTGCGTCATCTAAACTCGGCCAAAGTATGGACTATTATATATTGCTGGAAAGCTCTGGATGTCTACTGTCCAACGCAATTAGAAGCGCGCCATTTTGAGTTTTGTAGCTCCAGAATCCAATAACATCAGCAGTCCTTTTTCAACCTCTGAATCTGATTTTTGCTCAAGTCCCTCAATTTCAGCCAGAAAATACCTGAAATCACAGAAAAACACACAAACTCATAGTAAAGTCCAGAAATGTGAATTTAACATAAAAACTAATAAAAACATCCCTAAAAGTAACTAGATCCTACTAAAAACATACTAAAAACAATGCCAAAAAGCGTATAAATTATCCGCTCTTCAGTATCCTTCTGTAGGCAAATACTCCAGATGGACATGTAAATGTTGTTTTCTCTTGATCCTGAGGATCTACTGCAATTTGGTTATAACCTAAATAGCCATCCAAAAAGAAGTAGTAGTCATGAGCTGCTAGTCTTTCTAGCATCTGGTCAATGAATGGTAAAGAAAAATGATCCTTTCTGGTGGCTGTATTGAGCCTTCTGTAGTCAATACACATACGCCACCCTGTAACTGTTCTTGTAGGAACCAGTTCATTCTTTTCATTGTGAACCACTGTCATGCCTCCCTTTTTGGGTACAACTTGGACAGGGCTCACCCAGGGCTATGAAAGAACTAAAGTTTGATGGTTTAGAAGTTATAGTAAACTCTCGTTGCAAGTATAGTTACTAAACCAAGCAATCAACCTTTCTTACAAATGTTTTGGTTGTCACAAGTAACAAACCCCTTTAAAATTGATAACCGAAGTATAAAAACCTTGGGTCGTCTTCTCAAGGAATTGCAGGGAGGTGTTCTTATTATTGGTTGTGAGTTTGTAAATTGGGGTTTTTAATGTATAAGATAAAAAGCGAGAATAGTAAATGGCAAGAAAGTAAATTGTATTAATTTAAACAAATAATAAAACTCTTGGCAAGGTATAAGCACTGGAAGTCCTATCCTTATCAATTGTGATGAGAATTGGATTTTAATCCCACTTTGTTAACCTCTAACTATGAAGGTAAATCAAGTGGATTAATTAGCTTAATCCTCAGGTCCTAGTCAACTCCTATGGAAAGACTAGAGTTATTGGAGCAACTCCCAATTTCAACCACTGCTTTATTTGATAGCTCAAGTGTTACCAATTACTTAACCAAAGCCAAAAGGAAGAATTCTAAATTAAATTAAAAGCATTCATGTAAATAAAGCAAAGAAAAATTAAATCTGAAAATACCTCGAATTGCATTAATAAAAGAAATCAAATCTAACATGAATATTCATAAATAAAAGGAACATTGAACCTGTGATTGAAGTTGTAAGTTGAAATAATAAAGGTGAAATCCTAATTCTAATCCTAATCCTAAGTGAGAGGAGAGAACCTCTCTCTCTAAAAACTACATTTAATCCTAAAATTGTGAATATGAAAGCTTGATTATGAATGGATGCATTCCTCCACTTTATAGCCTCTAATCTGTGTGTTCTGGGCTAAAAACTGGGTCAAAAACAGCTCAGAAATCCCCCCTACGATTTCTGTTACGTTCAGGTCGCGGAAAAGTGACGCGGAGGCGTCGTCCACGCATTCGCGCGGATTGCAATTTGCAGATACGACGTGGGCGCGTCATTCATGCGTTCGCGTCGCCTAACGTCGGAGCAGATATGGCAAATTATATATCAAATTGAAGCCCTAGACGTTAGCTTTCCAACGCAACTGGAACCGCATCAGTTGGACCTCCGTAGCTCAAGTTATGACCATTTGAGAGCAAAGAGGTCAGGTTGACAGCTTTGCAGTTCCTTCAACTTCTTGTATTCCTTCCATTTTTGCATGCTTCCTATCCATCCTCTAAGCCATTCCTGCCCTATATAATCTGAAATCACTTAACACACATATCAAGGCATCTAATGGTAATAAAAGAGGATTAATATTAGCAAATTAAGACCAAAGAAACATGTTTTCAGTCATAGCACAAAATCAAGAAGGAGAATGTAAAACCATGCAAATCATATGAATAAGTAGGTAAAGAATTGATAAAAACCACTCAAATGAGCACAAGATAAACTATAAAATAGTGGATTATCAACCTCCCCACACTTAAACATTAGCATGTCCTCATGCTAAGCTCAAGAAAAGCTATAAGGGTGAAGAGGAATAGTAGAATGCATGAAATGCAGCCTATCTATGTGAATGCAACTACATGCTAAGATGTTTCTACCTACATGGTTAAAAGTAAACAAGTTCTCCAAAACAAAAATAAATCAGATTTCCCTAATTCAAATCATACAATAAAAAGCAAGTAAACTTGTAAGAAGATAGCTCATGAAAGCAGGGAACATAGAATTTCAAGCATTGAACCCTCACTGATGATGTATGTATACTCTAGTCTCTCTAGTGTATAGGGTAATCACTCTATCCTTCTCTAATCATGCTCTCTAATTTTTGTTCTTCTCCTAACCAATCAACAACATTTAATATATCAATGCAAATATCATGAGGTCTTTTCAAGGTTGTAATGGGGCCAAGGTAATGGTAAGAATACATATATGGCTAAGTGAGCTTATAGACTGAATCTTTAATTAACCCAAGCTTTAACATAACATATATATATATATATATATATATATATATATATATATATATATATATATATAACTTTAGAATTCATACCTAGCTACCCAGAATTTCCCTTTCACATTCCATACTCATGTATCAACTTTTATTTTAATTTTATCATACATGCATTGATCTTTGAATTCTTAACTTAACGTTGGGGTAATTTTGTCCCCTTATTTATTTATTGAATATTTTTTTTATTTTTGTATTTTTTAATATAAGCATAAAAATAAACATAGCTTATCAATGCACATAGATTTTTAATTCTTATAGTTTCACATGAGTAGGTATCCAAATTTCCATTATATTATCATGACACATTCCCTTATTATCTTTTGTTCCCGCAATTTCCCATACTTAATTAGCACACACAATTCTATCTTAAGCTAACCAAAGATTCAGTTTGGGGTATATAATTATTTTTCCGCTTAAGGCTAGTAATGTGGTAAAATATAGAACAAATGGGATATAAAGGCTCAACGTGGCTAACAAAGGTAATTGAAAGGGTAGGCTTAATTTGGATAAGTGAGCTAAACAATTAATGGCCTCAATCATATGCAAACATATAAATATAATAAACATTGGACATATAGGATGAAACAAAATATAGATTACAATTATAGAGAAGTAAACACACAAGAATAAAATAATTATGGTTAAATAATGTAACCATGTAAATAAGCTCAAAATCTCACAGGTTGTGTGTTCTATGGCTCAAAAACCATGTTCCAAATACAACTTCAAACAAGTTTTAACATAAAATTTTTTTTCCAATTTAAATTAGTGAAATTTTTCAAAAATAGAGTCCTAAAAAGAAATTTATTACTTTAACCAAGTAGTGACTAAATGTATAAAATCAAACAAACATGCAATTTAAACATGCAAATGCAATAATGAACAAACAAAGAAAATAGAGTATTGGTGTTGAAAAGAAGGTAACTAACCCATGGAGATCGGTATCGACCTCCCCACACTTAAAGATTGCACCGTCCTCGGTGCATGCTAAGATGTACAAGTGGATGGGGAATGTGGTTCCTCAGCTGGGGCTCTTTTTGTTCCTTTCCTTGCCGCTGGTTTCGGAGTAGCTTTCTCTTTACCCTTCTTGGTGGCCATCCTGAAAAGGAAAAAAGGAAAGTAACCTTTAAAGCTAAGGGTAGAGCAAGGAAGAGAGCGGGAAAGGTGGTAATCAATGCACAATAAAGAAGAATGACGTTAACACATGGTCATGACTACATGTGAAAAGTTCATCAATGGAAATATAGCAAGTGCATGTAATGACAATTAAATGCAAGATGTTTATTAGCATGCTGGCAAAGGCATGAGTAGCATAGATCAAGCAACCCTTTAAAAAGTAATATATAATTGTCAAACAATTCCTTTAATAATCCACAAAAATATAGAAAATAATGACCCAAATAAATTTCTAACACCACTAAAAATAATGCAATGAATGAAAGTATGCAAATAAATTAAAATAAAATAAACAAAAAGAAAAATAAGAAGAATGAGAAGGGAAAGAAGGGAAAAAGAAGTAAGGAAGAAATAAGGAAGGAAAAGAGAAAATAGGATTTGGGGAAAAGAAAGATAAGATATTTTGGCTGATCGGGATATTCTGTGCGCCGGATGTGACGTGGACGCGTGGGTGACGCGGTCACGTGGTGCGCGATAAGGTCAGGTGACGTGGACGCGTGGGTCACGCTATCGCGTGACCTGATTTGTGCGATTGGCCCGAGTGCAGCCTCGCGGTCCCACAACTCTCTGTTCGAAATTTGGTATTGCCAAAATCCAGGGTGACGCGGTCGCGTGGTCAACGCGATCGCGTGAGTGGCCATCATGGGGATATGACGCGGACGCGTGAGCCATGCGTCCGCGTGGTAAGGCGTGTGCGATCAGCACCAGTCCAGCACCACTCTCGCACAACTTTTGGTCGTGCACCCTTTCTTACGTCGATTTCCACGTCACGCGGCCGCGTGAGTGACGTGGATGCGTGGGAGGCAGGTTCCCCATGTGATGTGGACGCGTCAGTGATACGGTCGCGTGGGATGATTTGTGCTAAAGGCACGCCTCCAGCCACTCTACCGCGTGACTCTCTGTTCGGTTTTTCTTCTTCATAACGCACATGTGACGCGGACGCGTCAGCAACGCTGCCGCGTCGCGTGAGTGCTTTTTTTTTCTTTTTTTTTATAATGCAGTATGCAGAATGCAATGCTAATATGAATGTTATGCAAAACTCCAGGTTCAATACAATAAAATAAAATAAAACTCGAAAACAAATAAAACTAAATAAAAATGTAAAAGGAACGATCATACCATGGTGGGTTGTCTCCCACCTAGCACTTTTAGTTATTGTCCTTAAGTTGGACATTTGGAGAGTTCTTTGTTATGGTGGCTTGTGCTTGAACTCATCCAGGAATCTCCACCAATGTTTGTAATTCCAATGGCCTCTGGGATCCCAAACTAGGCGCAGAAAGCCTTCAAGTAAGTTAAAGCAAGTGACAAGACCCCAAGAGTGTTGATTTCTAGATTAAATTCCGGGGTCCCAGACCTTGCCTTTGCACCCATCTTCTTGTTGATCATCATTTTTCCACTTGGGTGGGGAACAGTCGGAATTCTCACTGAGACATCCAAACAACTTCCTAGACCCATTCAGTTGAGCTTTATACCAACCTTTGCGTTTAAACTTAAAGCTTCCAACCATAATGAACCTTGCAGGACAATTCTTACCACTGGCCATTTTCCTCTTACTCTTAATGCCACAAAGAGCTCTAAGTTGACCATCCGTCTCCAATAGCCCATATTCAAGTGGGATTAGAAAGCTAAGGAATATGAATTTTACCCACTTGAATGTTGTGAAAGATGATGACAACTTAAGGGGTGGGGTCTCCAATAACTTTGGCAAGGTGATTTCTAGCTCCACTCCCTTGTGCTCTTTGACAATTTCCACCTCTTTGCAAACTTCTTTAATTTCAACCTCTTCCTCTTGGTAGCTTTCTTCCAATTCAATCTCTTCTTTATTACTTACCAAGGGCATGGGAGGTAGTGCTTTTTCTTCTTTAATTTCCATCTCTTGACCAACCTCTTCCAAGTCTTCAACCATGATATGCCTTGGAGGTTGTACACCCTCTTCAGCATCAATTTCAATTTCCTTGGAAGGAGGTTCCATAACCTGACTTTCCCATGGAGGGTCAGCATCTCCTAAGTTTGCAACCACTTCTTCCTCTTCAATAATTACAGCTTCCTCCACTTGTTCCAGTACAAAGTCATGCTCCGAACTGTCCACTGGAGTTTCTAATATCTCCTTCATGCTACGTTCTTCATTAGATTGTCCACATGAGGCCATGGGGGTTTCTTGAGTGTCCGAACGTCGGGAAGATAATTGATTTATTACTTGATTCAATTGGTGAAGGGTTGCAAGAAATTGATCCACGATTTCCTTGTGACGATCCTGTGATTCTTGTTGCGCTTGGATATCATAAGTAGGACCATAAGGCTCTTGGATTGATGGGTATGGATATGGTGCATATGGAGGTGGTGGTTCTTGGGAGTAATTGGGTTGGAATTGGGGTGGTTCTATATATGGTTCATATGGTTCATAAGGTGGTTGGTATGGTGGATGTGGGTTAGGATCATATGAAGGTGAATGGTGGTAGTTGCCTTGTGAGTGTGGTGGTTCAAAGTTGTGTTGAGGAGGTTCATAGGCATATGATGGGGGTCCATCATATCTATCATCTTCGTATGCCCCCTGGAATGGCTCTTGACTATAGTAATTTGGTGGATGTTAGTTGTCACGGAAGGGTCCACCATAACTATTGTCTTGGTATGCATCGTGGAATGGTCTTTGTCTGTGGTACTGTGGAAGGTGTTGTTGCCGGAATTCTTGATCAGATCCTCGTGGCTCCTTCCATCTCTGATTGTTTTGACCTTGATGCATGTTCCTATTATAATTTCCATTCCTTACAACAACATTGGAACCAAACTCAAAGCGAGAGAGGTGAGAACTCATAGTTAGTTAATGAAAATTTAAAAACAAAAAATAAAAGCAATTTGAAATTCAAATTTTTTAATTTGAAAATTAAAATTTGAATTTTAAATTTTGAAAATTGAATTTTTTTTAAAATTGAAAATTGAAAATTGATTTTTTTAAAATAAGATATGATAAGATAAAAATTTTTAAAATAAAAATCTGAAATTTTTTTTTCAAAAAAAATCAATTTAAAAGTAAATATTTACAATAACCAATAATAAGGCACACGTTTGCAATTCCCCGGCAACGGCGCCATTTTGAAAGAACTGAAGATTGATGGTTTAGAAGTTATAGTAAACTCTCGTTGCAAGTATAGTTACTAAACCAAGCAATCAACCTTTCTTACAAACGTTTTGGTTGTCACAAGTAACAAACCCCTTTAAAATTGATAACCGAAGTATTCAATCCTCGGGTCGTCTTCTCAACGAATTGCAGGGAGGTGTTCTTATTATTGGTTGTGAGTTTTAATGTATAAGATAAAAAGCGAGAATAGTAAATGGAAAGAAAGTAAATTGTATTAATTTAAATAAATAATAAAACTCTTGGCAAGGTATAAGCACTGGAAGTCCTATCCTTATCAATTGTGATGAGAATTGGATTTTAATCCCACTTTGTTAACCTCTAACTATGAAGGTAAACCAAGTGGATTAATTAGCTTAATCCTCAGGTCCTAGTCAATTCCTATGAAAAGACTAGAGTTATTGGAGCAACTCCCAATTTCAACCACTGCTTTATTTGACAGCTCAAGCGTTACCAATTACTTAACCAAAGCCAAAAGGAAGAATTCTAAATTAAATTAAAAGCATTCATGTAAATAAAGCAAAGAAAAATTAAATCTGAAAATACCTCGAATTGCATTAATAAAAGAAATCAAATCTAACATGAATATTCATAAATAAAAGGAACATTGAACCTGTGATTGAAGTTGTAAGTTGAAATAATAAAGTTGAAATCCTAATTCTAATCCTAATCCTAAGAGAGAGGAGAGAACCTCTCTCTCTAAAAACTACATCTAATCCTAAAATTGTGAATATGAAAGCTTGATTATGAATGGATGCATTCCCCCACTTTATAGCCTCTAATCTGTGTGTTTTGGGCTGAAAACTGGGTCAAAAACAGCCCAGAAATCGCCCCCAACAATTTCTGTTACGTTCACGTCGCAGGAAAGTGACGTGGAGGCATCGTCCATGCGTTTGCATCACCTAACGTCGGGGCAGCTATGGCAAATTATATATCAAATTGAAGCCGCGGATGTTAGCTTTCCAATGCAACTGAAACCGCATCACTTGGACCTCTGTAGCTCAAGTTATGACCGTTTGAGTGCGAAGAGGTCAGGCTGACAGCTTTGCAGTTCCTTCAACTTCTTGTATTGCTTCCATTTTTGCATGCTTCCTTTCCATCCTCTAAGCCATTCCTGCCCTATAAACTCTGAAATCACTTAACACACATATCAAGGCATCTAATGGTAATAAGAGAGGATTAATATTAGCAAATTAAGACCAAAGAAACATGTTTTCAGTCATAGCACAAAATCAGGAAGGAGAATATAAAACCATGCAAATCATATGAATAAGTGGGTAAAGAATTGATAAAAACCACTCAAATGAGCACAAGATAAACCATAAAATACTGATTTATCAGGCTATCAGAAATAGGATAAATAATCACAGCTTCTAGTAATTTAGTGACCTCTTTTTGTACCACCTCCTTCATGGCTGGATTCAGCCGCCTTTGTGGTTGGACCACTGGCTTAGCATCATCCTCTAATAGGATCTTGTACATGCATCTGGCTGGGCTGATTCCCTTAAAGTCACTTATGGACCACCCAAGAGCTGTCTTGTGTGTCCTTAGCACCTGAAGTAGTGCTTTCTCTTCCTGTGGCTCTAAGGCAAAGCTTATGTACACAGGGAAAGTGCCATCCTCTCCCAGAAACGCATATTTCAGGGACAGTGGTAGTGGTTTGACCTTGGGTTTATGAGGCTTATCCTCTTCCTGAGGAATTTTCAGAGGCTTTCTTGTTTCCTCTGGTTCCTCCAGATCAGGCTGAACATCTTTAAAGGTGTCCTCTAGCTCTGATTCGAAATTCTCAGTCATATTGATCTCATCCACCAATGAGTCAATAATATCAACGTTCATGCAGTCATTTGATGTGTCTGGATGCTGCATAGCTTTGACAGCATTTAACTTGAACTCATCCTCATTGACTCTCATGGTTACTTTCCATTTTTGGACATCAATGAGAGTTCGTCTAGTTGCTAGGAAGGGTCTTCCTAGAATGAGAGTTGCACTCTTATGCTCCTCCATTTCTAGCACTACAAAGTTAGTGGGAAAGGCAAATGGCCCAACCTTGACAATCATGTCCTCAATTATGCCTGATGGATATTTAATGGAGCCATCAGCAAGTTGAAGGCATATCCGGTTTGGTTTGACCTCTTCAGTCAAGCCAAGCTTTCTGATAGTGGATGCAGGGATTAGATTGATACTTGCCCCAAGGTGACAGAGAGCTGTCTTGGTACAAGTACCCTCTAATGTGCATGGTATCATAAAGCTTCCGGGATCCTTAAGCTTTTCTGGTAAGCTTGTTAGAATAACTGCACTACATTCTTCACTGAGAAAAACTTTTTCAGTTTCTCTCCAATCCTTCTTATGACTTAAGATCTCTTTCATGAACTTAGCGTAAGAGGGTATTTGCTCAAGTGCCTCTGCAAACGGGATCTTTATTTCAAGAGTTCTGAGATAGTCTGTAAAACGGGCAAATTGTTTATCCTATTCCACTTGGCGGAGTTTCTGAGGATAAGGCATCCTGGCTTTGTATTCCTCAACCGTAGCTACTGCAGGTTTATTTCCTACAGAGGTGGTTAGAGAAGCTGATGACTTGCATCATCTACCCTTATTTCTTGCATAAAGAAGACCATAAAAGAGCATAAATCTCATTTGATCAGTATAATTCATGTATTATTTGATGAATATTATGGTACACTACTTTGAGATGAGTTGTGCTGAATTTCAGGTGAGAAAAGCATCAAAAAATGGGGTAGAAGACAAACAAGAAGCTGGGCGTGTGAAACTAGCGTGCCACTTGAAGCAAACACCACAAAAATGCACTGGCGTGGCACGATAGGAGCTGGGCATGGCACGCCGGTACTAAAGTCCAGAGAAGAAGTCCAAGCATGCATGTGGGCGTGGCACGCTAATACAAAATTCCAGAGAGCTACAATGGAGGACACAAAAGGGGCATGGCACGCCTGGCCCATCAATTACTATGGGCGTGCCACTTGAGCAAAGGGGCGTGGCATGCCAACTCACCATTCCAAGAAGAACCTTCACTATGGCGTGCCACTTGGTGTCGAAGGCGTGGCACGCCAGACTCAAGAAGTGACTTGGGGGTGCCACTTGAGAACCCAGGCGTGGCACGCCAAGCTTGAAGAGTTCACAAATCCATGAGCGTGCCACTTGAGTAGCATGGCGTGGCACGCTGGTACAACAATCCAAAGAAGGGGCTGAAGGCAATTGAAGACTGGGCGTGCCACTTGAGCAACCAGGCGTGGCACGCCAATGTACACAGGACCAAAAGCAAGGACTGGGCTTGCCACTTGGTATCGAAGGCGTGGCACGCCAACCTTAGCATTTCACTATGGCGTGCCACTTGAATACTGAAGCGTGGCACGCCAACTACTGGAACCAAGACAAGATCATGGGCGTGGCACGCCAGCCTTTAGGCGTGACACGCTGGTAGAAGTTTCCAGAGAGGATGAAGGAGGCCAATTACATGGGGTGTGGCACTTGATATCGAAGGTGTGGCACGCTATTCACCATTCTTCATTTAGGCGTGCCACTTGAGCAACCAGGCGTGGCACGCCAGTGTCAATCAGAGCAAAGCATTGGGGCGTGCCACTTACGTTCGTGGCGTGGCACGCCAAATAGAGGAACCACTCACTCACAAAAGCGGCGTGGCACGCCAGACCCTGGGCGTGCCACGCTAGTTCAACCTTCCAGAGAAGCCTAGCGAAGCACAAAACAAGGGCGTGGCACACCAGTACAAGTTTCCAGAGGCAAAGAGAAGTGAGAAAGGCAAGGGGCGTGCCACTTGAGTTCGATGGCATGGCACGCCAAGGTTGAGAGAGGGACGAGCGTGCCACTTGAAGGATTGGGCGTGGCACGCCAAGCTAGAAATGAAGGGCACGTGACACGCCAGAAAAGCGCCAGCCACACGCCAGCTGAGAAGTCATGCTTATTGAGTGTTTTCTTTTCCCTCCAAAATGTAATTTTCCTTTTTCACCTTTGTAATTCTTTTATTTTACTAGGAGTAGTATAAATACCCCCAAGGAGTACTGAAGAAGGGGGTTAAGCAGTCAGTTTTAGATCCACTTTTACAGTTCACGTTTGAGTACTTTTTGAGCTATGAGTAGCTAACTTCCCTCTCATTGAGAGAGGGAGCTCTATTGTACTTGATGGATCGATGATAGTGAAATCCTTCTTCTCTTCATCTTCTCTTTGATTTGCTTGAAGGAATTTCGTTCTTAATGCTTAGTATTCAATTATCATGGGAAAGAGATTGAATGCAATTGGGTTTCATGGGAACCTTGAGAAAGGAAACATGAAACCATGCTTGAAATCCCTTCTCACACTAGAGTAAAATCTGGGTTTTGGTGTTTGGATATGTGACATATAATCCTCCCTCTACTTGGACCTATAATGGTGTGTGGTATAATTAGGGACCAAGCATATCTCTCTTCATGAGCAATTAGACCAAGGAATTGTCTATTGATCAAGATCTGAGAGATTGAGTCACCAAGGGATTGGGGCTCAATCAATCATGATTGCCAAGAGGTCAATGAGTTGCATGATTGAAGGGGATATAAGCTAGACTCGATCTAAAGAGACAACATCTCCCAATCTCAATGAATTTTCCCATTTTTATCTATCCATTTCTTTACTGCTTATTTTTACATTCAGCAATTCCCCATTCCCATTTACATTCAAGTCATTTATGATTCTGCCCTTTACTTTCTGCCATTTATATTTCTGCACTTTATTGCTTTTCCTTATATTCTAGTCATTTACATTTATGTCATTTACAATTCTGCACTCTACAATCCTATCGATCCGCTTGACTAATTCATCAATTGATTAAAACTGCTTGAATTTGCCAATCTCTGTGGATACGATCCCACTCCATTGTGGGTTATTACTTGACGATAATTTTGGTGCGCTTGCCAAAAGGACTAATTCACCAATTTTGAATGGGGTGTGAATTCCAGTCATCAGAAGCCTTCTTAGGAGGGTTACAATCAGCACTTGCAGTTGTCTGATCCCTCATTGGCGTTTGAACGCCAGGATTAAGGGTTGGATGGACATTTAACGCCAATTTTCCACCCTTTTCTGGCGTTTGAACGCCAGAACTGGGCATGGAATGGGCGTTTAATGCCAATTTTTCACTTTTTTCTGGCGTTTGAACGCCAGAATTATTCTTCTCTGGGCTCTTACTGTCCTCAGAGGGATTTTGGGTAGTGGTCTGGTCATCCTCTGTCAGTTGTTCCTTTCTTGGCTTTCTGCTACCTTGAGCTGAATTATTCAATGTCTTCCTACTCCTTAGTTGAACAGCTTGGAATTCTTCTGTTATCTGTTTAGATAGCTGCTATCTTGTCTGATTCAATTGTGCTTTCATATTCTTGTTAGCATCTTTAGTGTCTTAGAGCATCTCTTTAAATTCTGCTAACTGTTTTGTCATAAGAAGCAATTGCTGATTAAGTTCAACAACTTGTTCTTGAGGATTAGGATCAGTAGATATTGCCCCAGCCACTTCTTTCATGGAGGACTCACTGCTTGAGTATAGATGTTGATTTCTAGCAACTGTATCAATGAGCTCTTTAGCCTCTGCAATTGTCTTTCTCATGTGTATAGATCCACCAGCTGAGTGGTCTAAAGACATTTGAGCTTTTTCTGTAAGCCCATAGTAGAAGATGTCTAACTGTACCCACTCTGAAAACATTTCAGAGGGGCATTTCCTTAGCATCCCTGTGTACCTCTCCCAGGCATTATAAAGGGATTCATGATCCTCTTGTTTAAAGCCTTGGATGTTTAACCTTACCTGTGTCATCCTTTTTGGAGGGAAATATTGATTCAGAAATTTAGACGATAACTGTTTCCATGTTCTTATACTTGCTGTGGGTTGGTTATTTAACCACCTCTTAGCTTGATCTTTTACAGCAAATGGAAACAGTAATAATCTGTAGACATCCTGATCTACTTCCTTGTCACGTACTGTGTCAACAATTTGTAAAAACTGTGCCAGAAACTCAGTAGGTTTTTCCTATGGAAGACCGAAATACTGGCAATTTTGCTGCACCATGATAATGAGCTAAGGATTTAGCTCAAAACTGCTTGCTTTGATATGGGGTATACAGATACTACTCCCGTATGCAGCAGTAATGGGATTAGCATATGACCCCATAGTCCTTCTGGACTGTTTATTTCCACTTAGGTCCATGATGGAGAAAAGGGAATTGATGTGAATAACATATATTTTTATTTTTATTTTATTTAATTAAAAACAAACCGAATAAATAAAAAAATTTAAGATAAAATAAAATATTTAGAAATTAAAATATAAAATTCAAAAACTAAAATAATTACTTAATTAAGAAGATTTGAAAAACTTTGGATATAATTTTTTTTTGAAAGGAATTTTGAATTTTGAAATTTCAAAACTAAGATAAGATAAAATAACAATTTTCTAAAATAAAAATATGAATTTTTAAATGAAATTTTCGAAAATTCAATTAAATAAATTTGAAAGATATTTTTGACTTTAATGAGGAAAGAGAAAAACAATAAAGTGAAACCAAACTTAGAATTTTTAGATCAAAACAAAGAGAACAAACAGGAAAACTTTGAATATCAAGATGACATTGAGAACAACTTTTGAAAATTTTTTAAAAAACAGACACACAAAGGACACCAAACTTAAAATTTTTTATACTCTGAGCACTAATAATTCGAAAAAAATGAAAGAAAAATAAACTTATGCAATTGACACTAAACTTAAAACATGAAACTAAACTCAAACAGAAGACTAAATTATGAAGTTATTGGTTTTGAAAATTTTCGAAAATGATTTAGAAAAATAAAATAAGGATTTTAAAATTTTAACCAAAAATAATAATAGAAGACTCTAAACCAAAAAGATAAATTTTTCCTAATCTAAGCAACAAAATAAACCGTCAGTTGTCCAAACTCGAACAATCCCCGGCAACGGTGCCAAAAACTTGGTGCACGAAATCACAATCACACTTTTGCAATTCCGCACAACTAACCAGCAAGTGCACTGGGTCGTCCAAGTAATACCTTACGTGAGTAAGGGTCGATCCCACGGAGATTGTCGGCTTGAAGCAAGCTATGGTTATCTTGTAACTCTTAGTCAGGATATCAATAATAATTCTCAGTTTTAATTGGAATGAGTAAAAGAACATGGATTAAATAATACTTGTTATGCAGTAATGGAGAACATGTTGAGGTTTTGGAGATGCTCTGTCTTCTGAATCTCTGCTTTCCTACTGTCTTCTTCCTCACGCACGCAAGGCTCCTTCCATGGCAAGCAGTATGTTGGTGGATCATCGTTGTCAATGGCTACCATCCGTCCTCTCAGTGAAAATGGTCCAGCTACGGGTTTCGTAGGGCTAATCATCTGTCGGTTCTCACTAGTGTTGGAATAAGATCTATTGATCCTTTTGCACACTGTCACGGCGCCCAACATTTGTGAGTTTGAAGCTCTTCACAGTCATCCCTTCCCGGATCCTACTCGGAATACCACAGACAAGGTTTAGACTTTTCAGATCTCAAGAATACTACCACTTGATTCTAGCTTATACCACGAAGACTCTGATCTGACAGATTTGAATGCTCTGACAGTAGTAATTGCATTAATCCATTGAGGCATAGCAGAGCTCCTCACCCCCAACCATGGAGTTTAGAGACTCATGCCGTAGAAGATACAAAATTCAGTGTAAAAATGTCATGAGGTAGAAAATGAATCTCTAAAAGTGGTTTTTATAATGAACTAGTAACCTAGGTTTACAAAAAATGAGTAAGCTAAGATAGATAGTGCAGAAATCCACTTCCGGGGCCCACTTGGTGTGTGTTTGGACTGAGCACTGAAGCTTCCACGTGCATAGGCTATTCCTGGCATTGAACTCCAGCTTTTGTGCCATTTTGGGCGTTTAACTCCAATTTTTATGCTAGTTCTGGCGTTTAACGCCAGAAAAGGGTAAGGAGCTGGCGTTTAAACGCCAATTTGCGCTACCAAATATCGGGCCAAGTATAGACTATTATATATTGCTGGAAAGCTCAACATGTCTACTTTCCAACGCAATTGAGAGTGCAACAATTGTACTTCTGTAGCTACAAAAAATCCATTCAGAATCCAACAGCATCTGCAGTCCTTTCTCAGCCTCTGGATCAGATTTTTGTTCAGGTCCCTCAATTTCAGCCAGAAAATACCTGAAATTACAGAAAAACACACAAACTCATAGTAAAGTCCAGAAATGTGATTTTTGAATAAAAACTAATAACAATATAATAAAAAGCACTTAAAACATACTAAAAACTATATAAAAACACTGCCAAAAAGGGTATAAATTATCCGCTCATCAGTTGCCATGAGCTCTCCATGCTCATTCTTCACTGTTGTGACCCCAGACTTCTTGGGCACCACTTGTACTGGACTGACCCATTCACTATCTGAGATGGGATAGATGATATCTGCTTCAAGCAGCCTGGCCACTTCTTTCTTGACAACTTCTAAGATGGTGGGGTTCAACCGCCTCTGAGGTTGATGGATAGGCCTTGCTCCCTCTTCTAAGAATATTCTGTGCTCACAAACTTAAGGGCTGATGCCTACTATATCCACCAAGCTCCACCCAATTGCTTTCTTGTGTCTTCTCAGCACACTAAGCAGCTGCTCCTCTTGTTAGGAAGTGAGTTCCCTTGCAATGATAACTGGGAGCTTCTGATTATCCTCAAGGTAAGCATACTTGAGATGGGATAGAAGGGGCTTCAACTTCATTTTTTGCTCATGGCTAGGCATTGGATCATCTATAGCTAGTGATGATGGCAAAGTGTCCTCATTGTGTCCAGGGGGTGTCCCCACACTTGCATCTTGCTCCATGTGCCGCTCTTCTACTTCCTCCTGTTGAACTACAGCTACAGTCTCATCAATGATGTCGCACTGGAAGATGGAATGATCTTCAGGGGGATGCTTCATTGCTTCATCCAAATTAAAGCTCACTGTCCTGCCATCTATCTCAAAAGAGTAAATTCCTGAGAAGGCATCCAGCTTGAACTTTGAAGTCTTCAAGAATGGCCTTCCAAGCAGGATGGATGATGGTCTTCCTGAGTCACTAGGGGGCATCTCCAAAATATAGAAATCAACGGGAAATGTGAGCCCCTTAATGCTCACCAGCACGTCCTCAGCAATTCCAACCACAGAGATAATGTTTTTATCTGTCAAAACAAAACGAGCTGCTGACTTTTTTAAGGGAGGGAGCCTCAAAGCATCATATACAGACAATGGCATTATACTAACACACGCTCCTAAATCACACATACAGTCAGAAAATTGCACACCATCTATAGTAATAGTAACTATGCATGGACCTGGGTCACTACATTTTTCAGGTATATCACCCACTAAAGCGAACTACCTAAAGGAATAGTTTCTAAATCCTGTAATTTATCTTTATGCAGGCATAAATCCTTTAGAAACTTAGCATATTTAGGTACCTGCTAAATGGCATCAAAAAGTGGAATGGTTACCTCAACCTTTTTGAATATTTCTACCATTTTGGGGTCTAGTTCCATCTGCTTTCTGGGCTTCCTAGCAAGGTGTGGAAATGGAATAGGAATGGTGCCACTTGCAGCTTCTACATCTCTTGGTGCTCCATTCCTTGGTTGAGCTGCTTCTTCTTCAACCGAGTCTTGTACTACATCCTCTTCTTCAGTATCCTCTACCTCCACAGTACCTTCAACCAGAGTGTCTCCTGTGAAGCTTGGCTCCACATGACTCCTCTCTGGTAGTGTAGTCCCGGACCTCAAAGTAATGGCGTTGATTCCTCCTTTGGGGTTGGGTACAGGCTGAGATGGAAGTGTACTGGAGCTTGCAGGTTGAGTGTTGGAGGTACTCGATGATCCCATCTGAGAGACGAGAGCTTGTATAGCAGACGTCTGACCAATAAGTGTGTTTTCCATGGTCGTTTGTCTTTGTGCAAGAGAGTGAAGCAGCTCGTCATTGGGAGAGGAAGATGGGTAAGTGATTTGGAGGACCTGCTGTTGGTTGTTCTGAGGCGCTTGGGACTGCCTTTGGTGAGGTGCTCTGTAAGGCTAGTTTTTGTTCTGCTATCTGTTGTTGTTGTTCCACCTCTGATTGCCATTGTTGTCTCTGCCTCCTCTGTTGTAGTTGTCCCTCCAACCTTGATTGGAATTATCTCTCCATCTCTGGTTGGAGTTGTCTTGCGAACCTTGGTTGTAGTTTCCACCGTGGTTGTAGTTTCCACCTTGGTGATTATATCCTTGATTCGGGCGGTCATAGAAATTATGAGTAGCTGCTAAGGTGTTGTCTTCTTGTTGGAGCTGTGGACACTCATCACTGTAATGAGTATAATCAGCACATATTCCGCATACTCTTTGAGGAACCAACTGTTGACTTTGTTGTGGTGGGGGAGGCTAAGGTTGTTGTTGATTCAGCTGTATCTGCTTCAGTAGGTTGGAAACCTCTACAAAAGCCTTGGATGGTTGTTTCTGTGCCTAACATTCCGAGTAGACTCTGCTAGATTAGTGATCAGTTGCCATGCTTTATCTGCGGTCTTGTACTTTTTCAGAGAACCATTACTCGCACCATCCAACGTAGTCTTATCCTGAGACTTCATGCCTTTTGTGAAGTAGCTGATCAACACCAACTTGTCGATCATGTGGTGGGGGCATGTGTCCAAGAGATTCCTGAAGCACTCCCAATACTCATAAAGAGTCTTTGATTCGCCTTGAATAATGCAAGAGATCTCTTTCCTCACTCTATATGTAACTTCAGCTGGAAAGTATTTTTCCAAGAATTCTCTCCTGAGCGTATCCCAGTTGGTAACAACTACTTCAGGTTGGGAGTAGTACCACTCCCTTGCCTTTCCCTCAAGAGAAAAACGGGAAGGCGATTAGCAGAATAGAAGTCTCATCTACACCATGACGCCTAACAGTAGAACACCCTATCTAAAAATCCCTGAGGTGCTTGATAGGCTCTTGAGCCGGTAAGCCATGAAACTTCGGTATTAAGTTGATTAGCGCAGTCTTCAGTGCAGCCAGATTTGGGTGACGCACTTGATACGGTTGCAGTGTAAAGTCTGGAGCTCCTGCTTCCTGGAGAGTAATCCTCCTGGGCGCTGCCATATCACCTGCACGTAAATCAACCGAATTAGTAGTAGAGGAGCTTATTTTTTCCTCAGATGGCGATTCAAATTCGCCCTCAGATGAGACTGGTGAATTGATAGTAACCAGTTCACCACCCTCAGAGGCTAACCGACACCGAGCTCGCTTAATACGTGAAAGAGTTCGTTCAATTTCAGGATCAAATGCGGCTAAGCTCGGATCAGGCAGTGAACACATCATTCAATGAAAGAAACATACATCTCATAGTAATAAAATAAAATAAAAATATGCAAATATGTAAAATAAAAATTATTTACACCAACTAATAATTTAGCACACTATTGCAACTCACCGGCAACGGCGCCAAAAATTGACGTGGCAAAAATTTGCCGATTAAGAAATTAATATAAGAAATACGTTACAAGTACAGTTCTTAACCAGCAAAAATCCGCTTATCAATTTAGAAGGGTTGTCACAAATTCAGAATAAAAATACTGGGAGTAGGAATCCCAGGTCGTCTCCCAATGAGTTGACAAAAGAGTGCTATTTTATTAGTCAGGAATTTTCCACGAAATTTTAAGAGTTGAATAACAGAAAAATAAAGGATTGAGAATTAAAGCAATGTAAATTAAAAGAGATTTATGAATTCAGAATAAAAAGCCTCGACCAGGGAATGATTAATTGGAAGTTCTATCCTTGTTGGATTTTCTCAAGGGTAGTATCAAAATGTTTTTATTTTCACTTAGTTAACCGTTACTAAATAAAGGAAAGTCAAGTGATTGAGCTAACGCTTATTTGCAAGTCCTAATCCTCTCCCTTGGGAAGGATTAGCATTAGTAAATAGAGAATTAGCCAACAACTTCCAATTTAACTAATCACTTGACCATTCCAACTCAAGGGTCTCCTTTTAATCAACCCCCAAGTCAAGTTAGGAGTCTACTCCATTGGCATAAATATAACGCTCACAAAAATATAAGAAGGAGACATGATAGATTAAATAAAATAGGAACTGAAAATTAATTAAAGGTAAAAATAATTCTTAGCATTAATAAATCCCAAAATGCAACATACTTATCTGAATAGGGTTAATAAGTAATCAAAAGAGTAAACGAATGAGAAAGCAAACTAGAATAATAGAAACTTCAACGGAGGTAATGACTCTTCTCAATATCCAAAGCAAAAGCATTAAACTAGAAATCTATGAATGTAAAGGAAACCTAGAGGAAGTAGTAATTTCTCTCTAAGATTCAAAACTAAAATAAAACTATGTGAATGAGAATGTGTGTTGAGTCTCTGCTTGTCCCCTGGCTCTAGTCTGTTGATGAGCGGATATTTTTTACGCTTTTTGGGGGTATTTTCATATAGTTTTTAGTAGGATCTAGCTACTTTTTTGTATATTTTTATTAGTTTTTATGCAAAAATTATATTTCTGGAATTTACTATGAGTTTGTGTGTTTTTTTGTGATTTCAGGTATTTTCTGGCTGAAATTGAGGGACCTGAGCAAAAATCTTATTCAGAGGCTGAAAATGGACTGCAAATGCTGTTAGATTCTGACCTCCCTTAACTCGAAATGGATTTTCTGGAGCTACAGAAGCCCTATTGACACGCTCTCAATTGCGTTGCAAAGTAGACATTCAGGGCTTTCCAGCAATATATAATAGTCCATACATTGTCCAAGCTTTGATGACGCAAATTGGCGTTTAACACCAAGTCTTTACCCTATTCTGGCATTAAACGCCAGAAACAGGTTGCAAACCAAAGTTAAATGCCAAAAACAGGCTCCAACCTGGCGTTTAACTCCAAAAAAAGTCTCTACACATGAAAGCTTCAATGCTCAGCCCAAGCACACAACCAGTGGGCCCCGGATGTGGATTTCTGCACTATCTATCTTAGTCTACTCAATTTCTGTAAACCTAGGTCACTAGCTTAGTATAAAAACTACTTTTAGAGATTTATTTTGTATCTCATGACATTTTTTCACGTTTTACATTGTATCTCTACAGCATGAGTCTCTAAACTCCATGATTGGGGGTGAGGAGCTCTGCTGTGTCTCGATGAATTAATGCAATTACTTCTATTTTCTATTCAACACGCTTGTTTCTGTTCTAAGATATTCACTCATATTTGACCGTGAAGAATGACATGATACGTGACACTCATCATTATTCTCAACCTATGAATGCGTGTCTGAAAAACCACTTACGTTCTATATGTAATAGCTTGAGTGTATATCTCTTGGGTTCCTGGTTCAGGAGTTTGATTGCATCTCCTGACAATAGAGCATTCAAATCCCTTAATCCAGAGTCTTCGTGAGATTCTGAAAGCTAGAATCAATTGGCAGCATTCCTGAGATCCGAAACATCTAAACCTTGTCTGTGGTATTCTGAGTAGGATCCGGGAAGGGATGACTTTGACGAGCTTCAAACTCACAAGTACTGGACGTAGTGACAGACGCAAAAGGATCAATAGAAATTATTCCAACACAAGTAAGAATCGACAGATGATTAGCCATGTACATGGACCCTTTTCACTGAGAGGATGGATGGTAGCCATTGACAACGGTGATCCACCAACATACAGCTTGCCATGGAAGGAGCCTTGTGTGTGTGAAGAAGAAGATGGGAAGAAAGCAGAGATCCAGAAGACGAAGCATCTCCAAAACCTAAATCTGTTCTCAATTACTGCACAACAAGTATTTATTTGATGCTCTTTTACTTTTTACTATTGAAATTAAGAATTATCATTGATATCCTGACTAAGAATTACAAGATAACCATAGCTTGCTTCAAGCCGGAAATCTCCGTGGGATCGACCCTTACTCACGTAAGGTATTACTTGGACGACCCAATGCACTTGCTGGTTAGTGGTACAAGTTGTGAAAAGTGTGATTTACAATTCGTGCACCATCTGATGAGAATTTGAGTGTTGATATTATTGACTCCCTGGTAGAGGAGATCAACAGGGCTGAGAGTCTCGAATCAGAGCTAGAAGACATCTTTAAAGATGTTCATCCTTATCTGGAGGAATCAGAGGAAATAAAAGAGCCTCTGAAAATTCCTCAGGAAGAGGAGAAACCTCCTAAACCCGAGCTCAAACCACTACCACCATCCCTAAAATATGCATTTATGGGAGAAGGTGACACTTTTCCAGTGATCATAAGCTCTGCTTTAAATCCACAAGAAGAGAAAGCACTACTTCAAGTGCTAAGGACACACCAGACAGCTCTTGGGTGGTCCATAAGTGACCTTAAGGGCATAAGCCCAGCTAGATGAATGCACAAGATCCTATTGGAGGATGATGCTAAGCCAGTGGTTCAACCACAGAGGCGGCTCAATCCAACCATGAAAGAGGTGGTGCAGAAGGAGGTCACTAAGTTACTAGAGGCTAGGATCATTTAATATTTCTGGTAGCCCTTGGGTGAGCCCTGTCCAAGTTGTCCCCAAGAAGGGAGGCATGACAGTGGTTCATAATGAAAAGAATGAACTGGTTCCTACAAGAACAGTTACAGGGTGGCGTATGTGTATTGATTACAGATGGCTCAATACAGCCACCAGGAAGGATCACTTTCCTTTACCATTCATAGACCAGATGCTAGAAAGACTAGCAGGTCATGAATACTACTGCTTTTTGGATGGCTATTCAAGTTACAACCAAATTGTAGTAGATCCTCAGGACCAAGAGAAAACAGCATTCATATGTCCTTCTGGAGTGTTTGCCTACAGAAGGATGCCTTTTGGTCTGTGCAATGCACCTGCAACCTTTCAGAGGTGCATGCTCTCTATCTTCTCTGATATGGTAGAGAAATTTCTGGAAGTCTTCATGGATGACTTTTCAGTGTTTGGAGACTCATTCAGCTCCTGCCTTGACCATTTAGCACTTGTTCTAAAAAGATGCCAAGAGACCAACCTAGTTTTAAACTGGGAAAAATGTCACTTTATGGTGACTGAAGGAATTGTCATTGGGCATAAAATTTCAAACAAGGGAATAGAGTTGGATCAAGCTAAAGTGGAAGTAATTGAAAAATTACCACCACCTGCCAGTGTTAAGGCAATCTGAAGCTTTCTAGGGCATGCAGGATTCTATAGGAGGTTTATAAAGGATTATTCAAAAATTGCAAAACCTCTGAGCAATCTACTAGCTGCTGACACACCATTTGTGTTTGACACAAAGTGTCTGCAGGCGTTTGAAACTCTGAAAGCTAAGCTGGTCACAGCACCATTTATTTCTGCACCAGACTGGACATTACCATTCGAACTAATGTGTGATGCCCGTGACCATGCCATTGGTGCAGTACTGGAACAGAGGCATAACAAGCTTCTGCATGTCATTTATTATGCTAGCCATGTTTTAAATGATGCCCAGAAAAATTACACAACCACAGAAAAAGAATTGCTTGCAGTGGTTTATGCCATTGACAAGTTTAGATCATACTTACTAGGATCAAAAGTGATTGTGTACACTAACCATAAGATGGGTGTTGCTTCTGCAAGAGTTTGATATAGAAATAAGTGACAGAAAAGGGACAGAGAATCAAGTGGCAGATCATCTGTCCTGGATAGAACCAGTAGAAGGGGCGTCTCCTCCTTCTATTCAGATCTCTGAAACCTTTCCAGATGAGCAATTGTTTGCCATTCAGGAAACACCTTGGTTTGCAGATATTGCAAACTATAAAGCTGTAAGATTCATACCCAAAGAGTACAGCAGGCAACAAATAAAGAAATTGATTTCTGATGCAAAGTACTACCTATGGGATGAACTATATCTCTTTAAGAGATGTGCAGACGGAATAATCCGTAGATGTGTGCCTAAAGAAGTGGCACAGAAGATCTTATGGCATTGCCATGGGTCATAATATGGAGGCCATTTCGGAGGTGAGCGAACAGCCACCAAGGTCCTCCAATGTGGCTTCTACTGGCCTACTCTCTATAGAGACTCCCGAGAGTTCATACATAACTGTGACAGTTGCCAGAGAGCTGATAATCTGCCTCATGGTTACGCCATACCTCAACAAGGGATCTTGGAGATTGAGTTGTTTGATGTATGGGGTATTGATTTCATGGGGCCTTTCCCACCATTATACTCAAACACATATATTCTGGTGGCAGTAGACTATGTATCTAAATGGGTAGAGGCAATTGCAAGACCCACTAATGATACTAAGACAGTGCTGAAGTTCCTCCAGAAACATATCTTCAGCAGGTTTGGTGTCCCTAGAGCACTAATCAGTGATGGGGGCACTCATTTCTGCAATAAACAGCTTTACTCTGCTATGGTCCGATATGGAATTAGCCATAAAGTAGCAACTCCATATCATCCACAGACAAATGGGCAAGCTGAAGTCTCTAATAGAGAACTAAAAAGAATCATGGAACGGACTGTAATTACCCATAGAAGGGATTGGGCAAAAAGCTTGGATGATGCTCTGTGGGCATACAGAACAACATTCAAGACTCCTATAGGAACCTCTCCATACCAGCTTGTGTATGGGAAGGCCTGTCATCTACCCGTGGAACTGGAACATAAAGCCTACTGGGCAACTAGATTCCTAAACCTGGATGCTAAGTTAGCTGGAGAGAAGAGATTACTCTAGTTAAATGAGCTAGAGGAATTCAGACTCAATGCTTTCGAGAATGAAAAAATTTACAAGGAGAAAGCAAAATGGTGGCATGATAAGAAACTGTCACCCAGAGTATTTGAACCAGGACAAAAGGTTATGCTGTTTAACTCTAGGCTCAGATTATTCCCCGGGAAACTAAAATCCCAATGGAGGGGACCATATGTGATTACAAGTGTGTCACCAAATGGCTATGTAGAGCTTCAAGACATTGATTCTAATAAGAAGTTCATTGTTAATGGACAGAGAATCAAGCATTATCTTGAAGGTAATTTTGAGCAAGAATGCCCAAAGTTGAGACTAGATTAAAAGCTCAGTAAGGTCCAGCTAAAGACAATAAAGAAGCGATTGCTGGGAGGCAACGCAGCCATTAGCAATGTTTATTTATTTATGCAAATAATAATTATATGAGTTTGATATAAATTATCTTTAAGATTAAATTAACATTTACAAGAGTTCACAGAGTTACAGAAGAATTCAGAGCATAAAGCAGAGAAAAGGAGCTCACTGGCACAAAAACGCTAGTAAGAGGTATTTTGGGCGTTAAACGCCCAAAAGAAGCATCTACTGGCAGTTTAACGCCAATAAGGATACCTCTCTGGGCATTAAACGCCAGAACTGCAGCATCCTGGGCATTTAGAAAAATGCCCAGTGACAAAGGATTTCTAGCATTTAACGCCAGCCAGAAGCAACAGCTAGGCGTTAAACGCCCAAAGGCAGCATCAGCTGGGCGTTAAACGCCCAAAACAAGCAACAATTGGGCGTTTAACGCCAGGATTGTGGAGGAGAGGAAGTTTTGTTTTCCAACTCAATTTTTTTCAAATTTTCATGATTTCATCCATAATTTCTTGCATAAACATATTACAAATTATCATCTTTCAATTTCAATTTAAAAAAAAATATCTTTCTTCATTCTTCTTCAACTTCTTTTTAAATCTTTTTCAAAACTCATCTATCTTTTTAAATTCTTTTCAAATCTTTTTCAAATCATCATACTATCTTTTCAAAAATTAGATTTATCTTTTTCAAATCTCTCCCTTATCTTTTCAATTTTAAAACTACATCTTTTGCATATCATAATTATCCTTTTACAAATCATATCTTCTAGCATATCTTTTTCAAGATTTTCGAACCCACCCCCTCCTCTTTAAATTCACATTCGGCCACCCCCTCTCCTCCACAATTTGAATTTGTCTCTCTTTCTATTCCTCTTTTTTCCTTTCTTTTGCTTGAGGACAAGAAACCTTCTAAGTTCGGTGTGCTTTTCGTGATCACTGAGCTAAGACTCACTAAGATCATGGCTCCTAAAGGAAAACAAACCACTTCAAGAGGCAAGAAAGAGAATATTCTAAAACCACTTTGGAATCAAGAGAGGTTCTTAACTAAAGAACATACAGACCATTACTACAAAATAATGGGTCTAAGATCAGTGATCCCGAAAGTTAAATTCGAACTGAAAGAAGACGAATATCCAGAGATCCAAGAGCAGATTCGAAACAGAGGTTGGGAAATTCTGGCTAATCCTGAGACAAAGGTGGATAGAAATATGGTTCAAGAATTCTACGCAAATCTGTGGCAAACAGGTAAGCAGAGATTAACTGGAGCCGCCTTCTATACCTTTCAAACCTTGGTCAGAGGGAAGATTATGTACTTCTTCCAGGACAAAATAAGAGAGGTCTTCAAGCTGCCTTAACTACAAGATGATCCAGAATCCTTTAATAGGAGAATGGTGAGATTTGATAAGCGCTTAGACCAAGTTCTAGAGGACATATGCATCCCTGGAACCAAGTGGATAACCAATGCAAAGGGTGTCCCAAATCAACTCAAGAGAGGAGATCTCAAACCAATTGCTACGGGCTGGCTGGACTTCATTGAGCGTTCTATACTGCCCACCAGCAACCGTTCTGAAGTCACTGTCAAAAGAGCAGTGATGATTCACTGCATTATGCTGGGAAACGAAGTAGAGATTCATCATCTGATTTCTTGTGAGCTCTACACAATTGCAAACCAGAACTCTACTGACGCCAAATTGGCTTACCCAAACCTAATCTCTCTGCTATGCAAAGATGTTGGGGTGAAGATGGGAGTGGATGAGTATATCTTAGTCGAGAAACCAATCACCAAAAAGTTAATGGAGGGACAACAAGTGCAGGATAACTCCCTCAAAAGGAGGGCTCAGGCGTTCCTCCCAGAAATCCCTCAAATTGACTACTGGAACTGCCTAGAAGCATCTGTCACCATGTTGCAAGAAGCTATGGATCAACTGAAAGAAGAACAACAATTTCAAAATAGCATGCTCTGCAAACTACTGAAGGAACAAGAGGAGCAGGGGCGTGAGCTACAGGAGCTGAAGCGTCAGAAGCTGTCTCTTGAAGGGCCAAACACCCCACAGATTAAAAGAGCATCCACCTCCCAAAATAAAGGTTGTTGCGTCCTAATCTTAACTCTGTGATAATGATGAGCGAATATCTTATACGCTTTTCGGGGTTAATTTCATATAGTTTTTAGCATGATTTGGTTAGTTTTTAGTATATTTTCATTAGTTTTTAGCCAAAATTCATATTTCTGGACTTTACTAGGAGTTTGTGTGTTTTTCTGTAATTTCAGGTATTTTCTGGCTAAAATTGAGGGAGCTGAGCAAAAATCTGATTCAGGCTAAAAAAGGACTGCTGATGTTGTTGGATTCTGATCTCTCAGCACTCGGAATGGATTTTCTGGAGCTACAGAAGTCCAATTGGCGCACTTCCAATTGTGTTGGAAAGTAGTCATCCGGGGCTTTCCAGCAATATATAATAGTCCATACTTTTCTCAAGGATAGATGATGTAAACTGGCGTTCAACGCCAGTTCCATGTTGTAGTCTGGCGTCCAGCGCCAGAAACAAGTTACAAGTTGGAGTTCAATGCCAGAAACAGGTTACAACCTGGCGTTGAACACCCAAAACAGCCCAGGCACGTGAGAAGCTTAAGTCTCAGCCCCAGCACACACCAAGTGGGCCCTAGAAGTGGATTTCTGCACTATCTATCATAGTTTACTCATTTTCTATAAACCTAGGTTACTAGTTTAGTATTTAAACAACTTTTAGAGATTTATTTTGTATCTCATGACATTTTAGATCTGAACTTTGTAATCTCTGACGGCATGAGTCTCTAAACTCTATTGTTGGGGGTGAGGAGCTCTGCTGTTTTTCGATGAATTAATGCAACTATTTTTGTTTTCCATTCAAACATGCGTGTTCCTATCTAAGATATTCATTCGCGCTTAATTATAGAGAAGGTGATGATCTGTGACACTCATCACCTTCCTCAATCCATAAACGTGTGTCTGACAACCACCTCCGTTCTATATCAGATTGAATGAGTATCTCTTAGATTCCTTAATCAGAATCTCTGTGGTATAAGCTAGATTGATGGCGGCATTCATAAGAATCTGGAAAGTCTAAACCTTGTCTGTGGTATTCTGACTAGGATTCTGGGATTGGATGGCTGTGATGAGCTTCAAACTCGCGAGTGTTGGGCGTAGTGATAGACGCAAAAGGATCAATGGATCCTATTCCAGCATGAGTGGGAACCGACAGATGATTAGCCGTGTAGTGACAGTGCACGTTGACCATTTTCACTAAGAGGACGGATGGTAGCCATTGACAACGGTGATCCACCAACACACAGCTTGCCATGGAAGGAACTTTGCACTTTTGCATGCATGAGGGAAGAGGAATACAAGAGAAAAGCTGAAATTCAGAAGACAGCATCTCCAAAACCCCAACATATTCTCCATTACTGCATAACAAGTAACCTTTGATGACAAGTCATCTTAGCCTAGTTTCACTAGCCTTTTTCTTATGTTTTCATTTGAATTATGCACTTTCTTGAGCCATAAGCAAGCCAATTGGGTAGATTTTCATGCTTTCTTTGATTGAATCAACCATAGATGAATTAATGCAATTTCATGAGGTTTTATGCTATAATTGTCACATATTATGAAAGAATGAATATCTCATGATTTTGAGCATAGCTTTGATGTGTTTGGTTGATTGATGATAGGTGAAGAAAGCTTGGAGAAAGGTTGAAGCAAGAAGGAATGGCTAGGAGGAAGAGAGGACAAAAAGTTTAAGCAAAAGTTTGCCTCAAACTTTAGCTCAAACTTTTGGAATAAGTGAAAATGAACCAGGGAGCAAAAAGCTGGACCAAAAGTTTGCCTCAAACTTTTGCGCAAACTTTTGGAAAAAAAGCTTGACCAAAAGTTTGCCTCAAACTTTTGTGCAAACTTTTGGGAGAAAAGCTTGAGCCAACGTTTGCCTCAAACTTTTTGGCAAACGTTGGCATCAAAAATCAACACCCTGGAGAGCAAAAGTTTGCGCCAATGTTTGCCTCAAACTTTTTGGCAAACGTTGGCGCCATGAACAACATACCCTGGAGAGCAAAAGTTTGCGCCAACGTTTGCCTCAAACTTTTTGGCAAACATTGGCGCCATGAGTGTGCATGAGGGGGCCAACGTTTGAGCAAAAGTTTGACCCCAAACTTTGGCTCAAACGTTGGAAGCAGCAAGGATGGGGTGGCTGATGTGAAAAGTTTGAGTAAAAGTTTGCCTCAAACTTTTACTCAAACTTTTACTCAAGCTTTCATGATTCCAAACCCGGTTCACTTTGGTTCTCTCCCCAACTCCAAGAGCAATCAACCAAGGCCTCTATCAACCCAATTCCATCAAGAACAAAGGCCCAATTGAAGGCTTGAAGACCATTTGAAGAAAGTGTATAAATAGCATAGGATTTAAGTTTTTCGGAGAGCTTTCCTTTTAGTTTTCATAGAGAGTTTTCGGAGAGCTTTTGGTGTGGAGTGAATTTTAATTTCTAAGTCTCGGGGAAGGAGAATTGAATTCCCTTCCTCTTAGTTTTCTTGCTTTCAATTTCAATTACAATTGTCTTGGATCTTGGGTTGGAGAATTGAAGGAATTCTGTTTCAATCTCATCCTGAGACCTCTCTGTTTCTTTGCTGCACAATTGAATTTAAATTTCTGTTAATTGCTTCTTCATCTACTTTCTCTGCAATTTACATTTCCTTTGCATTGTTCTTGTTGGATCTAGGAAGGCATTGAGATCTAGACTTGGTTATCTAGTCTCTTGGGTCCTGAGATCTGAATTATCATTTTACATTCTCTATTTACTGCTCTCAAGCTCATTTACATTTCTGTTTCAAGATCCGATTCAATCCAATTCATCTTCCACTCTTATGTTTGTTGCAATTTTACTTTTCCTTGTTTAATTTCTGCAAATCCAATTCCCAATTCCCTTTACAATTCAAGCCATTTACATTTCTTGCACTTTAAGATTCTGCAATTTACATTTCTTGCGTTCTAAGTTTCTGCCATTTAATTTCTTGTTCTTTAAGATTCAGCACTTTAAATTTTATTTCTCTTTAATTTCATGCAATTTACCCATTCCCTTTACTTTCTATGCAATTTAAATTCTGCAAATCACAAATCTCTCAACCAAATCTTGATTCGCTTGACTAAATCAACCACTAAACTAAATTTGCTCAATCCTTCAATCCCTGTGGGATCGACCTCACTCCCGTGAGTTATTATTACTTGATGCGACCCGGTGCACTTGCCGGTGAGTTTTGTGTCGGATCGTTTTCCGCACATCAAGTTTTTGGCGCCGTTGCCGGGGATTGATTAGATTGACAATGATTACGTGAAGTGGAGATCTAGATCAAGCACTTTTTCTTTTCTCTCCTTTAATTTTCAATTAACCCACTAACTGTTTGAATTTTTGCTTAAGCTAACTAAAACTTCATTCTAGCAGTAGATTGAAGTGTCACTAGTTTGTGTGTTTCTTATGTTCTGCTTGTATGTCAGGTACAAGAAGAACCACACCCACCTTTCATGAACAAGACGAAAGAACTCTCAGGAGGTTAAGAAGAGCTGAAAGAGGGAAAAATATTGTTGGAGAAGAGGAATCAGAAGAAGAATTCCAAGATATGGAGGAACATTCAACCAATCCACCTGGTGGAGCAGACAACAACAATAACAACCCACCCCAGAGGAGAGTTTTGGCCTCCTATACCTTTGCAAATGCTAGACATTGTGGAAGCAGCATTCTCACCCCTAATGTCAATGCAAATAACTTTGAATTGAAGCCACAACTCATTACATTGGTCCAAAACAACTGCTCGTTTGGGGGAGGACCATTGGAGGATCCAAATCAACATCTATCAACCTTCTTAAGGATTTGTGACACTGTCAAGTCCAATGGCGTGAATCCTGAGACTTACAAGCTTCTGCTGTTCCCGTTCTCATTAAGGGACAAGGCCGCACAATGGCTTGAAACTTTTCCTCAAGGAAGCATCACTAGCTGGGATGATTTGGTGACTAAATTTCTAGCCAAATTCTATCCACCTCAAAGAGTCATCAGGCTGAAAACTGAGGTGCAAACATTCACATAATTGGATGCTGAAAATCTATATGAAGCATGGGAGAGATACAAGGCTCTGCTGAGGAAATGTCCACCAGAAATGTTCACTGAGTGGGACAAGCTACAGAACTTCTATGAAGGACTCACTCTAAAGGCTCAAGAATCACTTGACCACTCAGCTGGAGGATCATTGCAGCTGATGAAAACAGCAGAAGAAGCTCAAAATCTTATTGACATGGTGGCCAACAATCAATATTTCTTTGCTCACCAAAGAAATCGCCAACCATCACAAAGGAGAGGAGTAATGGAGCTAGAAGGAGTGGACTCAATCTTTGCTCAAAACAAGATGATGCAGCAGCAAATTCAACAACAATTTGAGCAAATGGCCAAGAGGATTGATAGCCTCCAAGTTGCAGCAGTTAACACAAGCCAACCATCATCCACATGGGGCAAAATGAAAAAACTCAAGAAGAACAACAACAAGAGCAAGTACAGTATATGCACAACTAAGGACCAAATGAAGTGTATGGTGATACATACAATCCATCCTGGAAGAACCACCCAAACCTCAGATGGGGAGATAATCACACCCAAAACCAACAACCATGGCAGAGGAACTCAAACCAAAACAACCCAAGAAGCAACCAAAACCACAACCAGCAGCAAACTAACTAGAACCCCTACAGAAAACCTCAAAACAACTACCCCAACCCCAACCAGTACCAATCCAATAACCAACCCACCAACCAAAATGCCTACCATCCACCACCCACATCTCACAACCCACCTCAAGTATCACCTGAATCTCAAAGACTCACTATCTTGGAGACCTTGATAGACAAAATGTTGAAACACCAGGAAATGACAACCAATAACCATAAAGCCTCCATAAAGAGCCTAGAGAGGCAAATTGGGCAAATCTCCAAACAGATTTCTGTTGAGAGACCTTCAAGCTCACTGCCGAGTGACACAATCCCAAATCCTAAGGAAGAATGCAACGCAATACAATTAAGGAGTGGGAGAACATTGATGAGCAATAATGACACTACAAAGAAGCAAGCAGAGAGCAGCAAAAGGTCAATAGAAGATAAGGAGCAAACAAAGGAAGATGAAGCCAAGAATCAAGTTGTGATGCCAAACAAGAGCACTAAGAAACTCAAAGAGAAGGATAACCAGTCACACAGTTCAAAAGAAGTGATTCAGGGACAGCAGCAAGTAGGAAAGAGCATCACACCTCCACTGCCATATCCCCAGAAGTTCAACAAAGAGGCTAAGGACCAACATTTTCATAAGTTCCTTGAGACTTTCAAGAAGCTGGAGATCAATATTCCCTTGGCTGAAGCACTTGAGCAAATGCCTCTGTATGCCAAGTTTTTGAAGGAGCTTATCAACAAGAAAAGAAGTTGGGATGAGAAAGAAACCATACTGCTTACTGAGGAATGCAGGGCCTTGATTCAAAAAAGGCTTCCTCCGAAGCTTGAGGACCCAGGGAGCTTCTTGCTGCCTTGCACCATTGGGGAATTAACCATCACTAAAGCAATGTGCGATCTAGGAGCAAGTATCAACTTAATACCAACCTCCTTGGTGAAAAAGTTGCGTATAGAGGAAGTTAAACCGGTATAGATATCTCTAGAGCTAGTAGATAAGTCAACGGTATACCCCAGGGGTATGATTGAAAACCTTCTGGTCAAGGTGGACAATTTCATATACCCTACTGATTTTGTGGTTCTAGAATTAGATGAGGATGATGGTGACTCTATTATACTGGGAAGGCCATTCTTGGCCACTGCTAGAGCTATCATAGACGTGGAGAAAGGAGAATTAACTCTCAGAATGCATGATAAGAGTGTCACTCTGAAGGTATTACCAGAAGCACAGTTTAGTAATGAGAAGAAAGACTATATGGAAATTGACAAGGGAGAATCACAGTTAAAGGAAGACAGTGACAAGGTGATTCACAGCAACATCCCAAGGCAAAAGATTGTGCAGATTGATGAAGAAGTTCAAGAGAATATTGGAGTATTAGCCACTGAGAAGAGAGATCCCCAAGGTAAGCCTACGGCCAGAGAAGAAAGATCAGCAAAAGAAAGGATGAAACGCAGAAACAAAACAAAAAGGGGTTGGAAGAACAAGAAGATTCCAACAGAGGGGCTTTCCAAAGGTGACAAAGTACAACTGATATATCAACCGTTGGGAACAAGCCAACAGACTGATGACTATTACACTATCAGCAACATACTCTCATTAGAGCACGCTGAAATTGAACACCAGAGAACAAAAAGGAGGATCACAGTCAGGGGAGACAAGTTGAGGCACTACAAGCACCAACGTCCATAAAAGAAAGCCCCAATGTCAAGCTAGTGACAATAAAAGAGCGCTTGTTGGGAGGCAACCCAACCTGAGGTAGTTTTCTTTTCATAGCTTTTTCAATAAAAATGTTGAATAATTGATATATATTGCAAGGAGCTAAGTTTAGTGTTGCACACCAAAAACAACTTAAGGGAGAATGTAGGATTCTAAGTTTGGTGTTCCACCAAAACCTCATTCAAAAGCACATTCTAACTTCCTGCACATTGCTAGTTCCAAGCAATCAAACAGATTATGCAACCACTTAACTGCTTTTTAGTCTTAACTTCATAACCTTTAGCAAGGACACAAGATTTTGCCTAGAGTTATCCTGTTGTATCATGAGAAGTAGCAAGAAATTAAGTTTGGTGTTCCCACACCAAATTAAATCCACAAGCCACACTCAAGTCATGCATACTAACTGGTCACCTAAGGGCTTGAGAAGCAAGCAACTTTTGAGAATTGTGCAGGGAATTCACCACCATTTGAGGACACTATGCATCATAACTCAAAAGGGCACAACAGAAGGAAGGACAAAGGAACTGCAAACCAATAGGTCGTATTTACACTTAACTCTTGCTGTTGAAAAATGTTTTGACTTGTGTTTTGTTAAAGTGTTCATCTAATACAAGCAGAATCACTCTTGAAATAAGTAAGCTAGTTTAAGTGTGTGCTTGTGTGTTTACTTCCACTTGACTAAAAGCATGTTTTGTCCCTTGCATCTTTAATTCAATAAAAGAAATGTTTGAAGGTGAAGTGAGATAGTTCTCTGTTAGATAGAAGTATAATAAAAGTAAGTGGTGGTATGTGTGTGATTGTATAATAGCTCACTTTTAGTGAATAAAAGAACTAGGATATCTCCTTCTAAGTATAAAGTGGCCTACTGTCTATGAATCTCAATCAAATAAAAATCCTTGGTTAGAAAGTAAAACAAAAGGAAAGAAAAAAAAGGGGAGAAAAAGAAATAGCCAAAGAGTGGCAGAACAAAAGAAAACAAAAAGAAACAAAGCTGGACACCAATAGCTTGAACCATAGAATATATGCCTGTGGTGTCTTTGTATTAGGGTCTGCTTGGATTAGTAAGCTCTTTGGAGTGCATCAACACTCGGTGACTTTGGTTAACTAACCCGGGATCATCAGCTGAAAGTCCACTATCAAGAGCAACCTAACTACAAGGCATTTAGTAGCCCAAAGAGGTGCTGGGCATCAATGTTTTAAGAAGGAATGTGAGCCAAGTGTCTATAGTGAATAATGTGTCAAGTATAAAGAAAAGAAAATGAACTTGCTACACATGACACTCAAATAAAGCTTATGAACAAAATAATAGCCAAGGATAAAGGAATAATGAGAGGTCATAGCAGTGTGTCACTTGAAGCTTGAAGGAGACTTTTTAGGCTTAAGAGTTAATAAGAAGTGAGTGTTTGCATATCCACATAAAACCCCATGAACTACCAATAATACTCTGCTAGCATGAATATCCTCTTCCATTTCATTCTTTCTTCTCAATAAATCTTTTCTTGCTTGGGGACAAGCAAGCTTTAAGTTTGGTGTTGTGATGACAAGTCATCTTAGCCTAGTTTCACTAGCCTTTTTCTTATGTTTTCATTTGAATTATGCACTTTCTTGAGCCATAAGCAAGCCAATTGGGTAGATTTTCATGCTTCTTTTGATTGAATCAACCATAGATGAATTAATACAATTTCATGAGGTTTTATGCTATAATTGTCACATATTATGAAAGAATGAATATCTCATGATTTTGAGCATAGCTTTGATGTGTTTGGTTGATTGATGATAGGTGAAGAAAGCTTGGAGAAAGGTTGAAGCAAGAAGGAATGGCTAGGAGGAAGAGAGGACAAAAAGTTTGAGCAAAAGTTTGCCTCAAACTTTAGCTCAAACTTTTGGAATAAGTGAAAATGAACCAGGGAGCAAAAAGCTGGACCAAAAGTTTGCCTCAAACTTTTGCGCAAACTTTTGGAAAAAAAGCTTGACCAAAAGTTTGCCTCAAACTTTTGCGCAAACTTTTGGGAGAAAAGCTTGAGCCAACGTTTGCCTCAAACTTTTTGGCAAACGTTGGCATCAAAAATCAACACCCTGGAGAGCAAAAGTTTGCGCCAACGTTTGCCTCAAACGTTTTGGCAAACGTTGGCACCATGAGTGTGCATGAGGGGGCCAACGTTTGAGCAAAAGTTTGACCCCAAACTTTGGCTCAAACGTTGGTAGCAGCAAGGATGGGGTGGCTGATGTGAAAAGTTTGAGTAAAAGTTTGCCTCAAACTTTTACTCAAACTTTTACTCAAGCTTTCATGATTCCAAACCTGGTTCACTTTGGTTCTCTCCCCAACTCCAAGAGCAATCAACCAAGGCCTCTATCAACCCAATTCCATCAAGAGCAAAGGCCCAATTGAAGGCTTGAAGACCATTTGAAGAAAGTGTATAAATAGCATAGGATTTAAGTTTTTCGGAGAGCTTTCCTTTTAGTTTTCATAGAGAGTTTTCGGAGAGCTTTTGGTGTGGAGTGAATTTTAATTTCTAAGTCTCGGGGAAGGAGAATTGAATTCCCTTCCTCTTAGTTTTCTTGCTTTCAATTTCAATTACAATTGTCTTGGATCTTGGGTTGGAGAATTGAAGGAATTCTGTTTCAATCTCATCCTGAGACCTCTCTGTTTCTTTGCTGCACAATTGAATTTAAATTTCTGTTAATTGCTTCTTCATCTACTTTCTCTGCAATTTACATTTCTTTTGCAATTGTTCTTGTTGGATCTAGGAAGGCATTGAGATCTAGACTTGGTTATCTAGTCTCTTGGGTCTTGAGATCTGAATTATCATTTTACATTCTCTGTTTACTGCTCTCAAGCTCATTTACATTTCTGTTTCAAGATTCGATTCAATCCAATTCATCTTCCACTCTTATGTTTGTTGCAATTTTACTTTTCCTTGTTTAATTTCTGCAAATCCAATTCCCAATTCCCTTTACAATTCAAGCCATTTACATTTCTTGCACTTTAAGATTCTGCAATTTACATTTCTTGCGTTCTAAGTTTCTGCCATTTAATTTCTTGTTCTTTAAGATTCAGCACTTTAAATTTCAGTTCTCTTTAATTTCATGCAATTTACCCATTCCCTTTACTTTCTATGCAATTTAAATTCTGCAAATCACAAATCTCTCAACCAAATCTTGATTCGCTTGACTAAATCAACCACTAAACTAAAATTGCTCAATTCTTCAATCCCTGTGGGATCGACCTCACTCCCGTGAGTTATTATTACTTGATGCGACCCGGTGCACTTGCCGGTGAGTTTTGTGTCGGATCGTTTTCCGCACATCAACCTTTAATTCATGCTTTCTTGTTCATTTGCAAGTCAACTGATAACCACAAATTAATATCCTGACTAAGAGTTGCAAAATAACCATAGCTTGCTTCAAACCAACAATCTCCGTAGGATCGACCCTTACTCACGTAAGGTATTACTTGGACGACCCAGTGCACTTGCTGGTTAGTGGTACGAGTTGTGAAAAGTGTGATTCAAAATTCGTGCACCAAGTTTTTGGCGCCGTTGCCGGGGATTGTTCGAGTTTGGACAACTGACGGTTTATTTTGTTGCTTAGATTAGGAAAAATTTTTCCTTTTTGTTTAGAGTCTTCTATTATTGTTTTTGGTTGAAATTTTCTTTTTAAAATCCTTATTTTCTTTTTTTTAATTTTTCAAAAATTTTATAAACTGATAATTGAGTTTTTTCTGTGTGAGTTTAGTTTCATATTTCAAGTTTGGTGTCAACTGCATGTTTTTATTTTCTTTTTAAAAAAAATAATTTTTCTTAGTTATTAAAAATACTTCTTCAAAACAAGTGTTACATTTACTGCCTAATTGGCTAGAGCGTTGTTCTATGTTCTTGGTAATTGGGTATCTTCTTGTTAAAATCTTTTTTTTTCAAAAATAATTTTTCTTTGATTAAATCTTGTGCCAAACTTTAAGTTTGGTGTTCTCTTGTTAATCTTTCTATAATTTTCGAAAATTTTAGTTTGGTTTGCTAAAAATTTTAAGTTTGGTGTTCTACCTTCATGTTCTTGTGGTTCTTGTGATTCTTCAAAGTGTTCTTGAGTTTTCCTTGTGTCTTGATCTTAAAATTTTTAAGTTTGGTGTTCCTTGGTGTTTTCCCTCCAAAATTTTCGAAAACAAGGAGCATTAGATCTAAAAAAATTTTAAATCTTGTGCTATTTTATTGTTTTTCTCTTTCCTTATTAAATTAAAAAAAAAATATCTTTTCTAACTATTTTTAAGCTAATATTTCGAAATTCTTCATAAAAATTCAGATTTCAATTTCAAAAATTTTATCTTATCATATCTTAGTTGTTAAGTTTTTAAAAAAAAAATCATATCTTTTTCAAAACCTCCTAACCATTTATTCTCTCTCTTCATTTTTTTGAAAATCCTCATAAAATATTTTCAATTTTTTTATTATAATTTTTTTTATTTTATTTTATTATTTCGAATTTTTTTATATAATAAAATAAATAAAATAAAGCCACATCATCTCCCTTTCTCCATCATGGATCTAAGTGGAAATGAACAGTCCAGAAGGACTCTGGGGTCATATGCTAACCCCACTACTGCTTCATATGGGAGTAGTATCTGTATACCATCCATCGGAGTCAGTAGCTTTGAGTTGAATCCTCAGCTCATTATCATGGTGCAACAAAGTTGCTAGTATTCCGGTCTTCCACAGGAAGAACCTACAGAGTTTCTGGCACAGTTTTTACAAATTGCTGACACAGTACATGATAAGAAAGTAGATTAGGATGTCTACAGATTATTACTGTTTCCATTTGCTGTAAAAGATCAAGCTAAGAGGTGGTTAAATAACCAACCTAAGGCTAGCATAAGGACATGGAAATAGCTGTCAGAAAAATTCCTGAATCAATACTTTCCTCCAAAACGGATGACATAGCTAAGGCTGGACATCCAAGGCTTTAAACAAGGAGATAGTGAATCTCTTTATGATGCCTGGGAGAGATACAGAGAGATGCTAAGAAAATGCCCCTCTGAAATGTTTTCAGAGTGGATTCAGCTAGACATCTTCTATTATGGGCTTACAGAAAGAGCTCAGATCTTTCTAGATTACTCAGCTGGTGGATCTATCCACATGAGAATGGCAATTGAAGAAGCTCAAGAGCTCATTGATACAGTTTCCAGAAATCAGCATCTGTACCTAAGTAGTGAACCTTCCATGAAAGAAGAGGCTAGAACAGTAACTGCTGAACTCAGTCCTGCAGAACAAGCTACTGAATTCAATCAGCAATTGGATTTTCTAACAAAACAGTTAGCCAAATTCAAGGAGAGACTACAAGAGACAAGAATGGCTAATATAAATATGGAAGTACAATTAAAGCAAACAAAGCAGTAGCTGTCAAAACAAATAATAGAAAAGTGCCAAGCAGTTTAATTGAGAAGTGGGAAAACATTAAATGCCCCACCTCAAGGTAGCAGGAAGCCAAGAAATGAGCAAACTAACTAAAATCCATCTGAGGACAGTAAGAGCACGGAGAGGAATAATTCTGGCAATCAAACGCCAGAAATTGGGTGGAAAGCTGGCGTTGAACGCCCAAACCATGCTCAGTCCTGGCATTCAACGCCAGAAACAAGCAAGGAATTGGCGTTGATCGCCCAAAAGAAGCACAGTTCTGGCGTTCAGACGCCAGGAACAGGTGAGGAGTTGGCATCCAACGCCACTCCAGCTTCTAACCCTGGCATTCAAATGCCAGTGAAGGATCAGACACACACAAGTGCTGATAACAACCCCTCTAAAAAGGCTTCTCCAACCACCTCTGTAGGAAATAAACCTGCAGCAACTAAGGTTGAAGAATATAAAGCCAAGATACCTTATCCTTAAAAACTCCGCCAAGAGGAGCAGGATAAGCAATTTGCTCGCTTTGCAGATTATCTCAGGACTCTTGAAATAAAGATTCCGTTTGCAGAGGCACTTGAGCAAATACCTTCTTATGCCAAGTTCATGAAAGAGATCTTGAGTCATAAGAAGGATTGGAGAGAAACTGAAAGAGTTCTCCTCACTGAAGAATGCAGTGCAATCATTTTGAAAAGCTTTCCTGAATAGCTTAAAGAACCTGGGAGCTTTCTGATACCATGCATATTAGAAGGTAATTGCACCAAGACAGCTTTTTGTGATCTTGGGGCAAGCATCAACCTAATACCTGCATCCACCATCAGAAAGCTTGGTTTAACTGATGAAGTTAAACCAACCCGGATATGTCTCCAACTTGCTGATGGCTCCATTAAATACCCATCAGGCGTGATTGAAGACATGATTGTCAGGGTTAGGCCATTTGCCTTTCCCACTTACTTTGTAGTGCTGGAAATGGAGGAGCACAAGAGTGCTACTCTCATTCTAGGAAGACCTTTCCTAGCAACTGGACGAACACTCATTGATGTCCAAAAGGGGGAAGTAACCCTAAGAGTCAATGAGGATGAGTTTAAGTTAAATGCTGTCAAAGCCATGCAGCATCCAGACATACCAAAAGACTGCATGAAATTTGATCTTATTGACTCTTTGGTAGAGGAGATCAACATGGCTGAGAGTCTCGAATCAAAGCTGGAAGACATCTTTAAAGATGTTCAGCCTGATCAGGAGGATTTAGAGGAATTTAAAGAGCCTCTGAAACTTCCTCAGGAAGAGGAAAAACCTCCTAAACCCGAGCTCAAACCATTACCACCATCCCTGAAATATGCATTTCTAGGAGAAGGTGACACTTTTCCAGTGATCATAAGCTCTGCTTTAAACCCACAGGAAGAGGAAGAACTAATTCAGATGCTAAGGACACACAAGACAGCTCTTGGGTGGTCCATAGGTGACCTTAAGGGCATAAGCCCAGCTAGATGCATGCACAAGATCCTATTGGAGGATGATGCTAAGCCAGTGGTTCAACCACAGAGGCGGTTGAATCCAGCCAAGAAAGAAGTGGTGCAGAAATAGGTCACCAAATTACTGGAGGCTGGGATTATTTATCCTATTTCTGATAGCCCCTGGGTGAGCCCTGTCCAAGTCGTCCCAAAAAAGGGAGGCATGACAGTGATTCATAATAAAAAAATGAACTGGTTCCTACAAGAACAGTCACAGGGTGGCGCATGTGTATTGACTACAGAAGGCTCAATACTGCCACCAGAAAGGATCATTTTCCTTTACCATTCATAGACCAGATGCTATAAAGGCTAGCAGGTCATGATTACTACTGCTTTTTGGATGGCTATTCAGGCTACAACCAAATTGCAGTAGATCCCCAGGATCAAGAGAAAACAGCATTCACATGTCCATCTGTAGTGTTTGCTTACAGAAGGATGCCATTTGGGCTGTGCAATGCGCCTGCAACCTTTCAGAGATGCATGCTCTCTATTTTCTCTGATATGGTGGGAAAATTTCTGGAAGTCTTCATGGATGACTTCTCAGTATATGGAGACTCATTTAGCTCCTGCCTTGACATTTAGCACTTGTTCTGAAAAGATGCCAAGAGACCAACCTGGTTTTAAACTGGGAAAAATGTCACTTTATGGTGACTGAAGGGATTGTCCTTGGGCATAAGATTTCGAACAAAGGAATAGAGGTGGATCAAGCTAAAATAGAGGTAATTGAAAAATTACCACCACCTGCCAATGTTAGGGCAATCAAAAGCTTTCTGGGGCATGCAGGATTCTATAGGAGGTTTATAAAGGATTTTTCAAAAATTACAAAACCTCTAAGCAACCTGCTAGCTGCTGACACGCCATTTGTGTTTGACATAGACTGCCTGCAGGCATTTGAAACTCTGAAAGCTAAGCTGGTCACAGCACCAGTTATCTCTGCACCAAACTGGACATTACCATTCGAATTAATGTGTGATGCCAGTGATCACGCCATTGGTGCAGTACTGGGGCAGAGGTATGACAAGCTTTTGCATGTCGTTTATTATGCTAGCCATGTTTTAAATGATGCCCAGAAAAATTACACAACCACAGAAAAGGAATTAATTGCAGTGGTCTATGCCATTGACAAGTTTAGATCATACTTAGTAGGATCAAAAGTGATTGTGTACACTGACCATGCTGCTCTTAAATATCTAATCACAAAGCAGGATTCAAAACCTAGGCTCATAAGATGGGTGTTGCTTCTGCAGGAGTTTGATATAGAAATAAGAGACAGAAAAGGGACAGAAAACCAAGTGGCTGACCATCTGTCCCGGATAGAGCCAATAGAAGGGGCGTCCTTTCCCTCTATTGAGATCTCTAAAACCTTTCCGGATGAGCATTTGTTTTCCATTCAGGAAACACCATGGTTTGCAGACATTGCAAACTATAAAGCTGCAAGGTTCATACCGAAGGAGTACAGCAGGCAACAAAAGAAAAAATTAATTACTTATGCAAAGTACTACTTGTGGGATGAACCCTATCTCTTTAAGAGATGTGCAGACGGAATAATCCGTAGGTGTGTGCCTAGAGAAGAAGCACAGAGGATCTTATGGATCACAATATGGAGGCTATTTCGGAGGTGAGCGAACAGCCACCAAGGTCCTCCAATGTGGTTTCTACTGGCCTACCCTCTATAGAAATTCCCGAGAGTTTGTACGTAACTGTGACAGTTGCCAGAGAGCTGGTAATCTGCCTCATGGTTACGCCATGCCTTAACAAGGGATCTTGGAGATTGAGTTGTTTGATGTATGGGGAATTGACTTCATGGGGCCTTTCCCACCATCATACTCAAACACTTATATTCTGGTGGCAGTCGATTATGTATCAAAATGGGTAGAGGCCATTGCCACACCCACTAATGATACTAAAACAGTACTGAAGTTCCTCTAGAAATATATCTTTAGCAGGTTTGGTGTCCCTAGAGTACTAACCAGTGATGGGGGCACTCACTTCTGCAACAAACAGCTTTACTCTGCCATGGTCCGGTATGGGATTAGCCACAAGGTGGCCACTCCATATCATCCACAGACAAATGGGCAAGCTGAAGTCTCTAATAGAGAACTAAAAAGAATCCTGGAACGGACTGTCAGTACCCGTAGAAAGGATTGGGCAAGAGGGCTGGATGATGCTCTGTGGGCTTACAGAACAGCATTCAAGACTCCTATAGGAACCTCTCCATACCAGCTTGTGTATGGTAAGGCCTGTCATCTGCCCGTAGAACTGGAACATAAGGCCTATTGGGCAACCAGATTCCTGAACTTTGATGCCAAACTAGTTGGAGAAAAAAGATTGCTCCAGCTGAATGAGCTAGAGGAATTCAGATTCACTGCTTTCGAAAATGCCAAGCTTTATAAAGAGAAATCAAAAAGGTGGCATGACAGAAAGCTGTCATCTAGAATCTTTGAACCAGGACAAAAGGTTCTGCTGTTTAACTCTAGGCTCAGGCTATTTCCCGGGAAACTGAAATCCCGGTGGAGGGGACCATATATGATTACAAGTGTATCGCCATATGGTTATGTGGAGCTTCAAGACATTGATTCTGATAAGAAGTTCATTGTTAATGGACAGAGAATCAGGCACTATCTTGAAGGCAATGTTGAGCAAGAGTGCTCAAGGCTGAAGCTAGATTAAAAGCTCAGCAAGGTCCAGCTAAAGACAATAAAGAAGTGCTTGCTGGGAGGCAACCCAGCCATTGGCAAAACTTTTTCTGTTGTTTTGCCCTATTCTTGATTTTATTTGTTTATATAAAGTTCACTATTAATAAGGCAAAGAGTCAATTGCATAGGTTCACAGGGTTACAGAAGGATTCAGCACTCAAAACAGAGAAAAAGAGCTCACTAGCAAGAAAACGCCAGTAAGAGGCACAACTGGGCGTTAAACGCCCAAAAGGAGCATCTACTGGGTGTTTAACGCCAGTAATGATAGCCATCTGGGCGTTAAACGCCAGAAAGAAGCAGCTTCTGGGCGTTTAACGCCAGATTGACAGCATCCTGGGCGTTCAGAAAAACGCCCAGTGACAAAGGAGTTCCTGGCGTTCAACGCCAGAAAGAAGCAACAGCTGGGCATTGAACGCCCAGGAGAAGCAGCATTTGGGCATTAAACGCCCAAAACATGCAACATTTGGGCGTTTAACGCCAGGATGGTGGGGAGGAGGTAAATTCGTTTTTATTTCACATTTTTTATTCTAATTTTAATTTTCATGTTTCAATTCATGATTTCTTGCATAAACATGTTACAAACCCTAATTTCTAAAAACCCTAATTTCTAAAAACCCTACTTTAAAAATATCAAATGTATCTTAATCCATAAACACAAATTCTTTTTCAATCCAATCCAACTCTTTTTCAAATTTTCCAAAACAAATCTATCTCTTTTCCTTCTAAAATCTTTTCAACTCATCAATATCTTTTTCAAATCTCCACATTATTTTTTTCAAAATCCAAATTTATCTTTTTCAAATATCTTTCATATCTTTTCAATTTTAAATCATATCTTTTCATATCATACTTATTTTTTTAAATCATATCTTCTATCTTATCTTTTTAAAATTTTTGAAAACCCACCCCCCTCACTTTTAAATCCACATTCGGCCTCCCTCCTCTCATCCACCATTCGACACTAGCTCTCCTTCTATCCCTCTCCTTTCTTTTCTTTTGCTTGAGGACAAGCAAACCTCTAAGTTTGGTGTGTTTATCCGTGATCACTAAACTATACCCACTAAGATCATGGCTCCTAAAGGAAAACAACCCACTCCAAGAGGCAAGAAAAAGAGTATTCCGAAACCACTTTGGAATAAAGGGAAGTTCTTAACCAAAGAACATTTAGACCATTACTACAAAATAATGGGTCTAAGATCAGTGATCCCGGAAGTCAAGTTCGATCTGAAAGAAGATGAATATCCGGAGATCCAAGAGCAGATTCGAAACAGGAACTGGGAAGTCCTAGCTAATCCTGAAACAAAAGTGGGAAGGAATATGGTTCAGGAGTTCTACGCTAATCTATGGCAAACAGACAGGAAAAGAATATCTGGAACTGCCCTCTATGACTATCGGACTGTGGTCAGAGGGAAGATTGTTCACATCCACCCTGACAAAATCAGGGAGATCTTTAAGTTACCTCAGCTGAAAGATGACCCAGACTCCTTCAATAGGAGAATGATGAGAACAAACAAGGGCCTGGATAAGATTCTAGAGGATATATGCATCCCTGGAGCCAGGTGGACCACCAGCAGCAAGGGTGTCCCAAATCAACTCAAGAGAGAAGATCTCAAACCAGTCGCCAGAGGATGGCTGGACTTCATTGGGCGTTCTATATTGCCCACTAGCAACCGTTCTGAAGTCACCATTAAAAGAGCAGTGATGATCCATTGCATTATGTTGGGAAAAGAAGTGGAATTTCATCAACTGATTCCATATGAATTTTACATACTTGCAAACAAGAACTCCAAAGATGCCAGGTTGGCTTATCCAAGCCTAATCTCTATGCTCTGCAAAGATGCTGGAGTAAGGACGGGAATAACGGAGTACATCTCAGTGGAGTAACCAATCACTAAAACCACAATAGAAAAACAACAAGTGCAAGATGACCCCATCAAGAGGAGGGCGCAAGAATTTCTCCCGGAAGTCCCTCAATTTGAATATTGGGAACAACTTGAAGCATCTGTTACCAAGTTACAAGAATCTATGGACCAAATAAAGGAAGAACAGCAAAATCAAAACAATATGCTCTACAAACTGCTCAGGGAACAAGAAGAGCAAGGGCGTGACTTAAAGGAACTGAAGCGTCAGAAGTTATCTCTTGAAGGACCAAGCACCCCACAGACTAGAGGAACATCCACATCCCAAACTCAAGGTTGTTGAGTTCTAATCTTAGCCTTAATTCTGTGATAATTATTCTTATTTGAGTTTTACCTTAGAAGTTATTGTAGTAATTAGTAGTTATTTTATCTCCAATTAAGCTATAATTTATTTTTCTCATCATCATTAAACATGAATAAAATAGAAGATTTTCTTTAGAATAAGGAGGCAATATTTTTCAAGATTTTAATAAAAGAAATTCTAATTATTTACATGTGGTGGCAATGCTTTCTTCCTTCTGAATGAATGCCTGAACAGAGCATATGTCTTTGGAATTTGATGTTCTTGAATGTTAAATATGTTGGCTCTTGAAAGAATGATGAACATGAGACATGTTATTAATAATCTGAAAAATCATAAAAATGATTCTTGAAGCAAGAAAAAGCAGTGAATACAAAGCTTGCAGAAAAAAAAAAAGAGAGAGAGAGAAAAAGCAAGCAGAAAAAGCCAATAGCCCTTAAAACCAAAAGGCAAGGGTAATAAAAAGGATCCAAGGCTTTGAGCATCAGTGGATAGGAGGGCCTAAGGGAATCAAATCCTGGTCTAAGCGGCTAAACCAAGCTGTCCCTAACCATGTGCTTGTGGCGTGAAGGTGTCAAGTGAAAACTTGAGACTGAGCGGTTAAAGTCAAGATCTAAAGCAAAAAGAAGAGTGTGCTTAAGAACCCTGGACACCTCTAATTGGGGACTTTAGCAAAGCTGAGTCACAATCCGAAAAGGTTCACCCAATTATGTGTCTGTGGCATTTATGTATCCGGTGGTAATACTGGAAAACAAAGTGCTTAGGGCCATGGCAAAGACTCATAAAGTAGCTGTGTTCAAGAATCAACATACTAAACTAGGAGAATCAATAACATTATCTGAATTCTAAGTTTCTATAGATGCCAATCATTCTGAGCTTCAATGGATAAAGTGAGATGCCAAAACTGTTCGGAAGCAAAAAGCTACTAGTCCCGCTCATCTAATTAGAATCTGAGCTTCACTCAAGAACTCTGAGATATTATTGCTGCGTGACTTATTTGTATTCTATTTTATTTGTCTAGTTGCTTGGGGACAAGCAACAGTTTAAGTTTGGTGTTGTGATGAGCGGATATTTTATACGCTTTTCGGGGTTAATTTCATATAGTTTTTAGCATGATTTGGTTAGTTTTTAGTATATTTTCATTAGTTTTTAGGCAAAATTCATATTTCTGGACTTTACTATGAGTTTGTGTGTTTTTCTGTAATTTCAGGTATTTTCTGGCTGAAATTGAGGGAGCTGAGCAAAAATCTGATTCAGGCTGAAAAAGAACTGCTGATGCTGTTGGATTCTGATCTCTCAGCACTCGGAATGGATTTTCTGGAGCTACAAGAGTCCAATTGGTGCGCTTCCAATTGCGTTGGAAAGTAGACATCCAGGGCTTTCCAGGAATATATAATAGTCCATACTTTGCTCAAGGATAGACGACGTAAACTGGCGTTCAATGCCAGTTGCATGTTGCAGTCTGGCGTCCAGCGCCAGAAACAAGTTACAAGTTGGAGTTCAATGCCAGAAACAGGTTACAACCTGGCGTTGAACGCCCAAAACAGCCCAGGCACGTGAGAAGCTTAAGTCTCAGCCCCAGCACACACCAAGTGGCCCCCAGAAGTGGATTTCTGCACTATCTATCATAGTTTACTCATTTTTTGTAAACCTAGGTTACTAGTTTAGTATTTAAACAACTTTTAGAGATTTATTTTGTATCTCATGACATTTTAGATCTGAACTTTGTAATCTCTTACGACATGAGTCTCTAAACTCCATTGTTGGGGGTGAGGAGCTCTGCTGTGTTTCGATGAATTAATGCAACTATTTCTGTTTTCCATTCAAACATGCGTGTTCCTATCTAAGATATTCATTCGCGCTTAATTATAGAGAAGGTGATGATCCGTGACACTCATCACCTTCCTCAATCCATGAACGTGTGTCTGACAACCACCTCTGGTCTACATCAAATTGAATGAGTATCTCTTAGATTCCTTAATCAAAATCTCTGTGGTATAAGCTAGATTGATAGCGGCATTCATGAGAATCCAGAAGTCTAAACCTTGTCTGTGGTATTCTGAGTAGGATTCTGGGATTGGATGGCTGTGATGAGCTTCAAACTTGCGAGTGTTGGGCGTAGTGACAGATGCAAAAGGATCAATGGATCCTATTCCAGCATGAGTGGGAACCGACAGATGATTAGCCGTGTAGTGACAGCGCTCGTTGACCCTTTTCACTGAGAGGACGGATGGTAGCCGTTGACAACAGTGATCCACCAACAGACAACTTGCCATGGAAGGAACTTTGCCCTTTTGCATGCATGAGGGAAGAGGAATACAAGAGAAAAGCTGAAATTCAGAAGACAAAGAATCTCCAAAACCCCATCATATTCTCCATTACTGCATAACAAGTAACCTTTAATTCATGCTCTCTTGTTCATTTGCAAGTCAACTGATAACCACAAATTAATATCCTGACTAAGAGTTGCAAGATAACCATAGCTTGCTTCAAACCAACAATCTCCGTGGGATCGACCCTTACTCACGTAAGGTATTACTTGGACGACCCAGTGCACTTGCTGGTTAGTGGTACGAGTTGTGAAATGTGTGATTCACAATTCGTGCACCAGATAACTTTTGCTATTAGAGATCTACCTTAGGAGTCACTTGAATAGTAGTAATTAATATCTTTATTTTTATTTTTAGTTTTTATTTTATTATCTCCAAGTTAGCTATAATTTATTTTTCTCATCATCATTAAACATTAATAAAATAGCAGATTTTTAGAATGAGGAGGCAGTTTTATTTTCGATTTCTTAATAAGAAAAATTCGCATTATTTATATGTGGTGGCAATACTCTTTGTCTTCTAAATGAATGCTTGAACAGTGCATATGTCTTTTGAATTTGTTATTTTTGAATGTTAAAATTGTTGGCTCTTGAAAGAATAATGAAAAAGGAGAAATGTTATTGATAATTTGAAAAATCATAAAATTGATTCTTGAAGCAAGAAAAAGCAGTGAAGAACAAGGCTTGCGAAAAAAAAAGAGAGAGAGAGAGAGAAAGCAAGCAGAAAAAGCCAAAAGCTCTTTAAACCAAAAGGCAAGAAAAAAAAAGCCAATAACCCCTTAAACTAAAAAGCAAGGGTAAAAGGATCCAAGGCTTTGAGCATTAATGGATAGGAGGGCCTAAAGGAATAAAATCCTGGCCTAAGCGGCTAAACCAAGTTGTCCCTAACCATGTGCTTGTGGCGTGAAGGTGTCAAGTGAAAAACTTGAGACTGAGTGGTTAAAGTCGTGGTCCAAAGCAAAAAAAGTGTGCTTAAGAACTCTGGACACCTCTAACTGGGGACTTTAGCAAAGCTAAGTTACAATCTGAAAAGGTTCACCCAGTTATGTGTTTGTGGCATTTATGTATCCGGTGGTAATACTGGAAAACAAAGTGCTTAGGGCCACGGCCAAGTCTCATAAAGTGGCTGTGTTCAAGAATCAACATACTAAACTAGGAGAATCAATAACACTATCTGAATTCTGAGTTCCTATAGATGCCAATCATTCTGAACTTCAAAGGATAAATTGAGGTGCCGAAACTGTTCAGAAGCAAAAAGCTACTAGTCCTGCTCATCTAATGAGAATTTGAGCTTCATGTAAAACTCTGGAAAGTAGACATCCAGGGCTTTCCAGAAATATATAATTGTCCATACTTTGCCCAAGCTTTGACGATGCAAATTGGCGTTTAACGCCAAGTCTTTACCCTATTCTGGCGTTAAACGCCAGAAACAGGTTGCAAACCAGAGTTAAACACCAAAAACAGGCTACAACCTGGCGTTTAACTGCAAAAAAAGTATCTACACATGAAAGCTTCAATGCTCAGCCCAAGCACACACCATGTGGGCCCCGGAAGTGGATTTCTTCACTATCTATCTTAGTCTACTCAATTTCTGTAAACCTAGGTCACTAGCTTAGTATAAAAACTACTTTTAGAGATTTATTTTGTATCTCATGACATTTTTCACGTTTTACATTGTATCTCTACAGCATGAGTCTCTAAACTCCATGATTGGGGGTGAGGAGCTCTGCTGTGTCTCGATGAATTAATGCAATTACATCTATTTTCTAATCAACACGCTTGTTTCTGTTCTAAGATATTCACTCATATCTAACCGTGAAGAATGAGATGATACGTGACACTCATCATCATTCTCAACCTATGAACGCGTGCCTGACAACCACTTACGTTCTATATGTAATAGCTTGAGTGTATATCTCTTGGGTTCCTGGTTCAGGAGTTTGATTGCCTTTCCTGACAATAGAGCATTCAAATCCCTTAATCCAGAGTCTTCGTGGTAAAAGCTAGAATCAATTGGCAGCATTCCTGAAATCCGGAACGTCTAAACCTTGTCTGTGGTATTCTGAGAAGGATCCGGAAAGGGATGTCTATGACGAGCTTCAAACTCACAAGTACTGGGCGTAGTGACAGACGCAAAAGGATCAATGGATCTTATTCCAACACTAGTGAGAACCGACAGATGATTAGCCATGTACATGGACCTTTTTCACTGAGAGGACGGATGGTAGCCATTGACAACGGTGATCCACCAACATACAGCTTGCCATGGAAGGAGCCTTGCATGTGTGAAGAAGAAGATGGGAGGAAAGCAGAGATCCAGAAGACGAAGCATCTCCAAAACCTCAATCTGTTCTCAATTACTGCACAACAAGCATTTATTTGATGCTCTTTTACTTTTTACTATTGAAATTAAGAATTATCATTGATATCCTGACTAAGAATTACAAGATAACCATAGCTTGCTTCAAGCCGGCAATCTCCGTGGGATCGACCCTTACTCACGTAAGGTATTACTTGGATGACCAGTGCACTTGCTGGTTAGTGGTACGAGTTGTGAAAAGTGTGATTTACAATTTGCGTACCATCTGTGTTTCTGGGCCAAAAATTGGGTCCAAACTTGGCCCAAAATCGCCCCCAGTATTTTTTGCGATTTCTGCAGGTCGCGCATGTTACGCGTACGCGTCAGTCACGCGTACGTGTCGTTTGGCGATTTTCCTTGTCACACGTACGTGTCGGGCACGCGCACGCGTCACCGTGCAAACTCGCTTTTCGCGCGTACGCGTCAGGTGCGCGCACACATCGATCCTCGCTGGCCAGCTCCTTAGTTTCTTGTGTTCCTTCTATTTTTGCAAGCTTCTTTTTCATCCTCTAAGCCATTCCTGCCCTATAAGGCCTGAAAACACTAAACGCACAGATCACAGTATCGAATGGTATAGAGGGGAATTAAAATACACCTTTTAAGGGCTTAGAAAGCAAGTTTTCCATTAAAGAACAAAACTAGGAAGGAATTATAAAATCATGCAATTTGTATGAATAAGTGTGCAAAGACTTGACAAAAACCACTCAATTGAGCACAAGATAAACCATAAAATAGTGGTTTATCACGCGCCCTGTTTCAAATTTTTATTCTCACCTTTTTCTTCCACCTTCTTTTTCCTCCTCTCCTATCTTCTTTCCCTTTCCCTCTTCACCACTTCTCTCGCCCACCAACACCGGCAACTTCACCCACCGGCGACCACCACCTCCGGCGGTCCCCACTTTCTCTCTCTTCCCTCCTCCCCTTTCTCTTACTTGCACCTTATCTTCTCTATTCCTCTCAAGGTCATATTCTTTTACTTTCTCTTTGTCTTTACTTTATGCCTTTCTTTCTTAATTGCATGTCTTTTCCTTCTCTTATTTCTCTTAGTTGCACTTTGTTTAATTTACTCTTGTTTATTTGCTTTCTCTCTTCTTTTTCTTGACATTTTCTATGGATGTTGAAATTTGAGTTACCTCTTGCCTTGATGGGTTGGTTTGCTATCTTTTGATTCCTTTGTGATTATGTGATGTTGATTTGATGTTGGGTATATCATTTCACTTTTTCATTTACTCAATGTACTTATGGATTGGATGTTGCACACCAAGTGTTTGTTGAATTGCACCTATCACAATTTTAGTCAATTTTGACACTATGCTTTCAAATTGGTGCTCTTCTATCAATACACTTGCCTTCTTATTGTACATTGAGCTCATTTCACTCTGTCTTTACCACTCATATGTGCATATCCATGACTTGCTTCCTTAGGTCATAGTGCAAGAATTGTATTTCACCCCTCTCGAACTCCACTTTATTCCTTTTGCATGCCTTATTGGAGTTAGATTGGGTAATTGATTTTCTTGCGCACTTTATCTTTCATGCATATGTCACTTGGGGTTGTTAGCGATGCTTGAGTCATTTCTTCTCATGCCTTACTTGCATGCCTTTTTCACTCTTGCATCCCATGCTAGCGCATTGCTCCGTATTTCAATGGTTGTCTTGCTTGCATGTTGCAGCTGTCATGTTTTCAAGATACCTATTCATTTGTGGCATTGTTTCTCACTAGCATGTTATAATTTGAGTGTGGTCTCTTTGAGTTTAATGTCTTCTCTTTCCTCTCCTTTTTCATATGGCTGTCAAAAAGGACAAGAAAAAGGCACAGAAGAAGCCGCCTCCCAAAAGGGCACTGGTGCACAAAATTGCAAGACACTTTATGTGACAATTCCGCACAACTAACCAGCAAGTGCACTAGGTCATCCAAGTAATACCTTACGTGAGTAAGGGTCGATCCCACGGAGATTGCTGGCTTGAAGCAAGTTATGGTTCTCCTGTAAATCTTAGTCAAGAGATTCAAATGATATGAATGATTTTGTTTATGAAAAGTAAATAACATGAAATGAATGATACTTGTGATTTAGTAATGAGGAACAGGTTGAGGTTCCGGAGATGCTCTATCGTCTGAATCTCTGCTTTCCTACTGTCTTCTTCTCCAACCACGCATGGCTTCTTCTATGGCCGGCTGTATGTTGGTGGATCACCGTTGTCAATGGCTACCATCCTTCCTCTCAGTGAAAATGGTCCAAGCACGGCTTCTGTACGACTAATCATCTGTTGGATCTCTCGTCTCGGATGAAAAATAGCAGGCACAGCTACCGCACGACTAATCATCTGTCGGTTCTCACTCGTGTCAGAATAAGACCTCTCTATCCTTTTGCACACTATCACTGCGCCCAACATTTGTGAGTTTAAAGCTCGTTTGTTCTAGCCTTCACGACGATGGTTCTGATCTCATGGGTTTGAATGATCTGTTGTCAGGAGATGCAAGTCAAACTCGTAGATTAGAAACCCAAGAGATACGCACTCAAGCTGTCGCCCAATGACTATGTTGAGCTCAGATAGAACGGGAGTGGTTGTCAAGCATGCGTTCATAAATTTGAGAATGATGATGAGTGTCATGGATAATCATATTCTTTAAATTGAAGTACGAGTGAGTATCTTAGAAAAGAATCAAGCGTGATCGAATAGAAAACAATAGTAATTGCATTAATCTATTGAGACATAGCAAAGCTCCTCACCCCCACCTATGGGGTTTAGAGACTCATGCCGTAGAAGATACAATATGAGATGTAAAATGTCATTAGTTCCAAAATGAATCTCTAAAAGTAGTTTTTATACTAAACTAGTAACTTAGGTTTACAGAAAATGAGTAACTAAGTGCAGATAGTGCAGAAATCCACTTCTGGGGCCCACTTGGTGAGTGTTTGGGCTGAGCTTTGAAACTTTCACGTGCATAGGCCATTCTTGGAGTTAAACGCCAGCTTGAGTGCCAGTTTGGGCGTTCAACTCCAGTTTTGGTGCCAGTTCCGGCGTTTTACGCCAGGAAAGGGTCTCCGGCTGGCGTTTAACGCCGGTTTGGGCCATCAAATCTCGGGAAAGTGATAAACCACTATTTCATGGTTTATCTTGTGCTAACTTGAGTTGTTTTTATCAACTCTTTACTCACTTATTCATATGATTTTACAATTCCTTCCTAATTTTGTGCTATGATTGAAAACATACTTTTGTGGCCTTAAATTTGCTATATTTAATACTCTCTTATTACCATTCGATGCCTTGATATGTGTGTTAAGTGATTTCAGGCTTTATAGGGCAGGAATGGCTTAGAGGATGGAAAGGAAGCATGCAAAAGTGGAAGGAATACAAGAAACTGAAGGAACTGCAAAGCTGTCCAGCCTGACCTCTTCGTACTTAACTGACCATAACTTGAGCTACAGAGGTCCAAATGAGGCGGTTCTAGTTGCGTTGGAAAGATAACATCTGGGGCTTCAAAATTATATATAACTCACTATAGTGGCCATACAGATAAATGACGCGGATGCGTGCATCACGCGCACGCGTTGTTCTGTAGAAATTCCAACGACTTGAACATATTTTAATTCGCCCCCAGCGATTTCTGGGCTGTTTCTGACCCAGTTTTTGGCCCAGAAAACATAGATTAGAGGCTATAAAGTGGAGGAATCCATTCATTTATGGAGACAACTTCTCATTATTCACAATTTTAGGTTTTAGATGTAGCTTCTAGAGAGAGAGGCTCTCTACTCTCTCTTGGTTTTAGGATTTAGGATTTCTTCTTTCAATTTCTTCTCAATTCCAGGTTCAATGTTCCTTTAATTTAGTTTTCTCCTCTACTTTTATTTGTTCTAGCACTTTGGTTTATTCTATTTTCTTGTTGATTCTCTTCTTATCCAATTTGGTTTATGAACCTTCCAATGTTAAATTTGATTTTATATTTAATGCAATTTGAGGTATTTCAGATTTATGATTTTAATTTAGCTTTTTACATTCTTAGCTTTAATTGATTAATTGGAGACACTTGAGTTATCAAACTCCTTTGTTGATTGATAATTGGAATTCGCTGGTTGATTTGGATCCCTCTAAAGCTAGTCTTTCCTTAGGAGTTGACTAGGACTTGAGGAATCAAGTTGATTAGTCTACTTGACTTTCCTTTATTTAGTAAGGGTTAACTAAGTGGGAGTAATGAACAATTCTCATCACAATTGATAAGGATAACTAGGAAGGGACGTCCAGTTTTCATACCTTGCTAAGAGCTTTATTAGTTATTAATTTAATTCTTACAATTTACTTTTTCTTGTTCCTTATTCAAAAACCCCAAAAAGATAATCTTCCATAAATAATAATAAATACACCTCCCTGCAATTCCTTGAGAGACGACCCGAGGTTTAAATACTTCGGTTATCAATTTTATTAGGGTTTGTTACTTGTGACAACCAAATTTATGTACGAAAGGATTCTTTATTGGTTTAGAAACTATACTTTCAACGAGGATTTATTTGTGAATTCCTTTACTAGCAGAAATCCCGTTCGTCACAAAGTATGGACTATTATACATTGCTAGAAAGCCCAAGATGTTAGCTTTTCATAATAACTAATAAAAATATAATAAAAACTAATAAAAATATGATTTTTTCATAAAAACTAATAAAAATATAATAAAAAGTAACTAAAACATACTAAAAAGTACCTAAAAACAATGCCAAAAAGCATCTAAATTATCCGCTCATCACAACACCAAACTTAAATTATTGCTTGTCCCCAAGCAACCAAAAACAAAATAAGATAAAAATAAGAGAAAATACAATAAATTTCAAAATATCAATGAAGCTTAGTTCCAATTAGACAAACGGGACTAGTAGCTTTTTGCTTCTGAACAGTTTTGGCATCTCACTTTATCCTTTGAAGTTCAGAATGATTGGCATCCATAGGAACTCAGAATTCAGATAGTGTTATTGATTTTCCAAGTTTAGTATGTTGATTCTTGAACACAGCTACTTTATGAGTCTTGGCCGTGACCCTTAGCATTTTGTTTTCCAGTATTACCACCAGATACAAAAATGTCACGGACATATAACTGGGTGAACCTTTTCAGATTGTGACTCAGCTTTGCTACAGTCCCCAATTAGAGGTGCCCAGAGTTCTTAAGCACACTCGTTTTGCTTTGGATCATGACTTTAACCACTCGGTCTCAAGCTTTTCACTTGGACCTTCATGACATAAGCACATGATTAGGGACAACTTGATTTAGCCGCTTAGGCCAGGATTTTATTCCTTTGGGCCCTCCTATCCATTAATGCTCAAAGCCTTGGATCCTTGCCTTTTAGTTTAAAGGGTTATTGGCTTTTTGCTCTTGCTTTTTCTTTTTCTTTATTTTTCGCCATTTTTTTGCAAGCTTTGTGTTTTTCACTGCTTTTTCTTGCTTCAAGAATCAATTTTATAATTTTTCAGATTATCAATAACATTTCTCTTTTTTCATTATTCTTTCAAGAGCCAACAATTTTAACATTCATAAACTTCACTATCAAAAATATGCATTGTTCAAGCCTTCATTCAGAAAACAAAAAGTATTGCCACCACATCAAAATAATTAAACTATTTTCAAGATAGAATTCAAAATTCATGTACTTCTTTTTCTTTTTCAGAAAACATTTTTCATTTAAGAAAGGTGAAAGATTCATGGAACATTCATAGCTTTAAGACATAGACACTAAACACTAATGATCATGTAATAAAAACAAGACTTAGACGGAAAATAAACATAAAAACAGACAAATAACAATAAAAGCAAGGAAATTAAGGAGCGGGTCCACCTTAGTGACGGCGGCTACTTCTTCCTCTTGATGGTCCAATGGAGTGCTTGAGCTCCTCTAGTTTGCTCCACCCTCTTTCTTAGTAATGGACTTTGGTGATGAATTTCTCCATCTCCCAAGGTTCGAAGGCAGAAGCAATTGCGTTCCCTTTCCTCTTTCTAGAGGATTCTCTGACTTTGAGTGCCATAAGTGGTAATGGAAAGCAAAAAGCAGAACTTTTCCACACCAAACTTAAAAGATTTGCTCGTCCTCGAGTAAAATAAGATAGAAGGGAGTAGAAGAAGAATGAGATAATTAATTTTGAAAAACTTGTTAATGTTAAAAAATTAAAAGGATTTGAAAAGAATTTTTAGAAGATATGTAAGTTTGGAAAAAAGATATGGACAAGAATTAAAAAGAATTAAAAAATAATTAAAAAGAATTGAAAGGATTATTAGTTTTTGAAAATAGAAATTGAAAGATGAACATTTGAAATATTTTTTATGCAAAAAAATTATGAATTAAAATATGAAAATTTGAAAAAAAAATCGAATTGGAAACAAAATTACCTCCCCTTTGCTGTTCTGGTGTTAAACGCCCAGAATGATAGCTATTCTGGTGTTTAACGCCCATCTGGCAGCCAATTTGGGCATTTAATGTCCAGCCAGGTATCCTGGTTGGCGTTAAACGGCAGAATTTCTTTGTTACTAGGCTTTTTTTTGAACGCCCAGGATGCTGCTGTTTCTGGCATTAAACGCCCAGAATACTGCCCATTCTAGCGTTTAACGCCCAGAATGATAGCCTTACTGGCGTTAAACACCCAGAATCATAGCCATTCTGGCGTTTAACACCCAAAATGCCCCTTTACTGGAGTTTTGATGCCAATGAGCTCTTTTTCTCTATGATTCCTCTACTTTACGTCCTGAACCTTCCTTTTCCTTACTTATTCACTGAAATGCATTAACGAACATGAATAATAAAATTAAATAGACTCATATAATTTTTATAAACATCTAATTTTTTATAATGGCTGGGTTGCCTCCCAGCAAGCGCTTCTTTACTGTCTTTAGCTGGACTTTACTGAGCTTTTAATTTAGTCTCAGTTTTGAGCACTCTTGCTCAACATTGCCTTCAAGATAATGTTTGACTCTCTATCCATTAACAATGAACTTTTTGTCAGAGTCAATATCCTGAAGCTCTACATATCTATATGGTGACACACTTGTAATCACATATGGTTCCTTCCACCAGGATTTCAATTTCCCAGGGAACAATCTGAGCCTAGAGTTAAATGATGGGTTAGAAAGAAATTCCAACACCTAAACTCACTGGCAAGTGTACCGTGTCGCATCATGTAATAATAACTCACATGAGTGAGGTCGATCCCACAGGGATTGAAGGATTGAGCAATTTTAGTTAGGTGGTTGATTTAGTCAAGCGAACAAGTGTTGATTTGAGTGATTTGTTTCCAACAGAAGCTAAATTGCATGAAATATAAGGGGAAAGGGATGATTGACAGTAAATTAAAGAGCAAAGGAAATAAAGACACTGAATCTTAAAGTGCAAGTAATATAAATGACATAAACTTAAATTGCAAGAAATGTAAATGACAGAAGCTTAGAATGCAAAAAATGTATAATTGCTTGAATCATAAAAGGATTTGGGAGTTGAGATTGCAGAAATTAAACAAGAGAAAGTAAAATGGCAGTAAACAGAGAAGAAAAGGATGGATTAAATTGTAACAGATCTAAACAGAAAAGGGGAATTACTTGAGAAACCAAATAGAAAGCAAAACGTAGCTCAATTGCAATAGCTAAAGGGAAGTTGAAGATCTCAGGGGTAGAGGAGACTAGAAAACAAGTCTAGATCTCAAGTCCTTCCTTGATCCAACAAGATAATAATTGCAGAGAAGTAAAAGATAGATTGCAGAAGAAGTAGAAGATGAAAACAATAAAGAGAATTTAAATCCAAACCACAATTCCTTGAATTATGCAGAAAAATAAACAGAGAAAGATCTCAAGGTGAGATTGAAACAGAACTTCTTCAATTCTCCACCCAAGATCCAAAACAAAGAGTAAAAAAAATGCAGAAGCAAGAACAAGGAAGTAGAGAGATCAATTCTCCTTTCCAATTCCCAAACCTCCAAAGCTAGAAAATAAAATTGAAAATTCCAAAGTAAGCAAAAAGGTCCTCTTTAACTTAAACTAACTTCTATTTATACACTTTCTATTTTTGGATTTTAGAATTTGGAGTGGGCTTTTTAATTTGGTGAAGAATTGAATTAAATTGGATTTTTAATTGAATTTTCAGCCCATGTGTTGCTTGATAAACATATATTTTATGATGTATTTTGTGTTCAATTTAAGTGATTTATTCAATCCTTTACCCACTTATTCATGTAAATTACATGGTTTTACTTTCCCTTCCTTATTATGTGAAATATGTGAAAAACATGTTTCCTATGCTTTAAAAATATTAATTTTAATTACCCTTTATTATCATTCGATGTCGTGATTTGTGTGTTAAGTATTTTCAGATCTCCCAAGGTAGGAATGGCTTAGAGGACAGAAAGGAAACATACAAAAATGGAAGGAAAGCACAAAAATGGAGTTTTGAAGAAAAAGGCAGCGACGCGAACGCATGGACGACGCAGCCGCGTGCCTAGCGAGAAAAGGCAGCGACGCGAACGCGTGATTGACGTAGACGCGTGCCTTGAGCGGAACGCAAATGACACGTACGCGTGATCAAAGCGAACGCGTGACAAGGAAAACTCCCAGATGACGCGACCGCGTGACCCAGCGGACGTGTGACAGACGCCATGTGCAGAAACTACAGAAAACGCCCCCAGCGATTTCTGAAACCTTTATAAAGTAGGGTAATGCATCCATTCATGAACATGTCTTCCATTAATCACTTTTCATAATTTAGATGTAGTTTTTAGAGAGAGAGGTTCTCTCCTCTCTCTTAGGTTTTAGGATTAGGATTCCTCTTAAAGGATTTAGGATTTCAACTTCCTCTCAGGTTCAATAATTCTTTTACTTTATATTTCTCTTCTACTTTCAGATACTTTAATGCTTTTATTTGTTGATTACTTATGTTGCCAAATTGGCTTATGAACCATTCATATTAGGATTTTCTTTATTTAATATAAATTAAGGTATTTCAGATTTATGATTCTTATTTAGCTTTTTATATTCTTGGCTTTAATTGATTAATTGGAGACTCTTGAGTTATCAAACTCATCGTGATTGATAATTGTTATTTTTGCTAATTGAATTGAATTCCAATAACTCTAGTCCTTTCTTAGGAGTTGGCTAGAACTTGAGGATCAAACTAATTAGTCCACTTGACTTTCCTTTGCTTTAGTAAAGGTTAACTAAGTGGGATTAAAACTCAATTCTCATCACCATCGATAAGGATAACTAGGATAGGACTTCCAAATTTTCATACCTTGCCAAGAGTTTTATTAGTTATTAATTTATTAATTGCTGTAATTTATTTCCCTTGTTCAAACATTTTAAAACCCAAAAACACTATTTTCCATAACTAATAATAAGAACACCTCCCTGCAGTTCCTTGAGAAGACGACCCGAGGTTTAAATACTCGGTTATCAATTTTATTGGGTTTACTTAAGTGAAAAACAAAACTTTTGTAAGAAAGTAATTCTTGTCGGTCTAGAAGCTATACTTACAACGGGAATTTATTTTTAGAAAATTCTAGATCGCGCGAGAGTTTCGCTCTTTCAAAATGGCGCCGTTGCCGGGGAATTGCAAACGTGTGCCTTATTATTGGTTATTGTAAATATTTTTTTTCTTTTGCTTGTTTATTTGTTTCTGTTTTCATTCTTAATTCTTATTAGCTATCATGAGTTCTCACCCCTCTCGCTTTGAGTTTGGTTCTAATATTGTTGAAGGGAATGGAAGCAATGGCAAGAACATGCATCAAGGTCAGAATAGCCAAAGATGGATGGAGCCACGAGGACTTGATCAACCCTTTAGGCAACAACACCCTCCACAGTATCACAAACAATGACCATTCTATAATGCATGCCAAGGCAATAGATACAGTGGATCCCTTTGTAGTTACCAACAAGTTCCACCCGGTGCTTATGAATCACCCTCTCAACATAGCTTTGAACCACCATACTCACAAGTTCCTTTTCACCATTCACCACCGTATAACCCTTATCCACCACAATTCCAATCTAATTACTCCCAAGAACCACCACCGCAACATTCACCATCTCTATATCCTTATCAAGAAGAACCACCTCTGTATTATGAGCCCTCTCTTCTAACCAATGAACCCTCATATCCACCCCAATCTCCAATGGATGACACCCTTCGTGTTCTTCTTCAAGGGCAAGCAAAGATGCAAAGGGACGTACTGGAACTCACTACTGCCTTAACCGAGGTAGTAAATATAATAGCTTCCCAACATCTGAGCACTCAAAGTACTCCCATGGCTACATGTGGAGAATCAAAAGAAGAGCGAAGCATGAAGGAGCCACTAGGAACTTCGGTGGATAATGAGGAGCATGGCTTTATATTGGAACAAGTGGAGGAAGCCATAATAGTTGTGGAGGAAGAAGTGGTTGAAGATTTAGGAGATGCTGAATCTCCATGGGAATCGAGAACTATAAAGGATTCCACTGAGAAGTTCGAATTTGATGCCAAGGAGGATAGTGCACAACCTCCAAAGCACGTACCTTGTGAAAAATTGGACGGAACAGACCAAGAAGTTGATTCCATAGGCAGTGACGATCATGAATCAAGCTCTCTTAGTCACGAACTTACATCCGCAACTGAACTCCTTGAGCCTGAAGAACCTTATCCAAGTGAATACAAAGATGGTGTCGAGGTAGATTTCTCTCAACCTCCAACTTATTACTTGAGTGACGAGGAAGACATAGAAGACTTTGATCAGGACGCAGTTCAAGTTGAAGAATTTTGCAAGGAAATGAAGGAATTCATAGAAGAATACAAGGGAGTAGAGCTTACAAAACCATTGGAAACACTTATCCCAGGGCCCATTACCACCTAATACAAGCTTCAAGTGGGAACAATCCTTAACCTTTATCTTTACTTTTCCACTTGAATATGGTTTGCTTGAAACAGATGGCCAGCTTAGAGCTCTCTGCGGCTTTAAGAGTAAGAGGGAAATGGCTCGTACTCAGAGCTGGTGTGCAAGATTCAATAAGGTTCCACGCTTCAATTCGAAGTGCACGGATTGGTATCAAGTTCAATTGAATGGGTCTCGGATGACGTTTGGTCATCTTGGTGAGAATACAATTTCTAAACCGCCCAGATGGAAGAATATAGATCAAGACAAGGGTGGATTTAAAAGCAAAGTTTGGGATCCTGGAATCTGTTCTGACATTCAACACCCCAGGAGCCTGAGAATCTGTTTGAAGCTGCTCAAAAGCTTTACATGCCTAGTTTGGGACCCCGGAGGCTGTTGGCATTCCAAACATTGGTGGAGATTTCTGGATGAATTTAAGCACAAGCCAGCATAACAGGAAGCTCATCAAATGTCCAACTTAAGGACTTTAACTAAAAGTGCTAGGTGGGAGACAACCCACCATGGTATGATCGTTTCTTTTTCAATTTTATTTCTTGTTGTTTGTTTTTAATTTTATTTTATTTTATTTCATTGAACCTAGAAGTATTCATAGCATCTACATTAGCACTGCATATTGCATACTGCATAATTGCATAAAAAAAATTTTCACGCCACGCGAGCGGGAAGGCCACGCGTGGGCGTGAAATGGAAATCGGCGTAAAGATCCAACGCCTAGAAAGTTGGGCTGGAATCGTGCGGCTCGTGTGCGTTTAGCACAAAACGGCCCACGCGTTCGCGTCCCTGACGCGAACGCGTCACTCGCAAAACACTCATCCCACGCGAAAGCGTGAGTGACGCGTTCGTGTCGCATGGATATAATGGCCCCCTAAATGGAAACAGAGAGTTGCGCTGAAACGACGCTGGAAGTGTGCATCTAGCACAATTTACAGCGACGCGGTCGCGTGCCTCACGCATCCGCGTCACCTATCATTTACCCTACCCACGCGACTGCGTCGACCACGCGACCGCGTCGAACCCATTTCACCCTAGTCACGCGATCGCGTGCTCCACGCGTTCGCATGGATTCAAAAATACTAACCCCCTTACCCACGCGAAACCCTACCCGTCGCGCCCCCATACCCCCCCCCCTTCTTCTTCTCTTCTCTGCAACCCACTCCCTCCTTGCAACCACTACCACCGCACCCAACAACCCAGACCCACCGCCAACCCCCCCTCCTTCTTCTCCTCCCTCACCTTCCTCCCTTCTATCCCACCCCCCTCCGCCATTAAACCCTACCTGAAGCCCCCAACCACCAAACTGCCACCACAACACTGCCTCCCACCACCACCACCTTCGACCAAATCTCCTCCCTCACCCCTCCTTTCAACCTAACCCAACAACCCCCCTTAAACCTAACCCAACACCACCAACAACCCTAAGCTGCCACCTCAACCGTGCCGCCATACTTTCCCCAGCGCCGCCGCGTCACCACCACCATCTCTCTGCCCTCACCTCTGCTCATACACATATCAGGTTTCGCCGAACACCGATTTCTCTATCTTTTGTAGTTAGTTACATATTTTTCAGATTCTGTTCCAATTAGGATAGTTAGAGATGCATGTTTGTAGTGGATTCTAGGTGGTTAGGTAGCTGGGATGTGGTTAGTGGATTTAGGCCTGATAATTGCGCCGTTCTTGTTACTTGTTTTACCTATTCTGTAATTTTGATCTGGCTGTGATGTTAATACTGTTCATATGCTGTTCTTTACTGTTTCATGCTGCTGTTAGACTATTCTTTACTACTCCTATTGTTTGTGACTCTTTGCAGTGCTTTTTAATCTCATATGAACTATTTTTTTGTTGTTTATTACCCGGAAACATCCAATTTTAGCTGGAATGCTGCCAAATTTTATGCAAAGTGTTTCATTTTTACATTCGTGTATTGGTTTTGGCAATTTTGAATTTTGCACTACTTAGCTACAACCAAACCAATTCATGAATGCATGGGCTAGCATTCTTATTCCTTTCGATTCCCTGGTTAATAAATTGCGTTATTGATGATTTCATTTTAATTTTAGCTACTCCTGTATCTATATGAATTATCATCAATAATCTAATATCCTTGCTTGACTATGAGTTGATTATTCTTTAAACTTGTGAAATTTATTGTTAACTAGGAAACCATTATCATGCCCCCTACTTTAACTTTCTTTTTACTAACTCACTGCTTTCCACTTTCTAACCTCCTTTTTACCTACTAACCACTTTAACTTTCTGACCTCTCTTTTTAACTAACAACTTTAACTTTCTAACTCAGGGCATGATCATTCTTTTCCTATTTAACTTAAATTCTGCTTATCATATCTTTTGGATTGCATTTTTTTTCTTTTCAGACTTTTTCACTCGAATACAATCCAAACTGCACATATATTCAACTCATTTCATGCTTCTCTTGCTCTTTTGCCACTCTGTGCTTAAATTGCTATAAATCCTATTTGCCTACTTATTTTCTTGCTTCAGTTCTTCAATTATATCCTGGAATTTCTGCTTTTCAGGATGTCTAACCCTCAACGCAAAGGAAAAGGCAAAGCAACCACTGGCAAAAGGAAAAGAGGCAAATCCTCTATGTCCATCCTCGACATTTTGCATGACGACTCCTGGCGGGAAAAGCACTTTACCCCGCAGGAGAAGGCTGACCAGCTCCTCACTGCCATAGATCCAGTTAAATTTGCAAACAGATACTGTGAGCTAAAGTATCCAGTGTTTGCCCCTTCCAGAAACCTGTACCTGGAAAGAACTCTAAAAATTCCAGAAGAACTATAGCAGTACACCTCCGAACAGATAAAACAGAGAGGCTGGTTCTTCTTGGAATGAAACTTGACAAAGGTCAATGCTTCCTGGGTCAGAGAATTTTACTGTAACTATTTCAAGACTTCCCTGGATGCCGTGCACCATAGAGGGAAACAGATTTTGGTCACTGAGGAAGCTATTGAGGACATCCTCCACCTTCAGCCTAAGTTAGATCAGCCTTACGGTTACCAAAAGGCTAAAGAGGATATGAGATTTATGAGATTTGACTGGGATGCTGTCAAGCAGAGAATAGCCCTTGATCCTACTGTCCCATGGGTCATGGGAAAGAACACAGTGATGCCTAAGGGAATCAAGCTGATATATCTGAATGATGAGGCTCGGCTTTGGCACCAGATTCTGAGCAACTATGTGATGCCGAGCACTCATAAGGCATAGTTGCTCACTGCTATGATCACCCTCATCTAGTGCGTGATGGAGGGTAAGGACCTGTATCTTCCACGTTTCATCCGGTATTATATGGTCAGGGTCTATGTCAGAGGCACTCTCTCTTTCCCTTATCTGATCACCCAGTTAGGCGGTCGAGTTGACGTGCCTTGGGAGCTGGCCGATGCAAAGCCAACTGCTACAGATTACAAGAAGATCATTCCGCACAGCAGGAAATTTCAGGCTTTAGGCTACAGACCCCCATTCCTCACCGCTTCTGCCGAGGCAGCCATATCTTCAGCTGCCCCTTTTGCCTCCACTGCTGCACCAGCCTCATCCACTGCACATCCACCTGCTCTTGAGCCCATTTATCATCTGGTGCACCGCCTCTTCGCCCGTCTAGATCGTATGGAGCATCGCAACAAGCGGCACTATGAGCACCTTAAATTGATGATCTGATCCGACAGCGACATCCCTCTAAGCCTGACACCCCTTCTGATACATCTGAGGTGGAGGCGAGTGATCATGAGGAGGAGACACATGCCCAGGCTGAGCAGGCAGGACCAGAGCAGGCTGCGCCACATCATGAGGAGCCACACCAGATCCAGGCTGCAGACCCGGAGATTCCTCTACAGTCAGTGCCCCCACTACATCAGACCGACCCCACTACCCTCATATAGACTGCAGACCCTCAGGCCACCATAGAGACTCCAGCAGCCCATCCTTTCGGTGATGACACTTCTTCACACCCAGCTTGAGTGAGCATCGAGGACGATGCTATATTTTAAGTGTGGGGAGGTAGCCATCTCTGGCTTATCTTTTTGGTGAACCACTATAGACTCTTCTATCTTATTTTGTTTATTTTTCTGTATTTTTATTTTTATTTTTATTTTTCGGTACTTGCACATTGTTCTTTTGCTGTATTTTTACTTTATTTCCACATTTTGCACTCTAGTTTATATCTTAGACATTTAGTTTAGTTTGCAATTCTAAACTTATTAGTTATAGAATATGTGGATTAATTAGTATAGTTTACCCTTTTAGCATATAATAGTTTTGAAAACAAAAGGATTAAACTAGAAACTTTAGTAAATTAAAACAATCCACACACCTTGTATATATAGCATTACATGTTAGTTAGTTAACAACATTTCTTCAAGGAGGAACACTAAAATTTTAAGGGCCACCCTAAGATTTTCATTGAGAATAATGGGAACTTTTGATTTCTACTTGCATGACATACATAACCGATATATGGTTTTTGAGTCAAAAGAACACACAGCCTGTGAGTTTTGAGCTTAATTGTATGGTTACATTCAAACCATAAATTTTATTCCTGTGTGTTTTGCCCTTCTTTTTCATTCTGGTGTTCTTTACTTTGTTTTAATCTATATGTCCAGTATAGAATATAGATACATACCAAGAGATGATTGAGGCCATCATTTGAATATTTCCTCACTTATCCCAAATTAGCCTACCTTTTACATCACCCTTGTTAGCCCCCTTGAGCTTTTTAATCCCCTCTTGTTCTATAACCACATTACTATCCTTAAGCAGAAAAACAAAATTAAAAACCCAAGTTGAATCCTTGGTTAGCTTAAGATAGATATTGTGTACAATTTAAGTGTGTGGAATTTTATGGGAACATGGGATGATAGAAACAAAATAGGGATTTAAAATGAATATGTTATTTCAGAAATTTGGGAAGCATGCTCATGTGAAATCAAAATAATTAAATTACCATGTGTATAAAAAAATATAAAAAAATAAAAATATTTTCAGTATTTAAATAAGGGGATACAAAAATTCTCCAAATGCAAAATAAAAAGGGTCAATGCACATGGGACACACAAAATTTAAATGCTATTTTGATACATGAGCATGTAACACAAAAGTGGGAAGAAGTTTGGGTAGCTAGGTAAAGCACTTTAAATTATATAAAGTATGTATGTTAGGTGAGATCTTAGACTAATCAAGGATTCACTTTGTTAGCTCACTTAGCCTTATACATATACCCTTACCTTTACCTTGGCCTCATTACAACCTTGAAAAAGACCTCATGATTTTTGTATGTCTGTATTCCATATTTGTTGATTGGTTAGATGAAGAACAAAGTTTTAGAAAGCAATGATAGAAAAAGAATAGAGTGATTAACCCAATAAACACTGAGTGACTAGAGAGTAAACACAAAATCTAGTGAGGGTTCAATAGCTCATCACCATATATCTCTGTTTAATTGTTAATTGTCTTGCAAGTTTGTGAAATACTTTTACCCATCTCAATTGTAAAAGTGCTTTAACATTATCTAGGGTCTGGCTATGCATATATGATTCCTTGAGGATATGAATTAATTTAACCACATGTAAGCTTTATATACAAGTGAATAGTAACTAGAATTGCATGACTCATTTAGGTAGTTTGCATTTAGAATAGAATGCATTGCATGAGATTCCATTATTCTAACTTTACCCTTTCTCTTGGATTTAGCATGAGGACATGCTATTGTTTAAGTATGGGGAGGTTGATAAACCCATATTTTATGATGTATTTTGTGCTCAATTTAAGTGATTCATTCAATCCTTCACCCACTTATTCATGTAAATTACATGGTTTTACTTTCCCTTCCTTATTATGTGAAATATGTGAAAAATATGTTTCCTATGCTTTAAAAATATTAATTTTAATTACCCTTTATTACCATTCAATGCCGTGATTTGTGTGTTAAGTATTTTCAAATCTCCCAAGGCAGGAATGGCTTCGAGGACAGAAAGGAAACATACAAAAATGGAAGGAAAGCACAAAAATGGAGTTTTGAAGAAAAAGGCAGCGACACGAACGCATGGACGACGCGGCTGCGTGCCTAGCACAAAAAGGCAGCGACGCGAACGCGTGATTGACGCGGACGCGTGCCTTGAGCAGAACGCAAATGATGCGTACGCGTGACCGAAGCGAATGCGTGACAAGGAAAACTCCCAGATGACGCGACCGCGTGACCCACGCGGACGCGTGACAGACGCCACGTGCAGAAACTGCAGAAAATGCCCCCAGCGATTTCTGAAACCCTTTTGGCCCAGATCCAAGTCCAAAAAACACATATTAGAGGTTATAAAGTGGGGGAATGCATCCATTCATGAACATGTCTTCCATTATTCACTTTTCATAATTTAGATGTAGTTTTTAGAGAGAGAGGTTCTCTCCTCTCTCTTAGGTTTTAGGATTAGGATTCCTCCTAAAGGATTTAGGATTTCAACTTCCTCTCAGGTTCAATATTCCTTTTACTTTATATTTCTCTTCTACTTTCAGATACTTTAATGCTTTTATTGTTGATTACTTATGTTGCCAAATTGGCTTATGAACCATTCATGTTAGGATTTTCTTTATTTAATATAAATTGAGGTATTTCAGATTTATGATTCTTATTTAGCTTTTTATATTCTTGGCTTTAATTGATTAGTTGGAGACTCTTGAGTTATCAAACTCATCGTGATTGATAATTGTTATTTTTGCTAATTGAATTGAATTCCGATAACTCTAGTCCTTTCTTAGGAGTTGGCTAGGACTTGAGAATCAAACTAATTAGTCCACTTGACTTTTCTTTGCTTTAGTAAAGGTTAACTAAGTGGGATTAAAACTCAATTCTCATCACCATCGATAAGGATAACTAGGATAGGACTTCCAAATTTTCATACCTTGCCAAGAGTTTTATTAGTTATTAATTTATTAATTCCTGCAATTTATTTCCCTTGTTCAAACCTTTTAAAACCCAAAAATACTGTTTTCCATAACTAATAATAAGAACACCTCCCTGCATTTCCTTGAGAAGACGACCCGAGGTTTAAATACTCGGTAATCAATTTTATTGGGTTTACTTAAGTGACAAACAAAACTTTTGTAAGGAAGGAATTCTTGTCGGTCTAGAAGCTATACTTACAACGAGAATTTATTTTTAGAAAATTCTAGATCGCAGGAGAGTTTCGCTCTTTAAATGCTCCTAGGGTCAAGCTCGGTTCATGGGGAGAGCTGAGCTTTAGTGTTGCTTGTGTGTTGCGCACCAAGCTTTCCCTGGCCGTGTCAAGCGCGCATCATGCTTCACGAAACAAGGGGAGTAGCGCTTAGCTCTTTGCACGAGCTGAGCTTCCTCCTTGTCCTTAGTGAGGTCCCAAGCTCGAACCATTGGGAGAGCGTTTGCTGGCTCCTTTTTCTTGGCAACAAAGTAGCGCTTCCTCCATTGTTTCCCTCACGCTACTGGTTCGAATCCCAGGGAATGCAAACAAGCCAATTTTGGCTTGTTTTCTTGCAAGGTAGCGCTTGCATCCTTCCCCCTTGTTCATGAGTTCGAATATTGGTGAGTGCACTAGCAAGCTTTTTTCTTTGGATTTTTCTTAGAATGCCCCCGATAAAGCTCTTGGCAAGAGCTGAGTTTTGAAACTTTGTCTTGCTCCCTCCTTTGCTTGTAGTACTCGGTTCTCTTGGAGAGCCTAGCTTTCCCTTGCTTGGCCTTGGCCCCTTGAAGTAGCGCTCCTTGTGAGAGCTCTAAGCTCTTGGCAAGAGCTTTAGGCTCTTGCTCCTTTGCTTTCTTGGCCTTGAATAAAGCTCTTGTGGAGAGTTTTGAGCTCTTGGTAAGAGCTCTATGACTTTTGCTCCATGATGTGCCACGCTTTCCTTGTTTGGCTACGCTTTCTAAGCCACGCTTTCTTGTTTTCTTTTTTTCTTCACCTACAAGTAATCAAAACAACCAATCAAAGTATCACCAAATTCACAAGGTTTAAAAATTCATTTAAAAATCAATTAATTTTAGCTTAAACCTCATGATTTAGTGTCAATTAAAGGATGGTTGATTGATTCAATAAAACCATGCAATTCCACTTCAAATTACTTACTTACAATGTAAGAAAGTGCATAAAATCTAATGAAACAAGTGAAAAATGCTTGCAAAGCTAGCATATGATGACTTGTCATCACAACACCAAACTTAAAACTTGCTTGTCCCCAAGCAAGCACTAATCATAAGAGAAAATGAAATAAAACAGAGAAGTATGCATGTTCTTATTTAGCAGGTAGTTGAACTTGGTTCATGGAGTTTTATGCAGACAATGGTAGCTCATTTATGAAGTGTTGTTACATAAGATATATTTCCTCAAAGGTTCACTAAGGTTGCTGCTATAATGCTTCACTTTTGCTTGTTCCCTTGCTCATTTTTCTTTCTTTATTTTGCTTGGAGAGCTTATTACTTATTGAAGGCTTAGTGGCAAATGTTGCAGCAGCCTTTGGCTTAGTTGTGCTCAACATTCCTTCACCACAAACACATGGCTCACCTTTTTCTTCCTAGGATCATTGATGCCCAGCATCTCTTTGGATAACTAAGTGTTTTGTAGCTAGGTTGCTCTTTATTGTGGACTTTCAGTTGGCAATCCCAAATAAGTTGATCTAAGTGGCCATGTTTTGAAATACTCCTCAAAACTTACTTATCCAAGCATATCCTGGTACAAAAACACCATAGGCATGTGTCCTAGGGTCCGAGCTATTGGTGTCTAGCCTTATTGTTTGTTTTCTTTGCCACTTTTGGCTTTTTCTTTTTCTTTTTGTTTTTGTTTTGATTCATTCTCAAGGGACTTTCATTAATTGAAAAGATTATAGCAGCAGACTAGCTCATGCTTCAAGGAACATGTCATTATGCAGCATTTATTTTATGAGCTAACAATTGGATCAAACACATACCACTACTAACTTTCATTCTAACTTCTGCAACATTGAACAATCACTTATCTAAATCAAATATCTCTCTTTTATTCAAACGGCAAGGAAACAAAACAAAATTCAAGCAAATGAAGGATGACAAGGATGATGCAGATAGCATTCTTTGGAAAATACTTCCACTTGTAACTAAATGAACACTTTAGCCAGACATAAAGGAATCCCTGAATTAAAATATTTCACAACAACAAGGATCAAGTGTACATACAACCTGTTGGGTTGCAGCTTTTCATTCTTCCTTCTGTTGTGTCCCTTTTGAGTCATAATGCAGATTATTTTCAAATGTTGGCCATTTTTCCTGTATGGTTCTTAAAAGTTGCTTGCTTCTCAAGACCTTAAGCAAACGGTTAGTATGCATGAATTGAGCACGGCTTTCAAACTTATTTTGGTGTGGGAACACCAAACTTAATACCTTGCCAATGTCTCTGATGCAACAGGTTAACCCTTTATGAATTCTTTTATCTTGTCTAAAGGTTATAAAACTAAAGACTAGAGAACAGCAGTTTGATTAAATGGTTCATCTAATTACTTGAAGCTCGTATTATGCAGAAGGTGAGAATATGTTTTATGATGAGATTTTGGTGGAATACCAAACTTAGAGTCCTTCATTCTCCCGTAGATTGTTTTGGTGTGCAACACCAAACTTAGCTTCTTGCAATATAGATAAAACTCAATTAACCTTTTTATTGAAATAACTATGAAAAGAAAATTACCTCAGGTTGGGTTGCCTCCCAACAAGCGCTCTTTTATTGTCACTAGCTTGACATCCCTCATTCTTTGATCAATTCAGGTTCTGAACCTCCTTTTCTTTGTCCCATTGGCCTCCCAAGTAATGCTTTGCCCTGTGACCATTTGCTGTGAAGTGACTCTTTGTTGCTTCATCTAATAGTTCAAGGCTTCCATAAGGAAAAACCTTTGTCACCAAATATGGACCAGTCCACTTTGATTTGAGCTTGCCAGGGAAGATCTTGAGTCTTCAGTTATATAGCAGTACTTGCTGTCCTGGTTTGAACTCCTTCTTTGAGATCTTCTTGTCATGCCACATCTTAGCTCTTTCCTTGTATATCTTAGCACTTTCATAAGCTTCTAGCCTAAACTCATCCAACTCATTTAGTTGTAGCAGCCTCTTCTCCCCTGCTGCTTGAGAATCAAGGTTGAGGAGTTTAGTGGCCCAAAAAACTTTATGTTCAAGCTCTACAGGGAGGTGACAAGATTTTTCATATAACAGCTGAAAATGGGACTTCCCAATAGGAGTTTTGAATGCTGTCCTGTTTGTCCAGAGTGCATCCTCAAGCTTCCTGGCCCAATCTTTCCTGGTTGTTCCCACAGCCTTCTCCCAAATCCTCTTCAACTCCCTATTTGCAAGCTCTGCTTGGCCATTGGTTTGTGGGTGATATGGTGTGGCTGCTTTATGCATTACCCCATATTTGTGAAAGAGTTTCTCCATCTACTTGTTACAAAAATGACCACCACCATCACTTACAAGTCCCTTAGGTACTCCATATCTAATGAAAATATGCTTCTTTAGGAATTGAAGAACAATTTGTGCATCACATGTGGTTGTGGCTATTGCTTCCACCCACTTTGAGACATATTCCACTGCTACCAAAATGTATTTGAAGGAGTAAGAAGGAGGGAAGGGCCCCATGAAATCTATGCCCCAAAGATCAAATAGCTCCACTTCAAGAATGAAATTTTGAGGCATTTTATTCCTTCTTGTCAATCTTCCAGCCCTTTGGCATTCATTACACTGGTGAACAAACTCCCTGTCATCCTTGAAGATTGTTGGCCAGTAAAATCCACTCTGCAGTATTTTAGCAGCTGTTCTCTCTGGTCCAAAGTGTCCACCATATGTTGAACCATGAGAATGCCACAATATATCTTTCATTTCATTTTCAAGGACACACTTCCTAATCATTCCATCAGAGCATCTCTTGAATAAAAAAGGTTCGTCCCACAAGAACTTCCTTGCTTCATTGAGTAGCTTCTTCACTTGTTGCTTGGAGAATTCTTAATGTATCTTCCTTCCCACTTTGTAATTTGCTATGTCAGCAAACCAAGGTGCTTGTTGAACTAGGAAAAGGTGCTCATCAGGGAAATTCTAATTTACTTGTTGTGGTCTATCTTGATTGGCTTCTTGTGGCACTCTTGATAAATGATCTGCTACTTGATTTTCACTCCCCTTCCTATCTCTCGCTTCAATATCAAATTCTTGTAGCAGCAGCACCCACCTAATAAGCCTTGGCTTTGAATCCCGTTTAGACATTAAATACTTGAGAGCAGCATGGTCAGTATATACTATAACTTTTGAACTAATCAAGTATTGCCTAAACTTATCAAATGCATATACAATTGCCAAAAGCTCTTTCTCAGTGGTGGTATAATTTTTCTGTGTTTCATTTAACACCTTGCTGGAATAATATATGACATGGTGCAACTTGTCTTTCTTTTGCCCCAGCACAGCACCAATAGCACGGTCACTTGCATCACACATAAGTTCAAAAGGTAAGTTCCAATCAGGGGGTGTGATAATTGGTGTTGTAATGAGTTTTCTCTTTAAAGTTTCAAAAGCATGTTTGCAGTTTTCATCAAAGATTAAGGGGTATCAATCATTAGTAAATTACTCAACGGTTTTGCTATTTTTGAAAAATATTTGATGAACCTCCTGTAAAAGCCAGCATGGCCAAGAAAACTCCTTACTGCTTTCACATTAACAGGTATAGGAAGTTTTTCAATAATTTCTATTTTAACTTTATCAACTTCTATACCTTTGCATGACACTTTATGCCCAAGAACTATTCCTTCAGGAACCATAAAATGGCATTTCTCCCAATTCAATACCAGGTTAGTTTCTTAGCATCTTTTCAAGACAAGAGTTAAATGATGCAAGCAAGTGTTAAATGAATTGCCAAAGACAGAAAAATCATCCATGAAGACTTCTAAAATTTTTTCCACCATATCAGAAAAAATGGAAAGCATACACCTTTGAAAGGTGGCTGGGGCATTGCATAGCCCAAAGGGCATCCTCTTGTAAGCAAAAACTCCAAATGGACATGTGAAGGAAGTCTTCTCTTGGTCCTTGGGATCCACCACTATTTGATTGTACCCACAGTATCTATCTAGGAAGCAGTAGTAAGCATGGCCTGCCAATCTCTCCAACATTTGATCAATGAAGGGCAGAGGGAAGTGATCTTTCCTTGTAGCATCATTCAGTCTCCTATAATCTATACACGTTCTCTACCCAGTCACTGTCCTAGTGGGGATCAACTCATTCTTCTCATTGGTGATGACTGTCATTCCTCCCTTTTTTGGTACAACTTGAACCGAGCTCACCCATGAGCTGTCAGAGATGGGAAAAATTATCCCAGCATTCCATAGCTTCATGAATTCTTTTTGAACTATCTCCTTCATGGCTGGGTTGAGCCTTCTTTGGGGTTGAACTACAGGCTTTGATTCTTCTTCCAACAGAATTTTATGCATACAAATGGCTGGGCTAATGCCTTTGATATCCTCAATTGTCCAACCCAAGGCTGTTTTGTGAGCTTTCAACACTTCAATCAACCTTGTTTCTTCTTCCATATTCAAGGATGAGTTAATGATCACTGGCAAGGCCTCTTCCTCTCCAAGGAACACGTATTTGAGGTGAGGGGGAAGGGGCTTCAACTCCTGTTTTCGCTTTTCCTTCTCCTTTTCTTCAATGGAGATTTCTACCACTTCCTCTTCTTGTTCCTCCTCCACTTCTTCTTCCTGTTGCTCATGACAAGTGGCTTCTAACATTTTCTCTACCAGACTTTCTATCATATTCACCTTCATGTAGTTCTCTTGCTCAGGGGGATGTTGCATTGATTTAAAGACATTGATGACCATTTGCTCATTGTGCAACATGAAGATCATCTCTCCCTTTTCTACATCAATAATGGCTCTAGCTGTGGCTAGAAATAGCCTTCCCAAGATGATTGAATTATTTCCTTCCTCTTCTGTATCCAAAATTACAAAGTCTGCAGGGAAGATAAACTCTCCAACCTTCACTAATAGATTTTCTACAATGCCATTGGGTGTCTTGATTGATCTGTCAGCCATCACCAAAGACATCCTGGTAGGTTTGAGTTCTTCTATGGCAAGCTTTCTCATCATTGATAAAGGCATCAGATTAATACTAGCACCAAGGTCACAGAGAGCTTTGTCTAAGGTCATCTTGCCTATGGTACATGAAACTATAAAACTCCCTGGATCTTTAAGCTTTGGTGGGATACCCCCCTTGAATCACGGCACTACATTCTTCAATGAGAAGCACTGTTTTTTTCTCTTGCCAGCTTCTCTTTTTGTTGATAAGCTCCTTCAAAAGCTTTGAATATAGGGGCATTTGCTCTAATGCCTTAGCCAGGGGGATGTTGATCTCTAATTTCTTGAAGACTTCAAGGAATTTAGGGAAGTGTTGGTCCTTAGTCTCCTTGTTGAAACTTTGGGGATATGGTAATGGAGGTGTGAAGTTCACTCTCTGCCTTTGTTCCTTGGTTGGTTCTTCCATTCTTCCTTCCCTTTTCTTGAGATTTGTGGCTGGTCTTCCTTTTCTTTGAGCTTTTCTGAAGTTTGCTTACTTGCTGTCACTTCTTTGTTGCTGGCTTCCTCTTTTTCAGCTTTCTTCTTGTCATTTTCCTTTGGCTTCTTGGTTGCTCCTTCATCTTTCGCCAAAATCTTTCCACTCCTTAGCTGTATAGCTTTGCACTCTTCCTTAGGATTTGGAATGGTGTCCCTTGGGAGTGAGCTTGATGGCCTTTCAATCACAGATTGCTTGGAAAGTTATCCAATCTGCCTTTCTAAGTTCCTTATTGAAGCTTCCTGATTCTTGCTTGTTGTCTCTTGGTGCTTTAGCATATTTTCTATCAAACTCTCCAAATTGGAGATTCTTTGAGCATGTTATGGTGGATGTGGTTGGTTATGGGGTACTGAAGGTGGATGATATATATTTTGGTTAGTGGCTGGGTTATTGGATGGATAATAGCTAGAATGTGGGTAGTTCTTTTGGGGTTTTCAGTATGAATTGTGGTTGGTGGTTTGCTGGTTATTGTGGTTTGTGTAGGCTGTGTTTCTTGAGTTATTTTGGTTGGAATTTTTCTGCCAGGTTTCTTGGTTTTGAGTGTGGCTATCTCCCCATCTTAGGTTTGGGTGGTTCTTCCAAGAGGGGTTGTAAGTGTCACCATAAACCTCATTGTGTCCAGAACCTTGATTGTGCATGTAATTCACTTGTTCTTGCTGTTGATCTTCACAAGCTTCTTCACTTTGCCCCCATGTGGTTGATGGTTGGCTTGTATTTACTGCTGCAACTTGGAGGCTATCAATCCTCTTGGCCATTTGCTCAAATTATTGCTGAATTTACTGCTGCATCATTTTGTTTTGAGCTAGGATTGAGTCCGCTCCTTCCAACACCATGACACCCCTTCTTTGGATTGGTTGGCATTGTCTTTGATGAGCAAAGAAGTATTGATTGTTTGCCACCATCTCAATGAGGTTTTGGGCTTCCTATGCAGTCTTCATCAATTGTAATGAGCCTCCTGCTGAATGATCTAGTGCTTCTTGAGCCTTCAGAGTTAATCCTTCACAGAAGTTTTGAAGTATATCCCATTCATTGAATATTTCAGGGGGACACTTCCTAATCAGACACTTATATCTCTCCCATGCTTCATATAGAGATTCAGCATCCATTTGTGTGAAGGGTTGGACCTCTGTCTTAAGCCTAATAATCCTTTGAGGAGGATAGAACTTGGCTAAGAATTTATTCACCAAATCTTCCCAATTGTTGATGCTATCTCTTGGGAATGACTCTAACCATTGAGTGGCTTTGTCTCTGATGACAAGTCATCTTAGCCTAGTTTCACTAGCCTTTTTCTTTTGTTTTCAATAGAATTATGCACTTTCTTGAGCCATAAGCAAGCCAATTGGGTAGATTTTCATGTTTCCTTTGATTTAATCAACCATGTATGAATTCATGCTATTTCATGAGGTTTTATGCTATAATTGTCACATATTATGAAAGAATGAATATCTCATGATTTTGAGCATAGCTTTGATGTGTTTGGTTGATTAATGATAGGTGAAGAAAGCTTGGAGAAAGGTTGAAGCAAGAAGGAATGGCTAGGAGGAAGAGAGGACAAAAAGTTTGAGCAAAAGTTTGCCTTAAACTTTAGCTCAAACTTTTGGATTAATTGAAAACGAACCAGGGAGCGAAAAGCTGGAGCAAAAGTTAGCCTCAAACTTTTGTGCAAACTTTTGGGCAAAAAGCTGGAGCAAAAGTTAGCCTCAAACTTTTTGGCAAACTTTTGGCATCACAAATCAACACCCTGGAGAGCAAAAGTTTGCGCCAACGTTAGCCCCTAACTTTTTGGCTAACGTTGGCGCATGAAAAACACACCCTGGAGAGCAAAAGTTTGCGCCAACGTTAGCCTCTAACTTTTTGGCTAACGTTGGCGCCATGAGTGTGCAAGGGGAGGCCAACGTTGGAGCAAAAGTTTGACCCCTAACTTTTGCCCCAACGTTGGTATCAGGAAAGAAGGGTGGCTGATGTGAAAAGTTGGAGTAAAAGTTAGCCTCAAACTTTTACTCAAACTTTTACTCAAGCTTTCATGATTCCAAACCCGGTTCAATTCGGTTCTTTTCCAAACTCCAAGAGCAATCAACCAAGGCCTCTATCAACCCAATTCCATCAAGAGCAAAGGCCCAATTGAAGGCTTGAAGACCATTTAAAGAAAATGTATAAATAGCATAGGATTTAAGTTTTTAGGAGAGCTTCCCTTTTTAGTTTTCATAGAGAGCTTTCTTTTCGGTTTTGATTGGGTAGTTTGGTAGAGAGCTCACTTTTACATTCTAGCATTGTTGTTTTAATTCAAGAGAATTGGGGAGGAGAATTGATCTCTCTTCTTCCTTGTTCTTGCCCAGCACTCTTTAATTTTCTTGCTTCGGATCTTGGGTGGAGAATTGAAGAACTTCTGTTTCAATCTCACCTTAGGATCTTGTTTAATTCTCTGCTTAATTGAATTTCAGTTTCTGTTACTTGCTCTCTCATCTACTTTCTCTGCAATTTACATTTCCTTTGCAATTACTCTTGTTGGATCTAGGAAGGCATTGAGATCTAGACTTGGTTATCTAGTCTCTTGGGTCCTGAGATCTGAATTCCAATTTTACATCCTCTGTTTAATGCTTTTCAATTTCATTTACATTTCTGTTTTAAGATCCGGTTCAATTCAAGTCATCCTTTACTTCTCTGTTTGTTGCAATTTACTTTTCCTTTTTTAAATTCTGCAAATCCAATTCCCAATTCTCTTTACAATTCAAGCCATTTACATTTCTTGCACTTTAAGATTCTGCAATTTACATTTCTTGCATTCTAAGTTTCTTCCATTTAATTTCTTGTTCTTTAAGATTCAGCACCTTAAATTTCAGTTCTCTTTAATTTCATGCCAATTACCCATTCCCTTTACTTTCTATGCAATTTAAATTCTGCAAATCACAAATCTCTCAACCAAATCTTGATTCGCTTGACTAAATCAACCACTAAACTAAAATTTCTCAATCCTTCAATCCCTGTGGGATCGACCTCACTCCCGTGAGTTATTATTACTTGATGCAACCCGGTGCACTTGCCGGTTAGTTTTGGGTGTTTCGGAGAAATTCGTTTTTCCACAAAAATATCCCATCAAGTTTTTGGCGCCGTTGCCGGGGATTGATTAGATTGACAATGATTAATTGAGGTAGTGATCTAGATCTAGCATTTTTATTTTCTATTTCTCTAATTTTCAATTAACCCGCTAACTGTTTGAATTTTTGCTTAAGCTAACTAAAACATCATTCTAGCAGTAGATTGAAGTGTCACTGGTTTGTGTGTTTCTTATGTTCTGAGTGTATGTCAGGTACAAGAAGAACCACACCCACTTTTCATGAACAAGACGAAAGAACTCTCAGGAGGTTAAGAAGAGCTGAAAGAGGGAAAAATATTGTTGGAGAAGAGGAATCAGAAGAAGAATTCCAAGATATGGAGAAACATTCAACCAATCCACCTGGTGGAGCAGATAATAACAACAACAACCCACCCCAGAGGAGAGTTTTGGCCTCCTATACCTTTGCAAATGCTAGGCATTGTGGAAGCAGCATTCTCACCCCTAATGTCAATGCAAACAACTTTGAATTGAAGCCACAACTCATTACATTGGTCCAAAACAACTGCTCGTTTGGGGGAGGACCATTGGAGGACCCAAATCAACATCTATCTACCTTCTTAAGGATTTGTGACACTGTCAAGTCCAATGGCGTGAATCTTGAGACCTACAAGCTTCTGCTGTTCCCGTTCTCATTAAGGGACAAGGCTGCACAATGGCTTGAAACTTTTCCTCAAGGAAGCATCACTAGCTGGGATGATTTGGTGACTAAATTTCTAGCCAAATTCTATCCACCTCAAAGAGTTATCAGGCTGAAAACTGAGGTACAAACATTCACACAATTGGATGCTGAAAATCTGTATGAAGCATGGGAGAGATACAAGGCTCTGCTGAGGAAATGTCCACCAGAAATATTCACTGAGTGGGACAAGCTATAGAACTTCTATGAAGGACTCACTCTAAAGGCTCAAGAATCACTTGACCACTCAGCTGGAGGATCACTGCAACTGATGAAAATAGCAGAAGAAGCTCAAAATCTTATTGACATGGTGGCCAACAATCAATATTTCTTTGCTCACCAAAGAAATCGCCAACCATCATAAAGGAGAGGAGTAATGGAGCTAGAAGGAGTGGACTCAATCTTGGCTCAAAACAAGATGATGCAGCAGCAAATTCAACAACAATTTGAGCAAATGGCCAAGAGGATTGATAGCCTCCAAGTTGCAGCAGTTAACACAAGCCAACCATCATCCACATGGGGGCAAAATGAAGAAACTCAAGAAGAACAACAACAAGAGCAAGTACAGTATATGCACAACCAAGGACCAAATGAAGTGTATGGTGATACATACAATCCATCCTGGAAGAACAGGAAGATTCCAACAGAGGGGCTTTCCAAAGGTGACAAAGTGCAATTAATATATCAACAACTGGGAGCAAGCCGACAGACTGATGACTATTACAATATTAGCAACATACTCTCGTTGGAACATGCTGAAATTGAACACCAGAGAACAAAGAGGAGGATCACAGTCAGGGGAGACAAGTTGAGGCACTACAATCCTCAACCACCATAAAAGAAAGCCCCAATGTCAAGCTAGTGACAATAAAAGAGCGCTCTATGGGAGGCAACCCATGATTTAAGATTTATGTTATTTTAAATTCAATAAGCTATGATCATCTGAGCATGAAATTTGTTTTCATGGACTAACTCAATGAATGCATAAATTTTTTTTTCATATGCTAAGACTTCTAAAGTTTGGTGTGCCTTCAAGCACACCAAACCAGTGTTACAAACATTTTCACATTATATGCCTAGCATATGACCAAACACTAAGTTTGGTGTTTCTCTTCTCATGAAAATAAAAAAATCATGCATCAATGATCATACATTATCTCTTACTGAGACTTTTCAATTAAAAAGAAATCATATTCTGTGATGAAGGCATCAATTGTGATTTACTACTAGCATCTCACATTTACCCCTTAAGAAAGATACAAGTTTGGTGTTCACCAAACTTTGACGCACGGATTTAGGGACACAATTGATCCTTCATGAAAAAAAAAGAGAGAGAAAAAGGAAAATTATGATGAAAACATTTCTTATAAACATTTGACCAAGAATGACATTGGGATTTCAATTTCACTAGTTGGAGGAAGAAACACATATTTTCAACTATATGACCAAACATTAAGTTTGGTGTCCTCCAAGAAAAGTCACGGTTCAAATGGATATAAGGAATGGTGATTCATATAGTGTTAATGAAAAAAAAAAAGAGAAAAGCACCATTGCCACGGTTTGATATAGTTAATGAGTGTTGTCTTGTTGTGATGACTAGGTGGTCAAAGAACACTTTATGAAAGAGACAAGACAGAGAAAAGCATAGCATGAGGACAAAATCTCATCACATGCCTCAAAAAGAGAATCTGTCACTCCTTGAAATGATCACGGCAAAGACAATTGAAGAAGCAAGCTTTGTCTTCATTCATCCTTACATGCACACCTTTGATTCACATAGTATCCAATAGCATCCTAGCCCTTCATTGTTCATTTAAATAACATACCACTTCCAAGCCATGCATGTGACCGAACCCTTGCACTCCAACCATTTAAACTTCCCTTCATCATTTCTCATCATAACAAGCTCGGTCTCAAATTTCATCTTTCTCCAAACACACATCAAAATCTCTAACATTCTTCACACTCCCTTTAACCTCAAGAGTCTCAAACAACCAAGTGATCATGGCCTCTTCCTCAAGAACCAAACGAAGAAGAGGGAAAGATCCCATGGTGGAGGAAAGCACCCCTGAATATGACCGATGGAGATTCAAATCTCGGTACCATCAGATGCAAATTGAATGGATGAATGAGAAGAAGATATATCCAGAAATTCCACTCTTACTGCCGGATGATGGATGCCAAGAAATGAAGGACAAAATTCGAAAGAGGAGGTGGGAGGAACTCATATCACCAATCACCCGAATCAATGCTAATATCATAAGAGAGTTCTATGCTAATGTCTCAAGGCTTGACATGAGTGAGGCCCCAACATACAAGAGCTATGTGCGGGGAGTGGAAGTAGATTTTAGCTCGGATGTAATCAAGAAAGTCTTGGGACTAAAATCAGTCCGCTTTAGTGAACCGGGATACCACCAAAGGGTAAATGGTGATCCGGATTATGATGGGATTGCTAGAGATATTTGTATGGAGAACTCAGAGTGGGAAGGAGATGACAAGAATAAATACAAGTATTTGAAGAGAGTTAGCCTTACCCCGGAAGCAAAGGGATGGTATGAGCTGCTGAAAAGATCAATTCTGGGCACAGTAAACACCTCAGAAGTTAACAGGAATAGAGCTATTATGTTGCATTGCATAATTGTGGAGGAGAGGTAAAAGTTCATGAAATCCTAGCAAAAGACATTCAAAAGCTTGCTGAGAAGAACTCGGCCGGGTCTTGGTTATACTATCCAAGTACCATTTGGAGGTTGTGTGCAAAAGCTAAAGTGCCAATGGAAGAAGAGAATCCAATGTGGTTAAGCCAAGGCATGCCTATAACCATTGAAAGAATGATGATGGCTCCTGAAGCACATCAAGGCCAAAGACCACATGGAAGAAGGCAAAGAGAAGAACCAATGGAGGGAGAAGAATTACAAGAGGAAGAAGAGCCACAAGAGGAGGAGGAACAGCAGCACATTCCTCTACATAACAATCTGGACATGGCTCAAATGCAGGAAGCAATTGGAAGATTATCACAACAGTACATGAGAATTCAAGAAAGGCAAGAGGAATACCATTCACTATACATGAAAAACTAACAAGAACAAGAAGAACGGGAGATAAGAATGATGAACAAACAAAGTGAATTTGAGTCAAAATTCCTTGTGATGCAAGAAGAGCATGCTTTTCAATCTCATGAATCATTTGGAAAGTTGGAACAAATGCAAGCTGAAAATTTGAGGGCTCTCAAAGAGTTCACAACACTCCAAGATGCAAGATATGAAGTCCAAGCCGACTACAACATCAATAGTCAAATCAAGCTGAACTATATTGGAGAGCATCTGCACAACATGGATCCAGCTTTTCCAACTTTTGATGAATTCTTCAAAAGGAGAAGTGAGATAGAAGTAAGCAATGCAATGAAGCTTGAAGATAGAGTAGAGGAAGCGATGAATAGAGCTGGTTTCTAGCGGGATCAACAGACAACAGACATGGACACAGGGAACACCAGCAACCAGGTGTATGAAAGAAGAAAGAAAAAGCATGACAAATGAAAGGTGGACTTACTCCTTGTTCATCACTACAAAGAAAAAAAGCATGCATTGTGTCTGTTTTAAGTGGTCCTTGCATCTTTAAGTAGTTATCATAATTAATAATCTTTGCATCATGTTTGTTTCTCTTAGAATAAGTAAGCTAGTCTATGTGTGTGCTTGTATGTTTACTTTCACTGAACAAAACGCATGCTTTGTCCCCTGCATTTTCAATTCAATAAAAGAAATGTTTGAATGTGAAGTGAGATAGTTCTCTGTTAGATAGAAGTACAATAAAAGTAAGTGGTGGTATGTATGTGTGATTATATGATAGCTCACTTTTAGTGAATAAGAAAACTAGGATGTCTCCCTCTAAGTAGAAAGTGGCCCACTGTCTATGAATCTCAATCAAATAAAAATCCTTGGTTAGAAAGAAAAACAAAAAGAGAAAGAAAAAAAAGGGGAGAAAAAGAAATAGCCAAAGAGTGGCAGAACAAAAGAAAAACAAAAAGAAACAAAGCTGGACACCAATAGCTTGAACCTTAGAACATATGCCTGTGGTGTCTTTGTATTAGGATCTGCTTGGATTATTAAGCTCTTTGGAGTGCATCAACACTTGATGACTTGGGTTAACTAACCCGGGATCATCAGCTGAAAGTCCACTATCAAGAGCAACCTAACTACAAGGCATTTAGTAGCCCAAAGAGGTGTTGGGCATCAATGTTCTAAGAAGGAATGTGAGCCAAGTGTCTATAGTGAATAATGTGTCAAGTATAAAGAAAAGGAAATGAACTTGCTACACATGACACTCAAATAAAGCTTATGAACAAGATAATAGCCAAGGATAAAGGAATAATGAGAGGTCATAGCAGTGTGTTACTTGAAGCTTGAAGGAGGCTTTCTAGGCTTAAGAATCAATAAGAGGTGAGTGTGTACATATCCACATAAAACCCCATGAACTACCAATAACACTCTACTAGCATGAACATCCTCTTCCATTTCATTCTTTCTTCTCAATAAATCATTTCTTGCTTGGGGACAAGCAAGCTTTAAGTTTGGTGTTGTGATGACAAGTCATCTTAGCCTAGTTTCACTAGCCTTTTTCTTTTGTTTTCAATAGAATTATGCACTTTCTTGAGCCATAAGCAAGCCAATTGGGTAGCTTTCATGTTTCCTTTGATTTAATCAACCATGTATGAATTCATGCTATTTCATGAGGTTTTATGCTATAATTGTCACATATTATGAAAGAATGAATATCTCATGATTTTGAGCATAGCTTTGATGTGTTTGGTTGATTAATGATAGGTGAAGAAAGCTTGGAGAAAGGTTGAAGCAAGAAGGAATGGCTAGGAGGAAGAGAGGACAAAAAGTTTGAGCAAAAGTTTGCCTGAAACTTTAGCTCAAACTTTTGGATTAATTGAAAACGAACCAGGGAGCAAAAAGCTGGAGAAAAAGTTAGCCTCAAACTTTTGTGCAAACTTTTGGGAAAAAAGCTGGAGCAAAAGTTAGCCTCAAACTTTTTGGCAAACTTTTGGCATCACAAATCAACACCCTGGTGAGCAAAAGTTTGCGCCAACGTTAGCCCCTAACTTTTTGGCCAACGTTGGCGCATGAAAAACACACCCTGGAGAGCAAAAGTTTGCGCCAACGTTAGCCTCTAACTTTTTGGCTAACGTTGTCGCCATGAGTGTGCAAGGGGAGGCCAACGTTGGAGCAAAAGTTTGACCCCTAACTTTTGCCCCAACGTTGGTATCAGCAAAGAAGGGTGGCTGATGTGAAAAGTTGGAGTAAAAGTTAGTCTCAAACTTTTACTCAAACTTTTACTCAAGCTTTCATGATTCCAAACCCGATTCAATTCGGTTCTTTTCCAAACTCCAAGAGCAATCAACCAAGGCCTCTATCAACCCAATTCCATCAAGAGCAAATGCCCAATTGAAGGCTTGAAGACCATTTAAAGAAAATGTATAAATAGCATAGGATTTAAGTTTTTAGGAGAGCTTCCCTTTTTAGTTTTCATAGAGAGCTTTCTTTTCGGTTTTGATTGGGTAGTTTGGTAGAGAGCTCACTTTTACATTCTAGCATTGTTGTTTTAATTCAAGAGAATTGGGGAGGAGAATTGATCTCTCTTCTTCCTTGTTCTTGCCCAGCACTCTTTAATTTTCTTGCTTCGGATCTTGGGTGGAGAATTGAAGAACTTCTGTTTCAATCTCACCTTGGGATCTTGTTTAATTCTCTGCTTAATTGAATTTCAGTTTTTGTTACTTGCTCTCTCATCTACTTTCTTTGCAATTTACATTTCCTTTGCAATTACTCTTGTTGGATCTAGGAAGGCATTGAGATCTAGACTTGGTTATCTAGTCTCTTGGGTCCTGAGATCTGAATTCCAATTTTACATCCTCTGTTTAATGCTTTTCAATTTCATTTACATTTCTATTTTAAGATCCGGTTCAATTCAAGTCATCATTTACTTCTCTGTTTGTTGCAATTTACTTTTCCTTGTTTAAATTATGCAAATCGAATTCCCAATTCCCTTTACAATTCAAGCCATTTACATTTCTTGCACTTTAAGATTCTGCAATTTACATTTCTTGCATTCTAAGTTTCTGCCATTTAATTTCTTGTTCTTTAAGATTCAGCACCTTAAATTTCAGTTCTCTTTAATTTCATGCCAATTACCCATTCCCTTTACTTTCTATGCAATTTAAATTCTGCAAATCACAAATCTCTCAACCAAATCTTGATTCGCTTGACTAAATCAACCACTAAACTAAAATTGCTCAATCCTTCAATCCCTGTGGGATCGACCTCACTCCCGTGAGTTATTATTACTTGAGGCGACCCGGTGCACTTGAGGTTAGTTTTGGGTGTTTCGGAGAAATTCGTTTTTCCACAAAAATATCCCATCAGTCTCTGAGGAAGAAGGGGAACAGCAAGAGCTTGTAGATGTCAGGGTGCACTCCGTTGGTTTTGACAGTGTCACAAATCCTTAGAAACATGGATAAGTGTTAGTTAGGGTCTTCAAGTGGTCCTCATCCATAGGAGCAGTTGTTTTGAACCAAGGTGATGAGCTGTGGCTTCAGTTCAAAGTTGTTTGCATTAACATTTGGGGTAAGAATGCTACTCCCACAATGTCGTGGGTTAGCAAACGTGTAAGAGGCCAAAACTCTTCTCTGAGGTGTATTGTTGTTGTTGTTGGCTACTCCAGGTGGTGGATCCGTTGGATTTGTTTTGTGTTCCTCCATTTCCTGGAACTCTTTCTCTGATTCTTCCTCTCCAGCAACACTTTTCCCTCTTGCTTCCCTTCTTAATCTCCTGAGAGTTCTTTCATCTTGTTCACAAAAAGTGGGTATAGCTCTCCTTGTCTCTGACATACAAACGTAACACAAGAAACACAAAACCAGAAAACCAGTGAAACTTCACTCTATTGCTAGAGTGAGGTTTGGTTAGCTTAAGCAAAAATTTAAATAGTTAGTGTGTTAGTCTCCACCTTCCTTAATCATTGTCAATCTAATTAATCCCCGGCAACGGCGCCAAAAACTTGATGGGTTAGAAACGAATTCCAATACCTAAACTCACCGGCAAGTGTACCGAGTCACATCAAGTAATAATAACTCACATGAGTGAGGTCGATCCCACAGGGATTGAAGGATTGAGCAATTTTAGTTAGGTGGTTGATTTAGTCAAGCGAACAAGTATTGATTTGAGTGATTTGTTTCCAACAGAAGCTAAATTGCATGAAATATAAGGGGAGAGGGATGATTGACAGTAAATTAAAGAGCAAAGGAAATAAAGACGCTGAATCTTAAAGTGCAAGTAATATAAATGACAGAAACTTAAATTGCAAGAAATGTAAATGACAGAAGCTTAGAATGCAAGAAATGTAAATTGCTTGAATCATAAAAGGATTTGGGTGTTGGGATTGCAGAAATTAAACAAAAGAAAGTAAAATGGCAGTAAATAGAGAAGAAAAGGATGGATTAAATTGCAACAGATCTAAACAGAAAAGAGGAATTACTTGAGAAACCAAATAGAAAGCAAAACGTAGCTCAATTGCAATAGCTAAAGGGAAGTTGAAGATCTCAGGGGTGGAGGAGACTAGAAAACAAGTCTAGATCTCAAGTCCTTCCTTGATCCAACAAGATAATAATTGCAGAGAAGTAAAAGATAGATTGCAGAAGAAGTAGAAGATGAAAACAGTAAAGAGAATTTAAATCCAAACCACAATTCCTTGAATTATGCAGAAAAATAAACAGAGAGAGATCTCAAGGTGAGATTGAAACAGAACTTATTCAATTTTCCACCCAAGGTCCAAAACAAAGAGTAAAAAAAATGCAGAAGCAAGAACAAGGAAGTAGAGAGATCAATTCTCCTTCCCAATTCCCAAACCTCCAAAACTAGAAAATAAAATTAAAAATTCCAAAGTAAGCATAAAGGTCCTCTTTAACTCAGACTAACTTCTATTTATACACTTCCTATTTTTGGATTTTAGAATTTGGAGTGGGCTTTTAAATTTGGTGAAGAATTGAATTAAATTGGATTTTTAATTGAATTTTCAGCCCATGTGTTGCTCCCAGGGTCAAGCTCGGTTCATGGGGAGAGCTGAGCTTTGGTGTTGCTTGTTTGTTATGCACCTAGCTTTCCTTGGCCGTGTCAAGCACGTATCATGCTTCATGAAACAAGGGGAGTAGCGCTCAGCTCTTGGCAAGAGCTGAGCTTCCTCCTTGTCCTTAGTGAGGTCCCAAGCTCGAACCATTGGGAGAGCATTTGCTGGCTCCTTTTTCTTGGCAACAAAGTAGCGCTTCCTCCATTGTTTCCCTCACGCTCCCGGTTCGAATCGCAAACAAGCCAATTTTGGCTTATTTTCTTGCAAGGTAGCGCTTGCAATCTTCCCCCTTGTTCATAAGTTTGAATATTGGTGAGTGCACTAGCAAGATTTTTTCTTTGGATTTTTCTTAGAATGCCCCTGATAAAGCTCTTGGCAAGAGCTGAGTTTTGAAACTTTGCCTTGCTCCCTCCTTTGCTTTTAGCGCTCGGTACTCTTGGAGAACCTAGCTTTCCCTTGCTTGGCCTTGGCCCCTTGAAGTAGCGTTCCTTGTGAGAGCTCTAAGCTCTTGGCAAGAGCTTTAGGCTCTTGCTCCTTTGCTTTCTTGGCCTTGAATAAAGCTCTTGTGGAGAGCTTTGAGCTCTTGGTAAGAGCTCTACGACTCTTGCTCCATGATGTGCCACGCTTTCCTTGTTTGGCTACGCTTCCTAAGCCATGCTTTCTTGTTTTCTTTTTTTCTTCACCTACAAGTAATCAAAACAACCAATCAAAGTATCACCAAATTCACAAGGTTTAAAAATTCATTTAAAAATCAATTAATTTTAGCTTAAACCTCATGATTTAGTGTCAATTAAAGGATGGTTGATTGATTCAATAAAACCAGGCAATTCCACTCCAAATTACTTACTTACAATGCAAGGAAGTGCATAAAACCTAATGAATCAAGTGAAAATGCTTGCAAAGCTAGCATATGATGACTTGTCATCATTAAACAGCAGAACCTTCTGTCTTGGCTCAAAGATGCTAGATAACAGCTTTCTGTCATGCCACCTTTTTGCTTTCTCCTTGTAAATTTTAGCATTTTCGAAAGCATTGAGTCTGAACTCCTCCAGCTCATTCAACTGGAGTAATCTTTTCACTCCAGCTACCTTAGCATCAAGGTTTAGGAACCTGGTTGCCCAGTAGGCCTTGTGTTACAGTTCCACTGGCAGATGACACGCTTTTCCATACACAAGCTGGTATGGAGAGGTCCCTATAGGAGTCTTGAATGTGGTTCTGTATGCCCACAGAGCATCATCCAGACTTCTTGCCCAATCCCTTCTACGGGTACTTACAGTCCGTTCCAGGATTGATTTTAGTTCTCTATTTGAGACTTCAGCCTGCCCATTTGTCTGTGGATAATATGGAGTTGCCACTTTATGGTTAATTCCATATCGGATCAGAGCAGAGTCAAGCTGTTTATTGCAGAAATGAGTACCTCTATCACTGATCAGTACCCTAGGGACACCGAACCTGCTGAAGATATGCTTCTGGAGGAACTTCATCACTGTCCTAGTATCATTAGTGGGTGTTGCAATTACCTCTACCCATTTAGATACATAGTCTACTTCCACCAGAATATATAAGTGTTTGAATATGATGGTGGGAAATGCACCATGAAATCAATACCCCTTACATCAAACAACTCAATCTCTAAGATCCCTTGCTGAGGCATGGCATAACCGTGAGGCAGATTACCAGCTCTCTGGCAACTGTCACAGTTACGTACAAACTCTCGGGAGTCTCTATGGAGAGTAGGCCAGTAGAAGCCACATTGGAGAACCTTTGTGGCTGTTCACTCACCTTCGAAATGTCCTCCATATTGTGATCCATGGCAATGCCATAGGATTTTCTGTGCCTCTTCTCTAGGCACACATCAACGGATTATTTCGTCTGCACATCTCTTAAAGAGATATGGTTCATCCCACAAGTAGTACTTTACATCAGAAACCAATTTTTTTGTTTGCTTCCTGGTGCACGAAATTGTGATCATCAACAATGGCGCCAAAGGACTTGGAGCTCTCAAACGTGAATCACACTTTGTCACAATTCCGTACAACTAACCAGCAAGTGCACTGGGTCGTCCAAGTAATAAACCTTACGTGTGTAAGGGTCGATCCCACGGAGATTGTCGGCTTGAAGCAAGCTATGGTCATCTTGTAAACCTCAGTCAGGCGGATTCAAATGGTTATGGAGTTTAAGGTGATGAAAATAAACATAAAATAAAGATAGAGATACTTATGTAATTCATTAGTGGATTTCAGATAAGCGTATGAAGATGCTTTGTTCCCCTTGAACCTCTGCTTTCCTATTGCCTTCTTCCAATCATTCATATTCCTTTCCATGGCAAGCTTTATGTTGGGCATCACCGTTGTCAATGGCTATATCCCGTCCTCTCAGTGAAAATGGTTCTGATGCTCTTTCACAACATCGGCTAATCAGCTGTCGGTTCTCTATCATGTCGGAATAGGATCCATTGATCCTTTTGCGTCTGTCACACGCCTCACAATCGCGAGTTTGAAGTTCGTCACAGTCATCCCTTCCCAGATCCTACTCAGAATACCACAGACAAGGTTTAGACGTTCCGAATCTCAGGAATGGCCGCCAATAATTCTAGCCTATACCACGAAGGTTCCAATCTTAGATTAGAAACCCAAGAGATACGCATTCAAGCCATTGCTAGTAGAACAGACGTGGTTGTCAGGCACATGTTCATAGGTGAGAATGATGATGAGTGTCACGGATCATCACATTCATCAAGTCGAAGAACGAATGAATATCTTGGAGAAGAAATAGACTTGAGTTGAATAGAAAAACAATAGTACTTGTATTAATTCATGAAGAACAGCAGAGCTCCACACCTTAATCTATGATGTGTAGAAACTCTACCGTTGAAAATACATAAGAACAAGGTCTAGGTATGGCTGAGAGGCCAGCCCCCAAATGTGAAAAGGTCTATCAAAGTATGAGTAAAAGATAGATGTTGTGAAAATACAATGGCAAAACGTCCTATTTATAGAAAACTAGTAGCCTAGGATTTACAGAAATCAGTAATTAATGCAGAAATCTTCTTCTGGGCCCACTTGGTGTGTGCTTGGGCTGAGCATTGAAGCTTCCATGTGTAGAGACTTTTCTTGGAGTTAAACGCCAGCTTTTGTGCCTGTTTGGGCGTTTAACTCCAGCTTTTGTGCCAATCTTGGAGTTAAACGCCAGAATTCTTGAGCTGACTTGGAACGCCCTTTTGGACCATCAAATCTCGGAAAAAGTATAGACTCTTATATATTGCTGGAAAGCCCAGGATGTCTACTTTTCAACGCAATTGAGAACGCGCCAATTGGGCTTCTGTAGCTATAGAAAATCCTCTTTGAGTGCAGGGAGGTCAGAATCCAACAGCATCTGCAGACACTAATGATCATGTAATAAAGACACAAACATAAATAAATATAAAGCACAATTTTCGAAAAACAGAAAATAAAGAACAAGGAAATTAAAGAACGGGTCCACCTTAGTGATGGCGGCTTGTTCTTCCTCTTGAAGATCTTATGGAGTGCTTGAGCTCCTCAATGTCTCTTCCTTGCCTTTGTTGCTCCTCTCTCATGGTTCTTTGATCTTCTCTAATTTCATGGAGGAGGATGGACTGCTCTTGGTGCTCCACCCTTAGTTGTCCCATGTTGGAACTCAATTCTCCTAGGGAGGTGTTGATTTGGTCCCAATAGTTTTGTGGAGGAAGATGAATCCCTTGAGGTATCTCAGGGATTTCATGATGAGGAATTTCCTCATGCTCTTGATGAGGTTCTCTTGTTTTCTCCATCCTTTTCTTAGTGATGGGTTTGTCCTCATCAATGAGAACGTCTCCCTCTATGTCAATTCCAACCGAATTGCAAAGGTGACAAATGAGATGAGGGAAGGCTAACCTTGCCATAGTAGAGGACTTGTCCGCCACCTTGTAGAGTTCTTGGGATATAACCTCATGAACTTCCACTTCCTCTCCAATCATGATGCTATGTATCATGATAGCCCGGTCTATAGTAGCTTCGGACTGGTTGCTAGTTGGAATGATTGAGCGTTGGATGAACTCCAACCATCCCCTAGCCACGGGCTTGAGGTCATGCCTTCTTAGTTGAACCGGCTTCCCTCTTGAATCTCTCTTCCATTGAGCGCACTCTTCACATATGTCCATGAGGACTTGGTCCAACCTTTGATCAAAGTTGACCCTTCTAGTGTAGGGGTGTGCATCTCCTTGCATCATGGGCAAGTTGAATGCCAACTTTACATTTTCCGGACTAAAATCTAAGTAATTCCCCCGAACCATTGTAAGCCAATTTTTAGGGTTCGGGTTCACACTTTGATCGTGGTTCTTGGTGATCCATGCATTGGCATAGAACTCTTGAACCATTAAGATTCTGACTTGTTGAATGGGGTTGGTGAGAACTTCCCAACCTCTTCTTCGGATCTCATGTCGGATCTCCGGATACTCATTCTTTTCGAGTTTGAAAGGGAACTCGGGAATCACTTTTTTCTTGGCCACAACTTCATAGAAGTGGTCTTGATGTACCCTTGAGAGGAATCTCTCCATCTCCCATGACTCGGAGGTGGAAGCTTTTGCCTTCTCTTTCCTCTTTCTAGAGGTTTCTCCGGCCTTTGGTGCCATAAATGGATATGGAAAAACAAAAAGCTTTAGCTTTTACCACACCAAACTTAGAAGGTTGCTCATCCTCGAGCAAAAGAAGAAAGAAGAGAGTAGAAGAAGAAGAAATAAAGGAGATGGAGTGGGCTTTGTGTTTCTGCCAAGGGGGAGAAGTGGTGTTTACGTTGTGTGAAAATGAGAGAGTGAAGATGGGTTTATATAGGAGTGAGAGGGGTGTGTATGGTTCGGCCATTATGGGTGGGTTTGGGAGGGAAAGTGATTTGAATTTGGATGGTGAGGTAGATGGGGTTTTATGAAGGATGGATGTGAATGGTGAAGAGAATGGTGGGATTTGATAGGTGAATGGGTTTTTGGGGAAGAGGTATTGAGGTGGTTGGTGAATGGGTGAAGAAGAGAGAGAGAGGTGGGGTAGGTGGGGATCCTGTGGGGTCCACAGATCCTGAGGTGTCAAGGATTTCTCATCCCTGCACCAAGTGGCGTGCAAAACACCCCTTTCTGCCAATCCTGGCGTTAAACGCCAGGCTGCTGCCCATTTCTGGCGTTTAACGCCAGCTTCTTGCCCATTCCTGGCGTTAAACGCCAGTCTGGTGCCCTTTTCTGGCGTTAAACGCCCAGAATGGTGCCAGACTGGGCGTTTAACGCCCATTCTGCTACCTCTACTGGCGTTTAAATGCCAGTAACTATCTCCTCCAGGGTGTTCTGTTTTTCATTCTGTTTTTCACTTTGTTTTTGCTTTTTCAATTATTTTTGTGACTTCACATGATCATCAACCTACAGAAAATATAAAATAACAACAGAAAATAGAAATTTAACATAGATAATTAAAGATTGGGTTGCCTCCCAACAAGCGCTTCTTTAATGTCAATAGCTTGACAGTGGGCTCTCATGGAGCCTCACAGATGTTCAGAGCAATGTTGGATCCTCCCAACACCAAACTTAGAGTTTGATTGTGGGGGTTCAACACCAAACTTAAAGTTTGGTTGTGGCTCCTAACACCAAACTTAGAGTTTGACTGTGGGGGCTCTATTTGACTCTGTATTGAGAGAAGCTTTTCATGCTTCCTCTCCATGGTTACAGAGGGATATCCTTGAGCTTTAAACATAAGGGAGTCTTCATTCACTTGAATGATCAATTCTCCTCTGTCAACATCAATCACAGCCTTTGCTGTGGCTAGGAAGGGTCTGCCAAGGATGATGGATTCATCCATACACTTCCCAGTCTCTAGGATTATGAAATTAGCAGGGATGTAATGGTCTTCAACCTTTACCAAGACATTCTCTACAAGTCCATAAGCCTGTTTCTTTGAATTGTCTGCCATCTCTAGTGAGATTCTTGCAGCTTGTACCTCAATGATCCCTAGCTTCTGCATTACAGAGAGAGGCATAAGGTTTATGCTTGACCCTAGGTCACATAGAGCCTTCTCAAAGGTCATGGTGCCTATGGTACAAGGGATTGAGAACTTTTCAGGGTCCTGTCTCTTTTGAGGTAATCTCTGCCTAGTCAAGTCATCCAGTTCTTTGATGAGTGATAAACCACTATTTTATGGTTTATCTTGTGCTCAATTGAGTGGATTTCATCAACTCTTTACCCACTTATTCATATTATTTGCATGGTTTTACATTTGCCTTCCTAATTATGCGCTTTGATTGAAAACATGCTTCTTTGATCTTATATTTGCTTATTATTAATCCTCTCTTATTACCATTAGATGCCTTGATATGTGTGTTAAGTGTTTTCAGATATTATAAGGCAGGAATGGCTTGGAGGATGGGAAGAAAGCATGCAAAAGTGGAAGGAATGCAAGAAGTTGGAGAAATTGCTAAGCTGTCCAGCCTGACCTCTCTGCACTCAAACGGCTATAACTTTAGCTACAGAGGTCCAAACGACGCGGTTCTAGTTGCGTTGGAAAGCTAACGTCTGGGGCTTCGATTTGATATATAATATGCTATAGTTCCCCTGACGCTAGATGACGCGACCGCGTGATCCATGCGGCCGCGTCGCAATGACAGAAATCCAGCGTGGCAAAATTCGAAACCAGCGAATTCTAGACTGTTTTTGACCCAGTTTGCGACCCAGAAAACACAGATTAGAGGCTATAAAGTGGGGGAATACATCCATGTATGAAAGAGGCTTTCATATTCACAATTTTAGGAGTAGATGTAGTTTTTAGAGAGAGAGGTTCTCTCCTCTCTCTTAGGATTAGGATTTAGGATTTCTCTTAGTTTTAGAGTAACTCTCAAATCCCAGGTTCAATGTTCTTTAATTTATATTCTCTTCTACTTTTATTCATTCTGTTACTTCAGCTGATTATTAGATGTTGCCAATTTGGTTTATGGATTCCTATGTTTAATTTGATTCAATACAATTCGAAGTATTTCAGTTTATGATTGTTTTATTATATTTAAGATTGCTTTTAAATTAGTTTAGATATTTTTCCTTTTGGTCTTGGTTAAGAAATCAGTAACTCAGGAGTTATCAAACTCAAACATGATTGATAATTGTTATCTTTGTTAATTAATTTGAACTTTAATAATCCCAATCTTTTTTTAGGAAATAAATAGGATTCGAAGATCAAATCAATTAATCCCTTGACCTTCCTTTATCTTAGTAAAGGTTAACAAAGTGGAATTAAGATTCAATTCTCATCATCATTGATAAGGATAACTAGGATAGGACCTCTAATTTCTAATACCTTGCCAAGAGTTTATTTTATTATTATTATTTTATTTTTCTTATCATTCAACATACTGCTCCCTAATTTCTAAAACCCCTAATTTACAAACTCATAACCAATAATAAGAACATACCTCCCTGCAATTCCTTGAGAAGACGACCCGAGGTTAAATACTCGGTTATCAATTTTAAAAGGGGTTTGTTACTTGTGACAACCAAAACGTTTGTACGAAGGGATTTTTGTTGGTTTAGAGACTATATCTACAACGCGACTGTTTTTATGATATTCTTATGTGGCAAAAATCCCAACGTCAAAATGGCGCCGTTGCCGGGGAATTGCAAACGTGTGCCTTATTATTGGTTATTGTAAATATTTGTTTTTTGATTTGTTTTTATTTTTATTTTTATTAAATTAAGAGGTTATTGATTTTTATTTTAAAATTTTTATCTTATCTTATCTTATTTCAAAAGTCAAATTTCAAAATTCAAATTTAAAAATTTTTTAAAAATTCAAATTTAAAAAAATTTTCAAATTTCAAATTTCAAAAATTTAAAATTCAAATTTCAAAATTTAATATTCAAATTCAAAATTTAAATAACCTTTTAATTTCAATTTGTTTTTATTTTTTTAATTTTTATTTACTACTATGAACTCTCACCCCTTTGGCTATGAGTCTGGTTACAATAATGTTGCAGAAAGAAGAAATTACAATGAGAAGAGGCATCAAGGTTGGAACAATCAAAGATGGGAGGAGCCACAAGGACTTGATCAATCCTCATGGCAACAACCACCTCCAATGGACTATCAACAACCACCAACATATGCCTATGAACCCTTTCCTCAACATAACTTTGAACCACCACACTCACAAGCCCCTTTCCGCCATTCACCTCCATATAACCCCAACCCTCAACCACCATACCAACCACCTTATGAGCCATATGAACCATATATAGAACCACCCCAATTCCAACCCAATTACTCCCATGAACCACCACTTCAATATTCACCATCTCCATATCTATCAATCCAAGAGCACCATGATCCTATTTATGAAAGCCGAGTGCATCAAGAGACAAAGGATCATTTCAAGGAAACAGTGGATCGATATCAGGCAACCACTCGACAAGTGAAGCAAGCATTAATTCAATGGGCTTCTAGGCGCTCAAATATACAAGGATCAGCCACAGCTCCATGTGGACAGTCTAGTGAAGAGTGTAGCATGAAGGAGATACCAGAAACCCCATTAGACAAGACAGAGAATGAATTCATACTAGAACAAGTAGAAGAAGCTGTCATTGTTCAAGAAGAAGAAGAAGTGGTTGAAGACTTAGGAGATGCAGAACCTCCATGGGAAAGTCAAGACATAGAGCCTCCTTCCAAGACGGTTGTAATTGATGCTGAGGAGGGTGTACAACCTCCAAAGCATATCATAGTTGAAGACTTGGAAGAGGTTGATCAAGAGATGGAGATTCAAGAAGAAGAAGCACAACCTCCTATGCCCTTGGAAAGCAATGAAGAGGAGATTAAATTGGAAGAGAGTTGCCAAGAGGAAGAGGTTGAAATTGAAGAAGCTTGCAAAGAGGTGGTAATTATCAGAGAAGAGCACAAGGGAGTGGAACTTGCAATTTCATTAAAAATACCTCCCCCTAAGTTGCCATCATCCTTCACAACATTCAATTGGGTAAAATTCATATCCCTTAGCTTTCTAATTCCACTTGAATATGGGCTACTGGAGACAGATGGTCAACTTAGAGCTCTTTGTGACATTAAGAGTAGGAGGAAGATGGCCAGTGGTAAGAATTGTCCTGCAAGGTTCATCATGGTTGGAAGCTTTAAGTTCAAACGCAAAGGTTGGTATAAAGCTCAACTGAATGGGTCTAGGAAGCTGTTTGGTCACTGCAGTGAGAATTCAGATCACCTTTCACCCGGCTGGAAAAATGCAGATCGAGACAAAAATGGGTGTAAAAGTAAAGTTTGGGATCCTGGAATCTGTTCTGGCATTTGTCACCCCGGGAGCCTAAGAATCTGTTTGAAGCTTCTTAAGGGCTTTACATGCTTAGTTTAAGACCCCGGAGGTTACTGGAGATACAAACATTGGTGGAGATTCCTAGATGAATACAAGCATAAGCCACCATAACAGGAAGCTCATCAAATGTCCAACTTAAGGACTCTAACTAAAAATTGTGATCTTTGTCTTGCTTAATTCTATATTTCCATGGTTTGATGTATGCATGCACTTATATGATTGAGGCATTTGTTTCACTGAGCTTACATACCCATATGGCCTTAACCCTTCATTATCCTTTGCAAACCAACTTTGAGCCTATTTTACCCCTTTGTTCTTTATTTTAGCACATCATTAACTCTAAGCGGAAAATAATAATGTCCTTGATTCGAATCCTTGGTTAGCTTAGACTAGTGAGAGTGCTCACGAATTAAGTGTGGGAAAAGTGGGTTTGGAAACATTTGGTTTGAGAATTGAGTATGTTAGAATTTTCTGAAAATGTGAAAGAATGTTGAGAATATGTTCATGCATTCAATACTTTAATCATATGCATTGAGAAAAAAAAAAGCGAGCACGCGACGCGATCGCATCAGCGACGCGTTCGCGTCGCAAGGAGATGGGAGACAATATTAATATGAATAGAGAGTTTCGCAGGAGCAGCGCTGGAGGCATGCCAATGGCACAAATCACCCCACGCGACCGCGTCGCTAACGCGACCGCGTCATATGGGAATAATGGCCTCCCACACGACCGCGTCACCTACGCGGCCGCGTGACCTAAAATCGGCGTAAAAAAGGTGCATGGCCGAAAGTTGTGCTGGAGTTGGGCTGGACTCGTGCTGGCAGCCCAAGCCCTCCCACGCGAACGCGTGCCCCACGCGTCCGCGTCATATTGGAAATAAGGCCACTCACGCGATCGCATGCCCCACGCGACCGCGTCACCCTGGATTTTGGCAATACTGAGTTTTGAACAGAGAGTTGTGCAACCGCAAGGCTGCACTCGCGCCACTAGCATAAATCAAGTCACGCGATCGCGTGCCCCACGCGTCCGCGTCACCCAACCTTATCGCGCACCACGCGACCGCGTCACCAGTGTCGCACAACCTATCCAGATTAGTGCCAATTTTTTTATCTTCTCTTTTCTAATCCTAATTTCTTCCTTCTCTCTCCTTTCTCACTTTCTTTTTTCTTCTCATCCTTTTTCCCTCTCATTTTATTTTACTTCATTTATTTGCATATTTCATTCATTGCATTATTTTCCTTGGTGTTGGAGTTTTATTTGGATAAGTGCCTTATTTTATTTGAGCACGTGGATACTCGGAGAAGAGATTTGACAATTGACATTTACTTATGGTTCTCATATACATTTGGATTACATTATTTTCATCCCTATTTTAACTTGCACACCCAATGTATTTGGGATTATCATTCACAATTGTCATCATTACACATGCTCTTTAATTTGGCACATTTATTACTTGATGCTTGAGCTATGCTTCTCATGCCTATTATTTGCATGTTCTTACCCTCTTACATCTAATTATTTTGAATTGCCCTTTTTAATCTTTATTGTTGTCTTCCCTACATGTTGTAGCTACCATGTAGATGGACTATCATCTTTCCTTTTGGCATTCCTTATCACTTGGAATTTCCTCCCTTCCGGTCTTAGTTTTCTATATTTCACACTCTTCCTTTTTCTTCTTCTTTAGGCATGGGTATCAAGAAAGGAAAAGAGAAGGCCACTGACAAGACACCAGCAAGGAAAGGAACCAAGAGATCTCCAACTAAGGCGCCTCCATCTACAAGCATCAGTTGGAGCAACCCGTCCACCTGCACATCTCAGCATGCACCGAGGACGGTGCAATCTTTAAGTGTGGGGAGGTCGATACCGATCTCCATGGGTAAGTTATTTCCTGACTCAACACCAAAAATTTTTATTTTATTTGTTTGTTCATTGTTGCATTTGCATGTTTGATTTGTTTGATTTTTTGCATATTTTACCACTTGGTTGAAGTAATATTTTCTTTTTCAAGAAACCTTTTAGAGCATTTCACTAATTTGAATAAAATTTAATATTACACTTGTTTGAAGAGATATTATACTGGAACATGGTTTAGAGCTTGAACACACAAATCCTATGAGATTTTGAGCCTATTTGAATTGGTTGCATTTTATCAACCAATATTTTATTTTTAGTGTGTATTTTTCTCTCTAAAATTTTGATCTTTGTCTTGCTTGATTCTATATTTCCATGGTTTGATATATGCATACACTTACATGATTGAGGCCTTTATTTCACTGAGCTTACATACCCATATGGCCTTACCTTTCATTATCCCTTGCAAACCAATTTTGAGCCTATTGTACCCCTTTGTTCTTTTTATTTAGCACATCATTAACTCTAAGCGGAAAATAATAATGTCCTTAATTTGAATCCTTAGTTAGCTTAGACTAGTGAGAGTGCTTATGATTTAAGTGTGGGAAATTGGGTTTAGAAATATTTGGTTTGAGAATTGAGTATGTTAGAATTTTCTAAAAATGTGAAAGAAATGTTTAGGACATGTTCATTCATTCAATAAATTAATCATATACATTGAGAAAAACAAAACAAAAAGAAAAAAATATATATAAAAAAAAGAGAAAAAGAAAAGAAAAAGAGCAAATAAGTAAGAGGGGACAAAATGCCCCAAAGTTAAGTGTTGAAAGTAATGCATATGTACTGTACTTGAAATTTGAATGCATGAATACATGGAAAACATGGTTAATGGACAGTTGGGTTTTTTGTATTATGATTACATGGATTGTTTAAGTCAGGTGGAAAGTTTAAGTTAATTAAGGATTCAGATTTTAGTCCACTTGGCCAAATACAATCCTACCTTGACCCTAACCCCATTACAACCCTTAAAAGACCTCTAGATATGTGTATCTTTGCATTAAATTTGTGTTGATTGTTAGATCGAACCTTAAAAACCTGAGTGATTAGAGTGTATACACTACCAGTAAGGGTTCGATGCTCAATTCCTTGTTCCCTGCTTTCATAAGCTATTTTCTTCTTACAAGTCTATTTGTGCTTCATTTTTATGATTTGAATTAGTGAAATCCAGTTCATATTTGTTCTTGAAATATTTGTTTATTTTTAACCAAGTAGGTAGAAACATCTTAGCATGTAGTTACATTCATAGGTTGCATTTCATACCATCCCTCTTCATCTTTATAGCTTCTCTTGAGCTTAGCATGAGGACATGCTAGTGTTTAAGTGTGGGGAGGTTGATAAACCACTATTTTATGGTTTATCTTGTGCTCAATTGAGTGAATTTCATCAACTCTTTACCCAGTTATTCATATTATTTGCATGGTTTTACATTTGTCTTCCTAATTATGCGCTTTGATTGAAAACATGCTTCTTTGAACTTATATTTGCTTATTATTAATCCTCTCTTATTACCATTAGATGCCTTGATATGTGTGTTAAGTGTTTTCAAATATTATAAGGCAGGAATGGCTTGGAGGATGGGAAGAAAGCATGCAAAAGTGGAAGAAATACAAGAAGTTGGAGAAATTGGTAAGCTGTCCAGCCTGACCTCTCTGCACTCAAACGACTATAACTTTAGCTACAGAGATCCAAACGACGCGGTTCCAGTTGCGTTCAAAGGCTAACGTCCGGGACTTCAATTTAATATATAATATGCTATAGTTCCCCTGACTTTAGGTGATGCGACCACGTGATCCATGCGGCCGCGTCGCAGTTACAGAAATCCAGCGTGGCAAAATTCGAAACCAGCGAATTCTGGACTGTTTTTGACCCAGTTTGCGGCCCAGAAAACACAGATTAGAGGCTATAAAGTGGGGGAATACATCCATTCATGAAAGAGGCTTTCATATTCACAATTTTAGGAATAGATGTAGTTTTTAGAGAGAGAGGTTCTCTCCTTTCTCTTAGGATTAGGATTTAGGATTTCTCTTAATTTTAGAGTAACTCTCAAATCCCAGGTTCAATGTTCTTTAATTTATATTCTCTTCTACTTTTATTCATTCTGTTACTTCAGCTGATTATTAGATGTTGCCAATTTGGTTTATGGATTCCTATGTTTAATTTGATTCAATACAATTCGAAGTATTTCAGTTTATGATTGTTTTATTCTATTTAAGATTGCTTTTAAATTAGTTTAGATATTTTTCCTTTTGGTCTTGGTTAAGAAATCAGTAACTCAGGAGTTATCAAACTCAAACATGATTGATAATTGTTATCTTTGTTAATTAATTTGAACTTCAATAATCCCAATCTTTTTTTAGGAAATAAATAGGATTCGAAGATCAAATCAATTAATCCCTTGACCTTCCTTTATCTTAGTAAAGGTTAACAAAGTGGAATTAAGATTCAATTCTCATCATCATTGATAAGGATAGCTAGGATAGGACCTCTAATTTCTAATACCTTGCCACGAGTTTATTTTATTATTATTATTTTATTTTTCTTATCATTCAACATACTGCTCCCTAATTTCTAAAACCGCTAATTTACAAACTCATAACCAATAATAAGAACATACCTCCCTGCAATTCCTTGAGAAGACGACCCGAGGTTAAATACTCGGTTATCAATTTTAAAAGAGGTTTGTTACTTATGACAACCAAAACGTTTGTACGAAGGGATTTTTGTTGGTTTAGAGACTATATCTACAACGCGACTGTTTTTATGATATTCTTTACTGGCAAAAATCCCAACTTCAATGAGCAATGGAGGTTCATCCTCCCAAGTCTCATTACCAAACAACTTGGCATTTAGCTTCATGATTGCTCCAAGGTACTTAGCAACTTGCTCTTCAGTAGCATCTTCATCCTCTTCAGAGGAAGAATACTCATCAGAGCTCATGAATGGCAAAAGTAAATTCAATGGAATCTCTATGGTCTCAGTGTGAGCCTCAGATTCCCATGGTTCCTCATTAGGGAACTCCTTGGAGGTCAGTGGACATCTATTGAGGTATTCCTCAGTGGAGATTACTGCCTCTTCCTCCTCTCCAGGTTCGTCCATGTGAGACGTGGTTATGGCCTTGCACTCACTTTTTGGATTCTCTTCTGTATTGCTAGGGAGAGTGCTAGGAGGGAGTTCAGTAATTTTCTTACTCAGCTAACCCAATTGTGCCTCCAAATTTCTAATGGAGGACCTTGTTTCAGTCATGAAACTTTGAGTAGTTTTGATTAGATCAGAGACTATTGTTGCTAAGTCAGAGTGGCTTTGCTTAGAATTCTCTGTCTGTTGCTGAGAAGATGATGGAAAAGGCATGCTATTGCTAAACCTGTTTCTTCCACCATTATTGTTGTTGAAACCTTGTTGAGGTCTCTGTTGATCCTTCCATGAGAGATTTGGATGATTTCTCCATGAAGGATTATAGGTGTTTCCATAGGGTTCTCTCATGTAATACACCTCTTCCATTGCTGGGTTCTCAGGATCATAAGCTTCTTCTTCAGAGGAAGCTTCTTTAGTACTGCCTGTTGCTGCTTGCATTCCAGACAGACTCTGAGAAATCATATTGACTTGCTGAGTCAATATTTTATTCTGAGCCAATATGGCATTCAGAGTATCAATCTCAAGAACTCCTTTCTTCTGAGTTGTCCCATTATTCACAGAATTCCTTTCAGAAGTGTACATGAATTGGTTATTTGCAACCATTTCAATGAGTTCTTGAGCTTCTGCAGGCGTCTTCTTCAGATGAAGAGATCCTCCAGTAGAGCTATCCAATGACATCTTGGATAGTTTAGACAGACCATCATAGAAGATTCCTATGATGCTCCATTCTGAAAGCATGTCAGTAGGGCACCTTCTGATCAATTGCTTGTATCTCTCCCAAGCTTCATAAAGGGATTCACCATCCTTCTATCTAAAGGTTTGGACTTTCACTCTAAGCTTACTCAATTTTTGAGGTGGAAAGAACTTTGCCAAGAAGGCATTGACTAGCTTTTCCCAAGAGTTCAGGCTTTCCTTAGGTTGTGAATCCAACCATGTTCTAGCTCTGTCTCTTACAGTAAAAGGAAAGAGCATAAGTCTGTAGACTTCAGGGTCAACCCCATTGCTCTTGACAGTGTCACAGATTTGCAGGAATTCAGCTAAGAACTGATGAGGATCTTCCAGTGGAAGTCCATGAAACTTGCAATTCTGTTGCATTAGAGAAACCAATTGAGGATTAAGCTCAAAGTTGTTTGCTCCAATGGCAGGGATTGAGATGCTTATCCCATAGAAATCAGGAGTAGGTGCAGTAAAGTCACCAAGCACCTTCCTTGCATTGTTGGCATTGTTGTTGTTTTCGGCTGCCATGGTTTCTTCTTCCTTGAAAAGATCTGTTAGGCCCTCTAAAGAGAATTATTCTTTAGCTTCTCTTAGCTTTCTCTTCAAAGTCCTTTCAGGTTCAGGATCAGCTTGAACAAGTATGCCTTTATCTTTATTCCTGCTCATATGAAAGAGAAGAGAACAAGAAAGTAGGGAATCCTCTATGTCACAGTATAGAGATTCCTTGAGGTGTCAGAGGAAAAGAAGAATAGAAGGAGGAGGTAGATGGGAGAATTCGAACTTACTAAAGAATTAGGGTTCGAATTGCATCTTGAGGAGGAGTGTTAGTCCCTTAAATAGAAGGATGTGAAAAGAGGGGAAGAATTTTCAAAAATAATTTAAAAAGATTTTGAAATAATTAAAAAGAAATTTGAAAATTTGATTGAGATTTTCGAAAACTAAGATTGGGAAAGAAATAAAGTGATTTTTGAAAAATATTTTGAAATTAGAAAAAGATATGATTGAAAAAAAAATTAATTTTGAAAAAGATGTGATTGAAAAGATATGTTTGAAAAGATATGATTGAAAATCAATTTAGAAAAAGAAAATTTTTAAAATTAAAGTTGATTACTTGACTATCAAGAAATTAAAAGATATGATTTCAAAATTTAAAATTTGATCCTTTCTTAATAGGCAAGTAACAACTTGAAAATTTTTGAAGTAAATCTTGAATTGAAGCAAGGATTTTTGAAAATAGTGAAAATAAATATAAAATAGAAAGAAATTGATTTTGAAAGAGATATGATTGAAAAGATATGATTTGAAAAAATTTGATCTTGAAAAATTATGAAAACTTGAAAAAATGTGAATTAAAAACAAAATCTTCCCTTTAGTGTCATCCTGGCATTAAACGCCCAGAATAGGCAACCATTCTGGGCGTTTAACGCCCAAAAATCTACCTTTTTGGGCGTTAAACGCCCAGCCAGGTTCCCTGGCTGGCGTTTAAACGCTAGTTTTCCTTCTTCACTGGGCGTTTTGAATGCCCAGCTTTTTCTGTTTGATTCCTCTGCTGAATGTTCTGAATCTTCAATTCTCTGTATTATTGACTTGAAAAGACATAGTTTTGAAAATATTTTTGAATTTTTGATGATGAGAAACAATAAAAAATGCAACTAAGATCAAATGAACAATGCATGCAAGGCACCAAACTAAAAAAAAAATTTTCATAAAAGAGACACTAACAAATTGAGAATGCATATGAGAAACAACAAAACATACAAAACAAGAGAATTTAAAGATCAGAGCAACGAAATCATCAAGAACAACTTGAAGATCAATGAAGAACATAATGCATATTTTCGAAAAATGCAAGAAGAATGCAATTGACACCAAACTTAAAAATTGATACTAGACTCAAACAAGAAACATAAAATATTTTTGGTTTTTATGGTTTTATAAATTTTTTTGTGATTTTTTAAAATTATATGGAAAAGAAAATAAAGGGATTCAAAACTTTCAATAAGAATTCCAGGAATCATGCAATGTTAGTCTAAAGCTTCAGTCTAAAAAGATTAGACATGTTTGGCCAAGCTTCAGTAGGACATTACATTCAGTAGCTAAATTGATGAGAATCAATCAGCTTTTGTGATGATAAGAACATCACCTTGAAACTCTAGAATTCATTCTTAAAAATTCTGAAAAGTACCTAATCTAAGCAACAAGATGAACCATCAGTTGTCCAAACTCGAACAATCCCCAGCAATGGCGCCAAAAACTTGGTGTTGTTGCCAGAAACAAATGCGAAATTATTGTTCGTTCATTCGTTCCTTCCCCGGCAACGGCGCCAAAAACTTGGCGCACGAAATTGTGATCATCAACAATGGTGCCAAAGGACTTAGAGCTCTCAAATATGAATCACACTTTGTCACAATTCCGCACAACTAACCAGCAAGTGCACTGGGTCGTCCAAGTAATAAACCTTACGTGAGTAAGGGTCGATCCCACGGAGATTGTCAGCTTGAAGCAAGCTATGGTCATCTTGTAAATCTCAGTCAGGCGGATTCAAATGGTTATGGAGTTTAAGGTGATGAAAATAAACATAAAATAAAGATAGAGATACTTATGTAATTCATTAGTGGATTTCAGATAAGCGTATGAAGATGCTTTGTTCCCCTTGAACCTCTGCTTTCCTATTGCCTTCTTCCAATCATTCATATTCCTTTCCATGGTAAGCTTTATGTTGGGCATCACCGTTGTCAATAGCTACATCCCGTCCTCTCAGTGAAAATGGTCCTGATGCTTTGTCACAACATCGGCTAATCAGCTGTCGGTTCTCGATCATGTCGGAATAGGATCCATTGATCCTTTTGCGTCTGTCACACGCCCCACAATCGCGAGTTTGAAGTTCGTCACAGTCATCCCTTCCCAGATCCTACTCAGAATACCACAGACAAGGTTTAGACGTTTCGGATCTCAGGAATGGCCACCAATAATTCTAGCCTATACCACGAAGGTTCCAATCTTAGATTAGAAACCCAAGAGATACGCATTCAAGCCATTGCTAGTAGAACAGAGGTGGTTGTCAGGCACATGTTCATAGGTGAGAATGATGATGAGTGTCACGGATCATCACATTCATCAATTTGAAGAACGAATGAATATCTTGGAGAAGAAATAGACTTGAGTTGAATAGAAAAACAATAGTACTTGTATTAATTCATGAAGAACAGCAGAGCTCCACACCTTAATCTATGGTGTGTAGAAACTCCACCGTTGAAAATACATAAGAACGAGGTCTTGGCATGGCCGAGAGGCCAGCCCCCAACCATGAAAAGGTCTATCAAAGTATGAGTAAAAGATAGATCTTGTGAAAATACAATGGCAAAAGGTCCTATTTATAGAAAACTAGTAGCCTAGGGTTTACAGAAATCAGTAATTAATGCAGAAATCTTCTTCCGGGCCCACTTGGTGTGTGCTTGGGCTGAGCATTGAAGCTTCCATGTGTCGAGACTTTTTTTGGAGTTAAACGCCAACTTTTGCGCCAGTTTGGGCGTTTAACTCCAGCTTTTGTGCCAGTTTTAGAGTTAAACGCCAGAATTCTTGAGCTGACTTGGAACGCCAGGATGTCTACTTTCCAACGCAATTGAGAGCGCGCCAATTGGGCCTCTGTAGCTCTAGAAAATCCACTTTGAGTGCAGGGAGGTTAGAATCCAACAGCATCTGCAGTCCTTTTTCAGCCTCTGAATCAGATTTTTGCTCAGGTCCCTCAATTTCAGCCAGAAAATACCTGAAATTACAGAAAAACATAGAAACTCAAAGTAAAGTCCAGAAGAGTGATTTTTATTTAAAAACTAGTAAAAACATGATAAAAACTAACTAAAATATACTAAAAATATACTAAAAAATGCCAAAAAGCATATAAATTATCCGCTCATCACTTCCTACTGTACTCTTTGCGTATGAATCTCACAGCTTTATAATTTGTAATGTCTGCAAACCATGTTACTTCCTGAATGGCAAAGAGTTGCTCATCCGGACAGGTTTCAGAGATCTCAGTAGGAGGGAGGGACGCTCCTGCTACTGGTTCTATCCGGGACAGTGATCAGCTACTTGGTTCTCGGTCCCTTTTTTGTCTCTTATTTCTATATCAAACTCTTGCAGAAGCAACACCCATCTTATGAGTCTGGGTTTTGAATCCTGCTTTGTGAGGAGATATTTAGAGCAGCATGGTTAGTGTACACAATCACTTTTGATCCTACTAAATAAGATCTGAACTTGTCAATGGCATAAACCACTCACTGCAAGCAACTCCTTTTCTGTGGTTGTGTAATTCTTCTGCGCGTCATTTAAAACACGGCTAGCATAATAAATGACATGCAAAAGCTTGTCATGCCTCTATCCCAATACTGCACCAATGGCATGGTCACTAGCATCACACATTAGTTCGAATGGTAATGTCCAGCCTGGTGTAGAAATGACTGGTGCTATGACCAGCTTAGCTTTAAGAGTCTCAAAGGCCTGCAGACACTCTGTGTCAAAGACAAATGGTGTATCAGCGGCTAGCAGATTTCAGAAGTTTTGCAATTTTTGAAAAATACTTTATAAACCTCCTATAGAATCTTGCATGCCCCAGAAAGCTTCTGATTGCCTTAACATTGGCAGGTGGTGCTAATTTTTTAGCTACCTCTACTTTAGCTTGATCCACCTCTATTTTCTTGTTCAAAATTCTGTGCCCAAGGACAATTCCTTCAGTCACCATAAAGTGACATTTCTCCCAGTTTAAAACCAGGTTAGTCTCTTGGCACCTTTTCAGAACAATTACTAGATGGTCAAGACAGGAGCTGAATGAGTCTCCAAATACTGAAAAGTCATCCATGAAGACTTCTAGAAATTTCTCTACCATATCAGAGAAGATAGAGAGCATGCACCTCTGAAAGGTTGCAGGTGCATTGCACAGACCAAATGGCATCCTTCTGTAGGCAAATACCCCAGATGGACATGTGAATGCTATTTTCTGTTGGTCTTGAGGATCTACTACAATTTGGTTATAACCTGAATAGCCATCCAAAAAGTAGTAGTATTCATAACCTGCTAGTCTCTCTAGCATCTGGTCTATGAATGGTAAAGGAAAATGATCCTTTCTGGTGGCTGTATTGAGCCTTCTGTAGTCAATACACATACGCCACCATGTAACTGTTCTTGTAGGAACCAGTTCATTCTTTTCATTATGAACCACTGTCATGCCTCCCTTCTTGGGGACAACTTGGACAGGGCTCACCCAGGGGCTATCAGAAATAGGATAAATAATCTCAGCCTCTAGTAACTTACTGACCTCTTTCTGCACTACCTCCTTCATGACTGGATTCAGGCGCCTCTGTGGTTGAACCACTGGCTTAGCATCATCCTCCAATAGGATCTTGTGCATGCATCTGGCTGTGCTAATGCCCTTAAGATCACTTATGGACCACCCAAGAGTTGTCTTATGTGTCCTTAGCACCTGAATTAGTGCTTTCTCTTCTTGTGGCTCTAAAGCAGAGCTTATGATTATCGGGAAAGTGTCATCTTCTCCCAGAAATGCATATTTCAGGGATGGTGGTAGTGGTTTGAACTCTGGTTTAGGAGGCTTCTCCTCTTCCTGAGGAGTCTTCAGAGGTTCTTCTGTTTTCTCTGGTTCCTCCAGATCAGGCTGAACATCTTTAAAAATGTCCTCTAGCTCTGATTCGAGACTCTCAGTCATATTGACCTCTTCCACCAGGGAGTCAATAATATGAACGCTCATGCAGTCTTTTGATGTGTCTGGATGCTGTATAGCTTTGACAGCATTCAACTTAAACTCATCCTCATTGACTCTCAGGGTCACCTCCCCTTTTTGAACATCAATGAGGGTTCGTCTAGTCGCTAGGAAAGGTCTTCCTAGAATGAGAATTACACTCTTGTGCTCCTCCATTTCCAGCACCACAAAGTCAGTGGAAAAGGCAAATGGCCCAACCTTGACAATCATGTCCTCAATTACGCCTGATGGAATTTTAATGGAACCATCAGCAAGTTGGAGGCATATCCGGGTTGGTTTAACTTCATCAGTCAAACCAAGCTTTTTAATAGTGGATGTAGGTATCAGGTTGATACTTGCCCTAAGATCACATAGAGCTGTCTTGGTACAAGCATCCTCTAATGTGCATGGTATCATAAAGCTTCTGGGATCTTTAAGCTTCTCTGGTATGCTTTTTAAAATGACTGTACTGCATTCTTCAGTGATAAAAACTTTTTTCAGTCTCTCTCTAATCCTTCTTATGACTTAAGATCTTTTTCATGAACTTAGCATAAGAGGGTATTTGCTTAAGTGCCTCTGTAAACGGAATCTTTATTTCAGGAGTCCTGAGATAGTCTGCAAAGCGGGTGAATTATCTATCATGTTCCGCTTAGCGGAGTTTCTGAGGATAAGGCATCTTGGCTTTATATTCTTCAACCATAATTGCTGCAGGTTTATTTCCTACAGAAGTGGTTGGAGAAGCCTGCTTAAGGGGGTTGTTATCAGCACTTGCAAGTGTCTGATCCCTCATTGGCATTTGAATGCCAGAATTAGGTGCTGTATGGGCGTTCAACGCCAGATTGCCACCCTTTTCTGGCGTTTGAACGCCACAATTGGCCATCCACTGGGCGTTCAATGCTAACTTTTCACACTTTTCTGGCATTTGAATGCTAGAATCATTCCTCTCTGGGCTCTTGCTATCCTCAGAGGGATTTTGGGTAGTGGTTTGGTTATTCTCTGTTAGTTGTTCCTTTCTTGGCTTTCTACTGCTTTGAGTTGAGACATTCAATGTCTTCCTGCTCCTCAAATGAACAGCTTAGCATTCTTTTGTTATCTGTTTAGATAACTGTTGCCTTGTCTGATTCAATTGTTCCTCCTTCTTCTTGTTAGCATCTTTGGTTTCTTGTAGCATCTCTTTGAATTCTGCTTACTATTTTGTTACAAAAAATAGTTACTGATTGAGTTCAGCAATTTATTCTAGAGGACTAAGTTCAGTGGATGCTGCCTCAGCTTCTTCTTTCATGGAGGTCTCACCACTTTAGTACATGTGCTGATTACTGGCAACTATATCAATGAGCTCTTGAGCCTCTTCAATTGTCTTTCTCATATGTATATAGATCCACGAGTAGAGTGGTTTAGAGACATCTGAGCCTTTTCTGTAAGCCCGTAGTAAAAGATGTCTAACTGCACCCATTCTGAAAATATTTCAGAGGGGCATTTCCTTAGCATCTCTCTGTACCTCCCCTAGGCATTATAAAGAGATTCATTATCCTCTTGTTTAAAGCCTTGGATGTCCAGCCTTAGTTGTGTCATCCTTTTTGGAGGGAAATATTGATTCAGAAATTTGTCTGACAACTGTTTCCATGTTCTTATGCTGGCTTTGGGTTGGTTGTTTAACCACCTCTTAGCTTGGTCTTTTACAGCAAATGGAAATAGCAATAATCTATAGACATCCTGATCGAGTTCCTTATCACGTACTGTGTTAGAAATCTATAAGAACTGTGCCAGAAACTCAGTAGGTTCTTCCTGTGGAAGACCGAAATACTGGCAATTTTGCTGCACCATGATAATGAGCTGAGAATTTAACTCAAAGTTGTTAGCTCTGATGGGGGGTATACAGATAGTACTCCCATATAAAGCAGTAGTGGGGTTAGCATATGACCCCAGAGTCCTTCTGGACTGTTCATTTCCACTTAAGTCCATGATGGAAAAAGGAAGATGATGTGGATTGTAAATAAAAAAAATTTCTCTTTTCTTTTTGAAATTCAAGAAATTAAAATAAAGTAAATAAAAAAATTTGATGCAAGTTTCGGAAATTAAGAAAAGAAAAATAAATAAAAGAAATTAGAAAACTAAATTAATTAATTAATTAAAAAGATTTAAAAAATTTTAGTGTGGATTTTCAAAAAAAATAAGGAGAGAGAAAATGGTTAGGAAGTTTTGAAAAAGATATGTCTTAAAATTAAAGATACTTGAAAATTAATACTTGTAAGAAACTAAATAAAAGAAAATATTTGAAAAAGATATGATTTTAAAATTTTAAAGATTGAAACTTTCTTAACAAGAAAACACCCAACTTAAAATTTTTCAATCAAAATAAAAAATAATAAAATAGGACAAGCAATTCAAAAATTATATTAAAAAAAGAAAAAGATTTTAAAAGAATTTATAAAATATTTTCGAAAAATATAAAAAGAAAATTGAAAAAGAATTTGTTTTGAAAAATATTTAAAAAGATAAATTTTTAAAATTGAAATTTTGACTTGACTAACAAGAAACAACCAAATTTTAATAATTTTGACTAAGTCAACCTAAGGAATTCGAAAATGATGAGTAAATAAAGGAAAAGATGTTTTTTTGAATTTAATGAGGAAAGAGAAAAACAATAAAATGACACCAAACTTAGAATTTTTATATCAAAATAAAGAAAACAAACAAGAAAATTTTGAATGTCAAGATGAACATCAAGAACACTTTGAAGATCAAGATGAACACTAAGAACAAATAAGGACACAAAAAACACCAAACTTAAAAAAATTTTATACTTTGGATACTAATAATTCGAAAATGTATAAGATAAACAACAAAAGACACCAAACAAGAAAATTTAAAGATCAAATAAAGAAAATTATCAAGAATAATTTGAAGATCAAGAAAGAACTAAGAACATGTAATTAAAAGTATGAAGAAAAATAAAAACATGGAATTCGAAAAATTGAAGGAAAATAAAAATATGCAATTGACACCAAACTTAAAACATGAAACTAAACTCAAACAGAAAACTCAATTATTAGTTTATTGGTTTTTATCTATTTATTAAAAGTTTTCGAAAAAAATCTAGAAAAAGAAAACAAGGATTTTAAAATTTTAACAAAAACAATAAAAAAACTCAAAGAAAAATTAAAGATTAATAAAGAAAAATAAGATTTTTGAAAGATTTTTGAAAAGAAAATAAAAGACTCAAATTTAGTGACTCTAAACAAAAAAAAAGATAAATTATTCCTAATCTAAGCAACAAGATGAACCGTTAGTTGTCCAAACTCGAACAATCCCTGGCAACGGCGCTAAAAACTTGGTGAACGAAATTGCAAAACACTTTATGTGACAATTCCGCACAACTAACCAGCAAGTGCACTGGGTCATCCAAGTAATACCTTACGAGAGTAAGGGTCGATCCCACGGATATTGCCGGCTTGAAGCAAGCTATGGTTATCCTGTAAATCTTAGTTAGAAGATTCAAATGATATGAATGATTTTGTTTATAAAAAGTAAATAACATAAAATGAATGATACTTGTGATTTAGTAATGAGGAACAGGTTGAGGTTCCGGAGATGCTTTGTCGTCTGAATCTCTGCTTTCCTACTGTCTTCTTCTCCAACCACACATGGCTTCTTCTATGGCCGGCTGTATGTTGGTAGATCACCGTTGTCAATGGCTACCATCCTTCCTCTCAGTGAAAATGGTCCAGGCACGGCTTCTGTATGGCTAATCATCTGTCGGATCTCTCGTCTCGGATGAAAAATACCAAGCACAACTACCGCACGGCTAATCATCTGTCGGTTCTCACTCGTGTCAGAATAAGACCTATCTGTCCTTTTGCACACTGTCACTACGCCCAACATTTGTGAGTTTGAAGCTCGTTTGTTCTAGCCTTCACCATGAAGGTTCTGATCTCATGGGTTTGAATGCTCTGTTGTCAGGAGATGCAAGTCAAACTCGTGGATTAGAAACCCAAGAGATACGCACTCAAGCTGTCGTCCAATGACTACGTTGAGCTCAGATAGAACGGGAGTGGTTGTCAAGCATGCGTTCATAAATTTGAGAATGATGATGAGTGTCACAGATCATCATATTCTTTATATTAAAGTACGAGTGAGTATCTTAGAATAGAATCAAGCATGATCGAATAGAAAACAATAGTAATTGCATTAATCCATTGAGACACAGCAGAGCTCCTCACCCCTACCTATGGGGTTTAGAGATTCATGCCGTAGAAGATACAATATGAAATGTAAAATGTCATCAGTTTCAAAATGAATCTCTAAAAGTAGTTTTTAAACTAAACTAGTAACTTAGGTTTACAGAAAATGAGTAACTAAGTGCATATAGTGCAGAAATCCACTTCCGGGGCCCACTTGGTGAGTGTTTGGGCTGAGCCTTGAAGCTTTCATGTGAATAGGCCATTCTTGGAGTTAAACGCCAGCTTGGGTGCTAGTTTGGGCGTTCAACTCCAGTTTTGGTGCTAGTTCCGGCGTTTTACGCCAGAAAAGGGTCTTTGGCTGGTGTTTAACGCCAGTTTGGGCCATCAAATCTCGGGCAAAGTATGGACTTTTATCCATTTCTGGAAAGCCCAAGATGTTAGCTTTCCAGCCCAATTGAGAACACGCCAATTGGACTTCTGTAGCTCTAGAAAAACGCATTTGAGTGCAGGGAGGTCAGAATCCAACAGCATCTGCAGTCCGTTCTCAGCCTCTAAATCAGATTTTTGCTCAGGTCCCTCAATTTCAACCAGAAAATACCTGAAATTACAAAAAAATACACAAACTCATAGTAAAGTCCAGAAATGTGATTTTTGCATAAAAAATAATAAAAATATAATAAAAAGTAACTAAAATATACTAAAAACTACCTAAAAACAATGCCAAAAGCATATAAATTATCCGCTCATCAGGCACCTCAAAAAGCCACCGCCAAAGCGCACCACGTGCCCAAGGCCAAACCTCTCCCCAATAAGGCGTGAAGCATCATTAAAATTGATGACCAAGAGAAAGACAACCCCGCGAGAGATTCTCATCATCGTGATTGCACGGAATTATCATTCTGAACCCCTTCTTCACCCTCCAGGTCATATAGTTCAGTTTGTCATACCTCTCATTGAATGACGAGGATGGGGCTTTCTCATGAGGAGACCACAAGAAGCCAATCTCTCGTGGGTTGTAGATTTCTACACCAATCACTTCTCACCTTCTCTTCAGACTGTCTTTATGCGCCGGAAGCAAGTTCCAGTTTCTGAGAAAGCTATTCAAGAAGTACTCTGAGTCCCACTGATAAACCACTATTTTAGAGTTTATCCTGTGCTTAATCTAGTGGATTTTACCCATTATTCTCACACATATTCATACAATTCGCATGTTTTACGTTTTCCTTCCTGATTTTGTGCTATGATTGAAAACATGCTTCTTTGGCCTTATATTTGCTAATATTAATCCTCTCTTAATACCATTCGATGCCGTGATATGTGTGTTAAGTGATTTCAGGGTTTATAGGGTAGGAATGGCTTAGAGGATGAAAAAGAAGCATGCAAAAGTGGAAGGAATACAAGAAGCTGAAGGAACTGCTAAAGTTGTCCAGCCTGACCTTTTCGCACTCCAATGGTCATAACTTGAGCTACAGAGGTCCAAATGAGGCAGTTCCAGTTGCGTTGGAAAGCGAACATCCGGGGCTTCACAACAATATATAATTTTTTTTAGCTGCCTCGAAGATTGGCAACACGCACGCGTGACCTGGCAAAAATCCAATCAACGCTCACGCATGGACGACGCTCATGCGTGATTTTGCCGCGTGCTGGACGTATCAGAAATTGCTGGGGGCGATTTCTGGGCTATTTTTAACCCAATTTTTGGCCCAGAAAATACAGATTAGAGGCTATAAAGTGGGAGAATCCATCCATTCATTAAAAAAAACTTTCATATTCACAATTTTAGGTTTTAGATGTAGTTTTAGAGAGAGAGAGGCTCTCTCCTCTCTCTTAGGTTTTAGGATTAGGATTTCTCTTAGTTTATGATTCATTCCTTCTCAATTCCAGGTTCAATATTTCTTTAATTTATGTTTCTCTTCTACTTTTATTTACTCTATTACTTTAGTTGCTCTATTTCACTTGCTAATTACTTATGTTGCCAAATTGGCTTATGAACTCTTCATGTTAGAATTGATTTTCTTATTTAATACAAATTGAGGTATTTCAGATTTATGATTGTTTTCTTCTATTTATGATATAAATAATTTAGATTTTTCCCCCTTTGCTTTGGTTGAGTAATTGGTGACACTAGAGTTATCAAACTCAGCTGTTGATTGAAAATTGGAATTTGCTGATTGATTTGGATTCGGCTAAAGCTAGTCTTTCCATAGGACTTGACTAGGACTTGAGGAATCAAATTAATTAGTCCACTTGACTTTCCTTTATTTGGTAAGTGTTAACTAAGTGCGAGCAATAAACAATTCTCATCACACCTGATAAGGATAACTAGGATGGGATTTCCAGTTCTTATACCTTGCACTGGTGTTCATGATAATTAAGCTACTTCCTTGCCAATTTATTTTCCTGTTCCCTATTTCAAAACCCAAAAATATACCTTTTTCCATAACCAATAATAAATCATACTTCCCTACAATTCCTTGAGAGATGACCCGAGGTTTAAATAATTCAGTTATAAATTTTATTGGGTTTTGTTACTTGTGACAACCAAAGTTTTTGTACGAAAGGATTCTTTGTTGGTTTAAAAGCTATACCTAGAACGTCATTATTTTTATAAAATTCTTTACTAGCAAAAGTCCGTTCGTCAAAATGGCGCCGTTGCCGTTGCCGTTCCCTGGAATGGCTCTTGACCATAGTAATTTGGTGGACCCCCTTGTAGTCACCAACAAGCCCCACCATATGCTTATGAACCACCTCCCCAACATACCTTTGGACCACCAAACTCACAAGCCCCTTTCCACCATTCACCACCATATGAACCACACCCAAAACTACCACCTCAATATTCACGATCTCCATATCCTTATAAAGAAGAACCACCTCCATATTTGAGCCCTCTCTCCCAACAAATGAACCCTTCTATCCACTCCAACCTCCATTGGATAACAACACACTCATCTCTAACATCATTGGTTTCACATCTACACTCCAAAATCTTATATCCCGCATGAACCAACCCTCTACCTCCAATATTCAACCCTCAATCTCTAGTGCGCTTCCTTTTTAACCACATAATGATCTTTCCATCCTATCACCATCCTCCATGGAAGAGCACCCACATCCATCAATCCAAGAGTAAGATGATCCCAATTATGCTATTGATATGGAACAAGAAAGAAGGAATCATCTTCGCGAATCCATACTTCATAAGAAGCTAGAGGAGGCCCTAAGGGTAGCGGTAGCAGAGACTCTTGAAGACGGATGAGTGATTGAAGAATTAGTGAAGGAAGACATCAAGGAGGAGTCTGATTTTGTATTAGAGCAAGTGGAGAAGCCCGAAATTATCAAAGAAAAGGAAGTGGTTGAAGACTTAGGAAATACAGAACCTCCATGGGAAAGTCCAGTCCTAGAGCCTCCTTCCAAGGTGTTTGATGTTGATGTTGAGGAGGGTGTACAACCTCCAAGGTAGATCATGGTTGAAGACTTTGCAGAGGTTGATCAAGAGATGGAGATCAAAGAGGAAGAAGCACAACCTCCCATACCCTTGGTAAGTCATGAAAAATAGTTTAAATTGGAAGAAAGCTACCAAGAGGAAGAGGTTGAAACTGAAGAAGCTCGCAAAGAGGTGTAAGTTGTCAAGCAAAAGCACAAGGGAATGGAGCTTGAAATCAACTTGCCAAAGCTTTTGGAGATCTCTCCTCCAAAGTCATTACCATCTAATACAACATTCAAGTGGGTAAAATTCTTATCCTTGACCTTTACTTTCACACTTGAATATGGTTTACTTGAGACAGATGGTCAACTTAGGGCTTTTTGTAGCTTTAAGAGTAAGAGGGAGATGGTTAGTGGTTGGCAACACAATCCTAGGTTCGTTGTGGTTGGGAGCTCAAAGTCTAAATACAAGGGTTGGTGTAGAGCTCGAATGAATGGGTCTAGGAAGCTGTTTGGATGCCTTAGTGAGAATTCGGATTGCTTACCACCAGGATGGAATCATGATGATCAACTTGAAGACGGGTGTAGAATCAAGATTTGGGATCCCGGCATACAAAAAGATCAACTTTGGGAGCTCAAAGCTTGTGAAGAACTCTATCTAGGCTTGGGAAATTTACATTGAATAGATAGAGCTTATTGGAAGTCCAAGCATTGGTGGCAATTTCAAGATGAGTTGAAGCACAAGCCACCATAACAAGGAGCTCACCAAATTTCCAACTTAAGGACTTTAACTAAAAGTGCTAGGTGGGAGACAACCCACCATGGTATATTCTTTCCTTTTTGTTCTTAGTTTTATTTTATTTTATTTATATTCGTGTTCATTCATAATTTCTGCATAGTTATCTGTATTCTGCATTTTGCATTCTGCATTAAAAAAAGGGGATCGACGCGCAAGCGTCACCGACGCGAACGCGTCGTATGTGTCTGCACAACCAGACAAAGAGTTGCGCGAGAGACGCACGGGAGGGGTGCATGAAGCACAAGCCACCCCACGCGTACGCGTCCCCTACAGAAAGTTCAACCCACACGTAAGCATCAGCGACGCGTACGCGTGGGGATGAAAATCGGCGTAAAGAGCACCTGAACAGAGAGTTATGCTGCCCTTGCGATGGAACTGTGCTAGAGGAACAAAAATCATTCCACGTGAAAGCATCCCTGATGCGTGCGCGTCATTTCGCTTTCAGACCACTCACGCATACGCGTAGGCGACGCTTACGTGTCAAACGGCCAACTCAGTGTCCACGCGTACGCGTGATGCACGCGTACGCGTCGCGCCCCGTTTCTAAATTCTTACTTCTTTCTTCCATCCTTTCTACTTCTTTCTTCCCTCTTTCTTACTTTCTTCTTCTTCATCTTTTTAACCTCTCATCCCTCTTCACTTTATCCTATTTTATTTAATTTATTTGCATACTTTCATTCATTGCATTTTAATTTTGTGCATATTTTTATTTTCTTTTCTAAATTTATTATTTTTCCATTGGTATTAAATTTTCTTCTTCAACTGTTGCATCTTTTCTTGAATTATTCTGGTGCTTCATGACTTGTTTTACTATGACTGGGTATTATTCTTCATAAGTCAATGCTACTCCTTCATGATGCTTATATTATCTTGCATTGACATGAACTTACACTATCTTGCATTACCCACACTCTCTCCCCCATTGTTGCAACTTTTGCACCACTGGTTTGCCATGTGCTTCTATTATTTTCTCACTTACATGTTGTAGCTACCGTCTAATTGAGACCCTCATTATTTGGCAATGACCCACCCAGACTTTATTTATTTTCTTATCTTTATTTCTGGGTTACTTTTTCTTCTTTTTCCTCTTCTTTTAGGCTGGTCACCGAGAAAGGGAAAGAGAAACTTCTATATGGGGCAACAGATAAGTCCATCTGTACAATCTCTAGAGAAAAACATCAGTTGTAACAATCCGTCCACCTGCACATCTCAGGATGCACCGAGGACGGTGCAATCTATAAGTATGGGGAGGTCGATACCGATTTCCATGGGTTAGTTATTTCCTTCTCAACACCAATGTTTAAATTTTCTTTGTTAAATGAGTTGTTGCATTTGCATGTTTATTTTATTTTTGTGCATATTTTACCACTTGATTGAAGTAATATTTTCTTTTTCAAGAAACTTTTTATAGCAGTTCACTAATTTGAATTAAACTTTTTGAAAAGCTTGTTTGAAGAAATTTTAATTTGGAACAGGGTTTTAGAGGTCGAACACACAAAACCAGTGAGATTTTGAGCCTACTTGATTGGTTGCATCTTATCAACCAACATTTTATTTTTTGGTGTGTGTTGTTCTCTCTAAAATTGTGATCTTTGTCCTGCTTGATTTTATATTTCCATTGTTTGATGTATGCATGCACTTATATGATTGAGGCCTTTGTTTCACTGAGCTTACATACCCATATGGCCTTACCCTTTCACTATCCCTTGCAAACCAATTTTGAGCCTATTATACCCCTTTGTTCTTTACTTTAGCTCATCACTAACTCTAAGCAAAAAATAATAATGTCCTTAATTTGAATCCTTGGTTAGCTTAGACTAGTGAGAGTGATCATGAATTAAGTGTGGGGAAGTTGGGTTTGGAAACGTTTGGTTTTGGAAATTTAGTATGTTATATATCTTTATGAAAATGTGAAAGAAATATTTAGGACATGATTCATGCATCCAATAATTTAATCATATGCATTGAGAAAAACAAAATAAAAAGAAAAAAAAAATATATATATATATAATAAATAAAGGAGAAAAAGAAAAGAAAAAGAGTAAATAATAAAAGGGGACAAAAAGCCCCAAAGTGAATGGTGAAAGCAATGCATATGAGTTGTACTCAAATTTGGATGCATGAATATGTGGAAAACATAATTAATGGGTAGTTAGGCTTTATATTATGATTACATGGACTGTCCTAAGTTAGCTGAGAAGTTTAGGTTAATTAAGGATTCAGATTTTAGTCCACTTAACCAAATACAATCCTACCTTGACCCTAACCCCATTACAACCCTTAAAATACCTCTTGATTTGTGTATTTGTGCATCAAATTAGTGTTGATTGGAAGAAGAAGAGAAAGCCTTAGAAAGCAAGATTAGTAGAGAATTTAGAGATCGAACCTTAAACACCTGAGCGATTAGAGTGCATACACTTCCAGTGAGGGTTCGATGCTCGATTCTTTGTTCCCGGCTTTCACGAGCTATTTTCTTTTGCAAGTCTATTTGTACTTCATTTTTATGATTTGAATTAGTGAAATCCAGTTCATATTTGTTCTTCAAAGATTTATTTACTTTTCGCCAAGTAGGTAGAAGTATTTTTACATTTAGTTGCATTCATATAGATAGGTTGCATTTCATAAGTTTTACCATTCCTCTTCACTCTTTTAGTTCTCTTGAGCTTAGCATGAGGACATGCTAATGTTTAAGTGTAGGGACGTTGATAAAATACTATTTTAGGGTTTATCCTGTGCTTAATCTAGTGGATTTTACCCATTATTCTCACACTTATTCATACAATTTGCATGTTTTACGTTTTCCTTCCTGATTTTGTGCTATGATTGAAAATATGCTTCTTTGGCCTTATATTTGCTAATATTAATCCTCTTTTATTACCATTTGATGCCGTGATATGTGTGTTAAGTGATTTCAGGGTTTATAGGGTAGGAATGGCTTAGAGGATGAAAAGGAAGCATGCAAAAGTGGAAGGAATACAAGAAGCTGAAGGAACTGCTAAAGCTGTCCAGCCTGACCTCTTCGCACTCAAACGGTCATAACTTGAGCTACAGAGGTCCAAATGAGGCGATTCTAGTTGCTTTGGAAAGCGAACATCCGGGGCTTCACAACGATATATAATTTTTTATAGCTGCCCCAAATATAGGTGACGTGCATGCGTGGATCACGCGCACGCGTGACTTTGCCACGTGCTGGACGTATCAGAAATCGCTGGGGGCAATTTCTGGGCTATTTTTAACCCAGTTTTTGGCCCAGAAAATAGAGATTAGAGGCTATAAAGTGGGAGAATCCATCCATTCATAAAAAATAACTTTCATATTCACAATTTTAGATTTTAGATGTAGTTTTAGAGAGAGAGAGGCTCTCTCCTCTCTCTTAGGTTTTAAGATTAGGATTTCTCTTAGTTTATGATTCATTCCTTCTCAATTCCAGGTTCAATGTTCCTTTAATTTATGTTTCTCTTCTACTTTTATTTACTCTATTACTTTAGTTGCTCTATTACACTTGCTAATTACTTATGTTGCCAAATTGGCTTATGAACTCTTCATGTTAGAATTGATTTTCTTATTTAATACAAATTGAGGTATTTCATATTTATGATTGCTTTCTTCTATTTATGATATAAATAATTTATATTTTCCCCCTTTGCTTTGGTTGAGTAATTGGTGACACTTGAGTTATCAAACTCAGCTGTTGATTGAAAATTGGAATTTGCTGATTGATTTGGATTTCTCTAAAGCTAGTCATTCCATAGGAGTTGACTAGGACTTGAGGAATCAAATTAATTAGTCCACTTGACTTTCCTTTATTTAGTAAGGGTTAACTAAGTGCGAGCAATAAACAATTCTCATCACACCTGATAAGGATAACTAGGATGGGATTTCCAGTTCTTATATCTTGCATTGGTGTTCATGATAATTAAGCTAATTCCTTGCCAATTTATTTTCCTGTTCCCTATTTCAAAAACCCAAAAATATACAATTTTCCATAACCAATAATAAATCATACTTCCCTGCAATTCCTTGAGAGATGACCCAAGGTTTAAATACTTCGGTATAAATTTTATTGGGTTTTGTTACCTGTGACAACCAAAGTTTTTGTACGAAAGGATTCTTTGTTGGTTTAGAAGCTATACCTACAACATGATTATTTTTATAAAATTCTTTATTAGCAAAAGTCCGTTCGTCACCCACCCGTACCGGATGAGGTAGATGGTTACCAAGAGGCCCTTCACCAGCGTGATGAGTTCAATTCTGCTTTTGATTGGGACGCTGTCCACCGGGTTATTGACGAACCGAATACATTTTGGACCCGAAGGCACCTCAGGCCTCGACCTAAGGGCATTCTTGTGCGTTATCTGACTGTAGAGGCTCGAGCATGGACCCAAATCTTCTCTCATTACGTGTTTCCCAGCACTCACAAGACCTTGATCACCGTGGACCTAGCCTTGCTTGTTTGGTGTATACTCACAGAGCGGCCGGTTAACATTGCTCGCCTCTTCCACCAAGCCATGGGTCGTGTTCATGCCAAGGGTAACCTGCCTTTCCCAGCCTTGGTGACGGAGTTAGTTGCTACTGCTAGTGTTTCCCAGGAGACTAAGGATCGGAAAGCAATGATTCTGGTAGAGGGCGACGTCGTCCTAACCGGAAAATAACTCAAGCCTCTGGCGGAACACAAAACCCTTGATATAGCTATCCCCTCGGTTATCCCTACCACTTCTTCTACATCAAGGATCTTCCCACCAACGGCTTGAAGACCTCCACAAGAAGATAGATAGATATGAACGGCGGAACCAACGCCAGTATGCTTACATAAAGAAGCTTTTGAGTTGTGTGACTCCTTCTATGGAGGAGCCGGAGATCTCCACATCCACCTCGTATTTAAGTGAAGAGGGCACTCATGAACGGGATAGTGGAACTTCCAAACCCGACCACCCCTTACACCTTGATAGTAGCACGGAGGACCGTGCTAATTCTTAAGTGTGGGGAGGTCGTTCGACCGATCTCCGTGGGTAATAATCTCCTCTTTTCAAAATTTATGGACTTTAGTTCTCTTTTGTTTTGTTAATTAGGACATCTTTCATGTTTAGTTAGTTTTTCTTGTTAGGACTACTTCGTTAGAGTGATGACTTCTTTTACAAGAAACTGTATTTTCAGGGTACCCCTACCAATTTTGAAAATTTTTTTTCTTAAGATAACTTGCTTGAAGAATGTATTTTGGAACATGGTGTTTGAGCTGAGAACACAAGCGTGTGAGTTTTGAGCCTTATTGTGTGGTTATATCTTCTAACTTCTTATTCCCACTCTTGTGAGCATTACTCTCTCTATGATTGCAATCTTTACTTTGTCTGATTCTATATATCCATTATTTTGTGAATGGATGCTTTTACATGATTGAAGCCATCATTTCAATAGTCACTTTTCCCAAACAGCCTTAACCCTTTTATCTACCGTTGCTAACCAGTTTTGAGCCCATGATAAACCTTTTTCTTCTTAAATTGAGCACATCAACACCCCTAAGCGAAAAATAATGAACGCCCCTGAATTTGGAACCTTGATTAGCTTAGGCGAGTGAGAGTGTGTACCATTCAATTGGGAGGGTGCACTTGGGAACTTGGGTATATGTAAAGTTATGTCTTTGTATTTGTAATTGAAAATTTTGGGAATTAGGAACATACTCATGCATTGAATGATTGAACCATATGCATTGGAATTTTTGCACATGAAACCCCAAAAAGGGGACAAAAAAAGAGAAAAGAAAGAGAAGGGAAAAAAAAAATATATATATATATATATATATATATATATATGAGAATGAAGAAAAAGGAATGTAAAGAAAAAGAAATAGAAAAATAAAGGAAACAAAAATATGGAAAAAGAAAGCAATAAAATGGGGACAAAAATGCCCCAAGGTAAAGTAACAATAACAATACATATGGAATGTGAATTAAAGAGAATGCATGAGTATATGAAAAAGTGGAAACCATGGGTAGCTAGGTATTGTATTAGAATTATATAGGTTGTTTTATGTGTTTGGTGAGATCTTAGGTTAATCAAGGATTCAAATGTCAAGCTCACTTAACCATATACATCCCTACCTTTACCCTAGCCCCATTATAACTTATGAACAAGACCTCATGATACTTATATGCATGAATTGAGTAATTGTTGATTGTTAGATGAATGACAAATCTTGGAAAGCATGATTAAGGGAGGATTGAGTGACAAACCCTATACACTTGAGCGAATAGAGGGGATACACTTCCGGTGAGGGTTCGATGCTCAACTCCTCGTTCCTAGCTTTCACAAGCATTCATCTCGCAAGTTATATGCACTTCATTTTGATTTTCAAATTGGTAGGATTCTTGGACTACATGTCACCTTAGCCCTATATGCTCATATGCGCTCTTGGAGGATGGATTTACCCTTGACCAAGTAGATAGGTACCTTTACATTAGTTGCATGCATTTACATAGGTAATTCGCACTTCATGAACCCTTTCCTCCCATGGTCTTTGGTCTTTTTATTTTTAGCATGAGGACATGCTCGGTTTAAGTGTGGGGAGGTTTGATAAACTCCAAATTTATGGTTTATATTGTGTAGAATTTAGGGGGTTTTGTCAATATTTTCCACACTTATTCACAAGAATTGCATGGTTTTGTGTTCTCTTCCTAATATTGCTTCATGATGGAAAACATGCTTCTTTTGCCTTAAAATTGCCATATTTTGATCCTCTTTTATTACCATTCGATGCCGTGATATGTTTGTTGAGTGATTTCAGAGTTTATAGGGCAAGAATGGCCTAGAAAAGAGAAAGAAAACATGCACAAGTGGAAGGAACATGAAGAATTGGATTTTGGGAAATCAGCTACGACGCGCACGCACACCTTACGCGCATGCGTGGGTGCAGGAAGCTGGGCATGGCATGCGAAGAGTGGCGCATCCGCGTGGATTGGCAAAATCTCCATCGACGCGCACGCGTGCTTGTCGCATACGCGTGACGAGCTGCACGTGACCTCATTAAAGAAATCATGCCTGGCGATTTCTGAGGCTGAACAGGCCCAAATTCAAGCTGGTTCTGGATGGAAAAGACCAGGAACTCTAGGGGGAAAGGGGGATCATCCATTACACACTTAGACATAAATTTTTGCTAGTTTTTGGTTTTTGTTCTTCTAGAGAGAGAAACCCTTATTCCTCTCTAGATCTAGTTTGATTTGATCTTCCCTTGTTGAATTCTGAATTAGGTTTTGTTGATTTCTAGTTTTGATTACTTAATTTGAATTTCCTAGTATAATTTGTTGAGATCTTGTGTTAGATTTATGTTTCCTTGTTATTTTCCATTTTTTATTCATCTTGTGAACCTTGTGGATCTTGAATTTTTAATGTTACATTGATGTTTTCTATGATTAATAGTGTTAATTGAGTAGTTTTATATTGATAATTGTTAGTGGGTACTTTCAATTTCCAATTTAGTTGCAATTTGAATATGTCTTTTGTTAATGCACCACATATGTTTGATGAAATGTTTCCTTTGATTATGGAGTAGTTCTCTTTACTCTTGGCTTAAGCTATGAGAATTGGATGACCTTGAGTCATTGGGTCTTATTAGATTGTTGATTGGAGAACCCTTGTGGTCAAGTTGACACCCATTGACACTAACCCACTACTAATATAATTAGTAGATTGGTTAGGACTTATGGGTTGAGATTGACCAAGCCACTTGACGTACCTCAAGCTTAGGAGTAGATATTACGTACTTAAGGCTCTTGGAGGTAGACTTAGTGAGTTTGGTTCCTCATAATTGGCAATTTACAGTTGTAGAAAAGGATGGTGACCCCAATTCCTATGCTTAGCCAAGAGTTCCTTTTATTATTCACATTTGAAAACCAAAAATCTCATTTGTTTAGTTCTCATTTTAGTTAATTGCTTAATTCTAGAGTAGAAGTAGATCATATGTTCTCTTGATTTAGTTACTTGATTTAGTTTCTTGCACTTTAAGATTTCTTGCTTGTCAAGTCTATTAGTTTAATTCCCTTATCATGACTTCCAGCCCCAGAAATCTAACCAATGTTGATGCACATGTTTACCCATTCCTTGTGAGACGACCCAATGTTTAAATACTTCGGTTACTTCTATTGGGGTTGAACTTTGTGACAACCAATACCTTAAAATTTGATTCGAGGATAATTTGTCGGTTGAGAGCTATACTTGCAACGTGAATATTTTATGAAATTCTTACCGACGATAGTCAACCTATCAACCCTCAACCGATCACATCCCTATCACCTTTTTCTCTTCCTAAAACCCTTTATCACTCCCGTCATTCAATTTCCACCAACCCTACCTACTTCAAATTCTAACCATTCTCACCCGTTCTTCCCCCCCCTCATAACCCAACCCTAACTATCTTACCCCTATAAATATCCCTTAATTCCTCTCATCATCCTCACACATACACCCTATTCTTCTTCCCTTATACACTCTGCACACTCTTCCCCTTCCTCATCACCCACTTGGCCAAAGGTTTCTATCTCTCCCTCCACTATATTTTTTCTTTTCTTTTTGTTCTTATTTGCTTGAGGATGAGAAAACCTCTTAAGTTTGATTTTGCAAAAGCTGTGCTTTTTGACTTCTACCACTCATAAGTATGGCACCCAAGGTTAGTGAAGCCTCAAGGAAGAGAAAGGGAAAGGCTCCCGCTTCTTCTTCTAAACTTTGGGAAAGGGAGAGATTCCTCACCAAGGCTCATCAAGACCACTTCTTTGAAGTGGTGACAAAGAAAAGGGTGATTTCCGATGTCCCCTTTAGGCTCAAAAAGAATTAGTACCCAGAAATCCAACAAGAAATCTGGAGAAGAGATTGGGAAGTACTAACCAATCCTATCCCGGAGGTTGGAAAACTATTGGTGCAAATTTTACACCAATGCTTGGTCACCAAAAAGCATGATACTAATGTGAACCCACAGCCCAAGAACTGGCGCACCATGGTGAGAGAGCGACTCCTGGATTTTAGCCCAGAAAGTGTAAGAGTTGTGCTCAAACTACCAAAATTGCTAGGAGACCCACACTTTTACACCAAAAGAGTCAACTCTGATCAGAGGTTGGAGCAAGTACTCATTGATATCTATGTGGAGGGAGCCCAATGGAGGCTAGGTGCACACAAAAAGCCCTACCAACTGATTAGGCTTGACCTCAAGCCTGTAGCTAGAGGATGGTTGGAGTTTATCCAACACTCCATCATCCCTACAAGTTACCGATCTAAGGTTACCATAGACCGAGCAATAATGATTTACTGTACTATGCTTAGGAATGAGGTGGAGGTACATAAGGTGATACCTCAAGAATTGTATAAGGTGGCAGAAAAGCCCTCCACCCAAGCGAGGATGGCGTTCCCACATCTCATCTGTCACCTATACAATTCAGCTGAAATTATCATAGACGGAGACACCCCCATAGAGGAGGACAAGCCCATCATGAAAAGAAGGATGGAGCATGTTAGAGAGCCTGCGCACACACCAGAATAAGAGCCTGTGCAGCAGCCTCAACCAGAGATCCCTGAGATGCCTCAAGGGATGTGTTTTCTTCTCCGTGAGTATTGGGATCAATTGCATATCTCAATAGGGGAGCTGAGCTCAAACGTGGAGCAATTGAGGGTGGAACACACTGATCACGCCACTACCCTCCATGAAATAAGAGAAGATCATAGAAGAATGATGGAGGAGCAACTGAGGTAATGCGTGAAATAGAATAGCTCAAACGCTCCATTGGACTCTCAAGAAGGAGTAGTAGCGACCGTCACTAAGGTTGTTGAGTCCCTTTATCACTCTCTGTTCTAATTCTGTTTTTAGTGTACTTTAATTTACTATCTGTTTTCCTTTCTAAGTTCATGATCACAAGTAGTCTTTTATCCTCTTCTAGTTTTATTTTCTGTTTTATTTTTGTTATAAGATATCCATTGTATCACCACCATGCTTAAAAGAAAAATTTATTTGAAAAAGAAACAGTGAGATGCTTGAGTTTTAAGTATATCATGAGTTATTCCAATTGTTTTGATGTGGTGTCTTTGCATTTATTTTTGAATGTATGACTTAACAGTGCATAACTGATATTGGAATTGAGAATATTGACTCTGAAGAGAACGATGGATTTAGAGAAATATTATTGACTCTCCGAAAAATAAAAAAAAACATTGATTCTTGAAGCAAAAAAAAGCAGCAGAAAAAGAAAGAGAATGCTCATAAAAGAAAATAAAAAAAGCAAGGATCTAAGACTTTGAGCATCAATGGTTAGGAGGGCTAAAAATCAGCCTAAAAAGCTCAAAAGAGTTGCTATCCCTAACTAAATGCTTGTGGTGTGAAGGTGTCAAGTGAAAAGCTTGAGACTAAGCAGTTAAAGTCATGATCCAAAACAAAAGAGTACGCTTAAGAACTCCGGGCACCATTGACTGGGAATTTAAGCAAAGCTAAATTCTAATCCAAAGGGTTCCCCTAGTTAAGTGCCTGTGGCATTTATATATTCGGTGGTAATACAGAAAAATAAAATGCTTAGAGTCACGGCAAGGCTCAAAAAGGTGCAAAGCACCAAAAGAAACTGTGTTCAAGAATCAAGAAAAACTAAACTAAGAGAATCAATAATATCATCCGGATTCCAGTTACAAGAGATGTCAATATTTCTGAACGTCAAAGGAAAGTGAGAAGCCAAAACTGTTCAGAAGTAAAAAGCTGTTAGCCCCACTCATCATTTGGAACTAAGCGTCATTGAAAAACTTTAAAACTTATTGTATCTTTCTCTTCTTTTAGTCCTACTTATTTTTGGTTGCTTGAGGACAAGCAACAGTTTACGTTTGGTGTTTTGATGAGTGGATATTTTATATATTTTTTTATGTTATTTTCTTAGTGTTTTCAGTATCTTTTGTTAAATTTTATTTTGTTTTAGTAGGTTTTATTGTAAAATTCATTTTTTGGATGCTACTTTGAGATTTTGTGTTTTTCTTATGATTTTAGGTTAATTTTGGGTGAATTTGACAAGTTTTAACAAAGTCTGATTCATAGGCAAGGAAAAGCATAGCAGATACTGTTAGAATCTAACCTCCGTGCATTCAAATGAGCATTTCAGGCGCTACCAAGGTTCAAATGACACGTTCTCAAAGACGTTGGAAAGCTAACTTCTATAACTTTCTAGCAATATATAATGATCTATACCTTTCTTTAGATTGGACTGCCCAAAACGGGCTTTGAATGCCCAAACTACACCCTGTGGGGCGTTCAACGCCCCAAGAGGACCAAGTCTGGCGTTCAATGCCCAAACCTGGCATCCAACGCCACAAGGGGTGAAAGGAAGCAGCATGGAAACTTCCTAGAGGGCACTTAACGCCCACTCCCTCAAGCTAGAAGCCAAGCTCAGCGCAAATACTCACCAAGTGGAAGTAGATTTTTGCATCATTTTACTTAGTTTACTTCATTTTTTTGTAATTCTTAATTATTAGTTTAGTTTAAATAGAAGAAAGATCACCCTTGTTTAGGGCTTTTTCAACCTTGTTTTAGAATCTTGGACTTTTAGCTTTTGGAAGGTATGAACTTTCTGTACAATATGAGCAACTAAACCTCCTAGGTTAAGGTTAGGAGCTTTGCTGATTCCTATGGATTAATACAAGTACTTTTCTATTTCAATGAGTGTCTAATTCTATTCTATGATGCATTGTCGTTCTTCATCCTTATGAATCTCAATTCTACATGAGTTCTTTATGAGTCCTGACCCGGATAGTATTGAGCTACAGCTTTAGGATGCATCATGGATTCAACAGAATTATCTGGATTAATCAGAGTATGTGACATATAACCTCGTTAGTTAGGGGAAATTGATTCCTGTAGCTTTAAAGGCTAGAACCATAAGAGCAGCAGTCTTTGATCTGGAGGATCCGACCTTGTCTATGGCGTTTTGAGTAGAATCAACAAAGGGATTGATTTGCAAGCGCTTCACCCTCTCCCAGATTGATCTAGTCCGTTCGGATGTTTGGTCTGGATATGAGGAGATTGATGACCACAACCCATGGCTTAATCACTTACAGCCTTGCCATTGAAGGACTTATTCATCATTAAAGTAGAGAGTGTGACGTGTTAACTCAGAAGAAGAAGCATCTCCGAAGCCTTAACTACTGCTAATTACTGTCTCTATGTTCGATTGTTGTTGCTTGTTTATGCGCCTACAACAATTAACAACTATCCTTCTATTCACCTAAATAAGATTTGCAGGATAACCACAGCTTGCTCAATCCAGCAATCCTCGTAGGATTCAAGGCTCACTCACCTGAGGTATTACTTAGACGACCCGGTGGACTTGCCGGTTCAGTTGTGGGAAATTCAAATTTCCCGCACCATGCACCAGTAAACACATCCCAATTTGCACAAAATTATTGACTGATCTGTCCCGGTCTCCCTCTTGATCTTCTCTATTGTATCCATCATCCATCTCCCAAAATATTTCACATTATAGACCGTAGGCAAAATTTGTAGGCTAGATCCGAACCACACCACTCTGGTCCATGGACACAACAATAAAGCATGTTCGATAGTTTCATCCGCTTGTTGGCATATGCTGTATGAGGGTGTTTTTGCTATCCTCTTTTGGTATAAGTTCGCATTCACAGGTAGCATTCCTTGCATTGCTTTCCATAAAAACATTTTTACATTTTATGGCTGATAAACCACTATTTTATGGTTTATCTTGTGCTCAATTGAGTGATTTTTATCAAGTCCTTGCACACTTATTCATACAAATTGCATGATTTTACAATTCCTTCCTAGTTTTGTTCCATAATTGAAAACTTGCTTCCTAAGCCTTTAAATTGTATATTTTTAATTTCCCTTTTTACCATTCGATGTTGTGATCTGTGCGTTAAGTATTTTTAGGCCTTATAAGGCAGGAATGGCTTAGAGGATGGAGAGGAAGCTTGCATAAATGAAAGGAGCACAAGAAATAAAGGAGACAACCAGTGAGAAGCGATGCACATGCAAGACTCACGCGTGCACGTGCATTGGAGTTCGCACGGCGACGTGTGCGCGTGCCTGACGCGTACGCGTGACAAGGAAAATCGCCAGACGACACGCACACGTGACTGATGCGTACGCGTGACATACACTACTTGCAGAAATTGCAGAAAATGCTGGAGGCAATTATGGGCCGAGTTTGGACCCAATTTTTGGCCCAGAAACACAGACTAGAGCCAGGGGACAAGCAAAGACTCAACACACATTCTCATTCGCATTGTTTTTAGTTTTTAGATTGGAATCTTAGAGAGAAATCACTCTTCCTCTAGGTTTTCTTCATATTCATAGATTTCTAGTTTTATATTTTTTGCTTCGGATATTGAGAAGAGTCACTACCTCCATTGAAGTTTCATTATTCTAGTTTGTTTTCTTATTCCTTTACTCTTTTAATTACTTATTGACCCTACTCAGATAAGTATGTTATGCTTTTGGGATTTATTAATGCAAAGAACTATTTTTACTTTTAATTAATTTTTAATTCCTATTTTATTTAATTTATCATGTCTTCTTCCTATATTTCTGTGAATGTTATATTCATGTCAATGGAGTAGACTCCCAACATGACTTGGGGGTTGATTAAAAGGAGACCCTTGAGTTGGAATACTCAAGTTTTAATTTTAATTGGAAGTTGTTGGCTGACTCTCTAGTCTCTAACTCTAACCCTTCCTTGGGGAGAGGATTGGGACCTGAGGTTTATAGTTGGTTAGTTAGTTACTTGACTTTCCCTTATCAGGTAAGCGATGACTAAGTAGAACAACAACCTCTTAATACTACACTTGAGAGAATTCCAACAAGGATAGAACTTCCAATTAATCATTCCCCCGGTCAAGGCTTTTTACTTGATTATATAAATCTCTTTTAATTTACATTGCTTTAATTCATAATCCTTTATTTTTCTATTCTCCAACTCTCAAAATTTCTCGAAAAACTCCTGACTAATAAAACAACACCCTTTTGTCAACTCGTTGGGAGATGACCTGGGATTTCTACTCCCAGTATTTTTATTCTAATTTTGTGACAACCCTTCTAAATTGATAAGCTGATTTTTGTTGGTTAAGAACTGTACTTGCAACGTATTTCTTATATTAATTTTTTCATCGGCTAATTTTCGCCGCATCAATTTTTGGCGCCGTTGCCGGGGAGTTGCAATAGCGTGCTAAATTATTAGTTGATGTAAATATTTTTAATTTTTTTTAATTTTTGCTTATTTTATTTATTTTATTACCATGAGATGTATGTTTCTTTCATTGAATGACGTGTTCGCTGCCTGATCTGAGCTTAGCTACGTTTGATCCTGAAATTGAAAGAACTATTTCACATATTAGGCGAGCTCGGCGTAGGTTAGCCTCTGAGGGTGGTGAACTGGTTACTACCAATTCACCAGTCTCTTCTGAAGGCGAATCTGAAGCGCCATCTGAGGGAGAAACAAGCTCCTTTTCTACTGATACTGTTGATTTACGTGCAGCTAACATGGCAGTGCCCAGAAGGATTACTCTCCAAGAAGCAGGCACCCCAGACTTTACACTACAACCGTATCAAGTGCGTCACCAAAATCTGGCTGCAGATTTTGAACTGAAGACTGCCTAATCAACTTAATGCCCAAGTTTCATGGCTTATCTGCTCAGGAGCCTATCAAGCATGATAAACCCATATTTCATGAGTTATTTTGTGCTTAGTTTGAGTGATTTATTCAATCCTTCACCCACTTATTCATATTAATTGCATGGTTTTACTTTCCATTCCTTATTATGTGATGCATGTGAAAAACATGTTTCCTAAGCTTTAAAATTAATTATTTTAATTACCTTTACTTCCATTCGATGCCGTGAATAGTGTGTTGAGTAGTTTCAGATTTTCTAAAGGCAGAATGACTTAAAGGATGGAAAAGGAAACGTACAAAAATGGAAGGAAAGTGCGAAACGGAGTTTTAAAGAAACTGGCATACACGCGATCGCATGGATGACGCGATTGCGTGCCAGGAGCGAAAAAAAGCAGCGACGCGGCCGCATGACTGACGCGGCCGTGCGACTTGAGCATAGTGCATTCGATGCGGACGCATGACCGACGCGACCGCGCCACAAGGAAAACTCCAAATGACGCGACCGTGTGACCCACGCGGACGCGTGACAGAGGCCACGTATCAGAATTTACAGAATACACCCCCAGCGATTTCTGAAGCCCTTTTGGCCCAGATCCAGGTGCTTAACACACAGACTAGAGGCTATAAAGTGGGGGAATGCATCCATTCAAGACAGAGCTCGCCAATTTTCACTTTCCATGATTTAGATTTAGTTTGAGAGAGGTTCTGTCCTCTCTCTCTTAGGATTAGGATTTAGGACTTCTCTTAGTTTTTAAGAGTAACTCTCGATCCAGGTTTAGTATTTACTTTAATTTATGTTTCTATGCTACTTTTACTTTAATGCTTTTATTCGTATCTATAAATGTTGCCAATTTGACTTATGAACCCTTTCCATGTTATGATTTGAATTAATGATTATTTGAGGTATCTCAGTTATTGATTGCTTTCTCTTTAATTTGTGTTACCATTGCTTTCCATCTAAGGACATTTTTATTCCAGCAATTTTACTTTTTCTCTTTTTGGTCTTGGTTAAGAAATCAGTAACTCAACATTATCAAACTCAACATAACTGATAATCGCTATCTTGCTAATTGAACTGAACTTCAATAATCCCAACTTTTTCTTAGGAATTAAATAGGATTCGAAGGTCAAACTAATTAGTCCCTTGACTTTCCTTTACTTTAGTAAAGGTTAACTAAGTGGAGTTTAGATTCAACTTTCATTATTGTTGAGAGAGATAATTAAGTTGGACTTCCAATTTCTCTTACCTTGCCAAAAGTTTGCTTTACAGTATTTATTTATTTTAATTTCCATTTAAATTATTTGTCATATTTATTCTTCACTCTCAACCCCGATTTTACAACCTCCATAACCAATAATAAGAACATACTTCCCTGCAGTTCCTTAAGAAGACGACCCGAGGTTTGAATACTCGGTTAACAATTTTTAAAGGGGTTTGTTACCTGTGACAACCAAAACGTTTGTACAAACGGATTTTTGTTGGTTTAGAGACTATATCTACAACGCAACTATTTTTATGAAATTCTTTACTGGAAAAAATCACAACGTCAAAATGGCGCCGTTGCCGGGGAACTGCTAACGTGTGCCTTGTTATTGGTTATTGTAAATATTTTTCTTTTGCTTGTTTCTTTATTTTTGTTTTTCCTTTTTATCTTTATTTGCTACCATGAACTCTCACCCTTCTCGCTTTGAGTTTGGTTCTAACTTTGTTGAAGGAAATAGACGTTACAGCAGGAATATGCATCAAGGTCAGACCAATCAAGGATGGATGGAGCCAAGAGGATCTAATCAACCCTTTAGGCAGCAACACCCTCCGAGATATCCTGGACAAAGACCATTCTACCGTGCATACCCAGCTGAAAGATATGGTGGACAACCTTGTAACTACCAACAAGCCCCACCCCGTGCATATAAACCATCCTTTCAACATAACCTCGAACCACCACACTCACAAGCTTCTCTTCACCATTCGCCACCATATGATCCTTCCTTACCCCAGTACCAATCCAATCACTCCCAATCACCACCACTTTCCTATGTATCATGCCCAAGTCCGGCAACCCGAGAAGCAGAGGTTCGCCTAAAGGAAACAATAAATAAACTTCAAACAACCATTCGACAACTGGAGCAAACAATAATTCAATGGATTTTTAGGCGCTCAAATACACAAGGATCAGCCACAGCCCCATGTGAACAGTCTAACAAAGAGCGTAGCATGAAGGAGATACCAGAAACTCCAGTGGACAAGACAGAGAATGAATTCGTACTAGAACAGGTAGAAAAAGCTGTCATTGTTCAAAAAGAAGAGTTGGTTGAAGATCTAGGAGATGCTGAACCTCCATGGGAACCCAGAACTGAGGATAACTCCGTCAAGGACGCTACAGTTGATGCTAAGGAGGATATTGTACAATCTCCTAGGCAAGTTGTTTATGAAGAATCAGACGGAATGACCCAGGACACAAATTCCCTTGATGATGATAGTCACAAGTCAAATTCCCTTAGTAATGAACTGGCATCCGCAAGTGAATTCTCTGAGGTCGAAGAATCTTCCCCAAGTGAATATGAAGACGATGCGGAGGTAGATTTCTCTCAACCTCCAATCTATGACTCAAGTGATGAGGAAGACATAGAAGACTTTGACTAGGACACAGATACAATTGTAGAGCCTTGCAAGGAAGTGGAGGAATTCACAAAAGAGCACAAGGGAGTAGAACTTACAGAACCGCCAGAAACACCTACCCCAAGGCCATTACCACCTAATACAAGCTTTAAGTGAGTACAATCCTTAACTTATAACTTTACTTATTCACTTGAATATGGTTTGCTTAAAACAGATGGCCAGCTTAGAGCTCTTTGCGGCTTTAAGAGTAAGAGGGAAATGGCTCGTACTCAGAGTTGGTGCACAAGGTTCAATAAGGTTCCACGCTTCACCTCGAAGTACATGGATTGGTATCATGCTCAATTGCATGGATCCCGGAGAACGTTTGGTCACCATGGTGAGATTCTACTTTTTAAACCGCCCGGATGGAAACATATAGAACAAGACGGAGGCGGATTTAATAGCATAGCTTGGGATCCTGGAATCTATTCTGACATTCATCACCTCGGGAGCCTGGAAATTTGTCTGAAGCTGCTCAGAAGCTTTACATGCCTAGTATGGGACCCCGGAGGCTATTGGCATTCCAAGCACTGGTGGAGATTTTTGGACGAATTTAAACATAAGCCGCCATAGTAGGAAGCTCTTCCAATGTCCAACTTAAGGACTTTAACTAAAAGTGCTAGGTGGGAGACAACCCACCATGGTATGGTCGCTTCTTTTTCAATTTAATCCTTGTTAATTGCTTTCATTTTTTAAACCTGGAATCATGCATAGCATTCATATTAATCATTGCATTCTGCATTTATCTTACATATAAAAAAAAGGGGATGCAGGACGCGACCGCATGCCCCACGCGATCGCGCCATATTGAGAAAACACTATCCACGCGACCGCGTCATCCACGCGGCCGCGTGACCTGGAGATCGGCGTAAACATCCAACGTCCAGAAAGTTAGGCTGGAATCGTGCGGCCCTTGTGCGTTTTGCACAAATTGGCCCACGCGATGCATGCCCCATGCGATCGCATCACTTGCACAATACCAATCCCACGCGACCGCGTGAGCGACGCGATCGCGTCGCATGGATTGCACATCACCCCAGAAGGAGACAGAGAGTTGCGCTGAAACGGTGCTGGAGTCGTGCGTTTAGCACAATTTCCAGCGACACGATCGCGCGACCTACGCGATCGTGTCATCCCCTCTTCCACCCCTTTCATGCGATCGCGCGCCCCACGCGATCGCGTCACTCCCATTTTCACCCCAACCACGCGACCACGTGCCCCACGCGGCCGCGTGGATTCAAAATATAACACCCCCTGTCACGCGAAACCCTACATTCGCGCAGCCCCCCCAATTCCTCTTCTCCCTCTCTTCTTCCCCAACCATCAACCACCACCACCCAGCCACCACCGCGCCACCACCCAGACGCCGCCGCCGTCCAGACCCCGCCGCCACTTACCCCCTCTCCGCCGCTGCCCTCCGCGAACCACCACCCACCACCGCCGGCCATCCCAGCCGCGCCACCCCCTCTCCCCTATCCAATCCCCTCCCCTATTTCACCCATTACCCTTCCCAAAATCCCCTACCCCCTAACAGCCGCAACCGCCATGCCCACCGCCGCCACCCGCCGTGCCGGACGTCACCGCCACCACCCCAGCCACCTCTGTACCCCAACCTCCTTCTTTCGCCTTCCAGGTTCCGCAACATGCAATCCCTTTTATCCGTTCGTAGTTTATTCTTATTTTTCCGTTTTTGTTCATCATTAGGATAGATAGTCTTGCATGTTGTAGTGGATTTTAGGTTGTTAGGTAGATTAGGCTGTGGTTAGTGGCTCTAGGTCTGTTTATTTGCACTGTTCTTGCTTCTGTTTTATCATATTTTCAAACCTGCTGTTGCTGTAACCTTGTTCATATGCTGTATTTCTTGTATATTGCTGCTCTTTACATTGAATTTTCATGTTTATATTATATATATGTACCTGCAGCTTGACTTTTTAATTCATATGAACTGCCTTGTTTGCTGTTTATTTTCTGGGACTATCCGATTTTAGCTGGAATGCTGTCCAAATTTTTTTTTGTGAATTGTTTTCATTCATGTTTTGGTTTGGCAATCTAAACTCTGTTGTCCTCTGCCTTAACCAAACCGTTTCATGAATACTATGGCAGACTTTCTTATCCTCTTTGATTTCCTGGTTTATAAACTGCAATTGTGATATTCTGATTCCAGTTCTTGCTTTCTTTATATCTATTTGAATCAACATCACCCTGTTTTCCTCGTTCGGTTTTGAGTTATTTCTAGTCATAATTGTGAATCGTTGTTACATGGACTATTTTCTTTATGCCACTTACTTTAATCCGCATTTTACTAACTTACTAATTTTAATTTACTAACTTCTTTTTCAAATTCTAACCATACTACCCTTTCAAAATCTCTTTTCTTATTTTTCACTTTCCTCAAACTTTCTAACCATGGCATAATGACAATTTTTCTATTTAACTTGAATTCTGATACATTTTGGATTGTAAATTCTTCCTTTCAACTTTTAAACTACTATACAATTCTTAATACGCCATTACTTAACTTATTTACCTACTTCCCATTCTCCTTTGCCGCTTTGAGTTTTCTTTGTCTAATTGCCTATTTGCTTCCCTTATTTTATCCATATCCTGGTTTCCCATTTTTCAGGATGTCTGCCTCACAAAGGAAAGGAAAAGGCAAGGCTACTCGCAAGCGCAAGAGGGGAGATTCCTCCCAGTCTATCATTGACCTCATGTATGATTCCTCATGGCGGGAGAAGAACTTTACACAGCAAGAAAAAGCTGACCAGCTGCTTCCTGCAAATGATTCAATAAAATTTGCAAACCGGTATTGTGAGCTAAAGTATCCGGCATTTGCAAACTCCAGGAATCTATACCTGGAGAGAACTCTGAGGATTCCAGAAGCACTCCAGCAATACACCACTGAGCAAATCAAGCAAAGAGGCTGGTTCTTTCTGGAGATAGCACTGACAGAGGTCAATGCATCTTGGGTTAGGAAATTCTACTGCAACTACTACATCACCACCCTTGATGCAGTGAACCTGAGAGGAAAGCAGATTCTGGTCACTGAGGAGGCCATAGAGGACATTCTCCGGCTCCCAGCCAAGTCCGATCAGCCTGCTGGTTATCAAAAGGCTGAGGAGGACATGCGCCTGATGCAGTTTGATTGGGATGCTGTGAAGGCACGGATAGCTCTTGACTCGACTGTTCCTTGGGAGATGGGTCAGGACACCACCATGCCTAGAGGGATCAAGAGGGCGTACTTAAATGATGAGGCTCGGTTATGGCACCAGATCTTGAGCAACTATGTGATGCCGAGTACTCATGAGACGGAGATCCCGGCTGCTATGATCACCCTCCTATGGTGTGTGATGGAGGGTAAGGACCTTTATCTACCACGCTTTATCCGGAATTATATGGCCAGGGTCCACGTCTGAGGCACCCCCCCTTTTCCGTATCTGGTTACACAGCAAGGCCGTCGAGCTGACGTGCCATGGGAGGATGCCGATGAAAAACCACCAGCGGCGGACTGCAGGAGGATCATTCCTCACAGCAGGAACTTCCTAGCTTTGGGCTCCAAACCACCACCCTTCCCTGCTACTGATGAGACAGCCCCACCGTCTGCTGGACCCTCTTCATCCACGGCTGCACCTGCTGCCCCTGCTGCCACCACTGCACCTCCACCTGCCTCTGAGCCCGTATACCGCCTCGTGCACCGCCTATTCCGATAACTTGATCAGATGGAGCGCCGTAACCGGTGCTGGTATGAGAGATTAGAGCGTCGCAGCCAGCGATGCTATTCACATCTGAAGCTGATGATCCGACAGGGTGGTGACATCCCCTCCGAGCCCGACACACCATCAGAGCCATCAGAGGAGGAGGAGGATGAGCCCTAGGAGGAGACCCATCCGTAGGCAGGCACAGAGTAGGCTGCACCACATCAGGAGGTTACGCATCAGATCGAGGCTGCAGATCTGGAGATCCCGATCCAGTCAGCACCGCCTCGACAGCAGCCAGACCCTCAGCCCACTACCACCACAGAGCCTCCAGCTACCATCCCTACCAGTGATGACACCCCTTCACACCCGGCTTGACTGAGCACCAGGGACGATGCTTCATTTTAAGTGTAGGGAGGTCGCCATCTCTGGCGTTTTATTTTGGTGAACCACTACATCTCTTTTTTCTTTTATTTTGGATATTTTTCTGTATTTTTCTTTTTACTGTTATTTTCTGAGTACTTATACATTGCTACTTTTATGTATTTTTACTCTATTTCTGTATTTTGCATTTTTAGTTCATATTTTTAGTTATTTAGTTTAGTTTGCAATTCTGACTTATTAGTGGATTAATTAGTATAGTTTACCCTTTTTAGCATAAGATAGCATAGTTTAAATTGAAAAATAAAAAGGAAGTAAGCTAGGAAATTGAACATAACAGATTTAAATCCATAAACCTTGTATATATAGCATTACATCATATAGTTAAGTTGACAACATTTCATCAAGGAGGAACATTAAAACTTTAAAGGCCACCCTAAATAATTTTTTTATGAGAATAATGGGAATTTTTAACTAAACCTGCATAACATATATAAATGATATGTGATGCTTGAGTTAGAGAACACACAGCCTGTGAGTCTTGAGCTTAATTGTATGGTTGCATTCAAACCATAATTTCATTCCTGTGTGTTTCGCTTCTTTTTATTCTGATGTTCTTTGCTTTGCTTTAATCTATATGTCCAATTATAGAATATAGAATATAGGATATAGATACATACCAAAAGAATGATTGAGGCCATCATTTGATTTTAGCTCACTTACCCCAAAATAACCTGCCTTTCACATCACCCTTGTTAGCCCCCTTGAGCCTTTAAAATCTCTTTTATTCTATTTAGCCACACTACTAGCCTTAAGCAGAAAAACAAAATAAAATCCCAAGTTGAATCCTTGGTTAGCTTAAGATAGAAAATTATGAATAGATTAAAATGTGGAAAACCTATTGGGAACATGGATGATAGAAACAAAAGGTAGAAAAGTTGAAAGAAATAAAATAACTCATAAAATGTGGGAAGCATGCTCATGAGAAATCAAAGTGATTCAATTACCATGTGCATTAAAAAAAAGTTATTTTTCAGCATTTAATAAAAGGGGTTACAAAAGAATTCCCCAATGCAAAATAAAAGCAATGCACATGGGATAAAAATAAAATTAAAACATGAGCATGAAACAACAAGTGGGATAATATGGGAAAATTGGTAAAGAAGCTTGTTCTACTAAATATGTATGTTAGGTGAGATCTTAGTCTAATTAAGGATTCACTTATTAGCTCACTTAGCCTTATACATATATCCTTACCTTTACCTTGGCCCCATTACAACCTTAATTAAAGACCTCATGACTTTTGGTATGACTGTACTCTATAATTGTTGATTGGTTAGATGAAGAACAAAGTTATAGAAAGTAAGAATAAAAAGAAAAGTAGAGTGGATAAACCCAATAAACACTGAGTGACTAGAGGGTAAACACAAAATCCAGTGAGGGTTCAATAACTCATCAACATATATCTGTGCTTAATTTACTAATTGTTTTGCAAGTTTGTACAATATTTTTATTCCCCATCTCATTTGCTAAAATGCTTTATTATTTAAGGGTTGGCTATATATATATATATGACTCCTTGAGAATGTGAATTAATTTGACTACATGTAAGCTTTATATATGAGTAGATAAATTGGAATAGCATGACTCATTTAGGTAGATGCATTTAGAATAGGTTGCATTGCATAACATTCCACCACTTTAACCTTACCTTATTCTTTACCTTGGATTTAGCATGAGGACATACTATTGTTTAAGTGTGGGGAGGTTGATAAACCCATATTTCATGAGTTATTTTGTGCTTAGTTTGAGTGATTTATTCAATCCTTCACCCACTTATTCATATTAATTGCATGGTTTTACTTTCCATTCCTTATTATGTGATGTATGTGAAAAACATGTTTCCTAAGCTTTAAAATTAATTATTTTAATTACCTTTACTTCCATTCGATGCCGTGATTAGTGTGTTGAGTAGTTTCAGATTTTCTAAAGGCAAAATGACTTAAAGGATGGAAAAGGAAACGTACAAAAATGGAAGGAAAGTGCGAAACGGAGTTTTGAAGAAACTGGCATCCACGCGATCGCATGGACGACACGATCGCGTGCCAGGAGCGTAAAAAAAGCAGCGACGCGGACGCATGACTGACGCGGCCGTGCGACTTGAGCATAGCGCATTCGATGCGGACGCGTGACCGACGCGACCGCGCCACAAGGAAAACTCCAGATGACGCGACCGCGTGACCCACGCGGACGCGTGACAGAGGCCACGTATTATAATTTACAGAATACGCCCCCAGCGATTTCTGAAGCCCTTTTGGCCCAGATCCAGGTGCATAACACACAGACTTGAGGCTATAAAGTGGGGGAATGCATCCATTCAAGACAGAGCTCGCCAATTTTCACTTTCCATGATTTAGATTTAGTTTGAGAGAGGTTCTCTCCTCTCTCTCTTAGGATTAGGATTTAGTACTTCTCTTAGTTTTTAAGAGTAACTCTCGATCTAGGTTTAGTATTTACTTTAATTTATGTTTCTATGCTACTTTTACTTTAATGCTTTTATTCGTATCTATAAATGTTGCCAATTTGACTTATGAACCCTTTCCATGTTATGATTTGAATTAATGATTATTTGAGGTATCTCAGTTATTGATTGCTTTCTCTTTAATTTGTGTTACCATTACTTTCCATCTAAGGACATTTTTATTCTAGCAATTTTATTTTTTCCCTTTTTGGTCTTGGTTAAGAAATCAGTAACTCAACATTATCAAACTCAACATAACTGATAATCGCTATCTTGCTAATTGAACTGAACTTCAATAATCCCAACTTTTTCTTAGGAATTAAATAGGATTCGAAGGTCAAACTAATTAGTCCCTTGACTTTCCTTTGCTTTAGTAAAGGTTAACTAAGTGGAGTTTAGATTCAACTTTCATTATTGTTGAGAGAGATAATTAAGTTGGACTTCCAATTTCTCTTACTTTGCCAAAAGTTTGCTTTACAGTATTTATTTATTTTAATTGCCATTTAAATTATTTGTCATATTTATTCTTCACTCTCAACCCCGATTTTACAACCTCCATAACCAATAATAAGAACATACTTCCCTGCAGTTCCTTGAGAAGACGACCCGAGGTTTGAATACTCGGTTAACAATTTTTAAAGGGGTTTGTTACTTGTGAAAACCAAAACGTTTGTACAAAGGGATTTTTGTTGGTTTAGAGACTATATCTACAACGCAACTATTTTTATGAAATTCTTTACTGGCAAAAATCACAACGTCAAAGCACCTCAGGGATTTTTAGATAGCCTATTCTACTGTTAGGCGTCATGGTGCAGATGAGACTTCTATTCTGCTAATCGCCTTCCCATTTTCTCTTGAGGGAAAGGCGAGGGAGTTGTATTACACTCAACCTGAAGTAACTGTTACTAACTGGGATACGCTCAGGAGAGATTTCTTGGAAAAATACTTTCCAGCTGAAGTTACAGAACGACTGAGGAAGGAGATTTTCTGCATTATCCATGGCGAGTCAGAGACCCTTTATGAGCATTGGGAGCGCCTCAGGAATCTTCTAGACGCATGCCCCCACCACATGATTGACAGGTTGATGTTGATCAGCTACTTCACACAAGGCATGAAGCCTCAGGATAAGACTACATTAGATGGTGCGAGTAATGGTTCTCTAAAAAAGTACAAGACCGCGGATGAAGCGTGGCAACTGATCACTGATCTAGCAGAGTCTACTCGAAACGTCAGCCACAGGAACAACGATCCCAAGGCTATTGCAGAGGTTTCCTCTAGCAGTGAGACTACTACTTTCACACAGGCTATATGTGAGATGACCAACCTACTGAAGCAGATACAGTTGAATCAATAACAACCTCAGCCTCCCCCACCACAACAAAGTCAACAGTATGCGGAATATGTGCTGATTATACTCATTACACTGATGAGTGTCCGCAACTCCAACAAGAAGACAACACCTTGGCAGCTACTCATAATTTCTATGACCGCCCGAATCAAGGATACAATCAACAAGGCGACAATTACAACCAAGGTGAAAACTACAATCAAGGTTGGCAAGACAACTCCAACCAGGGATGGAGAGATAATTTCAATCAAGGATGGAGGGACAACTACAACAGAGGAGGCAGAGATAACAATGGAAATCAAGAGGTGGAACAACAATAACAGACAGCAGAACCAAAATCAGCCTTACAAAGCACCTCACCAAAGGCAGTCCCAAGCGCCTCAGAATAACTAACAGCAGGTCCCTCAAGTCACTTACCCATCTTCATCCCCCAATGACGAGTTACTTCACTCTTTTAAGACCATAGAAAGCACACTTACCGGTCTGACATCTGCTATACAGGCTCTTGTCTCCCAGATAGGATCGTCGAGTACCTCCAACACTCAACCTACAAGCTCTGGTACAATTCTGTCTCAGCTTGTACCCAACCCCAAGGGAGGAATCAACGCCATTACTTTGAGGTCCGGGACTACACTACCAGAGATGAGTCATGCAGAGCCAAGCTTCACAGAAGACACTCCAGTTGGAAGTACTGTGGAGGTAGAAGATGCTGAAGAAAAAGATGTAGTACAAGACTTGGTTGAAGAAGAAGTAGCTCAACCAAGGAATTGAGCACCAAGGAATGCAGAAGCTGCAAGTGGCACCATTCCTATTCCATTTCCACACCTTGCTAGGAAGCCCAGAAAGCAGATGGAACTAGACCCTAAAATGGTAAAAATATTCAAAAAGGTTGAGGTAACCATTCCACTTTTTGATGCCATTCAGCAGGTACCTAGATATGCTAAGTTTCTAAAGGATTTGTGCATGCATAAAGATAAATTACAGGATTTAGAAACTATTCCTCTAGGTAGCTCCATTTCTGCTTTAGTGGGTGATATACCTGAAAAATGTAGTGACCCAGGTCCATGCATGGTTACTATTACTATAGATGGTGTGAAATTTTCTGACTGTATGTATGATTTAGGAGCGTGTGTTAGTATAATGCCATTGTCTGTATATGATGCTTTGAGGCTCTCTCCCTTAAAAAGGTCAGCAGCTCGTTTTGTTTTAGCAGATAAAAGCATCATCACCGTGGTTGGAATTGCTGAGGATGTGCTGGTGAGCATTAAGGGGCTCACATTTCCCATTGATTTCTATATTTTAGAGATACCCCCTAATGACTCAGGAACTTACTCTTTTGAACTATAGCTGCAGTTCACCAAGAAGAAATAGAAAAGATGCACATGGAGCATGGTCCAAGTGTGGGGAAACCCTCTGAACACAATGAGGACACTTGTCCATCATCACTAGCTCTAGATGATCCAGTGCCTAGCCATGAGCAGAAAATGGAGTTGAAGCCCCTTCCACCCCATCTCAAGTATGCTTACCTTGAGGATAATCAGAAGCTCCCAGTTATCATTGCAAGGGAACTCACTTCCCAACAGGAGGAGCAGCTGCTTAGTATGCTGAGAAGACACAAGAAAGCAATTGGGTAGAGCTTGGTGGATACAGCAGGCATCAGCCCGCAAGTTTGTGAGCTGATGAGCAGATAATTTATACCCTTTTTGGCATTATTTTTACATAGTTTTTAGTATGTTTTAATTATTTTTTATTATATTTTTATTAGTTTTATTCAAAAATCACATTTCTGGACTTTACTATGACTTTGTGTGTTTTTCGATGATATTAGGTATTTTCTGGCTGAAATTGAGGGACCTGAGCAAAAATCTGATTCAGAGGCTGAAAAAGGACTGCAGATGCTGTTGGATTCTGACATCCCTGCATTCGAAATAAATTTTCTGGAGCTACAGAAGCCCAATTGGCGCGCTCTCAATTGCGTTCAAAAGTAGACATCATGGGCTTTTCAGCAATATTAATAGTCCATAGTTTGCCCGAGATTTGATGGTCCAAACTGACGTTCAAAGTCAGCCTAAAAATTCTGATGTAAAACGCCCAAACTGGCACCAGAATTGGAGTTAACCGCCCAAACTGGCACCAAAGCTGGCGTTTAACTCCAAGAACAGCCTAAGCACAAAAACGCTTCAATTCTCAGTCCAAGCACATACCAAGTGGGCCCCGGAAGTGGATTTCTACACTATCTGCACCTAGTTACTCATTTTCTGTAACCCTAGGCTACTAGTTTAGTATAAAAACTACTTTTAGCTCATCTTTTGACCAGTCTTTGATCACCATATGTAACTTTGATCATTGCTCACATTCGGAGGCTGGCCTCACGGCCATGCCTAGACCTTTCACTTATGTATTTTCATCGGTGGAGTTTCTACACCCCATAGATTAAGGTGTGGAGCTCTGCTATTCTTCATGAATTAATGCAATTACTACTGTTTTCTATTCAATTCACGCCTACTTCTTCTCCAAGATATACTCTCGTACTTGATTCAGTTAAGTCAGAATGAAGAGGTGACCCATGACAATCACCCAATCTTCGTTACTCGCTTAGCCAAGGTCGCGTGCTTGACAACTACAAAGCGATCTACATGATGTTCAACGTAGTCATTGGACGACAGCTGGAGTATATTCTCTTGGGTTTCTAATCTAAGATTAGAATCTTCGTGGTATAGGCTAGAACCATTGGCATCATTCATGAGATCCGAAAAGTCTAAACCTTGTCTGTGGTATTCCGAGTAGGATCTGGGAAGGGATGACTATGACGAGCTTCAAACCTGCGAATGTGGGGCACCAATGATAGTGTGCAAAAGGACAATGGTCCTATTCCGACGCTAGCGGGAACCGACAGATGATTAGCCGTGCGGTGCCAGCGCATATGGATTTGTTTTCATCCGAGAGGATCATACAGCTTGCCATGGAAGGAGGTAATGCATGATTAGAAGAAGGCAGTAGAAAACCAGAAGTTCATAAGCAACAAAGCATCTCCAAACGCTTTTCTGAAATTCCCACCAATGAATTACATAAGTAACTTTATCTTATTTTATATTTTATTTATATTTTAATTATCAAAACCTTATAACAATTTGAATTCGCCTGACTGAGATTTACAAGGATGACCATAGCTTGCTTCAAGCCGACAATCTCCGTGGGATCGACCCTTACTCACGTAAGGTTTATTACTTGGACGACCCAGTGCACTTGCTGGTTAGTTGTGCGGAGTTGTGAAAAAGAGTTGAGATTACGATTGTGCGTACCAAGTTGTTGGCACAGTTGAGATCACAATTTCGTGCACCAAGTTTTTGGCGCCGTTGCTGGGGATTGTTCGAGTTTGGACAACTGACGGTTCATCTTGTTGCTCAGATTAGGTACTTTTATTTTATGTTTAAGCTTTTTGATTTTTATTTATTTTCAAAAAATTTCAAAAATAAAATAAAATAAATTATTCTATGTACTTCAAAATTTTTAAGAATGAATTCTAGAGTTTCAGATGATATGTTGAAGCCTGGCTGGCTGTTAAGCCATGTCTAATTTTTTTGGACTGAGGCTTCCACTTATCAATGTAAGAGCCTTTGGATTCCCATCTACTTGGCTGTTGTATGTAATGCTCTGCTGAAGCTTGGCTGGCCATCTGGGCATATCTAATCTTTTGGACCGAAGCTTTCACATAAAGCTTGGCTGGCTATTTAGCCATGTCTAAATTTTTGGACTGAAGCTTTAGACTAACATTGCATGATTCTTGGAATTCCTATTAAAAATTTTGAATTTATTTATTTTCTTTTTTCAAATAATTTTCGAAAAATACAAAAAAAAATTTCATAAAATCATAAAAACCAAAAATTTTGTGTTTCTTGTTTGAGTTTAGTGTCAATTCTTAAGTTTGGTGTCAATTGCATTTTTCTTATTTTCGAAAATCCATGCATGTTGTTCTTCATGATCTTCAAGTTGTTCTTGATGATTTTCCTTATTTGATCCTTACATTTTCTTGTTTTGTGTCTTTTCTTGTTTTTCATATACATTCTTGAATTAATAGTGTCTATAGAATAAAAATTTTAAGTTTGGTGTCTTGCATGTTTTTCTTTTCTTAAAAATTTTCAAAAACATGTTCTTGTCATGATCTTCAAAGTGTTTTTGGTGTTCATCTTGACATTCAAAGTGTCTTGCATGCATTTTTTGTTTTGATCTTAAATTTTTATGTTTTGCATCATTTTTATGTTTTTCTCTTTCCTCATTAAAATTCAAAAATCAAAAAAATATCTTTCCCTTATTCTTCTCATAAATTTCGAAAATTTTGAATTGATTTAGTCAAAAAGTTTTAAAAATTTAGTTTTTCCTTATGAGTCAAGTCAAAATTTCAATTTAAAAATCCTATCTTTTCAAAACTTTTTCAAAAATCAAATCTTTTTCATTTTTTCTTAAAATTTTTGAAAATTTTAAAAATTGATTTTCAAAATCTTTTTCTTACTTTTATTCCATATTTTCGAAATTAATGCTAGCATTTAATGTTTTGATTCAAAAATTTCAAGTTGTTACTTGCCTATTAAGAAAGATTTAATCTTTAAACTCTAAGAATCATATCTTTTAGTTTCTTGTTAGTCAAGTAATCAACTTTAATTTCAAAAATTAAATCTTTTTAATTTCTTTTTCAAATATTTTTCAAAAGGATTTTCAATCATATCTTTTTCAAAATCAATTTCAAAATCCTTTTCTAACTTCTTATCTTTTCAAAATGGATTTTCAAATCTTTTTAAATTAACTAATTGACTTTTTGTTTGATTTTAAAAGTTTTCTATTTCAATCATATCTTTTTCAAAACTACCTAACTACTTTTCTCTCTCCAATTTTCGAAAATCACTAACCACTTTTTCAAAAATATTTTTAATTAATTAATTTATTTAGTTTTCAAATTTTACTTTATTTCTTCTCTTAAATTTCGAATACTAACCAATAATTAAAATAAAAACAAAAATATTTTCCTTTTATTTTATTTTGAAATTCGAATTCTCTCTCTCTCTCTCTCATCTTTTTCTATTTATTTATTCATCTACTAACACTTCTCTTCCTCTTATAATTTGAACCCTCTCTCCCTCTCTGTGTTCGAATTCTTCATCTTCTCTCTTCTTCATTCTACTCTTCTATTCTTTTACTCACATAAAGGAATCTCTATACTGTGACATAGAGAATTCCTATTCTTTTCTGTTCTCTTCTTTTTCATATGAGCACGAGCAAGGATAAGAACATTCTTGTTGAAGCTGATCCGGAACCTGAAAGGACTCTAAAGAGGAAGCTAAGAGAAGCTAAAGCACAACACTCTGAAGAGGACCTGACAGAATTTTTTGAAAAAGAAGAAGAGATGGCCAAACCTAATAACAATAGTGGATATGCAAGGAAGATTCTTGGTGACTTCATTGCACCCTCTTCTGACTTCTGTGGAAGGAGCATCTCAATTCCTGTAATTGGAGCAAACAACTTTGAGCTTAAGCCTCAATTAGTTTCTCTAATGCAGCAGAATTGCAAGTTTCATGGACTTCCATTGGAAGATCCTCATCAGTTCTTAGCTGAATTCTTGCAAATCTGTGACACTATCAAGACCAATGGGGTTAAACCTGAGGTCTACAGACTTATGCTTTTCCCCTTTTGCTGTAAGAGACAGAGCTAGGACATGGTTGGACTCACAACCTAAAGATAGCCTGAACTCTTGGGAAAAGCTGGACAATGCTTTCTTGGCCAAATTCTTTCCACCTCAAAAGTTGAGAAAGCTTAGAGTAGAAGTCCAAACCTTCAGACAGAAGGAAGGTGAATCCCTCTATGAAGCTTGGGAAAGATACAAGTAATTGATCAGAAGATATCCTTCTGACATGTTTTCAGAATGGAGCATCATATGTATATTCTATGATGGTCTGTCTGAATTGTCCAAGATGTCATTGGATCACTCTGCTGGTGGATCTCTTTATCTGAAGAAGACGCCTGCAGAAGCCCAGGAATTCATTGAAATGGTTGCAAATAACCAGTTCGTGTACACTTCTGAAAGAAATCCTATGAATAATGGGATAACTCAGAAGAAAGGAGTTCTGGAGATTGATACTCTGAATGCCATATTGGCTCAGAATAAAATATTGACTCAGCAAGTCAATATGATTTCTCAAAGTTTGACTGGAACGCAAGCTGTATCCGTCAGTACTAAGGAAGCTTCCTTTGAAGAAGAAGCTTATGACCCTGAGAATCCTGCAATGGAAGAGGTGAATTACATGGGAGAATCCTATGGAAACACCTATAATCCTTCATGGAGGAATCATCCTAATCTCTCATGGAAGGATCCACAGAAGCCTAATCAAGGCTTCAATAATAATAATGGTGGGAGAGCACGGTTTGGCAATAGCAAACCTTTTCCATCATCTTCTTAGCAATAGGCAGAGAATTCTAAGAAGAGTCACTCTGACTTAGCAACTGTAATCTCTGATCTATCTAAGACCACTCTCAATTTCATGACTGAAGCAAGGTCCTCTATTAGAAATTTGAAGGCACAAGTGGGTTAGCTGAGTAAGAAAGTTACTGAACTCCCTCCAAGTACTCTCCCAAGCAATACAGAAGAGAATCCAAAAAGAGAGTGCAAGGCTATAAATATAACCAACATAGCCAAATGCATGGAGGAGGAAAAGGCAGTGATTTCCAGTGAGAAAGACCTCAATGGACGTCCACTGGCCTCCAAGGAGTTCCCTAATGAGGAACCAAAGGAATCTGAGGCTCATATAGAGACCATAGAGATTTTATTGAACTTACTATTTCCATTCGTGAGCTCTGATGAGTATTCTTCCTCTGAAGAGGATGAAGATATTATTGAAGAGCAAGTTGCTCAATATCTAGGAGCAATCATGAAGCTGAATGCCAAGTTATTTGGTAATGAGACTTGGGAGGATGAACCCCCACTGCTCATCAATGAACTGAATGATCTGGTTTAACTGAAATTACCTTAGAAGAAACAGGATCCTGAAAAGTTCTTAATACCTTGTACCATAGGCACCATGACCTTTAAGAAGGCTCTGTGTGACCTTGGATCAAGTATAAACCTCATGCCCCTCTCTGTAATGGAGAAACTAGGGATCTTTGAGGTGCAAGCTGCAAGAATTTCACTAGAGATGGCAGACAATTCAAGGAAACAGGCTTATGGACTTGTAGAGGATATCTTAGTGAAGGTTGAAGGCTATTACATCCCTGCTGACTTCATAATCCTAGACACTGGGAAGGATGAAGATGATTCTATCATCCTTGGAAGACCCTTCCTAGCCACAGCAAGAGCTGTGATTGATGTGGATAGAGGAGAGTTAGTCCTTCAATTGAAAAAGGACTACCGTATGTTTAAAGCTCAAGGATCTTCTTCTGTAACCTTGGAGAGGAAGCATGAAAAGCTTCTCTCAATACAGAGTCAAACAGAGTCCCCACACTCAACTTCTAATTTTGACGTTGGGAGGCCAACATCAAGCTCTGATTCTCTGTGAAGATTGCTAAGAGCTTCACTGTCAAGCTATTGACATTAAAGAAGCGCTTGTTGGGAGGCACCCAATGTTATTTAATTATATTTATTTATTTTCCATTATTATTTTATGTTTTTCTTAGGTTGATGATCATGTGAAGTCACAAAAACAACTGAAAAATCAAAAACAGAATAAAAAACAGCATTAAAAATAGCACACCCTGGAGGACAGGTTTACTGGCGTTTAAACGCCAGTAAGGATAGCAGAATGGGCGTTTAATGCCCAGCCTGGCAGCATTCTGGGCGTTAAACGCCAGAATGGGCAGCACTCTGGGCGTTTAACACCAAAAAGGATTGTCTGGTATCTGGCTGGCGTTAAACGCCAAAAATGGGCATCTGGCTGGCGTTTAACGCCAGAAATGGGTAGCAGAGTGGCGTTTAATGCCAGGAAAGGTAGCAGGACTGGCGTTTAACACCAGGAAAGATAGCAGAGCTGGCATTAAATGCCAGATTTGGCACAGAATGGGCGTTTGAACGCCAGAATGGTGCAGGGACTCAAATTCCTTGATACCTCAGGATCTGTGGACCCTACAGGATCCCCAACTACCCCACTTCTTCTTCTCTCCTCTTCTCACCTTTCCATAACACTCTCCCCCAAATGCCCTTGACCAATCCCATCAATACCTCTTCCCCAAATACCCTTCACCTATCAAATCCTTCCCTCTTCCCCATATCCTCTTCACCACTCACATCCATCCATCATTAAACCACACCTACCTCACCATTCAAATTCAAACCATTTCCCTCCCAAACCCACCCACACATGGCCGAAAACCCCCTCTCTCTTACCCTATAAATACCCCTCCTCACCACCTTCATTTTCACATAACAAACACACTTCTCTCCCCCTTGGCCAAACCCTTCACTACCCTCCATCTCCTCCATTTCTTCTCCTTCTACTCCTTTCTTTCTTCTTTTTCTCGAGGACGAGCAACCATTCTAAGTTTGGTGTGGGAAAAGCTAAAGCTTTCTGTTTTTCCATAACCACTAATGGCACCTAAGGCAAGAGAAACCTTTAAAAAGAGGAAAGGGAAGACAATTGCTTCCACCTCCGAGTCATGGGAGATGGAGAGATTCATCTCAAAGGTCCATCAAGACCACTTCTATGAAGTTGTGGCCAAGAAAAAGGTGATCCCCGAGGTCCCCTTTAAGCTCAAAAAGAGTGAATATCTGGAGATCTGACATGAAGTTCGAAGAAGAGGTTGGGAAATCCTCACCAACACGATTCAACAAGTCGGGATCTTAATGGTTTAAGAGTTCTATGCTAATGCATAGATCACTAAGAACCATGACCAAAGTGTGAATCCGAACCCAAGGAATTGGCTCACAATGGTTCGGGGGAACTACTTGGATTTTAGTCTAAAAAATGTGAGGTTAGCATTCAACTTGCTAATGATGCAAGAAGATCCTCACCCTTTCACTAGAAGGGTCAACTTTGGTGAAAGGTTGGACCAATTCCTTAGAGACATTTGTGTGGAAGGCGCTCAATGGAAGAGATACTCAAAAGGCAAGCCGGTTCTACTAAGAAGGCTTGACCTCAAACCCGTGGCTAGAGGATGGTTGGAGTTTATCCAACGCTCTATAATTCCAACTAGCAACTGGTCTGAAGTTACTGTAGACCGGGCTATCATGATCCATAGCATCATGAATAGAGAGGAAGTAGAAGTTCATGAGATCATATCCCTAGAACTCTACAAGGTGGCAGACAAGCCCTCCACTTTGGCAAGGTTAGCCTTCTCTCATCTCATTTGTCACCTATGCAATTCAGTTGGAATTGTCATAGAGGAAGACACCCTCATTGAAGAGGATAAGCCCATCACTAAGAAAAGGATGGAGCAAACAAGAGAGCCCACTCATGGACCTCAATAATAGCATGAGGAAATTCCTTATCATGAAATCTCTGAGATGCCTCAAGGGATGCACTGTCCTCCACAAAACTATTTGGAGAAAATCAACACCTTCCTAGGAGAATTAAGTTCCAACATGGGACAACTAAGGATGGAGCACCAAGAGCATTCCATCCTCCTCCATGAAATTAGAGAAGACCAAAGAGCTATGAGGGAAGAGCAACAAAGGCAAGGAAGAGACATTGAGGAGCTAAAGCACTCCATAAGATCTTCAAGAGGAAGAACTAGCCGCCATCATTAAGGTGGACCCGTTCTTTAATTTCCTTGTTCTTTATTTTTCTATTTTTCATTCTCTATGCTTTATGTTTCGTCTATGTTTGTGTCTTTATTACATGATCATTAGTGTCTAGTGTCTATGTCTTAAAGCTATGAATATCCTATGAATCCATCACCTTTCTTAAATAAAAAAATGTTTTTAATAGCAAAAGAACAAGAAGTACATGGTTTCAAATTCTATCTTGAAATTAGTTTAATTATTTTGTTGTGGTGGCAATACCTTTTGTTTTCTGAATGAATGCTTGAACAGTGCATATTTTTGAATTTGTTATTTATGATTGTTAAAATTGTTGGCTCTTGAAAGAATAATGAAAAAGGAGAAATCTTATTGATAATCTGAAAAATCATATAATTGATTCTTGAAGCAAGAAAAAGCAGTGAAAAGCTTGCAAAAAAAGAGAGAGAAAGAAAAAGAAAAAGCAAGCAGAAAAAGCCAATAGCCCTTTAAACCAAAAGGCAAGGGTAAAATAAAAAGGATCCAAGGCTTTGAGCATTAATGGATAGGAGGGCCCACATGAATAAAATTCTGGCCTAAGCGGCTAAACCAAGCTGTCCCTAACCATGTGCTTGTGGCGTGAAGGTGTCAAGTGAAAGGCTTGAGACTGAGTGGTTAAAGTTGTGGTCCAAAGCAAAAAAAAAAAATAGTGTGCTTAAGAGCTCTGGACACCTCTTACTGGGGATTCTAGTAAAGCTGAGTCACAATCTGAAAAGGTTCACCCAGTTATGTGTCTGTGGCATTTATGTATCCGGTGGTAATACTGGAAAACAAAATACTTAGGGTCACGGCCAAGACTCATAAAGTAGCTGTGTTCAAGAATCAACATACCAAAATAGGAGAATCAATAACACTATCTGAATTCTGAGTTCCTATAGATGCCAATCATTCTGAACTTCAAAGGATAAAGTGAGATGCCAAAACTGTTCAGAAGCAAAAAGTTACAAGTCCTGCTCATCTAATTGAAGCTAATCTTCATTGATAAGTTTGGAATTCATTGTATACTCTCTTCTTTTTATCCTACTTTATTTTCAGTAGCTTGGGGACAAGCAACAATTTAAGTTTGGTGTTGTGATGAGCGGATAATTTGTACCCTTTTTGGCATTGTTTTTACATAGTTTTTATTATGTTTTAATTACTTTTTATTATATTTTTATTAGTTTTTATTCAAAAATCACATTTCTAGAATTTACTATGAGTTTGTGTGTTTTTTTGTGATTTCAGGTATTTTCTGGTTGAAATTGAGGGACCTGAGCAAAAATCTGATTCAGAGGCTGAAAAAGGAATGCAGATGCTGTTGGATTCTGACCTCCCTATATTCAAAATGGATTTTCTAGAGCTACAGAAGCCCAATTGGCACGCTCTCAATTTTCAGCAATATATAATAGTCCATACTTTTCCCGAGATTTGATGGCCCAAACTGACGTTCAAAGTCAGCCCAAACTGGCACCAAAATTGGAGTTAAACGCCCAAACTGGCACCAGAATTGGAGTTAAACGCCCAAAATGGCACCAAAGCTGGCGTTTAACTCCAGGAACAGCCTAAGCACGAAAAAGCTTCAATGCTCAGCCCAAGCACACACCAAATGGGCCCCGAAAGTGGATTTCTACACTATCTGCACTTAGTTACTCATTTTCTGTAACCCTAGGCTACTAGTTTAGTATAAAAACTACTTTTAGCTCGTCTTTTGACCAGTCTTTGATCACCATATGTAACTTTGATCATTGTTCACGTTTGGAGGCTGGCCTCACGGCCATGCCTAGACCTTTCACTTATGTATTTTTATCGGTGGAATTTCTACACCCCATAGATTAAGGTGTGGAGCTCTGCTGTTCTTCATGAATTAATACAATTACTACTGTTTTCTATTCAATTCATGCCTACTTCTTCTCCAAGAGATACTCTCGTACTAATTTAGTTAAGTCAGAATGAAGGGGTAACCCGTGACAATCATCCAATCTTCGTTACTCGCTTAGCCAAGGTCGCGTGCCTGACAACCACAAAGCGATCTACATGATGTTCAACGTAGTCATTGGACGATAGCTGGAGTATATTCTCTTGGGTTTCTAATCTAAGATTAGAATCTTTGTGGTATAGGCTAGAACCATTGGCATCATTCCTGAGATCCAGAAAGTCTAAACCTTGTCTGTGGTATTCCGAGTAGGATCTGGGAAGGGATGACTATGACGAGCTTCAAACCTGCGAATGTGGGGCACAAGTGACAGTGTGCAAAAGGACAATGGTCCTATTCCGACGCTGGCGAGAACCAACAGATGATTAGCCGTGCGGTAACAGTGCATATGGATTTGTTTTCATCTGAGAGGATCATACAGCTTGCCATGGAAGGAGGTAATGCATGATTGGAAGAAGGCAGTAGAAAACCAGAAGTTCATAAGCAACAAAGCATCTCCAGACGCTTATCTGAAATTCCCACCAATGAATTACATAAGTAACTTTATCTTATTTTATATTTTATTTATATTTTAATTATCAAAACCTTATAACCATTTGAATTTGCCTGACTAAGATTTACAAGGATGACCATAGCTTGCTTTAAGCCGACAATCTCCGTGGGATCGACCCTTACTCACGTAAGGTTTATTACTTGGATGACCTAGTGCACTTGCTGGTTAGTTATGCAGAGTTGTGAAAAAGAGTTGAGATTACGATCGTGCGTACCAAGTTGTTGGCGCAATTGATACCAAGGTCTAGATTAAGCACTTTTTCCTTGCTTTTTTTCATTTTCTTTATTTTTAGCTAACACACTAACTGTTTGAATTTTTGCTTAAGCTAACATTAACCTCACTCTAGCAATAGAGTGTAGTGTTCCTGGTTTTTCTAGTTTTGTGTGACTCTTATGTTTTGCTTGTATGTCAGGGACAAGGGGAGCTATACCCTCTTTTGATGAACAAGACAAAAGAACTCTTAGGAGATTGAGAAGAGAAGAAAAAGGGAAAAGTGTTCTTGGAGAGGAAGAATCTGAGGAAGAATATCACGAAATGGAAGGGAACCCCTCCAATTCCAATCAACTAGAAGGAATGGCTAACAACAATCCACCTCAGAGAAGAGTTTTGGCTTCCTACACATTTGCAAATCCTAGACATTGTGGGAGTAGTATCCTTACCCCAAATGTCAATACAAACAACTTTGAACTAAAGCCACAGCTCATCACCTTGGTCCAAAACAACTGCTCCTATGGAGGAGGGCCACTTGAATATCTAAACCAACACTTATCCACTTTTTTGAGGATTTGTAACACTGTCAAAACTAATGGTGTGCATCCTGATATCTACAAGTTGTTGCTATTTCCATTCTCCCTTAGAGGCAAAGCTGCTCAGTGGTTGGAGATATTTTCAAGAGAGAGCATCAACAATTGGGAAGATCTAGTGAGCAAATTCCTAGCCAAGTTCTATCCTCCCCAAATGATCATCAGACTCAAAACAAAGGTTTAAAATTTCACTTAGACAGATGGAGAATCATTGTATGAGGCATGGGAGAGATACAAAGCTTTACTCAGGAAGTGTCCCCCAAACATGTTCAATGAATGGGATTAGCTTCAAAATTTCTATGAAGGACTAACTTTGAAGGCTCAAGAAGCACTAGATCACTCAGCAGGAGGCTCCTTATAATTGATGAAGACTGCAGAAGAGGCTCAGAATCTCATTGATATGGTGGCAAATAATCAATATTTCTTTGCCCACCAGAGACAACGCCAACGATCACAAAGGAAAGGAGTGCTGGAATTGGGAAGGAGTGGACACAATCTTAGCTCACAACAAGATGATGCAGCAGCAATTTCAGTAACAATTTGAACAAATGGCAAAAAGAATTGATAGCTTGCAAGTTGCATCAGTAAATGTCACAAGCCAACCACCAACCATATGGGGACAGAATGAAGAAAACCAAGAAGATCAGCAGCTGGAACAAATCCAATATGTGCACAACCAAAGTTCTGGATCAAGTGAAGTTTATGGTCACACCTACAATCCATCATGGAAGAACCACCCCAATCTCAGATGGGGAGATAATCACCCTCAAAATCAGCAACCATGGCAAAGAAATTCAAACCAAAATAATTGGAAAAACACAAACCACAACAACCAGTAGAATAATAACCAAAATCCATATAGAAAACCCCAAAACACTTACCCCAACTCCAACCATTATCCATCCAATAACTAAACCACCAACCTAAACAACCATCATTCACCCTCACCAGCTCACAACCAACCACAAATTCCACAAGACTCTTAGAGAATCTCCCAGTTGGAGATGTTGATGGAGAAAATGATGAAGCAGTAAGAACTTATAACCAAGAACAATGAAGCTTCCATAAGAAACATAGAAAGGCAGATTGGACAGCTTTCTAAGCAAGTTGTGACTAAAAGACCATCAAGCTCACTCCCAAGTGATACAATTCCAAATCTGAAGGACGAGTGCAAAGCTATACAGCTAAGGAGTAGAAAGATCTTGGTAAAAGATGAAGAAGCAACCAAGAAGCCAAAGGAGAATGACAAGAAGCAAGCTGAAAAAGAGGAAGCCAACAGCAAGCAAGAGTTGACAGCAGGCAAGCAGGCTCAAGAAAATGATGACCAGCCACAAGATTTAAGGAAAGGAAAGCAAATAATGGAAGAACCAGCCAAAGAACAAAGCCAGGGAGTGAAGACTTTCATACCTCCCTTGCCATATGCTTAGAGGTTCAACAAAGAGACCAAAGATCAACACTTCCCCAAATTCCTTGAAGTCTTCAAGAAATTGGAGATTAATATTCCACTGGCTGAGGCATTAGAGCAGATGCCCTTATATGCTAAGTTCTTGAAGGAGCTTATCAATAAAAAGAGGAGTTGGCATGAGAAGAAAACTATATTGCTCACTGAAGAATGCAGTGCATTGATCCAAAAAGGGCTTTCCCCAAAACTTGAGGACCCTGGAAGCTTTTTCCTACCCTGCACCATTGGCAATATAAGCATAAATAAAGCAATGTGTGACTTAGAAGCTAGCATCAATCTGATGCCATCTTCTCTTGTGAAAAGGCTATGCATAGAGTAGGTAAAACCTATACATATGTCATTAGAGCTAGTGGACAAGTTGGTGGTGTTTCCCAAAGGTGTGATTGAGAACCTTTTGGTCAAAGTGGATAAGTTTATATTCCCTGCAGACTTTGTGATTCTGGACCTAGATGAGGAAGGAGGTAATTCTATCATACTAGGAAGACCATTCTTGGCTACTGCAAGAGCTATTATAGATGTGGAGCAAGGGGAATTGACCTTGAGAATGCATGATGAGAGCATTACCTTGAATATCTTTCCAGAAACATAGCATTCAGATGAAGAGAAAGACTGCATGAAGATCAACAAAGCAGGATAGAAGGAAAAGGAAACTGTGTAGAGTGATGAGGGAAAGCAAGAACGGCATGAAATGCAGCCCACTATCAAAGGAGAAGGATCACCAAAAAGAAGGAAGAAGAGCAAGAAGAAGGCTCAAAAGGGGTGGAAGAACAAAAAAATCCCAACTGAGGGATTTTCAAAAGAAGATAAAGTACAGTTAATCTACCAACAGTTGGGAACAAACCAACAAGCTGATAACTACTACACTGTCAGCAGAATACTCTCACTGGAGCATGCAGAAATTAAACATCAAGGCGCTGGAAGGAAGCTCACAGTGAGGGGATACAAGATGAGACACTACAGTCATCAACCACCCTAATGAAGGCCTAATGTTAAGCTAGTGACAACAAAAGAGCGCTTGTTGGGAGGCAACCCAACCTGAGGTAGATTTTCTTTTCATAACCATTTCAATAAAAAGGTTAATTAGTTCTATCTGTATTGCAAGGAGCTAAGTTTGGTGTTACACACCAAAATAATTTAAGGGAGAATGAAGAATTTTATGTTTGGTGTTCCACCAAAAATCTCATCTTAAAACACATTCTCACCTTCTACATAATGCTAGCTCCAAGCAATCAGATAAACCATTTAACTAATCTGCTATTTTTTATCTTTGGTTAAATTACCTTTAGCAAAGACAGAAGGGTTTCACATATGGTTAATTTGATGCATGAGAAACATTGGCAAGGGACTAAGTTTGGTGTTCACACACCAAAGTAAGTTCAAAAGCCCACAAATAATCTTTGCATAACTAACCAGTTATCTAAGGGCTTGAGAAACAAGCAACTTTTGAGGATTATGCAGGAAAACATTCAAGTGAAGAGAATCTGCATCATTGTCCAAAGGAAGTGCAATAAAGAAAAAAATGATGACAGAAGAAAAAGCTGAGGGATACTCCCCACATGTTATATTGACACTTAATCCTTGTTGCTTTGAAGTATTTCAATTTGGAAAGCCCTACATGTCTTGTTGAAATATTCAATTAAATGCAAGTGAAAATGTTTGCTTAGAAATACAAGTGATCTACATAATTTTGTCATTCATCATTAGCTTGAATTTTATTTTGTTCCTTTTTACAACAAATAAAAGAGAAATGTTTGATTTGGAAAAGTGAGTGTTCAATGTTATAGAAGTTTGAATGAAAGTTAGTGGTGGTATGTGCTTGATTTAATGATTAGCTTTAAAATAAATGCTTCATAATGACATGTTCCTTGAAGTATGAGTTAGTTTGCTGCTATAAAGTCTATAATCAATGAAAGTCCCCTGGTAATGAATCAAAACAAAAAAAAGAAAAGAAAAAGAAAAGCCAAGAATTGGCAAAGAAACAAACAATAAGGCTAGACACCAATAGCTTGGACCCTAGAACATATGCCTGTGGTATTTTTGTACTAGAATATGCTTGGACAATTAGGTTCTGAGGAGTATTTTAAAACTTGGCCACTTAAATCAACTGATTTGGGATTGCCAACCAAAAGAACACTATCAAGAGCATCCTAGCTACAAAACACTTAGTGATCCAAAGAGATGCTGGGCATCAATGATCCTAGGAAGAAATTGTGAGCCATGTGTCTGTGGTGAATAAATGTTGAGCAAAAATTAAGCCAAGAGGCTGCTGCAACATTTGCCACCAAGCCTTCGTTAAGTAATAAGCTTTCTAAAGAAAAATAAAGAAGGAAAAGTTAGCAAGGGATCAAGCAAAAGTAAGGCAATATAGCAGCTAGACTAGTGAACCTTTGAGGAAACATTTCTTATATAGCAGCAAGTAATAAATGAGCTACCATTGTCTGCATAAAACCCCATGAACCAAGTTCAATTATCTGCTAAATAAGGACATGCGTACTTCCCTGTTTCATTTCATTTTCTCTTATGATTAATGCTTGCTTGGGTACAAGCAAGGTTTAAGTTTGGTGTTGTGATGACAAGTCATCTTATGCTAGCTTTTCAAGCATTTTTCACTTGTTTCATTAGGTTTTATGCACTTTCTTGCATTATAAGTAAGTGGTTTGGAGTGGAATTGCATGGTTTTATTGAATCAATCAAACATCCTTTAATTGACACTAAATCATGAGGTTTAAGCTAAAATTAATTGGTTTTTAAATGATTTATAAACCTTGTGAATTTGGTGATACTTTGATTGGTTGTTTTGATTATTTGTAGGTGAAGAAAAGAAAATAACAAGAAAGCGTAGCATATGAAGTGTGGCAAAAGCAACAATGAAGCGTGGCAAAAGAAACAAGGACGCGTGGCACATTGAAGGAGGAAACCCACAGCGCTCTCTCCAAGAGCTCAATGCTCTCCAAAGGAGCATTATAATGAACCAAGGAAGCAAGGCATGGATGCTGTGCTCTCCTTGTCAACTGAGCACTATAATGAACCAAGGAAGCAAGGGAAGAAGCACAATGCTCAGTTCATGCCAAGAGCATTATCGTGCTTCATACAAAATAAATGCAAGGAGCAATGTTTGATAATGAAGGTTACAAGGTTTGAACCTGATGTGCGGAAAATGATTCGACACAAAACTCACCGGCAAGTGCACTGGGTCGCATCAAGTAATAATAACTCACGTGAGTGAGGTCGATCCCACAGGGATTGAAGGATTGAGCAATTTTAGTATAGTGGTTGATTTAGTCAAGCAAATCAAGAGTTGATTGAGTGATTTGTGATTACCAGAATTTAAATTGCATGGAAAATAAAGGGAGAGGGGTAGATTGCAGAAAATTAAAGAGCAAAGAAAGTAAATAAGCTGAATCTTAAAGTGCAAGAAATGTAAATGGCTTGAATTGTAAAGGGAATTGGGAATTGGATTTGCAGAAATTAAACAGAGAAAAGTAAATCTCAACAAGTAGATAAGTAAAAGAGGAATTAAAATGAAACAGATCTCAACTGGAAACGTAAATTGCTTGAAGAAGCGTTCAACAGAGAAATTAAAATGAAAACTCCAGATCTCAGGACCCAAGAGACTAGAAAACCAAGTCTAGATCTCAATACCTTCCTAGATCCAAATTGAGAATTCAATTGCAAGAAAAGTAAAGATCCAGCAGTAGAAGAAAAGAAGTGAAATCGCAAATTCTCAATGATGGAGTAAATCAAAACAGAGAGATCTCAAGGTGAGATTGAAACAGAATTCCTTCAATTCTCAACACTCAAGACTCAGACAAAGTGTGTAGAAAAGAAAACAAAAACAACCCAGAGGAAGAGAATTCAATTCTCCTTCCCAGGAACTCTCAAATTCTAAAAGCCAGCAAGTATTGAAAATTCTAAAAAGGAAGCTCTTCTGAAACTTCAAATCCTAAGCTATTTATACACTTTCTTCAAATGATCATTAAGCCTTGAATTGGGCCTTTAGTCTTGATGGAATTGGGTTGATAGTAGCCTCCGTTGATTGCTCTTGGTGTTGGGAAGAAATCCATTAGTGAACCGGGCCATGAACCATTCACGTTTGAGCCAACGTTTGAGGCAAACGTTGACTCAAACGTCACTTGTGTCAAATTATGGAGCCAAGTCCATTTGCTGTCCTCCACGTTTGGCTCAACGTTTGAGGTCAAACGTGAGCTCAAACGTGGATCACCCCAGGCTCTCTTTTTGGCCAACATTTGGCCCAACGTTTGAGGCAAACGTTGGCGCAAACGTGGCTCATCTAACTCATCAATCAGGGGTGCTCTTCCATTCTCTTTCTTGCCAAAATGTAGCCAACGTTTGACCTCACGTTTGAGGCAAACATTGGCTTAAACGTCGCTGCCCAGAAGCTCCAACTCTCCTCTTTTAGGCGCCAACGTTTGACCTCACGTTTGAGGCAAACGTTGGCGCAAACGTTGCCTTCTAGGAGCTTCTTCTTCAGCCAACATTTGCCTCAACGTTTGAGGTCAAACGTTGGCTCAAACATTGGCTCTTCTCCAGGGTATTTTTCATCTGCTACTCACGTTTGAGTTGACATTTGAGGCAAACGTCAGCTCAAACGTGAACTCCTCTTTTCAAGCACATTCTTGCAACCTTCTTCCAAGCTTTATTCCTCCTGTCATCAATCAACAATTGTATCAAAGCTATGCCATAATCATGAGAGTTATCCTTCTTCTTGTCACACAAGCAATTATGGCACAAAAACTCATGAAAATGCATCAATTCATCCATGGTTGATTGAATCAAAGGAAAAATGAAATTCAATCCAATTAGCTTACTTGTGGCTTAAGAAAGTGCATAAAACTAAATGAAAACAAAGGAAAAAGACTAGTGAAACTAGGCTAAGATGACTTGTCATCACAACACCAAACTTAAAACTTGCTTGTCCCCAAGCAAGAAAAGAATTATGCTCAAAGGTCCTTTCAATTAGAATGGATTTGAAGAATTACATGTACTATCCTGTGAGTGAAGTGATTAAGTGACAGTGGGGTGAACTGTAAATTATGTGCTCATGCAAGGGCTTCAGTACTTACTAGTCCCTACATCTTGGGAGTCTTAGGTCTTAGAACTTTCATCCAAATAATATCATGGAGATCTCTCTATAGGTAATCACCTTAAAGCAGCTTATCGTTTCTGTACTTTGGCCTTGACTCTAAGTGTCATGTCTCAAAGCGGCTCTTTAGATAAGCTTTCAATCAATACTCCTAAACCAGTTGGTTTTAAGGTATTTGGTGTTGAAGCACCCCTTAGGATTTACTTGCTCAAGCCTCTCTCTTTGACACAGTTCGACCACAAGCATTTACTAGGATAACAACTCTTTGAGTTCTTGTTTCTTTCTTCTTTTCTGCCTAGTAATTGATGCTCAGAGCCTTGGGTCATGTTCTTTTTGTTTTTGTATTTTCTTTATTTTCTTTTGTTTTGTTTACTGCTTCTTGGATCAATAAATATTTGAGAATCTCCACAACACTTCTTTGAACTCTATGTCCCGCCTATGAGCTCCCATGCAAGTTTTCATAAGTATGCAACCTCAATACATAATCATACAACTAGAACCACCACTTTTCCTAATCTTTTGCTTGCCTCAAAATTGTTTAATTCCTCGATCCTTCTTTTCAAAGAATTTTCATGTGATGCATTTTTGAAATATTGAGTGCAAACAAGTTTGGAGAGTATAGTGTTGTAAATGGTCAAGCATCTTGATTATTGAATTGCAGAAAAACTATACTAGACAGAAGGACAGACAGGGGTATAATATCACTTTCAATCACAGCAATATCTGATAATGAACAATACAACCTTTTGGAGTTTACTTGATGTCCTCTTCCTCATCATCATTGTTGGTCTTCACATTCCTCTTTCACCTCTTTGATTGATGATGCTAAATCTTCCAAAAGTTTGTATGGTGCTCTACAATGATATTGAAAGTTGCTTGTTCCCCAAGCACTTGAAAAATGGTTAGCATGCATAATTTATTTGTGGGCCTTTGAACTTACTTTGGTGTGGGAACACCAAACTTAGTACCATGCCAATGGTTCTCATGCATCAGATTAACCATGTGTGAAACTCTTTTTCTTTTTCAAAAGCAATAGAACTAAAAACTAGGAAACAGCAGAATAGTTAACTAGTTCGTCTAGATGCTTGAAGCTAGCATTATGCAGAAAGTGAGAATGTGTTTTATGATGGGATTTTGGTGGAACACCAAACTTAGAATCCTTCATTCTCCTTTATATTGTTTTGGTGTGTAACACCAAACTCAGCTTCTTGCAATATATATGAAGTTAATTAACCTTTTTATTAAAATACCTATGAAAAGAGAACTACCTCAGGTTGGGTTGCCTCCCAACAAGCGCTTCTTTATTGTCATTAGCTTGACATCCTCTATGCTTGCTCAGCTCAGATTCTGAGCTTCCTTCTCCTTGTCCCATTGTCCTCCTAAGTGAGGCTTTGCTCTGTGATGCTCATCCTGAATGAGTGATTCTTTTCCTTTAGCACTCTTCTCACCCATTTCTGCGAGGTTCTTAGCCAGTTGTTGCATTTGCTTCTCAATTCTTCTGACTGAGGCTTCCTGGTTCTTCATTGTCACCTCTTGGTGTTTCATCATTCTCTCTATTAAGATCTCCAGATTGGTGATCCTCTGAGAGTCTTGTGAGATTGGTTGGTTGTGGGGTGTTGGGGGTTGGAAGGGTGGGTAGTGTGGTGGTATGTAGTGATTGTTGTTGGTATGGTGGTGTTTTTGCAGGTTTGGGAAATTGGGGTTGTTGTAGTTGAAGTCCCTTTGTTCCTGCTGTTGAGATTCCCTCATTCTTAGGTAAGAATGTGGCTTCCATGGTGGAAATTGTGCATTCACTGTAGTAGAATGTAGAAAATCAATTTGTCTAGCTATTGACTCCAATTGTTGCTGAGTTTGCTGGTGTAGCTGTTTGTTTTGATTCATGACTGCCTTCACTCCTTCAAGATTCATTACTTCCTTTTCTGAAATTGCATTCTGTGGTGTCTCAAATGAGTGTTGGTTATTGGCTCTTTTGTCATTGAACTCTGCAGTTCCTTGGCCGGTTGCTGTTGCTTTGAGTAGGCCATCTGAGAAGTAATCCACCGCTCTTCTTGTTTCTGAGGTTAATCCTTCATAGAACGCTTGGAAACCCACTTTGTCACTTGCTTTCTTGTATCTTTCCCATGCTTTGAACAAAGGTTCTTCCTCTCCTTGTATGAATGGATGTATTCCCTCTTTCATCTTGATGTTTTATTGGGATGAGGAGAATTTGGCTAGAAACTTGGCAACCAAATCATTCCAACTAGTGATACTTCCTTGGGGAAAGGTTTCAAGCCATTGTGCCGCTTCATCCTTCAGTGAGAAAGGAAATAACAAGAGCTTATCGGTATCATGATTTACACTATTGAGATTGACAGCACCACAAGTCCTCAGAAAAATGGATAGGTGCTGTTTAGGATCCTCCAATGGACTTCCACCATAGGAACAATTGTTCTTGATTAGTGTAATGAGTTACGGCTTCATGTTGTGGTGTTCTTCTTTCTCAGAAACTCCTTCTTCAATGATATCCTTCCCTCTGGCCTCTCTTCTTTCCTATAACATATAAGTCAACAAACGGAACACACAGTGGTACTCTTGAAAATTGAGTATAGTCAGTTGAGACAAAACTTCAAACAGTTAGTGGGTTAGTCAAAAATTAAAGAAACAGAAAAGAAAAAGTGCTTGATCTAAACTACCACCTCACTTAATCATTGTCAATCTATTCAATCCCTGGCAACGGCGCCAAAAACTTGATGTGCGGAAAATGATCCGACACAAAACTCACCGGCAAGTGCACCGAGTCGCATCAAGTAATAATAACTCACGTGAGTGAGGTCGATCCCACAGGGATTGAAGGATTGAGCAATTTTAGTTTAGTGGTTGATTTAGTAAAGCAAATCAAGAGTTGATTGAGTGATTTGTGATTACCAGAATTTAAATTGCATGGAAAATAAAGGGAGAGGGGTAGATTGCAGAAAATTAAAGAGCAAAGAAAGTAAATAAGCTGAATCTTAAAGTGCAAGTAATATAAATTGCAGAAACTTAGATCGCAAGAAATGTAAATTGCAGAATCTTAAAGTGCAAGAAATGTAAATGGCTTGAATTGTAAAGGGAATTGGGAATTGGATATGCAGAAATTAAACAGAGAAAAGTAAATCTCAACAAGTAGATAAGTAAAAGAGGAATTAAAATGAAACGGATCTCAACTGGAAACGTAAATTGCTTGAAGAAGCGTTCAACAGAGAAATTAAAATGAAAACTCCAGATCTCAGGACCCAAGAGACTAGATAACCAAGTCTAGATCTCAATACCTTCCTAGATCCAAATTGAGAATTCAATTGCAAGAAAAGTAAAGATCCAGCAGTAGAAGAAAAGAAGTGAAATCGCAAATTCTCAATGATGCAGTAAATCAAAACAGAGAGATCTCAAGGTGAGATTGAAACAGAATTCCTTCAATTCTCAACACTCAAGACTCAGACAAAGTGTGTAGAAAAGAAAACAAAAATAATCCAGAGGAAGAGAATTCAATTCTCCTTCCCAAGAACTCTCAAATTCTAAAAGCCAGCAAGTATTGAAAATTCTAAAAAGGAAGCTCTTCTGAAACTTCAAATCCTAAGCTATTTATACACTTTCTTCAAATGATCATTAAGCCTTGAATTGGGCCTTTAGTCTTGATGGAATTGGGTTGATAGTAGCCTCCGTTGATTGCTCTTGGTGTTGGGAAGCAATCCATTAGTGAACCGGGCCATGAACCATTCACGTTTGAGCCAACGTTTGAGGCAAACGTTGACTCAAACGTCACTTGTGTCAAATTATGCAGCCAAGTCCATTTGCTGTCCTCCACATTTGGCTCAACGTTTAAGGTCAAACGTGAGCTCAAACGTGGATCACCCCAGGCTCTCTTTTTGGCCAACATTTGGCCCAACGTTTGAGGCAAACGTTGGCGCAAATGTGGCTCATCTAACTCATCAATCAGGGGTGCTCTTTCATGCTCTTTCTTGCCAAAATGTAGCCAACATTTGACCTCACGTTTGAGGCAAACGTTGGCTTAAACGTCGCTGCCCAGAAGCTCCAACTCTCCTCTTTTAGGCGCCAATGTTTGACCTCACGTTTGAGGCAAACGTTGGCGCAAACGTTGCCCTTCCAGGAGTGCCATTTTTCTTCCTTTTAGGCGCCAACGTTTGACCTCACGTTTGAGGCAAACGTTGGCGCAAACGTTGCCTTCTAGGAGCTTCTTCTTCAGCCAACGTTTGCCTCAACATTTGAGGTCAAACGTTGGCTCAAACGTTGGCTCTTCTCCAGGGTATTCTTCATCTGCTACTCACGTTTGAGTTGACGTTTGAGGCAATCGTCAGCTCAAACGTGAACTCCTCTTTTCAAGCACATTCTTGCAACCTTCTTCCAAGCTTTATTCCTCATGTCATCAATCAACAATTGTATCAAAGCTATGCCATAATCATGAGAGTTATCCTTCTTCTTGTCACACAAGCAATTATGGCACAAAAACTCATGAAAATGCATCAATTCATCCATGGTTGATTGAATCAAAGGAAAAATGAAATTCAATCCAATTAGCTTACTTGTGGCTTAAGAAAGTGCATAAAACTAAATGAAAACAAAGGAAAAAGACTAGTGAAACTAGGCTAAGATGACTTGTCATCAGAACCCATGACCAAGAGGGAGGAAAAAGCGCTACTCACAGAGGAAAATAAGCCAAAATTGGCCAAAATGCATCCCCCAAGATTCGAACCAAGGACTTGCACCAAGAGGGAAGGCGCTGCCTTTGTTTATTTCACAAGAAAATTGGGTAAAATGCCCCCAGCAAGATTCGAACCAGGAGCCTTTCTTTTGAAGCACCAATGCTGCGCTCTTGGGAAGAGCTGAGCATTCCATGACACGGTGCAAGGGAGCATTGTGCGCGCACAAGGCTTAGCAAGGCAGCATGGATGCTGCGCTCTAGCCACCAACTGAGCATCACCCTGATGCTGTCCAAAGTAGAGTGTCGCACGAAATTGGAAGGCCAGCAAAGGAAAATGCAATGCTCTTGGCACCAACTAAGCATTGCCCTGGGAGTGGCACCCATGGGCCAAAAATTCAACCAAAATTCCATTTAAATTCAATTCTCCACTAAATTAAAAAGTCCACTCCAAATTCAAAAATCCAAAAATAGGAAGTGTATAAATAGAAGTTAGTTTGAGTTAGAGAGAACTTTTCTTTTACCTTTTTTTACTTTTAGACACCTTTTGCCATTTTTACTTTTTTTTGTCATTTTGGGAGCTGAATTTGAGATTGGGATTTTGGGTTTGGGAATTGAGAAGAAATTGAATTCTCTTTCTCGTTGTTTCTTTCTTTTACTTTCTTCACTCTTTGTTTTGAATCTTGGATTGAGAATTGAAGGAATTATGTTTCATTCTTAATCTGAGATCTCTCTTGTTTACTTGCTGCATAATTTGAAGGAAATGTGATTTTGGATCTGAAGTTTTCTTTACTGCTTTCATCTTTTTTTCTTCTGCAATTGTTCTCTGTTGGATCAAGGAAGGAATTGAGATCTAGACATGTTCTCTAGTCTCATCCAACACCTGAGATCTTCAACTTCTCTTTTAATTTCTGCAATTGAGCTACATCTACTTTCTGTTTTATTTCTTCAAACAATTCTTCTTCTCTATTTAGATCTGTTGCACTTTAATTCATCTTTTACTTCTCTGATTGATTGTCAATTACTTTCTCTTGTTTAATTTCTGAAATCCCAGCTCCCAAGTCCTTTTACTCTTTTTGCAATTTTACATTTCTCTCACTCTAAGCTTCAGCAATTTACATTTCTTGCAATCTAAGTTTCAGTCATTTACATTCCTTGTTCTTTAAGATTCAGCTTCTTTACTTCTTTTGCTCTTTAATTTACTGTCAATTCTCCCTCTCCCTTTAAATTCTATGCAATTTAGCTTCTGTTGAACACAAATCACTCAAACCAACACTTGTTTGCTTGACTAAATCAACCACCATACTAAAATTGCTCAATCCTTCAATCCCTGTGGGATCGACCTCACTCATGTGAGTTATTATTACTTGATGCGACCTGGTACACTTGCCGGTGAGTTTTGTGTTGGATCGTTTTCCACACATCAAGTTTTTGGCGCCGTTGCCGGGGATTGATTAGATCAACAATGATTAAGTGGTGGTCTAGATTAAGCACTTTTTCTTTGCTTTTTTTCATTTTCTTTATTTTTAGCTAACACACTAACTGTTTGAATTTTTTCTTAAGCTAACATTAACTTCACTCTAGCAATAGAGTGCAGTGTTCCTGGTTTTTCTGGTTTTGTGTGACTCTTATGTTTTGCTTGTATGTCAGGGACAAGGGGAGCTATACCATCTTTTGATGCACAAGACAAAAGAACTCTTAGGAGATTGAGAAGATAAGCAAGAGGGAAAAGTGCTGTCCTTACCCTAAATGTCAATGCAAACAACTTTGAACTAAAACCACAGCTCATCACCTTGGTCCACAGATCCTGTGGGGTAGGTGGAGATCCTGTGGGGTCCATAGATCCTGAGGTGTTAAGGAATTTGAGTTCCTGCACCATTCTGGCGTTCAAACGCCCATTCTGTGCCAAATCTGGCATTTAAAGCCACCTCTGCTACCTTTTCTGGCGTTAAACGCCAGTTTTGCTACCTTTCCTGGCGTTAAACGCCACTCTGCTACCCATTTCTGGCGTTTAACACCAGCCAGATGCCCATTTCTGGCGTTTAACGCCAGCCTGTGCTAGACAACCCTTTCTGGCGTTTAACGCCCATAATGCTGCCAGGCTGGGCGTTAAACGCACATTCTGCTATCCTTATTGGCGTTTAAACGTCAGTAAGCTTGTCCTCCAGGGTGTGCTATTTTTAATGCTGTTTTTCATTCTGTTTTTGATTTTTTAGTTGTTTTTGTGACTTCACATGATCATCAACCTAAAGAAAACATAAAATAACAATGGAAAACAAATAAATATAATTAAATAACATTGGGTTGCCTCCCAACAAGCACTTCTTTAATGTCAATAGCTTGATAGTGAGCTCTTAGAGAGCTTCACAGAGAATCATAGCTTGATGTTGGCCTCCCAACACCAAACTTAGAAGTTGATTGTGGGGGCTCTGTTTGACTCTGTATTGAGAGAAGCTTTTCATACTTCCTCTCCAGGGTTACAGAAGAAGATCCTTGAGCCTTAAACACAAGTAGTCCTCATTCAATTGAAGGACTAGCTATCCTCTGTCCACATCAATCATAGCTCTTGCTGTGGCTTGGAAGGGTCTTCCATGGATGATAGATTCATCTTCATCCTTCCCAGTCTCTAGAATTATAAAGTCAGCAGGGATGTAATAGCCTTCAACCTTCACTAAGACATCCTCTACAAGTCCATAAGCCTATTTTCTTGAATTGTCTGCCATCTCTAGTGAGATTCTTGTAGCTTGCACCTCAAAGATCCCTAGTTTCTCCATTACAGAGAGGGGCATGAGGTTTATACTTGATCCAAGGTCACACAGAGCCTTCTCAAAGGTCATGGTGCCTATGGTACAAGGTATCAAGAACTTTCCAGGATCCTGTTTCTTCTGAGGTAATTTCAGTTGAACCAGATCTTTCAGTTCATTGATGAGCAGTGGGGGTTCATCCTCCCATGTCTCATTACCAAATAACTTGGCATTCAGCTTCATGATTGCTCCTAGATAGTGAGCAACTTGCTCTTCAATAATATCTTCATCCTCTTCAGAGGAAGAATACTCATCAAAGCTCATGAATGGTAACAGTAAGTTTAGTGGAATCTTTATGGTCTCTGTATGAGCCTCAGATTCCTTTGGTTCCTCATTAGGGAACTCCTTGGAGGCCAGTGGACGTCCCTTGAGGTCTTCCTCATTAGAAATCACTGCCATTTCTTCCTCTCCAGGTTCGGCCATGTTGGTTATAGTTATGGCCTTGCACTCTCTTTTTGGATTCTCTTCTGTATTACTTGGGAGAGTACTAGGAGGGAGTTCAGTAACTCTTCTGCTCAGCAGACCCACTTGTGCCTCCAAATTTCTAATGGAGTACCTTGCTTCAGTCATGAAACTGAGAGTGGTCTTAGATAGATCAGAGACTACAGTTGCTAAGTCAGAGTGGCTCTGCTTAGAATTCTCTGTCTGTTGCTGAGAAGATGATGGAAAAGGTTTGCTATTGCCAAACCGTGCTCTCCTACCGTTATTGTTATTGAAGCCTTGATTAGGCTTCTGTTGATCATTCCATGAGAAATTAGGATGATTCCTCCATGAAGGATTATAGGTGTTTCCATAGGATTCTCCCATGTAATTCACTTCTTCCATTGCATGATTCTCAAGGTCATAGGCTTCTTCTTCAGAGGAAGCTTCCTTAGTACTGCCTGTTGCAGCTTGTATTCTAGACAGACTCTGAGAAATCATATTAACTTGCTGAGTCAATATTTTGTCCTGAGCCAATATGGCATTCAGGATATCAATCTCAAGAACTCCTTTCTTCTGAGTTGTCCTGTTATTTACAGGATTCCTTTCTGAAGTGTACATGAACTGGTTATTTGCAACCATCTCAATGAGTTCCTGGGCTTCTGCAAGCGTCTTCTTCACATGAAGAGATCCTCCAACAGAATGGTCCAATGACATCTTGGACAATTCAGACAGACCATCATAGAATATACATATGATGCTCCATTCTGAAAACATGTCAGAAGGACACCTTCTAATCAATTGCTTGTATCTTTCCCAAGCTTCATAGAGGGATTCACCTTCCTTCTGTCTGAAGGTTTGGACTTCCACTCTAAGCTTACTCAACTTTTGAGGTGGAAATAATTTGGCCAAGAAAGCATTGACTAACTTTTCCCTAGAGTTCAAGCTATCTTTAGGTTGTGAGTCCAACCATGTCCTAGCTCTGTGTCTTACAACAAAAGGGAAAAGCATAAGTCTGTAGAGCTCAGGATTGACCCCATTGGTCTTAACAGTGTCACAGATTTGCAAGAATTCAGCTAAGAACTGATGAGAATCTTCCAATGAAAGTCCATGAAACTTGCAGTTCTGCTGCATCAGAAAAACTAATTGAGGCTTAAGCTCAAAGTTGTTTGCTCCAATTGCAGGAATTGAGATGCTTCTTCCACAGAAGTCAGAAGAGGGTGCAATAAAGTCACCAAGCATCTTCCTTGCATCTCCACCATTCTTATTGGGTTCGGCCATCTCTTCTTCTTTTTCAAAAAATTCTGTCAGGTCCTCTCCAGAATGTTGTGCTTTAGCTTCTCTTAGCTTCCTCTTTAGAGTCCTTTCAAGTTCTGGATCAGCTTCAACAAGAAGTTCTTATCCTTGCTCCTGCTCATATGAAAAAGAAGATAACAGAAAAGAATATGAATTTTCTGTCACAGTATAGAGATTCCTTTATGTGAGTAGAAGAATAGTAGAATGAAGAAGAGAGAAGATGAAGAATTCAAACACAGAGAGGGAGAGAGGGTTCGAATTATAAAAGGAAGAGAAGTGTTAGTAGATGAATAAATAAATAGAAAAGGATGAGAGAGAGAGAGAGAGAGAATTCGAATTTCAAATTAAAATAAAAGGAAAATATTTTTGTTTTTATTTTAATTATTGGTTAGTATTTAAAATTTAAGGGAAGAAATAAAATAAAATTTGAAAAAAAATAAGAAATAGTAATTAATTTATCTAGTTTTCAAATTTTTAGAGAAAATATATGATTGAAATAGAAAACTTTTTAAAATAAAACAAAAAGTCAAGTAGTTAATTGAAAAAGATTTCAAAATCAATTTTGAAAAGATAAGAGGTTAGAAAAAGATTTTGAAATTAATTTTGAAAAAAATGATATGATTGAAATCTATTTTGAAAAAGTTTTGAAAAGGAAATTAAAAAGATTTGATTTTTGAAATTAAAGTTGATTACTTGACTAACAAGAAACTAAAAGATGTGATTTTAGAATTTAAAGATTGATCCTTTCTTAATAGGTAACTAACAACTTGAAAATTTTTGAATCTAAACATTAAATGTTAGCATTAATTATAAAATAAGAAAAAGATTTTGAAAATTGATTTTGAAAATTTTCGAAAATATTAAAAAAATGAAAAAGATTTGATTTTTGAAAAAGATTTGAAGAAGATAGAAATTTTAAATTGAAATTTTGACTTGACTAACAAGAAACAACTAAATTTTAAAATTTTATGACCAAATCAATTCAAAATTTCGAAATGTATGAGCAAAATAAGGAAAAGATATTTTTTTTATTTTTGAATTTTAATAAGAAAAGAGAAAAAAACAAAAAATTTTAAGATCAAAACATGTAATGCATGCAAGAACACCTTGAATGTCAAGATGAACACCAAGAACACTTTGAAGATCAAGATGAACATCAAGAACATATTTTTGAAAATTTTTAAGAAAAGAAAAACACGCAAGACACCAAACTTAAAAATTTTTATCCTTTAGACACTAATAATTCAAAAATGCATATGAAAAACAAGAAAAGACACCAAACAAGAAAAATTTAAAGATCAAACAAGGAAATTCATCAGGAACAACTTGAAGATCATGAAGAACATATGCATGGATTTTCAAAAATTTTTAAGATAAATTAAAAAAAGTGCAATTGACACCAAACTTAAAATTTGACATTAGACTCAAACAAGAAACACAAAATTTTTGGTTTTTATGATTTTATATTTTTTTTGTATTTTTTGAAAATTAATTTGGAAAAAGAAAATAAAGAAATTCAAAATTTTTAATACGAATTCCAGGAATCATGCAATGTTAGTCTAAAGCTTCAGTCTAAAAAGATTAGACGTGGCTAGCCAAGCTTCAGTAGGACATGACATACAACAGCCAAATTGATGGGAATCAACTAGCTCCTGTGATGATAAAAGCATCATCTGAAACTCTAGAATTCATTCTTAAAAATTCTGAAGAACAAAATAATTTTTTTTGTTTTTGTATATTTATTTCTTTTTTTTTATTTTTTTCAAAAATAAAAAGAATAAAAACAAAAAGCTTAAAATTAAAATAAAATTACTTAATCTGAGCAACAAGTTGAACCGTCAGTTGTCCAAACTCGAACAATCCCCGGCAACGGCACCAAAAACTTGGTGCACGAAATCGTGATCTCAACTGCGCCAACAACTTGGTACGCACGATCGTAATCTCAACTCTTTTTCACAACTCCGCATAACTAACCAGCAAGTGCACTGGGTCGTCCAAGTAATAAACATTACGTGATTAAGGGTCGATCCCATGGAGATTGTCAGCTTGAAGTAAGCTATGGTCATCCTTGTAAATCTTAGTGAGGCAGATTCAAATGGTTATGAGGTTTTGATAATTAAAATATAAATAAAATATAAAATAAGATAAAGTTACTTATGTAATTCATTGGTGGGAATTTCAGATAAGTGTCTGGAGATGCTTTGTTGCTTCAGAACCTCTGCTTTCCTATTGCCTTCTTCCAACCATGCGTTACCTCCTTCCATGGCAAGCTGTATGATCCTCTCAGATGAAAACAAATCCATATGCGCTGTCACCGCACGGCTAATCATCTGTCGGTTCCTGCTAGCGTCGGAATAGGACCATTGTCCTTTTGCACAGTGTCATTTGTGCCCCACATTCGCAGGTTTGAAGCTCGTCACAGTCATCCCTTCCCAGATCCTACTCGGAATAACACAGACAAGGTTTAGACTTTCCGGATCCCGGATCCTACTCGGAATACCACAGACAAGGTTTAGACATTCTGGATCCCAGGAATGCTGCCTTTATTCTAGCCTATACCACGAAGAGAATATACTCCAGCTGTCGTCCAATGACTACGTTGAATATCGTGCAGATCACTTTGTGGTTGTCAAGCACGCAACCTTGGTAAAGCGAGTAACGATGATTGGGTGATTGTCACGGGTCACCCCTTCATTCTGACTTAACTGAATTAAGTACGAGAGTATATCTTGGAGAAGAAGTAGGCGTGAATTGAATAGAAAACAGTAGTAATTGCATTAATTCATTAAAAACAACAGAGCTCCACACCTTAATCTATGGGGTGTAGAAACTCCACCGTTGAAAATACATAAGTGAAAGGTCTAGGCATGGCCATGAGGCCAGCCTCCAAACGTGTACAATGATCTATAATAGCATAAGATCAACCAAAGACGGGTCAAAAGACGTAAAATGAATCTCTAAAAGTAGTTTTTATACTAAACTAGTAACCTAGGGTTACAGAAAATGAGTAACGAAGTGCAGATAGTGCAGAAATCCACTTCCGGGGCCCACTTGGTGTGTGCTTGGGGCTAGCATTGAAGCTTTTTCGTGCTTAGACTATTCCTGGAGTTAAACGCCAGCTTTGGTGCCAGTTTGGGCGTTTAACTCTAATTCTGGTGCCAGTTTGGACGTTTTACGCCAGAATTTTTAGGCTGACTTTAAACGTCAGTTTGGACCATCAAATCTCGGAAAAAGTATGGACTATTATATATTGCTGGAAAGCCCAGAATGTCTACTTTCTAACGAATTAAGAGTGCACCAATTGGGCTTCTGTAGCTCTAGAAAATCCACTTCGAGTGCAAGGAGGTCAGAATCCAACAGCATCTGCAGTCCTTTTTCAGCCTCTGAATCAGATTTTTGCTCAAGTCCTTCAATTTCAGCCAGAAAATACCTGAAATCATAGAAAAACACAGAAACTCATAGTAAAGTCCATAAATGTTATTTTTGAATAAAAATTAATAAAAATATAATAAAAAGTAACTAAAACATACTAAAAACTATGTAAAAACAATGCCAAAAAGGGTATAAATTATCCGCTCATCAGTAGCACTGCCTTTATCCAGACTGCTGCAGAAGGATGTTGAGTTCAAGCTGAGTGAGGACTGCATGGAAGCATTTGATAAGCTGAAGATCGCCTTGACTCAAGCTTCGATTGTGAGAGGACCAGATTGGAGCCAGCCTTTTGAGATTATGTGTGATGCCTCCAACCATGCAGTAGGAGCGGCGCTGGCCCAGCGTGAAGGTAAGGATCCTTTTGTAATAGCTTATGCTCCTAAGACCTTAGACGTTGCTCAGTCTAATTATACTACCACTGAAAAAGAGCTTATGGCTATTGTTTTTTGGTGCACGAAATTGTGATGTCCAGGCTCGAACAATCCCTGGCAACGTGAGCAACTTGGTGCGCGTAATCGTGATTACACACTCATAATTTGTCACAACTTCGATACAACTAACCAGCAAGTGCACTGGGTCGTCCAAGTAATACCTTACGTGAGTAAGGGTCGAATCCCACGGAGATTGTTGGTATGAAGCAAGCTATGGTCACCTTGTAAATCTCAGTCAGGCGGATATAAAATAATTATGGAGTTTTCGAATATTAAATAATAGAATAGGGATAGAGGTACTTATGTAAATCATTGGTAGGAATTTCAGATAAGCGAATAGAGATGCTTTTCGTTCCTCTGAACCTCTGCTTTCCTGCTATCTTCATCCAATCTGTCTTACTCCTTTCCATGGCTGGCTTTATGCAAGGGCATCACCGTTGTCAGTGGCTACATCCCCTCCTCTCAGTGAAAGATATGCTCACATGCTCTGTCACAGCACGGCCAATCATCTGTCGGTTCTCGATCATGCTGGAATAGGATTCACCCTCCTTTTGCGTCTGTCACTAACGCCCAGCAATCGCGAGTTTGAAGCTCGTCACAGTCATTCAGTCATTGAATCCTACTCGGAATACCACAGACAAGGTTTAGACTTTCTGGATTCTCTCGAATGCCTCCATCATTCTAGCTTACGCCACGAAGATTCCGGTTAGGAGATCTAAGAGATATTCATTCTAGCTTATTTCATGTAGAACGGAAGTGTTTGTCAGGCACGCGTTCATAAGGGAGAAGGATGATGAGCGTCACACATAATCATCACCTTCATCATGTTCTTGGGTGCGAATGGATATCTTAGAAGCGAAATAAGAAGAATTGAATAGAAAACAGTAGTACTTTGCATTAATCCTTGAGGAACAGCAGAGCTCCACACCTTAATCTATGGAGTGTAGAAACTCTACCGTTGAAAATACATAAGTGAAAGGTCCAGGCATGGCCGAGATGGCCAGCCCCCTAAAACGTGATCAAAGGATCATAAGGTAATCCAAAGATGCCTAATACAATAGTAAAAGGTCCTATTTATAATAAACTAGCTACTAGGGTTTACATGAGTAAGTAATTGATGCATAAATCCACTTCCGGGGCCCACTTGGTGCGTGTTTGGGCTGAGCCTGAGTGTTGCACGTGCAGAGGCCATTTGTGGAGTTGAACGCCAGTTTCTGTGCCAGTTTGGGCGTTCAACTCTGGTTTTGGATCCTTTTCTGGCGCTGGACGCCAGATTTGGGCAGAAGGCTGGCGTTGAACGCCAGTTTACGTCGTCAATTCTTGGCCAAAGTATGGACTATTATATATTGCTGGAAAGCCCTAGATGTCTACTTTCCATCGCAATTGGAAGCGCGCTATTTCGAGTTCGGTAGCTCCAGAAAATCTACTTTGAGTACAGGGAGGTCAGAATCCAACAGCATCAGCAGTCCTTTTGCAACCTCTGAATCTGATTTCTGCTCAAGTCCCTCAATTTCAGCCAGAAAATACCTGAAATCACAGAAAAACACACAAACTCATAGTAAAGTCCAGAAATGTGAATTTAACATAAAAACTAATGAAAACATCCCTAAAAGTAACTAGATCCTACTAAAAACACACTAAAAACAATGCCAAAAAGCGTATAAATTATCCGCTCATCACAACACCAAACTTAAATTGTTGCTTGTCCCCAAGCAACTGAAATCAAATAGGATAAAAAGAAGAGAATATACTATAAATTCCAAACTATCAATGAAACAGAGCTTCAATCATATGAGCGGGACTTATAGCTTTTTGCCTCTTGAATAGTTTTGGCATCTCACTTTATCCATTGAGGTTCAGAATGATTGGCATCTATAGGAACTTCAGATTTCAAATAGTGTTATTGACTCTCCTAGTTCAGTATGATGATTCTTGAACACAGCTTCTTTATGAGTCTTAGCCGTGGCCCTAAGCACTTTGTTTTCCAGTATTACCACCGGATACATAAATGCCACAGACACATAATTGGGTGAACCTTTTCAGATTGTGACTCAGCTTTGCTAAAGTCCCCAATTAGAGGTGTCCAGGGTTCTTAAGCACACTCTTCTTTTGCTTTGGACCTTGACTTTAACCGCTCAGTCTCAAGTTTTCACTTGACACCTACACGCCACAAGCACATGGTTAGGGACAGCTTGGTTTAGCCGCTTAGACCAGGATTTTATTCCTTTAGGCCCTCCTATCCACTGATGCTCAAAGCCTTGGGATCCTTTTTATTTGCCCTTGCCTTTTGGTTTTAAGGGTTATTGGCTTTTTGCTCTTGCCTCTTGGTTTTAAGAGCTTTTGGCTTTTTCTGCTTGCTTTTTTTTTTTTTTTTTTTCGCCTAATTTTTTTTTCTTCTTTTTTTTTCTGCAAGCTTTGTTTTTTTGCTGCTTTTTCTTGTTTCAAGAATCATTTTTATGATTTTTCAGATTATCAAATAACATGTCTCCTAGTCATCATTCTTTCAAGAGCCAACATATTTAACATTCTTAAACAACAACTTCAAAAGACATATGCACTGTTCAAGCATACATTCAGAAAACAAGAAGCATTGTCACCACATCAATATAATTAAGCTAAGTTCAAGGATAAATTCGAAACTCATGTACTTCTTGTTCTTTTGAATTAAAACATTTTTCATTTAAGAGAGGTGATGGATTCATAGGACATTCATATCTTTAAGACAAAGTTACTAATTACTAATGATCATGTAATGAAGACACAAACATAGATAAGCACGTAGCATAGAAAACGAAAAACAGAAGAAATAAGAACAAGGAATGAATCCACCTTAGTGATGGTGGCGTTTCCTTCTTGAGGAACCAATGATGTCCTTGAGCTCTTCTATGTCTCTTCCTTGTCTTTGTTGCTCCTCCTTCATTGCTTTTAGATCTTCTCTGATTTCATGAAGGATGATGGAGTGCTCTTGATGTTCCCCCCTTAGTTGCTTCCAATAATTGTGTGGAAGAAAATGTATCCCCTGATGTATCTCAGGGATCTCTTGATTTGCAGTCAAATGTTCTACCACTGAGCTATAGACCCTTGATGGAAGCTTTTGTCTTCCCTTTCCTCTTTCTAGGGGTTTCTCTGGCCTTAGGTGCCATCAATGGTTATGGAAAAAAAACAAAAAAAGCTATGCTTTTACCACACCAAACTTAGAATGTTGCTCGCCCTCGAGCAAAAGAAGAAAGAAGAAGAAGATATGAAGGAGATGGATGGGAGTGTGTATTCGGCCATATGGGTGGGATTGGGAGAGAGAGAGAGAGAGAGAGATGTTGAATTTTGAAGGTAGTGGGTGTATGGATGTGAGTGGTAAAGGGTTAATAGGGAAGAGTGTTTGTTGGGAATAGAGGATGATTGAGAAGAGAGAAGAGAGTGGTTGGAGGTAGGTGGGGATCCTGTTGGGTCCACAGATCCTGAGATGATCCTGTGAGGTCCACAGATCTTGAGGTGTCAAGGCATTTACATCCCTGCACCAATTTAGGCATGTAAAATGCCCTTGCACACAACTCTGGGCGTTCAGCGCCAGGTTGGTGCCCATTTTGGGCGTTCAACGCCCATTTGCTGCCATTTCTGGCGTTGAACGCCAGAACCATGCTTGTTCTGGGCGTTCAGCGCCAGGATGTTGCCCATTTTGGGCGTTCAGCGCCAGAACCATGCTCTGTTCTGGCGTTTGAACGCCAGGCAGATGTTCCTCCAGGGTGTGATTTTTCTTCTGCTGTTTTTGATTCCGTTTTCAATTTTTCTATTTATTTTGTGACTCCACATGATCATGAACCTAAGAAAACATGAAAAACAATAAAAATAAGAATTAGATAAACATTGGGTTGCCTCCCAACAAGCGCTTCTTTAATGTCAATAGCTTGACAGAGGGCTCTCATGGAGCCTCACAGATGTGCAGAGCTTTGTTGAGACTCTCCAACACCAAACCTAGAGTTTGGATATGGGAGTTCAACACCAAACTTAGAGTTTGGTTGTGGCCTCCCAACACCAAACTTAGAGTTTGACTGTGGGGGCTCTGGTTGACTCTGCCTTGAGAGAAGCTTTTTCTGCTTCTTCTCCATGGTTGCAGAGGGAGATCCTTGAGTTTTAAACACAAGGGAGTTTTCATTCCATTGAAGGACTATTTCACCTCTGTCAACATCAATCACAGCTCTTGCTGTGGCCAGGAAAGGTCTTCCTAGGATGATGGATTCATCCTCTTCCTTTCCAGTATCCAGGACTTATGAAATCAGTAGGTATGTAAAGGCCCTCAACCTTTACTAATACATCTTCTACTTGTCCATAAGCCTGTTTTCTTGAGCTGTCTGCCATCTCTAGTGAGATTTTAGCAGCTTGCACCCCATAGATTCCCAGTTTCTCTATTACAGAGAGGGGCATGAGGTTTATTCCTGAACCAAGGTCACACAGAGCCTTAAAGATCATGGTGCCTATGGTACAGGGTATTGTGAACTTTCCAGGATCCTGTTTCTTCTGAGGCAATGTCAGTTGATCCAGATCACTTAGTTCATTGATGAACAAGGAAGGTTCAACTTCCCAAGTATCAATGCCAAATAATTTGGCATTCAGCTTCATGATTGCACCAAGAAATTTGGCAGTTTGCTCTTCAGTAACATCCTCATTCTCTTCTGAAGAGGAATACTCATCAAAGCTCATGAAGGGTATAAGGAGGTTCAATGGAATCTCTATGGTCTCTAGATGAGCCTCAGAGTCCTTTGGTTCCCCAGAGGGAAGCTCCTTATTGACCACTGAACGTCCCAGGAGGTCTTCCTCCTTGGGATTCACGTCCTCTCCTCTCCTCACAGGTTCGGCCATGGCGCTTATGTCAATGGCCTTGCATTCTCCTTTTGGGTTCTCTTCTGTATTGCTTGGGAGAATACTAGGAGGGATTTTAGTGATCCTTTTACTCAGCTGGCCCACTTGTGCTTCCAGATTTCTAATGGGAGACCTTGTTTCATTCATGAAACTTACAGTGGCCTTAGATAGATCAGAGACTAGATTTGCTAAATTAGAAGCATTTTGTTCAGAGTTCTCTCTATGTTGCTGAGTTGATGGTGGAAAAGGCTTGCTATTGCTAAACCTGTTTCTTCCACCATTATTAAAGCCTTGTTGGGGCTTTTGATCCTTCCATGAGAAATTGGGATGATTTCTCCATGTTGAGTTATAGGTGTTTCCATAAGGTTCACCTAAGTAATTTACCTCTGCTATTGCAGGGTTCTCAGGATCATAGGCTTCTTCTTCAGAAGATGCCTCTTGAGTACTGTTGGATGCAGCTTGCATTCCATGCAGACTCTGAGAAATCATATTGACTTGCTGAGTCAATATTTTATTCTGAGCCAGTATGGCATTCAGAGTATCAACTTCAAGAACTCCCTTCTTCATAGGCGTCCCATTACTCACAGGATTCCTTTCAGAAGTGTACATGAACTGGTTATTAGCAACCATGTCAATGAGTTCTTGAGCTTCTGCAGGCGTTTTCTTTAGGTGAATGGATCCACCTGCAGAAGTATCCAGTGACATTTTTGATAGCTCAGATAAACCATCATAGAATATATCCAGGATGGTCCATTCTGAAAGCATGTCAGAAGGACACTTTTTGGTCAACTGTTTGTATCTTTCCCAAGCTTCATAGAGGGATTCACCTTCTTTCTGTCTGAAGGTTTGAACATCAGCTCTAAGCTTGCTCAGCTTTTGAGGAGGAAAGTACTTGGCTAAGAAAGCCGTGACCAGCTTATCCCAAGAGTTCAGGCTGTCTTTGGGTTGAGAATCCAACCATAATCTAGCTCTGTCTCTTACAGCAAAAGGGAAAAGCATAAGCCTGTAGACTTCAGGATCTACTCCATTAATCTTAACAGTATCACATATCTGCAAGAATTCAGTTAAGAACTGAAAAGGATCTTCAGATGGAAGTCCATGAAACTTGCAGTTCTGCTGCATCAGAGAAACTAACTGAGGTTTCAGCTCAAAGTTGTTTGCTCCAATGGCAGGAATGGAGATGCTTCTTCCATGTAAATTGGAATTAGGTGCAGTGAAGTCACCAAGCATTCTCCTTGCATTGTTGTTGGGTTCGGCTGCCATCTCCTTTACTTGTTCGAAATTTTCAATCAAGTTGTCTCTGGATTGTTGTAATTTAGCTTCTCTTAATTTTCTCTTCAGAGTCCTTTCAGGTTCTGGATCAGCTTCAACAAGAATGCCTTTTTCTCTGTCCCTGCTCATAAGAAAGAGGAGAGAAAAAGAAAAGAAGAGGAATCCTCTATGTTACAGTAAAGAGGATCCTTATTGTTAGTAGAAGAAAAGAAGAAGAAATTCGAACACAGATAGAAGAGGGGGTTCGAATTTGGTGATGATGTGAGGAAGAGATGTTAGTTAATGAATGAATAAATAGAATAGGATGAGAGAGGGATAATTTTCGAAAATTATTTTGAAAAAGAGTTAGTGATTTTTGAAAAATGGTTTTTGAAAAATGTTAGAAATTTTCGAAAAATTTTTTAAAATTTAAAAATAAAAATAATTAGTTAATAAAAAAGAAATTTTTGAAAAAGAGGGAAGATATTTTCGAAAATTAGAGAGAGACAGTTAGTTAGGTAGTTTTGAAAAAGTTAAGAAACAAACAAAAAGTTAGTTAGTTAGTTGAAACAAATTTTGAAAAGATAAGAAGTTAGGAAGTTAGAAAAGATATTTTGAAAAGATATTTTTGAAAAAGATAAGATAAGAAGATATTTTTGAAAAGATATGATAGAAATTAGTTTTTGAGAAAAGATTTGATTTTTAAAATCTCAATTAATGACTTGATTCATAAGAAATCACAAGATATGATTCTAGAACTTAAAGTTTGAATCTTTCTTAACAAGCAAGTAACAAACTTCAAATTTTTGAATCAAAACATTAATTGATTATGTTATTTTCGAAAATTTGGTATAAAAAATAAGAAAAAGATTTTTGAAAAATATTTTTGGAATTTTCGAAAATAACTAAAAATTTTGAAAAAGATTTGATTTTTGAAAAAGATTTTGAAAAAGATAAGATTTTCAAATTTGAAAATTTGATTTGACTTATGAGAAACAACTTGATTTTAAAAATTTTTGAAAAAGTCAACTCAATTTTCAAATTTGATGAGAGAAAAAGGGAAAGATATTTTTTTGATTTTTGAAATTTTTATGAAAAACATGAAAAATATGCAATGCATGAAATTTTTAGATCAAAACATGTGATGCATGCAAGAATGCTATGAATGTCAAGATGAACACCAAGAACACTTTGAATGTCAAGATGAACATCATAGACATAATTTTGAAAAATTTTTAATGCACAGAAAACATGCAAGACACCAAACTTAGAATTCTTTAATGCTTAGACACTAAGAATTCAAGAATGCATATGATAAACATGAAAAGATACAAAACAAAAAATCATCAAGATCAAACAAGAAGACTTACCAAGAAAAACTTGAAGATCATGAAGAACACTATGAATGCATGATATTTTCGAAAAATGCTAGATGCATATGCAAGTGACACCAAACTTATAACATGACACAAGACTCAAACAAGAAACAGAAAAATATTTTTGATTTTTATGATTTTTTAATTTTTTTTGGATTTTTATTTTATATTTTTCGAAAATTATATGAAAAAGAAAAATAAGGATTCCAAAATTTTTAATATGAATTCCAGGAATCTTGCATTCTTAGTCTAAAGCTTCAGTCCAGGAATTAGACATGGCTCACTAGCCAGCCAAGCTTTCAAAGAAAGCTCCAGTCCAAAACACTAGACATGGCCAATGGCCAGCCAAGCTTCAGCAGGTGATCATGGATCAGCAGCAGGTGGATGAGTAACAACTAATTTGCTCTTGATAACAAATTGCAAGCCTCAGTCCTAATGAATTTATTCTTAAAAATTTTGAATAATTTTTTTTGAAAACATTTTTATTTTTTTTTTTCGAAAACAGATGAGAAAATTTTGAAAATATTTTTGAAAAATTTTTGAAAAGAAAATAAAAAGAAAATTACCTAATCTGAGCAACAAGATGAACCGTCAGTTGTCCAAACTCAAACAATCCCCGGCAACGGCGCCAAAAACTTGGTGCACGAAATTGTGATGTCCAGGCTCGAACAATCCCTGGCAATGTGAGCAACTTGGTGCGCGTAATCGTGATTACACACTCATAATTTGTCACAACTTCGATACAACTAACCAGCAAGTGCACTGGGTCGTCCAAGTAATACCTTACGTGAGTAAGGGTCGAATCCGACGGAGATTGTTGGTATGAAGCAAGCTATGGTCACCTTGTAAATCTCAGTCAGGCGGATATAAAATAATTATGGAGTTTTCGAATATTAAATAATAGAATAGGGATAGAGGTACTTATGTAAATCATTGGTAGGAATTTCAGATAAGCGAATAGAGATGCTTTTCGTTCCTCTGAACCTCTGCTTTCCTGCTATCTTCATCCAATCTGTCTTACTCCTTTCCATGGCTGGCTTTATGCAAGGGCATCACCGTTGTCAGTGGCTACATCCCCTCCTCTCAGTGAAAGATATGCTCACATGCTCTGTCACAGCACGGCCAATCATCTGTCGGTTCTCGATCATGCTGGAATAGGATTCACCCTCCTTTTGCGTCTGTCACTAACGCCCAGCAATCGCGAGTTTGAAGCTCGTCACAGTCATTCAGTCATTGAATCCTACTCGGAATACCACAGACAAGGTTTAGACTTTCCGGATTCTCTCGAATGCCTCCATCATTCTAGCTTACGCCACGAAGATTCCGGTTAGGAGATCTAAGAGATATTCATTCTAGCTTATTTCATGTAGAACGGAAGTGTTTGTCAGGCACGCGTTCATAAGGGAGAAGGATGATGAGCGTCACACATAATCATCACCTTCATCATGTTCTTGGGTGCGAATGGATATCTTAGAAGTGAAATAAGAAGAATTGAATAGAAAACAGTAGTACTTTGCATTAATCCTTGAGGAACAGCAGAGCTCCACACCTTAATCTATGGAGTGTAGAAACTCTACCGTTGAAAATACATAAGTGAAAGGTCCAGGCATGGCCGAGATGGCCAGCCCCCTAAAACGTGATCAAAGGATCATAAGGTAATCCAAAGATGCCTAATACAATAGTAAAAGGTCCTATTTATAATAAACTAGCTACTAGGGTTTACATGAGTAAGTAATTGATGCATAAATCCACTTCCGGGGCCCACTTGGTGTGTGTTTGGGCTGAGCCTGAGTGTTGCACGTGCAGAGGCCATTTGTGGAGTTGAACGCCAGTTTCTGTGCCAGTTTGGGCGTTCAACTCTGGTTTTGGATCCTTTTCTGGCGCTGGACGCCAGATTTGGGCAGAAGGCTGGCGTTGAACGCCAGTTTACGTCGTCAATTCTTGGCCAAAGTATGGACTATTATATATTTCTGGAAAGCCCTGGATGTCTACTTTCCATCGCAATTGGAAGCGCGCCATTTCGAGTTCTGTAGCTCCAGAAAATCTACTTTGAGTGCAGGGAGGTCAGAATCCAACAGCATCAGCAGTCCTTTTGCAACCTCTGAATCTGATTTCTGCTCAAGTCCCTCAATTTCAGCCAGAAAATACCTGAAATCACAGAAAAACACACAAACTCATAGTAAAGTCTAGAAATGTGAATTTAACATAAAAACTAATGAAAACATCCCTAAAAGTAACTAGATCCTACTAAAAACACACTAAAAACAATGCCAAAAAGCGTATAAATTATCCGCTCATCATTTTTGCTCTGGATAAATTCCGAGCCTATTTACTTGGTACTAAGGTGGTAGTGTACTCAGACCATGCAGCTCTAAAATATTTATTAGCTAAAAAAGAGTCCAAACCAAGGCTAATACGTTGGATATTGCTGCTGCAAGAATTTGATTTATAAATTAAGGATAGGAGTGGTTCCCAGAATTTAGTGGCAGACCACTTGAGTCGCCTTGAGCACATTAAGGATGACACCACTCGTATCAATAATGCTTTTCCATTTGATAGCTTGCACGCAATATCTAAAGTAGTTCCTTGGTATGCGCCTATAGCTAACTATTTAGTTAGTCATACCTTCCCTCCCAATTTTACTAAGCATCAAAGGAACAAGCTGAAAAGTGAGTCCAAATATTATATATGGGATGACCCATATTTATGGAGGTATGGTGCTGACCAGATAATTAGAAGGTGTGTGCCTCAATCAGAATTCCAGTCCATTTTATAGGCCTGCCACTCTTCTGAGAGTGGTGGACATTTTGGTCCTCAAAGAACAACTAGAAAAATTTTAGAATGTGGATTATGGTGGCCCACTCTTTTTAAAGATGCTACCGCCTTCTGTAAATCTTGTTCTCCATGCCAAAGGTTTGGAAATATATCCAAGAGGGATGAGATGCCCCAACAGCTTATGCTATTCTATGAAATTTTTGATGTTTGGGGCATTGACTTCATGGGTCCATTCCCAAACTCTAGTAGTTTCTTATATATACTGTTAGCTATAGATTATGTTTCTAAATGGGTGGAAGCAATTCCTGCCCGTACTGATGATGCTAACACCGTTGTCTCTTTTGTTAGAAATCATATTATCTGTCACTTTGGGTCACCGCCAGCAATTGTGAGTGATCAAGGCACTCACTTTTGTAACAGGAGATTGACAGGCCTACTAAAGAGACATGGCATCATTCACAAGGTAGCTACAGCTTATCATCCCTAGACCAATGGGCAAGCAGAGGTGTCTAACAGAGAGATCAAGCGTATTTTGCAAAAGATAGTCAAGCCTCATAGGAAGGACTGGAGCACCAGACTTGTAGATGCGCTCTGGTCTTATCGGACAGCATACAAGATGCCCATAGGAATGAGCCCCTTCCGCTTAGTATACGGAAAGGCTTGTCACCTCCTAGTGGAGGTGGAACACAAGGCTTTCTAGGCTGTAAGAGAATGCAACATGGGATTTGAGAAGGCCGGTGCTGAAAGGAAGCTACAACTGGCAGAACTGGAGACCCTTCGACTCGAAGCATATGACATTTCTAGGTTATATAAAGAGAAGGTGAAGGTTATGCATGACAAGCATATCAAGAGAAGAGAGTTCAGACCTAGGGAGCTAGTTCTCCTTTACAACTTAAGGTTGAGGCTCATGCCAGGCAAGCTGAGGTCAAGGTGGGAAGGCCCCTATAGAGTAGAGAAGGCAGAGCCATACAGAGTCTTTGATAGGGGCGGAATACCGTCGGTAAGGAATTTCACAAGATTCGTTGCAAGTATAGCCATCAACCAAAAAATAATCCGTGAATCAAATTTTGAAGGAATTGGTTGTCACAAGTTCAACCCCAATAAAAGTAACCGAAGTATTCAAACCTCGGGTCGTCTCACAAGGAATGGGAAAACATACGCATCAACATTGGTTAGAATTCCGGGGTTGCAAGTCATGAGCAAGAAATTAAACTAAGAATCCTAACAAGCAAGTAATCTTGAAATGCAAGAAACTAATTCAAATAACTAAAGCAGAATGTTTGCAATTCCAAACTAATAAGATAACATCCAAGATAGTTCTACTCTAAGACTAACCAAATAACTATAACTAAGACAAGCAATTAGGATTTTTGGGGTTTTCAAATACGAATAATAAAGCAACTCTTGGCTAGACATGGGAATCGGGGTCACTATCCTTGTCTAATAACCATATCTTGACAATTATGAGGAATCAAACTCATTAAATCTACTTCTATATTTGAAGTATGTTAAATGGTTTAGTCAACATCAACCCATAAGGTCTAGCCTAGCTACTAATTGACTTAGTAGTAGGCTAGTGTCAATGGCTATCAAATTGACCACTAAGGGTTCTCAAATCATCAAATCCATTAGACCCAATGACTCAAGTTTACCCAATTCCCTTAGCCTAGGCCAAGAATAAAGAGAACTACTCCATAATCAAGGGAAATATTTCATCAAACACATGGTAAGCATTACTAAAAAATATATTCAAATTGCAATTAAATTGAAATTAACAAGTACCCACTAACAATTATCAACATACAATCACTCAAACAACACAATTAACCATGAAAATCATCAATGTAACATAAGATCTAAACAAAATGACAATTGACAAGAAAATATAAATCTAACAAAGAAAATATAAATCTAACACAAGATCTAAACAAAATTATGCTAAGGAATTCAAATTAAGCAATCAAAACTAGTAATTAACAATATCCAATTCAAAATTCAACAAGGGAAGATCAAATCAAACTAGATCTAGAGAGGAACAAGGGTTCTCTCTCTAGAATAACAAGAACAAAAAATTAGCTAAAAATTGAGTCTCAGTGTGAATGAATGATCCCCTCCCCCTTTCTCCCTAGCATCCTTGGGTCTTTTCTATGCAAAACCAGCTTGAATTTGGGCCTCTTGAGCCTTAGAAATCGCCAGGCATGATTTCTTTTAATGAGGTCACGTGCATCTTATTGCGCGTACGCGCCATGCGTGCGTGCGCACTGATTGATTTTGCGATCCACGTGTGCACACCATGTACGCGTGCGCGCCGGTGTGGATTTCTCTAATTTGTGCGGATGCGCCAATTTTCACGCGCCACTTCCAGCTGTCCACATCCGCATGTGCGCGCTAGGTGCGCGTGCGCGCCCATGCTGAAATTTTCGAAATCCAAATATTCATGTTCCTTCCTCTTGTGCATGCTTTCTTTCTCTCTTCTAGGCCATTCTTGCCCTATAAATTCTGAAATCACTCAACAAATACGTCACGACATCGAATGGTAATAAAAGAGGATTAAAATATAGCAATTCTAAGGCAAAAGAAGCATGTTTTTCATTATGGAGCAATATTAGGAAGTGAACACAAAACCTTGCAATTCTTGTGGATAAGTTTGAAAAATATTGACAAAACCCCCCAAATTCTACACAATATAAACCACAAAATTGGGGTTTACCAAATCTCCCCAGACTTAAACCAAGCATGTCCTCATGCTTAAAAATAAAAAGACCAAAGATCATGGTAAGAAAAGGGTTTATGAAGTGCAAATTTCCTAAATGAATGCATGCAACTAATGTAAAATTATCTATCTACTTGGTCAAGGGTAAATCTATCCTCCAAGAACACATATGAGCATACGGGGTGAAAATGATATGTAGTTCAAAAATCCTACCAATTTGAACATCACTATGAAGCGCATATAACTTGCTCGATGAACGCTTGTGAAAGCCGGGAACAAGGAGTTGAGCATCGAACCCTCACCAGAAGTGGATCTGCTCTATTCGCTCGAGTGTATAGGGTTCGTCACTCAATCCCCTCCTAATCATGCTTTCCAAGATTTGTCTTTCATCTAACAATCAACAATTACTTAATGCATGCTTACAAATATCATGAGGTCTTATTCATGGGTTGTAATGGGGCTAGGGTGAAGGTAAGGATGTATATGGTCAAGTGAGCTTAAAATTGGAATCCTTGATTAACCTAAGATCCCACTAGACACATACAACAACCTATACAACTATAATGCAATACATAGCTACCTATGCGTTTCACTTTTTGCATACTCATGCATTCTTTTCAATTTACATACCATATGCATTGTTATTATTACTTTGTCTTGGGGCATTTTTGTCCCTTTTCATTGCATTCTCTTTTTTCCATATTTTTGTTTCTTCTACGTTATTATTTTTTTTCTATTTCTTTTTCTTACATTCTCATATATTCACAAAAAAATTGTTTTCTTTTTGGTCCCCTTTTTCTTGGGATTTCATGAACAAAAGTTTCAATGCTTATGGTTCAATCATTCAATACATGAGTATGTTCCCAAATCCCAGAATTTTCAATTACAAGTACAAATACACCTCTTTACATCTATCCAAGTTCCCAAGTACACCCTCCCATTTGAATGATACACACCTCCACTTACCTAAGCTAATCAAGGATCCAAATCTAGGGACATTCATTGTTTTTCGCTTAGGGTTGTTGATGTGCTCTATTTAAGAACAAAAAGGGTTTATCATGGGCTCAAAATTGGTTAGCAATGGTAGATAAAAGGGTTATGGCCGTTTGGGAGAAGTGACTATTGAAATGATGGCTTCAATCATGTAAATGCATTCATACACAAAGTAATGGATATATAGAATTAGACAAAGCAAGGATTACAATCATAGAGAGAGAATAATGCACACAAGAATGGGAAATAGTGGTTAGAAGATATAACTACACAATAGGCTCAAAACTCACATGCTTGTGTTCTTAGCTCAATCACTATGTTCCAAAATACACTCTTGAAGCAAGTTCACCGCAAAAATATTTTTCAAAATTGGTAGGGTACCCCGAAGTTACAATTTCTTAGGGAAGAAGTCATTATTTTGACCAAGTAACTCTATAGAGACTAACTATCATGCAAAGGGTATTTACAAGCAAGACTAGCTACAAATGTAATGTACTAACTACTAAGCAAAAGATAAATCCATGGGTGTTGAAAGGAAGAGATTGTTACCCATGGAGATCGGTCGAACGAACTCCCTACACTTAGAATTTAGCACAGTCCTCCGTGCTATCAACAATGCGCAAAGGGCGGTCGGGACCGGAACCTTCACTGTCCCCTTCATCAGAGCTCCCGTCACTTGGGTTTGAGGTGGACGTGAATATTTTTGGTTCCTCCATACTAGGGGTAACACAACGCAGAAGCTTCTTGATGTAAGTGTATCGGCGTTGGTTGCACCGCTCATATCTATCAATCTTCCGGTGTATATCTTCTATCCTTTGATGGGTGGATCTTTGTCGTGGTGGTGACGATGAGGTGGAAGGAATAGTAGATGGGAGGGCTATATCAAGGCTTGGGTTATTCATAGGAAGCTGTAAGTATTTTCCGCTTGGGACCACATCGTCCTTAGCCAGAATTATAGCCTTCGTGTCCATGGCTTCCCAAAGAACACCCGCAGCAGCAACTAAATTAGATACCAATGCTGGAAATGGCAAATTACCCTGGGCGTGGACTTAACCCATCGCTTGCTTGATAAGAGGCGGAATGTTCATCGGTCTCTCCGTGAGAACACACCAAACAAGCAAGGCGAGATCCGCCGTGAAGGACGACTTGTGGGTGCTAGGTAGCACATAGTGGGATAGGATCTGGGCCCAAGCTCTAGCTTCTACAGTGAGGAAACGTGCGTCAATGCACTTGGGCCGCATCTGGAGTCAACCACGGGTCCAAAATGTCTCTGGTTCAGCAATGACTCAGAGGATCGAGTCCCAATCAAATCCAAACTCTTCTCGCTGACGTAACACCTCTTGGTAGCCATCCATGTCATTTGGTATTGGTAAGACATTAAGCACTTGCTGAATAGCCTCCTCTGAAATAGAGACTAGCTTCCGGCGCATGTATACTGATTGAAGAGAGGAAAGATGGTAGTTAGTGTAGCATTCTACCACCCATGAGAGGTTGACCTCCTGTGGTTTTCTTAAAAGAAACTCCCATCCTCGCCGTTCAATGCAGGGTAGAATGCAAGGAGCCACCTTGTCCGGCGGGGCAAGTAGCTGCTCGGCATGATAGTTCCTTTCAACCATGGCGGGGAACACAAGTTCACAGAACCGGTTGGGGAACCTTGAAGAATCCATTGCCGGTTTGTTCTTCTCTTTTTCATCAATAGGAGCGGGTGCCTTCACCTTCTTAGATAGGGGTTTGGCTCCTAATGAAGAGTGCGCCTTAGAGTTTGACTTTTGGGGTGCCCTCTTTGTGGCTAGTTTCCTTGAAGCTTTCTCCTTGCCTTTCTTGGTGGCCATCCTGAAAAAGGAAGGGAAAGAAGGAAAGTATTAAACCCAAAGAATCATCTCAACAAAAACATGCAAGTGAAAGGTAGTGCCCAAAAGAAATAGTGTAACAAGGTGATCATAGAGGCATGGGTCACAACACTTCGCATGGGATGCAAGAGAGAGTAAAGCATGCAATATGGCATGAGAAGAATAATCTCAAGCATCCACAACAAAGAGCAAGTCATGTTCAATGAGTATCTAATTAGCAAGCATACACTCTAAGCAAGCAAAGTGGACTCAATGCATTTAGAAGAAAGCAAGTGAGTAAGGAGGAAGCACCAAATTGAAGGTACATGATTAAAATAAACCAAAATGGCATTCGTGCATTTCCTCGAACACTTGGCATGCAGTTAACAAGCAATGAGCAATGATGAGATATTCAACCAATTAAAAGCCCAAAATAAAATATCAACCATCACACAACATCACTTACTAACAAGGATAAAGAAAGATAACAAGAAGATCTATTAAAGCGAATTAAAATTCAAATTTAACATCCATGGAAGAGCAAGAAAAAGGAAAAAGTAAACAAACAGAAAGCAGGTAGTGTAAACATGCAACTAATAAGAGAAAACAAGTGAATCAATCAGAAATATCTAACTAGAAAATAGATTATGCAAAGAGAGTAAGAGATGAGATATAGGAGAAGTAGAACCTTGAGAAGTGTAAAAGAACAAGGTGGAGTTTTTCTTTTGTGAAAATGAGAAAGAGATAGAAGAGATGTAGTGCCACCAGAGGTGGTGGTGGTTGCCGGTGAGTGGCCGGAGACGGTGGTGGTGGGTTGTGGAAGAGAAAGAAGAGAAGAGAGGAGGTGATGGGTGAAGAAGAAGAAGAAAGGAAATAAGAAAATAGGTGAGAAAGAGGGAAGAGACAGGGTGCGCCAGGTATAAAACTGGTTCGTGCGACCAGCGCGTACGCACGGTGCGCTAGCGCGTCGATGAGGGTGGAGTGAGGGGGCGCGTACGCGTCCAGGGCGCGTATGCATGAAGTCAGTTGGGCTCCTGGCACAGAGTTGGCATAAAGTAGGCCTAACTCTCGGGTTTTTGTACTAGAGTTGGTATGCAGCACAGGCGGCGCGGACGCGCACAGTGCGTGGACGCGTGCTTGGTGAAGGTGGCGACCGTCTCGGACGCGCCAAGTATGCCTGCGCATCAGTGCGGGCACAGAATAGGCACAAATATGACACAACTCTCAGGTTTTTGTACCAAGGAATTCAAATTGCACAACCGACGCGCGCGCGCACAGTGTGCTTGCGCGTCGATGGCCAAGTTGCAAGGGGCGCGCAGGCGGCATGCACGCTGGCGCGTGGGTGCCTGGCAGGAAGTGGGCACAAAGTGGGCATAACTCTCGGGTTTTTGGACCAGGAGTGTGAAATGCACCACCGGCGCACGCGCACAGTGCGCTCGCGTGCGGATGCCCCTTATTCCTTGTTTTTTTTTTAAGCAACATAGGCAGGGCTATTCTAACATATTCATTGTAGGTGTTTAAGTTAGTAGTCAAGAAAATACTCACAAATTTATGCACTATTCAAAACATAGCAATCTCTCTACTTCAACAATTCATCCATACCAAAATGATGAAATCTATATGAACATCCTAGTTATCCAACAAGATCAACAAAACTAGCATTCCTACTGATGCCAGGGCATTTTGGCCAGTTTCACTGACCTTTTCTTTACTGTTTTTAGGGTAGTTTCATGCATTTTCTTAGGAAATAAGCTAGTTTTGGGTAGATATTCACTTACATCTTGATTCAAGCATACATTGTGCACTTTACATGATTTCATGAGGATTTTGCATAAATTTAAGGACAAATTGGATGTTACATTTCCCATGACTTGGACTAGAACTTTGATGCACTTTATTGCTTGATTTCAGGACAAAGGAAGCAAAGAAGAACCACATTAGTGGCTACGTTAGTTACACTAACGTTAACACTAACGTGGAATGGGAGTAACTTGCAAAGTTAATGAGAAAAGTAATTGCCAATAACTCTCTCGAAGCCATCATTAACCACGTTAAGAGTCACGTTAACTAAGGTAACGTGAACTCTAACGTGGAAGTAAAGAAATGGAGCCAACGTTAGTAACACTTAACATTATCACTAACGTTGGACCAAGATCATGAGTGGCCACGTTAGAGTCCACGTTAACTTAGTTAACGTGGCCTCTAACATTAAGAAGAAAAGGGGGAAGCCAACATTAGTGACATTCAACATTATCACTAACGTTGGCCAAGTCACACAAGGCCACGTTAACTTCCACGTTAACCTAGTTAACGTGGAAGCTAACGTGAAGAGACTAGGTGGTCGACAACGTTAGTGACACTAAACATTGTCACTAACGTTGGGATGAACACACACTATCCCCAAGAAGCCACGTTAACTCCAACGTTAACCTAGTTAACGTTGAAGTTAACGTGAAGAAGGGAGGTGACGCCAACGTTAGTGACACCCAACATTGTCACTAACGTTTGAAGGAGCCTACACATGCCACCATGAACCATGTTAACTCCCACGTTAACTTAGTTAATGTGGAAGCTAACGTGGATAAGAGAATGTTGAGCCAACGTTAGTGACACTCAACTTTGTCACTAACGTTGGAGATGGCTAGCATGGCCACGTTAGAAGCCACGTTAACCTAGTTAACGTGGACTCTAATGTGGGAGCTAAGGGACACATTGGAACGTTAGTGACAATGTTAAGTGTCACTAACGTTCTCGAAGGTTGGCAAGCCTTCGTTGAAAGAGCCACGTTAACTAAGTTAACGTGGACTCTAACGTAGAGAAGGGGGAGGCTTCTCAACGTTATTGGGAAAGTTGAGTCCCAATAACGTGCGCGAAGGACAAAGAGGCAACGTTAGTAGCAACGTTTGTGCCACTAACGTTGAGGTTAACGTGGCTCTTACTTAGGTAAGGAACGTTAGTGAAAAAGTTGAATGTCACTAACGTTCTCGAACCCATATTTTCACTGAACGTTCACACCACTAACGTCCTGAGCTAAAGTCTCTACCCACTTCACACTTTCTCTCTGCAAGTAAAGCTGAGCCCAATGAAGAAGAGAACTGCTTCAAACTCAAGATCCAAAGGCCCATACCCAAGACTTGAAGAATCAACTAGAAGAACAGAAGAGTAGTATATATAGGAGTAGCTTTGAAATATTTAGAGGGTTGGAAATTATAGGGAGCCTCTTGGCATAGAACTACTCTCTGTATTTTACTTTCTCTGCACTTCTAGTTTTCATCATGTATTCTCCATCCTTGTTTTCATTTTCCAGAGCTATGAACAACTAAACCCCTTTCATTGGGTTAGGGAGCTCTGTTGTAATTTGATGGATCAATACTAGTTTTCATTATTCTTCTTCTATCTTTTCTCTTGATTTTACTTGAAAGCTTTCGATCTTCATCTAATTGGGTAGTTATCTTGGAAAAGAAGCTATTCATACTTGGATCTCTTCTGAACCTTGAAAGAAGAATGAAGAGATCAAGCTAGAAATGCTTTCTCATGCTGGACCAAATTGGGTTTGGATGGATATGTGACTATAATCCTCTCAACACTTGGTTTGGGAAATGCATGTGGTATAATCAGTGACCATACTTCATCTCTTCTCATGAGCAATTGACCAAGGAATTGGCTATTGATCAAGATTTGAGAGATTGAATTACAAGAAATTGTAATTCAATCACTTAAGATTGCCAAGGAGATCAATGAGTGCATTGATTGAGGAAGAGATGAAAATGAAATTGATCCGGAGAATGCAACATCTCCTAAGCCCAATGAACTCCCCATTTCTGATCTTACCCATTCTCTTTAATCTCTGTTATTTACTTTTATGAGCAATTTCCCCATTCCCATTTACAATTTTGCAATTTACTTTCAGTCATTTACTCTCAGCTCTTTAATTCTAGTATTTACTTTTCTGTCCATTACCTTCCCGTCATTTTATTTTCTGCAACTCTCAACTCAAATTCTGGATTCGCTCAACTAGAACATTCCTCTAATTAAAGTTTCTTGATCAATCAATCCTTGTGGGATTCGACCTCACTCTATTGTGAGTTTTTACTTGATGACAAATTCGGTACACTTGCCGAAGGAAATTTATTGTGAGACAAGTTTTCCGTGCATCAAGTTTATGGCGCCGTTGCTGGGGATTGATTGTGCATCAACAATGATTAGATTGGAGGATAACTAGATCGAGCATTTTATTTTTGTTTGATTCAAATTTCTGTTTGAGTAATTTACTTTCTGTTTTAGTTAATTTCTTCCCTTCTCCCTTACTTTTTCTTTGTTATTTACTATTCATCTCACTAACCCACTAACTGTTTGATATATTGCATCACTCACACTAACAGTAATTCTGACAGATATACTTTCTGCACCTATTCTCTTTGCTTGTACTTGTTGGTTGTATGACAGGGAGAAGAAGCGGGGCTTCAACTTCCTTTGATTCTGAACCTGAGAGAACCTTCCTTAGACTAAGGAGGGAGGCAAGAGAAAAATGTGTAGTTGGTGCTGAAGAAGAGGAGCAATACTTTGAGGAATATTTTGAACCAAACATGGAAGAAAACATGGAAAATCATCATGAAGAAGAGGCTCACAACCATGGCAGAGGAGGTCGAGCAAATCATGCTGGGGAAGATAGAAGAGTTTTAGGCTCTTACATCAATCCAAACCCAGGAAACTGTGGAAGTAGCATTCAAAAGCCAACCATCCATGCCAACAATTTTGAACTGAAGCCACAGCTCATCACCCTTGTTCAGAACAACTGTTCGTTCGGAGGGAGTGTCCAAGAGGACCCCAATCAACATCTAACCACCTTCCTGAGAATATGTGACACAGTGAAGTCTAATGGTGTTCATCCTGACGCCTATAGACTGCTCTTATTTCCATTCTCACTCAAGGATAAGGCAGCCAAGTGGCTGGAGTCTTTCCCAAGGGAAAGCTTGACAACTTGAGAAGACGTGGTGAACAAATTCTTAGCAAGATTTTACCCTCCTCAACGAATCAATAGGCTGAGAGCTGAGGTCCAAACTTTCAGGCAACAAGATGGTGAGACTCTATATGAAGCATGGGAAAGGTTTAAAGACCTAACAAGGAGGTGCCCACCAGATATGTTCAATGAATGGGTGCATCTGCACATTTTCTATGAAGGGCTCTCTTATGAGTCAAAGAAGGCCGTAGACCATTCATCCGGAGGATCTTTGAACAAGAAGAAGACCATTGAGGAGGCCATAGATGTCATTAAAACAGTAGCAGAGAATGACTACTTCTATGCCTCCGAAAGAGGGAACACTAGAGGAGTGATGGAGCTGAATAATGTAGATGCTCTGCTGGCCCAAAACAAGCTCATTACCCAGCAGCTGGCTGACATCACCAAGAAGATGGAGAGGAACCAAGTAGCAGCAATTTCCACTTTATCAACAACCCAAGAAGGAGTGAATGAAGAAGCAGAGGGTAGTCAGGAGTAAGCCAACTACATTGGGAATTCACCTAGGCAAAACCATGATCCATACTCCAAGACCTACAACCCTGGATGGAGGAATCACCCAAACTTTGGGTGGGGAAATCAACAAGACCAAAGCCTTGATCAAAGACGCCCAAATCCAAACAATGCATCCCACCAACACTTCACATCTAGACCATATCAACACCCCCATAACAACACCTCCCCACATTCATATCAAGGCCAGAATAACCCTACTCAGCCTAACCTATCATCATTTGATGAAAGAATCTCAAGGATTGAGAATCTACTTAAAGGCATAAGCAAAGAGATTCAAGATAGTAAAGCATTCCGAGAAGAGGTGATATCCAATATGCAGAATCAGGATGCTACCATCAAGAAACTTGAGACACAAATTAGCTACTTATTTAAACAAATTTCCCGCCACAACCTTCGCAGTAAGACTAGCTCAACACAAAGGGAGGAGTGTCAGGCTATCACCCTTAGGAGTGGGAAGGAACTGAAGGAAACCCCCCAGAAACCACAAAAAGAGGACTCAAATAAAGAGGAAGAAGAGCAGGACGAAGCTCGAGTTCCCACTTTGAATTCACAAAAAGGGTAAGGAGTACTGAAGCCAGACGCCCCAAAAGTCCCATACCCTTAGCAATTAAGGAAGAAAGGGGATGACAATCAGTTTTCGAGATTTTTGGAAATCTTCAAGAAACTGCAAATCAACATACCCTTTGCTGAAGCAATAGAACAAATGCCACTCTACGCCAAGTTCTTGAAGGAGCTCATGACTAAGAAGAGAAGCTGGAAGAACAACAAAACTGTGATACTAACCGAAGAATGTAGTGCTATTATTCAGCACAAACTACCCCAGAAATTGAAGGATTCTGGGAGTTTTCAAATCCCTTGTATTATAGGGGAAATCATAGTGGAAAAGGCTCTGTGTGACTTAGGAGCCAGCATCAATTTGATGTCAGTATCTATGATGAGAAAGATGAAGATTGAAGAAGCTAAACCAACAAAGATGGCCTTACAATTGGCAGACAGATCGTTCAAGTTCCCGCATGGCGTCGTAGAAGATTTGCTGGTGAAGGTGGGAGATTTTATCTTCCCAGCAGACTTTGTAGTGCTGGACATGCAGGAGGAAGCCAAGGCTTCCATTATTCTAGGAAGGCCATTCTTGGCCACTGCTGGAGCTGTCATTGACGTACAAAAAGGAGATCTCACCCTGAGATTACACAATGAAAAGATGACGATCAATGTGTTCAAGGCCATGAGTTACCCACCAGAGCAAATGGGAGAGTGTATGAGGTTGGACTCACTTGAAGACACAGTGCAGGAAAGTTTTGAAGAAGAAGAACATGAAGGTATAATAGAGGAGGAGTCTACGTTTAGTGAAGAGGTTGCAACAGCAGAAAGTCAAATACAAGGTGCACCAAAGGAAGAGAACGAAAAGTCAGAAGCACCCAAACTTGAACTCAAAGCATTGCCACCCTCTCTCAAATATGCATACTTAGGAGAAGATGAAAATTACCCAGTAATTATAAGCTCATGCCTCAGCCAAGATCAAGAGGATGAACTGCTCAAGATACTGCAAAACCACAAAGATGCTATTGGTTGGACTCTTGCTGACTTGAAGGGGATAAGTTTGGCCATATGTATGCACAAGATACTGCTGGAAGAAGATGTCAAACCATCCATTCAATCCCAAAGGAGGTTGAACCCAATCATGAAGGAAGTGGTACAGAAGGAAGTTATGAAGTTGTGGCAAGGGGGGGTAATTTACCCAATCTCAGACAGCTCCTAGGTTAGCCCCGTACATGTCGTCCCAAAAAAGGGAGGAATTACCGTGGTTCCCAATGAGAAGAACGAACTAATTCCTACAAGGACGGACACAGGATGGCGGATGTGCATAGACTACAGGAAGCTCAACGAGGCTACATGAAAAGATCATTTCCCCCTTCCATTCATGGATCAGATGTTGGAAAGACTCGCAGGGCACGCTTATTATTGTTTTCTCGACGGTTATTCAGGATATAACCAAATAGTGGTTGATCCCAGAGATCAAGAGAAAACCTCATTCACTTGCCCATATGGAGTGTTTGCCTACAGGCGCATGCCATTTGGGCTATGTAATGCACCTGTGACTTTCCAATGCTGCATGCTTTCTATCTTTTCAGATATGATAGAAAAATTTATTGAAGTTTTTATGGATGACTTCTCGGTATTCAGAGATTCCTTTCCTAGCTGCCTACATCACCTTGCCTTAGTATTGAAAAGATGCCAAGAGACCAATCTGGTCTTGAACTGGGAGAAATGTCACTTTATGGTGACAGGAGGAATAGTCCTTGGTCACAAAGTTTCTAACCAAGGCATTGAGGTTGACAGAGCCAAAGTAGAACTTATTGAAAAACTGCCTCCACCCAGTGATGTCAGGGCAATTAGGAGCTTTTTAGGGCATGCTGGTTTTTACAGAAGGTTTATTAAAGATTTTTCAAAGATAGCCAAGCCCTTAAGCAATCTCCTTGTATCAGATACACCATTTATCTTTGATGAAACATGCATGTTAGCCTTTGAAAATTTGAAAATGAGGTTATCCTCTGCCCCTATCATTTTCCCACCTGATTGGAATTTACCATTTGAATTGATGTGTGACGCATCTGATTTTGCAGTTGGGGCAGTGTTGGGACAGAGGAAAGATAACTTAGTCCATGTGATATACTATGCGAGCAAAGTCCTTAATGATACTCAAAGAAATTATACCACTACTGAAAAGGAGTTGCTGGCAATAGTTTTTGCATTTGACAAATTTAGATTATACCTCATTGGTGCTAAAGTGATTGTTTTTACGGATCACACAGCACTTAAATATTTGTTTGCCAAGCAAGAATCAAAACCAAGACTAATAAGATGGATCTTATTGCTGCAGGAATTTAATATTGAGATCAGAGACAAGAAAGGAGTGGAGAACAAGGTAGCAGATCACCTATCCAGGATTTCTCATAATGAAGGTGGAACACCTGATACAAGTGTGAACGAGTTCTTCCCTGATGAGCAGTTAATGCTAGTTCACAAAGCACCATGGTTCGCAGACATTGCAAAGTTCAAGGCAACTGGGGCATTGCCTCCAAAGATCAATAAACATCAAAAAAGGAAGCTCATGAATGATGCAAAGTACTTTGTCTGGGATGAGCCATATCTTTTTAAGAAGTGTTCAGATGGAATCCTTAGAAGATGTGTTTCGGAAGAAGAAGGACGAGAGGTCCTATGGAATTGCCACGGCTCATGCTTTGGAGGCCACTTTGGAGGGGATAGAACTGCAGCTAAGGTGTTACAAAGCGGATTCTTTTGGTCCACCCTTTTCAAGGATGCCAAAGAGCTAGTGAAGAGCTGCAATGAATGCCAAAGATCTGGAAACTTGCCCAAAAGAAATGAGATGCCACAAAATTTCATCTTGGAACTGGAATTGTTTGATGTGTGGGGAATCGATTTCATGGGACCATTCCCAACCTCATATGCAAACAAGTACATCTTGGTAGCAGTGGATTATGTTTCCAAGCGGGTAGAGGCTATTGCAACCCCAACAAATGATAACAGGGTAGTCATGAACTTTCTCAGGAAGAATATCTTTAGCCGGTTTGGAGTCCCACGAGCACTCATCAGTGATGGAGGGAGCCATTTTTGTAACAGACCACTAGAAGCTCTTCTCCTACGATATGGGGTAAAATACCAAGATGTATAAAGAGAAGGCAAAGAAAAGACATGACCTGCATCTTGCACCCAGGAGTTTCGAAAAGGGGCAGCGAGTACTCCTTTACAATTCCAAATTGAGACTATTCCCAGGAAAACTCAAATCAAGGTGGTCCGGACCTTTTCTTGTCACAAAAGTCTCGCCTTATGGACACATCGAAATCATGGATGAAGGTTCTGAAAGGACTTTTACAATGAATGGACAAAGACTCAAGCATTATCTGGGCAACATGGGAGAAAGCCCCAGAATAAATTACCATCTCAAGTAAAGAAGGAACCGTCGAGCTAGCGACGATAAAAGAGCGCTCTGTTGGGAGGCAACCCAACTTCAGGTAGTTTTTTTTTCATCTTTATTTCAATAAGGATCACAAGTTGTTTCCTCTGTATTGCGAGAAGTTAAGTTTGGTGTTCCACACCAAGTCAATTCAAGAGTGAAAGTGTGATTCTAAGTTTGGTGTTCCACCAAAGACATTAATTAGAATTACACCCCATTCCCAAAACACATTGTTAGCTCCAACCAATCAAGGAAAACCACTTAGATATAGCTAGACTTTAGTAATAATTGTTCTGTTAACAACAAGATATGAGGTTCTCTGCATATATGCAATGTTTTATACTGGGCAAGGAACTAAGTTTGGTGTTCACACACCAAATTGAGTTCAAAAGCAACAAGCATACATGCAAGTTAACTATGTCTCAAGTGCTTTGGGGACAAGCAACTTCAATAACTTTGCAGGAATCTTATGAGGAAATGGTGCACCTTCACCCAAGGAAGTGAAGTAGCAAGGACTAAGATGATGACAAAGAAAAGGCAACTAGAAATCATCACCCGAAGGTTGCATTGTTACTTAATTCCATTATACTCAGAATTGTTGAAAATAGGAAGTCCGAATGCACTTTTGATTAATAGTTACTCGCGGCTTAAACCTTTTTAAATTCCGTCTTTTAAGTTTTTTTGTGTTAAAGAGGTCTATGATTGCTAGTCCTTATGTCACTGCATCCTGACTTTGCTTATTTGTATACCTGTCCCTTTGAATCAAATGAAAAGAGAATGAGTGTTTTCAAAAGACCAGAGAGGAGTTCATACTATGGAGTAAGTTCCTGAGTTTGTGGTGTGGTCATAAGTTAGCTAAGTTGGTTCAACCACAAAGGTAGGAAGACAACTATCTGACATGAATACTATGCTTGAGACACACCCCATGAGACTAGATAAATAAGAAGATCCTAATAAGAAAAAGGGAAAGAACAATCAAAGTTGAGGAATAAAAGAAAAATAGTAAGCAATAAGGCTAGGCACCAATGGTCTTAATCTTGAGACATGTGTCTGTGGTGCTCCTGTGTGAGGGATATACTTGGATGAATAAGCTCTTAGGGGTGCCTTATCACTTGGTAACTTGGGTTAACTAACCCAGGATTATCAGCTGAAAGTCCACTATCAAGAGTAACCGTCATCACAGAGCATTTAGTAACCCAAAGAGGTGCTGGACACCAAGGTCTCAAGAAAAGAAAATAAATAAACTATGTGCCTGTGGTGTGTATGTATGGGGGAGAGACTTGAGCAAGTAAGTCCTTAGGGGTGCTTCAACACCTAGCACCTTGAACCAACTGGTTCGGGAGTGTTGGCTGAAAGCTTATTTTAAAGAGTTGCCCCCTTACAGAGCACTTAGCTTAAGAACAAAAAAAAATAAGCCCTGAAATAACAACAAAAGGATCAATGAATAAAAGTCTCATGGGATGCAATCACAGTGAGTATTCTAGGACATGATAAAGATCTGAAAGCCAGGAATGAACCTAAGTTGCTATGCATGAAACCACCATAAAACCAGGGACATGACTTCCACAAGAATGACTCATTTCTCTTAGCATTCCTTTCATCATTCTCTTGTTCCAGTACTTGCTAAGGGACAAGCAAGCTTTAAGTTTGGTGTTGTGATGCCAGGGCATTTTGGCCAGTTTCACTGACCTTTTCTTTACTGTTTTTAGGGTAGCTTCATGCATTTCCTTAGGAAATAAGCTAGTTTTGGGTAGATATTCACTTACATCTTGATTCAAGCATACATTGTGCACTTTACATGATTTCATGAGGATTTTGCATAAATTTAAGGACAAATTGGATGTTGCATTTCCCATGACTTGGACTAGAACTTTGATGCACTTTATTGCTTGATTTCAGGACAAAGGAAGCAAAGAAGAACCACATTAGTGGCTACGTTAATTACACTAACGTTAACACTAACGTGGAATGGGAGTAACTTGCAAAGTTAATGAGAAAAGTGATTGCCAATAACGCTCTCGAAGCCATCATTAACCACGTTAAGAGTCACGTTAACTAAGGTAACGTGAACTCTAACGTGGAAGTAAAGAAATGGAGCCAACGTTAGTAACACTTAACATTATCACTAACGTTGGACCAAGATCATGAGTGGCCACGTTAGAGTCCACGTTAACTTAGTTAACGTGGCCTCTAACGTTAAAAAGAAAAGGGGGAAGCCAATGTTAGTGACATTCAACATTGTCACTAACGTTGGCCAAGTCACACAAGGCCATGTTAACTTCCACGTTAACCTAGTTAACGTGGAAGCTAACGTGAAGAGACTAGGTGGTCGACAACGTTAGTGACACTAAACATTGTCACTAACATTGGGATGAACACACACTATCCCCAAGAAGCCACGTTAACTCCAACGTTAACCTAGTTAACATGGAAGTTAACGTGAAGAAGGGAGGTGACGCCAATGTTAGTGACACCCAACATTTTCACTAACGTTGGAAGGAGCCCACACATGCCACCATGAGCCACGTTAACTCCCACGTTAACTTAGTTAACGTGGAAGCTAACGTGGATAAGAGAATGTTAAGCCAACGTTAGTGACACTCAACTTTGTCACTAACGTTGGAGATGGCTAGCATGGCCACGTTAGAAGCCACGTTAACCTAGTTAACGTGGACTCTAACGTGGGAGCTAAGGGACACATTGGAACGTTAGTGACAATGTTAAGTGTCACTAACGTTCTCGAAGGTTGGCAAGCCTACGTTAAAAGAGCCATGTTAACTAAGTTAATGTGGACTCTAACGTAGAGAAGGGGGAGGCTTCTCAATGTTATTGGGAAAGTTGAGTCCCAATAACGTGCGCGAAGGACAAAGAGGCAACGTTAGTGGCAACGTTTGTGCCACTAACGTTGAGGTTAACGTGGCTCTTACTTAGGTAAGGAACGTTAGTGAAAAAGTTGAATGTCACTAACGTTCTCGAACCCATATTTTCACTGAACGTTCACACCACTAACGTCCTGAGCTAAAGTCTCTGCCCACTTCACACTTTCTCTCTGCAAGTAAAGCTGAGCCCAATGAAGAAGAGAACTGCTTCAAACTCAAGATCCAAAGGCCCATACCCAAGACTTGAAGAATCAATTAGAAGAACAGAAGAGTAGTATATATAGGATTAGCTTTGAATTATTTAGAGGGTTGGAAATTATAGGGAGCCTCTTGGCATAGAACTACTCTCTGTATTTTACTTTCTCTGCACTTCTAGTTTTCATCATGTATTCTCCATCCTTGTTTTCATTTTCCAGAGCTATGAACAACTAAACCCCTTTCATTGGGTTAGGGAGCTCTGTTGTAATTTGATGGATCAATACTAGTTTTCATTATTCTTCTTCTATCTTTTCTCTTGATTTTACTTGAAAGCTTTCGATCTTCATCCAATTGGGTAGTTATCTTGGAAAGAAGCTATTCATACTTGGATCTCTTCTGAACCTTGAAAGAGGAATGAAGAGATCAAGCTAGAAATGCTTTCTCATGCTGGACCAAATTGGGTTTGGATGGATATGTGACTATAATCCTCTCAACACTTGGTTTGGGAAATGCATGTGGTATAATCAGTGACCATACTTCATCTCTTCTCATGAGCAATTGACCAAGGAATTGGCTATTGATTAAGATTTGAGAGATTGAATTACAAGAAATTGTAATTCAATCACTTAAGATTGCCAAGGAGATCAATAAGTGCATTGATTGAGGAAGAGATGAAAATGAAATTGATCCGGAGAATGCAACATCTCCTAAGCCCAATGAACTCCCAATTTCTGATCTTACCCATTCTCTTTAATTTCTGTTATTTACTTTTATGAGCAATTTTCCCATTCCCATTTACAATTCTGCAATTTACTTTCAGTCATTTACTCTCAGCTCTTTAATTCTAGTATTTACTTTTTTGTCCATTACCTTCCCGCCATTTTATTTTCTGCAACTCTCAACTCAAATTCTGGATTCGCTCAACTAGAACATTTCTCTAATTAAAGTTGCTTGATCAATCAATCCTTGTGGGATTCGACCTCACTCTATTGTGAGTTTTTACTTGACGACAAATTCGGTACACTTGCCGAAGGAAATTTGTTGTGAGACAAGTTTTCCGTGCGTCACCTATGCAATCAACAACATCAAGGAGTCATAAAATGTACAAAAATCTAGAGCTAAAAACAAGAAGGTATACACAAGGAAGATCTTACCACGGTGGGGTGCCTCCCACCAAGCACTTTTCTTTAACGTCCTTAAGTTGGACGTTCAGTCGCTCAAGCTTCGCCTCCTCTAGGTGCATCCATTAGTAGGAACACCTCTAGCTCTTTTGGGAGCTTGTAGCCATGGTACTTCTTCACTCTATGTCTATTCACCTTAAAAGTTGCTTCACTTTTAGGATCAAACAATTCCACCACCCCATAGGGCTTTATCTGCTTTACCTTGAAGGGTCCTTCCCATCTAGAACGGAGCTTGCCAGGCATGAATCTAAGTCTTTAGTTATAGAGGAGAACTTCATCACCTTCTTGAAAATCCTTCTTCCGGATGTGATAATCATGAAATGCTTTAGTCTTTTCCTTGTAAATTCGGGCATTCTCATATGCTTCGTTCCTCAAACACTCGAGCTCCTCTAGTTGTAATTTCCTGGCCACACCTGCCTTGGTTAAATCCATGTTGCACTGCTTTACCGCCCAATAGGCTTTATGCTCAATCTCCACCGGAAGGTGGCATGCCTTACCATAGACGATCCAGAAGGGACTCATTCCCAATGGAGTCTTGTAGGCCGTCCTATACGCCCATAGTGCATCTCCTAACCGGACGCTCCAATCCTTCCTTTGTGGATTGACCACTTTCTCCAAGATCCTCTTAATCTCCCGGTTGGACACTTCCGCTTGTCCGTTGGTCTGTGGGTGATAAGCAGTGGCAATCTTATACAATACCTTATAGCGCTTGAGAAGTGCCTCTACTTTCCTGTTACAAAAGTGGGATCCTTGGTCGCTCACAATTACTCGTGGTGACCCATAACGGCATACAATGTTATTCCTAATAAAAGAAATGACGGTGTTGGCGTCATCAAGGCGGGTAGGTATCGCTTCTACCCACTTTGACACGTAGTCAACCGCTAACAGAATATATAGATACCCACTTGAGTTGGGAAATAGTCCCATAAAGTCAATGTCCCATCAAATATCTCACAGAACAACATAGGTTGCTGAGGCATCTCATCCCTTTGGGACATGTTTCTTGACTTCTGACATTGATGGCAAGACACACAGAACCGGTTAGCATCCTTGAATAGAGTTGGCCACCAGAATCCACAATCCAACACCTTTTTAGCTGTCCTTTGTGGGCCAAAGTGGCCACCACATTCGGATGAATGGCAAGCTTCAAGAATGGGTTAGATTTCAGATTCCGGGACATATCTTTGAATTACTTGGTCCACTCCCCTCCTCCACAAGTAAGGGTCATCCCAAATATAGTATTTGGAATCACTCTTCAACTTGTCTCTTTGGTGTTTAGAAAAGTTAGGAGGGAAGATTTTTGCATTCAAGTAGTTCGCCATTGGTGCAAACCAAGGAAAGCTACCCGACACAACATGCAAACTATCCAATGGGAATGAGTCATTGATCGAAAATGGGTCAAATTTTAAATCTCTAGGCGGCTTAAATGATCCGCAACCAAGTTTTGAGACCCATTCCGGTTCCTAATCTCAATGTCGAATTCTTGCAAAAGCAAGATCCAACGTATGAGTCTAGGTTTTGACTCATTCTTTGTCAATAAGTATTTTAAAACTGCATGATTCGTCTATACCACTATCTTGGACCCTAGCAAATAAGATCTGAATTTATCTAAAGCATAAAAAATAGCTAGGAGTTCCTTTTCTGTAGTGGTATAGTTGGATTGTGCTGCATCTAATGTTTTAGAAGAGTAAGCAATGACATAAGGGAGTTTACCATCCCGCTGTGCAAGCGCGGCACCTACAGCATGGTTTGACGCATCGCACATTATCTCAAACGGTAGCATCCAGTTGGGGCCTCGCACAATCGGTGCTGTGGTAAGAACTCTCCTTAGCACTTCAAATGCACTCACACATGCACTGTCAAACTCAAAGTCTACATCTTTTTGGAGTAAGCGCGACAATGGCAAAGCAATCCTGCTAAAATCTTTAATAAAGCGCTTGTAAAATCCTGCATGTCCCAAAAACGAGTAGACCTCCCTCACAGATGAGGGGTGAGGTAAAGTGGTGATAACATCGATCTTGGCCGGGTCTATAGAAATACCTTCATGAGATACTACATGTCCTAACACCATGCCTTGTTTTACCATAAAGTGGCATTTTTCAAAATTCAAGACAAGGTTAGTGTCAACACATCTAACTAAGACCTTGGCCAAGTTCTCTAAGCAACAATCAAATGAAGTTCTATAAACACTGAAGTCATCCATAAAGACTTCCAGACAATTCTCCATCAGATTGAAAAAGACACTTGTCATACACCGCAGAAAAGTAACAGGTGCATTACATAGTCCAAATGGCATCCTTTTATAGGCAAAGGTGCCAAAAGGACAAGTGAATATGGTCTTTTCCTGATCCTCAGGAGCAATGTGAATCTGGAAGTAACCAGTGAATCCATCAAGAAAACAATAATGGGATTTACCCGCCAAACGATCCAACCTCTGATTGATAAAGGGCAAAGGGTAGTGGTCCTTCCTTGTGGCGGCATTCAATCTTCTATAATCGATGCACACTCGCCATGCGTTTTGTACTCTCTTGGTGACCACTTCACCATCATTCTTTTTAACCGCAGTGATGCCCGATTTCTTGGGAACAACCTGGACCGGACTCACCCACTCACTGTCAAATATTGGGTATATGATACCCGCATCAAGTAGCCTAGTGACCTCCTTCTTTACCACATCAAGGATGGTTGGGTTGAGCCTCCTTTGCGGTTGCCTCACCGGCCGAGCTCCCTCTTGGAGAAAGATACGATGCGTGCACTTGCGAGGGTCAATCCCAACAATATCGGCTAGGCTCCAACCAATTGCCTTCTTGTACTTTCTTAGAACATCTAGGAGCTTCCCTTCTTCTTTACTAGAAAGCTCACTAGCAATAATAACCGGAAACTTTTGGTTGTCCTCTAAGAAAGCATACTTCAAATGAGATGGAAGAGAATTCAGTTCACTCCTTGCCTCAAGTTGAGGTTCCTTTTCATCAAGCTCATGGAGTTCATTCTCAATAACTTTCTCTTGTTCATCCTCTTGGTCATTCGTTCCTTCAACAGTAGGGTAGCATAACTTGTTGTAGTCTTCTTTTCGCACTTCCGCTACCACTTCATCGATTACATCACATCGAAGAACGGAATGCTCTTCAGGAGGATGCTTTATGGCTTCTTCCAAATTGAACTTGATAGTCTTGTCCCCAACCTCAAAAGAATATGTGCCGGTGAAGGCATCTAACTTAAATTTAGAGGTCTTAAGGAAGGGTCTACCAAGTAGAATGGAGGATGAGCTTCTATTTTCTGTTGGAGGCATTTCAAGGATGTAAAAGTCAACCGGAAAGACCAAGTCCTTGATCGCCACAAGTACATCTTCCGCTATTCCCATCACAGTGATCACACTTTTATCGGCTAAGGCAAACTTCGCCGCCAACTTCTTTAATGGAGCTAAATTCAACCGCACAAAGATAGAAAGCGGCATGATGCTTACGCAAGCTCCTAGATCACACATACAGTCATGAAAAGTGTGCCTTCCAATACAACAAGACACCAAACAAGGTCCAGGGTCACCACATTTATTTGGAAGAGGCTCCATCAAGGAAGAAATCGAACTACCCAAGGATAATGTCTCCAACTCTCCTATCCTATCCTTATGTGTACACAAGTCTTTCAAAAATTGTACATACTTCGGAATTTGTTGAATAGCATCAAGAAGTGGTATGGTTACCTCAACCTTCTTGAACACTTGAAGCATGTTCAAATCAAATTCCGGGGTCTTCTTTGCTTTCTTCACCATGGAAGGGAATAGGATAGGAATGGACTTATCCACTATAGCTTTCCTCTTGGGTTCCTTAAGGCTCACTCCTTCTTCCTCATGCCTTTTGTCTACCTCCTCTTCTTCATGCGGAACTTCAACAACCACTTCTTCCTCATGAATATCTTCTATGACCCTAGGAGGTATCTCCTCTAATGTAGTCCCTGACCGTAGAGTGATAGCGTTGAGACCACCATTGGAGTTTGGAATGGGTTGGGATGGAAGGTTAGAAGAGCTTGAGGGTTGGTTGGTGTTGTTGTTGGAGGAGGACATGGACATCTTTGAAAGCATGTTGGCGAGGTTGGCCAATTGAGCGCCCAAGGCATCAAATTGAGCCTTGTTGCTCTCGTCCCGTTTCTCCATAGCGACTCTAAGCTCATCAACTTGATTGGTGGAAGATGAAGAGGTTTGGTTGGATTGTTGTCTATGGTGTGGTGCTTGGTATTTGGTGTAGTTGTTTTGGTTTTGGTTATGGTGATTTTAGTTGGCTTGGTGGTTATTGTTGTTATGGTGGTATTGGGATGAAGATTGGTTGTTGTTGTGATGATAAGAAGAGTTGTTCCATCTTTGGTTTTGATTGCTCCCTTGTGCATTATCCCTCCACCCTTGGTTTTGATTACTACCATGAGAGTAGTTATTTTGGCCTTGAGAAGGATAGGGCGGACGGTTGTTGTAATTCACATTGGCCACGACAAGGGCATTTTTCTCTTGAATTTGATGGCATTGATCGGTGTAATGTGTGGTGCTTCAAGGAGGGCCTTCAAGTTGAGCAATTGGGGGTGGGGCTTGGATGGCTTGGATGGAGTAGTATTTCTTTTGATCTTTTTGTATTTGCGTGAGGATAGTGGTCATGTCCCCAAGCGCTTTGGTCAAGCTTGCTTCGGAAGGGGATGGTTCTACCACAACCTTGAGAGGATTACTTCTCACCCGTACATGTTGTGTAGCCTCGGCAACATCATTTATCAATTTCCAAGCTTCTCCCTCTGTCTTATTTTTTGAAAGGGAACCACCACTAGAAGCGGTGAGCAATCTTCTATCTTCCACACAAAGACCTCCGGTGAAGTAACTAATGAGCAAGTGAGTGTTCAATCCATGGTGTGGACAAGATTCCAATAGCCTCTTGAACCGAGTCCAATACTCATATAAACTCTCTTGATCCCTTTGTATTATCCCCGAGATCTCCTTCTGGACATAATCTGTCTTCTCCGGTAGGAAGAACTTATCTAGAAACTCTCTTCTCAAGAAATCCCAATTGGTCACAATGTCATCCGGTAGTGAATAGAACCATGTCTTTGCTTGCCCTTCAAGAGAGAAGGGAAAGGCAAAAACCATAATAGCCAACTCATCGGCTCCATGCCTTCGAGCTATAGAACAAACAACTTGAAAGTCTCTTAGATGTCGGATGGGGTCTTGATCTGGCACCCCATGATACTTAGGAAGTAGATGTATCAAGCTACTTTTCAACTCAAAATTTGGATCAAGGTTGGGATACCTTGCATGCAAAGGTTGAAGTATGATATCCGGAGCTCCTTGCTCATGCAAAGTGATCCGTCGTGGCTCCGCCATATATGGTTCACCTATAGGATGCAAAGATGTATTAGTAGTGCCAACAAAAGAATAGGAAGTAGTGGACTCCAAGTCACTCTCGGTACCGTCTAGTAATTCGGTATGTTCCTCAAGAGAGGCCGAAGTACTAGCCGTATAGTCCAACCGCCGTCTAGCTTGCCGAGTATGTAACAAGGTTCCTCAACAAGGTTATTTCAAATGCTTTTTCAATTGATAGCTTGCACGCAATATCTGAAGTAGTTCCTTGGTATGCGCCTATAGCTAACTATTTAGTTAGTCATACCTTCCCTCCCAATTTTACTAAGCATCAAAGGGACAAGCTGAAAAGCGAGTCCAAATATTATATATGGGATGACCCATATTTATATAGGTATGGTGCTGACCAAATAATTAGAAGGTGTATGCCTCAATCAGAATTCCAGTCCATTTTAGAGACCTGCCACTCTTCTGAGAGTGGTGGATATTTTGGTCCTCAAAGAACAGCTAAAAAAATTTTAGACTGTGGATTCTAGTGGCCCACTCTTTTTAAAGATGCTACCGCCTTCTGTAAATCTTGTTCTCCATACCAAAGGTTTGGAAATATATCCAAGAGGGATGAGATGCCCCAACAGCTTATGCTATTCTGTGAAATTTTTTATGTTTGGGGCATTGACTTCATGGGTCCATTCCCCAACTCTAGTGGTTTCTTATATATACTGTTAGCTGTAGATTATGTTTCTAAATGGGTGGAAGGAATTCCTGCCCGTACTGATGATGCTAACACCGTTGTCTCTTTTGTTAGAAATCATATTATCTGTTGCTTTCGGTCACTGCGAGCAATCGTGAGTGATCAAGGCACTCACTTTTGTAATAGGAGATTGACAGGCCTACTAAAGAGACATGGCATCATTCACAAGGTAGCTACAGCTTATCATCCCCAGACCAATGGGCAAGCAGAGGTGCCTAACAGAGAGATCAAGCGTATTCTACAGAAGATAGTCAAACCTCATAGGAAGGACTGGAGCACCAGACTTGTAGATGCGCTCTGGGTTTATCGGACAGTATACAAGACACCCATAGGAATGAGCCCCTTCCGCTTAGTATACGGAAAGGATTGTCACCTCCCAGTGGAGGTGGAACACAAGGCTTTCTAGGCTGTAAGGGAATGCAACATGGGATTTGAGAAGGCCGGTGCTGAAAGAAAGCTACCTGGGAGAACTAGAGACCCTTCGACTCGAAGCATATGACAATCCAGGTTATATAAAGAGAAGGTGAAGGTTGTGCATGACAAGCATATCAAGAGAAGAGAGTTCAGACCTAGGGAGCTAGTTTTCCTTTACAACTAAAGGTTGAGGCTCATGCCAGGCAAGATGAAGTCAAGGTGGGAAGGCCCCTATAGAGTAGAGAAGGCAGAGCCATACGGAGTCTTTGATAGGGGCAGAATACCGTCGGTAAGGAATTTCACAAGATTTTCGCGTCGCAAGTATAGCCCTCAACCAACAAATAATCCGCGGATCAAATTTCGAAGGAATTTGTTGTCACAAGTTCAACCCTAATAAAAGTAACCGAAGTATTCAAACCTCGGGTCGTCTCACAAGTAATGGGTAAACATACACATCAACGTTGGTTAGAATTCCGGGGTTGCAAGTCATGAGCAAGAAATTAAACTAATAATCCTAACAAGAAAGTAATCTTGAAATGCAAGAAACTAATTCAAATAACTAAAGCAGAATGTACGCAATTCCAAACTAATAAGATAACATCCAAGATAAATCTACTCTAAGACTAACTAAATAACTATAACTAAGACAAGCAATTAGGGTTTTTGAGGTTTTCAAATACGAATAATAAAGCAACTCTTGGCTAGACATGGGAATTGGGGTCACTATCCTTGTCTAATAACCATATCTTGACAATTATGAGAAATCAAACTCATTAAATCTACTTCTACACTTGAAATTTGTTAAATAGTTTAGTCAACATCAACCCATAAGGTCTAGCCTAACTACTAATTGACTTAGTAGTAGGCTAGTGTCAATGGCAATCAAATTGACCACTAAGGGTTCCCAAATCATCAAATCTATTAGACCCAATGACTCAAGTTTACCCAATTCCCTTAGCCTAGGCCAAGAGTAAAGAGAACTACTCCATAATCAAGGGAAACATTTCATCAAACACATGGTAAGCATTACTAAAAAACATATTCAAATTGCAATTAAATTGAAATTAACAAGTACCCACTAACAATTGTCAACATACAATCACTCAAACAACACAATTAACTATGAAAATCATCAATGTAACATTAACAATTCAAGATTCACAAGATTCATGAAATGGGTATAAAATTACAATTGACAAGAAAATATAAATCTAACACAAGATCTAAACAAAATTATGCTAAGGAATTCAAATTAAGCAATCAAAACTAGTGATTAACAAGATCCAATTCAGAATTCAACAAGGGAAGATCAAATCAAACTAGATCTAGAGAGGAACAAGGGTTTCTCTCTCTAGAATAACAAGAACCAAAAACTAGCTAAAAATTGTGTCTCAGTGTGAATGAATGATCCCCCCTTTCCCCCTAGCATCCTTGGGTCTTTTTCATGCAGAACCAACTTGAATTTGGGCCTCTTGAGCCTCAGAAATCGCCAGGCATGATTTTCTTTAATGAGGTCATATGCAGCTTATCGCGCGTACGCGCCATGCGTGCGTGCGCGCTGATTGATTTTGCGATCCACGCGTGCGCGCCATGTACGCGTGCGCGCCGGTGTGGATTTCTCTAATCTGCGCAGATGCGCCGAATTTCGCACGCCACTTCCAGCTGTCCACATCCACGCGTGCGCGCGAGGTACGCGTGCACGCCCATACTGAAATTCCCAAAATCCAAATCTTCATGTTCCTTTCTCTTGTGCATGCTTTCTTTCTCTCTTCTAGGCCATTCTTGCCCTATAAATTCTGAAATCACTCAACAAACATGTCACGGCATCGAATGGTAATAAAAGAGGATCAAAATAGAGCAATGCTAAGGCAAAAGAAGCATGTTTTTCATCATGGAGCAATATTAGGAAGATAACACTAAACCATGCAATTCTTGTGGATAAGTGTGAAAAATATTGACAAAACCCCCCAAATTCCACACAATATAAACTACAAAATTGGGGTTTATCAGTCTTCCACCTGAGTCATCCCTCAAGTTCCAAATTCATCAAGGTCAATGGACATCGCTTAAAGCTGTACCATGGTGAGAAGATGAAGAACACCAAAGAGCTAGAGATCTTCCTCTTGGAAGACCCACCATCAGAAGCAGACTATGCTTGTGAACCGTCCAACTTAAGGACGTAAAAACAAAGTGTTAGGTGGGAGATAACCCACCATGGTATGATTGTTCCTTTTCATTCCTAGTGTCATTTTCTTTTGTTTTTCATAAGTAGTCATTCATAATTTCTGCATACTCATCTGCATTCTGCATTTTGCATTCTGCGATAAAAAAAAGGGTGCACTCGACGTGCAAGCGTCGCTGAAACGTACGCCGCACATATGAGTGCGTGAACTAAAGGAATGGAACAAAGAGTTACGCGGGAGCATGGCTGGAAGCATGCCTTAGGCACAAGCAAGGCCACGCGTACGCGTCCCTCACACGTACGCGTCGCTTGCAATTTTGGCCCCTCACGCGTACGCGTCCATCACGCGTACGCGTGACCCTGCAAATCGGCGTAAATGGGTGTATGGCCAGAGAGTCATGATGGTGTGGGGCTGGAACTATGCTGGGAGCACAACCTCCATCATGCGTACGCGTCCCTGACGCGTACGCGTCGTCTTCCCATCCAGGCCATCCACGCGTGCGCGCATCCCTGACGCACACGCGTCGTATGCATTTTCGACTCCAGGGCGTATCAAACAGAAAGTTGTGCGCGCGGGGGCTGCCTTCTCGCCAATTGCACAACCCATGCCATGCGTACGCGTCCTTGACGCTTACGCGTCGCTTGGAAATCGCGCAACCCACGCGTACGCGTGATGCACGCGTACGCATCGCAAGCGATGCACAATTAAACCACCTCAGCACCTGATTTCAAATCCCCTCTCCCCCAATCAAAATTCTTTTCAATCCTAATTATTTCTTCTTTCTTTCTTTCTTCCTCCTTATTCTTTCTTACTTTCTACTACTTTCCTCTTTCCTTCTTCATCTTCTTCATTAAGGTTCTTTTTTTTCCCTCCCCCCATATACTCTTTCATTATTGCATTTATTTATGTTTCTTTCTTCTCTATCTTTCTTTTAGCTTACTTATTTATGGTTTCTTTTTCTTTTCTTTTTTATGCATTCTTATGTTGGTATTGGAGTTTTATTTGGGTATTACCTTATTATCCTGAAGCTTGTGGTTATTATATGGAGTGATTTGACAATTGATATTTTAATTTGGCTCTCATATACATTTGGATTATATTATTTTCATTCCTATTCTATCTTGCTCACCAAGTGTTTGTGAAAAAGCCCTTATGGCATCTTGAACTCTATTTTGTTTTACTCTTTTACTTGAATGCCTCTTTTTCAAAACCCTTGCACTCCACATGTATTTGGGATTATCATTCACAATTCTCATCATTACACATGCTTTTTATTTTGGCACACCTAATTTTTGATGCTTGAGTTATGTTTCTTATGCCTATTCCTTGCATGCTTTCACCTCTTGCATCTATTTAATTATGAATTGCCTTATTACTCTTCATTGATGTCTTACCTACATGTTGTAGCTATCATGTATTTGAGCTAACATCTTTCCTTTGGCATTTATTATCACTTGGATTTTCTTCCTTCCGGTTTGGTCACATATATTTCACATTCTTCCTTTTTCTTCTTCCTTAGGCATGGGTACCAAGAAAGGAAAAGAGAAGGCCACTGACAAGCCACCGGCTAGGAGAGGAACTAAGAGAACACTGGCAAAGGCAGTTCCATCTACCAGTGTCAAGCCACCAACAAAGCGGGTGAAGAGGATCATTAAAGTTAATAAATCAGAGAAAGTCTTTCCCGCCCGGCACTCCACACGGTTTGCTAACCATTATTGCGAACAGATGTTCCCCATCCTACCTGAGAGGAACTACAACAATGAGCATCTACTCATTGTCCCAACACACTTTGTTGATTTTGTGGAGCCCCGAATAGAGAGGAGACAATGGGGATTTTTGAGGAGGCAACCACGAGAGGCCAACTTATCATGGGTAGTTGAATTCTACTCAAACTTCTACTCACCTACTCTACAGACCGTCTTCGTCCGTCAGCAACAGGTCCCTATCTCCGAGGGTGCCATACAGAGAGCATTGGACCTTCTACCTAGTTCTGAGTGATGGGATGCATATCAAGAAGCATCTCGTAAGTGCCAGATGTATCAGTTTGACTAAGATAGCGTACTTAGAGTTATAGCCCAACCTGGCAGCAAGTGGATCTACAGGCAGCATCGTTCAAAACCCAAGAGCATCTCAGCCCAGTCACTCACCCTGGAGGCTCGCGTGTGCGCACAGATTATGTTCCAGTATGTCTTTCTGAGCACTCACAAGTCGACCTTCACAGCAGACATGGCTGTCCTCATCTGGTACATCCTGACAGAGCAACCCCTCAACCTGTCCCGACACATCCGGGATGCCATGGGACATGTACAGATTGCGGGTAACCTGTCTTTTCCCGCTTTGGTTTCAGATTTAGTCTCTGCAGTAGGTGTGTCATATCGGGCAGGAGACACAAAGGTAACAAGCGCATATACAACTATCTGAAGGACCTCAGAGCTGGTACACACCTACCCTCAGAACAAAAGGATACCCCAAACTCCCCTTCATCCAGTAGTACAGATAGCCAAGGCGAACCAAACACTGGAGGCGACTCTTCCAGCCCTCCCTTGTTCCTTACTGATGGCACGGAGGACCGTGCTAAGCTTTAAGTGTGGGGAGGTCAGTCCTTGACTTCTGGAGGTAACTTTTCTCTCTCTTAACCCCAACATTTGACTTTTTCTTTTGTTAGATAGGATAGATTGCATAATAATAATTGTTTGCATGTATGTTTTGCTTGCTTAAAGTAATGAGTTTCTTTTCAAGACCCTATTTTACAATATTTCACTAATTTAAATTGAAAACTTTTGTGATAAACTTGCTTGAAGATTGTAATTTGGAACATGAATTTTAGCTAACAACACACAACCTGTGAGATTTGAGCTTAATAACATGGTTACATTATTTAACCATAATATTTTATTCTTGTGTGTCTCCTTCTCTTTGACTGTAATCTATATTTTGTTCCATTCTATATGTCCATTGTTTAGTATATTTACATGCTTGCATATGATTGAGGCCATTGTTTGTTATTACCTCACTTATCCCAAATAGCCTACCCTTTCAATCACCTTTGTTAGCCACCTTGAGCCTTTTAATCCCTATTTGTTCTATATTTTACCACATCACTAGTCTTAGGCAGAAAAACAATTAATTACCCCAAGTGAATCTTTGGTTAGCTTGAGTTAGAGATTGTGTATCAATTAAGTGTGGGAAACTGTGGGAACTTGGGTTGATGAAAGTGTACAGTGTTCTATTGAAAAAGATATTGGGAATTTGGGTACCTACTCATGTGAGACTAGAAAAAAATTCAAAACCTATGTGCATTGATAAAGTTATGTTTGCTTTCATGTTTAAAATATATATAATATATATATATATATATATATATATATCGAATAAATAAGTAAGTAAATAAATAAGGGGACAAAATTACCCCAATGTTAAGTTAAATAAAAGATCAATGCATAAGTGATGAAATTGAAGAAAATTTTGGTACATGAGTATATGAAATATGCAAAAGTGGGAATTATGGGTAGCTAGGCATGATTTTAGAAGTATATAGAGTGTGTGTGTGTGTGTGTGTGTTAGGTAAAACCTTAGGTTAGTCAAAGATTCATATTATAGCTCACTTGGCCATACATATATCCTCACCCTTAACTTAGCCCCATTACAACCTTGAAAAGATCTCATGATGTTTGCATTGGTAAACTAAATATTTGTTGATTGGTTAGATGAAGAACAAGGTCTAGAGAGCATAACTAGAGAAGAGTAGACTGATTAACCCTAGACACTTGAGAGATTAGAGTGATATACACTACCAGTGAGGGTTCAATGCTTGATTCTATGCTCCCTGCTTTAATGAGCTGTCTTCTTACAGGTTTACTTGTCTTTTATTGTATGATTTGAATTAGTGGAATCTGATTTATTTTTGTCTTGGAGAACTTATTTACTTTTAACCAAGTAGACAGAAACATCTTAGCATATAGATAAGTTGCATCTCATGAGTCTTACTTTCCCCTATTCATTCTTTTGTCTCCTTGAGCTTAGCATGAGGACATGCTAATGTTTAAGTGTGGAGAGTTTGATAAACCACTATTTTATGGTTTATCTTGTGCTCAATTGAGTCGTTTTTATCAATTCCTTGCACACTTATTCATACAAATTGCATGATTTTATAATTCCTTCATAGTTTTGTTCCATAATTGAAAACTTGCTTCCTAAACTTTTAAATTGTATATTTTTAATTTCCCTTTTTACCATTCGATGTCGTGATCTATGTGTTAAGTGTTTTCAGGCCTTATAGGGTAGGAATGGCTTAGAGGATGGAGAGGAAGCTTGCATGAATGGAAGGAGCACAAGAAATAAAGGAGACAACCAGCAAGAAGCGACGCAGACGCATGGCTCACGTGTGTGCGTGCATTGAAGTTCGCACGGCAATACGTGTGCGTGCCTAACGCGTACACGTGACAAAGAAAATCGTCAAACGACGCGCACGCGTGACTGACGCGTACGCGTGACATGCGCTACCTACAAAAATTGCAGAAAATGCTGGGGGCGATTTTGGGCCGAGTTTGGACCCAGTTTTCGGCCCAGAAATACAGACTAAAGGCAAGGGACAAGCAGAGACTCAACACACATTCTTATTCACATAGTTTTTAGTTTTTAGATTAGAATCTTAGAGAGAAATCACTCTTCCTCTAGGTTTTCTTCACATTAATAGATTTCTAGTTTTATAGTTTTATGCTTTTTCTTTGGATATTGAGAAGAGTCACTACCTCCGTTGAAGTTTCATTATTCTAGTTTCTTTTCTTATTCCTTTACTCTTTTAATTACTTATTGACCCTATTCAGATAAGTATGTTATGATTTTGGGATTTATTAATGCAAAGAACTATTTTTACTTTTAATTAATTTTCAATTCCTATTTTATTTAATTTATCATGTCTTCTTCCTATATTTTTGTGAACATTATATTCATGTCAATGGAGTAGACTCCCAACTTGACTTGGGGGTTGATTAAAAGGAGACCCTTGAGTTGGAATACTCAAGTGTTAATTTTAATTGGAAGTTGTTGGCTGACTCTCTAGTCTCTAACTCTAACCCTTCATTGGGGAGAGGATTAGGACCTGAGGTTTATAGTTGGTTAGTTAGTTACTTGACTTTCCTTTATCAGGTAAGGGATGACTAAGTAGAACAACAACCTCTTGATACTACACTTGAGAGAATTTCAACAAGGATAGAACTTCTAATTAATCATTCTCCCGGTCAAGGCTTTTTACTTGATTATATAAATCTCTTTTAATTTATATTGCTTTAATTCACAATCCTTTATTTTTCTGTTCTCCAACTCTCAAAATTTCTTGGAAAACTCCTAACTAATAAAATAGCACCCTTTTGTCAACTCGTTGGGAGATGACCTGAAATTTCTACTCCCAATATTTTCATTCTAATTTTGTGACAACCTTCTAAATTGATAAGCGGATTTTTGCTGGTTAAGAACTGTATTTGCAACGTATTTCTTATATTAATTTCTTAATCGGCTAATTTTTGCCGCATCAATAGCACCGGTAGCTTCCACAGCTTTTCCCAAACCTCCCTCAAATTCTGACTTGTTGAAGCTTTACTGAGATTTCTCTCCTCCCTAGCATCCTTCTCCTCTTTTGCGATGTGGTAACCTGTTCTCACTGAGTACTGTCCAGCACTCCTATATGGCCAAATGAAATTATCCCTTTTATTGATCAAACTGATTGGTGTTTTGAGTATTAATTCAACTACGTCACCAGGAAATATATCATGAATTTTATCCGTATCCCAACGCTCCCTATCTCTTATCAAATCGCTCACCTTTCTAAATCTACAATCTCCACACCTATCTGGTTTTCTTTTTCCTATCACCCAGTTATCCTTCCAAATTTCTATCTCCACTGTATTTCTTACACTCCAGCCTTCCTTTTGAGGAAGTCTCTTCCTTCCAACAAACTCTTCCATATCCATGATGCGTTTCTTCCTTCTGTTACCTCCCATAGGCTGCAATTAGGATAATAAATGGCCTTCAAAATCTGCACCCATATAGCATCTTCCTCTTTTAGTAGCCTCCAAGCTTGTTTAGCCAAGTGTTCTAAATTTTGACATTCTAGGTCTTTAAAACCCAAGCCTCCACTCTTCTTACTCCTTGTCATGTTTGCCCAACTCTTCTAATGAATGCTTATTTCCTTCCCATTATTTGACCACCAAAATCTGGCAATTGCTGCTTTGATTCTTTTACAGAAAGATTTTGGAAAATTGGTAACATTCACAACATAGACCGGAATCACCTGTATGACTGCCTTTATCAATACCTCCTTTTGTAACACCCATGATTTTCGAGTACATGAGATCTTTTCTGAAAGTACGGATTTCTCCAGAAGATCAATAAAGGGAACACCTCTGCTATATCATCAAGCATCTCAATCCTAATTATCATTATGTCATCCTTAAGCTAGAACCTCCTCTGAGGCAAGCTCGATAATGCAATCGCGAAGAACCTAGTTTTTGAACCGTATCGGTTGGCAGTTTTGATTCTGATTTTCGTAAATAGTCTCTGTTTGACGAACCGGACTTGATTCATCAGAGGAGAGAGATAATAGTATAATATTATCATTATATTAGTATTATAAAATGCTTGAATGATATTATAAGGTTACCTGGTCTGTTTTTGTTAAAAACAGAAAATCGGTTTAACCGAGTTTACGGTTTACTGGTGCAGCTTAGCACCAGCACTCTCTGATGAATTTAGCAATGCTAAGGCCTCATTATACATGTTCTATTCTCATAATAAATATGTTACTAGTATCATTTATGCTAGTAGCTCAGAAAATATTTTTTAGAGATGTTTTTACGAGTGTTCCGGTACACCTAGTTTTAGTAGTTGTACACCAGAAATATTTTAATATTATTTTAATCCACATCCAAGCCAACCAATCACAACTCACCTTACACCCCCAAGACCTCCAAGGCTGTCTCATTTCATCATTTTGGCCGAAAATAACAAGAGAGAAAAGAGAGAAACTTTCATGAACACTTAATCTTCAAAGCTTGATTTCTTCTGAACTAAAACTCAAATCAAAACTCCGATTTCACCAAAATGATCCTCTCTTCTTCCTCTACATAACCATGTAAATTATCAAGGATGGAAATAAGGTGAGATGGCTGTCTCTCTCCCATTTCAATTCGGTTTTCAAGGAAAACCATGCAAAACATGTGTTTTCTTGATGTTCTTCCTTAGGAATCATGCTTAACTTGACTTGAGAGCCAAGAAACGTAAATTTCCAGCAAGTCTAAGGTGAGATATCTCTTCCTAACATACTGAGTGAGATTTGGTCAGTTGAGAGTTTTTGGATTTAAAGTTGTTCTTGATGTGATTTAGGAGGAAAAAGTGCTTAAGGACCACCTGAAAGTTTAACCGAATTAGGAGCAGCAAAACCAGGTAGGGATTGACGAATTTAATCTTGATTGACTGTGTTTGAGTTGTGTGATTATGATATGGTTTGGCTGTGCTTGAAATTGATTGTTTGTATGAGTAATTCTTGTTGAAATTTTGGTGAAAATTTGATGAAATTTGATGAAATTCAAGCTATGAATGTGTGTTCTTGTGGCTGCTGGAAAACGAAACCCTAGAGCTTAAATTGAGGTTCAATTTGTGTTAAAATCATGTATAAAAGATGGGGTTTTAGTGGCTGGAAATTTATTTTGAATTATGGTAAAAATCGGTTGCTGAAAAGACTGAAAAACGGGTAAAAACAAAGAAAGAATCTGAAGAATTTACGAAGAACACGAAGAACACTTTGAGTGTGGTGAAGAACAATGAAGAACACCTTTTTGATCCATAAAAGGGCAAGGAAGTAAATATTTTGGTGTTTGGGGGGTTATTTTGTAATTTCTAAAAGTTAGGGTGGTAAAAGTAGAAATATTAAAAGTTACGGGTGGTAAAAAGTGAATTTTTAAAGTTAAAGGTTAAAGTAAAGTTAATTTTCGAAAATTTAACAATAAAATAATAAATAATAATAAAATATTAAATAATAATATTTAATTAAAAATAATATTTTAATAAAAATAATAAAATAATGCAGAAAAGGCAGTTTTCTGTAAAAGCTTTAGAAAGACAACTTTAAGCGCAGAATCTCATAATTACCTTCATAAAACACTTAGGGAGTGGTAAGAACATATTAGTGAGGCAAAGATAAAAGAAAGATAAAAAGTTGAAGAAAAGATAAAAACTAAAGAAAAGTCTGTAAGGTTTTAATAACAGAAATTAGTGAACGAACTAGGGCAACATAGTTAGTCCTTGAGTTGTGACTAGGGTTAGATATTATATGAAAAGTTAAACTGTTTCAGTATAGACTTAATGAACCTATACTTGGGACAGGCGAACTATTCATACCAAAATTTAGATAAACTTTAAATACATATGTTAAGCAGAAAAATCAGAGCAGAGTAGAAAAACACAGAAAACAGAGTAACCAGAGTAAAGTAAAGAGATAAAGAGAAAAAGAGTAATACAGATACAGATGAAAAGAGTAATCAGAGAAGAGAAAAGAGATACAGAGAACAGAGTAATTAAAACAGAGTAAAGAGATACAGAGAAAAGAGAAACCAGAATAGAGTAAAGAGATATAAAGAGAAGAGTAATATAATAAAGAGCTATATTTATATATATTAGTTGCTTGATGCAACCCAGAGCTATATTTATATATATATATATATATATTAGTTGCTTGATGCAACCCAGAGATATATTTAATATATATTAGTTGCTTAATGCAACCCAGAGTTTCTGTAGGAAAACTAAGTTACCTACAGCTATTTTCCGCTTCCCCAGAGCAGAGCAGAGTATATATATATTTTCCTGCAGTAAGCAGAGGCTGTCTCAAATGAGCGGCTATTATTATATGCGCATTTATTTAGGAACGGAAAATCATATCCGGGAAATTGGGATTACTCGTGACCGGATAAATGTCGAGATTGCGGGCAGCCAACCGACACATGAGCTCATGGCCTGTGCTAGGGCTAGACATGCATCATTCTTGTCTGCGCATCATTCTCTGTTGCATTCCTTTCTGTGTGTGATCTACTTCTTTATGTTTGTCTGCTTGTATGCTATTTCTGTGCTTTATTTTCTTGTATTCTTTTGTTTGTGTTCTGCTTTCTGTTCTCTCTACTTTCTCTTTCTATCTTTATCTTCTGTTTACTGCTTCGCTATATTATGTTACTCATCTACTAATCGACCCCAAATAAATGAACGTAACTAATAACCCCGACCCTACTAAGAACTCCCTAGTTCTTACCCCTTCTCTCTCCCTTTCCCCTTCAGATGGAAGTAAGAGTTCCTTTCCGTAGTTCGCTGGCGATTGTAAGCAAAAAGGGATTCCACTCTAGGCAGTCTTCTGAGTCTAGGGTGAATATCGTTCTCTGATTATATGTATATACTGTGAGACCAGCCAACGTCTGCACCCCGTTCATATGCGCACTTTAACCTAAATCCTGTGTACGAGATTCCTATTGTGTGGCTACTTCATGAGGTACCAGAAAGACGTCCTGTGGAAAAGTCTAATCGTGCAGAGGAGTAGCAGATGATGTTCTATCTTTTGATGACGTTCTACTTAACTTGAGTTTTGAAGACCTAGAACGTACTTTCCCTCGCTTTAGTAGTTTAGAGGGACTAGGTGAGTATAGAGTCTAGGCTAGCCTAGGTACCCGCTTAGGGACCTCTTGAACAGGTCAGGACCTGGGATGTTGTATGTATATATATGTATATAGATATTATTTAGCTATATCTAGGGGTGTTCTAACTAACAGTCTATATGCTAATAAAGGCTGAATCACCGAATGTTGTCAACTACTTGTGATGTATTTTTGTGTGGTTGTTTATAACTGTTTTATCTGATATTACTTGTGAATTGATTATAAATGATTCTGTCTATTAATCCAAACGTTTTCAAAAAAAAAAATACACCACGCAAATTAACTACGCGTTTAACAACGAATCAGGCTCATATGATAAATAATAGATAATAATTAGGAAGACAAATTGGTAGCGCTCAGTTTCCGGTATGATCTAGACATATTGAAAATTGGGTCGTTACAATTTGGTATCAGAGCAGTTCGTTCCCAGTAGAGCCTGGGGAGTGGACTGATTATGCTTCATTGTATACTCTGTTGTGTGTCTCATGTGTATAGGATATCCCAGTGATATATGTTGCATGATTGTCTCTGTGTTTTTATTTTGGGAATGTTCATACTTGACTTGAAGTGTTAAGACTGATCACCTTAACAATGATTGTTTGGTGTGAACAAGACTACAATGGGTTCACGGAGACGAGGCGTACGGGAAGGAATTCCTAATGTTAACTACGAGAGGGAACAGAAAACGTTTATGGCTACCATGAACAACGTGGCTGAAGTAGTGCGTGAAGCTGTTGTAGCAGCGGCTAGGGCTGTTGAACGTCTCGGAGTGAGAAATAGGAATGAGAATGAATACGGAGAAGATAATGGGAATGATGAGAACAACTTAGGGCATCCTGAAAGACCTATGACCCTTGCGACATTTCTGAAGGTTAATCCGCCTAAGTTCAAGGGTACACTCGTTGCGACTGACACTGATAATTGGTTTTGAGGTATTGAACGATCACTGAGAGTGCAACATGTTCCAGAAGGACAACACGTGGAGTTTGCTACTTATATGCTCGAGGGAGAAGCTGAGTACTGGTGGCAGGGGATACAGCGACTGCTACAACCGAATGAAAATGACATTCCTTAGGATATCTTTAGGGATAAATTTTATAAAAAGTATTTTCTGGGAGCAGCACGAGATGCTAAGGAGATGGAGCTTATGCAGTTGAAACAAGGGGATATGACTATTGTTGAGTATGCTCGTAATTTCGATGACTTGTGTCGTTTCTCTAAGATCTTTCAAGGGAACCTAGAAGACTTTGAGGAATGAAAGTGTTTAAAGTTTGAAGGAGGACTCCGAGAAGAACTGATGAATTCTGTTGTTTCGCTAGAGATACGAAATTTTGCTGAACTGGTGAATAAAAGTAAACTAGTGGAAGAATGTTCAAAGAAGGTGGCGATAGCTCGAGCAAGTCATAGGGAGGATTCACAAAGAGACTTTGTTCAAAATTTAGCCCCTCAAGGTCGCAACTTTAAAGCCATTGGTCAATTCCAGTGTTGGAATGGAAACCACCGAGATGTCAGCCTTTTAACTCGCAATAATGGTAGTGACAATAACCGTGATATTGAACAAGGACATGAGAGTCAACCTCACCAAGCTCAAAGTGGTGTAGTATGCCCAACTTGTGGAAAGCCTCATGGTAGTAGGCTTTGCCGGTTCAGAACAGGTTTATGTTACTACTGTAATAAGGAAGGACATCGGGCAAGAGAATGTCGAAAAAGAATGGTAGATGAGTCCGCTGGCAAAACTATAAAGTTTGGATTTATCGCTCGAGGTAAAGTAAGGCAAGGCAATGGTAAACGAGCCCATCAGGCTTACATAAACCCTGCATGTAAGCAATGCGGAAAAAAGCATAGTAACAGGTCTTGCCAGTTTGGATCACCTAACTGCTATGCTTGTGGAGAACTTGGACACGTTGCCAAGGATTGTCCAAAGGGATTTACTCAAAATTCAGTTAGAACCCAGCAACAAGGACGAGTGTTTGCTATCACTATTGATGATGTTGTGCAATCGAACGCCCTCATTCAAGGTCAGGTTATGTCAAGAATCGATTTCTAACTGTACTATATGATTCGGGTGCATCGCATTCTTTTATTTCTCTAACTATTGCTCACGAGTTAGGATTATATTTCTTTAAATTGAATTTTTACTTGATTGTTGATGACATGTCACCATGTCATGTTTTTCTATGCTTTTTCATTTGTTTTCAATAGGTTTTGTGCACTTTCTTGAGCCATAAGCAAGCCAATTGGGTAGATTTTCATGTTTCCTTTGATTTAATCAACCATGTATGAATTCATGCTATTTCATGAGGTTTTATGCTAAAATTGTCACATATTATGAAAGAATGAATATCTCATGATTTTGAGCATAGCTTTGATGTGTTTGGTTGATTAATGATAGGTGAAGAAGGCTTGGAGAAAGGGTGAAGCAAGAAGGAATGGCTAGGAGTAAAGAGAGGACAATGGAATAAGTTGAACCAGGAAGCAAAAACTTTTGGGTGAAAAGTTAGCCTCAAAGTTAGACCCCTAACTTGGAGGCTAACGTTGGCACATGAAATTCACCCCTGGGCACCAAAAGTTTGCGCCAACGTTAGCCCCCTAACTTTGAGGCTAACGTTGGCATGAAGAATACCTCCCTGGGCACCAAAGGTTTGCGCCAACGTTAGCCCCCTAACTTGGTGGCTAACGTTGGCACATGAAAGTCACAAGGGGAGGAGCAAAAGTTTGCGCCAACGTTAGCCCCCTAACTTGGTGGCTAACGTTGGCGCCACACACCACAACAGCTTGAAGGGGTATACTTCCAACAAGAATAACTTGAGCTACAGAGCTCCAAATGAGGTGATTCAAGAAGCATTGGAAAGTAGGAATCAAGAGCTTTCCAAGAATATATGGCACTTCATGGTGGACACTAAAATTGAGGGAGAAAACTGCCCCGCAATGTGCATAAATGAACATGGTGGCAACATGTAGTGAGGCCACTTGACCTCTGCACCTTCGATGGAGTATAACTCGAGCTGTAGAGCTCCAATTGATGTGCTCCCAACGGCATTGGAAAGTAGACATCCAGGGCTTTCCAACAATGTATAATAGTATGGGGTGGACAATACGTTTGAGCCTCCAGAACTGGCGTTTTCGCCAACGTTTGAGGCAAACGTTACCTCAAACGCTGCACACCAAAGCCAGCGACCATGCCCTCTTCAAATGATCATAACTTGAGTTGTAGATGTCCAATTGAAGTGATTCCAAGTGGGTTAGAAATCTGACATTCAGAGCTTTCCAACCATATATGATAGTCTATATTGGGCATAAAATTAGCAACATGACAAGAGGACAAAGTTGGCGCCATGAACATGCATAAGGGAGGCCAACGTTGGAGCAAAAGTTAGACCCCTAACTTTTGCCCCAACGTGGATAGCAGCAAATTTTGTGGGCTGATATGAAAAGTTAGACCAAAAGTTAGACCCCTAACTTTTGCTCTAACTTTTGCACCAACTTTTGCAAACTCAACCCGGTTCAATTCGGTTCCTCTTCAAACTCCAAGAGCAATCAACCAAGGCCTTTATCAACCCAATTCCATCAAGAGCAAGGGCCCAAATGATCATCACTCAAAGGCGCAAGAAATAGATAAAATAGGAATTTCATTTAATTGTAATTTGTTTTTAATTTCATTTTCATTTCCATTTTGTAAAGCCTATATAAGGCATCATTTTCATATTTGTAGAGAGGCTGGCTCTGCTAGAGCATTAGGAGTATAGTAGAATAGAAAGTCTCCTTTGATACACTTTTAATTTTCTGCAATTATCATTTTCTAATATTGAATTCAGTTTTCTGAAATCTCAGTTTCTACAAGTCTTTGCTACACTTTTCTTTCCTGCAAGTTAAATTTCCTCTACGCTTTGATTTACTGCTTTCATTTAATTTCCCTGCACCCAATCCCCTTTACTTTCATGCAATTTACATTTCTTGCTCTTTAAGTTTCAATGCAATTTACTTTCTGCACTTTAATTTTCCTTGTCATTTACATTCTGTTGGCTTCAATGGTCACTCAAATCACTCAATGTTAGCTTGACTAAACTAATCACCCACTAAAATTGCTTGATCCATCAATCCCTGTGGGATCGACCTCACTCCCGTGAGTTATTATTACTTGATGCGACCCGGTGCACTTGCCAGTTAGATTTGGGTGTTTTGGAGAAATTTATTTTTCACCAAAATACTCATCAAGTTTTTGGCGCCGTTGCCGGGGATTAATTTAGATCAACAATGATTATGTGGGTGAGAAGTCTAGATCAAGCATTTTCTTTATTTTTGTTTTCTGTTTCAAAGTGAAACCAAGGTGTTTGAGTTTTTGCCTCACTAAGAAAATTCTCATCTCTGATATGAGTAATTTCAATTTTCCTTGGTTGTGTGTTTTACAAAACTCAAATGGAGTTCAACTCATCTTATGATCAAACAAATTCTATGGGATATCACCCACCATCACCAATTTCTAATGATGGATGGGAATATCACCAAGAAACTTCAAATTCTGGGCTCTCCAATTCATGGAGCCATGCTTCAGAACCACAAGATGAGAAAGAAAATCATATTGGACATTTCTCTCCACCACAAAATGATTCAAGTCATTATTCCACTGGTGGCTGGGAGTATTACCAAGAAACTGCAAATTCTGAGCAGTCAACTCACATGAGAGATTGTCCAACCTCACCGCCCACTTCTACATTTGAAAATTCTTCATCACCTAAATATGCCTCAACACAAACTTCCACGAACCTAGGCCTCTCAAAGCTAGAGATCATGTTTGAAAAATATGAGAGGGAGGTGCAAAGATCTTGGAACGAGCAAGAGAATTCATTCAAAAACATGGAAGTGATGGCAGGCCAATTGTTGAATGCAAGGAAGGAGAAAATGGAAAAACAAGAATGCAAGGTCCCTGTGTTAAGTGAAATTGCAAAAAAGGAGGAGGTGGAAGAGCAAAATGAAGATCCACTTCAAAAATTCAGAGAATTGTTGAAAAGACAAGAACAATTCATGAAGGAACAACAACAAGCCTGGAAAAGGGAAGAAAGTCTCTTAAAAAATATGAATGAAGACTTAGAGAAAATAAGGAAACATTTAGAACCACTGAGCAAGAAAAATGAAGGCCAATTGATGGATATGAAGGAGAAAGTGGAAGAGCAAGATAAGGAGGCCACTGCATCAAGTGAACTTTCAATGAAGAATGAGGTGGTTGAACCTGAAACTGCACTTGAGATGACAAGAGAACATGAAGACTCACAACTCTCACAAACCTCCCTGGACCAAAACGCCTCAACATTTGAATCCATGATTGAAAGGTATGACGAGGAGATGAAGAAATGTTGGGAAGATCGACAAACCTCCCCCATGATAGAGCGATTGAAACAAATGTTGGGTGTAAAAGAGGAAGTGGAGGAGCAAGAAAGTGAAGAAGTCATTCCAAACTCAAGTGAGGCAGAGAAGTACATAAAGGAGGAGTTCATGGAACCACCAATACAAAAGGCTCTGGATGAATACAAAACTCCAAAAATCACACAACCACCAAGACTTGGATTCAAAGAAGTGAAGGCAATTGACAAAAGCACCGAAAAGAGGATTGCAACCAAACTACCAAGGACAACATTCAAGAGGAGGTCAACCACAAGCAATCCAACCCCTGGACCAATAGCAGGCAAGCTCAATCAAGCCATGTACAACAAAAAGCTTGCTGAGAGGAAACCAAGACAGGGGGCAATAGCTGAATCTTCTCCTCTCTTGAAGTCATTCCTCTTAACAAATTGGAAGAAGAGGAAGAAAGTAAGGAACAGGTAGACAGTAGGTATATTTTTTTTTTCCTTGCTTTGTTTAAAATTCAATAAATTGGCATATGGTTACATTCTAAGTTTGGTGTTGCCTTGCAACAAATTGTTTTTCAATCTTTTTGGATGATTGCATCAAATTAAAAATGAAAGTGACACACCAAGATTCTAAGCTTGGTGTGCCACCTATTTTTCTATGCAAATCATTCAGCAACACCACTTGTCTGCATAACCATAATGTCTTTGCAGTGTTAATTTTCTTTTGGTTTGATATTTTGTTATTCTGTTTACTTTAGTTAATTCTTTGTTTTTAATGCTTTCATTTTAGTTTGCTTATTTGCTGTGTTTATTAATACATCACCAAGAGAGCTTTATTAATGACAGATTCTTGGCTTAGTGATTGTATTTAATAAAGAACAGTTTCATTTTCTTGGTTTTAACTCAAATAAATGGACATAGGATTGCATTCTAAGTTTGGTGTTGCTATGCAACACAATTTGCTTCAAATCTTGACTGAATACTTGCATTGATTCCAAAGTGAAAATGTCACACTAAGTTTGGTGTGCCACTTATTCTTTATGCAAAGTATTATGCTCACCTTCTTAAGCTTGCAATCACAATGTCTCTGTCTCTTGTGCCTTGATTATTATCTTTAATTTTGCTTGCTTGAAACACATGTACTACTAACATTTCTTGTATAAGACACTCATGATCCATCTTAGCCCCATAGCCATTGTTCTAATTGTTGCTTGAGGATGAGCAAGCATTCTAAGTTTGGCAAGGGAAGGAGGAGAATGGGAGGAAAATGACAACAATAGAGAAGATGAACTACAAGGTTGTAAAGTCCCTTTTCCTCTCATTTGTTTCAAGCACTATAACCTGCATGATTGTCTTTATCTTTTCTGTTTACATGTGTGTATGAATAAAGCATAGCTTGAATATTGATTTATAACATGTTGCCATGCCATTATGACTACCAACTTGAGTTTTGTGAATTCAAAAGCAGTAAAGTATCATGATCATAAACAAACAAGGCATTAAAGAAGATTTTAGCATGTGCACACAAGTATTGGAAAGCTAGTATGATTAACTGTTGCTCAATTGCATTGGATTTTATTTAATTGAAGTCTTCATCTAGTACGTTTTGTGAAATCTTTTGAAAATCATGAAAACCTTGAAGAAGCAAATGCAAAAATAAAGCAAGAAAAGAAAAAAGGGAAAGAGTGAGAAAGCTGAAGGCTCTGAGTACCAATGGCAATTTATTTGTTAAGTGCTTGTGGTGTTTATGTATCAAGCCAAATGCTTGGAAACAAAACACTTAGAAGTCAAGGCTAGGCTCAAAGTGCAAAAGCACTCCCTCAAAGCTCAAGGCTCTGAGCATCAATGATTAGAGAGTTAAGAAAAGAAAAGAAAAATGAGCTTAATGAAGTCCTCTAATCAAATGTTTGTGGTGCTTATGTATCAAGTGGTAATACTTGAAAACAAAGCATTTAGAAGTCGTAGCTTTGTTATCAACTCATGGGGCAAAGCACCCAAAAGGAGAAGCTAAATAAGAAAATCAAAAGCTTGTTTCAAGGAAGAAATATAAAAGAAAGATTTCATAAATTGAGCTAGATGGAAGCATCAATCATTTACATTTCTTTTGTGATTGTAGCATGCTTAGAAAACTAGCTTACCATGAACATTGAGTTGCTATTCTTCTTGCCTTGGATTGTCAATCTTTATTGCATGATTCTTTTCTTGCTTGGGGACAAGCAAGGTTTAAGTTTGGTGTTGTGATGACATGTCACCATGTCATGTTTTTCTATGCTTTTTCATTTGTTTTCAATAGGTTTTGTGCACTTTCTTGAGCCATAAGCAAGCCAATTGGGTAGATTTTCATGTTTCCTTTGATTTAATCAACCATGTATGAATTCATGCTATTTCATGAGGTTTTATGCTAAAATTGTCACATATTATGAAAGAATGAATATCTCATGATTTTGAGCATAGCTTTGATGTGTTTGGTTGATTAATGATAGGTGAAGAAGGCTTGGAGAAAGGGTGAAGCAAGAAGGAATGGCTAGGAGTAAAGAGAGGACAATGGAATAAGTTGAACCAGGAAGCAAAAACTTTTGGGTGAAAAGTTAGCCTCAAAGTTAGACCCCTAACTTGGAGGCTAACGTTGGCACATGAAATTCACCCCTGGGCACCAAAAGTTTGCGCCAACGTTAGCCCCCTAACTTTGAGGCTAACGTTGGCATGAAGAAAACCTCCCTGGGCACCAAAAGTTTGCGCCAACGTTAGCCCCCTAACTTGGTGGCTAACGTTGGCACATGAAAGTCACAAGGGGAGGAGCAAAAGTTTGCGCCAACGTTAGCCCCCTAACTTGGTGGCTAACGTTGGCGCCACACACCACAACAGCTTGAAGGGGTATACTTCCAACAAGAATAACTTGAGCTACAGAGCTCCAAATGAGGTGATTCAAGAAGCATTGGAAAGTAGGAATCAAGAGCTTTCCAAGCATATATGGCACTGCATGGTGGACACTAAAATTGAGGGAGAAAACTGCCCCGCAATGTGCATAAATGAACATGGTGGCAACATGCAGTGAGGCCACTTGACCTCTGCACCTTCGATGGAGTATAACTCGAGCTGTAGAGCTCCAATTGATGTGCTCCCAACGGCATTGGAAAGTAGACATCCAGGGCTTTCCAACAATGTATAATAGTATGGGGTGGACAATACGTTTGAGCCTCCAGAACTGGCGTTTTCGCCAATGTTTGAGGCAAACGTTACCTCAAACGCTGCACACCAAAGCCAGCGACCATGCCCTCTTCAAATGATCATAACTTGAGTTGTATATGTCCAATTGAAGTGATTCCAAGTGGGTTAGAAAGCTGACATTCAGAGCTTTCCAACCATATATGATAGTCTATATTGAGCATAAAATTAGCAACATGACAAGAGGACAAAGTTGGCGCCATGAACATGCATAAGGGAGGCCAACGTTGGAGCAAAAGTTAGACCCCTAACTTTTGCCCCAACGTGGATAGCAGCAAATTTTGTGGGCTGATATGAAAAGTTAGACCAAAAGTTAGACCCCTAACTTTTGCTCTAACTTTTGCACCAACTTTTGCAAACTCAACCCGGTTCAATTCGGTTCCTCTTCAAACTCCAAGAGCAATCAACCAAGGCCTTTATCAACCCAATTCCATCAAGAGCAAGGGCCCAAATGATCATCACTAAAAGGCGCAAGAAATAGATAAAATAGGAATTTCATTTAATTGTAATTTGTTTTTAATTTCATTTTCATTTCCATTTTGTAAAGCCTATATAAGGCATCATTTTCATATTTGTAGAGAGGCTGGCTCTGCTAGAGCATTAGGAGTATAGTAGAATAGAAAGTCTCCTTTGATACACTTTTAATTTTCTGCAATTATCATTTTCTAATATTGAATTCAGTTTTCTGAAATCTCAGTTTCTACAAGTCTTTGCTACACTTTTCTTTCCTGCAAGTTAAATTTCCTCTACGCTTTGATTTACTGCTTTCATTTAATTTCCCTGCACCCAATCCCCTTTACTTTCATGCAATTTACATTTCTTGCTCTTTAAGTTTCAATGCAATTTACTTTCTGCACTTTAATTTTCCTTGTCATTTACATTCTGTTGGCTTCAATGGTCACTCAAATCACTCAATGTTAGCTTGACTAAACTAATCACCCACTAAAATTGCTTGATCCATCAATCCCTGTGGGATCGACCTCACTCCCGTGAGTTATTATTACTTGATGCGACCCGGTGCACTTGCCGGTTAGATTTGGGTGTTTTGGAGAAATTTATTTTTCACCAAAATACTCATCAATTGTCCATACACCTGCATCCCAAAATGCATTGACCAGTTTAGTGTTCCTGCATGTACCATTCGCTATTAGGAACAGGACTTTTATACACGATCTAATCTGTTTACCTTTGTGTGGTTTAGAAGTTATTTTAGGATTAGATTGGTTATCTAAGTATCATATTTTCCTTGATTATTTTAAAAGAACTGCTGTTATTCCATCTGATAGTCTATGTACTAAACCATTTCTGTCCCACACCTTATATCTGAATTCTGTAAGAGTTACCTTAGGCGGGAGTGATTGTGAGGGGTACGTTCTGTTAGCGGCTAGCTCGAATGATAGTGAATTAAGCTTAGAATGAATCTAAATGATGAAGGAATTTCCTGATGTTTTCTTGGACGACATACCTGAGTCTCCTCCTCAGCAAGAGATAGAATTCAGCATTGATCTAGTACCCGGAGCCGGACCGATTTCTATAGCACTGTACTGGATGTCACTATTGCTTGCAGAGCTGAAGAAGCTGTGAGATAGGATCGTAGTGGCCTATGGAGGTACAAGAAAAGAATTTGTGTGCCTAACTCTGGAGAATTGCGACAAAAGATTCTTGCTGAAGCTCACTAAAGTAGATTTTCTATGCATCCTGGAGTGACAAAGATGTATCGAGATTTGAAACAAATGTTCTGGTGGCCGGGCTTAAAGAAAGAAGTAGCTGATTATGTCTCAAAATGTTTAACCTGCCAGAAGATGAAGGTGGAACATCAGAAGCTGTCAGGAACCCTGCAACCCTTAGAAATACCACAATGGAAATGGGAGCAGATTTCTATAGATTGTCACGGTATTGCCAAGGACCTCAACTGGACACGATGCCATCTGGGTAATTATGGACAGATTGACAAAGTCAGTGCACTTCCTTTCGATTCGAGTTGACTATACTTTAGAAAGGCTGGAACGAATATATATTCAAGGAATTGTACGACTACATGGGATACCTTCATAAATTGTCTCAGATCGAGTTTCGAGGTTTACTACTAGATTTTGGGGAGCTTTTCAAAAAGCGTTGGAAACAGAATTGCACACGAGTGTAGCATACCATCCTCAGATAGACGGACAATCAGAGCAGACAATCCAGACGTTAGAAGACATGTTACGATCATGTATGATAGACAACCAAAGTAGCTGGGATAAGTATTTGCTTTTGGTCAAATTCTTCTACAACAACAGTTTCCAATAAAGTATCGGGATGGCACCATATGAAGCTCTCTATGGAAGAAGATGTCGGACACCATTGTGTTGGAATGACGATGGAGAAGCTAGTGTCTTAGGTCCAGAATTAGTGTAAGAAACTACTGAGAAGATAAAGGAGATTCGTCGGAAGATCCAGACAGCACAAAGCCATCAAAAGAGCTATGCCAATAATAGACGTAGACCCTTAGAGTTTAGTGACGGAAACCGTGTCTTTCTAGAAGTAACCTCGATTACTGGAATAGGTAGAGCCCTTAAGACTAAAAAGCTTAACCCACGATACATAGAACCTTTCCAAATACTTAAAAGAGTCGGTCTAGTAGTTTATCAAATAGTCCTTCCTCCTTATTTATCAAACCTTCATGATGTTTTTCATGTCTCGCAACTTAAGAAATATATTCCCGACAAGAGTCACGTTTTACAACCAGAGACAGTACAGTTATGAAATGATTTGACATATCAAGCATCACCGGTTCAAATCGTAGAAAGAAGTGATAAGCAGCTAAAAGGCAAGACTATTCGCTTAGTCAAAGTAGCATCGGAACCAAGAGGAGAGGAAGAGCACACTTCTGGAAGATGAAATGAAAGCTGATTACCCGCATTTATTCCTAGGTAACTGAAATTTTGAGGGCAAAATTTTCTTTTAGGAGGGTAGAATGTAACAACCCTGATTTTCGAGTACATGAGATCTTTTCTGAAAGTACGGATTTCTCCAGAAGATCAGTAAAGGGAACACCTCTGCTATATCATCAAGCATCTCAATCCTAATTATCATTATGTCATCCTTAAGCTAGAACCTCCTCTGAGGCAAGCTCGATAATGCAATCGCGAAGAACCTAGTTTTTGAACCGTATCGGTTGGCAGTTTTGATTCTGATTTTCGTAAATAGTCTCTGTTTGACGAACCGGACTCGATTCATGAGAGGAGAGAGATAATAGTATAATATTATCATTATATTAGTATTAGAAAATACTTGAATGATATTATAAGGTTACCTGGTCTGTTTTTGTTAAAAACAGAAAATCGGTTTAACCGAGTTTACGGTTTACTGGTGCAGCTTAGCACCAGCACTCTCTGATGAATTTAGCAATGCTAAGGCCTCATTATACATGTTCTATTCTCATAATAAATATGTTACTAGTGTCATTTATGCTAGTAGCTCAGAAAATAATTTTTAGAGATGTTTTTACGAGTGTTCCGGTACACCTAGTTTTAGTAGTTGTACACCAGAGATATTTTAATATTATTTTAATCCACCTCCAAGCCAACCAATCAAAACTCACCTTACACCCCCAAGACATCCAAGGCTGTCTCATTTCATCATTTTGGCCGAAAATAACAAGAGAGAAAAGAGAGAAACTTTCATGAACACTTAATCTTCAAAGCTTGATTTCTTCTGAACTAAAACTCAAATCAAAACTCCGATTTCACCAAAATGATCCTCTCTTCTTCCTCTACATAACCATGTAACTTATCAAGGATGAAAATAAGGTGAGATGGCTGTCTCTCTCCCATTTCAATTCGGTTTTCAAGGAAAACCATGCAAAACATGTGTTTTCTTGATGTTCTTCCTTAGGAATCATGCTTAACTTGACTTGAGAGCCAAGAAACGTAAATTTCCAGAAAGTCTAAGGTGAGATATCTCTTCCTAACATACTGAGTGAGATTTGGTCAATTGAGAGTTTTTGGATTTAAAGTTGTTCTTGATGTGATTTAGGAGGAAAAAGTGCTTAAGGACCACTTGAAAGTTTAACCGAATTAGGAGCAGCAAAACCAGGTAGGGATTGACGAATTTAATCTTGATTGATTGTGTTTGAGTTGTGTGATTATGATATGGTTTGGCTGTGCTTGAAATTGATTGTTTGTATGAGTAATTCTTGTTGAAATTTTGGTGAAAATTTGATGAAATTTGATGAAATTCAAGCTATGAATGTGTGTTCTTGTGGCTGCTGGAAAACGAAACCCTAGAGCTTAAATTGAGGTTCAATTTGTGTTAAAATCATGTATAAAAGATGGGGTTTTAGTGGCTGGAAATTTATTTTGAATTATGGTAAAAATCGGTTGCTGAAAAGACTGAAAAACGGGTAAAAACAAAGAAAGAATCTGAAGAATTTACGAAGAACACGAAGAACACTTTGAGTGTGGTGAAGAACAATGAAGAACACCTTTTTGGTCCATAAAAGGGCAAGGAAGTAAATATTTTGGTGTTTGGGGGTTATTTTGTAATTTCTAAAAGTTAGGGTGGTAAAAGTAGAAATATTAAAAGTTACGGGTGGTAAAAAATGAATTTTTAAAGTTAAAGGTTAAAGTAAAGTTAATTTTCGAAAATTTAACAATAAAATATTAAATAATAATATTTAATTAAAAATAATATTTTAATAAAAATAATAAAATAATGCAGAAAAGGCAATTTTCTGTAAAAGCTTTAGAAAAACAACTTTAAGCGCAGAATCTCATAATTACCTTCATAAAACACTTAAGGAGTGGTAAGAACATATTAGTGAGGCAAAGATAAAAGAAAGATAAAAAGTTAAAGAAAAGATAAAAACTAAAGAAAAGTCTGTAAGGTTTTAATAATAGAAAAACAGACAGAAATTAGTGAACGAACTAGGGCAACATAGTTAGTCCTTGAGTTGCGACTAGGGTTAGATATTATATGAAAAGTTAAACTGTTTCAGTATAGACTTAATGAACCTATACTTGGGACAGGCGAACTATTCATACCGAAATTTACATAAACTTTAAATACATACGTTAAGCAGAAAAATCAGAGCAGAGTAGAGAAATACAGAAAATAGAGTAACCAGAGTAAAGTAAAGAGATAAAGAGAAAAAGAGTAATACAGATACAGATGAAAAGAGTAATCAGAGAAGAGAAAAGAGATACAGAGAACAGAGTAATTAAAACAGAGTAAAGAGATACAAAGAAAAGAGAAACCAGAACAGAGTAAAGAGATATAAAGAGAAGAGTAATATAATAAAGAGCTATATTTATATATATTAGTTGCTTGATGCAACCTAGAGCTATATTTATATATATATTAGTTGCTTGATGCAAGCCAGAGCTATATTTATATATATATTAGTTGCTTGATGCAACCCAGAGATATATTTAATATATATTAGTTGCTTAATGCAACCCAGAGTTTCTGTAGGGAAACTAAGTTACCTACAGCTATTTTCCACTTCCCCAGAGTAGAGCAGAGTATATATATATTTTCCTGCAGTATGCAGAGGCTGTCTCAAATGAGCGGCTATTATTATATGCGCATTTATTTAGGAACGGAAAATCGTATCCGGGAAATCGGGATTACTCGTGACCGGATAAATGTCGGGATTGCGGGCAGCCAACCGACACATGAGCTCATGGCCTGCGCTAGGGCTAGACATGCATCATTCTTGTCTGCGCATCATTCTCTGTTGCATTCCTTTCTGTGTGTGATCTACTTCTTTATGTTTGTCTGCTTGTATGCTATTTCTGTGCTTTATTTTCTTGTATTCTTTTGTTTGTGTTCTGCTTTCTGTTCTCTCTACTTTCTCTTTCTATCTTTATCTTTTGTTTACTGCTTCGCTATATTATGTTACTCGTCTACTAATCGACCCCAAATAAATGAACGTAACTAATAACCCCGACCCTACTAAGAACTCCCCAGTTCTTACCCCTTCTCTCTCCCTTTCCCCTTCAGATGGAAGTAAGAGTTCCTTTCCGTAGTTCGCTGGCGATTGTACGCAAAAAGGGATTCCACTCTAGGCAGTCTTCTGAGTATAGGGTGAATATCGTTCTCTGATTATATGTATATACTGTGAGACCAGCCAACGTCTGCACCCCGTTCATATGCGCACTTTAACCTAAATCCTGTGTACGAGATTCCTATTGTGTGGCTACTTCATGAGGTACCAGAAAGACGTCCTGTGGAAAAGTCTAATCGTGCAGAGGAGTAGCAGATGATGTTCTATCTTTTGATGACGTTCTACTTAACTTAAGTTTTGAAGACCTAGAACGTACTTTCCCTCGCTTTAGTAGTTTAGAGGGACTAGGTGAGTATAGAGTCTAGGCTAGCCTAGGTACCAGCTTAGGGACCTCTTGAACAGGTCAGGACCTGGGATGTTGTGTATATATATGTATATAGATATTATTTAGCTATATCTAGGGGTGTTCTAACTAACAGTCTATATGCTAATAAAGGCTGAATTACCGAATGTTGTCAACTACTTGTGATGTATTTTTGTGTGGTAGTTTATAACTGTTTTATCTGTTATTACTTGTGAATTGATTATAAATGATTCTATCTATTAATCCAAACGTTTTCAAAAAAAAAAATACACCACGCAAATTAACTACGCGTTTAACAACGAATCAGGCTCATATGATAAATAATAGATAATAATTAGGAAGACAAATTGGTAGCGCTCAGTTTCCGGTATGATCTAGACATATTGAAAATTGGGTCGTTACACCTTTCCAGCTTGATTTAATAATTTTTCCTTCCATCATTGCATTTTGTCGAGCATCTTCTCCTCTATCCACTCCAATGCTCTTTTCTTTGATCTTTCCCACCTCGCTGGCAGCCCTAGATATCTTTCGGGATCCTCCCACGTCGTCATGTCAGTGATCTCTTCTATGTTCACTCTACTCTGGATAGATACTTGACTTCTAAAAATCAACTCAGATTGTTTGGTGTTGATTCTTTGACCTGATGCCTCTGTATATTTGTTAATTATCTGAATGAGTTGATAAACCTCCACTTCTTGCACCCCCTGCAAAAATAATACAATCATCAGCAAATAATAAATGAGTAATAATTGGGGCTGTGGGAGCTAATCTAATTTCTGAAATTAGATTTTCCCTTGCCGCCATTTCCATGGGAATAGTTAAACTTTTAGCAGCCAAAATAAAGAGATAGGGTGATAGAGGATCTCCCTATCTAAGTCCTCTTTGGGGACTGATCTTACTGGACAACTTTTCATTTATTTTGAACCTATAACTAGAACTTTTGACGTAACTCATCATCAACTTCACCCACTCATTACTAAAACCGAACTTTTCCAGAACCCTTTCCAAAAAATTTCATTCTAGTATATCATACGCTTTATTCATGTCTAATTTAATGGCTATGTCATTGCTTCCAAGACTTCCTTTTTTATTTAATTTGCGAAAGGCTTCTTGTACTATTACTATATTATCCTGTATGAGTCTTCCTTTTATAAAAGCACTTTGAACCGGAGATATGATAGCATCTAGCACTCTCCTTAACCTCCCCACCAAAACCCTCGTTATAATCTTGTACACAAAATTACAACAGCTTATGGGTCTAAGATGATTTGAGCTTTCCGATTAACTAATTTTGGGAATCAAAACAACGGTTGTCTCACCTAAATCTTATGGTATGATGCCTTCTTCAAAAAACTATTTAACAATTCCACATACTTTCTTACTCAAAATATCCCAATGTTTTTGAAAAAAATAACCCATTTAAACCATCTGGGCCCAAAGCCTTTAAGCCGCCCATACTAAAGGCCGCTTTCTTAATTTCCTCCTCACTGGTCCTTGCCATAAACTCCTCATTCATTTTCCTAGTGACTCTCTTTGGTATTTCTCTTATGTAATCCTCCATATTTCTGACCCTAGTAAAGGTAAACAACTTGGTGAAATGTCTTTCCACTAACCTCATCACATTTTTCTCTCCTTGTATCCATTGTCCTGACTCATTTCTTAATTTTTCTACTCTATTCCTATTCCTTCTCTGAATTGTTGTTGCATGAAAAAAAAGCTGTATTTTTATCTCCCTAGTTTAGCCATTTCAGCTTTGATCTTTGTCCCCAATACTTCTCTTCCTACTTTCATAGTTCAGAAATTTGCCTTTTCAGTTCATACTCTCTCTTCTGATCTCTTTCTGACATATCAGATCTCTGAATGTATTGTAACTCTATTTTTTTCTTTCAAATTCTTTATCTGCTCTCTTAAAATTTTTTCTACTCCACTCTATCAACTCCTTCTTGCATCTATTTCTCTTCCTTATGAACTGATTCCAATAATTTTCATTCCCGTCATCCAAAAGCCAACTTTTCTTGATCACATCTTTGCATTCTGTAAGAACCGGAGTTTTCACGTAAAACTATTTTAATAAAATAATTTTAGTGTCTAGAATAGATTCAAAATTTGGAAGTTTTAATTTGAAATAAAAAGGTAAAATTTGATTTCAATGAATTTTTTTGAGTTGGAAAATGTATCTTTTTCGAAAAAGATTTTGTAAAAATGCGTACTGGCGTTTAAGCCGGCAATACCAGCTCCAGTCTGTCCAATACTGCGTATTTTAGAAAATAAGATTTTGAAAGTTAATTTATTATTTTGAAAGGATAAAAATAATTTAGAATCGAAAACCGAGCACTAATCTTAAAGGTTTTGGTTCAAAGTGGGTCGAACGGACCAAAAATGCGACCAGGCCCAAACCGGGCCCAAGGCCCAACATATATAAGCTCATTAAATGAGCTTTGAGCTCATTTTTCCAGCCCAAAGAGAGGGAGAGGCGCGGATTGAGAGAGAGGAGGTGGTGGTACTATTCATCATCACCTTCCGGGAGCCATAACGTGAGCTACAGACCTCCGATTGACGAGCCGTTTACGGCCATGGGAAGCTCTCGCCGAGCTCTTCGATTATATTTGAGCAAACCTGGTAAGAAATCATGTCTCACTCTCCAGTTTCTAGCCCTAGAGTTCTGCATTTTTGGGGTTGTAATTTTGAGTAGATTTTGTGGTTTTGCTTATTTAGGTGATCTCTAGTAGTGGATAATTGTTGGATTTTACCCCTAGTCTCATTGGTTAAGGTAAAGTTTCATTAAACCCTTGTGTTTAGTTATTTTGTGTCACTTAGGTTTTGATCTTGGTATATATATGATGTTAGTTTGAGCTTTTGTGGCTTGTTGGTGAGATTGAAAGCTTGTTGGATTCCAATCTTGGTACGGTGAGCATTTTAGGGAATGGCCAAGGTATGGTTTCGGTCTCCTCTATGTAATATGTAATATTCATGGATACTTAGGCTAGTTGACCTTAAGATAGGTTGAAAGGTGTGATTGTATGGTTAATTGTATATAAATATATGTTTGATGATGATTATTGATGAGTTGTTTTGGTGGGTATTGAGATTGGAAGATGGGTATTGATGATGATTTTTTATTGTTGGTTGTTATTGATTATGGTGGTTGATGATGATGGTTGAAAATTATTGGTGTTGATGAGTATTGATGGTGATTGATTATAATGATGACTCATGAGGATTGTGAAAATTCAAGGTAATATGTAAATGTACAATGTTTATGATGGATTAGAATTATGAATATGTGACCTATTATTTGATGAATAGGAGGTTGGTGATAATGGAGATTATGATGATGTTTTTGAATTATGATGTTGAATGGTGATGATTGTGTGGAAGAATAACAACTATGATTTGTTGATATTGCGATTGGATTATTGTGATCATGTGAAATTATGATGAGATAGGGTAGATGATGCCTATGAGTAGTGGGATTATGTTAAAGTTGATTATGTTGGATTCTTGATGTAAGAATTGTGTAAATTGTTGATGATTAAGAATCTTGATTGAGGATCATGGTTTTATGTTGATTCATGGTGAAATGTTATGTGATCTAGGTTGGATTTAGACTTGTTGAATGGTTTAGGAGGTTGTCTGATTGAGAAAATGGTTGAAGCAATGCTTGGTATGAATTTTGGGTTGCTTTGGTATGGTTGAAAAGTGTTTGAGTTGGTTTTTGGATTGAGAGTTGGTTAAATTTGAGTTTCTTTGGTAAAAATAGATTTTTGGTGAACTTTGACGGATCATAACTCGAGCCTCAGTTTTCAAATTTTGTTGAAATTTGCTTTAAATTAAAGTCCAATGAAAACTCTTTAAATTGATATAAAGTTTCTAAAATTTGAATTTTTGTAGAGGAAGTTATGATCATTCAAAGTTTGGTGTCAAAATCTGAAATTTTGCAAAGTTGCAGAATTTTGGGATTTCTGGTATGTGCCTGCACAGCCTTGTGCGCATGCACAACCCTGTGAAATTTTAAACCTGCTGTAAGCACGCACAGACCTGTGTGTACGCACAGGCAGGAAAAGGCTTTCTGTTTGAAGTGCTCGCACAGCTTGTGCGCGCACATACCAATGAGGATTTGCACCCTGTGTGTACGCACAGCTCTGTGTGCACGCACACGTTGGGAAGGTCAATCTGTTGAGGGCGCTAGCACAAGTTGTGCGAGTGAAAAGACATTGTGAATTTTGGTACCTATGCATACGCACGCCTCTATGCGTACGCACACATTTTAAAAGTCTCCTGGGCGTGCGCACGCACACCCCTGTGCATACGCACACGCCCTGTTTCTCAAACTTGAACTTTGTTTTCAACTATTTCACCTTTCCAACAAGCATGTAAGCTTCTATGACACCATAGAGACTAGTGAACAAACTAGGGCAACATAGTTAGTCCTGGAATTGCGAATAGGGTTAGGTATTATATAAAAAGTTAAACTGTTTCAGTATAGACTTAATGAACCTATACTTGGGATAGGCTAACTGTTCATACCAAAATTTACATAAGCTTTAAATACATACGTTAAACAGGGAAATCAGAGCAGAGTAGAGAAACATAGAAAATAGAGTAACCAGAGTAAAGTAAAGAGATAAAGAGAAAAAGAGTAATATAGATACAGAAGAAAAGAGTAATCAGAGAAGAGAAAAGAGATACAGAGAACAGAGAAATTAAAACAGAGTAAAGAGATACAGAGAAAAGAAAAACCAGAACAGAGTAAAGAGATATAAAGAGAAGAGTAATATAATAAAGAGATATTTATATATATTAGTTGCTTGATGCAATCCAGAGCTATATTTATATATATATATTAGTTGCTTGATGTAACCCAGAGTTATATTTAATATATATTAGTTGCTTAATGCAACCCAGAGCTTCTGTAGGAAAACTAAGTCACCTACAGCTATTTTCCGCTTCCCCAGAGCAGAGCAGAGTATATATATATTTTCCTGCAGTAAGCAGAGGCTGTCTCAAATGAGCGGCTATTATTATATGCGCATTTATTTAGGAACGGAAAATCGTATTCGGGAAATCGGGATTACTCGTGACCGGATAAATGTCGGGATTGCGGGCAGCCAACCGACACATGAGCTCATGGCCTGTACTAGGGCTAGACATGCATCATTCTTGTCTGCGCATCACTCTCTGTTGCATTCTTTTTTGTGTGTGATCTATTTCTTTATGTTTGTTTGTTCGAGTGCTATGTCTATGCTTTATCTTCTTGTATTCTTCTGCTTGTGTTCTGTTCTTTGTTTTTCTATCTATTTTTAACCTCTGTTTACTACATTACTATATTCTATTATCTATCTGCTAATTGAAAATGAATAAATGAACGTAACTAACAACCCCGACCCTACTAAGAACTCCCCTGTTCTTACCCCTTCTCTTCCTTCCTCGCCCTCAGATGGAGATGGCGCGTGATCTTCTATGAGTTCGAGGACCCTTACATCTACGAGGATCCGGTACATCACAGTTACTTCATCATGGGATTGGAGCCTCGTATTAGACGATATGCGTTACCTAATCGAGCTTTTCAACATCCTCTGTCTAGCCCGCATTTTGACCCTGATGCTCCTTACGACTTTTCCTTATCCTGGTTACATCCTGACGCACCTGGACATCCTTTTCCTGATGATCCTGAGCACCCTATACCAGCTCAACCTTTGAATGAGGTGGTACCTGAGCCTATCATTCCTGATGAGCCTGAGTTAGTTGGTGACTACGTACCTGTGATACCACCAGAGTGGGATTTTCCCCCTGAGCCGATCCCCGACTTGCCACAGCCTGATGAGCCGGCACTACCAGACAGTGGAGTGGCTCCTATAAATGTGAACGGACCTATGCTCGCCTTTAAGACTCTTGGGCTTATCTTCGGGTATTGAAGCATGCGAAATGTCCTAGGAGGTTTGATTATGTGTTATTTTGAAAAGTTAGAGAACGAAGGCTTAGGTTTCTGGTGTACTGAGAATGGGTTTGGTGGATTGCGAAGGAAGAATGGTATATAAATTGAGAAATTGACGAGCTAGTGAGTTTGCAATGGAAAGTTATGAATTGATGATGATTGTGATGAGTTGAAAACTTGGAAATGAATGATTATAGTTGATGGAATGAGTATGAGTGGAAGTGTGCTATGAAGAGGGGTCTCTGAGATTGAATACGTGATTATGATATGCATTGTTATCCGTCGTAAGGGCTGTGGCAGTCTCTCACCTACGTTCGGATGTGAGGCTTGAAGTTGTGCTTCTCACTCATATTTATCGCTCAAGAGGATGGTGGTAGGGCACTCTCCCTCATAATGTTTCCCTCTGAAAGGAGAAGGTGGTAGGGCACTCATCTCTCGGAATTATACCTCCTGAGCGTGTGTTTTCTCTCTGGTTGCAAGGTTGTAGGGCACTATCTTTCAGAATTATACGGCATCCAAAGGAAGGTGGTAGGGCACTCTCCCTCGAAACTTTTCCCTCTACAAGGAGAAGGTGGTAGGACACTATCCCTTGGAATTATTCCTCCTTAGTATGCGCAACAGAGAGACTAATCTGGGAGTTGCCGACCGGATTATGAGTCGGGTTTGGCACTACAACCGACATGTGATATCACAGCCAATAGGACAGACATTCATCATGTACATCTTCTATATGTTTTCTTGCTTTGATTACTTGAGTTTGCCTAATTGTATAATATGCCTACTTGCTTCTTGAATTACTTGTTATATATATGAATACTACCTGTGTTTTCCTTACTTGCATTATCTGTGTTTGTTTGGTGCTGAGGAGGTTAGGTAGGCGGCGGCGATGGGATCGTACAGAGGCTAGGCTGGTGAAGGCTGTGGGACAGTGGTGACTAGTTTTAGTTAGACACTCCCTAGGTTTAGATACCCTTGTTTATAGTTTACAGTTTACGTTATTTATTTTTGTTAAGCTAGGATATCTGTTTGGTATGAAGCTCTAGGATTGCCTCTGGCGTCCCAGGGTCTTACATCTTACATTACTGGGTACTGTTACCATAATGAGAACCTCCGGTTCTCATTCCATACGTTGTTGTTGTTTTCAGATGCAGGTCGCAACCCACCTCAATGAGTTGCTTGATGGTAGCAGAGCGAAGGATCTTAATCTATTTTGTTGTCATTTTGGTTATTTTTATTAGTACTCTCACTTTTGTATTTACTTTTACCTTAGAGGCTTACTTTGAGTGTAACAACCCTGATTTTCGAGAATGCGAGATCTTTTCTGAAGGCATGGAATCCTCCGGAAGATCAGTAAACAGAACACCTCTGTTGTATCATCAAGCATCTCAATCCTCATTATCATTATATTATCTTTAATTCAGGACCTTAGTGGAGATAAGCTCGATAACGCAATCACGAAGAACCTAGTTTTTGAACTGTATTGGTTAGGAGTTTTGATTCTAGTTTTTGTAAATAGTCTCTGTTTGACGAATCGGACTCAATTCATGAGAGAAGCGAGATAATAGTATAATATTATCATTATATTAGTATTAGAAGATGCTTGAATGATATTATAAGGTTACCTGGTCTGTTTTAGTTAAAAATAGGAAATCGGTTCAACTGGGTTCACAGTTTACTGGTGTAGCTTAGCACTAGCACTCTCTAAAGACTTTAGCAATGCTAAGGCCTCATCATAAATGTTCTATTATCATATTAAATATGTTACTAGTGTCATTTATGCTAGTAGATCAGAAAATAATTTTTAGAGATGTTTTTACGAGTGTTTTGATACATCTAGTTTTAGTAGTTATACACCTGAGATATTTTAATATTATTTTAACCCACCTCCAAGCCAACCAATCACAACTCACCTTACACCCCCAATACCTCCAAGGCTACCTCATTTGCTCATTGTTGCCGAAAATCATCAAGAGAAAAAGGAGAGAAAGTTCTTGGTTCATAAATCTTCAAAGCTTGATTTCTGCTGAACTAAAACTCAAATCAAAATTCCAATCCAACCAAAATGACCCTCTCTTCTTTCTCTACATAATCATATGACTTATCAAGGCTGGAATCAAGGTAAGTTGGCTGCACAATCTCCCTTTTGCTTCGGTTTCAAGGAAACATGCTTAAACATGTATTTTCTTGATGTTCTTCCTTAGGAATCATGCTTAACTTGACTTGAGGGCCAAGAAACGTTAATTTCCAGCAAGTTTAAGGTGAGATATCCCTTTCTAACATGCTGAGAGAGATTTGGTCAGTTGAGGGTTTGTGGATTTAAAGTTGTTCCTGATGTGATTTAGGAGGAAAAAGTGCTTAAGGACCACCTGAAAGTATAACTGAATTTGGAGCAGCAAAACCAGGTAGGGTTTGACGAATTTAATCTTGATTGATTGTGTTTGAGTTGTGTGATTATGATATGGTTTGGCTGTGCTTGAAATTGATTGTTTGTATGAGTAATTCTTGTTGAAATTTTGGTGAAAATTTGATGAAATTTGATGAAATCCAAATGTTTTCAAAAAAGAAAAACAAAAATACCCCGCAAATTAACTACGTTTTTAACAATGAATCAGGCTCATATGATAAATAATAGATAATAATTAGGAAGACAAGTTGGTAGCACTCAGTTTCCGGTATGATCTAGACATACTGAAAATTGGGTCGTTACATTGAGAGTAGGGCTGGAAGTGAGCCGAGCTGAGTCGAGCTAGACCAAGCTCAAGCTCGGCTCACGAAAATTGAGCTTGGCTCACGGCTCGACTCATTAACAATCGAGCTTATTTCTTAAGCTCAAGCTCGGCTCACCAAAAACTCACGAGCTGACTCGAGCTCACGAGCTGGCTCAAATAAGAGAAACATAAATACATAATCTATAATTCTATATCAATAAATTATAACTTATATATTTTAAAAAATATTTGAAAAGATCAATTTTATATATTGTTTATCTATCAATAAATTATAAATTTTTTATTTATGTCTTATATTAAAATTATATGTAAAAAATAAATATAAATATTAAATAATTAAGATTATATATATATATATATAATCGAGCCAGCTCACGAGCTAATGAGCTGAGCTTATCCAAGCTCAAGCTCGGTTCATTTAATTTATGAGCTCAATTCCAGGCTCAAGCTTGGCTCACCAGCTCACGAGCTTAGCTTATCGAGCTGTTAACGAGTCGAGCTTGAACTGGCTCATGAGCTGACTTGACTCACTTCCAGCCCTAATTGAGAGTGATATTCTATATAAGCTGTTTTACTTTTAAAACTCTGTATATCTGTATTTAATTAGTCGGCCTAAACTCCGCAGGCTTAGACGAGTATCTTATGATTATTATACTCTTGTATAACTATATATATCTTGTTACCTTAAATAGTGGATCTTATCTTTTACGCTTGTAGCTCGTGTGAACGTTCACGCTTTGTAATGCCATATTTGAGCTTATTTTATTCATCGGGCTTCTAGAATTATTATTCCTTATATATATATATATATATATATGTATGTATGAGCCATAGAATTGTCGTAACTCTTGATTAACCTTTGCTTTACGGCATGAGGTAAAACTGAGGGTAATTAGGGTGTTACACATTCTTCATGTTCCGCCCAAAAAGCCTCAAACCTAAATTCCTTCCTTGTCCAGATCAGCGGCTGTGTTTCAAGAATTAAAGCGCAGTGATCCGAACTTACAACTGGAGAAGCTTTTAAAATAGCGTTCTAGAATATTTGAATCCATTTTCAGTTAACTAATAGCCTATCTAATTTTTTCCTAGTGATAAAGTTATTCCTTGGATTACTGAACCATGTAAACTTGTTACCTTTGATATCAACATCCATTAACCTATTCTCATCTACAAACCTTCTAAAAGTTTCTAAATAAATCCTTAGCTGTGGATGAATGTCCACCTTTTCCTCTTGACTTAAGATATCATTGAAGTCACCCAGATAAGCCTGAGGTTCTTCCTTATTCAAATTACTTACTGTTAGCTCTTGCCATAGTTTCCTTCTCTTTTGGAAAACTGGATTTCCATACATAAAAATACTTGCCATTTCAGTCCATTATTAATAATAATACTAGCCTTAATATAGTTATCACACCATTCATAAACATTAATATTAGCATTATCATAACAAACATAGCCCGTTGGACAAACTCCGAAGTTCTACATAAAACATATTATCAAAATGGAGCCTTCTTTTTATCCTAAACATCTTTTCTTGTTTAGCCCTAGTTTCCATCAGAAAAACTATAAGCGGCTTTACTTTTTTACAAAGATCAAACAATTCAGATATTGTTGGGGTAGCCGCAATTCCCCGACAATTCCAGTTAATTATACTCATTGCTGAGGGTGGGGTATGTTATGGCCCGCCTCTTCAGCCATTAGTATTCCTTTATACTGATTAGAAGCATATAGAGTTAAGTCATACTCCCCTGTATCCAGAGCAAAATTGCTGTCTTTTGATTCCTTAGGCACCCTGTCCTCTTGTTCCCTCTTCAATTCTTTATTAGTTAGCATTAGTGCCTGTTTGTTTTCTCTTTTTCTTTTCAAATTCAACTCCAATTCTATCTTCTTTACTAGTTGTGCTTCCCAATCAGCAGGCTCTTTCCCTTCCCACCTCTTTATCTTCATCTTCTTCACTTACTAATTCTACATAGTAAACATTGTTATCTGAATCTTTCTTTTGCTCCCCCAATGCATTTTCTCTGCCCTGTACATCCATGGATAACTTCTTAAATTTTTCTTCCGTTCCCCTATTCACCATTCCTTGATGCTCCTTTATCCTTCCTCTTTCAACAATCTCGTAATCTTCCTTCCTCTTAGTTGTCATGTGCCTTTTTAGTTTCTGGCCAATAGTTTCATTCTCTGCTTTATCTCCTTGGGCAGCCCTCCAACCTTCTTTTTTGTTGCTATTCACCTCTCCTTCTTTTATTGTGTCCAGATACAATCCATCTCCTAATTTCTGTGTGTTTTTTCCAAGCCTTCCCCCTATCTTGTATTTATCCTCCCTTTCAATCCCAACTTGTAATTGATCTGCCAAAATATTGGGCCCAACATACTTATTTGGCCCGTATATACTCACCTACTATGCATCTTTACCGTTTTCTTTTATTTGGGCTTGTTTGATGTAAGCCCATTGATTGTTCCTCTCTCTTATCTCCCTTATAATGCTTTTAAATTTATAGGCTGCCTTTAGGTCAAGCTGCATAACCTTATCTCCCTGAAAATCAGGGATTTCTTGTACTTCTCCCAACTGCCCTCCCGCTTCAGCCATCACATCCTCTCTTCTTGTTTGGTTTTCCCTCACACTTTTCCTCCCTGATTTTCTGCTGCAAATTTTATTCAGCCCTAATTCTGCTTTCTTCAGTGCTTTGTTGCTCCCCACTCTCACTTCTAAGATTTTGTTGATCACGTGCCTACTCTTCCTCTCCTTCTCTCCATCCATGTTGCTTTGAACCTCCTCCTCGTGTGGCTGAAATTGGATGAACTTGGCTGACTCCTAACCCTGGTGAATACTTCTTCTTGGTTGGATCCCAGTATGCCATGGCTGTTGGATTTTTGCATGTCTTCTTCTCATGTCCCAGTATTCCACAGTTAAAGCAGTAGCTATTTGGCAGCCTTTCATACTTAAAGAAAATCCATAATGGTGGCAACTCCTCCCTTTCTAACCAAAAACATGTGGGCAGAGCCTTGTTAATATTGATGCTAACTCTAATCCTTAAAAAAGGATCTCCTAAGAACGCCATCCACTTTTGGGTCTTCAGCCTTTGCCAAAACTCCCAGCATTCGTCCTATAAGAATTCCGGTCTCCTTATTCATATGATCAAGCAGAATGCCATGAACTTGAATCCAGAACTCCATGAAGTCATTATCAACCTCAAAAAATTGATTCACCCTCCATCCATAATCTGAGATTGATAATATTTTCTCTGACATTCCAAAGACCATTCTAAATAATCTGAAGCCCTCTCTTCCTATCTTTAAAGCTGAATATCATCTTCTTCAGCCCAATGTCAGTAACTGCAACTCCTTGTGGATTTTTCCACATTCTCAATAATGCATTTCTGCATGTTTTGAACCTCATCTCTTTATCACTTATTATCTTTCCTACCACATTCAAGCAATTCTTCTTGTACTTCAGCTCTCTGGATTTATTGAGTTTGATGATTTTTTCTTTTATGTTATTTATTATTATCGATTACTAATCTTTTGGTCTTTGTATATTTTAGGTTTCATAGTAATATTGGTAGATAAGATATTAAGATGGAAGTAAAAAGTGAGAGAATACCGTTTGTGAAGTTAAACAAATTGAAAAAAATTCTCTATTAGAGAAGAACGCAATATTCTTAGAGCACTCTCCTATTGAGAGAAGAAGAGCTCCCTATTAGAGAAAAGTATGGTGTAATGTACGTTTTGGTTTTTCCAAATAAGTCTTTAATTTTCTAGTATGGAAAAGTAGATATTAGATTAGCTTAACTTACTAAACTTGGGCCATATGAAAAGCCTAGTCTTATGCCTAGGTCCAACAGACTTATGCCAAGGCCCAAACACCTTGATAAAAGGCTGCATGGTCTTTTGACTCTTATTTTTTTTTTCCGTTTGTCTCACACCAGCACCAGCCTCAACCTCCACCCTCCACTCGCTCACTCTCTCACTCCTCGCCGTCGCCGCTGCGGTCTCTGATCACCCCTGTTCGCCTATGCTCCCAGCTGTTCTCTTCTTCTCGCCGCTTCTGTTTCTGCTCGTGCTTCTCTGTCGCAGCTGGTGAGCTGTTTTTCTCTTTTCCAAACATTTTATTTTTTATAATTAGTTGATTTAGATATTTGATTGCTAGTAGCTGATAATTTGATTTAGGCATTTAACAAGTTGTTGAGCCAGACCTCTGATTGCTGATATGATAGCTCTAATTGCTGGCAATTCTAAGCTGAAATTTTCAATTCTAACTATGCAACACACGCGTGTTCTTTTTTCTAATTTTGTGAGTTACCTTTAATTTTTCTTCTTCCGTCCTTTGTGTTGAAGAGTGAAGACACGTCCACAGCCATGGAGAAGAAGAAGCAGCAGCAGCAAAATGAGAAGAAAGGGGAACCCAAGAAGGTGAAGGTTTTGAACACGAGCTCATTCCAAATAAACGAAGAAGATGCGTCTCGCTTGGTTGGTTCCATTATTGAAAAGGGTATCTCTGACTCTCACGGCAACAACATCATCACTACTCCTCCTTCCTTCTTTCCCAAACCCGCTGGTCTTCCTTTCCCTGTTGCACGACACCGTTCCCATGGCCCTGTAAGTTACCTTATTCAACCACGCTTTTTTAGCTTCCTTCTTAACTGTGACATTTTCATTTTTCGTGTGTTGTATTTTCATTCCTGAATTGAATGGAACATTGAAGAATGAATGGTCTTTTTTAGCAATGTATGGATACAAAACAAAAAAAAAGTAATAACCTTGGGTTTTATCTAGGATTTCAATGAGTTTAACTTAAGAGGATATGCCGGAACTTGGAAGAATTAAAGAGGAGGGGGGTGGAGGGGACTAGCTGAACTAAGAGTAGTTGTATTTTAATGGGACACATATACGGTATACCATGTTGTACTTAGTTTTGCATGTGCTGCTGTGTTTGTCTTTTTCTATTGTATTCTGCCCTAACTTTGAGTGAACTAATCAAATTACAAAGATCTTTTCCGCTTATTGCTATAAGAAGATAAATTTTGAATTTCTTAGTGGAAGGTGTACAGTGGTTCAACACTGAAGAGAACGCAGAAGCTATCAAGCAAGTAATGCTTGAAACAAAACTCTTGATAGTTGATATTGAATATACGGGAAGAAAGAAATAGAGAATGATAAGGGAATCCTTTGCTGAATTCACATCTCTGCATTATTATTGACTTTAATTGGATGTAAAACCACACTCTGCAGATTACACAATCTGGTATATATACCTGTACAAGTGAGGGAGATAGAATCTAGATTCTGTTTCTAAACCAGAGGCTATCTATGACAGAAAGTTTTCTATCAGTATCTATTTTAATGAAGTAGAAGAATATGTTTTGGTCTATTTACAAAATTGATCATCTATCATTAACAACCAAGCTATGAAAGAAAAAAAAGATTAAGTTTTGTCTCATTAATGTGTCTGAAAATAAATGAATAGTTTCCGTGAAAACTTCTATGGAAAAGTAATTTTTGAATGGTATCTTAGACCCAGGTTGTTGAGCTTAGAAATCTTTGTCGGCCATGATGCATGAAGGAGTCTTACTTTAACTCATGGAATGACATTGAGACTTTGATGATTTTGCAGTATTGGCATCCATTGAGTAATAAAGGGGGTGATCGTGGCAACCACGATGATGACAGTGACAATGATGTTGAGGATAAAGAAGATAAAGGTTTCAAGGAGTTTGAAAAAGTTTCAGCCTTTGCCAATCCAGTACAAAAGAGGAAGAAAAAAGATTTGGATTTTAAAAAGTGGAAAGAGATTACTCAAGACAATTATTGTTCCTTGGGGAAGGAATCAGATGATATGATTAGTACAGGGAAAAAGAAAAATGAAAAAGGCAGTAAGAATGCAGACATGAAAACGTCACCGACTGATGGTGTTGCCCTTGCTTCTATGGAAGTAGACACTAAACCACAATTAAATAACTATGAGAGAGGGTTTCTTAACTCAGCCAGTGCCATGGAGATAGATACATCAAATAAGGCAGATCCTCAGGAAAAACACAAATATGCCACAATTTATGACAGCAACGAAGTGGATGAATTGATGCCTGAACGGGATCAAATTTCTAATAATGAAAAGCCTGATCACAGTTTTGGATCTCTAGATTTTTTAAGAGGAGAGCAAAATAATTTGACTTCAAACATGGTTTCTTCTTCTGGTTCTAGCACCTTTAGAAGGAAACAAGGTTCCATGCCTCTGGAGGATGAAATTGATGCTGAGAATCGGGCTCGGATAATGCAAATGTCACCTGAGGAGATTGCTGAAGCCCAGGCTGAAATAATGGAGAAGATAAACCCTGCATTACTCAAAGTGCTGCAGAAAAGGGGGCAAGAAAAAGTTAAGAAAGAAGATAGTTTAACATCAGAAGTGGGTAATGGCAATGCATCTATGAATCAAGATGTTCATAGTAATCAAGATGCAAAACGTCTGCATACAGAGGACAACATCTCCCATATGTCGATGACACCACCTTCAGAAACTAAGCTAGATGATGAGAAAATTAGGGCAATCACTGTGACAACTGCTAGTGGCAGCTCATGGAATGCTTGGAGCAATAGAGTTGAGGCTGTTAGGGAGTTAAGATTTTCCTTGGCTGGGGATCCTGTTCATTCTGATTGGGCATCTCCTTATGGTATTTCTTATTTATTTTCATGTTTCTTAGCTTTCTATGATTTCTGATGTCATCTGATGACCATTGCCTGCATCTATATAATTGCTTTTAAGTATGTTGAAGATTAGTGCCTTCGTGATGCTAGTGTTATGTATTGTTAATGTTTGGATATTTTTCTGATGACATCTCCTTATGCTAGTGTTACTTATTAGGTAAAATATATTTTTTGTCCCTAATATTTGCGATTTTTTTCAAAAATATCCCTAATGTTTAATTTCATTCAATTTTGTAACATTTTCGATTCATTCAATTTTGTCCCTTACGTTTTCGATTTGTGTCAAAACTATCCTAGAAGTTCTCAATTGTATCCCTAACATTTTACATGTAGTTAACATCCAGGGGTTAATTTTGACACATCGGAAACGTTAGGGATAAAATTGAATGGAACTAAACTTTAGGGATAATTGTGAAAAAAAATCGCAAATTTTAGGGACAAAAAGTATACTTTACCCATTCTGTGTAGGAGTTATATTGCTAGCAAGGAAAGGTTGTAGAGATCTCTCTAACTTGATAGGTCAAAGCCTTTTGACTATAGATTATGCTATTGTTTTGGTTCTAGTCTAGTGTGGTTTATGTTGATTCCCTTTTCTTCCTATTCTTTCCTAGTTATTAAACTTGGCTGCTTGGTTTTGGCTTTATTGTGTATTTGTTAGGAACTTGGGGTATTATGGGTGCTCAAAGTCCCACATCGAGTAGTATGGGATGCTTGATGTTGTATATAAGGAGAGTGGTTCTTCCCCCTTAACAGCTAGCTTTTAAGGTGTGGTTTCCCAGTTTCCTTAGATACTTAACAATGGTATCAGAGCATGGTTGTCGGCGCCATGGAAAGGGCTACCTATAGGCTGGATTAAGGTGAATACTAAATACTGATAGACCGTAGCAAAGTGGCTACCGTTGGGTCAGTGTCAATAGAGTGAAGCCGCCGTGGACGTCGGCTCTCCAGGGCCGGTGTATTGTTAGGAACTTGGGGTATTATGGGTGCTCAATGTCCCACATCGAGTAGTATGGGATGCTTGATGTTGTATATAAGGAGAGTGGTTCTTCCCCCTTAACAGCTAGCTTTTAAGGTGTGGTTTCTTATGTTGATAATATAAATTTTAAATTTCTTATGTGATAATTCTTTCCGTTGCGCTACAGACAATGTCTCTGAACGTGACTATCTGCGGACCGAGGGAGATCCTGGTGCAGCTGGTTACACAATCAAAGAAGCAGTGGCACTCACAAGAAGTGTGGTATGTTATGTGTTAAAATAGATCTATCTTTCAGTTAGATGCAGATTTACCTTGAAACGTGGATGTCTGGAATAGTTTGGATGGATTTGCTATTATTAATGTAAATATTGAGACAATTTATTGTAATTTCTCCCTTCGTAACTCAACATCTGCCAATTTTTTTTCTTTTAGGTTCCTGGACAAAGGTCCCTTGCATTGCATCTCCTTTCATCTGTTCTTGATAAGGCATTGCAATATATTTGTAAGGACAGAACGGTACAGATCTCGAAAAGTGAAAATGAAGTTGACAAATCAGTTGACTGGGAGGCTGTTTGGGCTTTCGCACTTGGTCCAGAACCTGAGCTCGTGTTGGCACTCAGGTGAGTTTTATTACCCAAATTTCTAGTTTTATCAGCTACCTGCAATGGTCGATGATTTTCTTCTTTTTTTAAAATACACTTTTAAATAGCAGCTGAATTGATTTGTTAGATAGAATGGCTCCAGTTGATGTTTTAAATTCCTTGCATTTTACTTGGACCCAATGAAGCAAAAGAAGTCACAGATATGTTGCTCACTATTTAGTAATTTTGTGTCTGGTAGTGGTCATTGTAGAAGCCAGCATTGTTTGCATGCTCTAAAAAGATTTGTTAATTTGTGATAAGGGCTTCTGCAAACCAGCTTTTATAAACTCCGATTTTTGTTTTTTAAATTTTAATTGGGATGAGCTCTTGTGCACTGGCTTTTCTAGAGGGCTTTGTACAATTTTACCTTAAAATATTTGTTGGCATGTTGTGGCTTGGGTGTGTAATATTGCCACTTATGTGAAATTTAAGAAAAGTGAAATATAGAGTGCTTAGTTAACTTGCACACCTGTTGTTCTCTTATTCATTTATTATACAAAGTGATCTTATCCCAAATGGGACTATTTATCTTCTCATTCTTGTTTATATTTTGCCTATGGATTGTATTATATCCTGCTACATGTAGGTTTGGTATTTAACTCGCTTAAGTAATAGCTACTTCAATTCTTTTAAGTTGTAGTCACGTATGGTTCTTTCCTCCTTGTTTGGGACCCATTTGATGGTAGTACCCTTTGTTTTCTTTTAGGATGTGCCTTGATGATAACCACAATTCTGTAGTTCTGGCTTGTGTGAAGGTTATTCAAAGTGTGTTGAGTTGTGATGTGAATGACAACTACTTCAATATATCAGAGGTATCAACAATTCTCAACTATATTTATTTTCTTTAATTGTATAGTTAGTAATATTTGTGTTTCAAATTTGAGTAAACTGATATATCTTTTTTTTTTTTTTTTACTTTCTGAAGATTGCAATCTGTGACAAGGATATTTGCACTGCTCCAATTTTTAGGAACAGACCAGATATTGATCTTGGATTTCTTCACGGGGGTTTTTGGAAGTACAGTACAAAACCCTCAAACATTCTTCCTATCAGTGAGGATAACATGGATGATGAGTCTGAAGGAAAACATACGATTCAGGATGATGTTGTGGTTGCTGGACAAGATTTTACTGCAGGTCTAGTACGCATGGGAATCCTTCCCAGACTTCGTTATCTTTTAGAGGTAAAATAATTAATCATGATGAAGCAGTTAATGTCATTCGATCTTTAAATTTCTCCTCCTCTTGTATGAACCTTCATATTATATTTAAATATTTGATACTGGTTGCAGACAGATCCTACAACAACTTTGGAAGAATGCATTATTTCTATACTGATTGCCATAGTGAGACATTCACCATCATGTGCTAATGCAGTCTTGAACTGTGAAAGGCTTATTCAGACAATTGTGAAACGATTTACCGTGAACAATTTAGAAATCCGGTGGTCTATGATAAAATCTGTAAACCTAATGAAGGTTATAATCCTCCCTTACGTGTTATATATCTTCAATATTTTATGCAGTTACCGTAAGAGAATCATTACTAATGTTTCATTTCAAATTGGTTGAAGGTCTTAGCTCGTTTGGATCAGACAACTTGTGTAGAGTTTATAAGGAATGGGTATTTTCAGACTATGACATGGAATTTATATCAAAGTCCTTCCTCCATTGACCACTGGCTGAATATGGGGAAGGAAAAATGCAAACTTGGGTCAGCCTTGATTGTTGAACAATTACGTTTCTGGAAGGTCTGCATTCGATATGGATATTATGTATCTTACTTCTCGGAAATGTTCCCTGCCCTATGTTTTTGGTTGAATCCACCTTCCTTTGAAAAACTTGTTGACGAAGATGTTCTGTATGAATATGCTTCCATCTCAAGGGAGGCATACCTTGTTCTAGAGTCTTTAGCTGGAAGACTTCCAAATTTGTTTTCACAGCAGTCCCAAAACAATCAGATTCCTGAGTCTGCTGGTGACACGGAGGTGTGGTCTTGGAGGTATGTTGGTCCAATGGTTGACTTAGCAGTAAAGTGGATTGCAACCAGAAGTGACCCAGAAGTATGTAATTTGTTTAAAAGACAGAATGAAGGGAGATTTGACACGACTTCCCTTGGATTGTCTGTGACATCCTTGTTGTTTGTGTATGCTGCTGTGACTCACATGCTCTTCAGAGTGCTTGAAAGGGTGACAATGGGTGATACTATTAGTCCACAGAAAACTGAGAGGCATGTACCGTGGCTTCCAGACTTTGTCCCAAAGATTGGACTTGAGTTGATTATATATTGGCTTTCGGGCTTTTCAGGTTACTTTGGGACAGAATGCGGTCTTCCCAACTCCGGTGAATCTTTTATGAAGGAACTAGTTTATTTGAGACTGAAGGGTGATGTTGAAATGTCTTTAGCTTCCACCTGTTGTCTGAATGGAATGGTCAATGTTATTGCTGCTATTGATAAACTAATACAGTCTGCCAAGAGTGTTACTTCTACTCTCCCAAGCCAAGTACAAAATCTCTCAAAAGAAGGGAAAATGCTTGAGGATGGCATACTTAGATCGTGTTTGGTTGAATTAAGGTCTGTGCTTAGTGTTTTGACAAGTTCAGTTGATTCTGGGTGGTGCTACATGCAGGCGATTGAGATATTTGGAAGAGGGGGACCAGCTCCAGGAGTGGGCATTGGCTGGGGTGCCCCTCATGGAGGGTTTTGGTCAAAATCAGTCTTATTAATGCAACTAGATGCTAGATTTCTAATCTGTTTGCTGCAGACTCTTCAAAATGCAGCTAAAGATGTATCTGTAATTGAAGAAAAGACATTGTCCATTCAAAAGATTAACACTCTGTTGCGATTGTGTTTAACTGCTGGACCAAGGGAGAAGTGTGTTGTAAATAAGGCATTGGATCTCTTATTTGATGTTTCTGCATTGAAATACCTTGATCTTTGCACACAGAACTTTCTCCTTGACACAAGGGGTAAAACCTTTGGGTGGAAACATGAAGAGGAGGATTACATGCACTTCAGTAGAATCTTATCGTCTCATTTCAGGAGCAGATGGTTATCTGAAAAGGTGAAGTCCAAGTCTAGAAATGGCAGTGGTTCCTCCAGCACTAAGAGTTCTCTGAAGGGTAGTGCTCGGTTGGACACTATATTTGAGGACTCTGACATGTCACTCGGTACGAGCCCGTCGTGTAATTCTTTAATGGTAGAATGGGCTCACCAGAAACTACCACTTCCACTCCACTTTTACCTTAGTCCAATCTCCACGATTTCCCGTATCAAGCAATCTGGTCCCCAAAAGGTTGATGGCTCGGATAGCATACATGGTCTGTCTAATTTGCTCGAAGTTGCCAGGTCTGGACTTTTCTTTATTTTTGGCATTGAAGCAATGTCCAATTTCCAAGGCCATGACATTCCTTCTCCTATTCAGCATGTATCATTGACGTGGAAGTTACATTCCTTATCTGTCAATTTCCTTGTTGGAATGGAAATACTTGAACAAGAGCAGAGCAGGGAAACTTTTGAAGCTTTACAGGATCTTTATGGCATGCTTCTTGATAAGGCAAGGTTAAACAAAAATGAAGAAACTATCTCAGATGATAAAAACCATCTTGAGTTTCTGAAATTCCAATCCGAGATTCATGAAAGTTACTCGGTATTTATTGAAGAACTTGTAGAGCAGTTTTCAGCTATATCTTATGGTGATCTGATTTTCAGCCGGCAAGTTTCCCTCTATCTTCATCGTTGTGTTGAACCTTCCATTCGACTTGCTGCCTGGAGTGCACTATCTAATGCTCGTGTTCTTGAGCTTTTACCACCACTGGAGAAGTGCTTTTCTGGGTCTGAAGGATACCTTGAACCGATTGAGGTAAAACTTGATCATTATCAACTGTTCTATTGTGATATATTAGATGCATAGCATTGTTTTTGTGCTTTTTTACTTTCTCTTCATTTTAAATTGAAGTTATAAATGTTTATTTTTATTCCCTTAACATAGGAATATCAAATATGAAATACCCATCTTTTGAGATGGAATAAAATTTTTATATTTGTGGGACTAAATTACTCTTGGGAATATATTATTCTTAGAAACTAGAGTTCAAATTTTCAAACAAACACGAGAATAATATATTTCCTTGAAACAAACACACACTAAAACTATAAACACGACATCATTGGCAGTGTAATTTTTTTTCTTTTGCATCAAAGCATAAATTAGTCAAAGTAACTTAGAAACATTTTCTTAAGTTTTAGAGGTACAGTTACATTCGTGTTTATTTTCTCTTTTTTTTTTTTACCTGTTAGGAGATGTGCCATTTGATGAGTAGAGTTATCAGCTCGGACTAGGTATATGAAAAGCTCTATATTGGATTCAATTCCAAATTTTACCCAATATAGTGAAAAAATTCATAGCAGTAATTTTTTTTCTAGTCTACAAAACCATTGAAAATTAAAATGTTAAGAGAAGATGGAATGTGTTAGATATTAAACTAAGCCCCTACCCACCTAGTTTAAGCATTTGGGAAAGATTGTTCATGACATAATTTATTATTTTTCTGGTCATGAAGCATTACCATGACATGTAATTGACATGTTTATTGGTTTTAACATTGCATCAAACATGCACATATCTTTACTATGTCTTTTTTTGAAGCTATAAACTTTAGTATATTGTTTCTTACTTGATTAGAAAGCTTTAAACTACTTTAGTAAATTTGAAACTACGGCTTGTTTTCTTGTCCTTTTATTAACAGTAGTGTTAAAATCCATGATTTTCTATGAAAATAATAGAGTGAATAGTAACTCAGCAAATGTGAGAAAAGAGTATATTATGTGATTTGTGTAGATTGTATGCTGATTGTATTGTTACATGAGAGATGACTAACATATATAGAAAGAAGAATAAAAAATGTGGAGCACCTACTCTATTCTCCATAAATGCACTGTCTAAACTACTTACTACTATTTAACATTAATATCTCTCATGTTTCAACACTCACCCTCAAGCTTGTGCATATAGATAATATACATCAAGCTTGGAACATAAGTAACATATAACGGATATTATTTGATCTGGTGAGATATGAAAGGATAATCTCTCTAATATTCCCCCTCAAGCTAAAGCTTACTAAGCTGTTAAGCTTGTTACAATAATACCCTTGAAAATAAAATAAAGAGTAAACTGTTGAAGACGAAAGAAGGGCCAGCTGGAATTGCCGAAGATGTGCCAGGGCCATTGGGGACTTCTGGAGATGTGTCTGGGGCAGCTGGGGCTGTCAGGTACTTGCTGAGCCTAGATGGGACTATCGGGAACTTGCCGGGGCCAGTAGGGAACCTGGGAAGGTGACTTGGTTCAAGTGTCATGGTCTTTCAAAGAGGCTATAACTAGCATGACTGACAGACTGAGTGAACAAAAAATAAGATCATTGGTATGATTCAGTGGGAGGTTGGAAGGAAAAGATAACCCAATCAATCACTCTATGCCAAGAGTGAGAATAGCGAGATGATGGAAGAGGTTACACAGACAGGACAGATGTCAAACATGCAAGAAATGAAGGGATAAAATCAATGAATTTGATGATATGCTGTAGTGGACTAGTGGCTAGATAAAGGAGATAAGCACATATCCAGAAAGCACAGAGATGTCAGCACTGAGGTAGTACCGACTGGAGGAGGTGGCAGACGCCGCAGATGAACAGTGCAGCAGTGACGGGGCAAAAAGGGAAATGCAGAAATGCAAAAGAGAAAAATGGTCGGATAAGAAAAAACATGACCAGACCCTGAAAGAGGACAGCGAGGCTTTGATAATGTTAAGTATGTAAGGGAAGTGGAAACCACACCTTATAGCCCGACTATTAAGTCGGGGAAGAACCACTTTATTTATATACAATATCAGGTATTCCATACTCAATGTGGAACTTTGGGCACCCCATAATACCTAGTCCCCAACAATACATTGACCCTGGAGATCCGACGTCCACAGTGATGGTGGCTTTGCTCTATCGACATTGACCTAGTGGTAGCCTACCACCAATTGTCAATATTCAGTATTCACCTTAATCTAGCCCATAAGCATCGCTTTCCATGGCGCCGACAACCAAGGCTTTGATACCATTGTTAAGTACCTAAGAAAAGTGGGAAATTACACCTTAAAAAGTAACTCTCTTTAACATATTTGGGCACCTAACTCTTAGGAGGGAATAACCACTCTCCTTAACATATTTGGGCCCCCCATACTACCAAGTCCTCAACAGGTTAGCGGCGGAAATCGACAGCCAAGATGCCAACACGCGCTGGCTAAAGTAGCAGTGCTAACTGAACCATATGAGGGTGAAAACAGTGCGTGGATGTGTGTGAAGCCTCAGACAGCATCACTGTTGGCTGGGCTGAGCAGCGATGAGTCCGACAGTGTGATCATTTGTCAGATTGGACGACGGTGGACGGCAGGGGAGCGCTGGAAGAGTTCTGAAAGGGGTCGGAAGGTGGTTTTTGTTGGAAAGAACAACACAGCAGAGGATGTTCGGGTAACTAGAAAGGCACCCGGTTGGCTGGACTTTACAATAAAGAACATCCTTAAATTAAAAGGAGCAGATTGTGCTGCTGGCTATGCACAACAGCAGAAGTGGCTGAAACAACTTAAACAAGTGTTTCTTGGTTTGGAAAAATGTGAAATGGAAGTAATTTTGATTTCAACCAAGAATAGAAAGATTACTTTCAACATAGTTTGTGACAGCGGTAGAAAATAATAGAGTAAATATTAACTCAACAAACGAGAAAAAGAATATATTACTCATATGTGATGTGTATAGATTGTATGTTGATTGTATTGTTACATGAGAGAAGACTAACAATCTAACATATACAGAGTCGAGAGTAATAAATGTGGAGAACTCTTCATAAATACACTATGTAAACTACTAACTACTAACATACATTGATATCTCCTATTATATTTCAACAAGCAGCAAACCCGGAATCTAATATTTGCTGTCCTTGCCTTTTACCACCTATTATGTGTCGAGGGGTGCATTCTATTACAGTTTTAGTGCATACTACACGACTCGAAATACATTGTATTTAAATCGACATTGATGGGTACCCTGTCTCTCTGCAGGATAATGAAGGGATTTTGGAGGCTTATACCAAGTCATGGGCTTCTGATGCTCTTGACAGGGCTGCAATTCGAGGATCAATTGCGTATACTCTGGTTGTCCATCATCTTTCCTCCTTCATATTTAATCCTTGTCACACAGATAAATTGTTGTTGCGGAACAGAGTCATTAGGTCGCTCCTGCGAGATTATGCTGGGAAACAGCGACACGAGGTGAGCAAGTTTTTATAGCTTTACATTGATTGAATAGCTGCTTAGACAGATCTCTCTATTCAGAGCCCTCAATACCAGAGATTTTCCATCTTCTTCCAAGTTCTAAACAGTAGTATTTTGTGACCATGAATTTGAAAGCTATTAATGGAAAAGATAATTTTTTGTTGTTCTTTTTTTTTTCCCCCTCCCCTTAAATACTTAGGTATTATGTGCATTTATATATATGATGGTAATTTAGGGAAACCTATGGTTTTTACTAATGGAACTTATGTTATAGGGAATGTTGCTCAACCTCATCCACTATAACAAGATGGCACTGAGATCTTACACAGGATTTGAGTTTAGGATAAAAATTTTAGTTGAAGCTTGTGAGGGAAATTCTTCACTTTTGAAAGTAGTAGAGAAGTTAAAGGCTGCTGCGGAGAAGACTTCATTGTGAAATCATCAATATACTCCGAGACTTGTAAATATTCGACATACACTAAAAGCAGGTGCGACAGAAGGGCCATACACGAACATCACTCGACGAGAATGGTGTGCTTGGCCAAATAGAACATGGTGGGCAGGTGGCACTAACATTTGTTTTCATTGTTTGAACGGAGGCTTCTGGTTTGTCTAGCAAGATTCTAGGGATGCAAAGTCCATGGGGCGTGCAATGAAGCTGTACATAAAAAAGTGCCGGAGTATACTTTTGATGAAATTGTCAAAAAGATTCTTGGTATGCAGCTTTTGTTACTTTTGTGCAAGAGGGAGATAGATAGATGACCATGAATATTAGTGGAATTTGTGGTTTTTATTTTAAAGTTTATTTACAGAACAATAAAATACGAGAAACTTGGAAAAGTGAAGTTTTGATGATGTGACAGCAACTATACGAAAACTTGTAAGCAGATTTTTAAAAATTACTTTTTAGGGTAAAGTATTATTTTGGTCCACAAACGTCTTATTTTAGTTTCAAAAAGGTTTAAACGGGTTCAATGTTGTCCTACTATTGAATTTGACATGAACAATTAACATATTGAAGAGACAATAACGTTTGATTTTAGTATGTAAGTGAAATCAATTTTTTAACGATCATAAATATAAAAGATTTTATTTTAGATTTTGGAGCATTAATAATTGATTGTTAGGATTTGAGGTTTTATATGAAAAGGAGAATGAAAAGAGAAAGTGCTACAAATAAGGTTTTAGTCATATTTGAGACAAATATGACATTTGAAATCTTAGGAACAATATTAGGATTTACCCCGAATGTTAAAGACTAAAATAATGCTTTACGAGTTTACGTTATTTTTTTATGATGATAACAAATTAAAATATTAATAATACAAACTAAATGTACAAAATATATAAAAATGTACGAAAGAAAAGATAAATCCTATTCTACACGTCTTCAAAATCATTTGTATCGTCTTTCTGGCCGTTTATCTCCTCCTAAGTCAATGATACTGGTGCAAATGACGAATTCCCTATACTAGTGCTCTTACCACCTAATTGTATTAGATTGTCATTTCCTCCCTTAGTTTGCAGATCTGCTCTATCTCCCGCAAGCTATTAGCACGATAAGCTATGATTGCCTATCTCTCCTCTTCCACAACGTCCCATTCAGTGAGGCGAGTAAGGAGGTCTTCGATCCACTCCTCAGCTTGTTGTAGATGTTGTCCCTAATTCTGTAGGCTTTGGGTTAGGATGTGGATTTGGTCATGCAAATCGGCCTCTTAAAAAGGTGGAATAGTGCTAGTGGCTGATGTGGAAGACGCCCTCATCGAAAGACTCGAGCAAAGAGAACTGGCAAAGAAGGATGCTTGTCCATAAATGCAGTTATTATATGACTCGTCCAGAGTCTTGAGCCATACAGCATCCGGATCCACCTCCACATTACTTGTCCTTTCTCCCTACTTTACTTGAATTACTGGGTCTGAGTCTGCATGTTTTATATGAACTTATCCTAACAAATTTAAAAATTGTACATAAATCACAATTAAATACTAAATTCAAATGAAATAAATACTTATGCAATTGGTGCGGAATTTTGAATACCACAACTGAATCGATAAGTGCACCGGATCATACCAAGTAATACCTCAGTTGAGGGTCGATCCCACGAGGATTGATGGACCAAGCAACAATAATTGACTGATTCACTTAGTCAGACAAGCAAAAAATAGTGTTTGGGTTCAAAAGAATCAAACAACAATTCAGGAATTAAGAAAGCAATTAGTAAATTTGGTGTGAAAAGTATGTGAGAAATAGTTAAGGTTTCAAAGATATTTATTTTTCCGGATTAATGTTTCTTACCAACTATTTTAATCATGCAAGACCCAATTCATAACAAACCCTAATTGACTAAACCCTAATTCCTTAGTAATTTAGTCTCCTCTAACCTAATCAATCGCCAATTCCTTGGTTACTTAATGTAGATTAAAGGGTTAAGTCCAATTCTAGTTTATTAGCCACAAAAATCCTAATTACCCAAATAAAAGGATTATATGTCACGTGTAAAACCCGGTCAAATCATAATTAATTAAATAATAAATTAAATATGAGCGAATATAGTTAGAAAATTAGCAATCAGAATTTGATGATTTAAATATGATATTTGGACTCAGTAGATTTTTTTTGAGTCGAAAAACATAGTTTTATGCATAAAAACACGCACTGAAAATTTGACCGGCAGTACCGGTTGAGATCTGTCCAATACTGTAGCTGAGAAAATTAATTATGAGTGAGAAAGGTTAGAAAGTCAAATATTTGTTGTTGAGGTGGTAAAAATAATTAAAGCGCACATAAAAACACTAATCTTAAAGATTTTGGCCTAAAATTGGGCCAACGGACTAAACCAAGTAAATTGGGCCCAAGATCCAACATATATAAATACAAGTTATGAGCATTTCAGTTCATTTACCCTAGAGAATGAGAGAGGGGCGGATAGAGAGAAGAGAGAAGAGATAAAGAAAATCTAGCTTCCCAAACTTCAAATCACCATAACTTTCTCTCCAGAGCTCCGATTGACGAGCCGTTTATGGAAACGCGTCGCTCTCCTCGCCCTCTTCAATTCCATCTAGGTATTGTGGTGAGTATTTCTTTGTACTCTGCCCAATTTTTGTTTTTCCCTTTATATTCGAATTTGGTTGTGGGTTTTGAGAAATTTTATGATTTTGGTCGATTATGAGTGCTCTAGTATGAGTCATTGGTGATATTCATCATAAAATTTAGTGGGTTAAGGTAAGGAATCACTAACCCTTGTGATTTACTAGATTTCATAAACCCTAGGTTGATGTACGCATAATATTGGTTGTGTTAGAGTTGTTGGGTGAGATTTTGGAGCTCTTGGGAACTTGAAATTGGTTTGTGGAATTCTTGGTGAAGTCTGGAGCTAATGTTTGGTGGAGAATTTGCAAGGAAGTGCCAAATTATTATGACTACAAGAGGTACGGTTTAAGTTTTATTTAAGTACTATGTGGTGTGATAAGAATTCCTAGGCTAGATGCCCCTAGGATTAGGTTTGAATTGTAAAAATTGGTTGGTATTGATATGTATAGTTAATATGTTGTGAAAATTAATTGTTGGATTGAGAATTGTGTGAATATATATGTTTGGTGTGTTGAGAAATTTGTTGAATTGGATAATAATTATTGATTTGTGAAATATGCATTGAAATTGTGAATTTGGGCCGGAGGCTAGAAAAAGATAAGGGCAGTAAGTGATGATTGTATTGTGTAATAATGTATGAGATTGAATGAAGAATTGGAATGCAATGTATCAGAATTTGATTAATTGATGAAATAGTGGAAAATGAGGTTTTTGAAATGCGGAATGGGTGTATTTGAGTTGGAATGTGTAAAAGGAGTAGGTTTGGAATTGATTGTGTGTGAATATCTAACTTGAGTTGGTTTTGGTTCACTTTGTTGGTTAAAATATTATTGAGGCTAGTGAATCATTGAAAAATTGGTAAATGTGTGTTTTTGGTAAAAACATATTTTTGGCCAATTTAGGCGGGCTGTAACTCTGTCCTTGGAGTTGCAAAACTTTCAAAACTAGATTTTTAAGAAAATTCATTTAACGATCTTTCCAATGGTTCAAGAATTGTTGAAAAGGAATTTTGTGGAAAAAGTTATGAGATTTTAAAAATTGGACCGAAAAACTGATCTCTGCAACAAATCAGATTTTTTATTTTCTGATATGGATGCGTACGCGGCCTTTGACATGCGTACGCGGGTGTTGGCCTCTGCGTATGCTGACATTGTATGCGTACGCAGAATGGTCCAAAATTGGAGTCATGCGTACGCGACACCATGCATGCGTACGCGACTTACTAAATTTTCACCTTATGCATACGTGGACCTTTGCATGCGTACGCGGACACCCAAATTTTCAGCCTGTGCGTACGCACACCACATGTATGCGTACCACACCCCTAGAATTTCAAAAAATGTGTTTTTATGGCCTTCAACCTTTCTTTTGGTCTTCTAAACCTTTATAAACTTCGATACGAGTCTAGAGCCAGTGGAATGGAGGATGCAAGAGTTAGGGATAAAGCTAAATGGGTTGAGTTAGTAAAATTGAGAGAAATGAACAAGAGGTTAAGTGAGAATGATGATTATGAGGTTGTTAATGAGAGTGATGATGATTATGAGATTGATAATGAGAATGATGATGCTTATAAGATTGATAATAAGAATGATGATGATTATGAGATTGACGATGAGAATTATAATGATTATGAGATTGATCTTAAATATTATCCGAATTGTGATGCACCTGCCTGGGTAGATGCAGTGGAGTGATTCCATTTGCTCCGGGATGTGGTGAGATATACCTGCCTGGGTAGATGCAGTAGAGTGATTCCTCTTGCTCCGGGATGTGGTGAGACATACCTGCCTAGGTAGATATAGTGGAGTGATTTCACTTGCTCCGGGTTTGGTTTGAGTCTCCTGGGGTAGATGCAGTGGTTATCCCCCACTTGTTCCGAGTCGAGAATGAATGGAGATTTGAAAAATTATCTGAGTTTCGGATTTTCTTGGGTAGATGCATTGGGTCGGCTTCACTTGCTCCAGGTTGAGATCCAAGATTCTGTTTACCCTGCGTCATAAGTGTGGCCGGACACTTAGACCTTTCCGGATGAGCTCTCTCCCATGGATATTTCTATTTTGAATGATTATGATTTTGAGCTTCGGGATGCGTGCTCACAGGGACTATGCAATGGTTAGCTACCAGGACATGTCGGGTTGGCTATGTAACCAACAGATGATATCATCAGCCATAGGGCAGGCATACATCATTTGCATATGTTTGATTTGTTTGGGTTTTCTTATTTGTTTTTAGTTTGCCTAATTGAATATGCCATATATAACGACCAAATTTTCACTATATCTAGATCATACCGGAAACTGAGTGCTACCAACTTGTCTTCCTAATTATTGTCTATTATTTAATATATGAGCCTGATTCGTTGTTAAAAGCATAGATACTTTGCGAGGTACTTTTTTTTGAAGAACATTTGGATTAATAAACAGAATCATTCATAATCAATTCACAAAGAATAGCTGATAAAATAGTTATACACAACCACACTTATATACACATATACATTTTAAGTAGTTGACAACATTTAGTTATCCAGCCTTTATTGGAACTTATATCTTAGTTAGGACACTCCTACAAGTAGCTAGGTAATAACTATATACATATATATACATACAACATCCCAGGCCATGACCTCTTCAAGAAGTCCCTAAGCTGGCTGACTGGTGCACGAATCCCCACGCTTTGTACAACTGAACAAGCAAGTGCACTGGGTCATCCAAGTAATTCCGAAACGAGTCAGGGTGGATCCCACGATGATTGTGGTTTGAAGTAAGCTATGGTTATCTTGTAGATCTTAGTCAGGTGAGTAAGAGATGTTGGTATGTTTGTGATTGCATAAATGGAATAAAGGGTATAAAATACTTTGTGAATTGAATTATAATAAGGGATTAGAAGATGGTTAAAGCTTAGAGTTGCTTTGTCCTTCTGGGTTAACTCTGGTCTTACTGTCTTCTTCAATTGGGAATGATTTCTTCAATGGCAGGATGTATGTGACTGACGCTGGTTTGAGCAGTCGCCAATACTCCTCCAAATCTGAACCCCAGGGTTAGTGCGAATCCATTCTGATTGAGGGTGAAGCTCCTGCAGTCCATTCTCCTTAATGATCCTACTCAAAACGCCACAGACAAGGTCGGATCTTCCAGATCAGAGAATGCTGTGCCTTTGGGTTCTAGCCTCTAACACAAAGGCCCTAATCTCCCCATGCCTCGACTGTACTGGTGTCTCGAGAAGTCCCCAACAAAGTCGTGGTTTAGCCGTCTAAGAGATGTATAATCAAGCTGACGGTTTGATGCTTTTCAGTCACGTATTCACACGAACCTAAGAAGAACACGGGTGGTTGTCAGGCACGCGGTCTTAGTATGAAGAATAGAGCTGATTGTCATGGATCATTCCATTCATCAAGTTGAAGAACGAATATACATCTTAGAATTGAATCAAACACGGATTGAAGAGAAATAGTAATACTTTTATTAATTCATAGAACTCAACAGGGATCCTCCCCTCAACCTAGGAGGTTTAGAAACTCATACTGATAGAGAATACAATGATAAACGAAAATATGTCATAAATTATGTATGATTATGTAAAATATTCCTTAAATACTAAACTAATGACTAAGGATTACATAAGAAGGGTAAAACAGTCTTTTTAGTGCTAAAATCCACTTCTAGGGCCCACTTAGTGAGTGTTTGGGATGAGCTTTGATGTGATTCACATGTTCTGAGGCCTCTAGGTCATTGAACGCTGGTTAGGGGGTCCCCTTTGGGCGTTTGGACGCTGGTCTCCTTCTTTGGGCGCTGGACGCTTGGAAAGGGGCAGGAGGCTGGCGTTGGACGCCAATTTTGGGCCTTCTATTCTTAAGCAAAGTATATACCATTATACATTGCTGGAAAGCTCTAGAAGCCAGCTTTCCATAGCCATTGAGAACGCTCCATTTGGATTTCTTTGGCTCCATAAAAGCTCTTCCGAGTACAAGGAGGTCAGATCCGGACAGCATCTGTAGCGCTTTCACTGTCTCTGAATCAGACTTTTGCTCCACCTCCTCAATTTCAACCAGAAAATATTTGAAACTACATAAAAATACACAAACTCAAATTAGAATCCAAAAATGTGAATTTAACACTAAATCCTATGAAAACTTAATAAAAATTAAACAAAACATGGTAAAAACTATATAAAAATGATGCCAAAAAGAATATAAAATATCCGCTCATCAAAATATCAAACTTAAACTGTTGTTTGTTCCCAAGAAACTAAAAACAAAATAGGATAAAAAGATGAGTAAGATACAATAAATCTCAGAGTTTCTAATGAAGCTCAGTTTCAATTAGATGAGTGGGACTTAGTAGCTTTTTCCTTCTAAATAGTTTTGGCATCTCACTATCCATTGAAACTCAGAAATGTTAGTCTCTTTAGGAACTTAGTGTAACAACCCTGATTTTCGAGTATGCGAGATCTTTTCTGAAGGCACGGATTTCTCCAGAAGATCAGTAAAGGGAACACCTCTTATATATCATAAACTATCCCAATCCTCATTGTCATTATGTCATCCTTAAGCTAGAACCTTTTCTGAGGCAAGCTCGATAACACAATCACGAAGAACCTAGTTTTTGAACCGTATCGTTTAGGAGTTTTGATTCTAGTTTTCGTAAATAGTCTCAGTTTGACGAACTGGACTCGATTCATGAGAGAAGAGAGATAATAGTATAATATTAGTATTATATTAGTATTGGAAGATTATTGAATGATATTATAAGGTTACCTGGTCTGTTTTAGTTAAAAACAGGAAATCAGTTTAACCAGGTTTATGGTTTACTGGTGCAGCTTAGCACCAGCACTCTCTGATGACTTTAGCAATGCTTAGGCCTCATCATACATGTTCTATTCTCATAATAAATATGTTACTAGTTTCATTTATGCTAGTAGCTCAGAAAATAATTTTTAGAGATGTTTTTACGAGTGTTCCGATACACCTAGTTTTAGTAGTTCTACACCAGAGATATTTTAATATTATTTTAATCCACCTCCAAGCCAACCAATCACAACTCACCTTACACCCCCAAGACCTCCAAGGCTGTCTCATTTCGTCATTTTGGCCAAAAATAACAAGAGAGAAAAGAGAGAAACTTTCATGAACACTTAATCTTCAAAGCTTGATTTATTCTGAACTAAAACTCAAATCAAAACTCCAATTTCACCAAAATGATCCTCTCTTCTTTCCCTACATAACCATGTAACTTATCAAGGCTGGAAATAAGGTTAGATGGCTGTCCCTTTCCCATTTGAATTCGGTTTTCAAGGAAACATGCTTAAACAAGTGTTTTCTTGATGTTCTTCCTTAGATCTCTTGCTTAGCTTGACTTGTGGGCCAAAGATCTTTGATTTCCTACACATTTAAGGTGAGGATAACCTTCCTAAGATGCTGTTGAAGTTCGTTTTATTGATGGTTTAGAGTTTTAAAGTTGTTCTTGATGTGTTTTAGGAGGAAAAAGTGCTTTAAGAACACTTCAAAGAGTAACCGGATCTGGAGTAGCAAGTCAAGGTAGGGTTTGACGAATTTAATCTTGATTGATTGTGTTTGAGTTGTGTGATTATGATATGGTTTGGATGTGCTTGATATTGATGATTTATATGAGTGATTCTTGTTGAAATTTTGGTGAAAATTTCATGAAATTAGATGATATTCAAGCTATGAAACATGTTCTTGAGTGCAGCTGGAAAAACGAACCCTAATCCTTAAATTGGGGTTCAATTTGTGTTTAAAACATGTAGAAAAGATGGGGTTTTAGTGGCTGGGAATTTATTTTGAATTATGGTAAAAATTGGTTGCTGAAAAGACTGAAAAACGGGTAAAAACAGAGAAAGAATTTGAAGAATATACTAAGAACACGAAGAACACTTTGAGTGTGGTGAAGAACATTGAAGAACACCTTTTAGATCTTAGAAAGAGCAAGGAAGTACCTTCATAATGCAGAAAAAGCAGTTCTCTGTAAAAGCTTTAGAAAGATAACTTTAAGTGTAGAATCTCATAATTACCTTCATAAAACACTTAAGGAGTGGTAATAACATGTTAGTGAGGCAATGATAGAGGAAAGATAAGAAGTTAAAGAAAAGATAAAAACCAAAGAAAAGTCTGTAAAGTTTTAATACCAGAAAAACAGACAGAGATTAGTAAACGAACTAGGGCAATATAGTTAGTCCTTGAGTTGCGACTAGTATTAGGTATTATATGAAAAGATAAACTGTTTCAGTATAGACTTAATGAACCTATACTTGGGACAGGCTAACTATTCATTCCGAAATTTACATAAGCCTTAAAAACAAATGTTAAACAGAGAAATCAGAGCAGAATAAAGTAACACAGAGAACAGAGTAACCAGAAAAAAGTAAAGAGATAAAGAAAAAAGAGTAATAGGGATATAGAGAAAAGAGTAATGAGAGCAGAGGAAACAGATACAGAGAAAAGAGTAATCAGAGCAGAGTAAACAGACAAAGAGAAAAGAGTAGTAAAACCCACAGACGAATAATTGGTTAAATACGGGAAGTACCCACGAACTGAATGATGATTGATCTCGGGGAAACCTACGAACTGTTAACTATTTTATATGCGGGAAGAACCCACGAACATATAATCATTGATTACGGGAATAACCCACGAACTGATAATCATTGATTACGGAAATAACCCACGAACTATTGTGTGTTGATCTCGGGTATAATCCATGAATTGAAGATTACTATATTGTTGAGTATTGATCTCGGGTATAGCCCACGAACTGAGGATCGTGTTTGTTGTGGTATGTTGATCTCGGGGAAACCCACGAACTGAGGATCATTGTTTTGGTTGTGAATTGATCTCGGGGACGCCCACGAACTGAGGATCACTGTTTCTCCTTGTGCGTATATTATGGGGTCGAGCTTTGCGCCGACTGCCGGTAGTCACGAAGGAGTGGTATTCTTGCCACCGACACGTATGCACTAAGGACACAAAGGGAAACCATATCTGGGACTTATTCCTAGGTAATGTCGAGCTGCAAGGTGTAAACCGACACGTGAGCTCATAGCCTGCATAGGACAAACATGCATCATACTTGGTTGTGCATTTTCTCTATTATGATTGTTGCATGAATGTATGCTTTCTTTGTTTGTATTCTATTCTCTGTGTCTGTGTTCGTGTTATTTTCTTGTATTCTTTTGTTTGTATTCTACTATATGTTTTCTCTATCTTCTCTATTTATCTGTCTTCTGTTTACTGCTTCTCTATATTCTGTTATTCGTCTACCAAACAACATAGAATTAATGAACTTAACTAATAACCCCGACCCTACTAAGAACTCCCCAGTTCTTACCCCTTCTCTCTCCCTTCCCCCTTCAGATGAAAGCATGAGTACCCTTCCGTAGTTCACTGACGACCGTTCGCAAAAAGGATTCCGCTCTAGGTAGTCTTTGGAGTCTAGGGTGAATCTCGTTCTCTGTTTATATGTGTATACTGTGAGACCAGCCAATGTCTGCACCCTGTTTGTACGTGAGCTTTAACTTAAAAACTGTGTACGAGACTCCTGTTGTGTGGCTACATGATGTGGTATCAGAGAGACATCATATGGCAATGTCTGATTGTGCAGAGGAGTAGCAGACGATGTTCTACCTTTTGGTGACATTCCACCTTACTTGAGTTTTGAAGACCTAGAATGTACTTTCCCTCGCTTTAGTAGTTTAGAGGGACTAGGTGAGTATAGAGTTTAGCCTAGCCTGGGTGCCAGCTTAGAGACCTCTTGAACAGGTCAGGACCTAGGATGTTGTATGTATGTATACGTATATAGTTATTATCTAGCTATATCTAGGGGTGTTCTAACTAAAAGGTCTATACTCTAATAAGGGCTGGATCACTGAATGTTGCTAGCTACTTGCGATGTATTTATGTGTGGTTGCATATAACTGTTTTATATGTTATCAGTTGTGAGTTGATTATGATTGATTCCGTCTATTAATCCAAACGTTTTTTTTAAAAAAATATACCTCGCAAATTAACTACGCTTTTAACAACGAATCAGGCTCATATGATAAATAATAGATAATAATTAGGAAGACAAATTGGTAGCGCTCGGTTTCTGGTATGATCTAGACATATTGAAAATTGGGTCGTTACACTTAGAATCTAGATGATATTATTGACTCTCCTAGTTCAGTTCTTTTTTATTCTTGAACATAGTTTTTAGAGTCTTGGCCGTGACCCTAAGCACTTTATTTTCCAGTATTACCACTGGATACATAAATACCACAGACACTTTAACTGGGTGAACCCTTTTGGATTGTGATTCAGCATTGCTAGAATCCCCAGATAGAGCTGTTCAGAGTTCTTAAGCACACTTTTTTTTTGCTTTGGATCACGACTTTAACTGCTTAGTTTCAAGCTTTTTACTTGACACTTTCACACCACAAGCATATGGTTAGGGACAGCTTGATTGAGCTGCTTAGGCCAGGATTTTATTCCTTGTAGGCCCTCCTAACCATTGATGCTCAAAGTCTTGGATCCTTTTACCTTTGCCTTTTGGTTTAAAGGGTTACTGGCTTTTTCTACCTTTTTCTATTTTTTTTTCTGCATGCATAATCATTTTTTTTCTTTTTATTGCAACATGCTTTTTCTTTTTCTTTGCTGTTTTTTCTTGCTTCAAGAATCAAATTTTGGATTTTTCAGATCACCAATAATACTTTTCCTTTTTCATCATTCTTTCAAGAGCCAACATCCTTAATTTCAACTTCAAATATGCACTGTTCATCCATACATTTAGAAAACTAAAGCAATACCACCACATCAAAATAATTGATTATTCTTTATTGTAGAACTTGAAAATTTATGCATCTTTAATTCTTCTAAAAAAATTCACTATTTTATTGATGTTTAATGATGATAAGAGGAATATTTTATAGCTAATTAGAAAATAAAAAAATAAAAATTAATTATTACTAATGCTTATGTAATTCTAAAAATTAAAAGACATAAAAATAAAGACTTAAATGCTACTAGTGATCATGTAACTCTATATTAGGATAGAAATACGTGAAACAGGAATTGGAATAATCACAGGGTTGAAACTCAACAACCTTCAACTTGAGGGGCGCTGGGCTCTTTAGAGGAGAGCTTCTGGCGCTTCAACTTCTCCATCTCATGCCTCTACTTCTCTTGCTCTTTGATCAGTTTGCAAATCATGCTAGTCTGATCCTTCTGCTCCTCTCTGAGTTGATCCAGGGTGGTTTGCAAGTGCATCACAGACTTCTTCAGCTGGTCCCAATACTCAATTGGTGGGATCTCTTGGGGAGGCTCAAGTGCCTTCCTTTTGGGCTGATCCTCTGGTATCCTAGAGCTTTCCATTACTTGCTTAGTGATTGGGCTTTCCACTGGAATAAAGTTGTCCACATGGATCAGGTCCTTAGCCTCTTGGCATAGGCGATAGATAAGGTTTGGAAAGGCCAGCATGGCATTAGTAGACATCCTGTTTGCCAACTTGTACATCTCATGGGGATTATTTGGTGGACTTCTACCTCATTCTCCATCATGATGCAGTGAATCATCATAGCTCTTGGAATAGTGACTTTAGAGCGGTTACTTGTGCAGAGTATAGAATGCCCAATGAAGTCTATCCATCCTCTAGCGATTGGCTTGAGCTTTGCCCTTTTTAGTTAGTTTGGCTTGCCTTTTGTATCCTCAATCAATTGTGTTTTAGGAAGGCATATGTCCTTTAGCACTTGATCCAACTTTGGGTTGGCTACCACCCTTCTATTGTAGGATTTAGGGTCATCCCTTTGTAAGGGTAATTTAAAGATGTCTCTCACCCTATCCAGATGAAAATAAATGATCTTCCCCCTGACCATAGTGCGAAAAGTATGGAATGTTGTTCCATCTTTCTTTTGCTTATCTGTCATCCATAGATTTGCATAAAATTCATGGATCATGTTATATCCAACAGCAAACTCAGGATTAGTTAGAATCTACCAGTCTCTCCTTCGAATTTGCTCTTGGATCTCCGGGTATTCTTCTTCCCCTAATTTGAATCCCACCTTAGGGATTACTGGCCTTTTACTCATTATCTTGTGATAATGTTCTTCATGTTGCTTGGCAAGGAATAGAACAAGTTTGAAAACAACTGTTGGGTTATCTTCTTTCTTGTTTCTTGGAGCGGTCTTACCACTTCTTGGAGCCATGGGTTTCGAATTTTTGATGAGAGAATAGGGCTCCTTCCACACCAAAATTAAAAGATTTGCTCGTCCTCGAGCAAAAGGTAAGAAAAGAAGAAGAAAGGAAGTGAAGTAGAGGAGAAGAAGGGAATAGAATTCGAACGAGATGTGGTGAGTGAGGGGGAGGGGGCACGGGCACACATATATAGGGGGGAGGGATTTTCGAAAATAATCTTTAAAGAAAGATAAAGAAGTTTTGAAAAAGATAGAAAAGATAAGTTGTTAAATTTGAAAGATAAGAAAAAGATATGAAAAATATATAAAAGATAACATAACAAAGAGATTTTAAAGTTTAATAAAAGATATGAATAAGAATTACTAAAGATAAAAAAAGATTTTGAAAGAATTTGAAAACAAGTTGAAAAAGATATGAAGTTTTGGAAAAGATTTGAAAATATTTTAATTTTGAAATTAAATTGAATTTGAAATATTTGAACAAGATTTGATTTAAAAATCAAAGAATATTCAAAATTGAATTTGAAAACGATACATTGAATAAAGAAAGCTAAGATTTTTGAAACTTCCTCCCATGCTGACTTGCTCGCGTTTAAACGCTCAGAATGACTGCATTATGGCGTTTACGCTACTGCCTCTGCTTTTTGGGCGTTCAACGCCTAGAATGGTACCTCTTCTGGCGTTCAATGCCATACTGTTCTTCTTTCTGGGCGTCTGAACGCCCAGCCAGGTCCCCCTCACTGGCGTTTAACGCTAGGCTTGTGCTCCCCAGTGGGTGATGACATGTCACCATGTCATGTTTTTCTATGCTTTTTCATACAAGAAATTGATGATTTGTGCTTGAATAATGAATGCTTTTGTACTTAAATGGTATATTTCCGTGATCTTTTGATTTTATAAATTTTGTAGGAAATAAGAAGAAAAAGAAGCAAAAAGCACAAAATAAGCTAAAAAGGTGAAAAAAAGAGATTTGGGGCATACTTTGAAGTTGGAGCACACTTTGGAGGCTTAGGCCACGCTCTTAAAAGCGTGGCCGATGACCAAATTAAAGGAGAATAGGCAATTAGCACACAAAGCTCCGCTCTTGCCAAGAGCGGAGCATCATCGTGATGCAATTTCAACTTGGAAGCAAGAATTTTCACAAAGTTAAGCTTGGGCGCTCACAGCATGACTATGCCTCCTTCAAAGGGCTATAACTTGAGCTACAGATGTCCGATTGATGTGCTTTTAGTTGCATTAGAAAGCTGACATTCAGAGCTTTCCAAAGATGTATGGAAATCCATATTTGGAATGAAATTGAGGCATAAGTGGAAGGCATCTTTAAGGACAAAAAATAAGCAAAAAAAATCAGCCAATGCTTCCACCAAGGTTCGAAGCTGGAGCCTCACTCCAAAGCATAATGCTCCGCTCTTGGAGAGAGCAATGTCATGCTCTCTTCATGAAAATTCAAGGAAAATCTCTTCCCAAATGCTTTCACCAAGGCTTGAACCTGGAACCTCACCAAAGCAAGGAGAGTGTTACGCTCTTGCTAAGAGCAGAGCGCTACTTTCCTTATTCCTTGCATGAGTTTGACACGGCCCAGGGAAGCATGTCATGCAGAAGGCACACCAAGGCAAGGCAATGCTCCGCTCCCACAATAGTAGAGCGCTATCCTGAATGCTCCCCAACTTGGCACGCAACAAAGAAGGCCCAATGCAAGCCTCAATGCTCCGCTCCCCTCAAGAGCAGAGCACTCCCCTGGAAGCAACACGTATGGGCTAAAATTAAATTAAAACTCCCTTTGAACACAATTTCTCACCAAATAGAATCAAGGCCAACCAAACCCATCTCTCTCTTCAAATCCAAAGCAAGTAAAGCCCACATCATCACTCAATGGCACAAGGATTAGTTAGCTTAGGAATTTATTTTAATTGTAATTTGTTTAGAATTTCAATTTCATTTTCATTTTCACTTTGTAAAGCCTATATAAAGGCATCAATTCCATCTCATTAGGGGAGCTCCATTAGAAAGTATTAGGGGGCAGCTCTACTAGAGAGCACTAGGGGGAATTGGGAAGGGGAATTGATCTCCCTTCTTCCTTGTTCTTGCTTCTACACTTTTTACTCTTTGTTTTGGATCTTGGGTGGAGAATTGAAGAAATTATGTTTCAATCTCACCTTGAGATCTCTTTCTATTTTTTTGTCTGCATAATTCAAGAAATTGTGGTTTGGAATTAAATTGTCTCTACTGTTTTCAAATTTACTTCTTCTACAATTTGTTCTTCTACTTCTTTTGCACTTGTTCTTGGTTGGATCAAGGAAGGGGTTAAGATCTAGACTTGTTTTCTAGTCTCTTTGATCCCCTAAGATCTTTAACTTCATTTTGCATTTAAGCTGAGTTTTATTTCTGTTTTACTTCCTCAAGTAATTTTACTTTTCTGTTTGAGATTTGCTACAATTTCCTTTTGCTGCAAGTTAAAATTCAATTTACATTGAGTTTGCTTTTGATCTTTGGTTTCCATTGCTTCTGTTCTCATTGCTTTCAATTTACTTTCATGCAATTTAAATCTTCTTGTTCCTCTGCACTTTACATTTGATGCTTGCTTTGAGCTTGATTTACATTTCCTGCAACTTCACATTTTCTGCAATTGCTCTAAGTTACTGATTTACTGCTTTCAATTTTAATTCCCTGCACCCAATCCCTCTTACATTTTATGCAATTTACATTTCTTGTCATTTAAGTTTCAGCTCTTTTACTTTCCTTGCTCTTTAAGTTTATGTCCAATTTTACTTTCTGCACTTTATAATTCTTGCAATTTACTTTCTATTGATCAACGTCACACAATTCACTCAATGTTAGCTTGACTAAACTAATCACCCACTAAAGTTGCTTGATCCATCAATCCCTGTGGGATCGACCTCACTCTAAGTGAGTTTTACTACTTGATGCGACCCGGTACACTTGACGGTGAGTTTTAAGGTGATTGGAAATTCGTTTTTCCACAAAAACACCATCAAGTTTTTGGCGCCGTTGCCGGGGATTGATTTAGATCAACAATGATTAAGTGGGTGAGAAGTCTAGATCAAGCATTTTCTTTATTTTGTTCTTTGTTTTAAGTTGAAACCAAGGTGTTTGAGTTATTACCTCACTAAGAAATTCTTTCTCTGTGACATGAATTTCAAATTTCATTGATGTTTACAAAATACAAATGGAGTTCAACTCATCTTATGGTCAAACAAATTTTATGGGATATCACCCACCATCACCAATCTCTAATGGTGGCTGGGAATATCACCAAGAGAATACACATTCTGAGCACTCCAATTCATGGAGATTTGCTTCAGAGACACAAGATGAGCAAGAGAATCATATGGGATACTTCCCATTACCACAAAATGATTCAAGTCATTATTCTAATGGTGGCTGGGAGTTTCACCAAGGAATGAAAGAGCATCCACCCTCACGTCCCAGTTTCTCATTTGAAAGTTCTTCATCACTTGATTATGCCTCAACACAAAGTTTCCCCCAAAATCCATATAAGTCATCCCATCAATCACACAACTCATTCCACACCCCTCAACACAACTTCACCACAACACATCCATGTCACCAAAATTACTCTCAACCTTCATCTCTTGAACCAGCAGATGAGGATTACCTTCAAGCCATTGAAATACATAGAAAACTCGTGGAAAGATACACACAACCCCAATCCTGGAAAGAAATCATCCTCAAGAAGATGAATGGGCCCTTAGAGCAAACAAGGGGGAACTTAGAACCATCAAACAGTGAGGATGAAGACCAATTTGTGGGTGAAGAAGTGGAAAAATAAGAACAAAGATTTTACAATAAAGGATGAGGGACATGAGCCAAAGATTTTACATTCACAAAAGCTACTTGAGGTGACAATGAAACATAAAGATTCCCTCCCAAAGGAATTAATGGAAAATCATGAAGAAAAAATGGAGGAAGATACTCAAGAGAATTCGCACTCAAGTGAAGTAAAGTAGAAAGAGGAAAGGCTCAGGGAACCACCAATACAAGAGGCTCTTGATGAAAAGAAGACTCCAACAATCACACAACCACCAAGACTTGGATTCAAGGAAGTGAAGGCAATTAACAAAAGCACCAAGAAGAGGATTGTGGCCAAGCTACCAAGGACAATATTCATGAAGAATAAAGGGTCAACCACAAGCAATCCAACCCCTGGACCATTAGCAAGCAAGCTCAATCAAGCCATGTACAAAAGAAAGCTTGCTGAGAGGAAACCAAGAAAGGGGACAATAGCTGAAACCACTCCCCCCTTGAGGTCATTCCTCTTAACAAATTGGAAGAAGAGGAAGAAAGTAAAGAACAGGTAAACCGTAGGTATAATCTCTCTTCTCTGCTTTGTTTTCATTCTTTCTTTTGTTTAAATTCAATAAATTGGCATATGGTTACATTCTACGTTTGGTGTTGCCTTGCAACAAATTGTTTTCAATCTTTTTGGATGATTGCATCAAATCAAAAAAATGAAAGTGACACACTAAGATTCTAAGTTTGGTGTGCCATTTATTTTCTATGCAATTCATTCAAGCAACACTACTTGTCTACATAATCATAATGCCTCTGCAGTTTTATTTTTCTCTTTTAATTTGACACTTTTTCATTCTACTTTCTTTAGTCATTTTTCTGTTTTTAAATGCTTTCATTTTAGTTTTCTTATTTACTGTGTTTGTTAATACATTACCAAGAGAGCTTTATTCATGATAGATTCTTGGTTTGGTGATTGTACTTAACAAATAACAGTTTCACTTGCTTAATTTTAATTCAAATAAATTGACATACGATTACATTCTAAGTTTGGTGTTGCTATGCAACAAAATTTGGTTCCAATTCTTACAAGATACTTGCATTAATTCCAAGTGAAAGTGCCACACTAAGTTTGGTGTGCCACTTATCTTTTATGCAATGTATTGTGCACACCTTCTTATCTTTGCAATCACAATGTCTTTGTCTCTGTGCCTTGATAGTTATTCTTCATTTTTTGCTTTCTCAAACACATGTACTACTAATATTTTATTATGTGACTCATGATCCATCTTAGCCCCATAGCCATTGTTCTAATTGTTGCTTGAGGATGAGCAAGCATTTTGAGTTTGGCAAGGGAAAGAGGAAGAATAGAGGAAAAAGGACAACAATAATGAAGATGAACTACAAGGTTGTAGAGTTCCTTTTCTCCTCATTTGTTTCCAGCACTTAAATTGCATGATTGTCTTTATATTCTCTGTATGCATGTGTGGTATGAATAAGCATAGTTTGAATATTGATTTGTAACCTGTTTCCATGCCATTATGACTACCAACTTGAGTTTTGTAAAGCTTAAAGCAGTAAAGTATCATGATCATAAACAAACAAGGAATTAAAGAAGAAATTAGCATGTGCATATAAGTTTTGGAAAGCTAGTATGATTAATTGTTGCTCAATTGCATTGGATTTTATTTAATTGAAGTTTTCATCTAGGACATTTTGTGAAATCTTTTGAAATCATGAAAACCTTGAAGGAAGTAAATGCAAATAAAGCAAAAAAAAAAAAAAAGAAAAAGGAAAAGAATGAGAAAGCTGAAGGCTCTTAGTACCAATGGCAATTTATTTATTAAGTACTTGTGGTGTTTATGTATCAAGCCAAATGCTTGAAAAAAAACACTTAGAAGTCAAGGCTAGGCTCAAGTGCAAAAGCACTCCCTCAAAGCTCAAGGTTCTGAGCATCAATGATTAGAGAGTCAAAGAAAGGAAAAGAAAAATGAGTTTAATAAAGTCCTCTAATTCAAATGCTTGTGGTGCTTATGTATCAAGTGGTAATACTTGAAAACAATGCATTTAGAATCGTAGCTTTGTTATCAACTCATGGGGTAAAGCACCCAAAAGGAGAAGCTAGTAAGAGAATCAAAAGCTTGTTTCAAGGGAAAATTATAAGGAAAAGATTTCATAAATTGAGCTAGATAGAAGCATCAATCATTTACATTTCTTTTGTGATTGTAGCATGCTTAGAAAACTAGCTTACCATGAACATTTAGTTGCTATTCTTCTTACCTTGGATTGTCATTCTTTATTGCATGATTCTTTTCTTGCTTGAGGACAAGCAAGGTTTAAGTTTGGTGTTGTGATGACATGTCACCATGTCATGTTTTTCTATGCTTTTTCATACAAGAAATTGATGATTTGTGCTTGAATAATGAATGCTTTTGTACTTAAATGGTATATTTCCTTGATTTTTTGATTTTATAAATTTTGTAGGAAATAAGAAGAAAAAGAAGCAAAAAGCACAAAATAAGCTAAAAAGGAGAAAAAAAGAGATTTGGGGCATACTTTGAAGTTGGAGCACACTTTGGAGGCTTAGGCCACGCTTTTAAAAGCGTGGCCGATGACCAAATTAAAGGAGAATAGGCAATCAGCACACAAAGCTCCGCTCTTACCAAGAGCGGAGCATCATCATGATGCAATTTCAACTTGGAAGCAAGAATTTTCACTAAGTTAATCTTGGGCGCTCACAGCATGACTATGCCTTCTTCAAAGGGCTATAACTTGAGCTACAGATGTCCGATTGATGTGCTTCCAATTGCGTTGGAAAGCTGACATGAATGAGCTTTCCAATGATGTTTGGCAATCCATATTTCGCATGAAATTAAGGCACAAGTGGAAGACATCTTTAAATGCCAAAAATAAGCAAAAAAATCAGCCAATGCTTCCACCAAGGTTCGAAGCTGGAGCCTCACTCCAAAGCATAATGCTCCGCTCTTGGAGAGAGCATTGTCATGCTCTCTTCATGAAAATTCAAGGAAAATCTCTCCCCAAATACTTTCACCAAGGCTTGAACCTGGAACCTCACCAAAGCAAGGAGAGTGCTACGCTCTTGCCAAGAGCAGAGCGCTACTTTTCTTATTCCTTGCATGAGTTTTACACGGCCCAGGGAAGCATGTCACGCACAAGGCACACCAAGGCATGGCAATGCTCTGCTCCCCACAAGAGCAGTGCGCTATCCTGAATGCTCCCCAACTTGGCATGCAACAAAGAAGGCCAAATGCAAGCCTCAATGCTCTGCTCCCCTCAAGAGTAGAGCACTCCCCTGGAAGCAACAACCAAGGGCCAAAATTCAATTAAAACTCCCTTTGAACACAATTCCTCACCAAATTGAATCAAGGCCAACCAAACCCATCTCTCTCTTCAAATCCAAAGCAAGCAAAGCCCACATCATCACTCAATGGCACAAGGATTAGTTAGCTTAGGAATTTATTTTAATTGTAATTTATTTAGAATTTCAATTTCATTTTCATTTTCACTTTCTAAAGCCTATATAAAGGCATCAATTCCATCTCATTAGGGGAGCTCCATTAGAAAGTATTAAGGGGGCAGCTCTACTAGAGAGCACTAGGGGGAATTGGGAAGGGGAATTGATCTCTCTTCTTCCTTGTTCTTGCTTCTACACTTTTTACTCTTTGTTTTGGATCTTGGGTGGAGAATTGAAGAAATTCTGTTTCAATCTCACCTTGAGATCTCTTTCTATTTTTTTGTCTGCATAATTCAAGGAATTGTGGTTTGGAATTAAATTGTCTCTATTGTTTTCATCTTTACTTCTTCTACAATTTGTTCTTCTACTTCTTTTGCACTTGTTCTTGGTTGGATCAAGGAAGGGGTTGAGATCTAGACTTGTTTTCTAGTCTCTTTGATCCCCTAAAATCTTCAACTTCATTTTGCATTTAATCTGAGTTTCATTTCTGTTTTACTTCTTCAAGTAATTTTACTTTTCTATTTGAGATTTGCTACAATTTCCTTTTGCTGCAAGTTAAAATTCAATTTAAATTGAGTTTGCTTTTGATCTTTGGTTTCCATTGCTTCTGTTCTCATTGCTTTCAATTTACTTTCATGCAATTTAAATCTTCTTGTTCCTCTGCACTTTACATTTGATGCTTGCTGTGAGCCTGATTTACATTTCCTGCAACTTTAAATTTTCTGCAATTACTCTAAGTTATTGATTTACTACTTTCAATTTTAATTCCCTGCACCCAATCCCCTTTACATTTTATACAATTTACATTTCTTGTCATTTAAGTTTCAGCTCTTTTACTTTCCTTGCTCTTTAAGTTTATGTCCAATTTTACTTTCTGCACTTTATAATTCTTGCAATTTACTTTCTATTGATTAATGTCACACAATTCACTCAATGTTAGCTTGACTAAACTAATCACCTACTAAAGTTGCTTGATCCATCAATCCCTGTGGGATCGACCTCACTCTAAGTGAGTTTTACTACTTGATGCGACCCGGTATACTTACCGTTGAGTTTTAATGTGATTGGAAATTCGTTTTTCCACAAAAACACCATTAAGTTTTTGACAAAAACTTGATGTGTGGAAAACGATCCAACACAAAACTCACCGGCAAGTGGACCGGATCACATCAAGTAAGAATAACTCACATGAGTGAGGTCGATCCCACAAGGATTGAAGGATTGAGCAATTTTAGTTTAGTGGTTGATTTAGTCAAGAGAATCAAGTATTGGTTGAGTGGTTTATAATTGACAGAAGCTAAATTGCATGAATTGTAAAGGGAGAGGGAAGAATTGTAGTAAATTAAAGAGAACATAAAATAAAAGTGATGAATCTTAAAGAACAAGTAATGTAAATTGCAGAAACTTAGATTGCAAGAAATGTAAATGGCTGAATCTTAAAGTGTAAGAAATGTAAATTGCTTGAATTATAAAAGGAATTGGGAATTGGGATTGCAGAATTTAAGCAAGGACAAGTGAATTGCATCTAAACAGAAGAGTAGAAGGTGAATTGAAGTAAAGTAGATCTAAACAGCAAAGTAGAAATGCCAGAGGAATTAAAATAGAAAGTGACTGATGCTTAATTGCAGTAATTTAAAAGAAGGTTGAAGATCTCAGGAGTGGAAGAGACTAGAAAACAAGTCTAGATCTCAAATCCTTCCTTGATCCAACAAGTGCAATTGCAAAAGAAATAAAGAAAAGTAAATTGCAGAAAGAGTAGAAGATGAAGCAGTAAATAGAAATTGAAATTCAATTATGCAGAAAATTAAAGCAAGAGATCTCAAGGTGAGATTGAAACAGAAGTTCTTCAATTCTTTGCCCAAGATCCAAGATGAAAAGTAAAAAGTGCTCAAGCAAGAACAAGGAAGAAGAGAGATCAATTCTCCTTCCAAATTCTCCAAGATCCAAATTCAAAGTAAAGAGCTCTTCAAATTACAAAATGAAAATTCTAAGAAGCAAAAAGGTAAAAGTTTAAAAAATGAAGTAAAGGTTTCTTAACTAAATCAAACTAACTTCTATTTATACACTTTCTATTCTTGGATTTTAGAATTTGGGTGGACTTTTTAATTTGGTGAAGATTTGAATTTAATTGGATTTTTGATTGAATTTCAGCCCAAGTTGAAAAATGCTCCCAAGAGGATGCTCTGCTCTTGTGGGGAGCAGAGCATTGGAGCTTTGTGTGGGGATCCTTGTTGCGTCCAAGGCTGGGAGAGGCATCAGGATAATGCTTCGCTCATGTGGGGAGCGGAGCATTGGCTTGTGTGTGTCTTGCGCGCTCAATTCTCCCTGGCCCGTGTCAAGCATGCTTGTGTGCGCCAAGGAGTAGCGCTCTGCTCTCCTTGTGAGCTGAGCATTGGTGCTTCCAAGGGGAGGTCCTTGGTTCGAAACCTTGGTGAAGGCACGCTGCCTTCTTTTCTTTGTGAATGAAATAGCGCCTCTCTCTCCTCTTTCCTTGAGGTGCTTGGTTCGAATCTTGGAGAAAGCATTTGGCAAACATTTCCTTGGAATTATTTTTGATGGGAGCCCGACAATGCTCTCAAGGAGAACGGAGCATTGCTCTTCCTCCCTTGTTTCTTGTTTCCCAATTTGTGCTCCGCTCTCAAGAGGAGCAGATCATTGAGCCTTGTTTCCTTGGTCCATTGTTGCGCTCTCATTTCTTTGTGGCTTCCTTCCCTCCATGTGCCACACTTCTTAATTCCTTTTGCCACATTATTCTCTTCCTTGGGCCACGCTTCTTAGGCCGTGCTTTCTTATTTTCTTCTTTTCTTCACCTACAAGTAATCAAAACAACCAATCAAAGTATCACTAAATTCACAAGGTTTATAAATCAATTAAATATCAATTAAATTTAGCTCAATCCTCATGATTTAGTATTAATTAAATAGTGGTTGAATGATTCTAGGAAACCATGCAATTCCACTCCAAATTACTTACTTATAATGCAAGAAAGTTGACGAACAGGATTTTTGCCAGTAAAGAAGTTCATAAAAATAGTCGCGTTGTAGATATAGTCTCTAAACCGACAGAAATCCCTTCGTACAAACGTTTTGGTTGTCACAAGTAACAAACCCCTTTAAAATTGATAACCGAGTATTTAAACCTCGGGTCGTCTTCTCAAGGAATTGCAGGAAAGTATGTTTTTATTATTAGTTATGGAGATTGTAAATTTGGGGTTTTGAGAATAGGGAGCAAGTAATTTAAATTGCAATTAAAATAAATAAATAACTGTAAAATAAACTTTTGGCAATGTATGAGAAATTAGAAGTCCTAGCCCAGTTATCCTTATCAACAATAATGAAAATTTACTCTTGATTCCACTTAGTTAACCTTTACTAGAGCAAGGGAAGGTCAAGTGACTAATTAGTTTGATCTTCAAATCCTAGTTAATCCCTAAGGAAAGATTGGCATTATCGAAGTTCAGTTCAATTAGCAAAGATAACAATTATCACTTATGTTGAGTTAAGATAACTCCTGAGTTACTAATTTCTTAACCAAAGCTAAGAATGTAGAAAGCTAAATTAAAATCATAAATATCTGGAATACCTCAAATAAAATACATTCAAAGCAGTAAAATCTAACATGGAAAAGTTCATAAGCCAATTGGGCAACATAAATCAAATACAAATAAAAGCATTAGAGTCAATAAAAATAGAAGCGAAAGTAAATAGAAAGGGACATTGAACTTGCGATCGAGAGCCACTCCTAAAACTAAGAGAAGTCCTAAATCCTAATCCTAAGAGAGAGAGAGAGGAGAGAACCTCTCTCTCTAAAACTACATCTAAAACATGAAAAGTGAATTATGAGAGCCTGCTATGTATGGATGCATTCCCCCACTTTATAGCCTCTAATCTGTGTTTTCTGGGCCGCAAACTGGGTCAGAAACAGCCCAGAATTCGCTGGAGAAGAATTCAAACACACTGATTTCCGTCACTGCGACGCGGCCACATGGGTCACGCGGTCGCGTCACCTAGCGTCAGAGCAACTATGGCATATTATATATCAAATCGAAGCCCCAGACGTTAGCTTTCCAACGCAACTAGAACCGCATCGTTCTAGGAAGGAATTGTAAACCATGCATTTTGTATGAATAAGTGGGTAAAGAGTTGATAAAAACCACTCAAATGAGCACAAGATAAACCATGAAATAGAGGTTTATCAAAAGTGCATAAAACCTAATAAAAACAAAGAAAAACACTAGTAAAACTAGGCTAAGATGACTTGTCATCACAACACCAAACTTAAAACTTGCTTGTCCCCAAGCAAGCATCATTATGCTCAAAAGGTTCTTTCAATTGGAATGGATTGAAGAATAACTTGTACTGTCCTGTGAGTGAAGTGATTAAGTGACAGTGGGGTGAACTCTAAATTATATGCTCATACAAGGGCTTCAGTGCTTACTAGTCCCTACATCTTGGAAGTCTTAGGTCTTAGGACTTTCATCCAAATGGTATCATGGAGATCTCTTTATATGTAATCACCTTGAAGCAGCTTATGATTTCTATGTCTCAAAGCAACTCTTTAGATAAGCTTTCAATCAATACTCCTAAACCAGTTGGTTTTAAGGTATTAGGTGTTAAAGCACCCCTAAGGATTTACTTGCTCAAGCCTCTCTCTTTGGCATATTCGACCACAAGCATTTACTAGGATAACAACTCTTTGAGTTCTTGTTTCTTTCTTCTTTTCTGCCTAGTAATTGATGCTCAGAGCCTTGGGCCATGTTCTTTTATTTTTGTATTTTCTTTATTTTCTTTTGTTTGATGCTTCTTGGATCAATAAATGTTTGAGAATCTCTACAATACTTCTTTGAACTCTATGTCCTGCCTATGAGCTCCCATGCAAGTTTTCATAAGCATGCAACCTCAATGCATAATCGTACAACTAGAACCACTACTTCTCCTAATCTTTTGCTTGCCTCAAAATTGTTTAATTCCTCAATCCATCTTTTCAAAGAACTTTCATGTGATGCATTTTTGAGATATTGACTGCAAACAAGTTTAGAGATTATAGGGTTGTGAATGATCAAGCATCTTAATTATTGAATTACAGAGAAACTATACCAGACAGGAAGACAGATAGGGGTATAATATCACTTTCAATCATAGCAGTGATGCAAAATAATCACTTAACAATACAACCTTTTGAAGTTTGTTTGCTTTACTCCTCATCATCATCATTGCTGGTCTTTACATTCCTTTTTCCTCTTTTTGGTTGATGATGCTTAATTCTTCCAAAAGCTTGTATGATACTCTGCAATGATATTGAAAGTTGCTTGTTCCCAAGCACTTGAAAAATGGTTAGCATGCATGAGTTATTTGTGGGCTTTTGAACTTACCTTGGTGTGGGAACACCAAACTTAGTACCTTGCCAATGGTTCTCGAGCATCAGACTGACCATATGTAGAACTTCTTTTTTTCTTTGCCAAGGGTAATAGAACTAAAAACTAGGAGATAGCAGGATAGTTAACTAGTTTATCTAAATGCTTGAAGCTAGAATTATGCAGAAAGTGAGAATGCATTTTATGATGAAATTTTGGTGGAACACCAAACTTAGAATCCTTCTCCCTTACATTGTTTTGGTGTGCAACACCAAACTTAGCTTCTTGCAGTATAGATAAAACTAATTGAAATTTTTATTAAACTAGCTATGAAAAGATAACTACCTCACATTGGGTTGCCTCTCATGGCTTACAATACAACACCACATATCACTTGAGCACAGAACAAATCAGAAACAGAGCAATACCACAGAGCAGCAAAAGTTCAAACAAACCTAAATCCACTACTCAGCCCAGATTCGCTAACCACCTAAATCAAACTAAACTAACTAACTAAACTAATCCTAACTAAGCTAAATGAATTACAGTAAGTAGTAAAAGAATGAGGGACAGGGGAAGCAAGAACCTGGGGGAAGAGGCTGAACGGGGGAAGGGAAGGTGAAGTGGAGTGGTGGCTCGTCGTGACAGTTGAGTTCGCGCCGGCGACAATGGCGGTCGCGTTGGCGCTGGGGATGGCGCGAAGGCTTGCTGTCGAGAGAGGGAGAGAGCTGAGACAGAGAGGAGGGGGCAGAGGCGTGAGAGAGCAAGAGAGAGAGATGAGGGTGTGCACGGCGATGGCGGCGGTGGTCTCGGTCGCTCGCCAGAGTTCTAGTGGTTGATGAACAGAGAGGAGAAGTGGTGGTGGGAGAGAAATGTAACGTTGGGGATGAAGGGGGGCTTTGCGCGAATGCGCTAGGGCTTCGCGTCCCTGGTTAAATGGGTTTTTTGAATCCACGCGGGCGCGCACCTTGTGCGTCCGCGTGGGTGATGAAAATAGGGAGATGGCGCGGAAGCGCCACATGCGCCTATGCATATATGGGCGAGTTAAGGGTTGGCGCGGTCACGTACGGTGCGCGTCCGCGCGGGTATGCTGGGCCAGAGGCACAAAAGAGGCCCAGAGTTGGTACAACTCTCGGGTCCTTTGGCCTGAGTGATGCAAAAACACATCGACGCGCGCGCGCACCTTGCGCGTTCGCGTGGATGGTATGAGCCTATGGAATGGGCGCGGGGGCGTGAAGTACGCCAACGCGTGTATGAAGGAACAGGGGGCGGTGCAGACGCGTACATCGTGCGTCCGCGAGGGTTGAGATGCAGAGTTGGACCAAAAGTGGCACAACTCTCTGGTCTTTGGCCCAGATAGCCGAAATAGGCAGCCTGCGCGCGCGCATGCCTTGCGTTTGCGCGTAGGTTGGTTTTTGGTTTTTTTTTTTTTTTTTTTTTTTTTAATAAAAAGAGCATCAAAAGACCTCCAAAATTCTCCATCCTTCTTCAAGACTCTAAACTAGCTAAGATGCACTTTTAAGCACATTTTGAAACATAGGGGACTTTTCAAACATCTTGAGAAAACTTGCAATTCAAGCAAAAACTCAATTTAGAGATTCATGCCCTATCACAGCATAGAATGCATAGACAACTTAGCAAGTAAAGAAGAACATACCAAGAAATAAAGACTCTATACAATGGAACTTAATTCATTCATTCATTATATCTTCAAGAAAATGGAAAGAGTTTACCATGGTGGGGTGTCTCCCACCAAGCACTTTTAGTTTAAGTCTTTAAGTTGGACATCGGGGGGCTTCTTATCAAGGTGGCTTATGCTTGTATCCATCCTTGAACCTGCAAGAGTGCTTGTCTTTCAATCAGTTGTCAGATGTTCCAACTTTCTTCCTTAAGCTTTGGTGAGGTCCTTTCCAAGACGTGAGCTCCCAAAATTGACTATCATAGGATAATCCAGGATCCCATATCTTATCCTCGCACCCATCTTCTAGTTGATTGCCTTGGCTTTGTCCGGGCGACGAGAAAGCAGAATTCTCATGGAAGCACCAAACTACTCTCCTAGACCCATTTACTTGAGCATTACACCAATCCATGCTCTCCAATTTCGAGCTTCCCACCATAATGAGCCTAGATTTAGAACGCCAACCACTAAACATCCTCCTCTTTCGCTTAATTCCATAAAGCGCCTTAAGTTGGCCATCCGTTTCGGGCAAACCATACTCAAGTGGGATAATAAAGCTGAGAGTTAGAAGTTTTACCCACTCATGTGGAGGATTGGATGACGAATTAGGTGGAGGGGTTCCCAAAGATCTTGATAAAGCATGTTCTACTCCCGTCCATCTTCTTGTAAAGGTTTCCACCACTTGGCGAGGTTCTTCAAATTCCTCATCATGCCAAGCTTCCTCAAGTTTACATCCTTCTTCACCAATTTCTTCTATTTCTTCCCCATCACTCTCATCATAGATAGGAGGCAAAGTAAAATCTACCTCATCATCGAATCTAGACAATTTGGAAAAGGACTCTTCAAACTCGAAAGGATCACATGTTGATTCGGAATCATCATAAATAGGAGCGTTTGTTGCTTAGAATACTTCTCCCAGTTCTTCATCTTCAGTAGCCTTGGAGGGTTCAAGTCTTTCTCAACCTTGCTTCCTAATCCACTGGGGAAAGGTTCAACAAGATCGTCAAGGGGGTTAATCAACATGGGCAAAAAATCACTAGCGATGGAACCCACTTCTTGACCAATTTCCTCCAACTTTTTGTTTACTTCCGCAACGTTACTCTTTTCTACAACATCCCCTCCAAGCTTCTTGGAAGAGAGTTCTTCGATTCGAGATTCCTTTATGTGCTCAACGTATCCTAAACATCCATCCACTACTTCCTTTTGTGCACTAATCTCTATCTTCTCCTCTTGTTGTCCTTCTTGCTTCAATTCTCCTTCCTCACCATGGAGCTTTAAATTCACATACTCATTAAACTCATTGCTTGTCTCTCCACATTCAACAATGAGGGTACTCAAAGTGCATGAACTTAGGTGAGATGTTAAGTGATTCACAGTCTCTACCATGCTAGCTATCTTTACTCTTAGCTCCTTAAACTTAGTTTCATCCTCCTCTTGTCGCCTCAAGATGCGAGATTCAAGGTCTCTCAGTTCTGATATGAAGGCTTCGTCGGGAGGTGGTGGTGTTAAAAGAGAGGGTTCATCGGTTAAGAGAAGATTGTTGTAATCGGAAGGTGGTTCATATTGGTGGAGTTCTTGAGGTGGTGTATGTGGAATTTGTGGTTCTTGGGAATATTGGTATTGGGATGGTGGTTGTTCCATATATGATTCGAACGGTGGTTGATATGGTATGCATGAATTAGGGTCATGTAGAGTGGAATATTGGTTTGAGGCTTGCGAGTATGATGCGTAGCTATATTGAGGAATGGGGTCACATGCATATGATGATTGTGGTTGACAACCACAATAAAGGTCATCACACACATTGGACTGGTACACATTAAGATCAGAATTATACCCATAGGAGTTCGTAGGAGGTTGTTGCTGGTGCTTAAGAGGTGCCAAGAGACTAATCTAGTATTAAACTGGGAAAAGTGTCATTTCATGGTCACAGAAGGAATAGTCCTTGGCCACAAAATCTCTAATAGAGGCATGGAGGTGGACAGAGCTAAGGTGGAAATCATTGAAAAACTACCTCCACCAAGTAATGTCAAGGCAGTTAGGAGCTTTTTGGGACACGCTGGTTTTTACAGAAGGTTTATTAGAGACTTTTCTAAAATAGCCAAACCTTTGAGTAACTTGCTCGTCTCTGATACACCCTTTGTATTTGATAAAAATTGCATGCTAGCCTATGATCTCTTGAAGCAAAAACTTTCCTCTGCACCTATCATTGCCCCACCTGATTGGAACTTACCTTTTGAACTGATGTGTGATGCATCAGACCTTGCTATTGGGGCCGTGTTAGGACAAAGGAAAAACAATTTGGTGCATGTGATTTATTATGCCAGTAAAGTCTTGAATGCTAACCAAAAGAATTACACAACCACTGAAAAAGAACTCTTGGCAATAGTCTTTGCATTTGACAAATTTAGATCTTATCTCATTGGATCTAAAGTCATTGTCTTCACTGATCATTCAGCTTTAAAATATTTACTTGCTAAACAAGAATCTAAACCAAGACTTATTAGATGGGTTCTTTTGTTGCAGGAATTTGACATTGAAATCAAAGACAAGAAGGGTGTAGAAAACAAGGTGGCAGATCATTTATCAAGGATACCATGTGAAGAAGGAAGCACACAAAGCACACATGTAAATGAGTGCTTTCCTGATGAACAACTCATGGTAATTCACAAAGCACCCTGGTTTGCAGACATAGCAAATTTCAAGGCCACTGGGAGTTTACCTTTGGAATTTAACAAACATCAAAGGAAGAAATTGGTAAATGATGCCAAATACTTCATCTGGGACGAACCATACTTGTTCAAAAAATGTTCCGATGGCATACTCAGAAGATGCATATCCGAGGAAGAAGGAAGGGAAGTCTTATGGGACTGCCATGGCTCCACTTATGGAGGGCACTTTGCAGGAGAAAGAACAGCAGCTAAGGTGTTGCAGTGTGGTTTTTATTGGCCCACTATCTTCAAAGATGCAAAAGAATTAGTGAAGCACTGCCATGAATGCCAGAAAGCTGGGAACTTGCCAAGAAGAAATGAAATGCCACAACAATTCATTCTGGAACTTGAATTGTTTGATGTATGGGGGATAGATTTCATGGGACCATTTCCCTCTTCATACTCAAACAATTACATTCTTGTGGCAGTAGACTATGTCTCCAAATGGGTTGAAGCAATAGCAACTCCAACCAATGATAATAAGGTAGTCATGAACTTCCTCAGAAAACACATTTTTTGCCGTTTTGGGGTTCCAAGAGCAATCATCAGTGATGGAGGAAGCCACTTCTGCAACAAACCATTAGAGGCATTGCTTCTAAAATATGGAGTCAAACACAGGGTGGCCACACCATACCATCCACAGACAAGTGGGCAAGCCGAAATATCTAACAGAGAACTCAAAAGAATCCTGGAAAAGACTGTGGGAACTTCAAGGAAGGACTGGTCGATTAAGCTAGATGATGCTCTTTGGGCATATAGGACAGCTTTCAAAACACCAATTGGAATGTCGCCTTACCAACTAGTATATGGAAAAGCTTGCCATCTGCCACTGGAGTTGGAGCACAAGGCATACTGGGCCTTGAAACTTCTGAACTTGGACAACAAAGCCGCTGGAGAAAGAAGGATGTTGCAAATTCAAGAGTTGGAAGAATTCAGAGCGGAAGCTTATGAGAATGCCAAAATTTACAAAGAAAGAGCAAAGAAGAAGCATGACAGCAACATAGCCCCAAGGAAATTTGAAGAAGGGCAAAAAGTATTGCTCTACAATTCTAGGCTGAAGCTATTTCCAGGGAAGCTAAAATCAAGGTGGTTTGGACCATTCCTTGTCACCAAGGTCTCCAATTATGGACAAGTAGAAATCATGGAAGAAAAGTCACAACGAACCTTCATTGTTAACGGTCAAAGACTTAAACATTACTTGGGAGATGTGGAGGAGAAGGACAAAGTTAAATATCACCTCAACTGAGGAAGCTGACCGTCAAGCTAATGACGTTAAACAAGCGCTTGTTGGGAGGCAACCCAACCTGAGGTAATACCTTTTCGCTGTTTCTTTTATTTGTTTCAATAAAAGCGGTAAAGTAGTTTCTGTGCATTGCAAAGAATTAAGTTTGGTGTTTCACACCAAACAATGAATTCATGGATCCATAAGTCAAAGGGGAATGTGTGACTCTAAGTTTGGTGTTCCACCATAAAGATCAACTGAACACAACAACCTTTGAATTATGTGAAAGGAACAACTATTCTAAGCAGTCACAGAAATGCTTAAAACCCTTAGTAGCAACATCATTCCAAGATAACTCAAGGATTCAAAGAACACAGAGAAGTAAGTGGGAGACTAAGTTTGGTGTTCACACACCAACTTAAGAATCCGATACTTACCCACACATAGTTGAGCTAACCACTTAAGTGCTTGAGGAGCAAGCAACTTCATTACTCTTTGCAGGAAAGGAAACAAGAACCTTAAAGCATGAAGCAACATTTAGGAAGAAGAAGGAGAAATCAAAGTGTTTCCTGACAACAAAGAGAAAACAAGGAATTTCACAAGGTGGTATTATTCCTTGATAATTCTTTAAAAAGGCCAAACAAAAGCATGCGTGTTCTGGTTTAAACTGTATATGTTGAATCTTTCTGGAATGTGTAGTTTGTTTTAATATGTCTGTTTGTTAAGTGCTTTGAATAAAGTGAATGCCTAGATGTTTGGATATAACTTCACCTTCTTAAACAAGTGCGTGCCATGCTTGTTCTGTTTCCAAAAATAAAAGAAAAGTTTGAACAAAAGTAACCGGCTAAATTAGTGACAAATCAAGTAGAATTAAGTGGTGGTATGCATGCTTGATTGTTTAGTCACATCACTAAAATTTGAGTGTAGAATTATCATTTTTTATGTAGAAGTAAAAATTGTCTATGGATCTTGATGAATAAATGTCTTTGGCCATGAAAAAGAAAGAAAAAGGAAAAGAAAAAGCCACGGAAAAAGGCAACCAAAAAGCAAAAAAATTGAGAAAATAAGCTAGGCACCAATGGTTTGAACTCCTGAGACAAATGCCTGTGGTGTTTATGTATTAAGGATATGCTTGGATGAATAGGTTCTGAGGAGTGTTTCAACACTTGGTAACTTGGGTTAACTAACCCGGGATTATCAACCAAAAGTCCATTATCAAGAGCAACCTCAATACAAAACATTTAGTCACACAAAGAGGTGCTGGGCACCAATGTCTCAAGAAGAAATGTGAACTAAAATGCCTAAAGTGGATATGTGTAGTGCACTGATAAGAAAAAGAAAATGCCAAAGGCTTGTGCAACACATGACACTAAGCAAGCAAGGAGCAAAAGAAGCTCTAAGAAAAAGAAAAGAAAAACAAAAGAGAAGTGCCAAAGACATAAGAATAACAGGAGGCCATAGCAATTTTTGACGGATGCAATGAAAAAGTGATAATCCTACCTGATAAGTATGAAAAAGTGATGCTGCAACTTTCTGCATAGAACCCTTCTGATGAACTTCAATTGCTTGCTAATATAGCCAATGTAATTACTTTCTGTTCATACTTTCTTCTCAAATAACTCAGGACTTGCTTAGGGACAAGCAAGTATTAAGTTTGGTGTTGTCATAAACTTGATGCGCATAAATGTGTTATGCTACGATTTAGGAAATTGCACGATCGGCAAAATTCCTTCCGGCAAGTGCACCGGTTATCGTCGTCAAGTAAAAACTCACAATAGAGTGAGGTCGAATCCCACAAGGATTGGTTGAGTGAGCAATTCGGATTAGAAGTGTGTTCTAGTTGAGCGGAATCAAGATTTGAGATGATAATTGCGGAATGTAAAATTGGCGGGAAAAGTAAATGACAAGAAAATTAAATGGCTGAATCTTAAATTGCATGAATTAAAGAGCAGAATGTAAATTGCTGAAATTAAAAGGGAATGGGGATGATTGCAAGAATTGAATTGCAGAATGTAAAGAGAAAGTGGAAATCAGAAATGGGGAATTCATTGGGTTTAGGAGATATTGAAATCTCCGAATCAAAACATGTAAATCTCTTCCTCAACCAATGCATTCATTGAATTTTGCTTGGCAATCTTATATGATTGGATCCCAATTCCTTGGCTCACCAATGCTCTCTAAAAACAAACAAATTCCCAATCCCTTGGTTTAAATGTTCATAAGAAGAGATGATGCTTGATCACTGATTATACCACACAATTTCATGAACCACAATTTGGTAGGATTACATGTCACAATATCCATCCAAACCCCAATCCAATCCACTGTGAGAAAGCTTCTCTAGCATGAATCCTCCATTCCTTTCCCAAGGCTCCGAAGGATTCCAAGTATGAGTAGTCTCTTTCCCAAGACAACTACTCAATGGAATTAGATCGAGAAGCTTTCTAACAAAATTCAAGAGAAAAGATTGAAGAAGAAGATAAACTATTATTGATTCATTGAATTACAATAGAGCTCCCTAACCCAATGAAAGGGGGTTTAGTGAATCATAGCTCTGAATTCAATTACAAAGAAAAGGAAACTAGCTAAAAGTGAAAGTCAAAGTCCCTCTAACTTAACTTCTATCCTATTTATACACTTTCTATATTGAGCTTCAGTTGTGCTTCTTGGGCTTTGAGGCCTCTCCTTGCTTTCCTTTTGCCTTGGGTTTATGATCCATAATCTTGATGAGGTTGTTGATCCAGATCCTGTAACATTTATTGAGCCAACTTAGTGATAATCAAATAATGACACATGACTCAATAAATTGAGATTTCAAACTCATCAATCCTTCAGGCCCAATCCCATAAACCATGATATTCAATTGGGTTTCATACCAAAGTAAGTTTAAGTTAATACTTGTGCTCAAAGACTAACTTAAATCACAATATTTTTGGCCCAGAAACCCTTTTCAAGAGTGGCGTTTAAGTTGTAGTTTAAGCTTAAACTGCAACTTAAACGCCAGACACTTCCAGTGAGGCTATTTGTAGAAGCACGTTTAAGCTTCAGTTAAGGTTAAACTGAAGCTTAAACGTGGAAATGGAAGAAGGTAGCCCTGGAGAGTAATGTAGTCGAACACGTTTAACCTCCAGTTTAAGGTTAAACTGGAGGTTAAACGTGGAAAAGGAATGAGGCATCCTGGAGGTCGAACACGTTTAACCTCCAGTTTGAGGTCAAACTGGAGGTTAAACGTGGAAAGGGGTGTAGGCATACTGGAGGTCGAACACGTTTAACCTCCAGTTTGAGGTCAAACTGGAGGTTAAACGTGGAAGCTTGGAATGGTAGCCCTGGAGGTGTCGAACACGTTTAACCTCCAGTTTGGGGTCAAACTGGAGGTTAAACGTGGAGATGGAGAGAGCAACCCTGGAGTGAAAAAACTATCGAACACGTTTAAGCTCCAGTTTGAGTCAAACTGGAGCTTAAACGTGGAATGGCCCCTGGTACTCTTCCTGGTTCTGGCGTTTAACCTCCAGTTTGAGGTCAAACTGGAGGTTAAACGTGGAACTCCTCCCTGGTTGGCATACTCATTCTGGCGTTTAACCTCCAATTTGAGGTCAAACTGGAGGTTAAACGTGGAATGCTCCTTAAGTGAGGCTTTTCATTCTGGCGTTTAACCTCCAGTTTGAGGTCAAACTGGAGGTTAAACTTCAATCCCAGCATTTCTTATCCTTCATGATTTTGGCGTTTAAGCTCCAGTTTAGGCTTAAACTGGAACTTAAACTCCACATGTGATATACAAGCTTCCTTTATTGATTTTGTTGCTTCCTTGCTTAGCCTCTTCTTCCCTGAAATCATCCAAACAATTGCATCAAAGTCTTGCAAAATTTCATGAGAAATCTTTCATTCATAGCATTTAAGTAATATAACTAAAACTCATGGAATTTGCATCAAAATCATATTGTTTGGATGGTTCATTACTTTGTTCTTCATTTAACCATTTTTGGTTACTTTAAGCTCAAGAAAATGCATAAAACAACTAAAACTAACAGAAAAATGCTAGTGAAACTAGCCTATGATGCCTTGGCATCAGTTGCCATGAAGGTTGTTCATAAGCTTGAAGTTCCTCCCATCCTTGATTTCCAAATCCTTGATGCATATCCTCATTGGAGCTTCCATCTCCTACAACATAGTTTGAACTACACTCATAGCCAAAAGGGTGAGAATTCATAATGAAATAGAAAATAAAGACAAAAGGCAATAAGAAATAAAGAAAATAAAATCCTAACTAGTAAAAACTGGCAAACAAACCAAAGTTCAAGCTATTCACAATATGTACAATAACCAATAACATAGCACCATTGAGCATCCCCGGCAATGGCGCCATTTTGACGAACGAACTTTTGATGGTTTAGAATTCATAAATGAATGAGTTTTCATTGTAAAGTATAGTTTCTAAACCAAACAAGAGTCCGTTCATGCAAAAATAAATTTGAGTGAGTTATCACAAATAACAAACCCCAAATAAAAATTAACCGAAGTATTTGGACTCCGGGTCGTCTCCCTAGGATGCAATAGAGTGCATGTGTATTGGCTATGATGGGGTAAAAAGAGAGGGGTTTTGTTTATGAGATGGCAAGAAAGTAAATTGAGCGAGTAAGTAAAGAAAGAAAAATAAGGAACTCTTGGCTAATACTTGGGTACTTGAGGTCACCATCCCAGTTAACAAACCGACTATTGATAATTATGAAATGCCAACCCATTAAGTCTACTTCTCGAAGCCTTAAGTACGTAACATTTACTCCTAAACCGGAAGTATGTCAAATAGGCCTAATCACATCCACCCATAAGTCCTAACCTATCTACTAATTAGCTTATTAGTGGGTTAGCATCAATGAGCTTCAAATTGATCACACAGGGTTCTCAAATTACCAAATCCATTACGTCCAAAAACTCAAGATCACTCAAGTCCCTTGGCTTAGGCCAAGAGTTGATAAAACTACTCAAGAACTAAAGAGAACATTTCATCGAACACTTGGAGTGCAATAAGAATCAACATCATAAAATGCAAGAATATCAAAGTCTATCACTATTGATTGCAAGAAAAGTGAGATCACAACTCAATTCATCAAGTAGGGAAATATCAACATCAAATTGCATTAAATGTAAACAAATCCAACATGAGTCATCATCACAAAAGAGAGCAAAATGAGAAATTGGCGTAAATAAACTAAAAAGAGGGTCAAGATGTAGAATTGAGAAATTATCAAAGAACAAGATGAAACCTAGCATTCAAACATGAAATTGAAATAATCTAACCTAATCCTAACCTAATTCTAGAGAGAAGAGGGAGCTTCTCTCTCTAGAAAACTAACTAAAGGCTCATGTTGACTAAAACTAATTGCTCCCCCTTTGCTTGGAATTCAATTCTACATGAAATACACTCAAAAACAAGTTGGATTTTGGGCCTGGGCAGCTCAGAAATCGCCCCTAGTGTTTTGCCTTCAAGTGGGCCACGTGAGGATATCGGCGCGTGCGCGCCATGTGCGCGTGCGCGTCGATGTCAAATTCTCAATCCGCGCGGACGCGATATGTACGCGTGCGCGTCCTTTGGTGAAATCACTTCTGCGCGTGCGCGCCCGGTGCGCGTGCGCGTCCTTTGGTGAAATCCCAATCCTTATTTCTCCATGCGTTCCCCCTTTGTGTATGCTTTTCTCTTTATTTCTTCCATCCAATACTTGCCTTATGGACCTAAAATCACTCACCAAACACATCAAGGCATCGAATGGAATTAAAGTGAAATAAAAATCACCAATTTAGGGCCTAAAAAGCATGTTTTTACATTTAAGCAAAATTCCAGGGGAGAATTACAAAATCATGCTATTTCATTGAATAAATGTGAGAAAAAGTGACAAAATCCCCCAAAATAAGCACAAGATAAATCACGAAATCGGGGTTTATCAGCCTCCCAACAAGCGATTCTTTATTGTCACTAGCTTGACATTCTCCACCCTCTGATCATGGACTTTGAGGCTTCTGTTGCCTTTGATTTTCTCCTCTTACTGTGGGCTTTCTTTTCTCTATTTCTTCTTGAGGAACTTCTCTGTGGTTCTTTTCCTTGATGATTGTTTCTTTTCCCGTAAACCTTTTCTCACTTGCCTCTATGATGGCTTTCCATTTCTCACGTCTGGCAACTTTCTCATTATCTTTCAGGTTGTCTTCAGTGGCTCTGGGGGAGGTAATTCCCCTCTCCTCACCCATTTCTGCAAGGTGCTTTGTAACAACCCCGGTTTTCGAGTACGCGAGATCTTTTCTGAAAGTACGAATTTCTCCGGAAGATCAGTAAGGGGAAAACCTTTGATATATCATCAAGTATCTCAATTCTCATTGTCATTATGTCATCTTTAAGTTATAACCTTTTCCGAGACAAGCTCGATAATGCGGTCGCGAAGAACCTAGTTTTTGAACCGTATCGGTTAGGAGTTTTGATTCAGTTTTTTGTAAATAATCTCAGTTTGACAAACCGAACTCGATTTATGAGAGAAGAGAGAAAATAGAATGATATTATCATTATATGAGTATTATAAGCCTCTTGAATGATATTATAAGGTTACCTTATCAGTTTTAGTTAAAAACAGAAAACCGGTTTAACCGGGTTCACAATTTACTGGTGCAGCTTAGCACCAGCACTCTCTGATGACTTTAGCAATGCTAAGGCCTCATTATTCATGTTTTATTCTCATAATAAATATGTTACTAGTGTCATTTATGCTAGTAGCTCAGAAAGTAATTTTTAGAGATGTTTTTGCAAGTGTTCCGATACATCTAGTTTTAGTAGTTATACACCTGAGATATTTTAATATTATTTTAATCCACCTCCAAGCCAACCAATCACAACTCACCCTACACCCCCAAAACCCCCAAGGCTGGCTCATTTTCACTTTGTGGCCAAAAATAGGTAGAGAGAAAAAGAGAGAAAAGTTCTTAGTTCCAAATCTTCAAAGCTTGATTTCTGCTGAACTAAAACTCAAATCAAAATTCCAATCCGACCAAAATGATCCTCTCTTCTTTCTCTACATGATCATATGACTTATCAAGGCTGGGATCAAGGTGAGTTGGCTGCACCATCTCTCTTTTGATTCAGTTTCAAGGAAACATGCTTAAATATGTGTTTTCTTGATGTGATTTAGGAGGAAAAAGTGTTTAAGGACCACCTGAAAGTTTGATTGAATTAGGAGCAGCAAAACCAGGTAGGGTGTCACGAAATTAATCTTGATTATTTTTGTTTGAGTTGTGTGAATGTTGTATTGTTTGGCTGTGCTAAAAATTGGTTGCATATATGATTGATTCTTGGTGAAATTTTGATGAAATTTGATGAAATTCAAGCTTTAAAGTTCATGTTCTTGGGCAGCTGGAAAAAAGAAACCCTAAGATTAAATTGAGGTTCAATTTATGTTGAAATCATGTAGAAAAGATGGGGTTTTAGTGGCTGCAATTTTATTTTGAATTATGGTAAAAATCGGTTGCTGAAAAGACTGAAAAACGGGTAAAAACAGAGAAAGAATCTGAAGAATTTATGAAGAACATGAAGAATACTTTGAGTGTGATGAAGAACAATGAATAACAGGCCTTAGATCTTAAAAAGGACAAGGAAGTAAAATTTTTGGTGTTTTAGGGGTTGTTTGGTAATTTCTGAAAGTTAGGGTGGTAAAAGTAGAAATATTAAAAGTTACGGGTGGTAAAAAGTGAATTTTAAATGTTAAAAATAAAAGTAAGTTAATTTTTCGAAAATTTTATGATAAAATAATAGAAAATAATAAAATATTAAATAATAATATTTAATTAAAAATAATATTTTAATAAAAATAATAAAATAATGCGGAAAAGGCAGTTTTCTGTAAAAGCTTTAGAAAGACAACTTTAAGCGCAGAATCTCATAATTATCTTCATAAAACACTTAGGGAGTGGTAAAAACATATTAGTGAGGCAAAGATAAATAAAAGATAAAAAGTTGAAGAAAAGATAAAAATCGAAGAAAAAGTCTGTAAAGTTTTAATGACAGAAAAACAGATAGAGACTAGTGAACGAATTAGGGCAACATAGTCCTGGAATTGCGAATAGGGTTAGGTATTATATGAAAAGTTAAACTGTTTCAGTATAGACTTAATGAACCTATACTTGGGATAGGCTAACTGTTCATACCAAAATTTACATAAGCTTTAAATACATACGTTAAACCGAGAAATCAGAACAGAGTAGAGAAACACAGAAAACAGAGTAACCAGAGTAAAGTAAAGAGATAAAGAAAAAAAGAGTAATATAGATACAAATGAAAAGAGTAATCAGAGAAGAGAAAAGAGATACAGAGAACAGAGTAATTAAAACAGAATAAAGAGATACAGAGAAAAGAGAAACCAGAACAGAGTAAAGAGATATAAAGAGAAGAGTAATATAATAAAGAGATATTTATATATATTAGTTGCTTGATGCAACCCAGAGCTATATATATATATATATATATTAGTTGCTTGATGCAACCCAGAGTTATATTTAATATATATTAGTTGCTTAATGCAACCCAGAGCTTCTGTAGGGAAACTAAGTCACCTACACCTATTTTCTGCTTCCCCAGAGCAGAGCAGAGTATATATATATATTTTCCTGCAGTAAGCAGAGGCTGTCTCAAATGAGCGGCTATTATTATATGCGCATTTATTTAGGAACGGAAAATCGTATTCGAGAAATCGGGATTACTCGTGACCGGATAAATGTCGGGATTGCGGGCAGCCAACCGACACATGAGCTCATGGCCTGTACTAGGGCTAGACATGCATCATTCTTGTCTGCGCATCACTCTCTGTTGCATTCTTTCTTGTGTGTGAACTATTTCTTTATGTTGTCTGCTTGAGTGCTATGTCTGTGCTTTATTTCCTTGTGTTCTTCTGTTTGTGTTCTGTTATCTGTTTTTTTTATCTATTTAAAATTACTGTTCACTACTTTACTGTATTCTATTATCCATCTGCTAATCGAAAATGAATAAATAAACGTAACTAACAACCCTGACCGTAGTAAGAACTCCCCAGTTCTTACCCCTTCTCTCCCTTCCTCTCCCTCAGATGGAGACGGGCGTGATCTTCTATGAGTTCGAGGACCCTTACGTCTACGAGGATCCGGTACATCACAGTTACTTCATCATGGGATTGGAGCCTCGTATTCGACGATATGCGTTACCTAATCGAGCTTTTCAACATCCTCTGTCTAGCCCGCATTTTGACCCTGATGCTCCTTACGACTTTCCCTTATCCTGGTTACGTCCTGACGCACCTGGACATCCTTTTTCTGATGATCCTAAGCACCCTATACCAGCTCAACCTTTGAATGAGGCGGTACCTGAGCCTATCATTCTTGATGAGCCTGAGTTAGCTGGTGACTACGTACCTGTGATACCACCAGAGTGGGACTTTCCCCCTGAGCCGATCCCTGACTTTCCATAGCCTGATGAGCCGGCACTACCGGACGGTGGGGTAGCTCCTATATACGCGAACGGACTTGTGCTCGCGAATGGTTTTGTACATAGTGACAGCAGTGTTTCTGGTGGATCTGAGGGTATAGTTGTAGCTGCGGATGATGAGGAGGAGGAGGATCCCAAGATAGAGATAGAGCAGGATGAGAAGATGGACGAGCCTCACGGCGATTCTCCGAACGGCCACGTGTAGATATAGTTTGATTGCGGAAGGGGCATTCTTTTGATGACACTCTAGTCTGACATTATCTGATAGTTAGTCTCTCACTTGTGTTAGTACACCCGAGAGCTAGGAGCTATATAGTGGTTAGGCTAGCCTGGGCGCCAGCTTAGTGGCTTTTTGTATGGGCCAGGCCCTGGGAGTGTCGTGTAAATATTAGCTACGTAGGATGACGAGGATGTAAACTAACTTGATCTTGTGTAAACGCTACATGTTTTGTTATAGTGTACATGATGTATATTATCAGCTTTATTTTCTATGTTTCTTTATGCCACTTTTCTATTACTCCCAATGTATGCTTGTTTATTTTACCTGACCATCCGCAAACAAACAAAAAAATTACTCGTAAAATTGGCATCGCTCTAACAAGGAACAGGCTCATATATTAAATAAATAATAGTAATTAGGAAGGATAAGTTAGTAACACTTAGCTTCTTGTATGACCATGGCATACTGGAAGTTGGGTCGTTACAATTTGGTATTAAAGCAGTTCGTTTCCAATAGAGCCTGGGGAGTGGACTGACTATGCTTCATTGTATACTCTGTTGTGTGTCTCATGCTTATAGGATATCTATGTGATATGTGTTGCATGATTGTCTCTGTGTTTTCATTCTGGGAGTGTTCACACTTGACTTGAAGTGTTAAGACTGATCACCTTAATAATGATTGTTTGGTGTGAATAGGACCACGATGGGTTCACAGAGACGAGGCGTACGGGAATAAATTCCTAATGTTAACTACGAGAGGGAACAGGAGACGTTTATGACTTCCATGAACGCTGTGGCTGAGGCAGTGCGTGAGGCTGCAGTAGCAGCGGCATAGGGCTGTTGATCGTTTTGGAGTGAGAAACGAGAATGAGAATGAGCATGGGGAAGATAGTGGAAATGATGAGAATAACTTGGGGCATTTCGAAAGACCTATGACCCTTGCAACTTTTCTGAAGGTTAAACCGCCTAAGTTTAAAGGCACACTCGTTGTGACGGATGCTAACAACTGGTTTCGAGCTATTGAACGATCACTGCGAGCGCAGCATGTTCCGGAAGGCCAACACGTGGAGTTTGCTACTTATATGCTGGAAGGAGAAGCTGAGCATTGGTGGCAGGGGATACAGTGACTGTTGCAACAAGATGAAGGCGATATTCCTTGGAATACTTTTAAGGATGAATTTTGTAAGAAGTATTTTCCGAGGGCAGCTCGTGACGCTAAGGAGATGGAACTTATGCAGCTGAAACAGGGTAACACAACTATTGCAGAATATGCCCGTAAGTTTGATGACTTGTGCCGTTTTTCCAAGATCTGCCAAGGGAATCCTGCTGACTTTGAAGAATGGAAGTGTTTGAAGTTCGAAGGGGGCCTTCGTGAGGATCTGATGAGTTCAGTAGTTCCATTGGAGATACGAAATTTTGCTAAGCTGGTTAATAAGTGTAAGTTAGTGGAAGAATGTGCTAAGAAGGTAAGTGCCTCTAAAGCAAGTCGTCAAGGATTTCCACCAAAGAACTACAATAATTATAATTGGCAACCACGAAGGACAAACTTCAAGACACCTAGTGTGCCACATCGAAGAAACCCACAGGCTGGTAACATCCTTGCTCGCCCTATGGGAGGAAACGGAGGTAGACCGAGGCAGGATAATGGTAAACGACCTCAACAGGTGCAGGTGAACACTACATGCAAGTGATATGGGAAGGATCATGGTATTAAGCCGTGTTTGTTTGGAACATTCAATTGTTATAGATGTGGAGGAACTGGACATATTGCTAAGGAATGCCCAAAGATATTCGCTCGGAATCCAGTACGAACCCAGCAACAAGGTCGAGTGTTTGCCATGACTGCTGATGATGCTATGCAATCAGACGCCCTGATCCAAGGTCAGTGTTATGTCAAGAATCGATTTCTAACTGTACTATATGACTCGGGTGCATCACATTCCTTTATCTCTTTAACTGTTGCTCGTGAGTTGGGACTAGATTTCTCTAGTTGAACTTTGATCTAACTGTCCATACACCTGCGTCCCAAAATGCTTTGACTAGTTTAGTGTGCCTGCAAGTACCATTCACTATTAGGAACAGAACTTTTATATAAACTCAATGTCGAAACTCATGAAAATCGCCAAGCACAGCAGCTCCGTTAGCAATTTCCAGCACCCATTTAGCTCTCTTGGCGGCAACCACGATGATTCTGGGAAGCTCCAATGATGATGGTAAGCCTCAGCATCAGCCAAACAGCAACAGTAACAATTCAGATTAGTGCCAGAGCAAGGCCAGAGCAACATAAACTCCAACAGTGGCAGTGGCGCTTATGTCAGATTCCAAAACCCAGAAGCAGAGGCAGAACATCTTCTTCCCTTGATTCTCGCGGCGCTCCTCTTTTCTGTAAACATGGTAGCAGCGGCGCTCTCTAGTGGCGGCTCGGACAGTGGACTCCACTCACAGTGACGATGACACTCTCTTTCACAAACCTTGGCAGCAGCGGCAACGAAGGGCAGCGCTGCTTCCTCTTCTCCCTCGGGAACTCCTCTCTTTCCCTCTCCTCTGTTCGTAGTTCACGGCGGTGGCAGAAACTTCATCAACGGCGACGCAGCAACACGGTGACAGATCGGCGGTGGCGGCGCTATGGCTCCTGGTTCGCGCTCCTCTCTGCGGCCTCCACAGAGCGGCGATGACGACGACAAGGATGGACGGCGACGAAGGCGGCTGGCTCCAGCGACGGTGACGGCCCTAAGGGGGACAACAAGTAACGGTGGCGGTGGCTCCTCAGACGACGACGCGCGACGGACCCAGCGGCGGTGGGAACAGCCGGGGTGGCAGCAACGCGGGCTCCACGAAGGTCACAATGGTTGGACTTCGCAATGCTGCAACTCGCGTGGATGGCGACGACAGTGACGGCGAAGGACCCCCCAGCGGTGGCTCTGGCGACTGAACGGTGGCTGCTTAGATCACACTCTGATTTCCTCCCTCTCTCCCTCTCTGATTCCGTTTCAGCGTTAGGTTTAGGAAGAAAGTGGGTGGGGGCTGCGTTCAGGGGCTGGGAAAATGGGGGAAAATTAGGGTTAGGATTTCTGGGATTTGGGAATTAGGGTTAGAAATTAGGAATTTTATAAAATAATAAGGATAGGTATGAATAGATATTTTGATAAAATTGAATAGTAGAGTAATTTTAGAATCAAATATACTCTATTAAAAATATTTAGGAACATTATTTATCAACATATGGCTAAGTACAATTTAAATTCAAATATCAATTTTCTAGATTAAATCATACAAATCTCTATTATTTTTCTATCTCCGAAACTTTAATTTCAATTTATAAAATAACTAATTATAATAAAAATTATACATAAATATTAATTGACGTAAACTTAAAGTATTTACAAATATCAATCTAATCATTTCTAATAAAATAATTTCTGAGAGTTCAAATTAATAACATAATTCATTCAAAATAGTATTTATTTAAATTAAATTATACAATTCTTCTTATTTTTCAATTTACCAAAATTATAATTTCAATCATACCAAATATCTAATAAAGTTTATGTAAAAATTCTAATTAATTTAAACTTCAATTATCATGAAACTCCATTTAATTACCTTTAGCAAAATAATTTTCTTAAAATAAAATTATCAACAAATAAAATAAATCACAAATAACTAATTATTTGATTTTCAAAAACTAGGGTTGTTACATTCTACCCACCTTAGAAAAATTTTCGCCCTCGAAAATTGCTAGAATAAAATAAGTTCAAACTGAAATCAAAGAAATCAGAATATATGGACAAAAATATAGGCAATGTCAATGATGAATATTCAAAGAGTTACGTAAACAATCAGATTCATAGGCAAGCAAAGGTATACAAAAATGACAAAGTATGGTTGGGAAACAAGCAAATCACATTCTAAGAAGGAAATTCAAACTAGAGAATTCCAATGAAAGCAACGAAGAAAAAGATGGCACGAGTTTGCGTGGCACGAATAAAGATTACACGTCAAAACGAAACTAACTTTATAACTTCTAACGCTCCCAAACCCCGTGAATCGCATTACCTATTCTTCTATTTCGTCTATGATAACCCATTAGTGTTCCCATATACATAAATCATTAGTATTAAGTTGGCCAGACCTAATACCATGAGGCATGCAATGGTAAACCAACAGTGTTAATCATCAGACAGTCATGCAAATAAAACACAAACTCTTGTAATCAGAACAAGTCACAAAGCATGACAGACATTCAGAGTATGCAGTGAAGCATAGTCAGTCCATTCCCAAGGCTCTAACAGGAACGAACTGCTATGATACCATATTGTAACGACCCAACTTCCAATATGTCATGATCGTACCAAAAGTAAGGCGTTACTGACCTGTTTACCTTATTAATTATTTACTATTAAGCCTTTAGTTTGATATCGCGATTCAATTTTAGTAAAAATACCAGAAATTTTTGTTTTTATTAATTAAAATCATATAGCAAACATCACCAAGTAATAATAATCACATAATTATGAATAATAGTAATATTATACAAAAGAATTTAAATAAAATTCAGATACAACTCCTATCCCTCTGTATAAAATAAAAACTTAAGCAGTAAGGGCGAGGGAATTCTATGAAAGAAACTCAAGTCATAAACTTAACTCGTAAATAAATTCTAGAATCGCCCGCAGCTTCAAACTGAACTTCGAACCTGTGTCACTGAAAGGGTGGAAGATTTGGGGTGAGAACAAACCACACGTTCTCAGTAGGGAATGGGAATGCCGTAAAAGTAATGATTAACATGCAAATAATTAACTTTGCTTAATAAACATTCTTTGTCAACCCTTTGAAATACTTTTTAATCTTACTTTGGATAAATAGTTACTTTCTTTAGACTCCTAAACCCAAAACAGATCTCAATCACAAAATTTGACATATTAAATATCTTTCAGCCACATAATTGATTCTCAGTCACAACAAACAGTTATCAATCATCTCTATACATTCACAAATTACTAGTACAAGTAGAAAACTCAATTAAATACACAAACAAATCACAATAAAACAAACAACACAATCACAGAGAAGTAATATAAGCAAACACAACCAAATGCAAAAGCACAACCAATATGATACATGTCTGTCCTAAGCAGGCCATGAGCTCACGTGTCGGTTTACACCCTGTAGCCCGACATTACCTAGGAACAAGTCCCAGATATGGCTTCCCTTTGTGTCCTTCGTGCATATGTGTCGGTGGTAAGAATACCATTCCTTCGTGACTACCGGCAGTCGGCGCAAAGCCCGACCCCATAATATACGCACAAGGGGAAACAGTGATCCTCAGTTCGTGGGCGTCCCCGAGATCAATTCACAAACAAAACAGAGATCTTCAGTTCGTGGGTTATACCCGAGAGCAATACACAATAACATAGCGATCTTCAGTTCGTGGGTTATACCCGAGATCAACATACAGCAAACATTGATCTTCAGTTCATGGGCTATACCCGAGATCAACATACAACAATTCATGGGTTATTCCCGTAATCAATGATTATCAGTCCGTGGGTTTTTCCCGCATATAAAACAAATAACAATTTATAGGTTTCCCCGAGATCAATGATCATTCAGTTCGTGGGTACTTTCCGATTTTAACCAATTATCATTTTTGCGTTTCCCCCATAGTTAAACAACTAACAGTTCGTGGGGTATTCCCACCTTTTATCATCTTTCATTATCCTTTTCTCAATCTCAACAATCCACAAATCAATCTTCATTCTCTCTTTCCCTTTGAATCCTTAACACATCTTCTTAAACATTTCTTAACTTTCTCAAGCATTCATTCGCAATAATCTCAACCATCAATTCAGTTCATAATCTCTGCTTTAGCAACCTTGAGTCAAGCCAACTTTAAAACTATTTTTCAGTTTAGTCCTCTATCAAAAGACTCAAGAAAATCATTTATTTTAATTTCATTAAACACCTTTCAAAACATAACCTCTCATTAGAAGTAATCAAATAAAACTTAAATAATCATTTTTCAAATCCAAATCTTCTAAAATAACTTCTCAAATAAAACCTCAAATTTTATAAAATTTCGGCAGCACCTCCCCTAAAACTCGGACTTAGCCACCCTTTCGGGTTCCCTCTTTCTCAACAAGTCTCCCCCTTTCCTCAACAACTACCAAATAAGAGGTTCTCAAATCAGTCAGAAATTCACAATTTACAATAGCCAACAGTTCGGTCATAACCCACAATTCCCACATAACCCATCAATTCAACTTTCACCTCATCAATTCGTAACTAACTTTCACTTATCATAGGATTCTTTCAAAATTAAACTCAATAAACTAGTATTCCAAGAAACTTGGTGTTGAGGTAATTTGGTCACAATAAAAACTTGTACCATCTCTCTTAAAATTCTGTTATTGTTTCCTAAGAAAATGCAGAAAAACAGCAGCAAGTAGTAAGTTTGATAAATTCCTTAAAAATCCAGTTTTCACCCAATGCCTTTCAAAATTCACGACCTCAAACAAGACTCTTTTAGCTTTTTATTGAATCAAATTCCAGATTAATACCATGTCATATAAAAAAGTTATGAAGTGAGAAACACAGCCAGGCCTTTTAGAATTCGGTTTCCAAAATCCAGTGAGTTATCTATACTCTTTTCAACATATCTACTTGGTTAAATAGGATATTGACATGAAATTTAAAATGAAGATTGTGGACACAGGAAGCTTGAAAATGCCGTTATTTTCAGCTCAAATACTTACCAAAATTGAAAGTTAAGTGAGTTGGAAGTTGGTGCTTCTGCAGTAAAGAAACAGAATTTTCTGCAGAAACCATCAATCTTCAAAAATTCATTTCTCCAAAAATACTCATCAATAAATTCTGAATTTTTTATGAGATGCTCAAAACACAGTAAAGTTTCATGCAAAAATAGTTTCATTCAAGTATATGACCTGGGATGCTCCCAGAAATTGATTCTTTCTACTGTCATGTATGCAGAAATTCTGCCTTAAGCATTTTCAACAACCTTACTTATCAAAATCCACATTTGAACTTATAACCCTTCCAAAATCACACGTTTAATCTCTTTCCAGTTATTCAAAATTGTCTTCATTGCCAACACAGCCCAAGAACCCAGAATCAATAATTCACACGATGTCAAGTACTTAAGCATCATCAAACCTTTTCTTTTCTACACTATGCCAAGCATAATTTTCCATATACACTCATCATCATTCAAACACACAATAACTCATCAATTCACACCAGCAAGCTCAGCAACAAAAGTAACACCATTTATTCTATCCCTTACAACATTCAGTACGCACAATCATCAAATCAATCACCAACTACAGTTATAATTCAACTCAATTCCATCCCGTCACAAATCCATTTTACAGCCATTCCAATATATTAAATTTCCAAAACAATATCAAACAATTCAAAATAATTCATCCAGGATCAGAACCTCAGTCAACTCATTCATCGCAAAAATCAATAATTCGGAATACAATTTACAACCGCATCTAGTTTCAATTACAATTCAGCGTAATCACAGCCACATTCAATTCTAATAATAAATCAGAATAATCACTCCAACAAGAACACCTAATTCTAATAATAAATCAGAATAATCACTCCAACAAGAACACCTAATGACATTCACAGCCACAATCTAAAATCAATAAATTAATTAAAATACTAAGAAATCATCTCAATACCAAACTTAATCCAAATTTCACAACCTCAAATTAAGCTTATTCCTATCAATTAATCATGTTTATGAATTATTTGCAATTACTCACTAAACCTCATTGGCATTCATAAGTTAAAAACTGTTAATTTCAAATAAAATCCCCTACCTCAATGTTGAAACTCACGAAAATCGCCAAGCATAGCAGCTCCGTTAGCAATTTCCAGCACCCATTCAGCTCTCTTGGCGGCAACCATGATGATTCTGGGAAGCTCCAATGATGATGGTAGGCCTCAGCATCAGCCAAACAGCAACAGTAACAATTCAGATTAGAGCCAGAGCAAGGCCAGAGCAACATAAACTCCAACAACGGCAGTGGCGCTTATGTCAGATTCCAAAACCCAGAAGCAGAGGCAGAACATCTTCTTCCCTTGATTCTCGCGGCGCTCCTCTTTTCTGTAAACATGGTAGCAGCGGCGCTCTCTAGTGGCGGCTCGGACGGTGGACTCCACTCACGGTGACGATGACACTCTCTTCCAAAAACCTTGGCAGCAGCAGCGACGAAGGGCAGCGCTGCTTCCTCTTCTCCCTCGCGAACTCCTCTCTTTCCCTCTCCTCTGTTCGTAGTTCACGGCGGTGGCAGAAACTTCATCAACGGCGACGCAGCAACATGGTGACAGATCGGCGGTGGCGGCGCTATGGCTCCTGGTTCGCGCTCCTCTCTGCGGCCTCCACAGAGCGGCGATGACGACGACAAGGATGGACGGTGACCAAAGCGGCTGGCTCCAGCGACGGTGACGGCCCTAAGGGAGACAACAAGTAACGGCGGCGGTGGCTCCTCAGACGACGACGCGCGACGGACCCAGCGGCGGTGGGAACAGCCGGGGTGGCAGCAACGCGGGCTCCACGAAGGTCACGATGGCTGGACTTCGTAGCGCTGTAACTCGCGTGGATGGCGACGATAGTGACGGCGAAGGACCCCCAGCGGTGGCTTTGGCGACTGAACGGTGGCTGCTTAGATCACACTCTGATTTCCTCCCTCTCTCCCTCTCTGATTCCGTTTCAGCGTTAGGTTTAGGAAGAAAGTGGGTGGGGGCTGCGTTCAGGGGCTGGGAAAATGGGGGAAAATTAGGGTTAGGGTTACTGGAATTTGGGAATTAGGGTTAGAAATTAGGGATTTTATAAAATAATAAGGATAGGTATGAATAGATATTTTGATAAAATTGAATAGTAGAGTAATTTTAGAATCAAATATACTCTATTAAAAATATTTAGGAACATTATTTATCAACATATGGTTAAGTGCAATCAATTATTTCTAATTTACATTATAAAATGAATAAGTTAATTATATTTTGTAAAGTACAATTTAAATTCAAATATCAATTTTCTAGATTAAATCATACAAATCTCTATTATTTTTCTATCTCCGAAACTTTAATTTCAATTTATAAAATAACTAATTATAATAAAAATTATACATAAATATTAATTGACGTAAACTTAAAGTATTTACAAATATCAATCTAATTATTTCTAATAAAATAATTTCTGAGAGTTCAAATTAATAACATAATTCATTTAAAATAGTATTTATTTAAATTATACAATTCTTCTTATTTTTTAATTTACCAAAATTATAATTTCAATCATACCAAATATCTAATAAAGTTTATATAAAAATTCTAATTAATTTAAACTTCAATTATCATGAAACTCCATTTAATTACCTTTAGCAAAATAATTTTCTTAAAATAAAATTATCAACAAATAAAATAAATCACAAATAACTAATTATTTGATTTTCAAAAACTAGGGTTGTTACATAACGGCTAGCTCGAGTGACAGTGAACTAAGTTTAGAACAAATTCGAGTGGTGAAGAAATTTTCTGATGTTTTCCCGGACGACATACCTAAGTTTCCTCCTCAGCGAGAGATAGAATTCAGCATTGAACTTGTACCTGGAACCGGACTGATTTCCATAGCACTGTACCGGATGTCACCACTGGAACTTGCAGAGTTGAAGAAGCAATTGGATGAGCTACTTGGAAAAAAAATTTATTCGTCCCAGCGCATCACCTTGGGGAGCTCCGGTGTTGCTAGTAAAGAAGAAGGATGGTGGAATGCGACTTTGTGTAGATTACCGACAGCTAAATAAAGTCACTATCAAGAAAAGTACCCACTTCCACGAATAGATGATTTAATGGATCAGTTAAAAGGTGCAACTGTGTTTTCGAAGATTGATTTGCGATCGGGCTATCACCAGATTCGAGTGAAAGAGTCAGATATACCGAAGACTGCATTTAGAACTCGATATGGTCACTATGAGTATACGGTTATGTCGTTTGGACTAACTAATGCTCCTGCGATTTTCATGGATTACATGAATCGTATTTTTCGTCCGTACCTTGATCAGTTCGTAGTAGTCTTCATAGACGATATTCTCATCTATTCGAAGACAGAAAGAGAGCATGAAGAGCATCTAAGACTGTATTGCAGATACTAAGGACTCGAAAGTTAAATGCTAAACTATCAAAGTGCGAGTTCTGGACAGAGAATGTGGCATTTTTGGGACATGTTATATCACAGGGAGGAATTGTAGTGGACCCTTCAAAAATTGAAGCAGTAGTGCAACGGGAACCACCTACGACCGTTACAGAAGTTCGGAGTTTTCTCGGACTTGCTGGATATTACCGGAGGTTTATTAAAGGATTTTCACAGATAGCCTTACCTCTGACTTACCTTACACGAAAGGAAGTTCCATTCGTTTGGACGGCTGAGTGTGATAGAAGTTTGAAGATGCTTAAGGAGAAGTTAACAACTGCACCTGTATTAGTACTACCCGACCCGCAGAAACCTTTTGAAGTATACTGTGACGATTCTTATAAAGGACTTGGATGTGTGCTGATGCAAGACAAAAATGTGGTGGCTTATGCTTCCCGGCAGCTGAGACCTCATGAACGAAATTATCCGATGCATGACTTGGAGTTGGCTGCAGTAGTGTTTGCTCTGAAGATCTGGAGACACTATTTGTATGGCACTCAACTAGAAGTTTTCTCTGACCACAAAAGCTTAAAGTATATCTTTGACCAGAAGGATCTTAGTATGCGACAGCGAAGGTGGATGGAGTTCCTGAAGGACTATGATTTTAAGTTAAGTTATCACCCAGGAAAAGCGAACGTGGTGGCAGACGCTTTGAGCAGGAAGAATTTGAATATCTCTTGGATGATGATAAAGGAAGAAAAGTTACTCATGGAATTTGAGGACCTTAAGTTGGCTATGACTGAGACGTTAAGTGGAGTCCGTTTGGCCCAATTGCATATAACACCAGATTTTAAGATTAGGATTCAGCAAGCACAAGCACAGGATTCAGAAATAATGACGATGCTGAGACGGATGAAAGTAGAGGAACCAGAAGCTGTAAGACTAGATCGTAGCAGCCTCTGGAGATACAAGAACAGAATTTGTGTGCCTAGCTCTGGAGATTTGCGGCAAAGGATTCTTGCAGAAGCTCATCAAAGTAGATTTTCTATGCATCCTTGAGTAACAAAGATGTATTAGGATTTGAAACAAATATTCTGGTGGCCGGGCTTGAAGAAAGATGTAGCTGATTATGTCTCAAAATGTTTAACCTGCCAGAAGGTGAAGGTGGAACACCAGAAACCGTCACGAACCCTGCAACCCTTAGAAATACCACAATGGAAATGGGAGCAGATCACTATGGATTTTGTCACGGGATTGCCAAGGACCTCAACAGGACACGATGTCATTTGGGTAATTGTGGACAGGTTGACAAAATCAGCGCACTTCCTTCCGATTCGAGTTGACTATACATTAGAAAGGCTGGCACGGATATATATTCAAGAAATCGTACGATTGCACGGAATACCTTCGTCAATTATTTCAGATCGAGATCCGAGGTTTACTTCCAGATTCTGGGGAGCTTTCCAGAAAGCATTGGGAACAGAATTGCATATGAGTACAGCATACCATCCTCAGACAGACAGACAATCAGAGTGGACAATCCAGACGTTGGAAGACATGCTAAGATCTTGTGTGATGGATAACCAAGGCAGTTGGGATAGGTATTTGCCATTGGTCGAGTTTGTCTACAACAACAGTTACCAACAAAGTATTGGGATGGCACCATATGAAGCTCTCTACGAAAGGAGATGTCAGACACCATTGTGTTGGAATGACGATGGAGAAGCTAGTGTCTTAGGTCTAGACTTAGTACAAGAAACTACTGAGAAGATAAAGGGGATCCGCCAGAAGATCCAAACAGCACAGAGCCGTCAAAAGAGCTATGCCGATAATAGACGTAGACCCTTAGAGTTTAGTGAGGGAGACCATGTCATTCTTAAAGTAACCCCGACTACTGGAATAGGTAGAGCCCTTAAGACTAAAAAGCTTAACCCTCGATACATAGGACCTTTCCAAATACTTAAAAGAGTCGGTCTAGTAGCTTATCAAGTAGCCCTTCCTCCATATTTGTCAAACCTTCATGATGTTTTTCATGTCTCGCAACTTAAGAAATATATTCCCGACGAGAGTCTTATTTTACAACCAGAGATAGTACAGTTAGGAAACGATTTGACATATCAAGCATCACCAGTTCGGATCGTAGAAAGAAGTGATAAGCAGCTAAGAGGCAAAATCGTTTGCTTGGTCAAAGTAGCTTGGGGACAAAGAGGAGAAGAAGAACACACTTGGGAACTGGAAGATAAGATGAAAGTTGATTACCCGCATCTATTCTCAGGTAACTGAAATTTTGAGGGCAAAATTTTCTTTTAGGAGGGTAGAATGTAACAACCCCGGTTTTTGAGTACGCGAGATCTTTTCTGAAAGTACGAATTTCTCCGGAAGATCAGTAAGGGAAAAACCTTTGATATATCATCAAGTATCTCAATCCGCATTGTCATTATGTCATCTTTAAGTTAGAACCTTTTCCGAGACAAGCTCGATAATGCGGTCGTGAAGAACCTAGATTTTGAACCGTATCGGTTAGGAGTTTCGATTCAATTTTTCGTAAATAATCTCAGTTTGACAAACCGGACTCGATTTATGAGATAAGAGAGAAAATAGAATGATATTATCATTATATGAGTATTAGAAGCCTCTTGAATGATATTATAAGGTTACCTTATCATTTTAAGTTAAAAACAGAAAACCGGTTTAACCGGGTTAACAATTTACTGGTGCAGCTTAGCACCAGCACTCTCTGATGACTTTAGCAATGCTAAGGCCTCATTATTCATGTTTTATTCTCATAATAAATATATTACTAGTGACATTTATGCTAGTAGCTCAGAAAGTAATTTTTAGAGATGTTTTTGCAAGTGTTCCGATACATCTAGTTTTAGTAGTTATACACCTGAGATATTTTAATATTATTTTAATCCACCTCCAAGCCAACCAATCACAACTCACCCTACACCCCCAAAACCCCCAAGGCTGACTCATTTTCACTTTGTGACCGAAAATAGGTAGAGAGAAAAAGAGAGAAAAGTTCTTAGTTCCAAATCTTTAAAGCTTGATTTCTGCTGAACTAAAACTCAAATCAAAATTCCAATCCGACCAAAATGATCCTCTCTTCTTTCTCTACATGATCATATGACTTATCAAGGCTGGGATCAAGGTGAGTTGGCTGCACCATCTCTCTTTTGATTCAGTTTCAAGGAAACATGCTTAAATATGTGTTTTCTTGATGTGATTTAGGAGGAAAAAGTGTTTAAGGACCACCTGAAAGTTTGATTGAAATAGGAGCAGCAAAACCAGGTAGGGTGTCACGAAATTAATCTTGATTATTTGTGTTTAAGTTGTGTGAATGTTGTATTATTGGCTGTGCTAAAAATTGGTTGCATATATGATTGATTCTTGGTGAAATTTTGATAAAATTTGATGAAATTCAAGCTTTAAAGTTCATGTTCTTGGGCAGCTGGAAAAACGAAACCCTAAGCTTAAATTGAGGTTCAATTTATGTTGAAATCATGTAGAAAAGATGTGGTTTTAGTGGCTGCAATTTTATTTTGAATTATGGTAAAAATCGGTTGCTGAAAAGACTGAAAAACGGGTAAAAACAGAGAAAGAATCTGAAGAATTTATGAAGAACATGAAGAACACTTTGAGTGTGATGAAGAACAATGAAGAACAGGCCTTAGATCTTAAAAAGGGCAAGGAAGTAAAATTTTTGGTGTTTTAGGGGTTGTTTGGTAATTTCTTAAAAAGTTAGGGTGATAAAAGTAGAAATATTAAAAGTTACGGGTGGTAAAAAGTGAATTTTAAAGGTTAAAAGTAAAAGTAAGTTAATTTTTCGAAAATTTAATGATAAAATAATAAAATAATGCGGAAAAGGCAGTTTTCTGTAAAAGCTTTAGAAAGACAACTTTAAGCGCAGAATCTCATAATTATCTTCATAAAATACTTAGGGAGTGGTAAAAACATATTAGTGAGGCAAAGATAAATAAAAGATAAAAAGTTGAAGAAAAGATAAAAATCGAAGAAAAAGTCTGTAAAGTTTTAATGACAGAAAAACAGACAGAGGCTAGTGAACGAATTAGGGCAACATAGTTAGTCCTGGAATTGCAAATAGGGTTAGGTATTATATGAAAAGTTAAACTGTTTCAGTATAGACTTAATGAACCTATACTTGGGATAGGCTAACTGTTCATACCAAAATTTACATAAGCTTTAAATACATACGTTAAACCGAGAAATCAGAACAGAGTAGAGAAACATAGAAAACAGAGTAACCAGAGTAAAGTAAAGAAATAAAGAGAAAAAGAGTAATATAGATACAGATGAAAAGAGTAATCAGAGAAGAGAAAAGAGATACAGAGAACAAAGTAATTAAAACAGAATAAAGAGATACAGAGAAAAGAAAAACCAGAACAGAGTAAAGAGATATAAAGAGAAGAGTAATATAATAAAGAGATATTTATATATATTAGTTGCTTGATGCAACCCAGAGCTATATATATATATATATGCTTAATGCAACCCAGAGCTTCTGTAGGGAAACTAAGTCACCTACACCTATTTTCTGCTTCCCCAGAGCAGATATATATATATATTTTCCTGAAATAAGCAGAGGCTGTCTCAAATGAGCGGCTATTATTATATGCGCATTTATTTAGGAACGGAAAATCGTATTCGGGAAATCGGGATTACTTGTGACCGGATAAATGTCGGGATTGCGGGCAGCCAACCGACACATGAGCTCATGGCCTGTACTAGGGCTAGACATGCATCATTCTTGTCTGCGCATCACTTTCTGTTGCATTCTTTCTTGTGTGTGAACTATTTCTTTATGTTGTCTGCTTGAGTGCTATGTCTGTGCTTTATTTCCTTGTGTTCTTCTGTTTGTGTTCTGTTATCTGTTTTTTTATCTATTTAAAATTACTGTTCACTACTTTACTGTATTCTATTATCCATCTGCTAATCGAAAATGAATAAATGAACGTAACTAACAACCCTGACCCTACTAAGAACTCCCCAGTTCTTACCCCTTCTCTCCCTTCCTCCCCCTCAGATGGAGACGGGCGTGATCTTCTATGAGTTTGAGGACCCTTACGTCTACGAAGATCCGGTACATCACAGTTACTTCATCATGGGATTGGAGCCTCGTATTAGACGATATGCGTTACCTAATCGAGCTTTTCAACATCCTCTGTCTAGCCCGCATTTTGACCCTGATGCTCCTTACGACTTTCCCTTATCCTGGTTACATCCTGACGCACCTGGACATCCTTTTCCTGATGATCCTGAGCACCCTATACCAGCTCAACCTTTGAATGAGGCGGTACCTAAGCCTATCATTCCTGATGAGCCTGAGTTAGCTTGTGACTACGTACCTGTGATACCACCAGAGTGGGACTTTCCCCTGAGCCGATCCCTGACTTTCCACAGCCTGATGAGCCGGCACTACCAGACGGTGGGGTAGCTCCTATATACGCGAACGGACCTGTGCTCGCGAATGGTTTTGTACATAGTGACAGCAGTGTTTCTGGTGGATCTGAGGGCATAGCTGTAGCTGCGGACGATGAGGAGGATGAGGATCCCGAGATAGAGATAGAGCAGGATGAGGAGATGGACGAGCCTCACGGCGATTCTCCGAACGGCCACGTGTAGATATAGTTTGACTGCGGAAGGGGCATTCTTTTGATGACACTCTAGTCTGACATTATCTGATAGTTAGTCTCTCACTTGTGTTAGTACACCCGAGAGCTAGGAGCTATATAGTGGTTAGGCTAGCCTGGGCTCCAGCTTAGTGGCTTTTTGTATGGGCCAGGTCCTGGGAGTGTCGTGTAAATATTAGCTACGTAGGATGACGAGGATGTAAACTGACTTGATCTTGTGTAAACGCTACATGTTTTGTTATAGTGTACATGATGTATATTATCAGCTGTATTTTCTATGTTTCTTTATGCCGCTTTTCTATTATTCCCAATGTATGCTTGTTTATTTTACCTGACCATCCGCAAACAAAAAAAAATTACTCGTAAAATTGGCATCGCTCTAACAAGGAACAGGCTCATATATTAAATAAATAATAGTAATTAGGAAGGATAAGTTAGTAACACTTAGCTTCTTGTATGACCATGGCATACTGGAAGTTGGGTCGTTACATGCTTAGCCAGTTGTGCCATTTGCCTCTCAAGTTTTCTGATTGAGGCTTCTTGCTCTTTACTTGTTTCCTCTTGGTGCTTCATCATTCTCTCTATTAAGATCTCTAAGATGGTGATCCTCTGAGAGTCTTGTGAGATTGGTTGGTTGTGGGGTGTCTGAGGTTGGAAGGGTGAGTGTTGTGGTGGTGATGTGTGGTGGTTAATGTTGGTATGGTGGTGTCTTTGCTGGTTTGGGAAATTGGGGTTGTTTTAGTTGAAGTCCCTTGGTCCTCTATTTTGGTGCTCACTTCTCCTCCAGTTAGAATGAGTTCTCCAGGGCGGGTTGTACACATCACCTTGAGACTTGTGTTGGAACATGCTTGCGGTATTGTTTGGATAGTGTAATCGCTCATAACTTTGTTGCTCATGGTCAATTGCTCCAAATTGTTCAAGTTGATTCCAACCATGTGAGTTTTGAGTTAGGTTGTATGCATTTACTACAGTAGTTCGCAGCTCATTGATTTTTCTGACCATCATCTCTAGTTGTTGTAGAGTCTGCTGATGCATCTGCTTATTTTGGTTCATGACTGCACTGACACCTTTAATTTCCACCATTCCCTTCTCTTGTGTGAATGATTGCACTTCTACCTTTAGCGTATCAATTCCCTGGGGTTGTTTCAACTTGGCCAGGAATTCACTCATTAGATCCTCCCCTCCGATTATGTTTCCTTGTGGGAAGGCTTCAAGCCATTGAGCAATATCGTTCAGGAGGTTATGCCCCAGATAGAGGCTGCGGATCCGGAGATCCCGATCCAGTCAGCCCCACCTCTACAGCAGCCAGACCCTCAGCCCATCACCACCACAGAGCCTCCAGCTGCCATCCCTACCAGTGATGACACCCCTTCACACCCGGCTTGATTGAGCATCAGGGACGATGCTTCATTTTAAGTGTGGGGAGGTCGCCATCTTTGGCGTTTATTTTGGTGAACCACTACATACTTTTTCTTTTATTTTGAATATTTTTTTGTATTTTTCTTTTTACCTTATTTTCTGAGTACTTATACATTGCTTTTATGTATTTTTACTCTATTTTTGCATATTGCATCTTTAGTTCATATTTAGTTTAGTTTGCAATTCTGATTTATTAGTGGATTAATTAGTATAGTTTACCCTTTTTAGCATAAGATAATATAGTTTAAATTGAAAAATATATAAAGGAAGTAAGCTAGGAAATTGAACATATCAGATTTAAATCCATAAACCTTGTATATAGCATTACATGATGTAGTTAAGCTGACAACATTTCATCAAGGAGGAACATTAAAACTTTAAAAGCTACCCTAATTATTTTTTTTTTGAGAATAATGGGAATTTTTAACTAAACCTGCATAATATATATGAATGATATATGATGCTTGAGTTAGAGAACACACAGCCTGTGAGTCTTGAGCTTAATTGTATGGTTGCATTCAAACCATAACTTCATTCCTGTGTGTTTCGCTTCTTTTTATTCTGATGTTCTTTACTTTGCTTTAATCTATATGTCCAATTATAGAATATAGAATAGATACATACCAAAAGAATGATTGAGGCGATCATTTGATTTTAGCTTACTTACCGCAGAATAACCTACTTTTCACATCACCCTTGTCAGCCCCCTTGAGCCTTTAAAATCCCTTTTATTCTATTTAGCCACACTACTAGCCTTAAGCAGAAAAACAAAATAAAATCCCAAGTTGAATCCTTGGTTAGCTTAAGATAGAAAATTATGAATAGATTACAACATAGGAAACCTATTGGGAACATGGATGATAGAAACAAAAGGGTAGAGAAGTTAAAAGAAATAAAAAGAGAGTTATTTTTCAGCATTTAATAAAAGGGGATACAAAAGAATCCCCCCCCCCCCAATGCAACAATACACATGGGATAAAAATAAAATTTGAAACATGAGCATGTAACAATAAGTGGGATAATATGGGAAAATAGGTAAAGAGATTTTGTTTTACTAAATATGTATGTTAAGGTGAGATCTTAGTCTAATTAAGGATTCACTTATTAGCTCACTTGACCCTATACATAAATCCTTACCTTTACCTTGACCCCATTACAACCTCAATTAAAGACCTCATGACTTTTTGGTATGACTATATTTTATAATTGTTGATTGGTTAGATGAAAAACAAAGCTATAGAAAGTAAGAATAAAAAGAAAAGTAGAGTGAATAAACCCAGTAAACACTGAGTGACTAGAGGGTAAACACAAAATCCAGTGAGGGTTCAATAACTCATCAACATATATCTGTACTTAATTTACTAATTGTTTTGCAAGTTTGTACAATGTTTTCTTTCCCATCTCATTTGCTGAAATGCTTCATTATTTAAGGGTTGGCTATACATATACATGACTCCTTGAGAATATGAACTAAACTTGACTACATGTAAGCTTTATATATGAGTGAATAATTTAGAGTTGCATGATGCATCATTCATTTAGGTAGTTGCATTTTAATTAGGTTGCATTGCATGACATTCCATCACTTTAACCTTAATTATTTACCTTGGGTTTAGCATGAGGACATGCTAGTGTTTAAGTGTGGGGAGGTTGATAAACCCATATTTCATGAGTTCTTTTGTGCTTAATTTGAGTGATTTATTCAATCCTCTGCCTACTTATTCATATTAACTGCATGGTTTTACTTTCCCTTCCTTATTATGTCATATTGCGAAAAACATGTTTTTCTAAGCTTTAAAAACTAATTATTTTAATTACCTTTATTTCCATTCGATGCCGTGATTAGTGTGTAGAGTAGTTTCAGATTTTCTAAGGCAGAATGACTTAAAGGATGGAAAAGGAAACATACAAAAATGGAAGGAGAAAGCAAAACAGAGCTTTGAAGGAAACTGGTATTCGCGCGATCGCATAGACGACGCGATCGCGTGCCAGAAGCGAAGATACAGCGACGCAGCCGCATGACTGACGCGACCGCGCGGCAAGGAAAAGCTCCGAATGACGCGACCGCGTGACCCACGCAGACACGTGACAGAGGCCACGTATCAGAATTTACAGAATACGCCCCCAGTGATTTCTGAAGCCCTTTTTGGCCCAGATCCAAGTACAGACAGCATAGACCAGAGGTTATAAAGTGTGGGAATGCACCCATTCAAGAGGAGCTCACATATTTTTATTTTTCAATGATTTAGATTTAGTTGAGAGGGAGATCTTCTCCTCTCTCTCTTAGGATTTAGGATTTCTTCTTGCTTTAAGAGTGACTCTCAATCCAGGTTTTATATTTCTTTGCTTTAAACTTCCCTTTTACTTTATTTATTTTTTTCAGTATCTGAGTTGGCTATTTACCTTTATAATTGAATCTACAAATTCTTCCATGTTACAGACTGTTGTTTGAATTAATGATAATTGAGGTATTTTCAGTTTATGATTGTTCTCTTTGATTTAAGTTACCATTGCTTCCCATCTAAGGACATTTTTATTATTCCAGCAATTTTACTTTTTCCCCTTTTGGTCCTGGTTAAGAATTCAGTAACTCAACAGTTATTAAACTCAACATAATTGATAATCGTTATCTTGCTAATTGAGCTTAACTTAAGTAATCCCAACCTTTTCTTAGGAAATAAATAGGATTCAAAGGTCAATTTAATTAGTCCCTTGACTTTCCTTTGCCCTAGTAAAGGTTGACCAAGTGGAGTTTAGATTCAACTTTCATTATAGTTGAGAGAGATAACTACGTTGGACCTCCAATTTCTCTTACCTTGCCAAAAGTCTGCTTTACAGTATTTATTTATTTTAATTGCCATTTACTTTACTTGTCATTTAAATTACTTGCTTCTCATCTTCTAAACCTCGATTACAACCTTTATAGCCAATAATAAGAACATACCTCCTCGCAGTTCCTTGAGAAGACGACCCGAGGTTTGAATACTCGGTTAACAATTTTTAAAGGGGTTTGTTACTTGTGACACCCAAAACGTTTGTACGAAGGGATTTTTGTCGGTTTAGAGACTATATCTACAACGCGACTGTTTTTATGACATTCTTTACTGGCAAAAATCCTAACGTCAAAATGGTGCCGTTGCCGGGGAACTGCTAACGTGTGCCTTATTATTGGTTATTGTAAATATTTTTTTTTGCTTGTTTATTTATTTTTGTTTTTTCCTGTTTATCTTTATTTGCTACCATGAACTCTCACCCCTCTCGCTTTGAGTTTGGTTATAATATTGTTAAAGGAAATCGAAGTTACAGCAGGAACGCACATCAAGGTCAGACCAATCAAGGATGGATGGAACCAAGAGGATCTAATCAACCCTTTTGGCAGCAACACCCTCCGAGATATCCTGGACAAAGACCATTCTACAATGCATACCCAGCTGAAAGATATGGTGGACAACCTTGTAACTACCAACAAGCCCCACCCCGTGCATGTAAACCATCCTTTCAATATAACCTCGAACCACCACATGATCCTTCCTTACCCCAGTGCCAATCCAATCGCTCCCAATCACCACCACTTTCCTTTGTGTCATGTCCAAGTTCAGCAACCCGAGAAGCAGAGGTTCGCCTAACGGAAACAGTAAATAAATTTCAAACACCCATTCAACAACTGGAGCAAGCGATAATTCAATGGGTTTCTAGGCGCTCAAATACACAAGGATCAGCCACAGCCCCATGTGAATAGTCTAACGAAGAGCGTAGCATGAAGGAGATACCAGAAACTCTAGTGGACAAGACAGAGAATGAATTCGTACTAGAACAAGTAGAAGAAGCTGTCATCGCTCAAGAAGAAGAGTTGGTTGAAGATCTAGGAGATGCTGAACCTCCATGGGAATCCAAAATTGAGGAACACGCTGTCAAGGAGACTACAGTTGATGTTAAGGAGGATATTTCTCCAAGGCAAGTCGTTTATGAAGAATCAGACGGAATAATCCAAGAAACAAATTCCCTCGATAGTGATAGTCACAAGTCTAGCTCTCTTAGTGATGAACTTGCATCCGCAAGTGAATTCTCTGAGATCGAAGAATCTTCCCCAAGTGAATATGAAGATGATGATGCAGAGGTAGATTTCTCTCAACCTCCAATCTATGACTCAAGTGATGAGGAAGACACAGAAGACTTTGACCAGGACACAGATACAATTGAAGATCTTTGCAAAGAAGTGGAGGAATTCACAGAAGAGCACAAAGAAATGGAACTTGCAGAACCACCAAAAACACCTATCCCAAGGCCATTACCACCTAAAACAAGCTTCAAGTGGGTACAATCCTTAACTTATAACTTTACTTATTCACTTGAATATGGTTTGCTTGAAACAGATGGCCAGCTTAGAGCTCTCTGCGGCTTTAAGAGTAAGAGGGAAATGGCTCGTACTCAGAGCTGGTGCACAAGGTTCAATAAGGTTCCACGCTTCAACTCAAAGTACACAGATTGGTATCATGCTCAATTGCATGGATCACGGAAAACGTTTGGTCACCAAGGTGAGATTCTACTTTTTAAACCGCCCGAATGGAAACATGTAGATCAAGACGGAGGTGGATTTAAAAGCAAGGCTTGGAATCCTGGATTCTATCCTGACATTCGTCGTCCCGGGAGCCTGAAAATCTGTTTGGAGCTGCTCAGAAGCTTTGCATGCTTGGTTTGGGAGCCCGGAGGCTATTGGCATTTCAAGCACCGGTGGAGATTTTTAGACGAATTTAAACATAAGCCGCCATAATCGGATACTCCTCCAATGTCCAACTTAAGGACTTTAACTAAAAGTGCTAGGTGGGAGACAACCCACCATGGTATGGTCGCTTCTTTTTCAATTTATTTCTTGTTAATTGCTTTCATTTTTCCTTTTTCATTTTAATTTATTAAACCTGGAATCATGCATAGCATTCATGTTAATCATTGCATTCTGTATTTTTTCATGCATATATAAAAAAAAAAGAAAAAAAGGGGGTGCACGACGCGACCGCATGCCACATGCGATCGCGTCATATTGCGAGAAACACCACCCACGCGACCGCATGACCCATCCGGCCGCGTGATATATATATATATCGGCGTAAGGATCCAACGAACAGAAAGTTAGGCTGGAATCGTGCGGTCCTTGTGCGTTTCGCACAAATTGGCCGACGCGATCGCATGCCCCATGCGATCGCGTCACTTGCACAATACCAATCCCACGCGACCGCGTGAGCGACGCGATCGCGTCGCATGGATTGCACATCACTCCAAAAGGAGACAGAGAGTTGCGCTAAAACGGCGCTGGAGTCGTGCGTTCACCACGAATTCCAGCGACGCGATCGCGCGTCCCACGCGATCGCGTCACCCCTCTTTCCCCCCTCTCATGCGATCGCACGCCCCACGCGATCGCGTCACTCCCATTTTCACCCCAACCACGCAACCGCGTGCCCCACGCGGTCGCGTGGATTTGAAAATATAACCCCCAGCCACGCGAACCCTATCAGTCGCGCAGCCCCCCACCCACAACCCTCTTCTCCCTCTCTGCTTCTTCTTCCTCCAGCCACCACCCAGCACCACCCAGCCGCCACTGCGCCACCACCCAGACGCCGCCGCCGTCCAGACACCGCCGCCGTACCACCCCCTCCCCCTTTTTCTTCTTCTTTCTTCCTCTCTCCTCCCCTCTCCGCCACCACCCAGAAGCACCACCCACCACCGCCGGCCATCCAGTCGCGCCCCCCTCCGCCACCCGCAACCCCTCCTCCCTTCCTCTATCACTAACCCTAAGACCCTATCCCCATTCCCCCTCAGCCGCCACCGCCGCCATCACCCAACCGTTCTGCTTCTTTCGCTTTCCAGGTTCCGCAACACGCACTCCCTTTTATCCGTTCGTCGTTTCTCTGTATTTTTTCCGTTTTTGTTCATACTTAGGATAGATAGATATGCATGCTGTAGTGGATTTTTAGGTTGTCAGGTAGCTTAGGCTGTGGTTAGTGGATCTAGGTCTGTTTACTTGCACTGTTCCTGTTTTTGTTTTATCATAACTGCAATTCTGCTGTTCCTGTGACCTCGTTCATATGCTGTGATTTCTTGCATTTGCTGCTTGTTACTCTGAATTTTCCTGTTTCTATTAATTATAGGTAACTACAGCAAGTTTTTAATTCATATGCACTGCTATGATTGCTGTTTATTTTTCGGGACAATCCAATTTTAGCCGGAATGCTGCCCAAATTTTTTGTAAATTGTTTTCATTCATGTTTTGGTTTGGCATTTCTGAACTCTGTTTTACTCTGCTTTACCCAAACCGTTTCATGAATGCTATGGCAGACTTTCTTATCCTCTTTAGTTTCCTGGTTCATAAACTACATTTGTGATTCACTGATTCCAATTTTTGCTTTCTTTATTTCTATTCGAATCAGCATCACCCTGTTTTCCTTGTTCGATTATGAGTACTTCTATTCTTACCTGTGAATCCTTGTTATATGGAATTTTTCTATGCCACTTACTTTAACCCGCACTTTACTAACTCACTAATTTTAATTTACTAATTTCTTCTTCAAATTCTAACCATACTAACCCTTTTGATCTCTTTTCTGTTTATTTTCACTTTCCTCTAACTTTCTAACCATGGCATATTGATTATTTTTCCATTTAACATAAATTCAATCACATTTCATATACTTATTTTCCTTATTTTATTTCTCCTTTGCCGCTTTGAGTTCCCTTTGTTTAATTGCCTATTTGCTTTACTATTTTTATCCATATCCTGGTTTTCTGTTTTTCAGGATGTCTGCCTCACAAAGGAAAGGAAAAGGCAAGGCTACTGGCAAGCGCAAGCGAGGAGATTCCTCCCAGTCCATCATTGCCCTCATGCACGATTCCTCATGGCGGGAGAAGAACTTCACACAGCAGGAAAAAGCTGACCAGCTGCTCCCTGCCAATGATCCTATAAAATTTGCAAACCAGTACTGTGAGCTGAAGTACCCGGCTTTTGCAAACTCCAGAAATCTATACCTGGAGCGAACCCTAAAGATTCCAGAAGCACTCCAGCAGTACACCACTGAGCAAATCAAGCAAAGGGGCTGGTTCTTTCTGGAGAGAACACTGACAGTGGTCAACACATCTTGGGTCCGGGAATTCTACTGCAACTACTATCTCACCACCCTAGATGCAGTGAACCTGAGAGGAAAACAAATTCTGGTCACTGAGGAGGCCTTAGAGGACATTCTCCGGCTCCCAGCCAAGTCCGATCAGCCTGATGGTTATTCAAAGGCTGAGGAGGACATGCGTCAGATGCAGTTTGATTGGGATGTCGTGAAGGCACGGATACCTCTCGACCCGACAGTTCCTTGGGAGATGGGTCAGGACACCACCATGCCTCGAGGGATCAAGAGAGCATACTTAAATGATGAGGCTCGGTTATGGCACCAGATCTTGAGTAATTATGTGATGCCGAGTACTCACGAGACGGAGATCCCGGCTGCTATGATCACCCTCTTTTGGTGTGTGATGCAGGGGAAGGACCTTTATCTACCACGCTTTATCCGGCATTTTATGGCAGGGTCCACGTCCGAGGCACCCTCCCTTTTTCGTATCTAGTTACATAGCTAGGCCGTCGAGCTGACGTGCCATGGGAGGATGCCGATGAGAGACCACTAACGGCGGATTGCAGGAAGATCATTCCTCACAGCAGGAACTTCTTAGCTTTGGACTATAGACCACCACCCTTCACTGCTACCGATAAGCCAGCCCCACCGTCTGCTGGACCCTCTTCATCCACAGCTGCCACTGTTGCTCCTGCTGCTACCTCTGCACCTTCACCTGCCTCTGAGCCCGTATACCGCCTCGTGCACCGCCTATTCCGAGAGCTTGATCAGATGGAGCACCGTAACCGGCGCCGGTATGAGAGATTAGAGCGTCGCAACAAGCGACGCTTTGAGCACCTGAAGCTGATGATACGATCCGGCGACATCCCCTCTGAGCCCGACACACCATCTGAGCCATCAGAGGAGGATGAAGATGGGCACGAGGAGGAGACTCATTTCCAGGAGGAGACCCATCAGCAGGCAGCCACAGATCAGGCTGCCCCGCATCAGGAGGTTATGCCCCAGATAGAGGCTGCGGATCCGGAGATCCCGATCCAGTCAGCCCCACCTCTACAGCAGCCAGACCCTCAGCCCACCACCACCACAGAGCCTCCAGCTGCCATCCCTACCAGTGATGACACCCCTTCACACCCGGCTTGATTGAGCATCAGGGACGATGCTTCATTTTAAGTGTGGGGAGGTCACCATCTCTGGCGTTTATTTTGGTGAACCACTACATAATTTTTCTTTTATTTTGAATATTTTTCTGTATTTTTCTTTTTACTGTTATTTTCTGAGTACTTATACATTGCTTTTATGTATTTTTACTCTATTTTTGCATATTGCATCTTTAGTTCATATTTTTAGTTATTTAGTTTAGTTTGCAATTCTGATTTATTAGTGGATTAATTAGTATAGTTTACCCTTTTTAGCATAAGATAGTATAGTTTAAATTGAAAAATATAAAAAGGAAGTAAGCTAGGAAATTGAACATATCAGATTTAAATCCATAAACCTTGTATATAGCATTACATGATGTAGTTAAGCTGACAACATTTCATCAAGGAGGAACATTAAAACTTTAAAAGCTACCCTAAATAATTTTTTTTTAGAATAATGGGAATTTTTAACTAAACCTGCATAACATATATGAATGATATATGATGCTTGAGTTAGAGAACACACAGCCTGTGAGTCTTGAGCTTAATTGTATGGTTGCATTCAAACTATAACTTCATTCCTTTGTGTTTCGCTTCTTTTTATTTTGATGTTCTTTACTTTGCTTTAATCTGTATGTCCAATTATAGAATATAGAATAGATACATACCAAAAGAATGATTGAGGCCATCATTTGATTTTAGCTCACTTACCCCAGAATAACCTACCTTTCACATCACCCTTGTCAACCCCCTTGAGCCTTTAAAATCCCTTTTATTCTATTTAGCCACACTACTAGCCTTAAGCAGAAAAACAAAATAAAATCCCAAGTTGAATCCTTGGTTAGCTTAAGATAGAAAATTATGAATAGGTTAGAAAATGGGAAACCTATTGGGAACATGGATGATAGAAACAAAAGGGTAGAGAAGTTAAAAGAAATAAAATAAATTTGGAAAGCATGCTCATGAGAAAATCAAAGTGATTTAATTGCCATGTGCCTTAAAAAAAAAAAAGAAAGAGAGTTATTTTTCAGCATTTAATAAAAGGGGATACAAAAGAACCCCCCAATGCAACAATACACATGGGATAAAAATAAAATTTGAAACATGAGCATGTAACAATAAGTGGGATAATATGGGAAAATAGGTAAAGAGATTTTGTTTTACTAAATATGTATGTTAAGGTGAGATCTTAGTCTAATTAAGGATTCACTTATTAGCTCACTTGACCCTATACATAAATCCTTACCTTTACCTTGACCCCATTACAACCTCAATTAAAGACCACATGACTTTTTGGTATGACTATATTTTATAATTGTTGATTGGTTAGATGAAAAACAAAGCTATAGAAAGTAAGAATAAAAAGAAAAGTAGAGTGAATAAACCCAGTAAACACTGAGTGACTAGAGGGTAAACACAAAATCCAGTGAGGGTTCAATAACTCATCAACATATATATATACTTAATTTACTAATTGTTTTGCAAGTTTGTACAATGTTTTCTTTCCCATCTCATTTGCTGAAATGCTTTATTATTTAAGGGTAATTATGAACTAAACTTGACTACATGTAAGCTTTATATATGAGTGAATAATTTAGAGTTGCATGATGCATCATTCATTTAGGTAGTTGCATTTTAATTAGGTTGCATTGCATGACATTCCGTCACTTTAACCTTAATTATTTACCTTGGGTTTAAAATGAGGACATGCTAGAGTTTAAGTGTGGGGAGGTTGATAAACCCATATTTCATGAGTTCTTTTGTGCTTAATTTGAGTGATTTATTCAATCCTCCACCTACTTATTCATATTAACTGCATGGTTTTACTTTCCCTTCCTTATTATGTCATATTGCGAAAAACATGTTTTTCTAAGCTTTAAAAACTAATTATTTTAATTACCTTTATTTCCATTCGATGCCGTGATTAGTGTGTTGAGTAGTTTCAGATTTTCTAAGGCAGAATGACTTAAAGCATGGAAAAGGAAACATACAAAAATGGAAGGAGAAAGCAAAACGGAGCTTTGAAGGAAACTGGTATTCACGCGATCGCATGGACGACGCGATTGCGTGCCAGAAGCGAAGATGCAGCGACGCGGCCGCATGACTGACGCGACCGCACGGCATAAGCAGAACGCATACGACGCGGACGCGTGACTGACGTGACCGCGTGGCAAGGAAAAGCTCCGAATGACGCGACCGCGTGACCCACGCGGACGCGTGACAGAGGCCACGTATAAGAATTTACAGAATACGCCCCCAGCAATTTCTGAAGCCCTTTTTGGCCCAGATCCAAGTACAGACAGCATAGACCAAAGGTTATAAAGTGTGGGAATGCACCCATTCAGGAAGAGCTCGCATATTTTTATTTTTCAATGATTTAGATTTAGTTGAGAAGGAGATCTTCTCCTCTCTCTCTTAGGATTTAGGATTTCTTCTTGCTTTAAGAGTGACTCTCAATCCATGTTTTATATTTCTTTGCTTTAAACTTCCCTTTTACTTTATTTATTTATTTCAGTATCTGAGTTGGCTATTTACTTTTATAATTGAATCTAAGAATTCTTCCATGTTACAGACTGTTATTTGAATTAATGATAATTGAGGTATTTTCAGTTTATGATTGTTCTCTTTGATTTAAGTTACCATTGCTTCCCATCTAAGGACATTTTTATTATTCCAGCAATTTTACTTTTTCCCCTTTTGGTCCTGGTTAAGAATTCAGTAACTCAACAGTTATTAAACTTAACATAATTGATAATCGTTATCTTGCTAATTGAGCTGAACTTAAGTAATCCCAACCTTTTCTTAGGAAATAAATAGGATTCAAAGGTCAATTTAATTAGTCCCTTGACTTTCCTTTGCCCTAGTAAAGGTTGACCAAGTGGAGTTTAGATTCAACTTTCATTATAGTTGAGAGAGATAACTACGTTTGACCTCCAATTTCTCTTACCTTATCAAAAGTCTGCTTTACAGTATTTATTTATTTTAATTGCCATTTACCTTACTTGTCATTTAAATTACTTGATTCTCATCTTCTAAACCCCGTTTACAACCTTTATAGCCAATAATAAGAACATACCTCCTCGCAGTTCCTTGAGAAGACGACCCGAGGTTTGAATACTCGGTTAACAATTTTTAAAGGGGTTTGTTACTTGTGACACCCAAAACATTTGTACGAAGGGATTTTTGTCGGTTTAGAGACTATATCTACAACGCGACTGTTTTTATGATATTCTTTACTGGCAAAAATCCTAACGTCAAAGAGCTCTCCAAATTACAAAATTAAAATTCTAAGAAGCAAAAAGGTAAAAGTTTAAAAAATGAAGTAAAGGTTTCTTATCTAAATCAAACTAACTTCTATTTATACACTTTCTATTCTTGGATTTTAGAATTTGGGTGGGCTTTTTAATTTGGTGAAGATTTGAATTTAATTGGATTTTTGATTGAATTTCAGCCCAAGTTGAAAATTGCTCCCAGGAGGATGCTCTGCTCTTGTGGGGAGCAGAGCATTGGAGCTTTGTGTGGGGATCCTTGTTGCGTCCAAGGCTGGAGAGGCATCAGGATAATGCTCCGCTCATGTGGGGAGTGGAGCATTGGCTTGTGTGTGTCTTGCGCGCTCAATTCTCCCTGGCCCGTGTCAAGCATGCTTGTGTGTGCCAAGGAGTAGCGCTTTGCTCTCCTTGTGAGCTGAGCATTGGTGCTTCCAAGGGGAGATCCTTGGTTCGAAACCTTGGTGAAGGCACACTGCCTTCTTTTCTTTGTGAATAAAATAGTGCCTCTCTCTCCTCTCTCCTTGAGGTGCTTGGTTCGAATCTTGGAGAAAGCATTTGGCAAACATTTCCTTGGAATTATTTTTTATGGGAGCCCGACAATGCTCTCAAGGAGAGCGGAGCATTGCTCTTCCTCCCTTGTTTCTTGTTTCCCAATTTGTGCTCCGCTCTCAAGAGGAGCAGAGCATTGAGCCTTATTTCCTTGGTCCATTGTTGCGCTCTCATTTCTTCGTGCCTTCCCTCCTTCCATGTGCCATACTTCTTAATTCCTTTTGCCACATTATTCTCTTCCTTGGGCCATGCTTCTTAGGCCACGCTTTCTTGTTTTCTTCTTTTTTTCACCTACAAGTAATCAAAACAACCAATCAAAGTATCACTAAATTCACAAGGTTTATAAATCAATTAAATATCAATTAAATTTTGCTCAATCCTCATGATTTAGTATTAATTAAATAGTGGTTGATTGATTCTAGGAAACCATGCAATTCCACTCCAAATTACTTACTTATAATCGAAGAAAGTGCATAAAACCTAATAAAAACAAAGAAAAAGACTAGTAAAACTAGGCTAAGATGACTTGTCATCAGTGGGCGTTGAACGCCCAGCCAGGCTTCCTGGCTGGCGTTTGACGCCAGGCTTGCTTCCTTCATGGGCATTTGAACGCGCAAGTTCTATCCTTTTCTGCCGTTTAACGCCAGAGAGATTCCTTCTCCATGGTATTTTGTTTGTTGTTCTGCATCACTCTGTCTCTATTTAAGCACTGTTCATGATCATTAACATTAAAATCAACCTAATTAAAAACTAATTATAAAGAAAAACTAATAAAAACAGAAATAATAAAAAAATAAAAAATAAAAAATAATATATGAATAATCATTAGATTGCCTCCTAACAAGCGCTTCTTTAATATCTTTAGCTAGACTTCACTGTACTTAACTTAGTACCAGTGTTGAGCCTCCTGGCTCTATATCTGCTTCAAAGTAATACTTAACCCTCTGTCCATTGACAGTGGACCTGTTTTCTTTACCTTGAAGTTCTATGTGAGACCGTAAGGAGATACACTAGTAATCATATACGGTCCCTTCCAGCTGGATTTGAGTTTCCCAGGGAATAATTTGAGTCTTGAGTTGAAGAGTAGGACCTTCTGTCCTTGTTCAAAGACTCTAGAATATATCTTCCTGTCATGTCACCTTTTTGCCTTTTCCTTATAAATCTTTGCATTTTCAAATGCATCTAAGCAGAATTCGTCCAACTCATTTAGTTGGAGTAGCCGTTTTTCTCCTGGCGTTTTGGCATCAAGGTTGAGGAATCTAGTGGCCCAATAGGCTTTATGTTCTAAATCTTCTGGCAAATGACAGGATTTCCCATATACCAGCTGATATGGGGAGGTTCGAATGGGGTTTTTGAAAGCTGTTCTGTATGCCCACAGAGCATCATCAAGCTTTCTAGCCCATTCCTTTCTTGAGGCGCTTACTGTCCTCTCTAGGATTCGCTTTAGTTTTTTATTTGAGACTTCAGCTTACCCATTTGTTTGGGGATGATACAGTGTTGCTACTTTATTTCAAACTTTGTAACGACTTAAGACAGAATGCAGCTGTCTGTTGCAAAAATGAGTACCTCCATCATTAATTAGTGTCCTGGGGACACCAAATCCACTAAAGATGTTCTTTTGGAGGAACATCATCACTACTCTGGTGTCATTAGTGGGTGATGCTATTGCTTCAACCCATTTAGACACAGTGTACTGCCACAAGGATGTAGGTGTTTGAGTATGAATGTGGCAAGGGTCCCATGAAATCCATACCCCATTGATGCTAGGGCGTTTTGGCCAGTTTCACTGACCTTTTCTTAACTGTTTTTAAGGTAGTTTCATGCATTTTCTTAGGAAATAAGCTAGTTTTGGGTAGATATTCACTTACATCTTGATTCAAGCATACATTGTGCACTTTACATGATTTCATGAGAATTTTGCTTGAATTATATGACAAATTAGAGGATGCATGTCTCATGATTTGGATTAGAACTTTGATGCACTTTATTGCTTAATTTCAGGACAAAGGAAGCAAGGAAGAACCACGTTAGCAGCCACGTTAGTCTAACTAACGTGACCACTAACGTGGAATGGGAGCTAGCTTGCAACGTTAATGAGAAAAGTAATCGCCAATAACGCTCTCGAAGCCATCATAACCCACGTTAAGAGTCACGTTAACTAAGTTAACGTGAACTCTAACGTGGAAGAAAGAAAATGGAGCCAACGTTAGTGACACTTACCTTTGTCACTAACGTTGGACCAAGCTCATAAGTGGCCACGTTAAGAGCCACGTTAACTTAGTTAACGTGGACTCTAACATTAATAAGCAAAAGATAAGCCAACGTTAGTGACATTCACCTTTGTCACTAACGTTGGCCAAGCCTCCATAAGCCACGTTAACTCCCACGTTAACTTAGTTAACGTGGAAGCTAACGTGGAGAGAGTAATTGATAGCCAATGTTAGTGACACTTACCTTTGTCACTAATGTTGGGGTGAACCACCAAGAGCCACCATGAGCAACGTTAACTCCCATGTTAACTTAGTTAACGTGGAAGCTAACGTGGATAAAGAGATGATGAGCCAACGTTATTGACACTCACCTTTGTCACTAACGTTGGAGATGGCTAGCATGACTACGTTAGAAGCCACGTTAACTTAGTTAACGTGGACTCTAACGTGGGAAATAGGGGCACATTGGAACGTTAGTGACAAAGGTAAGTGTCACTAATGTTCTCGAAGAATTGGCACTGCTACGTTAGAAGCCACGTTAACTAGGTTAACGTGGTTTCTAACGTAGGGACAAGGGAGGACTCTCCACGTTATTGGGAAAGGTAAGTCCCAATAACGTGTGCGAAGGACTAAGAGGCAACGTTAGTGGTCACGATAGTACCACTAACGTTGAAGTCAACGTGATCATATTTGGGTTAGGAACGTTATGAAAAAGGTGATTGTCACTAACGTTCTCGAAGCCACACTTTCACTTAACATTGACACCACTAACGTCCTGAGTCAAAGTCCCTGCATACTTCACCTTTTCTCTCTGCAAGCAAAGCTAAGCCCAATGAAAAGGATAACTGCTTCAAACTCAAGATTCAGAGGCCCATACCCAAGACTTGAAGAGCCAACTAGAAGATGAGAAGAGTAGTATATATAGGAGTAGCTTTGAATTAGTTAGGGAGTTGGAAATTTTAAGGAGCCTTTGGCATAGAACTACTCTCTGTATTTTACTTTCTCTACACTTCTAGTTTTACTTTCATCATGTATTCTCCATCTTGGTTTTCATTTTCCAGAGCTATGAACAACTAAACCCCTTTCATTGGGTTAGGGAGCTCTGTTGTAATTTGATGGATCAATATTAGTTTTCATTCTCCTTCTTCTATCTTTTCTCTTGATTTTACTAGAAAGCTTTCGATCTTCATCCAATTGGGTAGTTATCTTGGAAAAGAAGCTATTCATACTTGGATCTCTTCTGAACCTTGAAAGAGGAATGAAGAGATCATGCTAGAAATGCTTTCTCATGCTGGACCAAATTGGGTTTGGATGGATTTGTGACTATAATCCTACCAACACTTGATTTGGGAAATGCATGTGGTATAATCAGTGACCATACTTCATCTCTTCTCATGAGCAATTGACCAAGGAATTGGATATTGATCAAGATTTGAGAGATTGAATTACCAAGAAATTGGAATTTGATCACTTAAGATTGCCAAGGAGATCAATAAATGCATTGATTGAGGAAGCGATGAAAATGAACTTGATCCAGAGAATGCAACATCTCCTGAGCCCAATGAACTCCCCATTTCTGATCTTACTCATTCTCTTTAATTTCTGCCATTTACTTTTATGAGCAATTACCCCATTCCCGTTTAAGATTCTGTAATTTACTTTCCGCCATTTACATTCAGCTCTTCATTTCTAGCATTTACTATTTCTGCTATTTACTTTCCCGCCATTTAATTTTCTGCAAATCTCAAATCAAATTCTGGTTCGCTCAACTAGAACATTCCTCTAATTAAAGTTGCTTGATCAATCAATCTCTGTGGGATTCGACCTCACTCTATTGTGAGTTTTTACTTGACGACAAATTCGGTACACTTGCCGAAGAAAATTTGTTGAGAGACAAGTTTTGTGCGTATCAAGTTTATGGCACCGTTGCCGGGGATTAATTTTGTATCAACAATGATTAAGTTGGAGGATCACTAGATTGAGCATTTATTATTCTGTTGATTTAAATTTCTGTTTGAGCACTTTACTTTTGGTTTCAGTTGTTTTGTATTCCCATCCCTTTAACCCCTTTATTTCAATTGTTTACACTCTGTTTCACTCACCCACTAACTGTTTGATATATTGCATCACTCACACTAACAGTAATTCTAACAGAATACTTTCTGGATCTGTTTCCTTGCTTGTACCATGTTGGTTGTATGACAGGGAGGAGAAGCGGGGCTTCAACTTCCTTTGATTCTGAACCTGAGAGGACCTTCCTTAGATTAAGGAGGGAAGCAAGAGGAAAAAGAGTAGTGGGTGCTGAGGAAGAGGAAGAGTACTTTGAACCAAACATGGAGGAGAATATACAGAACCATCATGAAGAAGAGGCTCACAACCATGGCAGAGATGGTCTAGCAAATCATGCGGAGAGAAGAGTTCTAGGCTCTTACATCAACCCAAACCCAGGAAACTATGGGAGTAGCATTCAAAAGCCAACCATACATGCCAACAACTTTGAACTAAAACCACAGCTCATCACCCTTGTTCAGAACAACTGTTCATTCAGACGAGGCGTCCAAGAAGACCCCAATGAATATCTAACCAACTTCATGAGGATATGCGATACTGTGAAGTCTAATGGTGTTCATCCTGACACCTATAGACTACTTTTGTTCCCTTTCTCACTCAAGGATAAGGCATCTAAATGGCCAAAATCCTTCCCTAAGGAGAGTTTGACAACCTTGGAAGATGTGGTGAACAAATTTTTAGCCAGATTCTATCCTCCTCAAAGAATCAACAGGCTGAGAGCTGAGGTTCAAACTTTCAGGCAACAGGATGGTGAGACTCTATATGAAGCATGGGAGAGGTTTAATGACCTAACAAGGAGGTGTCCACCAGATATGTTCAATGAATGGGTGCAGCTACACATTTTCTATGAAGGCCTTTCTTATGAATCAAAGAAAGCAGTGGACCACTCATCCGGGGGATCTCTAAACAAGAAGAAGACCATTGAGGAGGCCATAGATGTCATTGAAACTGTAGCAGAGAATGACTACTTCTATGCCTCCGAAAGAGGGAACACTAGAAGAGTGATGGAGCTAAACAATGTAGATGCTCTGTTGGCCCAAAACAAGCTCATTACCAAGCAATTAGCTGACCTCACCAAGAAGATGGAGAGGAACCAAGTAGCAGTAATCACCACCTCATCAACAACCCAAGAGGGAGTGAATGCAGAGTCAGAGAGTGAGCAGGAGCAAGCCAACTACATTGGAAATTCACCTAGACAAAATCATGACCCATACTCCAAGACCTACAACCTTGGTTAGAGGAATCACCCAAACTTTGGGTGGGGGAATCAACAAGATCAAAGCCAAGATCAGAGATGTCACAACCCCAACAATAATGCAGCTCACCAACAATTCACACAGAGAATATATCAACACCACCATAACAACACCTCTCCACATCCATATCAAAACCAAAATAACACTCCTCATCCTTCTAACTCTAATCCTAACCTACCATCATCTGATGACAGACTCTCAAGGATTGAGAACCTGCTTGAAGGCATATGCAAAGAGATTCAAGACAACAAGGTGTTCAAGGAGAAAGTGCGACCAAATTTTAAGAACCAGGGAGACACCATCAAGAGGTTGGAATCTCAAGTGGGGTATCTCTCTGAGCAGATTCCCAAACTTACAGATGGATTCCCAAGTGACAGAGAAAAATCCGAGAGGTGAAACAAAGAAAGTAAGATGGGAAGATTGCAAGATGGTCACTATAAGTGGTAAGGAGACTGAGGACAAGCCAAATAGGCCGCCAGAACAACCTGGAGATACCTCAGCAGAGAAGAAGGAAAAAGATCACCAAGAACCAAAAATCTCACAACAGGAGCTGCTGAGACTCTATGCACCCTTTCCCCAACTACTCAATGGTGCTTTGGAGAAGAGAATATACTCAAGATTCCTTGACTTGTTTGCATCTCTGCATGTAAACATACCATTCATCAAGACCATCCAACAAATGCCTGCATACATCAAGTATATGAAGGAACTGCTTCCCAAGAAAAGCTCACTCAAGGGAGGCCAAACTATAGTGATGAACAAGGAGTGCAGTGCCCTCATTCAATCAGAGTTGCCTACAAAAAGAAAGGACCCAGGGAGCTTTCACATCCCCTGTGCCATAGGAGAAACAATAATTGATAAAGCACTCTGCGATTTGGGAGCAAGCATCAACTTAATGCCTTTATCCCTTATGAAGAGGCTGCAGATCAATGAGATAATGCCCACAGATGTAGTCATCAGGCTGGCTGACAAAACTCAAAAACAAGCAATTGGAGTGGTGGAAAACGTGTTGATAAAGGTTGGGAAATACTTTCTTCCCACAGACTTTGTCATATTGGACTTGGAAGAGAGTCACACTCACCCAATCATATTGGGAAGACCATTCCTAGCTACAGCCAGAGCACTCATAGATGTGGAGCGAGGGGAGCTAATCTTGAGGATCCATGATGAACAGCTCACCTTCACTGTTTTCAAACACTCACAAGAAACAGGTCAAGAGAACAAGGAACCAAGGAAGGATCACAGTAAGATACTTTAGGAAGAAACAAGTACTGAAGCACAACCAGCACATCTGGGAGCTCCCTTGATTGATGAACAAGGCAAACAGCAACTGCCACAGCTCAAAGAAAATCAGGAGGAACCTAAACCACCATAATCATATGAGACCAGTAACCACATTTCCTTAGAGGATGAGGTCACAAAGAGTAAGACAATATCACAAGGAAAAAAGAAGAAGGTACCAAGGAGGTAGAGGAACAAGAAGATCCCTACCGAGGACTTCTCTCCAGGGGATAAAGTGATCTCAGCTTACTTCCCAGATATCCCCCCTGATCTCCCCACTGTACCATCTCAGTTACCTAAGGTCTTCACTATCAACAGAGTTCTCTCCTTGGAACATTTAGAGATCATTGATACAACCAATGGATATAGGTCTACAGCAAGAGGAGAGGACTTGAAGCATTATCAACCTCCCTGATGAAGGAGAAACATCAAGCTAGTGACGCTAAAGAAGCGCTTCATGGGAGGCAACCCATGTTTTATATGCTTTTAGAAAATAGTGAATAAGTCAATATTCATGAATTCTAACCCAAACTTGACAAACACTTGGTGAAATCCTTATTATGCAATATATAGTGAAGAATAAGTGGTGTTCAAAGCATGCCAAAAAAGCATGGATGCAATTCAGAGCATGCTAGTCTTGGAGCCTTGAACAAAACTTTTTCATCACAGTACTACAAACTAAGTTTGGTGTCACCCAAGGTGCCACCAATGTGCATATAAGGATACACAGTTAGTTAGTTAGTTGGTGTTCATGAATAAACAATCTAGTTCTTTTTCTTTATTATTCTAGCCGTAAAGTTTAATTTCTCAATGATATTAATTTTTATTATTTTATTTTTATAGGAAAAGGGAAAGGAGCATTGAAGGGGATTGATTGGACAATTAAATGAGGAAGGTTCGGACACCACAAGAGGAGGGTACTACACACGTGCATCAAGGAGGGATGCATTGGAAAATGTTGCCATGCAACATTGAAAAGAATGAGACCCTTGAAGACCGAACCAAGCCCCTTCATAAAGTTGATGATCCTTGTCCTTTCTCCATGCTGAACCCCATCCGTCCATCTCACACTCAAATCATCTATCCAAACCCTTCATTTGCCCATCACTTCCATATATAAGTAGCTCTCCCTCCATACCCCCCTTCACATTCCAAACGCCCAGCTTAACATCTTCCTCTCAGAACCAAACCATTCTTACCACATTAAAAACATTCTCCCTCACTCCCTTCATTGCACTCAATCCCAAACAACCAAAAGTCTCCACACCCTTACCACCTTCACATATTAACTCCCATTCATGGCGTCTTCGAGCTCTAAAAGAAGGAAGGGAAAGGAACCTATGGAGTAACACCCGTATGATGAAAAGAAATTTAGAAGCTTGCACCATGCATTGCAGTACGGGTGGATGGTTGATAAGGAAATAATATATGAACTTGGATTTCAAGTCAGAAAGAATGAGTGCCCAGAAATCACGACGAAGGTAGAAAAGAGGCGATGGGAGCTCCTCACTGATCCGGTGGTTAAGGTAAATGCAAATCTTATAAGAGAATTCTATGCAAATGCGGTCCGATATGATAAGGCAGATGAGTCATATACAAGCTTTGTGAGAGGAAAGATTGTGGATTTCAGTCCCATGAGTGTCATGAGAGCATTAAAGCTACGGTCCATACCATTTGAAGAAGAGAGTTATCATTCAAGAATGGACAACAGCCCCAATTATGACCAGATTGTGCAAGATATTTGTGTACCCGGAGCTGACTGGGAAAGATATGCGGATAGGAGACCAAGGTTCATCAAGAGAGCAGACCTCACTCTGGAAGCAAAGGGGTGGTTCGAAATTGTAAGGAGATCCATCCTCCCAGCAGGGAACAACTCGGAGGTGAACCTCAAGAGAGCCACAATGGTGCACTGTATACTCAAAGGAGGAGAGATCAAGGTTCATGAACTCATAGCTGCAGGCATTAGAAAGATGGCAGAGAAAAGCGACTCAAGAGGAAAGTTAGGTTACCCCAGCACTATTTACCGACTATGCAAGAAAGCTGGGGTGGTGTTTGAAGATGAGGACCCCGTGTGGATAAAAGAGGGCATTCCAATAACCGTTCGACGGATGCATGCTGCCGCATCCCCCCTGCCTCAACGGAAGCAAAGGAAGAGGCCAACCTCTCAAGTAGTAGAAGGACAAGTCTTAGAGGGGCAAACACCAGCCACTTTGGATATGCACCAACTACAGGAAGCCATTGATGGCCTATCTAGACAATATTTGGAAAGCCAATGAGCATAGAAAGAGCTTCAATTACAGATGATGGGGCAGCAAGAGGAATCACTCTCAAGATGGATGACTCAACAAGGGGAGTGGCAAAAGCAAATGATAGAGCGGCAACTGAGTCAAGGACAACAATGGAATGAAACATTCCACAGGATAGAACAAAGGCAAAATGAACAACATGAATCCATCCAGAAGCTAATCAACAACCAAGCACATCAAGGTGCACATATACATGAGATGCATCGAAGACAAATAGAACAGGCAGAACTATTGGACGAGCAAAGGGCATTTGCAGAAGGAGTTTACATGAGCGAGACTGGGCATCATATAAACACTCAAGCCAGGCTCAGATACTTAGTAGGACAGCTGCCTATATTGCATCCGGGAATCGCAAGGTATGAAGAAATGAAGGATGAATTAGCACGAGAAGAAAGACAAAAGGTGGAAGAGAGTCATGAATCAGTGAGGAAGGCACTTGAGGATTGGAAGCAAGCAAGATTGGCACGGATGTGAGGAAATGCAAGAGGACACAAAGAAGACAAACAAGGAGGAGAGCATGGGCAACCTCATGAGTAAAAGGTGGTGGAGTTCCTTCTTTGGTCCATTTTTTTCTATGCTTTAAATAAGGAAGATCTTGTATGAAATAGAACATGCTTCCATGTTAGTTTGAACCTTTTTGAATTCTGTCTTTCAAACTTTTTGTTGATTAGGGCTGTGTTTTCTAGTCTGAATGTCATTACTACATCATTTCCTTACTTAATTGTATGCTTGTCCTTTTGAATTAAATGAAAAGAGAATGAGTGTTTTATAAAAGACCATAGTGGAGTTCATACTATGGAGTAAGTTCTTGAGTTTGTGGTGTGGGCATAAGTTAGCTAAGTTAGTTCAACCACAAGGTGGGAAGACAACTATCTGTGTGAATCATATACTTGAACACACCCCATGAGACTAGCTAAATAACAAGATCCTAATAAGAAAAAGGGAAAGAACAATCAAAGTTGAAGAATAAAAGAAAAATAGCAAGAAAAGAGGCTAGGCACCAAGGGTTTGAGTCTTGAGGGATGTGTCTATGGTGTTCCTGTACCAAGGATCTACTTGGATTACTAAGCTCTCAGGGGTGCTTTATCACCTGGTAACTTGGGTTAACTAACCCGGGATTATCAGCTGAAAGTCCACTATCAAGAGCAATCTTTGCTACAGAACATTTAGTAACCCAAAGAGGTGCTGTATGTATGGGGGAGAGACTTGAGGAAGTAAGTCCTTAGGGGTGCTTCAACACCTAGCACCTTGAACCAACTGGTTTGGGAGTGTTGGCTGAAAGCTTATTCTAAAGAGTTGCCCCCTTACAGAGCACTTAGCCTAAGAACACAAATAAGCCCTGAAATGACAACAAAAGGATCAATGAATAAAAGTCTCATGGGATGCAATCAAGTGAGTATTCTAGAAAATGATAAAGGTCTGAAAGCCAGTGAAGGAATGAACCTAAGTTGCTATGCATGAAACCACCATAAAACCAGGAACATGACTTCCACAAGAATGACTCATTTCTCTTGGCATTCCATTTATCATTCTCTTGTTCCAGTACTTGCTTAGGGACAAGCAAGCTTTAAGTTTGGTGTTGTGATGCCACAGCATTTTGGCCAGTTTCACTGACCTTTTCTTTACTGTTTTTAAGGTAGTTTCATGCATTTTCTTAGGAAATAAGCTAGTTTTGGGTAGATATTCACTTACATCTTGATTCAAGCATACATTGTGCACTTTACATGATTTCGTGAGAATTTTGCATGAATTATATGACAAATTAGAGGATGCATGTCTCATGATTTAGATTAGAACTTTGATGCACTTTATTGCTTGATTTCAGGACAAAGGAAGCAAGGAAGAACCACGTTAGCAGCCACGTTAGTCTAACTAATGTGACCACTAATGTTGAATGGGAGCTAGCTTGCAACGTTAATGAGAAAAGTAATCGCCAATAATGCTTTCGAAGCCATCATAACCCACGTTAAGAGTCACGTTAATTAAGTTAACGTGAACTCTAACGTGGAAGAAAGAAAATGGAGCCAACGTTAGTGACACTTACCTTTGTCACTAACGTTGGACCAAGCTCATAAGTGGCAACATTAAGAGCCACGTTAACTTAGTTAACGTAGACTCTAACGTTAAGAAGCAAAAGAGAAGCCAACGTTAGTGACATTCACCTTTGTCACTTACATTGGCCAAGCCTCCATAAGCCACGTTAACTCCCATGTTAACTTAGTTAACGTGGAAGCTAACGTGGAGAGAGCAATTGATATCCAATGTTAGTGACACTTACCTTTGTCACTAACGTTGGGGTGAACCACCAAGAGCCACCATGAGCAACGTTAACTCCCACGTTAACATAGTTAACGTGGAAGCTAACGTGGATAAAGAGATGATGAGCCAACGTTAGTGACACTCACCTTTGTCACTAACGTTGGAGATGGCTAGCATGACTACGTTAGAAACCACGTTAACTTAGTTAACGTGGACTCTAACGTGGGAAATAGGGGCACATTGGAACGTTAGTGACAAAGGTAAGTGTCACTAACGTTCTCGAAGAATTGGCACTGCTACGTTAGAAGCCACGTTAACCTAGTTAACGTGGACTCTAACGTAGGGACAAGGGAGGACTCTCCACGTTATTGGGAAAGGTAAGTCCCAATAACGTGTGCGAAGGACTAAGAGGCAACGTTAGTTGTCACGTTAGTGCCACTAACGTTGAAGTCAACGTGATCATATTTGGGTTAGGAACGTTAGTGAAAAAGGTGATTGTCACTAACGTTCTCGAACCCACACTTTCACTTAACGTTGACACCACTAACGTCCTGAGTCAAAGTCCCTGCATACTTCACCTTTTCTCTCTGCAAGCAAAGCTAAGCCCAATGAAAAGGATAACTGCTTCAAACTCAAGATTCAGAGGCCCATACCCAAGACTTGAAGAGCCAACTAGAAGATGAGAAGAGTAGTATATATAGGAGTAGCTTTGAATTAGTTAGGGAGTTGGAAATTTTAGGGAGCCTTTGGCATAGAACTACTCTCTGTATTTTACTTTCTCTGCACTTCTAGTTTTACTTTCATCATGTATTCTCCATCTTGGTTTTCATTTTCCAGAGCTATGAACAACTAAACCCCTTTCATTGGGTTAGGGAGCTCTGTTGTAATTTGATGGATCAATATTAGTTTTCATTCTCCTTCTTCTATCTTTTCTCTTGATTTTACTAGAAAGCTTTCGATCTTCATCCAATTGGTTAGTTATCTTGGAAAAGAAGCTATTCATACTTGGATCTCTTCTGAACCTTGAAAGAGGAATGAAGAGATCATGCTAGAAATGCTTTCTCATGCTGGACCAAATTGGGTTTGGATGGATATGTGACTATAATCCTACCAACACTTGATTTGGGAAATGCATGTGGTATAATCAGTGACCATACTTCATCTCTTCTCATGAGCAATTGACCAAGGAATTGGATATTGATCAAGATTTGAGAGATTGAATTACCAAGAAATTGGAATTCGATCACTTAAGATTGCCAAGGAGATCAATGAATGCATTGATTGAGGAAGAGATGAAAATGAATTTGATTCGGAGAATGCAACATCTTCTGAGCCCAATGAACTCCCCATTTCTGATCTTACCCATTCTCTTTAATTTCTGCCATTTACTTTTATGAGCAATTACCCCATTCCCGTTTAAGATTCTGCAATTTACTTTCCGCCATTTACATTCAGCTCTTTATTTCTAGCATTTACTGTTTCTGCTATTTACTTTCCCGCCATTTAATTTTCTGCAAATCTCAAATCAAATTCTGGTTCGCTCAACTAGAACATTCCTCTAATTATAGTTGCTTGATCAATCAATCTCTGTGGGATTCGACCTCACTCTATTGTGAGTTTTTACTTGACGACAAATTCGGTACACTTGCTGAAGAAAATTTGTTGAGAGACAAGTTTTGTGCGTATCAAGTTTACGTCAAACAACTCAATCTCTAGGATTCCTTGCTGAGGTATGCCATGACCATGAGGGAGGTTGCCTGCCCGTAGGCAGCTATCACAGTTACAGACAAACTCTCTAAAGTCATTATAGAAAGTGGGTCCGTAGAAGCCACTTTGGAGAACCTTGGTGGCTGTCTGCTCACCTCCAAAGTGTCCTCCATAGTCTGAGCTATGGAAATGCCATAGGATTCTCTGTGCCTCTTTTTCAGATACACAGCGTCGGATTATTCCATCCGAGCATCTCTTAAAGAGATATGGCTCATCCCACAAGTAGTATTTTGCATCATGCATGAGTTTCCGGGCTTGCTTCCTGTTAAACTCCTTCGGAATGAACCTTATAGCCTTGTAGTTTGCAATGTCTGCAAACTAAGGTGCTATCTGGATGGCATAGAGTTGCTCATTTGGAAATGTTTCGGATATGTAAGTGGAGGTTGAAGAAGTCCCTGCCACTGGTTCAATCCGAGACAAGTGGTTAGCCACTTGATTTTCTGTAGCTTTTCTGTCTCTGATTTCTATATCAAACTCTTGCAGGAGTAATACCCATCTTATGAGCCTGGACATAGAATCCTACTTAGTAAGTAGATACCTCAGAGCAGCATGGTCAGTATAGATAATAACCTTGGATCCTACTAGGTAGGATCTGAACTTGTCAATGGCATACACCGCTGCAAGTAATTCCTTTTCTGTAGTAGTGTAGTTTTTCTGCGCATCATTTAGTACACAACTAGCATAGTAAATGACATGCAGAAGCTTGTCATGTTTCTGCCCCAGAACTGTGCCAATGGCATGGTCTCTGGCGTCACACATTAATTCAAATGGCAAGTCCCAGTTGGGTGCAGAGATGATAGGAGTAGTGACAAGCTTAGCTTTCAGGATTTCAAAGGCATGCAGACATTCTTGGTCAAAGACGAATGGTACATCAGTGGCCAAGAGATTACACAGGGGTTTTGCAATTTTCGAAAAATCTTTTATGAACCTCCTGTAAAATCCTGCATGTCCTAGGAAACTTCTGATTGCCTGGACATTAGTAGGTGGTGGCAATCGTTCAATCACTTTCACCTTAGCTTGATCCACTTCTATTTCCTTGTTCGAAATCCGATGCCCAACAACAATGCCTTTAATCACCATAAAGTGGCATTTTTCCCAGTTTAAAACTAGGTTTGTTTCTTGACATCTTTTCAGAACTAGGGCCAAATGATCAAGGCAGGAGTCAAATGAGTTTCTAAAGACAGAGAAGTCATCTATGAACACTTCAAGGAACTTCTCTACTATGTCAGAGAATATGGATAATAAACATCTCTGAAAGGTGGCAGGTGCATTGCACAAGCTAAAGGGCATTCGCCTGTAGGCGAATACGCCACATGGGCATGTGAATGCTGTCTTCTCTTGGTCTTGTGGATCTACTACTATTTAATTGTACCCTAAATATCCATCCATGAAACAATAAAATGCATGCCCTGCTAGTCTCTCTAGCATTTGGTCAATAAATGGTAAAGGAAAATGACCCTTCCTGGTGGTGTTATTGAGCCTTCTATAGTCAACGCACATACGCCACTCTGTAACAGTCCTTGTAGGAATCAGTTCATTCTTTTCATTATGAACCACTATCAGGCCTCCCTTCTTGGGAACAACTTGGATAGGGCTCACCCAGGGGCTATCAGAAATGGGATAAATAATCCCAGCCTCCCAGAGCTTAGTGACTTCCTTCTGCACTACTTCCTTCATGGTAGGATTCAGTCGCCTTTGTGGTTGCACCATTGGTTTGGTATCATCCTCAAGCAGGATTTTATGCATGCATTGGGTTGGGCTAATACCCTTAAGGTCACTTATAGTCCACCCAAGGGCAGTCCTATCTGGCTTAAGCACTTGAATTAGTGCTTCTTCTTTCTGTGGCTCTAAAGTAGAGCTTATGATCACATGGTAAGTATCTCCATCTCCCAGAAATACATATTTCAGGGAGGATGGTAATGGTTTGAGCTCAAGCTTTGGAGGCTTCTCCTTTTCCTTAGGAGTTTCCAAAGGATCCTTTAAATCAGTCTGGGCATCAGTAAGGATGTCATTCAGCCCTTCCTTGAGACTCTCATCCATGTTTACTTCTTCCCCTAGGGAATCAATGAGGTCAATGCTCATGCATTCCTCTGGGGTGTCTGGATGCTGCATAGCCATGATAACATTCAGTGCGAACTTTTCCTTATTGACTCTCAGGTTTACTTCCCCTTTTTCAACATCAATGAGGGTCCGTCCTGTAACTAGGAAGGGTCTCCCTAGGATAAGGGAAGCACTCTTGTGCCCTTCCATATCCAACACCACAAAGTCAGTAGAAAAAGCAAAGGGTCCACCCCTGACAATCATGTCTTCGATTACTCCTGATGGTATCTTAATAGAACCATCAGCAAGTTGAAGGCATATGCGAGTTAGTTTGACTTCCTCGATCAAGCAAAGCTTCTATATTATTGAAGCAAGTATTAGGTTGATGCTTGCTCCTAGGTCACATATTATTGCTCCAAGCATTACCTAGAGTGCATGGTAACATGAAGCTTCCAAGATCCTTAAGCTTCTCTGGTAAGCTATTTTGAATGATTGCACTGCACTCTTCAGTGAGGAGGATTGTTTTCGTCTCTTTCCAATCCTTTTTATGACTCAAAATGTCCTTCATGAACTTAGCATAAGAAGGTATCTGTTCAAGAGCCTCTACAACAGGGATCTTGATCTCTTATGTTCTGAGATAATCTGCAAAGCGGGCAAACTGTTTATCTTTTTCCTCTTGACAGAGTTTCTGAGGAAATGGCATCTTAGCCTTATACTCATCATCCTTGGTTGATGAAGGCTGAGTGCCATGTGTGTTGGAAGGGGGGTTACTAGCTTGCTTAGGAGGGTTGTTATCAGTAAGTGACTGGCCTCCGTTGCTTGGGCGTTCAACGCCCATATTGCTGCCCCATTCATGGCGTTCAACGCCAGGAATACTATTTCCTTTTGGGCGTTCAACACCCTTGTTGGTGTATGTCCTCAATGGGGTGTTCAACGCCAAGGATGGATATCCCTTCTTGACGTTGAATGCCAATGGCATTCCTCTTTGGGCTTTCAATGCCCTCAGAGACGTCCTGGACATCTATCTGGTGTTCCTCTGTTGGCTTTATTTCTTTTGATCTCTTGTTTTACTGAGGTTGGGTGTTTGTGTATTTTCCACTCCTCAGTTGAATAGCCTGGCATTCCTCTGTTATCTGCTTAGATAACTGCTGCCTTGTTTGACTCAGCTGGGCCTCTACATTCCTGTTAAAAGCTTGTGTTTCTCGCAAAGCCTCTTGTAATTCTAGTGGTTGCTGGGCAAGGGTGTGCAGTTTCTGAGTCAATGGGCCATCCTATTCTGGAGGGTTAGGTTCAATAGATATTACCTTAACATCTCCTTTCATAGAAGTCTCAGCAGATGAGTACAGTTGTTGATTAGTGGCAACTATCTCAATAAGCTCTTGAGCTTCTTCGATGGTCTTTCTCATATGTATAGAATCACCAGTAGAGTGGTCCAAAGACATTCTAGCCATGTCTGAAAGTCCATAATAGAAGATGTCTAACTGTACCCATTCTAAAAACATTTCAGTACGACATTTTCTTAGCATCCTCCTATACCTCTCCCAGGCATCATAAAGAGGTTCACTATCTGAAGCCTTGGATGTCCAGTCTCAACTGGGTTAGCTTTCTTGGAGGGAAGTATTGGTTTAAAAACTTGTCTACTAACTGTTTCCAAGTTTTCAAGCTAGATTTGGGCTGGTTATCTAATCACCTATTTGCTTGGTCGTTTACAACAAAAGGAAAGAGTAATAGCCTATAGATATCTTGGTCTACTCCCTCATTGTATACTGTGTCAGCAATCTTTAAGAAATCTGCCAGGAATTCAGTAGGTTCTTCATGTGGATGTCCAGAATACTAGCAAATTTGCTACACTAAAGTAATGAGTTGAGGGTTCAGTTCAAAGCTACTTACTCTGATGTGAGGTATGCTAATACTTCTTCCATAAAAGTCAGTAGTGGGGTTTGTATAGGACCCAAGAGTTCTTCTGAACTCTTCATTCCCATTTGGGTTTATGATGAAGAAAGGTAGAATAAGAAGAATAATAAAAGATTGTAATTAAAATATTTTTGTTTTTATTTATTTATTAATTTATTTTGAAAATAAAAGTTAATTAATTAAAAAGAATTAATGAATTTCTAAAAAGAAGAGAGAGAAATAGAAGAACAAATTTTGAAAATTAGAAGAGAGAGGAATTAGTTAGGAAGTTTCGAAGAAGAAGAGAGAGAAGATAAGTAACTAATTAAGAAAATATTTGAAAATAAGATAAGATAGAAGATTAAAAGATTTGAATTTAAAATTTGAAAATTAAATTTTAAATTTTGAAATTTCAAATTTTGAATTTTGAAAAAGTCAACAAGATAAGATAAAGATTTGATTTTTGAAAAGGTTTGGTTTTGAAAGTTGAAATTTGAAAGAAGATACCGAACTTATAATTTTTGAAAACCAAACATTAAATTTTAAAAAATTTGCAAGAAAAACACCAAAAAGATACCAAACTTAAAAATTTTAAGATCGAAACAAAAAGAAAACAAAGAGAATAAAACAAAGAAAGAATACATTCATAAAACAAAGAATGTATTCAAAGAATGCAGAACACGAACAGAAGAATACAAGAAAATAAAACACATGCCCAAAGAATGGAATACAAACAAAGAAAGCATACATTCATACAACAATCATAACAGAAGAAATGCGCAACGAAGTATGATGCATGTCTAGCCCTAGTGCAGGTAATGAGCTCATTTGTCGGTTTCTACCCGCTCCCGACGTAACCCGAAGGAACTGAAACAGGTATGGTTATTCCAGTAAGCATAAATATTATTCTCTCTAACCAACATATGCCATGATATCCTCTATAAGCATACTTTTCCTTACAGGTGGCGGCATTCCAGCCGGTATGAAATAATATCCTCTACAAGTGATCCCAGGTTATCAGTTGTAGGTACAGCCCTCAATAGCCGTGTAGCACTGGAAAACATTTTGTGGTCATACCATTATCTATCTGACTACCTGAATGCAGCAGATGAACATACAAATATCTCTAGAGTTGCCTTAATATAACAAATGACCTTTCAACAGGCCCTCTGCTTGTTCTCTAAACTCTTTATCATACTGTTCTTTTTTCTTTGACTCTTTGCTCTGCTCTGGTTTCTCTGTTTAACGTATGCATTTATAGCTTATGTAAATTTTGGTATGAATAGTTAGCCTGTCCCAAGAATAGGTTCATTAAGTCTATATTGAAAAGTTTAACTTTTCATATTATACCTAACCCTAGGTGCAATTCAAATACTAACTATGTTGCTCCTAGTTTGTTCACTAATCACCATTTATTTCTATCATTAAAACTTTATCGACTTTTTCTTCGATTTTTATCTTTTTTTCAACTTTTTATCTTTCCTTTGTCTTGACCTCACTAATATGTTATTGCCACTCCCTAAGTGTTTTATGAAGGTAATTATGAGATTCTGAGCTTAAAGTTGTCTTTTTAAAGCTTTTACGAAAAATTGTCTTTTCGGCATTTTTTTATTATTTTTAATAAAATATTATTTTTAATTAAATAATATTATTTAAAATTTTATTATTATTATTATTTAATATTTTGTTGTTAAATTTTCGAAAATTAACTTACTTTTAGCTTTAACTTATTAAATTCACTTTTTACCACCCATAACTTTTAATATTTTTACTTTAACCACCCTAACTTTTAATATTTACACACTAAACCCCCCCGGCCCCCAAACACCAAAATAATTACTTCCTTGACCTTTTTAAGATAAAAAAGGTGTTCTTCATTGTTCTTCATCATACTCCAAGTGTTCTTCGTAAATTCTTTAGATTCTTTCTCTGTTTTTATCCGTTTTTCAATTTTTTCGGTAACCGATTTTTACAAAAACTCAAAATAAAATTGCAGCAACCAGAGCCTCATATTTTCCACCTGATTTCAACACAAATTCAACCCCAATTTAAGGGTTAGGGTTTTGTTTTTCAGAAGCCACAAGAACACAAGTTCATAGCTTGAATTTCATCAAATTTTCACCAAACTTTCAACAAGAATCACTCATATAAAAAATTAATTTCAAGAATAAAAAAACCATATCATAATCACACAACTCAAATGAAATTAATCAAGATTAATTTCACCAAACCCTACCTTGATTTGCTACTCCTATTTTCGGTTATGCTTCTAGGTTTTCTTTAAGCACTTTTTCCTCCTAAAACACATCAAAAACAACTTTGAAGATCTTTTACCAAACCTTAATCAAGATGTTATGAAGGTATTCCTCACCTTAAAATTTATGGAAATTGAAGATCTTTGACCCACAAGTCAAGCTAAGCAAGAGATCTATGGAAGAACATCAAGAAAACACATGTTTATGCATGTGTTCTTGAAAACCGAGTTCAAAGGGGAAGGGAACAGCCATCTCACCTTATTTCCACCCTTGATATGTTACATGGTTATGTAGAAAAAGAAGATATGATCATTTTGGTCAGATTGGAATTTTGATTTGAGCTTTAGTTCAGAAGAAATCACGCTTTGAAGATTAGGAACAAAGAGCTTTACTCTGTTTTCCTCTCTTGCTATTTTTGGCCACAACAAGCAAATGAGACATCCTTGTGGGTCTTGGGGGGGTAGAGGAGGGCTGTGATTGGTTGGTTTGGAGGTGGTTTAAAATAATATTAAAATATCTCTAGTGTATAACTACTAAAACTAGATGTATCAGAATACACGTAAAAATACATCTAATAATTCTTTTATGAACTACTAGTATAAATCGTACTAGTAACATGATTAACATGAGAATAGAAGATATATGATGAGGCATTAGCATTGCTAAAGTCATCAGAGGGTGCTGGTGTTAACCTGCACCAATAGACTGTGATCCCAGTTAAACTGATCTCCTATTTTTAATAAAGCAGACCAGGTAATATTATAAAATTATTCAAGCAGCTCTAATGACAATGAGGATTAAGACACTTGATGATATAGTAGAGATGTTCCCTTCACTGATCTTCATGAGAACTCCGTGTCTTCAGAAAATATCTCGCGTACTCGAAAACTAGGTTATTACACCATACTATGTGATTATATGCTATTTGCCTTACTTGGATCTACTTGTGTATTACTTGTGTTTGTACAACTGAGAGGTTCCTCATGCTGGTGTCGGTTGATGCTGAGGACTGTTCTTGTTGAAATGATTTGATGATATGATTGAATAATGATGATGATTACTAAATGAGATAATTTAGGCTCCTTGGATAGACGTAGTGAAGTTATTTCACTGGTTCTAGGTAGAGAATGAGATAATTGAAATTTAAGCACTAAGTTCAAATTTACTGCCTATGGTTTTGTTCGAAATTGAGTGTTAAGAGGTTTGGAAAGAAAGGAAAGATGAGGAGTTGACTAGAATTAGTATCCCCTAGAACAGTTGCCTAATTCATGGATTAGTGAGGACCTAAATTGAATAAATGAATAAAGGAAGTTTAGGATGCTTAGTGAGTTTTTATTATAGTGCATTGTATTTATTTGGCACTTTTACCGTACTGGGAACCCATGGGTCGGGGGTTCTCATTTCGTATATATCTCTTATTTTTCAGATGCAGGTCCAGGTGCTCAGCAGTGAGCTATGGTTCATCTGAGAGATGGCGAATACCTTGCGTCGTAAAGCAAAGGTTAATCAAAGGTTACGATAGTTCTAAAGCTTATACATATTAATATATAGAAAGAAATAATATATTAGAAGCCCGATGAAGGACATAACTCAAAAATACGATTTGAAAAGCGCAAAATGTTCACATGAAGCTACAAACTTAACGCACAAGATATAGATGTAATATAACAAAATATAAGAGTCTAATAGTATAAAGATCTAGCCACGACTCGTGGAGTTTAAGCCAGCTAGCTATATTCAGATAATACAGAATTCTGAAAGTCAAAATAGATTATATAAGTTTTTCTCTCAAAGTAAGCCTCTAGGCAAAAGTAAATACAAAAGTGAGAGATATAAACAAAATAATCAAAAAGACTCCCAAAACATATCCGGGGTCCTCCGCTCTGTTACTATCAAACAACTCACCAAGGTGGGTTACGACCTGCATCTGAAAAACAACAATAGAGTATGGTTTGAGAACCGGAGGTTCTCAGTATGGTAACAGTGCCCAGTGATGTAAGATATAAGACTCCGGGACACTAGAGGCAATCTTAGAACTTCATATCCATCACAAGATTCATCTTAAGGCATAACTAAAACAATAAAGCATAGCTTAAAACCATAACATAATAAAGGGTAATCTAACTTAAAGGACTTTTTAATCTAACAGTTCTCCGCTGTCCCACAGCCTTCACCAACCTCTCCTCCATGCGATCCCATTGCCACCTCCTTCCGAACCTCCTCAATCCCAGTAGAAAGTACAATTAATTACAATGCAAGTAAGATACAAGTATAGGCATATATGTCAAGTAATTCAAATAGGCAATTAGGCATGTTATACAATTAGACAAGTAATATCAAGTCGGCAAAGCAAACAAACAGATAGAAGATGCATATGATGAATGCCTGTCCTACTGGTTGTGATATCACATTGTCGGTTCAAATGCCAACCCAACACATCTCCTTGGAGATGTCGCCCTTCGGAATCATAATGGGAACCCCCGAGATATGGTGCTCGGAACACCGTCCAGGATTTTGTGGCTGCACTTTCTAGTGATGCGAAGGGATGCGAGTGGGATATTCTTGCCACAGACCTCAAATCTCAATGTAAGCGGGGTTAACCACCGTCCTTATGCCACGACCTCAACAGGAGGGATTAACTACCGTCCCTTCTAGGCACATAGCGTCTCATAATTCTTAGCAGAAAATAGTAATTCAGTGGTTTTTAAAATCATTTCATTCTGGTCTCATTAGTTCACCACTTTCTCAATTCATTGAAAACTCATTAGTTCACCACTTTCATATTTCATTGTCAATAATCACCAATACCATACACTGCCTTCTCACTCAATCACAACAGTCCTGAGTACACCAGAAACATAAGTCTTCGTTCTCTATATTTTACTGGAAATACCTAGATAATTCCACCCAAGATCTTCTCTATGTTTTAACATCCAAAAACAAGCCAAAAAGTCTTAGATAGGTGTCACAGAAGTTTACAAGCTCGCTGGGAAGGTGAAACAGTTAAAAACAACATTTTTATTGAAAAAAAGGGCAGTGTGCGGACGCACAGGGGTGTGTGTGCGCACGCCTAGGAGGATTTTTAAGATGTGTGCATACACGTAGAGGTGTGCATATGCACTAGTGTAAAATTTTCCAATTCTATTCGCTCTCATAATGCGTGCGAATGCCCTCAACAGAATGCACCTTCCAACGTGTGCGTACGCACGGCTTGCAAAACTTTTTTGGTTGTGTGTGCGCACAGAGCATGCTAGCGCTCCCAACCATAGCCATATTCCCGTGTGTGCATGCGCACAAGCCTGTGCATGCACACAGTTTCAAAAATCCACGGGGTGTGCGTGCGCATACAAACCAGAAATCACAAATTCTGCAGCATTCACAGAATTCAGATTTTGACACCGAACTTTGAATGATCATAACTTCTTCTACAAAAATCTATTTCCTACAAACTTTATATCCATTTAAAGAATTTTCAATGAACTTTAATTTAAAGCAAATTTCAAAAAATTTTGAAAATTGAGGCTCAAGTTATGATCCGTCAAAGTTCCCCAAAAATCCGTTATCAAAATTTCACAAAGTTCTCAATTTTCTAGTTTCACAACCAAAACTAAACCAAAACCACCTCAAATCCATCCCACATCAGATTTTACCAGTTGTGTCATAATCCACTACTCATATCATATAATTCTCAAAGTCAAATATCAATTATATCACACTAGCACCCATGTTCAACCATCACATTCGTCAATCATTAATCTATCAATACCAAGCATCATAATCAATCTCATTCCAGCTCAATCTAAATCTTCCACACCATTTTTATCAATTTCAACATTATCATTCATCAACATACTCAAAATCTTCAAATCATCATAACTCATCATAATTCATCATTCAACAAATTCAACGACCAATTCAATCCAAACCAATCCTATGGGTCACTAGCCTAAATGTCTAGAAATATTATATATTACATAGAGGAAACCGATACCATACCTTGGCCGATTCCCAATATGCACTAAAACCCAAATTGCGTGCAATTCAAGCTTCCAACCACAACCAAGTCACTAATTCCACTCCAAATGCTCCCAAATGTCTAAAGCAATTCCAATAAGCTCCAATATTCAAACTAACATCATACATTTCATATAAATCAAAACCTAACACTCACAATTAATCAATTTACAAGGGTTCTTGAGAAACCTTGCCTTTTTCACTGAAATTTGGGATAAAACCCAATATTTTCTCACTAATGATTAGCACCTAAACAACCAAAACACAATATTTACTCAAGACCAACATCCACATAACTCGAAATTTTTAGGGCAGCAAGAAGGAAGGAAAAATTCAAAATATTACCTTCACAAGTAGAATAGAATTCACGGGCTCGGCAAGAGCTTTGCGTAGACACCGATGGCAGGCGAATCGGAGTACCGTATAGCTCGAGATATAGCGAATTGAAGTGAGATGTGAATAGTGTTTTAATGGAAACCCTCACTCTCTTCTTCAACCTCACTTCAGCTGTGTATGTTGGGTTTTGTGGTTGAGTGGGGTTCATTTAATGAACTTATATATATTGGGCTTGGGCCTAACTTGGGCCCGGTCCAACTCGTCAGCGTTTTTAACCCGTTTGGCCCAATTTTGGGCCAAACCTTTAGAATTAATACCCAGTTTTCAGTTTCTAAAATTTTCCTGAGGTTTTCTACTGATTTTAATTACTCTCACATAGTACTTTAGACAGACATAAACTGGTTCGACCAGTTCGACTGCCGGTTCGCGATTTTACTCGATTTTTCGCAGAAAATACATTTTCTGACTCAGAAAAATATTCTGAGTCCAAAAATCATATTTAATTTCCCTAATTCTCGTTCTAAATTTTTGGAACCTACTTTGGGCAATTTAATTATTTAATTAGATGGTTAATTAGTCTCAGTTCTTACAATATATGTATACTTTGTCTTATTTTCACTCTTCCTTATGGCTTTATCTGTGCATGGTTTTCGATTCACGCTTTGTCTTCTATTTTGTTGATATGTGAGTCTTACAACTTCGCAATTTTATTTTCACTCTTTTCAGGCTTCTCGATTAATACTTCCTTTCAATTATACTTATAATTATGTATTATAATCCATCTTGAGAGTCGTACCAACTTATTATCATTGAATTATGACTCTAGCATAATGATTTGAATATTAGGGTGTTACATCACGTATTCCGTTAAGTCTAAGTTATTAGTGATTTAGAAGGAATTACTTTCAAGCTATTATTCAAGTGAGTTAACTTTTTCAAGAATCAACAAGAATTCATGTAGAACAAGAGTTACTTTTCAAAACACTCAAATTCATAAGATGAAGAACAAAAGTAATCCTTGAATTTGAATCAATACAATAATTAAAATAAAGTGACAATAGTATTAATCCATAGAATAAACAGAACTCTTAACATTAACAATGGAGGTTTAGTTGCTCATGAATCAAAGAAAAACTAGGGTTCAAAAGTGTGTAGAGTGTAGAATGAGGTAGAGAGAGAGAAGGAGCCCGAAGGGCTAAATCTTTTTCTATTTATATTTAACCTAATTTGATTTGAAAATAAAATAGCATAATAAATTCTAAACCCTTTAAGATTGTGTTTTAAAATAATAATAACCAAAATAAAATAAAATAAAACTAAATATAAATGAAAATAGTGCTGCTGAGGCACAGAGGTTTTTGGTCTTGCTGTCTTCCTGGAGCTAAATGTCAGGTTCGGCATTTAGCGCCGATAGCGTGAGGTTCTGGGCGCACTTTACAAGATCTTCCGTGCTAAACGCCAAGTAGTGGCGTTTAGCGCCAGCTCAATAGAGGGCTTGCATGCGATACGAGACTCTTGGCGCCAAACGCCAGGCAGCGGCGTTTCGCGCCAGCTTGGCAGCATCAAATTTCTTCCTTTTTCTTTTGCACGAATTCTGCCAAACTTTCCCAGATTTTTCCTGAAACAAATAAAACCACAAAGCACCTCAAAGTATCATCAAATTGGCTTCAAGTAGTAAAATCTCAATGAAACTCAATAAATTCACATCTAAAATAGTAAGAAAATATAGAAAAGATGCTCACGCATCACAACACCAAACTTGAATTATTGCTTGTCCTCAACCAACCAAAAACAACCTGAATCTGAAATGTGGGTCTGCCTAAGAATTGAGTTTTTTAAGCTCCTGTCTCTTTTCTAAGTATGGTTAACGACATTGTGATCCAAAATAGTTTCGGCATCTCACAATCCCTTGATGCTCAGAAATGTCAATGTCCTTCAGAACTAGAACTCGGATAATATTATGAATTTTCTTCATTTTTAACCCCTGATTAATCCTTGAAAAGAACATTTTCTTTTGTTCTTTCCTTTGGTGCTTTGCACTTGGAGCCTAGCCGTGACTCTAAATGTTTTGTCTCAAGTTTCACCTGACACAGAAACATCACAGGTACTTAACTGGGAAACTCTTTGAGTTCTGATTTTTCTTTTTTTTTTTTATTTTTTCCAGTCAGGTACTCAGAGCCTTTGGCATACTCTTTAATTGCACATAGTCTCGACTCTTAGTGCTCTATCTCAAGAATTCCTTGACACATTCACACCACAAGCTTTTTATTTTCTTTTTGTTTTTGCTGTCTATTTTGCTTCAAGCATTAATTTCTTGTTTAATTTAGAGAATCCATAATACTTCTCTAAATTTGTATACATCATGAATCAACACTCTTAACTTCAGCATCAATTATGCACTATTCTTTTCATACATTCAGAGCCACAGATAATACCACCATATCAAGATAAATAAGAGAATTCAGAATACATAGACTCAATTTCTCATGCAATTACACCACTTTTCTTTTCTTTTTCTTTTTCTTTTTCAAGGTCAGTGAGCATACATGAGACATATTCAAAAGTAGAAATTAAAGAGAGTTAAAACTACTAAATTTAACTAGAACTACTGAATCTAAAAAGGATCATGCAAAAGACACTATAAAGCACTAGAAAAAAGGAGATAAATAATACAAGAACTAAAATAGGGAAATAGCATAAAAGGAGCTAGACCACCTCAGTCGTCATGGTGGCTGCCTCCTCCCAGGAATCCTCGCTGAGCTCCAAAGTCATGCCTCAACTGCTCCATCTCCTGCCTCTGGCTTTGCTGCTCCTCTACTAGCTGCTGAAAGAGGGTAGAGTGGCTCTCATAGTCTATCCTCAGCTGATCAACAGACGAGCATCATACAGTGAATCATCACTGCTCGGTGATGACAAGTCATCTTATGCTTCTTTTACTAGCAATTTTCATTTGTTTTCATTTGGTTTCATGCATTTCTTGCACAATAAGTAAGTGATTGGAGTGGAATTTTAAGTTTATCTTGATTAAATCAAACATTAGTAATTTTGTACAAATTCATGAGATTTTTGCAAGAATCAAGTGATTATTATGACTGATGCAAAACCTTATGATTTTGGTGAGACTTTGATTCCATGTTTGATTGATTTAAGGTAAAAAAATGAAGAGAAAGAGAGGCAGTGCAGAATAACACTGCGCTCAAATAGAGAACGCTAAGTTCTCTTGTGATGTGCACGCATACAGGACACTTATGCGTCGGGCAAGGATTTTTGAAGACCCGTGCATACGCGTGCATGACGCGTACGCGTGGATGTGAACAGCGCTCATTTGCAAAGAGAGTGCTACGTTATCTGAATGAGCATTTTTGAGCAAGTTTTGAATTTGGAATTGAAGTTTTGCAACCGACGCGCACGCGTCGATGGAGCATATGGGATGAGGCACGCAAACGGGTGGGTGGTGCGGAAGCTTGGAATCGACATTTTGCCACCCACGCGACCGCGCAGAAGACGCGCACGCGTGGGGAGCGTTCATGGCACGAACGTAGCGCTCATTTAACGAACGCTATCAGGGACGCACACGCGTGCAATAAAACGTGCAAGCCTGATGGAGGCTAAAGATGGCTAACGCGTACGCGTCGATGTGCAAAAATGACAAGGGACGCATGGGTGATGAGCGGATAATTTATACGCTTTTTGGCATTGTTTTTAGTATGTTTTTAGTAGGATCTAGTTACTTTTAGGGATGTTTTCATTAGTTTTTATGTTAAATTCACATTTCTGGACTTTACTATGAGTTTGTGTGTTTTTCTGTGATTTCAGGTATTTTCTGGCTGAAATTGAGGGACTTGAGCAGAAATCAGATTCAGAGGTTGAAAAAGGACTGCTGATGCTGTTGGATTCTGACCTCCCTGCACTCAAAGTGGATTTTCTGGAGCTACAGAACTCGAAATGGCGCGCTTCCAATTGAGTTGGAAAGTAGACATCCAGGGCTTTCCAGCAATATATAATAGTCCATACTTTGGCCAAGAATTGACGACGTAAACTGGCGTTCAACACCAGCCTTCTGCCCAAATCTGGCGTCCAGCGCCAGAAAAGGATCCAAAACCAGAGTTGAATGCCCAAACTGGCCACCAACCTGGCGTTCAACTCCACAAATGGCCTCTGCACGTGCTACACTCAAGCTCAGCCCAAACACACACCAAGTGGGCCCCGGAAGTGGATTTATGCATCAATTACTTACTCATGTAAACCCTAGTGGCTAGTTTATTATAAATAGGACCTCTTACTAGTCTTTTTGACAATCCTGGATTGTATTTGGATCCCGTGATCACGTTTTGGGGGCTGGCCATCTCGGCCATGCCTGGACCTTCACTTATGTAATTTTAACGGTAGAGTTTCTACACTCCATAGATTAAGGTGTGGAGCTCTGCTGTTCCTCAAAGATTAATGCAAAGTACTACTGTTTTCTATTCAATTCTTCTTATTTCGCTTCTAAGATATCCATTCGCACCCAAGAACGTGATGAAGGTGATGATTATGTGTGACGCTCATCATCCTTCTCCCTTATGAACGCGTGCCTGACAAACACTTCTGTTCTACATGAATTAAGCTAGAATGAGTATCTCTTAGATCTCCTAACCAGAATCTTCGTGACGTAAGCTAGAATGATGGCGGCATTCAAGAGAATCCGGAAGGTCTAAACCTTGTCTGTGGTATTCTAAGTAGGATTCAATGATTGAATGACTGTGACGAGCTTCAAACTCGCGAGTGCTGGGCGTTAGTGACAGACGCAAAAGGAGGGTGAATCCTATTCCAGCATGATCGAGAACCGACAGATGAATAGCCGTGCCGTGACAGGGTGCGTGAGCATATTATTCACTGAGAGGAGGGGATGTAGCCACTGACAACGGTGATGCCCTTGCATAAAGCCAGCCATGGAAAGGAGTAAGACGGATTGGATGAAGATAGCAGGAAAGCAGAGGTTCAGAGGAACGAAAAGCATCCCCATTCTCTTATCTGAAATTCCTACCAATGATTTACATAAGTATCTCTATCCCTATTTTATTATATAATATTCGAGAACTCCATGATTATTTTATATCCGCCTGACTGAGATTTACAAGGTGACCATAGCTTGTTTCATACCAACAATCTCCGTGGGATTCGACCCTTACTCACGTAAGGTATTACTTGGACGACCCAGTGCACTTGCTGGTTAGTTGTATCGAAGTTGTGACAATTATGAATTAAGATCAGAGCACCAAGCTCTGGAGCCATTACCAGGATTTGTTCGAGCCTGGAGATCACAATTTCGTGCACCAAGTTTTTGGCGCCGTTGCCGGGGATTGTTTGAGTTTGGACAACTGACGATTCATCTTGTTGCTCAGGTTAGGTAATTTTCTTTTTATTTTCTTTTCAAAAATAATTTTTCAAAAATAATTTCAAAAATCTCTCATCTGTTTTCGAAAAAAAAAAGATAAAAATGTTTTCAAAAATAAATTATTCTATGGCTTCAGAATTTTTAAGAATGAATTCTAGTGTTTCATGAAGCATGTGAAGCCTGGCTGGCTGTAAAGCCATGTCTAAATTTATTTGGACTGAGGCAGCAATTTGTTATCAAGAGCAAGCTAGTTGGAGTTAATCCACCTGCTACTGTTTCTGATTTACATGCTAAAGCTTGGCTGGCCATTGGCCATGTCTAGTGTTTTGGACTGGAGCTTTCTTTGAAAGCTTGGCTGGCTAGTGAGCCATGTCTAATTCCTGGACTGAAGCTTTAGACTAACATGGCAAGATTCCTGGAATTCATATTAAAAATTTTGGAATCCTTATTTTTTTATATTATTTTCGAAAAAAAATCCAATAAAAATTAGAAAATCATAAAAATAAAAAATATTTTGTGTTTCTTGTTTGAGTCATGTGTCATGTTATAAGTTTGGTGTCAATTGCATGTGCATCTTGCATTTTTCGAAAATTTCATGCATTCATGGTGTTCTTCATGATCTTCAAGTTGTTCTTGGTAAGTCTTCTTGTATGATCTTGATGAATTTTTGTTTTGTGTCTTTTCATGTTTATCATATGCATTCTTGAATTCTTAGTGCCTAAGCATTAAAGAATTCTAAGTTTGGTGTCTTGCATGTTTTCTTTGCATTAAAAATTTTTCAAAAAAAGTGTTCTTGGTGTTAATCTTGACATTCATAGCATTATTGCATGCCTTCATTGTTTTGATCTAAAAATTTCATGCATTGCATATTTTTCATGTTTTTCAAAAAATTTCAAAAATAAAAAAAAATATCTTTCCCTTTTTCTCTCATCAAATTCGAAAATTTGGATTGACTTTTTCAAAATTTTTTAAAATCAAATTGTTTCTCATGAGTCAAATCAAATTTTCAATTTGAAAATCTTATCTTTTTCAAAATCTTTTTCAAAAATCAAATCTTTTTCAAATATCTTAGTAATTTTCGAAAATAACATAATCAATTAATGTTTTGATTCAAAAATTTGAAGTTTGTTACTTGCTTGTTAAGAAAGATTCAAACTTTAAGTTCTAGAATCATATCTTGTGATTTCTTTTTATGAATCAAGTCATTAATTGAGATTTTAAAAATCAAATATTTTTCAAAAACTAATTTCTATCATATCTTTTCAAAAATATCTTCTTATCTTATCTTTTTCAAAAATATCTTTTCAAAATATCTTTTCTAACTTCCTAACTTCTTATCCTTTCAAAATTTGTTTCAACTAACTAACTAACTTTTTGTTTGTTTCTTAACTTTTTCAAAACTACCTAACCAACTCTCTCTCTCTAATTTTCGAAAATATCTTCCCTCTTTTTCAAAAATTTCTTTTTTATTAACTAATTATTTTTATTTTTAATTTTAAATTTTTTCGAAAAAAAAAATAAATAAATACTAACCCCTTTCAAAAACTATTTTCGAAAATCACTAACTCTTTTTCAAATATTAATTTCGAAAATTCCCTCCTTCTCTCTCATCTTATTCTATTTATTCATTCATTAACTAACATCTCTTCCTCACATCATCACCAAATTCGAACCCCCTCTTCTATCTGTGTTCGAATTTCTTCTTCTTTTCTTCTACTAACAATAAGGAACCTCTTTACTGTGACATAGAGGATTCCTCTTCTTTTCTTGTTCTCTTCTCTTTCTTATGAGCAGGGACAGAGAAAAAGACATTCTTGTTGAAGCAGATCCAGAACCTGAAAGGACTCTGAAGAGAAAATTAAGAGAAGCTAAAATACAACAATCCAGAGATAACCTTTCAGAAATTTTCGAACAGGCAGAGGAGATGGCAGCCGAAAATAATAATAATGTAAGGAAGATGCTTGGTGACTTTACTGCACCTAATTCCAATTTACATGGAAGAAGCATCTCCATTCCTGCCATTGGAGCAAACAACTTTGAGCTGAAACCTCAATTAGTTTCTCTGATGCAGCAGAACTGCAAGTTTCATGGACTTCCATCTGAAGATCCTTTTCAGTTCTTAACTGAATTCTTGCAGATATGTGATACTGTTAAGACTAATGGAATAGATCCTGAAGTCTACAGGCTCATGCTTTTCCCTTTTGCTGTAAGAGACAGAGCTAGATTATGGTTGGATTCTCAACCTAAAGACAGCCTGAACTCTTGGGATAAGCTGGTCACGGCTTTCTTAGCCAAGTACTTTCCTCCTCAAAAGCTGAGCAAGCTTAGAGCTGATGTTCAAACCTTCAGGCAGAAAGAAGGTGAATCTCTCTATGAAGCTTGGGAAAGATACAAACAGTTGACCAAAAAGTGTCCTTCTGACATGCTTTCAGAATGGACCATCCTGGATATATTCTATGATGGTCTGTCTGAGTTATCTAAGATGTCATTGGATACTTCTGCAGGTGGATCCATTCACCTAAAGAAAACGCCTGCAGAAGCTCAAGAACTCATTGACATGGTTGCTAATAACCAGTTCATGTACACTTCTGAAAGGAATCCTGTGAACAATGGGACGCCTATGAAGAAGGGAGTTCTTGAGGTTGATACTCTGAATGCCATATTGGCTCAGAATAAAATATTGACTCAGCAAGTCAATATGATCTCTCAGAGTCTGCATGGAATGCAAGCTGCATCCAAAAGTACTCAAGAGGCTTCTTCTGAAGAAGAAGCTTATGATCCTGAGAACCCTGCAATAGCAGAGGTAAATTACTTAGGTGAACCTTATGGAAACACCTATAACTCAACATGGAGAAATCATCCAAATTTCTCATGGAAGGATCAAAAGCCTCAACAAGGATTTAATAATGGTGGAAGAAACAGGTTTAGCAATAGCAAGCCTTTTCCATCATCAACTCAGCAACAGACAGAGAACTCTGAACAAAATGCTTCTAATTTAGCAAATCTAGTCTCTGATCTATCTAAGGCCACTGTAAGTTTCATGAATGAAACAAGATCTTCCATTAGAAATCTGGAAGCACAAGTGGGCCAGCTGAGTAAAAGGATCACTGAAATCCCTCCTAGTACTCTCCCAAGCAATACAGAAGAGAATCCAAAAGGAGAGTGCAAGGCCATTGACATAAGCGCCATGGCCGAACCTGTGAGGAGAGGAGAGGACGTGAATCCCAAGGAGGAGGACCTCCTGGGACGTCCAGTGATCAATAAGGAGCTTCCCTCTGAGGAACCAAAGGACTCTGAGGCTCATCTAGAGACCATAGAGATTCCATTGAACCTCCTTATGCCCTTCATGTGCAGTAGACACGTACACGTCGATGAATGAACGCTGCGCTCTCTTTCAGAACGCTACGTTCCCCTGGAAGCTGCAACCAAGTATCCAATCCTGACCCACTTCATCAGAGGCCAAAAATCCCACTCCAAGTACTTGATGACTAAATTAGAAAGTGTATAAATAGATGAAAATTAGATTTCATTAGGATCTTGTTTTCTTTGAGATCTCTTTTTACCTTCTTTTTATTTTTCCTTTTAGTTTTGCTTTTTGAGTTCCGTAGAATTTGGAGATCTGAGTTTATTGTCTTTCTATTTTTCCTTCTTTTTTTCATCTTCTTCATTTTTCTTTTCTATTTTGGTACTAGAGCAATGATGAACTAAACCCCAATTTCATTAGCTCTATTGTAATTCCAATGAATAAATGAAAATTTTCTTCTTCTCATTTCAATTGTGTAGCTATTGGGTATCTTCTATTTTGATTTTGAGTTATTCACTTTGGAAGGGGGTTTAATTCAGTGAATGCTTGTGTGAGCCTTGGAAGAGGAATCACTTGCATTAGAATTGGAGCTCTTTCCTTCACTACTCTCTTGATCAACACTATTCGGGAGGAATTGAGATCCTGAGAGTTAGTGTGGCATATAAATGAGAAAAATGTATTTAACCTCTTCTCATGACAATTAGATCAAGGAATTGGCAAGATTGATTATGATTAGAGAGATTGGATTGTCAAGGAATTGGGATCCAATCAATTTCAATCCACCATAGATCTACCAAATGATTGGAAAGGAGTTGAATCTAATTTGATTTAGGAAGGATTACAGTACCTCCAAACCCTGGTGAATCATTTTCTTTGAATTTGTCCAACTTAGATATCTCTGAATTACTGCAGTTTACATTTTGTTTTGATTCCCAGCACCCAAATCCCTTTATTATGCATGCAATTTAAGTTTCCTGGCTATTTAGATTCTGCAATTTAAATTTCTTGCACTTTAGGATTCAGTATTTACCTTTGTTGCTATTTAAGTTTTAGCTCTTTTAATTTCTTGTTCTCTAAGTTTCTGCGATTTACTTCTCCTGCAATTTAAGATTCTACCAATTTTACTTTCTGCATTTTAATTTCTTGCAATTTATAGTCTGTTAATCAATTTTCACTCAAATCATCAACTGTCTGCTTAACTAAATTCACCACCCAACTAAAATTGCTCAATCCATCAATCCATGTGGGATCGACCTCACTTTTGTGAGTTTTACTACTTGATGCAACCCGGTACACTTGCCGACTAGTTTGTGTGGAATCGATTTTCCCTCATCAAGTTTTTGGCACCATTGCCGGGGATTGATTTAGATTGACAATGATTAAGTAAGTGATAATCTAGATTAAGCACTTTTTCTTTGTTTTTACTAAGCATATTAACTGTTTGTAATTTTGTTTGTGCTAACTTTAACTGTACTCTAGCAATAGAGTGTTCTGTTTTTGTTTTCTTTTAGTTTGTTTGTGTTGTATGCCAGGAGGAAGAAGAGGTACATCCACCTCTTTTGATTCTGAGCCAAAGAGATCATTCTTGAGATTGAGAAAAGAAGCAAGAGGGAAGGGAGTTATTGGAGAAGAAGAATTAGAAGAGGAAGACCAAGAAATGGAGGGTAACCTCCCTAATCCACCAGAAGAGGTGGCCAACAACAATGGCCAGCCTCCAATGAGAGTTCTAGCATCATATACCTTCCCCAATCCAAGAATCTATGGGAACAATATACTCACTCCTAATGTTCATGCAAATAACTTTGACTTGAAGCCTCAACTTATCACTTTGGTGTAAAACAATTGTTCCTATGGAGGAGGCCCCCTTGAAGATCCAAATCAACAGTTATCTATTTTCTTGAGGATTTGTGAAACTGTCAAGACAAATGGTGTGCATCCGAATATCTACAAGTTGCTGCTGTTTCCATTC